>NW_024429182.1:107513236-108900906 GCF_017639785.1 Mesocricetus auratus | reverse complement strand
AACATGACTTTGTCATTCTCTGTGCAAACAGCATGGCACAGTTTGAACAGCTTAAAACCCTATCTAAGCAACTAGGCTAGCCATGCAGTCATTTTTAAAACCCTCATACACAAATGTGATGTTAAATACCTTCAGAAGCATCACTTCTAATCTCAAAGACCTTGCCCTGTTCACATACTCTGACCCAGTAACTCCATGCCAATTCCTTGTGAACTTTTCAGTGTTCATATAAAAATGTAACTGAAAACAAGGTATATCATAAAACCATATGTAAACATTTATATTTACATAATATTGTGTTAGGAGATTAATGATAACTAAAAATAAGACATGTAAAAGGAAAAAGACAGGTTGCAAATCAATAAGGGGCATATATGACAAATACTAAAATATTATGCATTGCTATCACTAAATGGTATATAAATTGCTAATTTAATTTTCTTCTCTTGCCATCATATATTCTAGGCATCCTACATAAAATGTGTCATAATTTATAATAACAGGGTCAAGACATAATTATGAGAAAATAATGATTATTTATTACTAAAAATATGATAGGAAATAGCAATAACTACAAAGATATAATACAAAATAATCATATTTGACTTTTAATCTCCACTCTAAAACAATTTATATGAAGGATCCTTGTTTCCATGTTTAGAGTTCAGTTTCCTCACTTCTTAAATAAAGGGGCTAGAGCAATGGCTCAAAGGTTAAAACCATTTGCTGCTCCTGCAGAAGACTTGAGTCAGCGTGGTTCTCATGACCCACAACAGCAACTCACAACTATCTGTGACTCCAGTTCCAGAGGATCTAACTCCCTCTTCTGACCTCCAGTGGCACTGCACACATGAGAAATACATTCATACATACAGGCCAAAGACACAGAAAAAATAAAAATATATTTTTTAAAAATATAAATCAGTCACAATGTAGGACATGGGAGAAGCAACATGTAGACCCTTTCTCCGGTAAGCGAAGACCACATGAAAATACTCAGATTAGCAATTATAGGTTAAATACTTAAGTCAGAGCTAGCCAGTAAGAAACAAAGCAAACAGTCAACAGCTTATAATTAATATAGTATCCTGTGTGTTATTTGGGGGCTCAGATAGCTCGGCAGGGCCCAGGTGACTGGTGGGAAGACAACACGTTACATGTGGTGGCAGAAGTGGGACATGAATTTCCACGTAGAATGACAAAAGCTTAAAAGGGATATTAGAAAAAAAAAGAACAGAGACAAGCAAGCCTTCTTGGTAGCATCATTTTCTGGAGTGAGCTCTGTTTTGCTAGAGACAAGCAGAGACTCACGCGGCTTACTCAAGGGAGTGTTCCTGACTCAGCATAAAGGGAAAACACACAGGGGTCTTTTAAGAAGCCCCAGACCAAACAAGAATGGTGTGTATGAGCAGCTGGCAGTGGCAGTGACTACATCTCCAAGCCAGTAAGTAGCAGGATACTTGATGATGGCATAGGCTAAGGTGGTGACCACAGCTCCCAATGTTGGTGACAAACCAATGCCCACCATGTTGGGAAGCCAGGGGATGTTTCCACTTTAGCAATGTTTAGCCTATATAAGACATGTGGCCAGAAAAACATAAGGTTTTACAGTAGTCAGATTCAGATGAAGTAAAACCTCGAAAAGGTTTATATTGTGTTTAAAAATATAGGTAAACTTGGGAGAGTAAAAGAAACAAGATACTGGGAAAAAAACATAAAGAGATTAGCTGAGTGTAGTGGCACACGCCTTTAACCCCAGAATTCCAGAGGCAAAGGCAAGCAGATCTCTGTGATTTCAAGGCCAGCCTGGTGTACAGAAGGAGTTCAAGGGCAGCCAAAGTAAACAGAGAAACCCTGTCTCAAAAAAGTAAAATTAAAAGATATGGAGTAATAAAAAAGCCACATAAAGATGAAAAATACACAGAGTCTGGATACTGTATGCTATTGTGTTTTTCAGTTGTTCAATTGCTAAGAAAGAAACAACTGCTGAAATATACTTGATTATAAATACTACTGAATTAATCCAACTTATATCTTTTGAAAATGTGTTGACTTCTAAATTTAAATATAAGGACAGGTTACTTGGGAAAAGAGTTTTTGTTGATGTTTCCACAGAAATGGAAAGCTGTGGATTCCTTCCAGGTTTCTGTGGTTTGATGAAGCAAGGCTCCCTGAAGCAATATCCAGCAGTCCAGCATCTGAAACAGCTGGGACGATATAGCCGTACAGACCACAAAAACAAGGACTTATACAAGTTTCTGGGTTTTGTCATGATTCCTATGGTATGGACAGCGCCCCCATTCAGCAGGAAGCAGTTGGAATGAACAACACCCAAGTTCCCAAATATTGTTTAAATGTTTGTTTTCATTTATACACGGTTGGTTATAAAATAGTAATGATCACAGTCAATCTCTTTCTAAAGGGAAAAAAGGGAATATAATATAGTAATGAATACTTTGTATTGGAATGGATTTTCATTTATTGATACAAATTTAAGGTCAATTTTGTGATATGTATATTTCTCTTGTTTAAGTATTGTGTTTATACTGATCTTTTAAAACGTAATGTATAATTAAATACAGATTATAGATAGTTACTTGTAATAGTCAGAACTTATAGTTAATTTTTCTAGATACACAGAGATATATTTGAGATAGATAGTCTTCAAACCTTTCAAAGACCTTCAGAAATAGGTTAATTTATAAGAGAGCCAAGCAGTAATAAGCCTAAGCCATTGACCAAACACTTATAAATATATATATATTAAGTCTCTGAGTAGTTATCTTATAAGTGGCTGAGGGGACCCAGTGGGCAGAGAGAAAGCAGTCCAGGGAGACCATGCAGAATGCACAAAAACTTCCAATTACATCCCCTCCTAGTGTTTGGCCTCTCAGGGTACAGGCACAATAGATATATACCCCTCCATGGGCACAAACTCCCTCCCTACACTATCACTTCACTTAACATCCATCAAGATCATATGCACTTCATATTCCCTTGTCATTCATTTGTGACTCTCATGTGATTGGTGCCATATATTTCCATAGCAATACTATACCAGCTTTGACAATGCAGCCCTTGACCATGGAGTATGACAAATCTAATTGGCTCTCAAAGGGGCTAACCACAGCCTTAGCTTGATTAGTACCAAGCTGTAAATTAGCCTTTGCTTTTATCCCAGAGGTGGATCATTAATCTCTTCTAAACAACTCCATGTCTAGATGTAATAACTCTAGTTTCTTTGAAAAAACATCAAATAGTTTACAATAACAGCTTTTATGCTGTATCTACTAGTGAATAAGGATTTTTTAAAGCAAGATCTCCCAACAACACTACTAACATTTACAGCCAATCTGGTTGATGTTTTAGGAGTTACCCTGTACATTACCCTTCCTAATGGGACAAGGTGGCAACAGCATCCCCTTGTCTTGACAACCAAAACAGTCTGCAGAAATTGCCAAAGATCTTTTAGGAGGTAAAACTGCCCTTTTTGGAGAACAACTGCTTTACAGGTAGTGGTGGCACATACCTCTAAACCCATAACTCAGGAAGTGGAGGCAGGCCGATCTCTGTAAGTTCCAGGACAGCCTAGTCTACAGAGTAAGTTCCAGGACAGGCTCCAAAGCTACAGAGAAACTCTGTCTCGATCACCCCCTCCCCAACAACAGGGTTTTGAGAACAACTGCCTTAAAGAAAATAACAAACGCATCTTGCATATTACTTGTGTCTTAAATGTCCTCCAAAGATCT
Organism: Mesocricetus auratus; assembly: GCF_017639785.1. Lineage (NCBI taxonomy): Eukaryota > Metazoa > Chordata > Mammalia > Rodentia > Cricetidae > Mesocricetus > Mesocricetus auratus. The sequence continues at coordinate 108,897,157 of NW_024429182.1, read as the reverse complement.
GGGTTTCCCCAGCTTGTGGCATATTTGGGGTGCATGGAAACATTAAGAGATGAGAAATATGTCAAAGGCATTAGGTCACTGAGGTGTGCTTCTGAGTGAAACATAGGATACAGTCCCTTCCAATCTCCTCTGCTGCCTGTTGCCATCAGATGAGACCACGTCTTCACACACACACACACACACACACACACACACACACACACACACACACACACACACCATGATGTATTTGCTGCATAATGAGAGGCCCCAAATCAACAGAGCCAAGCTGGCCATGCAATGAAACCCCAAATCCATGAAACGAAATAAGTTTCCTCTTCTAACACTGACTGAGCTAAGTGTTTTGTTATAGTGATACAAAATTAACACAGAAAACTGTCACCAAATGTAGAGAGAGATGGAACACTGTCCATGCATAGACAATGTGGACAGTGCCACAGAATTGGTTTGTTGAACAAATCTGAGAAAAGAATTAGGAAGTATAGCTGAGAAGATGCATAGAATGCTGAAAGCAAGGAATAGTGGATGCTTCTATGGGGCACAGAGAAACAACACCCGGACAGAAATATAGACAGCAAAGGCTGTGCAGATGAAGTTTCAGGTTGGAATAAGGGTTCCACTAGGAGTTACTATGTCCCAACCTTATGACACAGTAACAAAAAAGAAAAGCAAGAAATAGATTATATTTTGTTCAGGCCTGCAACTTTGTGGAGAAATGAGATTAGAGCTAATAAACTAGATTATCAGGAAAGTCCAAGGCAGCACAGCATTTGCACAGCAACACGGGCAATACTGGCTACAGCTAGCCAGACTTTCAACAAGAGCTGGGAACAAACGGCAAAAAAAAAAAGAAACGTTTTAATACTTTCATCATAGGGGTGAAAAAGGAGTTTAAAGGTGCTACTAGACAGATAAGGAGACTAAAAACACTGAAAGAAGCCAAGTCAGAGCTGGAGAGATGGCTTAGTAGGTAAGGTCACTGGCTGCTTTTCCAGAGGACTCAGGTTTGATTTCCAGCATCCTTTTGGCAGCTCACGATGGAATATAATTCTATTTCCAGAGTATCTGACACCACGCATTCTCTGGCCTCCAGGGGCACTGTACACACATGGAGCACAGGCACATATGAAGGCCAAACACTACACACATAAAATAAAAATATATTTTTACTTTTTTATAAAGAAGCAAAGTACTTTACATCTGAGAAAACAGGATGAAAATACCTTGAGACTATCTCAGAAGTAAGCAGGACACCACCCACGTCATCACGGGCTCAAGGGTGAACACATATAAGTATGCTTCAAAGACTTAGTTGACAAGGGGCCCCAGGGCACTACGATCCACCAGGACTGTCTTGGGAAATCTCCTGTGTACAATAGCATGTATGCGGAGCCAGGTGTGGGTCAAGAACAAATGGGCACAGGTGCAGCTTTGGCTCTCAGCAGACCATGGTGTTGTCCACGTGATACCTATTCCTCAGACATGCAAAATGCAAGAACTGTAAAGTCACAAAGGCTTCACAGTTTCAGAGGAAAGCCTGGGAAGCCAGAACAACTGTCATCACTCTGACAGAATTGTGTGTGGAGCGACGTGTGAAGCCAAGGCTGCAATGGAGGGTTCAAGAAGATGGAGTACCTGGAACATAGCATATCTTCCAAGAAAAACTGCACAGGGCGTGCAAAGACAGCCTACGAGAGCAATCAATGGACTGCAGCCAGAATGTTCCTTAGGGTGAAGCTATTTGAGCCCAAGAAAGGGTCTATTCTGCCTGTCCAGAGACCCAAAAACAATAGGGCCATGCAACCATGAGGTGAGAGCCCCAAAACAGTTATCTTTGTTCTTTGCAAATTAGCTAACTGGGACAGACACTAGTGTAGTGAGGTGGATACTACACATCAGATGTCAGATATGGAGTTAAGATGTAAAGTTCGCCATGCTAGGATCTAGTCTTGCTTCAATCTAATCCTTGCTTTTTATTCCTGAATACCTCCCTTTTGGAATAGGAATGTTAACACTGTGTATCTTGGAAGCAGACAATCTTGTTTTTTTACATTCTGCAGAGCTGATGCCTTGAGCCCCAGAGGAAACTTTGGACTTGAGACTTTTCAGCAATCGCAGGGCAGTTAACACCAAAAGAACTCTTAGAGAACAACCTGAATACATTTTTCTCTGTGAGAAGGACATAAGCCTTTGGGTGCATATCGGAATAAAATAGTTTGGAACTTAAATGTCCCTCCAAAGATCCACATGTTTTGTTCCTAACTGAATACCCTACTAGGAGGTAGAAGAACCCTTCACATATATACAAGGTATATGCTGTTGTATACATGGTCTTGTTGACCAAAATGTCCTCTGCAGCATGTAACTGTAGTTTCAATCCACATTTGACTGAATCCAAGACACAGCTCCATCAATAAAAAAGGCCTAGTACACACACACACACACACACACACACACACACACACACACACACACACACAAAATTCTGCCCGTAGGAGACACAATATATCTGAATTGTTTCCAACATTTCTATTTGTAAGGTTAAAATTACAAGCTACAAAAGCCAAATTTGAATGTCTCAAAAGAAAATAACAAACTACGTACCACATATGGCCATGAAACAGTAAAGGTGTGATTATTCTCTATTTATATAGGTGACAATTACACTACCACAGAGGAAAAAGAAAAACAACAACAACCCTCAGATCATAGGACTTACAGACAACGCACTGCACTGCCCAGCCTCATCAGACAAGCACAACCAGCTTATTTGAAAAGCCAGAGAGATAACTCAGCAGTACTTTCTACCAAGCTTTTATTTTGGGGGGGGGTTACGAGACAGGGTTTCTCTGTATTGTTTTGGAGGCTATCGGTCCAGCCCAGCCTCGAACTCACAGAGATCCGCCTGCCTCTGCCTCCCGAGTGCTGGGATTAAAGGCGTGCGCCACCCCCGCCCGGCTTTCTACCAAGCTTGATGACCCAAGTTCAATTCCATGAATACACAGGGTGAAATAAAGAACCAATTTCCAAAAGTTCTCATCTGACCATCACACAAATGCTATGGCACCCAGACACACACACACACACACACACACACACACACACACACACACGTATACATGCATGTACACACTACATATATGTAATAAAAATAAGTAAAAATTAAACTAGGGCAACTCATTACCAGTGTATGGGGGAAAATCTTCAAAGTTTTCCTTCACTTTTTGCTACACAAGAAAATCATACATCAAGCTATAATGGTGACCATTTAACCTCACACTGCTCACCTCTACTATTCTCTCTCTCCTCTACTTTCAAATTTATAGAGAAGGTAAGGGAAACCTTAAAGATAGCCTGGAACATGTTTAAGTTACAGAATTGAGACAAATATGATCAAGAGTAACACTCAGGGCAAGCCCAATATCCATTACCCTCACAAACTGAGTAGGTAATATTCCTGGCACTATAGGGACAACCTTGAAAACATAGTAGTGTCACTTCAGCTTTTGCCAGACAGCATGCTACGCATGACTGCATCTTTAACCAGAACCCTACGGGCTGACATCTTGACTATTATGGCCTTCTAGTAATAGTCTAATAATGCCCTTCTCAATAAGGATCTTAACTCAGATGAGAAACAGAAGGTATCTGTGTTTTACTCCTGTTTGTCCAGTAAAAACACCAAGAAAAACAATGTGAATGAATGAACTGAACCCTCAAAGTGGATGCAAGCAAACTAAGAGTTCACAGGCAGGAAGATAAGCAAGTGGAATGGAAGAAATTATAGATACTAACAGATACATTGACTAAGATGTACCAACCAATTCCATTTGTTAACATGGGGATGTAGCCCAGTAGTAGAGTGCTTCTCTTGCATGTCTGAGGCCCTGAATTCAATCCCAGTATACTAAATAAATAGAAAGATGGGAGGTAGGGAGGTAGGGAGATGTTTAGATGGAGTCTAGTCTGCAATCCACAGTAGCTGAGAAATACAACATCTTTAACTGTTTTTAAACACAGCAACAAAATACTTAACCAAACCAGGAAGGAAAAAAAAACTAACCATGAAAGGCAATCATGAGTGAGTGAGACAAAAGAAAGAGCAGAGGGAAAGAATGTTTTAAAAGCTACTTAAGGGCCAGCACTATGATTCCATGAGTAAAGTGTTTGCCACACAAGCATGATGCTATGAGTTTGAATCCTCCAACCCATGTAAAACTGGATGCAGCAGTGAACATCTGTAATCCCAGAATTCCTATGGCAAAATGGGAGGAGGACAAAGGAGATGCCTCAGAAGCATTGTCTATTCAGGGAAGAACAAGGGACTCTGTCTCAAACAATGTGGAAGGCAAGGATGGATATAACCTTCATGTGACTTGTAAAGCATGTACCTACACTCACACACAAGAGTACACACATGTACTTACACACACACACACACACAGGCATGCACGCATAATAAAAAATGATTACTTCTTAGTAATTATTTTGTCTAAAACCCCAATTTACCTTTTGGGGGTACTGTAGAGAAACAGAAGTTATTCAAAATGGTTTTACTAACATTTATTTGTAACTAAAACTGTCTATGAGTGCCAGGACAGCCTCCAAAACTACACAGAGAAACCCTGTCTCGAAAAAAAACAAAAAAAAAACAAAAAAACAAAAAAAAAAAGAATTTAAAACGTAGATCTGAGAAGGGAGCTTCCAGCTTGAAAAACCTTTAACTGCTATAAGGTAACATTTTCCTACTGTCTTGCCTTCAAGTAAAAAGATACCAATTGGAAGGAAAACATATCAAATTGTGGCCAGGGTATTAGACATAGGAAATTGTCCAATAAACTCTAAAAAGCTACGATCTCTTATTTCTCTCCATTTCCTTGTGCTGGAGTTCATTCGTGTGGCTATACATTAAGCCCCACATATATTCTCCCAGTGCAGTAACATAACCACTAGGTCATTTCCCTGGGAAAGGCTTCCTAGCCCTGCAAACTACAACATGTTGAAAAAAAAAAACCAGCAATACTCCATACATCACCTGACAACATTCATTCCAGATGGAACAATTTTGTTATTTTTGTAGCTACCCCTTTTTACTATAATCTCCATGTTCCCTCCAATCCTGACTTACTATAGAAATAATAATTGAGAGAAGAAATGTGAGTGGGAAAGGCAGAGTGAGAGGAAGTGAGGACTCTGGGTAAATAATTAAACTATGCTCCCCAGGATGTAAATAAAACCATGGATACATGAAGAAATCCACACTGCCCTAATTAACTCAGTGTCTTCTGTGCAGGAGCATTTCTCGGGTGCACCTTTGAAAAAATAAATAAAAGTAAAGGTCTGATTTATTCAAAACAATCTGTACCCTAATGACACCACTGAGAATGCTGGGTATGGGCCTGATGGGCACAAAATCACTGTGCAGCTATCAGTGTGGACTTAGCTTCCTGAATCCCAAGTAAGTCACACAACCAAAATGTACTTTTCTTTTCAAAATGGATTAGTTTTGAAAAATATAAAGTTTTCCAGGTAGACCATTCTTACTTATTTGAAGAGAATTTCCTAATGACCACACAAAGGACACAATGTTGCCACTGAAAACACTCAGGGATTTGAAAAGCTTCTAAGCTTCTTTCAATCAAATGAATATCTGTTTTATTGAGGATCTGCTGGATCCAAAACATGCACAGTGACACTGCATCATCATTTAGAATATGAATTCCACATGTTCATTTCATCCCAGATCTATGGGGCAGTTAAGGGTAAACCACAGGCCAGCTACACTCCACAGTGATAAGGGAAAGGGTGGATTGAGAAAGTGGTTACTGCAATAGCAGGCCCTCAACTTGCAACTAGAAGTGATACACTGGCAGTCGTACTTTGCACTCCATGAGCTAGACAAAGAATAACAAGAAGTCACACAAGAAAACAAGGTCAAGGGACTCAAGCAGACACATTAAAAAAATACACTCACCATTTAAAAGAAAAAACACCAAAGACACTGCTCCATTTCCAAGTGACTAGTAGCAAAGCAAGAAAAGGCAACGATTACTTAATGAAGAGCCAGAGATAAAATAAACCTCACTTATACCCCAAAATGAGACCTCAAGCAAAGTCAATTTATGATTCCATGATCTCTTCAGGTCAGATACGCAAGACGGGTATTTTTTAGCAGTTTGAATTATTTAATTGCTTCAGGGATCCTTGATTAGTTTTGTTTTAATTTTCTTTAAAAAAAAACAAAGGCTATAGCCAGGTGTGATGACACACACCTTTAATCTCAGCACTCCAGAGGCAAACATGTGGGTTTCTGTGAGTTCAAAGCTAGTGAGAGCTACACAATAAGTGCCAGGCCAGGCAGAGTAAGTCCCTGTCTCAAAAAAATGAATAAATAAATAAAATAAAAAAGCCTAAAGCCTACTACCAAAGTATTTTCACATAGTTCTTAACTCTATAGAAATTGGACTAATCTAGTAGCTGTAAAAACTCCATTCATATCACTGATTTCTTCATAGTTAGTGGTTTCCTGATCTTTTGCAAAATAGCCAGATGCTCCTAGAGTCCCAATCCTTAGTTACATATTTACTAAAGACCTAAAGATAATGACTTGATCATGAACAGTCTTATGAGATTATAACAGATTTGCTATATTTTATAGTTCAATAAACTACTGAAAAGCACTTCATACTCTGAAGAGACCTATGCATCTAAAAGAGAGCAAAAAATACATCTTTTAAATTATTCCTTCCCCAAAATGCAAAAGAGAGATCTAGCACACTGTTCAGGAGATCCTAGGGGACACTGCCTACAAAAACAATAATTAAAAGGGTTAATGAACAATTTTTCCTTCTTAGAAAACATACCTAAGTATTAAGCTCTACAGAATTCATATTCCCGGTGTGTGGGAAGGCATTTTTAAACACCACAACAAAATGTGCACTGGGCTTTGCTTCACTCTTGTCTGGGGCTTACAGTTTTCAAGGTCTCCGCTGTATGCAGGTGATGAGGAATTCCAGTTACTTTAAATGAGAAATAAAATATCCAACATCCAAAATACAAACTAAAATGTCCTTTTTAAATCATGTGTATTCATGTGTCTGTGTATGGTTATGTACAAACGAGTGCAGGTGCCTGAGACAGGTGGAAGGAGGCACTGGATCTCTTGGAGCTGGAGTTACAGGTGGTTGGGAACCACCAAATATGGACACTTGAATCTGAACTTGAGTCCTCTGCAGCAGTAGGCACTCTTAACTGCTGAGCCATCTCTCTAGCCCTAAAATATAATTTCTAAGTCATTTTTATATATTTTGTTAGCATAAATGATACAATACACAGGAATATTAAATATTACAAGTGAAATTTTGAGTAAGCATCGATCTTTTCACAAATTATAAAAATATAAAGATTACTAATACAAAGAATAGTGCAAGACTTTGAGTAAAATGGGTAATAGTAGTTACATAGGTATACGAGTCAGTGAAGAAGTGTCAGGATAAGAAAAAAAGAAAAAGAATAAACTATGTTCCAGGAAAGAGAAGGAAGAGCTTCGGAAATTCCCAAAATGAATGAGAATCAGTTGAAAAATATGGAGAAAAAGAAAGGTGCTGACTGAAAAGAAGCCTCCTGGACTCAGCTCCAGCCATAGGAAGAAGTTGAAACAACATCCAAAAGGAAATCCATGCAGCTCCTGTGAAAAGAGCAAGCACACAGGAAACCCATCTCAAACCCAGTCTGGGGTGAGATGATGACCTTTGCCAAGAAACAAGTCCGAAGTGAACAGGCATTCCCCTAGCTAAGCGGGGTGTGACTAGGCACCTACCATTTTGGAGGGAATCAATTGTCTGAAACTGAGTTATCCTGAGGTCCTGAGAACAGGAGCCCATCACAAATCTGGAATGTTGAATTTAACCTACCACACTCAGGTGTAGGCAGAGTTTCATCCTGCCTGGTCCCTTGGCCATTTAGTCCCAAATAAACCCACAGAGGTTTATATTAATTATAAACTGTTTGGCCGATGACTTAGGCTTCTCACTAGCTAGCTCTCTCTTAATTATTAACCCATAACTATTAATCTATGCATTTCTACATGGTCTTATCTTACCAGAGAATGCCCAGCATTCTATCTTCCCAGTAACTACATGGTGTCTCTCTATGACTCCTCTCTGCCTTCCTCTTCCCAGAATTCTCATCTGGGAGCCCCGCCTATACTTCCTGCCTGGCTACTGGCCAATCTGCATTTATTCATCAACCAATAAGAGAAACATAAATTCACAGCATACAGGACATCCCCCATCACTCAGGATGAGAGACAGCCTGCTAAGATAGGTGTATACAACAAGAGGGATGGATGCTGACAAGCCAAAAAGTGTTGGAAGCTATTGGATTGGCCCAGATCTGCGCAGCTAACTCTAAACTTACCCTAGAACAGTGGTTCTCAACCTTCCTGATGCTGTGACCCTTTAATATAGTTCCTCATGGTGTCATGACCCCCCGCCAGAAAATTATCTAGTTGCTATTTCTTAACTATAATTTTGATACTGTTACAGATTGTAATGTAAATATCTGATATGCTGGATATCTAATATGTGGGCCCCCAAGGGGTCATGACCCACAGGTTGAGTACCACTCATCTGGAATATAAGAGCCCAGAACCTGAGACCTAGTAATCTATCAACCTTTGGTTCAAGCTAACTGCTATGTGGCTTATGGCTATGGAACTGAAGAAATCTGAAGGTCCAGCAGAGTGGTCAATGCATAGAGAGTTTTGAAGGTATGCAGACAGAACTGACTGCCTATACAGATCTCAATGTGATGGCTGCTTCCCTGATTCCCTACACAATTCCAAACAGAAGAACCTGCTCAGCCCACCGACTGCATGGTTGCATGTGGCCAGCAGAAGCTCCTGGTAGACAAAGAGAAGAGCATTACTGGTAGCTAGCAGACACGTCTCCAAACAGGCTCAAACATCAACGTAAGTCATATTAGTTAAGACCCTACAAGTTCAGCTGACATAACCCTGCCCGACTACACTCAGCAGTCCTCAGTGCCAAAGGACTCAGAAGGAACCCTCTGTAATAAGCAGGTCACCATTTTTCTGGTCCATGACCCCCTCTTTTTTTCCCAATATAATGTTAGCATACTTTTAGTCAGCTTTTATGCTATTATTTTTTATTTTTCTTCATGAAACTATATAACTGTATTGCCATGTTTTTTCAATTATTGGACAATTTTTCTTCCTTTTCTTCTGTGGTATTTTATCTCTTTTCTAGTATGCATTTAGTAATATTTTGAAATTTGGCTTATTCTGATTTGGATTTGAGGTGTTTTCTATTGTTATGATTTTAGCTTTGATACTTACGTGTTTATTACCCCTCTTACATTGATTTAAAATTTGTTATAAATGTTCTCATTATTAGGAAATCTTTTGCCTTTATATTTTTTTATCTCTCCTCTTTTCTGTTTTCTTTATAGTACTTTCTTCTCTTACTTCTTGCTTACTAAATCTCGATTCCCCTTCACGTCCCCTCTCCCTGCTCTGGGATTTACTTGATCCACTTTCTATTTCCACATTTACCCCAAATGCTTTTTAACTGCATAGCACACCATTTTCTTTTTATGGTAACTAGCAATATGCTAGTGTATCCTAATTGAGTTTAAGTCTGTATCTTGTATGATTTGGAGTTATTGCTTTTGCAAATAGTTGGCCTTCTCCTCTCTCCGAGAGTGTTGAGGATTAAGCCCAAGTAATAGTCTGGATATTAAGAAGATCCCCAGATGAGACAGAAAGAGATGCCCAAGCCAACAAACACACAAATAACAGGAATACAGCAAGAGACACAAGAACACAGTATTCTTCCACAAGGTCACAATTTCTCAACTGCTAAATGACACTGAAGAAAGTAAAAAGCCAGAAAATGTTCTCAAATGTTTGGTAGTAAAAATGAAAAGTGACCTCAAATAGAAAACAAGATGGAAAAGAATGAAGAAGTCAATCAAATACTTAGAAAGCAAGTAATATAGAAGAGGTAGTCGAAAAAGTAGTTGAGAAAATCAGCAATAGGGAAGACAAGTTAGCAAAATGAAAAGTATATATAAAATTTGGGAATGAAAACTAAATGAATCATTAAAATAATGGGTAGCATCATCAATAAGCATCAATAATACAATAACAATGACCAAGAAGTCTTGAAATAAAATCAACACATCAAACCTGAGAATCCTAAAAGGTAAGAGAGAGAAATAAAAACTAATGGCACTCCTGAAGAGATGGCTCAGTGGTTAAGAGCACTGGCTCTTTTTCCATAGGACCCAGGTTCAATTTCCAGTACCCACATGGCAGCTCACAACTGTCTGTAATTCTACCTCCAGGGCATCCCACACCCTCACACAGACATACATGCAGACAAAACATCAATGTACATAAGGCATTCACATCAGAATAACATCAAATTCCTCATTAACAACCCTAAAACCCGGAAAAGATAGATCAGTGTATTTCAAGCTCTGACAGCAAATAACCACCAACAAAGCTACTTTTTTAAATTAACAAAGAAATGAGAACAAATTTCTTTAAAGCAAGGAAAGAACCCATAATGTCCAACACAATAAAACAGCATGCCCATAATAACAGCAAGATAAAGAAAAGAACAAATAATCAAAGCAATCAAAAATGGAAGCAACAAAAGTATATGGGTCAGCAAAACTCTCTCAATGATAACTTTAAATGCAAATGGCTTCAACTCCCCAATAAAGAGATATAGACCAGTTGACAGGGTTAAAAATAATAATAGTAAGGTCAGATAGCTTGTTGTCTCTGAGAAATATTCCCCACCTGGAAAGGACAGTCTCATACTGAGAGTCAAAGTATGGGTCAATAGATAACATGAATGGAAACCAAAACCAATCTGGTATAGCTACGCTGATACCTGATGAACTAGTCTTCAAGCCAGCATTAATCAAAAGAGGCTAAAGTCACTACATATTGATGAAGGGTACAATTCACCAAGACATAAAATTGTAAAGACATGTGCATTAATGTCGGATGTTGGAGTTCCCATTTTGAAATAATAATGAATAACAATAACAATAATAATCAGCCATGAAAGGTCAGATGCATCCTGATACAAGAATATTAGGTAACTTGAATAGTCCATTCTTCTCTGGATATAGTATCCAAGTTAAATGTGAACAGAGAAATTGCAGAGTTGGGGCAAGGGCACTGCTTGCTCTTCCAGAAGACCTGGGTTCAATTCTCAGCATTCACATGGCAGCTCACAACTGCCTGCTAGTTCCTGGGACCTAACACCCTCACAACGTTATACATGCAAGGCCAATGCAGATAAAAAATTGTTTTAAAATTTTAATTGCAGAATTAAACCCTACCACTGATCAAATGAACTTAACATATGTCTACAGAACATATAGTCTTATCTGTAGCCCACAGTTACAAATAAGAAAGGAAAGAATCAAGTAACCCTACTTGCAGCAACACTATCCTACTCCTAAGACACTAAAACTTCAACCCAGTGATGGGAGATGTCCTTCTGTATAAGTGTTTCTCTTATTGGTTGATGAATAAAACACTGTTTGGTCAACATAGGCAGGAAGATAGGCAGGACTAGTAGATAAGGGAGAATTCTGGGAAAGGTAAGTAGAGAGAGTGCAAGAGGATGCCATGTAGAGTTGGAGGAAAAGGACGCACCAGATGTTCTCCGGTAAGATAAGGCCACAAGGAAAGACACAGACTAGTAGTTATGGGTTAATAATTAAGACAGAGCTAGCTAATAAGAAGCCCTAGCCATCAGCCAACAGTTTTATAATTAATATAGCATCAGTGTGATTATTTGGGGTTGAAGGGCGGCAGGACCTGGTGGGACAAGATAACAACAACAACCCAGTCTGTGAATGTTAACAAAAAAGAAAAGGATGAGTAAATAAAAAATGAAGATGAGGAATAAGAACAATAAAATATAGTTCTCTGGAGGCAGGTTGCTTCATTAAAACACAGGCTTGGTTGGGTGTCAGGAAAAGAATTTGAAGGAGTCATTATCGGAAAGTAGGCAAAGACTGAGTGTGTGTTTGAAGTTATGAATACACACAGATGAAGACCAAAATTTCATGCAGATTCGGTGAATCTCATCTTTAAAGTATGGGTCTGTCTTTAGGGATACCAGACTTTCTAAAATAAACTCATCTCTGACAATATATTCACATAGAGACTAATAGTTCTTATTAACAACCATTCTTTGTTAGGTGTGGGTAATACTAGGGGTTTAATCACTTCAGGATTGTCAAGTAAGGAGATGTAGCATAGTTCTCATTGAGAGGGAACTTTATATGATTCCACAGAACTCTATGAAATGATTTGCTAATAACTTTCTGAAATAATTCACTCTCTTTATCAATTAGTCCACTGTATAAACCACCAAACCACAGGTGGTATTTTATATTCCTTTGTAATGGAATTATAAATTGTTCATCAGAATAAAATGGGTTCATCCGCATTTCAAAACACTTTAAGCAGAAGGTAAAGGAAGCCTGAGAGCAAAAGCACAGAACAAGAGGAGAGCACAGAATGCACTGGACTGACTAGTATTTCAAATGAAAGGGATATAACTAAGGCCTACTTTACAGGTTCCGGAATGTTCTCCTTATCAAACTCTTCCAGTCAAGTCACCTGCCCTTCAGATGCCTCCATTTCTACAATGAAGGCAATAGCTTCCACATTATTTATAATCCTATAAATATTAGGAGATCCTAATACTGTCCCCAAATCCTCTGTCTTCGTGTCCTGTTTACTCTTCCAGTGAGATGCCTCTAAAACTGCCCTTTCATTTCAAGTATGCCAAATATCAACATACTCCTGGACTGTTCTGAAGTTCATTCATTCATTCATACCAAACGCATTCAGAACTTCCGAACAGTGCTTGTTCCAAATAAAAGCATTCTACTCTAATAGACGGTGAAGCCATCACAAGGACATATTTCAACAGCAAATCCACTACATTGAGGATTTGCTATGCCAGCTGCCACCCTGCACACTGCCATCCTACTCTACATCCAAACAAAAGCCATAAAGCACAGGAAATTATCTTTTAGCAGGACAGAAACAGATAATTTTCCTTAGATCACGAGGCTGGTGAAGCATAAGTGGGATTCCAATGCTCTTGACCACCCACAGGTGAAGGGACCGCAACTCCTAACCATCCTTCCAGCTCCAGCCAGTGACTGCCACAGGAGTCCTCATCCTTATACAGCATTGTTCCTGTGACCTCCTTGGCTAAAGAAATAAACAAAAACAAATTGTTCATTCAAGCTAACCTTTGCTCAGATATTGTAACACAAAACAAGGCCGTAACCCTGTCCTTTTACCTAAAATCTTATGAAGCAAGATTAATTTCTCTGATTTTTGCTTCCTTATTCATGAAGTGGGGATAATCTTGAGATGGAGTCACAGCTGTGTAGGACAAAATGAGTGAAGAAGCAAGCACAACACGTTCAGTAGGAATTACAGTACTACACATACACACCTTTTGTTTTATACATTGTGCATATTCTTTCCTTTACAAAACTCTTGGATTTCTCCCCCAAGTCACATTTAGCTCCCTCTGTTAATACACACCCTATACATTCACACCATGAATCAGTATCCAATCTTATTCTCCAGGCCAAAGTCAAATTCCTCTAACTCTAACTGGCTGTAAACATTACTCCTAGGTGCCACTGGGGAAGGAGAGAAAGAAAAAATACACACATTCAAGACACATGAGATAGGGATAGAGCTCATACCCACCTAGTATGCATAAGGCTCTGAGTTTGACAGGAGCAGCTCAAAGTCATAAGGCCTTGCCTTAAAATAATAATAGTAATGATAACATAAAATATGTGGGAGATTGCCAGTGCATCATCTTACCTCAATTCTCACACACATAGACATAAAAAAGCATACATGCATAAAGTCAGATAATAACTGATAGAAACGAGATGCAAATCCAGATTGGCAACTACAGGACTCCTACAAAGACTACAGTGTGACTATGTGCTCTACTTAACCCCAATCTCACACACACACACACACACACACACACACACACACACACACACCTACCTCACAACTCTATCAAGGCCAAAGTCAAATTCCACTGCTTAGCCTTAGTGCCTGAAAAGGGCTAACATTTTCTAATTTTTGTTTCACTTATAGTAAGTTAATAGTCAGTTCTCACTAATTTCATTTCACAACCACCAATAAGCAGCAATTTGAAATATACAACTGTAAAAAGAAAATATAAAGTCACATGAGACAGGAAATTTGTTCTGAAGAGGTATTTAATCTAGTTGAAAGTGTAAGAGTATAACAAGTCTTTTCTTGATCCCCACTGATCCTATCTTGCTATAGTGAATCTCTGCCCCAATTGTTTCCCTAAATAGAATAACACATAATAGAATCAATAAATTGTCTGTGCTGTAGATACAACAAATACCAGGCATTCCACAAATATTCATCAAATTAATGAATGAATAAATGATTATGTGGCTCTCAGGAGAAATTACATAGTGTAAACATTCTTCCCACCTAGTTCCTAGTCCTTGACATCAAGAACAGCCTTTGAACAAATTGCCTGGATTAGTTTTACTTTGTCAAGGGTGGGAATTGGTGGAACAGGGCAAGGAGTCAGAACACAGGACCTTGCACATGCTAAGCAAGGGCTCTACCACTGAGCTACCTCCCCAGTCTAGGAACTGTCTTTTTGTGCAGATGATAATGAGCCCAATGTAGTAGTAGATATTAAAAATAAAATAAGTCTGGGGCAGAGTTCAACAGCAGAACTCTTGTCTTGACAGTACAACAGGTTAAGAACCCTGGCAAAACCAAATAATAACAGCATAGTAATAAATACCAATCAAGTCTGACCACAGTTCATATAAAAGAGCCAATAACAGCAGTCTTTGAGGGGAAATGCATATGTAGATACATATTTATTTAAATAAAAGTCTATTATTGGTCTCTAATCTAGATCCTTACTACTAAAGGGGAGGGGGAACCCCCAGTATCAACACTCCCTTACAGTTTATCAGAAATTTACTGAACAGCCTCCACCAAGAACTACTGGACCGGAAACTCTATTCTAACATGATCCCTGGGACTTTCTTGAAATATATTAAAGGTGGGAAACTCCAGTCTACACCATAAAAATGGAAGTTGGCTCCCACAACCTCATAGGGAGTCACTATGGCTTCTTGTGTTTTTTCAATAATTACTAATTAGACTTCTCTATAAGTTACAGACACAATCATACTGTCAAGGATGTCATTGATCCAAAATATTACTTCAACAAAAAAAAGGATCATCAATTGAATATTGAATAAACTTTTAGGAAACATACAAAATGTGACGTGTACCTTCTTAGTACACAGACTTCAACAGCTAAGAAAATGACAGTGAACGTCAGTGACCAAATAATCGATCTTTAATGCCGAAGATGTGGTTACTGAAGAAAACAGTGGCGCTCTTTAGGAGAACATATCTTTATCAGTTCTCAGTGTTACAGGTAGGTTTCCAGATACTCTTTATAAACTGCCCTACATGTAAACCTGTATAAGAAAATGATCTCGGTGACATTAAGTCGGATCTACTAAAACACCTTCAATGACTCGAAATCACGGCACTAAAGTCTCAAACCAGGAGTTCTACTCTGGAAATTTGAGAAAGAGCAAAAACCCTCAAGTCACATCTCTGTCATCTCAAACTGAGACAAGGTCATGGGGGCTTGGGGTAAAGCAGACCATTTTTCATATCAGAGAGGGCGAGGAGGAGGTAAAGGGGCCTGAGGAGAGACAGCTTTGACTAAGTGCGCTCTAAAACCTCTCCATCACAAGTCCCTGGACCCAGGTTCTCAAGTGTCCTGCACTCTGGATCCTACAGGCCAGGTGCACATCCCCATCCTAGCAACAGGCGTCCGCTGACAGCTCGCCCTCGGGGTCCCCTCCCCCTCCTTCCGCCGAGGACTCCCCCGGGCCTCCCACCCCCCTAAAGATGCCCCAAGAGCAATGAGCCCCGGGAGACACGTCCTGCACAGGCGCCGGCCCTGCTCACCAGGTACAGGGGCGCGTAGATCTTGAGGGACTCCTCCAGGGCGCCCCAAGTGATCTGCAGGAAGGAGACCCGGCAGGAGGGTTGCCAAGTGTGGCCGATCTCGTAGCAGTTATGAGGGATGGACTTGCTGAGGGCCGCCATGACGAGCGGCGGTGGTGACCGCGCGTGGTCAAGGGACTGCGGGACTCGGCGGGGGCGGCAGACACGCAACGGCGGGACAGGCGCCGAGCTGGCCTAGGCGTGCAGGGTGCGGAAAGGTCACGCGAGCGGGTTACTCGAGGCCGAAGTCCTCGGATGTTGGCCGGTCCGCGTATGGCAGCGCGAGGGGGCGGGGCGCGCACGGCGGAGGCGGGGAGACGGTGCGTGCGCGCTCTCGCGAGTAGGCGGGCGCGGGCTCCCGGCGCGCGCGGAGGGAGTGAACACCTTCTTCCTCGCGGCTCAACGCCTCTGTGTCCAACTTGGGTCAGGCTATAGAACTCAGCCTGCGCCCTTTCAAAGCCGGGCCAAGTAAGGCAGAGAGTAGTGGAACAAAAGAATTCGTTATCTTTGCTAGCAGATGGAGCAGAAAGGTTCGCCATTGGACCAGCCTGGGGAAACTTGCTCCTCTGTTGTACCAGTTCTCCTAGTGTTCACCTAAGGCTGCCTGCGGTTGCAACAGCTCAGCATTCTTGCTACTTGCTCAACCTCCTTAATGCTGTTGTGCTAGGGAAGCCTTGAAAATGCTCATTTGGCTGTGTTCAAACACAAACCATACACCGAAAGGCAGTAGTGAGGCCTGCCCAGACCCTAATGACTAAGCAGACCTACCAACAGGGTCCTTAACAGGTGCTCATCATCCAAGCAGTGCACACAGCAGAGGCATCAATAGTGCCATGATAGGTCTCCTGCCTGGTCTGAGAACTTGACCTTAGATTGTTTCCATGACAAACCACCTGCCATATATATAGCCCTTTAGTGTCCTTTTCTTTGTGTATAATATATAGCCTACTTTCGTGGGACTCGTAAATCCGGTACTATTTAAAGCAGAAATGAATTACCTTTGGATAGGTCCATCATCATCATCCAGTTCCTTCCATAATATTTACTAAACTAATACGATTTTCCAAGCCCTGTTTGAAGCCCTGGAGACACAGATATGGAAAAGATGTGCTCCTGCTGTCGTGAAACTAGTATTCCAGACGTTAGACAATAAAAAGGTATAAGTGTGAGCTGTCTGAAGGTTGCCAGGCCATATAAATTATATATGCTATATATTATATAACATCACAGACTCTTCTCAGGGTACCCAGCCAGCTGTCACCTTTGATTGCTGCACTGATTCTAAAATAACCACTTCGATAACATGACATCAGCACACCAGCCAAAAAGGCCAGAGAAGGGGGAAGAGGAGGCAAACTTCCCAGATTGTGCCTGGCAGCACACACGTGTAATCCTAGCACTTAGGAGGCCAAGTCTGAGTTCAATGCCAGCCTGAGCTACAGCGAGAATTGTGGCGATATATTGTTTAGGATATAATATAGCCACTGGGGATCAGAGTGCAAAGCCAGCCACACTAGACAGCTATAGAAGCTGGGCAGTGGTGGCACACATCTTTAATCCCAGGACTCAGAAGACAGAGGCAGATGGATTTCTGTAAGTTCAAAACCACTCTGGGCTACATGAAAGTTAATCAATCTAAAAGAGTAACAGAAGTCATGCCTTTAATCCCAGCACTAGAAAGGTATATAAGGAAGAGCCAAGAGGTCTCATGGGAGATTTAGTTTTCAATCACAGGGAAGATAGGATCTCCATTTCTGCTTTGGTAGAGGTAAGAATTACTGGCTGGCTGCTTTGCTTTACTGATCTTTAGCTTGAACCCCAGTATCTGTTTCTGGGTTTATATTATTCATGTTACAATGAATTTGAGGCCAGCCCAAGACATCATCATCCTTGCCTTTTTCAAAAAGGAAAAGAGAAAGAAACTCAGCAGTAGGTTAGTGCAAATGGGTCAGCTAACATTTGTATAACATGATGCCAGTGTGGGCAAATAGCAGCAAACATCTGATGTCTGTATCACTGCACAAAATGGCAAAACAGATACTAGGATAACTGGTAGCATCAGCCTAGTGCTATGCCTCTTCGTATCCAAACATCTGGATTCATCATTCTTCCCACACAAGAATGTACTTCCCCAGAGAGACAACTGAGAGTACTCAGTTGTCACCACATCCTGTTTGAAGTCTAAGGTCTTTCAAGAGCTGCTGTTCAAGTTATCATACCCATTCAATATGCCCAATATAGAATACTAGAATGGGAACAAAATAATCTCAGTGTTTATAAAGATCTCCAGCTAAGAAAGGAAGTGGGTCGGGAACACACAGAATAAGGTTGCCCTACAATTACAGGACTAATTATGCAAGCTACCTTACTAACATCAATAATCTATTCCTGAAAACCTGATGGTCTGCAAGAAAAATGCTGTAAAATTTAAATAAGAACAATAAAGTGCCTTATATACAAACCTCTCTTCTTCAAGAACTTGAAGTAAAATATTAAATATAAAGGACAAACTATTCACACAGATTCCTGGGACCTGGGTCACAACCTATGGCCTTGATAGTGTCTGAGGGATATGCCACCACTGGAGCCATGCTAATTTGAGTAGTCTGTGATGCTACAGGGGCAATGGTGTTATCCAGGCCCAAGCTGCCAGGGTCTGAGATGACAAACATGACTGCTGTTACCACCAAAGGCCATTTGGATGCCTGGGTTCTGATCAGCCACCAGAGACCAAGTTGGTGTTCAAGGGTAATGCTGTTACTGGGGCCATACTGATGTGGGTGATCTGAGCTGCTACAGGGGCCATGGTGACATCCAGGCCCAAGCTGCTGCCAAAGGCCGTGACTGGGTCTGTGGTCCTATTGCATTTGTGGTCTGTGTTGAGTTCTGTGGCACAGCATGTGTTGTCACAGGGGACAATAAGAACCATGCATAATGAAATTTGAGGGCCAAGCTGAGCTGACCAAGCCCTTCACTGGCCCTGGAAAAGTTGGTCCCGCCCCCTCGCTGAACACTGCAGCAAGAGGGTTGGCCTTGACCCTAATGGGAAAACTAGCCACAATGATATAGACATGGGCACCCTGCACTCAAGAGAGATTACCCCACACTCACCATAGGTATGGGATAGCTGGCCCTGATAGCATGGGCTTAGGAGAGCTGGTTCCATGTCCACACCTGAGGGGCAACTCCAGTGGCCCAGAAGAACCAGCTCAGCTACCGCCCAAGCCCACATCCAGAACCTTCTTTGACCCACCTTAACACCTATCCTATCTGTAAGAGACTGGTCCTGCAGAACAATATCCAAAGGATTTCCATGACTTGGAGCAACCATGGGGGATACCCAAGAGGAATTTTGGAGAGGGTTCAGTGATGATGGTATACCAAAAACAAGAGACCTTGAACTAAACCAATGACTTGCTTCAATTAACATTTGCAAGTAAAGCTCAAAGTACAAAAGAATGTACTAGGTGACACACTGTGGCTCCCAATGTCACAATGAATGAAGAGGTGTTGGAGAGGGGGAAAGACAGAGGAGCAAAGTGGAGTTTTGTTTGTTTGTTTTGGTTTAGTTTTTTTATTTTCTTTTGGGGAAATGCAATGCTTTGAGAGTGAAGGGAGGATATGGAAGACCCAGAAAATGAGTGGAATTGAGGTACATGATGTGAAATTCCCAAAGAATAAGGAATTATGTTTAAAAAATAATGAACTATCATATTGTAATGCACAGTTCTTTGTTTTTCTTCCTTATTGAAAATAAATTGTCATACAGTATATTCTGAATTTGTGAACATGGTTTCCCCTCTTTCATGTCCTCCAAGATCCTCCTTATCTCCTGACCAACACCACACCTTCTTTCACTCTCTCTTTAGAAAACAAAAAGGCAAATTAAAAAAATAAAATAAAACAGACAAGAAAAAATAATCAATGACAAATACACATACCTGCAGACACATGTGTACGAAACCATTAAACATAAAATTAGAAAACATAGTAATAGTCAAGAAAAGTAAGGTAAAACAAATGCCCAAACAAAGCATTATGAAACAAAACATCTCCAAAAAGACCACTAAGTTTATTTTGTGTTGACCACCTACTGCTGGGGAAGCTCATATTATAACAAAAAAGGAAGGGTACTCACATCTAGTGCTGCTATAGAGAATCCAGAATAGGAAGGCACTAGAAAGTCCTCAGAATAGGGTTCTGCTGTGATTTGAATCAGAATGACCCCCAAGGAAACATGCATAAGACAGAACTAGACTCCCTTAATATAGATGACAATGATATGACTGGGACAATATATTAGGCCACTGGCAGTGGGTCCAAGATCTAACACTAATGCACAAACTGACTTAGTGGAGCCCATTCTATATGGAGAGATACCTTGCCCAGTCCAGACACAGGGGTGTACCTCAATTAGATGATGGGACAGACTTAGTAGACTTCCAAGGGGGAGGCCTTACCTTCTCCATGGAGCAGATGGGAGGAGGGGGAGTGGAGAGAATGGGAGGAAAGAAGGAAAATTCTGTGTTTTCCAATGGTCTTAGGCAACCCCTGTGAAAGGTTCATTTGACCCACCCCCAGGGGTCATGACCCACAGATTGAGAAACTCTGATATACAGTATCACACTGGTTTTCAAAACATGCTACTCATTGCAATGCTGTTAAGGTCAATGTAAAAACTCCCTCTGTACGGATCATTTGTTTTTTTCTGGCTCAGTTATGTCAGAGTTTGACTGATATTCTCTTGGGCCTTCATTGTTGTTGTTGTTGTTGTTTTTAAGAAAGGGATGAAAGGAGGAAAAGGGAAGGAAGGAAATGGCCAACTCAGGCTTTGAGCTTCATCAGCAAGGTGAACCAGAATTTCTTCAAAGATGCACAATAAGTGGGAGGAAGGGAGTTATCTGACAATTTTTGTGGAATTCAAGACATGGAGACATGATTTGAAAATGGTTGCTCTTGCAGTATTCCACCTTTGCAGGTGTCAGTGGAAAAAAATGGGGATGTTCTGAAGATGTGATACAGAGCACATATTTAACAATGGTGGATCCGTTCAGATTTGTATGAAGCCATTATAGACATGTATTCAGACACAAGAATGATACATATCATGGCTTACACTAAGTAGACCCTGGTACTTCTTTATACCTAAAATATTCAATGTCCACTTATACTTTGATGACAATAAGCAGAGTTTTCAAAACAGTTACATACAACACAGAATTTGTTTCAAAATAGCTTCACTCTACCAACTGAGCCAAAGCTTCAGCCTATATTTATACCTTAAAAGCAAAAAGTGTTACTTAAAGATGTAAATATAGGCTGAAGCTGTGGCTCAGTTGGTAGAGTGCTAGCTTATCATGCAATAAGCCTTGGGTTCGATCCCAGCATCACACAAACTAGGTGTGGTAGTGTACACCTGCAATCCCAGTGTTCAGGAGGTGAGGGTCTGAGGACCAGAAGCTCAAGGGCTGATCATCCTCTCCTAGCTATATAACAAATTCCAAAGCAGCCTGCCCTACAAGAGACACTGTTAATGAGATTAAAAGACATATATATATATATATATTCCCATAGAAACATTAAAAACTAGTGTACTGAGAGATAGATTCCCTTTCAGATCAAGCAGCAAGTGATTCTGCCAACACAAGTCTCTTTAAAATTTGGAAGCTCCTTCTATGGCAAAAAACAGCCACACCCTGAAGTCCCTGTAACAAACACTTCCTATCTTGGACTGAGAGTTGGGTGGGAAATGCCTTTCATAAGTTTGGAAACCCTTCTGTACAGCCTTAAAAGGACACAGGGAGAAAAAAACTCTAAACACCTATAATCTTAACAAACAGTCCAAAGATCCATATAGCTGTACTTGGATTTGAACTTTCCCTTAAAGAAAGCTTAAATTTCAGAACCATTTACAGTCTAGAGAGACATGGAATGAAAAACAAGTGTTGTCTTGTTTGGTTTGTAAAATAGAATGAACTAGAATCTTGATATTTGCTTCAAATCCTGAGAAGTTTAAGAAACTCCTTTGAAACTCTTTGCCTCCTATCTAAACATACATGGTACTTTAAAACTAGCTGATACTTTCAACATTCTACATGGAAATGTCTTTAGCGAAATGCCAAAGTTCATCAATCAGAGTTTCTACACCCCACATTTTAAGAGACAACAGCATTGCCAAACTTCATTATGTGACCAGGATTCCTTTTTCCCCAGCCTTTGACAATTTCTTCACAGAAAGCCTTGAAAACTTGTCAAAAAAATGCTCTCCCACAAATAGCTTTACATTTGTAATCAACCTTTCTCTGACTAAAAGCTCCAGGAAGGTAGGATATACTTCTAATTCTTACTTTCTCAGTACAAATCAGCATTCCATTGTAGCTAGAAACAAGAACAAACCAGGGTGTTCCTCATTAGTATTTGCTTGTAATAACTTTGTCATTTATTCAAATATAACAAATAATCAGAAATATAAATCATATCTTCTATATAACAAATATCATATCCCATATAGGTCTACTAGGCCCTCTAAGACAAATGATGATTGATCAGCTATAGGAAGTGTGCTAGAAGCTCCAGAATTTCATAAGAAACACCATGTTAGCAGCAAAGGTTTAAAGAAAGATTTTTCTATCACTTGACAACAAGCCAAGGAAATTATAAGGAAGGGTCCTACTTGTTCTTTGTATAATCAAACTCTTGTACCTGCAGGAAGCAAGCCAAAATGTACTCAAAGAAATGAAATTTGGCAAATGGATATGTTTCATTTTTCAGAGTTTAGAAAATTAAAATATGTGTACCATACCATAGGATTCCAATGGGCCACTGCTTTAAGTTCTGAAAAAGTTGATTCTGTAATTACACACTTATAAGAAGTCATGGCCATTATGGGGATTCTTCTACAAATTAAGACAGACAATTCTCCAGCATATGTCTCTAGTAAAATGAAACAGTCTTTCTCACATGACAACATAAAGCATATTACAGGTATACCACACAATCCTACAAGACAAGCAGTTATATAAGATCTAATTATACTTTAAAAGATATGCTTAATAAACAGAAAGACCCAAGAGATAGATTACATAGTGCTTTACTGACTTTAATTTTTTAAATGCTAATGGAAAGGGATCAATGACTGTGGAGAGACATTGGATAATAGAAAATATTGCTGAATTAAATCAGCCTATATATTTTAAATGGAAACCAGGATATGTGTTACATTAGGAAAGAGGTTTTGCTTTTGTTTCCAAAGGAGAAGAAAAGCTACGGATACCATCAAGATTGTTAAAAATTATATTCCAACAGGAGAGCTTTCCTGATGAGAAGAGGCAACAGTTCATCAAACAGCTTGGTCATTCAATCTAAACTAACATATAAGACTAACAAATGTCTTTCATTTGATCAGGTATGAGAAAAAGTAAATAAATATTTTTTCTTATTAAAAACTATGCTTTTCCTGTTGCTATAGAACATTTTGTCTTAACAAAGATATACTCTGAGAGAAAAGGAACTCCCCAAAGTTAGAGTTGGTGCAGGGTTTTGTTTTTGTCTTTTGAGAAGAATGAAAGCATCCAGTTAAGGAATCTGAAGACCCCTGGACAAATGACATCTGAAGAAGCATGAATATTCCTAAGAAAAATGTCCCATGAAAATAAAATTGCTATATTTCCAACAAGATAAAATTTCAGAAATTTTCCTGAATAGTTGTTTCTGTTGCTCTTTACAAACATAAAAGGCAAATGGTCTTCTTATAATCCCAATTCAATTAAAGATAAAAACTGGCATTGGATTTGGAATGTGACTCTCTCCCTCCCTTAAACCCAAACATACTTGTTAAAGGAAATTCTCAAATCTTTGTCTTATATCATAAGAGCCATCTAGTATAGGAGAGAAGAAAACCAAAATTATGGAAAATTGTATTGTCACTAATCTCTATGGTATAAATATTAGTTCTAAAATCATAAGATTATATATGTATATATTTAAACTTCTGTTGTGATATTAATGGCCATACTAACTAATTCTAGAAAAAGGCTTTGTCTAGCTTCTTGCACATGATTTTGAATTTGAGTTTGAAGTAACTAGGGATTAAGCTTGTGCATCTAGGATATATTTACTAGATTATGGTTCCCTAACCTCTCAGAGATCTGCTGCATATGACATTTACAATGTTTAAGTTTTCTGCAATGAACCATAACCATTCCTAACAGTGACCTCTAACATCTCTAAAAAAATGATGGGGTCCCATAGGGACAATTCTACCTGGATTGTGATAATCGCATTAAGTTGACAAACACCACCCAAAAATCAGTTCCCAACTACAAACTAATCAGGACACATTCAAAGCTGCTAGCTAATAGGGTGCAGCATTACAGACTGCTCTAGACAGGATTTAGATAAGTGATGCATTTACCTATTATACCGAGACTGAACAACAAATGTTACAGCTAATTTTCCCAGGGCTGGGCCATTACCTCAATTTTCTCAGGGTATGCTAAATATACTGTCACCCCCCAGACAACAGGAAGTAATTTAAAGAATATAACTCTCACATTTCAAGGGGTGGGATGGGTGGTTTTTGGTCATTCACTGAGGTATGGATTCTTTTCGTCATGGGGGAGGGGGGTTGTTTGCAAATTACTGTTGGTAATGGTAAGAGAAGAAATTAAGCAAGTGAAGTTATATTCCAGGATCTTTTTCTGAAAATAAATAAGGAGATATAGAAATAATAGGATAAAATGTTAGATTATTGAATCTACTTTAAACCAAAAAGCAACCATTAATTTTACATATTTTATTGATGCAAATATATGTACTCTTGTTTAAGATATTTTTGTATATTTTCACAAATTTAAGATTATTTTTGTTACAACATACTATATAAATGTTTCTACTTTTGTTTAAGGAGTTGTACCTATGCGGCTAATTTTAAAATGTAAGTTCTAGTCCTTGAAAGTTATTATTATTATAAACCATTTAGGATAATTAAGAAATGCAGGTTAGTAGTTAGTCATCTATAACAATCAAGATCATATAGAGATATATTTTAGATAGATGTATGATCTTCAAATACTTCAAAGACCTACAGAATATGGCTTTTAAAATGTTTTGTTAACATAGGGCTTTTCTTGACAGTGAGACACATCTGCTCCTGGAAGTACCAATATCAAAGAACCTCCATATGGAGTTTTCTTTCAATGTGGCAAAGCTAGCCATCTGGGCAAGAAACTCTCCTTGCCTTGACTGTTGACAGTGTACTGTCCAAACTGGACATGCAGCACACAAAGGAAAGTGACTGTTGAAAAGACAAGGTAGGACAGTCCTTAAAAATCCCTGCTTCAAAGAAAGTCTGCCAGATATTCCAGGTTTACATGCCAAAGATGGTAGCCCTGAATTTGCAGAGAAAGCTTGGGTGACTGTCCAGGCAGCCAGATGTCTCTATCATTTCTATACTTTTAGAAATTGCTTGCTCTGCCTTTCTTTTTACTCAGGTAATGTATATTCTTCTGGGGCCTTTGATGGGGTTGAAGACTGGATACTTGTAATTACATTTTCTTTAGTAATGATGGAAGGTAAATTAGGTACAGAGCTTTGAACTCAAGATAACATAGATAATGGAGTGATTTCTCTGAATTTCCAAAAACAATGGGACTAGATATTGTAAATGCAATTCTTACTTGATAACTATTCTCATTGTATATAGTTTTACTATGTTAAAGTTAAAACCTTCCTTTTTATTTAGACAAAAAGTGGGAAATGTTGTGGAATATTTGTTTAACTAGGCAAAGATGTGTTACATTTGTTTATGTCACATTGTTTAACTATGTAAAGATATGTTGCATTTGAGGTAATTAAATAAAATTAACCTGGGCTCAGAGAGGTAGGGTTAGCAACTAGTTGACAGGAAGTAGCAGGGAGGAACTTAGCATAGGATTTTTAGTTGGATAGTGTGGAAGGAAAAAAGGCTTCCAGAATACCAGCTAAGAGAGAAAGTTAGCCAGTTTCTATTCTAACTCTCTGAATTCACAGGTTTTCATCCTAGCCTTTGAATCTAGAGTTCATTAGAATGATAGAGATTTAGTTAAATCTGCCTTGAGCAACAGCAACAGAGCCATCGTCTGGGGGAACAGAATTCCTTGAAGGCTGCAAACTTCATAGCAACTGGTAGTAGTTCAAAACACAGCCACCGTGACAAAGGTAAAACAACAAAAAAGTCACTATTTTACTTTCTTTTCACTTCAAGCTAACAATATCTGCTTATGCACAAAATTAAAATTCACAATGAAATTTCCAACACATTTTAAAAGTATTTGTTTTCTTTTATAGAATTGTGCAATTAGATATTGCCCAGTGTTATTGATTACTCTTTTATTGTCCCTGGGACAGAATGCCTGCTATAAGTATTGAAAAGAGGAAGGGTTTATTCTGGCCCGCAGTTTCACAGTCTTGTCTCCACATTCTTGGGCGGGGCATCATGGTGGAAAGAACATGTGGGAGCAAAGATTCTTACCTCATAGCAGACAGGAAGCAGGGAGGAGGTAGTGGGGAGACATGCATACTGGAAAAGGGCAAGGCAAAACATAACCTTAGAACAAATTCTTTAATAGCCTAATGCCCCCAAGTACCCCTACTTCCTGCCTTGCCACCTAATAAAGCTTTCATATTATGAGTTCATCACAGGGTTGAACCACAGATGAAGTCTAAATCCTCAGGGTCTATGTCTGGAAACACCTGGACACTCCCAGAGGAACAATTTT
This sequence comes from Mesocricetus auratus, assembly GCF_017639785.1. Taxonomy (NCBI): domain Eukaryota; kingdom Metazoa; phylum Chordata; class Mammalia; order Rodentia; family Cricetidae; genus Mesocricetus; species Mesocricetus auratus. Next base: position 108,870,268 of record NW_024429182.1, on the reverse strand, counting down.
GCTAATCTTCTAGGTGTTAATTTGCCATAACTTTACTCTCACGAAAATAAAAATAGCTATTTCTTTTTCACTAGCTTCTAATGATATAATATTTTCCACCATTTGGTCATAGACAACAATCACAGAGCACTGTCAGTATCTGTGACATTATGACAAAGCTCTGTTCATGCTACAACTATAACAAACGTCTGAAAAGCAATGATCAACTAGCTGTCAGGTATTTTGTCATTTAGAGTAGTCACAATATTATAAAATTGTTATTATTTTGACAGCTACCTAAGCTATTCCTTTTTATTATCCTAAGTATTCTACTTTATACATTTCAAAGTAGTATTCTGAGAAGAGATATATATTAGTCCCTAAACTTCCAAAGACATCCATGGCCCCAAACTATGTTTTAAATGACTGCATTACCTTTCTGGTAAAATCTTTGCACCTGCTATACCTCTTGGCATTGTTTTCCATGGTAGTTTCCATTCTCATCACTTTCTATTTCTGACAAGATGAGAGAGAACTATCAGACTCCAGTGATACATGCAAGTGTCCACACTAAACATTTCTATGATGGGAAGAACCAAAGTTTCCTGCTTTGGTTTCTTATTTCATCCCAACTTTTGATCCAAGGAAACTGGTTCTTGTTTTTGAACATCTATTAATCTGTTTTTTCAAGGACTATAATTTTGGTGAGGAAATAGCCAGTATGTACCCAGTGTGCTATCTTAAGGCTGGAATGCGTGTATTAAATTCGAATTTGGAAAAGGTTAGTCCCACTTTCTTTCCACTTCCCATTAAATGTCTCCCACTCATCTTGTATTAATATACCAAAAAGTATTCTACAAAGGAGAAAAATAAAAGCTCTATAGGCTAAACATCTATTCAAAACATTTTAGATAGTTAACAACAGGGCTGAGACTAGAAGGCAGAAATACATTTATTTCCTCTCCAGGAGTTAATGATTCTGATGGTATAATCTACAACCTAGGGGGAAAACCACATTGTGTTATTTGATTTGCTGTTGTACTGATGTTTCTTTCTAGAACTATTCAATCTACTGGTCAACAAGCCTCTTCAAACTCTTGATGTGTTGCAAGGACTGGCCAAACTCCAGAAATACAGCACTGAACAAGACCCAGTCTCCACCCATGTGAAACTTCATCAAGCTTCTCTAACAAGAGTGAGTGTAGTCAACTCCTACCCCCTTCTTTTGGTGACTTTCTATTCACCTTTCCAGACCCAAATCAAATACAACTCTTTTATGAAGCCTTCTGAATCTAATTAGTCACTTTTTGCTATGGGAGTGATATCATAGGAATCACATCTCCAATACCTTGTGAGACGTCTTTATTTCAGTATTTTGGTAAACAGATTCCTGCCACCCCCTGCACATCTACCCAGTGACCAGGAATAAGAATGAACGTTGGCTCCTTCATATTGCTGTATCCTCTAGGGTCATGCACAGCATCTGTCAATAAATACTTGAATGAATAGAACTGAAGGCAAAATAAAAAGGAAGCAGAAGCTCCTCTGTGTTTCCTTGTTCTACTATGTTTCCATTTCTGTTTTAAATGATGATCAGGGCAATGTCTTATTGGTTAACAACTCTAACGGTAACCCTAATAGCCCTGGAACCTATGAAAAAGTCCAGATGTGATGGATTGCATCTGTAATCTCAGTACTCCTACAGTGAGATGGGATGCAGGGGCAGGAGAAATGGCTGGAATCTCATAGGCCGGCTAGCCCAGAGTAAAGCTGCAGAAAGAAGGAAGACCCTGCCTCAACAAAGTGGAAAGGAAAGAACCAGCTTCTGAAAGTTGCCCTTTGACCTCCACACATACACATATGCACACAATTTAATTTAATGGCATGCCCTATTGGTAATTTTAAATGATTGATAAAAACCCATTTTTATTGTTTGGGCTAGAGGCCAATTAGTGACCAATATAAATGGAAACAAGCATATGAACATCCGCTGGCTGTTTTTAATTATAAAATCTCAAATCTGTTCAGCAATGTATTTTGAAAATCTACCCATTTGTTCCAATTTATCTAAGTTGACACTTTCCACAATCTAAACCCACTAAAGTCTACACCTCCAAATTTATTTAATTCTGCATGACCTATGACTACAGAAACTGAATCCCTAAAGAATCTCAATTTCACAATTTGGCTAACTCTAACTCTTTAAACTTCACAAACTTCATTTTGAATTATTGTTGGCAATCCAGATATCTATGGTTTAAGAAAAAGAAATCAAAATTAGTTCCATGCTTGTGTGGCAGGGGAAAGGGCTGTGGTCTGTGGAAAAGGGTAGCCGTTTCTTTCTCCCTGGATCTTCGGACTAGACTCTCTTTCACGAGTGATAACCTTGGGAAATCTCAGGCTGCAGGGATAGATGGTCCCCACTACTTGGAAATTGAACTCTGTCTAAAAATGGGCCAAGGGTTATTTTAAAGGCTTGAGTAGAAATAGTGTCTTATATGTCTTAAATGGTTTTTTTTTTTTAGTTTTACGAGACAGGGTTTCTCTGTTTTGGAGGCTGTCGGTCCAGCCTGGCCTCGAACTCACAGAGATCCACCTGCCTCTGCCTCCCGAGTGCTGGGATTAAAGGCGTGTGCCACCAATGCCCGGCTTAAATGGTTTTTGCAAGATGTGGAAGTATTCATTCATCTTGCAGCAGATTAGTCCTTGCTTTAGAGATGGTGACCTACATGGACCAGGTTATTCTGCTTTTACTGAACCACATGCTTCAGGAAAGGAAGCTTGACAGATGCATTTCCAGAGAGCTAACCTTGTCTGCACAAGGATATTTAAAATCATCTTTATTGGTATCAGACATGCATCTCTGCTGCTTTCTATGCCTTTGGAGAAATGTTTTAAGCGTGCATGCAGTCTACTGCGTGCTAATGTTGTTTTAGTAGAAATGCTTATGCTTCCTGTTTAAACAACTTCTCACAAGAGATTTCAGGAGTGAATAGTCTGACTATAGAACACTACATTTCTAGCTCACACTGGATAAAATGTGATGCTCTCACAGAAACTACGAGGCTACGAACAGGGCAGAACTAGAGCTTCCCAGAGAATGTGGACAGTAAATGAAGCTAGAGAAACTCAAGTAAGACATGATGCCTTCTAATCGGGACTTTTAGAGGAATAAAGCACACTGGAGGTCAGCCCCAAACGGAGAAGGTAAGCAGACCTTGCCAGATAGCCCAACATCAGGAACTAGGCAGAGAGACACCTTTCCCAAGGTCCTAAGATATATAGTGCTTTTTGAAGACTGGGAACATTCAGAATTAGTCATTTTTAAACAGGTCAGTTTTATAACACAGACAGATCCACCATTAGGAATATCTAGCAAAGGACAGAGAAGCCTTCCCTTACTCACTGAGACAAGTATAGCTGGGGTTGCAGGAAGAAGGGACAAGCATGGTGGAGCTATGGTGAGAATCTGGAGACCCAAGTGGACAGGGAAGTGTGGCTGCATGGAACATATGAGCAACTGTGAGGAGTAATAGCATACCTGTGCAGAAAGCCTCATAAAAAGCTTTCCTGTCATCAGATGGGATGAGAGTTTAAAGCACAGTAATTCAGACATGACAAGGCAAACCTGACCTCATCTTTAATCACAGTGTAGTGGGGTCCGGGAAAACTGGCTATGCGTATATGAACGTACCATAAAATACAGTCTTTGTACCTGAGCAAGTATTTAATGTACGGCTTGAGCAATTTAACACATCCTAAAAGGATCCCCATCTTAATTTATGGAGAGTACATTGGTAGCTTCATGGACATCACTCTCTGACGTACATTTTATTAATAGCATACCAAATCCGGTCAGGTGCCGAGCAGTGCTGCAAAAACCAGAGCAGATCCAGTGTAGACGTTTCAGATTCAAAGGTATAACTATGTTCATATGTTTAGTCTCTTCATAATAGTGGTGAAAATGGCGGCACTTTGCCTCTAGGTATTCTGAGGACCCTCTTGTGAAAATAGTATCCAATTAGGCAGTCCCATTGGCTTTCACTTCAGACTAAGTCCTGTCTGTATCCATGCATCCACTACTACTGAACGATGCCCCTCAGTGCTGTTGAAACTTTGTCTCTTCCTTCTGATGGTGCAGCCGGATCAGCTCACTGTATGGAAGTAACATCATGAGAGACCTGTCTCTGGTTGCCATGCCTAGTAGAGACTGCCTTTGCTCTCTCACTGTCTGGAGTATGCAGTGCCCAGTCCTTTTCACTGCCTGTGGTCACTCTCCTTCAGACACTGTTGATTTGTGAAACCTCACGCTACCTGGCGCAGGTGCATGCTCTTCACTGACTACAAAACCAGACGCCAGCTTCCTTGTCACTCTAACCATAAAAATACAAAGGTGCTATTTTCATTCCTCTCTCAGACAGCAGGCCCTTTCATGCCCTCAGTTAAAGAGACTTCTTAGGTGGTCTCCAGGGCCATCATTCTGTTGGCAGCAGTTCTTTGTGGGCCTTTTTACATGTCAAAGGTTCTTCCTTGCAAGCGGAAATTAGAAAGTCTGGGATAAGACCCCAAACTCCAAATCCCAGCATACCCACTTTTGTGCCTCAATAATTCTTCCCCCAAGATGCTCCTCAAGCACAAACAGAACAATGCATGTAGTTCTCCCCAAAACATCTTTTATGAAAGATTAAAAGACAGTTGATCTGTGGCGTGGTGAGTTCTTTGTGCATCAAAGAAGATGAGCAAGTTAAAATACAAGCATACCATAAAATACATGGGGCATACAGGTAAAGGCAAAGTGTCTGGCTCAGAGATCTGGGAAAAGGGACCAGGATGGGTTCAAAGAATTTGAATTTTAATCTTAAAAGCATACTAGGAGTCAACCTGGCGAACAGAGGATTATTAAGACAGTCCAGGCATTCATTCATTCCTTGTTCAGTCTGCAAGTATTATGCACTGGGTATGCACAAACTGAGTGACCCTATTCTAGCTGTTGGGAAAAGGACAAGGAGCGAAGCAAGTGACTGCTGCTCTCTTGAAGGCAGATAGAAGACAAGGAGTGGTGAGAGCACAAAGCCTTGTCTGTGTCTCTCCTGGTCAGTCCTCTCCTGGTGATTATGATAATCGCCATATCTTGGGGGGGCACTCGATTTAAAGCTCTTTTATTAGGAAAGGCTGGAGAAGTAAACATTTTAATTGGAGACCTTATAAATTCGATTTATTTCACCGTGGCCATGTTTCAGTGGGTAAACTCTTCAGGAACAAAGTGGAAATTGCACCTTGGGAGGTGAGGAAAACTAATGGCTAAGCTGAGTTAACGAATAAACACAAGTTCTGTTAGGGAAAGAAACGGGGGATATGTAGCAGAAGGAACTTCTTGCATAAGTAGACACAAGTGTAAAAGCTGGGGTCCTCAGAAAACATGAAACTCTGCCATGATCATTTGAGTTCAGGGATGACTAGTATTGCAGGCCATCTATCCTGGTGTTACATATTAGTCCAATAAAACTAGCCATGAAGGACTGGGGAGGTAGCTCAGTGGTAGAGAACCTGACTAGCACACACAAGGCCATGTGTTCAATTCCCAACAAAACACACACACACACACACATTCTGACAGACAGGCAGACAGACAGACAGACAGACAGACAGACAGACAGAGACAGAGAGACAGAAATAGAGAGGCATGAGGGAAAGGGAAGAATGGAGGTATGGACAGACAGACAAACAAGACAGACAGATGAGAACTATGTCAGGAAGTCCATTGAGGGCAATATAAGTAAATGAATTCATAGTGCTTTATCAGCCATCCAATTATTTAATCAGAAAAAAACCAATGCACATTAAAACTAAAACTTCAAATAGTAAAAGAATTACACAAAGTAGAAGTTAAAATTTCTTTTAATTCTATTACCACCCAGAAAGAGATCCCCATTTTTATGCATACTATCAGTTGGTTTTGAGTGTATTTACATTTCCCCCAAATTGGATTTACAATGTCACTTTAGACTTGTTAATTTTAATTTGACTTTTCTTGGCTAGAATTGGGTTTATAATTAGAATTCTATATTCTTTTGGGGTTTTTTGTTTTGTTTTAATGATATTTCTTCATGTTTCATTACTCATACATTATATAAATACATCTTCAATGTAAAAGAAAAAGTTAGAGAACTATATGTAATTCAGGAGTCAGCCTTTACCTCTCCCTCCTATCTCATTATGCTTACTTTCCTAAAGGTATTCATTGCTGGCTGTAAAAATATGTCCTCCTACGTTTTCTCTATGTATTGTCTATCTCTCCTTTCTCCTTCCCTACAACCCACAGCTTTGGGTTTTCTACTTTCATAAAGGAAAGGTGAGCAATGTTGAATTTATTCCTTATCAAAGTTCAAAGCTTAAAGAACACTGAAGAAGGACTGCACTCCATCAATCACTCCTGCCCTTTTCCCTCAAGGTCATCCCCTCCTATCTTGCTTGTATTGCTTGTATTGTAGCCACTGAAAACATGTTATAATCACTGGGGATTGAGCCACCCAAAAGAACGAGGTGTATTATTGGTAAGCATATCAGGCCCTCCAGCTCTCTTTTCTGGAAGCTTCAGCATTATAAAATCAAGCCAAGAAGAAAAAAGGTGGAAGAGGATTTGAAGGAGAAATACAGACCATTCTTTGGCCCTTGGGTACCTAAGCCATTGGCTTCAGATACTGTCCACTCCAGGACTCAGACTGCTTTGCCTCTTGCAGTCAGTGAGGTGGGGCTTGAAGCAAGTAAGGTCTTGGATAAAATTCAGCAAGGAAGGCCAGTGATTGGAAGAGAAATGTGCAAGAAGAGCCAAATGGGAGTTAACTCACAGGCATTTTGAAAGTTTGCTTTAGAGAGTTAGAATTGCAGCCTCTGTCCCATATTTCTCAACAAATGCCCTATAGGAACTTTGTAAAGCCCCAGAGTCCTTAACTAACGTTATTCAAGGCAATTTTATGTGTCTATTTGTACAGATTATTTGTTAACTTTTGAGCAAGAAGTGATCTCAAAATACCCTTGTGTCTACTGATATCCTAAGGTAAAGGAATGCCCTGGAAGGCTTCCCATTTTCCAAATGTAATATTTTCCAAAATAAACGTCGGAGTAACTGCATGGCTGATAGCATGTGAACATTTTAATTCACAGAATAATATTCTGGGGTTTATGGAAGCTTGGCGTTTTGCCAAGAAGTGTGGAACTCCACAAACTGGCTGTTTCTTCTCTGTAGGGGGAAGAAGGAACACGTGAATCAGAATTGGTAAATTGGAGAGGAGGTCACAAACTGCATGGAGTTAAGGAAAGAAAAGTGAAGTGCAATCTGCAGTGGGAAAAAAGCCAGTTGCATGGAAGGGAAGGACTGGTTGCCATTAAAGGCTTCAAAATTAGGGCCTCAAAGGAGAAATGAGTGAAGAAGTTAACAACCCCTTGCTTCTCTCTCTCTTCTGGGGGATGGGGCTGGCATAATGAGGTCCAGGTGTAACCAGTGATGCCCACACTTCAGTTTTGCCAGCAGTCTCTTGATCCTTTAGCATGTGTAGCTTCCATGCTTACCTCTTTCAAGGAGCCTACACAAATGGGCGCGATTGTCATCTTCAGATGAGATCATACCAGGGGAGTGATCTTTGTATCTTTGTTTCTTCATGGTCTGTGAGATTCTTGAGGCACAGACGTAACATGCACACACTTTTTAATGTCGGATGCTGATTGAATGAGCCTCTCTGGTTAGAAGTGATCCCTCCCTTCTACAAGTTCCCTTGATGCATTGCACGTACCTCATTCTGTAATCTTTTTCACATTCTATCTTGGACTATAATTTCTGCACATGTCACCTCCTCTATTAGACTCATAATTCTTCAGTAAGAGAGATGAGGTAATCAATGTAAAGTATTGGTACCATGTCTACTGAACAAATGATGGTTATCATTATTTTTATGATGATGTGCCTAGACAACCAGAAACAACTATATTTTAAAAGTAAACTTAAGGAAATCACACTGGAACAGAACATCTTTACTTTGAAAGTTACTTGTGTGAACCATGCAACTACAAGAAACCCACCACTTGAAATAAGAGGATAATGAGATGGATTTATTCTTAGATATTTCTCCCAATCCCCTTAGATAGAAGGTGTAAGTTGATGGTGAGCTGTTCTATCTAGGGGTACTATTCATATTGTAATCTGCTATGATGGATATATTGTGAAGGGTAGAATATGGATGATGACACTTCACTGGTTCAAAGTGGCAGCTCAGAGAAAAGAAAAAGAAAACAGGTTCTGGCCTGTTTGTGGTTTTTGGTTGCATCACCCGATCATTGGCATAGCACTGGGCAAGCAAAGCTTTCTGACTAAGGCTGGATGCCCCTGGGAAATAATGGAGCATGCTGAGTGTAGGCAAAGGGCTCTGAGGAGTTGAACATTACATGTAAAGCTTGGCAGCCCCTGCAACCAGAATAGGATCTGAATAGCATCTTCTAGCATTATTGAAGTAATGAAAACATTTCTTCCATCCAGAGAGTTTTGACCCACTTCTAAAATCCAGGTGAGATCAGTCAACTAATGAACAAAACCCAGGCTCACAGCAGTGACTCAACATGGTTAAACAGAAGGAAGAAATGCTTGGATCAATCAGCTTACTGGTCTCTGGATCTGGCTTTCAGAAGTGGATCATAACCCTTTGGGCTGTGGATGTGTTTTTATTTCTTAAGTCATTCAGGAGGGAAAGATGCTGACTTTCTGTTAATAAGACTTATGAGATAGAATGCTTAACTAGAGAAACTAAAGAGATATAATCTGAGTGACAAATGTGGTCATGGCACTTTTAGGTTCTTGACTGTCACTCTACCCACAGAACATCTGGCACACAGCTAGCGATTCAGGTGCACGCTTTCATAATGAAATTGAGAGTTCAGAGCTTTCCATGTAGAATCTGAAAAAATAAACAAACAAAAACAAAAATCCCAATATAAAACAGTCTTAACAGAGTCACTCCAGTAATGCTTAGACCCCTGCAAAGACACTGTGCCCACTAGACATTTCTGAGTTCCTTTCAGCTCAGGTTAAAACAAGACCTGGATCTGGAACTCTCCAGCATTTCACCTGCTCTCTTCCTGAAAGATCCAGAAAGCTAAGGCTAGTGTTTAGTTGGTGTTCACTACTTCCACATATGTGCTCAGTACATAGCAACCACTGACGGGATAACTGATTGAGTGCAAAGGTCTCATATTCACAGAACTGGAGTTGTTCACCCTCATTGCTTGCAGAAATGGTATCAGGATAGCAATACAAGAAAAAACAATCTCTTGTGATTCTGTGTGTGCATGATGTTATTTTCATCTAGAAACAACCCAAATGGTTTCTTAAGATGCCTTCCATATATATATATATATATATATATATATATATATATATATATATATATATCTTTTTTGGGGTGGGGGGAGGAAAGGGTTTATATTTGGCTTACACTTCCACATCACTGTTCATCATTAAAGAAGTCAGGGTAGGAATTCAAGAAGAGCAGGAACCGGGAGTCTGGAGATGATATAGAGGTCATGGAGGGATGCTGATTACTGCCTTGTTCCTCAGGACTTACTCAGCTTGCTTTCTGATAGAACCCAGTACCAGCAGCCCAAGGATGGCTCCACTCACAATGGACTGGACCCTCCCCATCAATTGCTAATTAAGAAAATGTCTTACAGCTGTATCTAAGGGAGGAATTTTCTCAATTGAGGCTCCTTCCTCTCTGATGACTCCAGCTTGTTTCAAGTGGACATCAAACTAGCCAGAGTAGATGGTAAAGGATATGATTTAAGAAAGAAATGAGGTTTTATGACTTTGTCAAGGCTCTCTATGGCCCTTCCTTGCTCCTTTGAGCCTCTTACAGGTGACTTCTTGCCTTAAAAGATTAGATATACTTTGCCGGGCATTGATGGGAACACACCTTTAATCCTAGTACTTGGGAGGCAGAGGCAGGCAGATCTCTGTGAGTTTGAGGCTGGCCCAGTCTACAAGACCTAGTTCCAGGACAGCCTTCAAAGCAATACAGAGAAACTCTGTCTCGAAAATAATAATAATAATAATAAAAGGATTAGATATACTAAAGCTTGTACAGCCACTTTATGGTAGTTTCTCAGGAAAATGGGAATCAGTCTACCTCAAGATCCAACAATTCCACTCTTAGGCATATACCCAAAGGATACACATTCATGTCACAAGGACATGTGTTCAACTATGTCCATAGCACCATTATTTATATTAGTCATAATCTGGAAGCAACCTGGATGCCCCTCAACTGAAGAATGGATAAAGAAAACGTGATACATTTATACAATGGAGTACTACTCAACAGGGGTGAAAAAACAATGGAATCTTGAAATTCAAAGGCAAATGGATGGATCTAGAAGAAACCATTCCGAGTGAGGTAATCCAGACACAGAAAGACAAACATGGTATGTACTCACTCATAAGTGGATATTAGACATAGAGCAAAGGATTACCAACCTATAATCCACAACCACAGAGAAGCTAGAAAACAAGGAGGACCCTAAGGGAGACATACATGGTCCTCCAGAGAAGTGGAAAAGGTCAAGATCTACTGAGAAAATTGGGAGCATGGGGAGAGGAAGGAGGAGGTAGGAGAAAGAGAAGGGGAGAAGGGGAGGGGGAAGGAGAACATGAGGGATCGGGCATAAAACTCTTAACAACATATAAACAAGGATACTCTCTGCCTCCATCCTCCTCTAAGTAAGTGGTCGGTATTTTAGGTTTGTGTCAGTCAGTATTAGGTTTAAGTCTCATTTTACAGCTGTTCACTATATGATCTTTACTTCTGTTAGCTTCCAAAGTATGTTTCTACTATAAAAAGAGAGAAAGTAACTGATTGTAGCTCATAAAATCAGATGAGATGTCACATGCTGGACACAATGCCTAACACAAGCACCCAACAAACATTAGCTATTACTATTGACTTCCTTCAACACCAGATTCATCTGTGCCTGTTTATTCCTTACTTTAGATTCAAGGAGTTCTTTTTCCTGAGCCTATTATTTAAGGTGGGCAATATGATGTTGGATGTACTTGTGCAGAAAGAAATGATTACTAAACTGAAGCAAGTTAACATCTATCTCTTCACATGGTTAACTTTAATTTCAGGGAACTGTCCAGTTTTATTGAGGTATGATTGAAATAAAATTCTATATATCTAAGATGAGAAGAGTGATAATGTGATATGTTTACATATTATGAAATGATTGCTACAGTCAAGATACAATTCATGTATCTGTCACTTCATCTAGTTATGATTTGCATGAATGTGAGAACACTGAAGAATCAAGAAATTTTAATGACGCCATGAAGTTTATTTCTGGTCACTATGGTACTCATGAAATCCCCAGAATTTAATAATTTTGAAATTTGAAGTTTATATCCCTTGACTAACATCTGCTTGTTTTCCTCATCACCCTCTCCAGGTCCCAGAAGCCACCATCTTACGTTCTGGTTCTCTGTGTTCAACATTTTTATATTCTATACATAAAGGAAAACATCCAGTATGTGTCTTTTTCTATCTGACTTACTTCATTTAGCGTCACACCCACATCATCACAAATGACAGATTTCCTTTTTATGGATAGACTATGGTTTATTGTATACCTGATACAATTTTTTTTATCTATTCATCTAACAATGGACACTGAAAGTTATTCCCATGTCTTCACTACTGTGAACGTAGCCACAATGTACAAAGGGGTTCAGGCATTTCTTTGATGTATTCATTTCATTTTTGGAGAAGAAAATAAAATGGGAAATGAGATCCTTGGGTCATATGATGACCTTATCTTTAATTTTGTACCCTATCTTTAATTTCCCCATACTATTTTTCATAGTGCCTTTACCAGTTTACATTCTCACTAGCAATGTGTGGAAATTCTCTTTTCTCTGCATCCTTAACAACACTATGATCTCATGTTTCTTTAAAAAATAATTTATTCATTCATTATTTTATGGTTGTGTGTGGGAAGTCACAGGACAACTACATGGAATTGAGTCTCTTATTCCACATTGCCCTGGGTCTTCAGGCTTTTACAGCAAGCACATTGCCACTGAGCCATCTCTCTGGCTCTTTCATCTTTTTAATAACCATTCAAACAGGGTATAATGTCGCACTGTGGCTTTGATTTGCATTTCTCTAGAGATTAGTGATATTAAACACCTTTTCTGGTTTTCATGGGTATTCATATGTGTTCTTTGGGAAAACTCCCATCATTATTCAAGCCCTTTGTCCACTTTTAGATTGGATTGTCTGATTTTGCTATTGAGTTGCACAAGTGCCTTGTATTTATTTTGGAATGCTATCCTCCTCATCAGATATATGGTTTGCAAATATTTTTCACAATTCCACAGGTTGCCTTTTCATTGTGTTGACTGTTCCCTTTGCCTGTGCAGAAGCATTTCCCTTTGATGCAGTCCCACCTCTACATTTCTGCTTTTGTTGCCTGTGTACTTTGATGTCCTTTTAAAGGTCTTCAGCAACCTTCTGATTGCCAAGGCCAGTGAATACTTCCCATTGTTTCCCTTGCTTTCTAAGGAGTATTCGATATCACCAAACACTGCTCCTTTTGGATTTCTCTTCACCCTTTGTTGCATGATAATGATAACCCCTTCTGATTCTCCTGATAGGTCTCAATGCCTCTGCTGTCTTCTCAGCTTCCTCACCATCTACTTCCTCCACTGGCTGGTCCATACATCTCACTCCTTCCAGACCTGTATCCTTCACCTGCTTTCCTTCACTGTATACAACCAACTTGGCTCAATTGTCATTTGTTATCTAATTATTCTTTTTTTTTACACACGGTCTTGTAATGTCCTCAAACTCTAGATCCTTCTGCCTCAGATTCCCAAGTGCTGTGTTCACAACTAATTATTACTAAGGTTATATTTAAATTCTACCTTATTCTCTATACCTGTATTTTTGTCCTCTCTATTTGAATCTCCATTGCAATTGTATAGTATATAACACAAAATATGCCCATTCACCCCCGAACCAACACTCTTCTGCAGCCTTTTCCCATCTGTAGAATCACTATTATGTCCTCATTCATTCAAGAAAACCATATGTTGGATTAGAGAGGTTGCTCAGTGGGTAGGAGCCTTTGCTGACCTGAGCTCAGACTCCATCACCCATGTTAAAAACCCTGGTCTAGCCACACATATAAACTTGTAATCTCAGAGTTCTGGAGATGCAGAGAAGACAGCTAGGACCCCAACCTAGCTTCAGATCCAATGAGACACCCACTGCCAAAGGCATGCAACAGAAAGCAATAAGGCAGGACACTCGATGTAGTATTCTGGCCTGTGAACATGCATTGACACATGCACCTGTACACCCATGTGCATATACCACACTGGTGCACTCGTCCACACAAAATCACTTTCTTCCTCACCTACTCTCATTAACATCTATTAACTTTAGGAATTCTCTTATTAGAACGTCTCAAACTTGCTGAGCGATGGTGGTGCACGCCTTCAATCCCAGCATTCGGGAGGCAGAGGCAGGCGAATCTCTGTGAGCTCAAGACCAGCCTGGTCTACAAGAGCTACTTCCAGGGCAGCCTCCAAAGCCACAGGAAAACCCTGACTCGAAAAACCAAGGCAAACAAACAAACAATAACAAAAGAATCTCAAACTTTTCCATTTTCTCCATCCTCACAAGCATAGTATTGATTTAGACATCAATGTGTTTTCCTCAAATATTGTAGCAGCGACCTTTACATCCATCATATCCTATTTTTTTAAATAAAATATAATCCTATCACTTACCTTGTAAAATCCTTGACAGATTCTATGCTTGAATCTAGACAGAAACAGAGTGAGGCTGCTAGAAAGGATCATGGGTAATTCACTTTAAAAAGTAGGCCAGGCATGACGGCACACACATGCAGTCCCAGCACTTGGAAGGCAGAAGCAGGAGGAATGCTGCATCTGTGAGGCCAGTCTGTTCTACATAGCTCTACATAGCTCTAGGCTAGTCACAGCTATAGGATAGGACCCTGTCTCAAAACTAACAAGTAGACCATGTTTTAGGTCATCTCTACAGCAACCCTGCACTTACTATATTCTGCTATGCTTTCTGAAGTGGAAAAGAAAACAGTGGAGTTTGAGCTAGTACACTGAGACTCATGCCAGCCTGTGACTGGCCCTAGAAATTGCATGGGGATACCATGCACCATGCACCATGCAGAATATCAGCTGAGAATTACTGACTCATGTCTCCACCATTTCCAGATTACACAGTCTTGTTGTGACCAGTGTCCAGGGATACTAGGGTGGTCTGAGTTATGATACATCCAAGGCAAATAGCACCAAACTGAAACTATGATGTTTATTTAATAGCTTTCACAAAAATGAAACTGTTAAACAAACTAGAATATTAACATTGTTATATTTTGAAGGCTGCCCTTGTTCCTTGTTATGAAAGTGGATAGGAATCCCACTTACAACATTGCTTTATGACACAGAAGAGCATGTTCTGTTACAGCACTTGGATGGTTTTGGTAATGGCCCTGAAATGAAAATTCCTTTTATCCACATCCATAAAAAAAGGGCAGTTTTGACTTTGGACCTGGAAATCTCTAGCAAGGAAAATTCACCCCTTGAAGCGATGCAAGAACGAGAACTGTTCATTTGCTTCTCAGACTGGTGTGCATACACATATGCATGTATGTGTGTATGAATGTACATATGCATTTACGTGTGTACGTGTTTCAACAGAACAATCTCTCTTGGTTTTTTTTTCTTCAATCCAGTTATAGTCAAATACTATCAGCTCAGGAACTTTCCTATCTTTAAGGTGATTTTTCTTGTCTGTTTTCAACCATTATTCATTGCTGCATGGGTTTCACTAGCACCCAGGTGGCTTATTTCACAGAGTTTTGATATGTACTAAACCCAGGCTAGCCTTGAAGAGATTTCCAACTTCCTGAACTTACTATAGACTGGTAATGAAAACAGGAATGGGCAAAGTGACTTTTTAATTTAAATTAGAAACAAGCTTGCTTCACATGTCAATCCAAGCTCCCTCTCCTTACCTTCCTCCTCCACCACCCACCAACTCCCCCCAACTCTCCACCCCTTCCCCCCTCTGCTCCCCAGGGAGGATGAGGTCTTCCTTGGGGGATATTCAAAGTCTTTCATATCATCCCGGGCAAGGCTTAGGCCCTCCCCCATGTGTCCAGGCTGAGACAGCATCCCTTCATGTGGAATGGGCTCCCAAAGTCCATTTGTACGCCAAGGATAAATACTGATCTACTATCCAAGGCCCCATAGATTGCCAAGGCCTCCTCACTGATACCCAAGGTCAGGAGGTCTGGATCAGTCCCATGCTGGCCTCTCAGTCACCACTCTAGGATCCATGAGCTCCCCCATGTTCAGCTAAGCTGCCACCAGCCGAGTCTTGACTCCTTTGCTCATCACTCCTCCCTTTTTGCAACTGGGTTCCAGGAGTTCAGTTCAGTGTTTAGCTGTGGGTGTCAGCCTCTGCTTCCATCAGTCACTGGATGAAGGCTCTAGAATAGCATATACAGTAGTTATCAATTTCATTATCGGGGGAGGGTTATTTAAGGTAGCCTTGATGCCAGTTGGTGTCATCCTTGTAGATCTCTGAAAATCTTACTAGTGCCAGATCTCTCCTCAAACCTATAATGGCTCCCTCTATCAAAGTGACTTTTGAGTTGATTCTTGATGGGTATTTCCAGTCCTAGTGACTGACAAGTTGAAAAGCAAACAACTTACAAAATCACAAAATCATACTGTGTTGTGGGAACAATGAGAAATGTGGTATGCCTGTGCTGATGGATGGAGGGAGGGGAACACCATCCTGAGCAAATAGATCAGGGTTAGACTGTGGAAAGCCTCACATGTCATGGAAGTTAACAGGTATTTGATAGGCTAAGCAGTAAAACAAACACACAAACCAACAAATGAAAAACCATGAGTAGTAGCCCCCTAATATCTGCTCTAATACCAACCAAAATATAGCATTCCTTTATGTATGTATGTATGTATGTATGTATGTATGTATGTATGTATGTATTTATCCATGTAGTGGGCATTGTATGTGAACATGTTCATGCACAGAGAATGTTTCTTTCTTTTTTCTTTTTTTCTTTTTTTTTGTTTTTTTTTTTTTAGAGACAAGGTTTCTCTGTATTGTCTTGGAGGCTGTCCTGGAACTCACTCTATAGACCAGTCTAGCCTCGAACTCACAGAGATCTTCCTGCCTCTGCCTCCCGAGTGCTGGGATTAAAGGCATGGGCCACCAATGCCCGACACAGAGAAGGTTTCTGAGAGGAAGGAATGTGTGTGTTCTGTGGTAGGAGCAACCTCGCACAGAGCATGCACCTGGTGGGTGAGGATGTGCTACCATCACTGTGGAATAGCGGAGTAGAGTGATTATCAGGGGAGGGTATTTAAGGTAGCCTTGATGCCAGTTGGTGTCATCCTTGTAGATCCTTGTAGATGGATAGACTGACATGTAATGGTCATTCATAGCTTCAAATTTTCTCTAGTTACTAGTGGGCACTTCAGTAAATATATACAGACAAGATAGTTGTGATCTGAGGCTAAGTAAGTTACAGATTAGGGATGTGAGAATTAGCCTCATACTAATTTGATCTGAAGTTCATCCCCCACTTCTCAGAGACCATGTTTCCACTGCAGTAAACTAGCCACACTTCATTTCACCTGAATTCCACCTCTAGATTTGAGACTTGTCCCTATTCTGAAAGGATTTGTAATCCTTTTCAACTGACAATTCTCCTTAATTATAAAAACTCATATTAAAAACTGGCCAAAGTCCAAGAACACATTTTAACACAATCATTAGTAAATTAATGTTTTGTATAACAATCGCCCTTTCTGCTTTCCAGCTTTTGCTAAACACAAGGTCAATTATTACAGATATGCAGTAGTACTGTGGAAGTGTATTTGACATTTTTATTGGACGTGGTTCTATGTGGTTTTAGTCACTGTTATCTCTTTTTGTTTTTGCATGTGTATGTGTGGAGTATGTGTGTGAGATGTGTGCATGCATATGTGTTTTGGTACATACACGCCATGGCACTTGTGGAGGTTGGGTGCCAAACTCGGGTGTTGGCCCTTACTTCCTTGAGACAAAGAACCCATTTTATTGCATATTGCTGCACATTCCAGGCTAAGTGGCCTTTGAACTTCCAGGGATTCTGCTGTTGCTGACCCCACCTGCCATCTCACCAGGAGCACTGGCATTGTGACATGTGTTACTGTCCCTGTCTTTTATGTGGGTTCTGGAGATTCAAACTCAGAACCTTGTGCTTATATAGTAAGTGTTTGGCTCAATGAGTCATCTCCCCATTCCACTTTCTTAGCCATGTTTGGACCCACTTCCTTCCCTTTCTTCTCCAGACACTAAATATATTTGCTCATTGTTTGATATAAGTGAATCACACACCATGCTATTCTCTGCTGTTTGCTCTTCCTATTTAACGATACCATGACATGAACAAACTTCCAAGTCAATAAATCTAGATCTAATTCATTCAAGAGATTCCTGACAAGTATGATAACATCACTATTAAGTAAGGCTTTACTTATTGATGAACACTCAGCACATTCCTGCCCTTGCCAACAATGCTTCAATCAACATTCCTAAATGTAAAGTCCATGTCTGTAAGGTAAATCAAAGGTGAGTGTAGTTAATATCGGAATAGATTTGAAAGATGAATTTCCCTAGGAGATTATATTCCTTTATTAACACAAGCTTGTCAACTTATCTGGGGACATATTCTGGGAATCAATAACACAATTCATACAGCCACTTTAGAAATCAGTATGGAGATTCCTCAGGAAAACGGGAATAAGTCTACCACAAGATCCAGCAATTCCACTCTTAAGCATATACCCAAAAGATGTGCACTCATACAACAAGGACATCTGTTCAACTATGTTCATAGCAGCAATATTTGTAATAGCCAGAACTTGGAAGCAATCTACATGCCCCTCAACTGAAGAATGGATAGAGAAAATGTGATACATTTATGCAATGGAGTATTACTCAGCAGAAAAAAAATGGGATCTTGAAATTCACAGAAAAATAGATGGAACTAGAAGAAACCATCCAGTGAGGTAACCCAGTCACAAAAAGGACAAACATGCTGTGTACTCCCTCATATATGATTTTAGACATAAAGCAAAGGATTACCAGCCTACAATCCACACTACCAGAGAAGCTAGGAAACAAGGAGGACCATAAGAGAGACATACATGGTCCTCCAGAGGAGGGGAAAGGGACAAGGTCTCCTGAGCAGATTGGGAGCATGGGGGCAGGGGAGAGGGAGTTAGGAGAAAGAGAAAGGGAGAAGAGGAGGGGAGAGGAGGACATGAGGGAACAGGAAAGTTGAGTCAGGAGAGGAATAGAGGAGAGCAAGATAAGAGATATCATAATAGGGGGAACCATTATAGATTTAAAGAGAATTCTGGCACTAGGAAAATGTTCAGAGATCTACAAGAATGACATCAGCTAACAATCTATGCAATAGTAGAGAGGCTACCTTAAATGTCCTTCCCCAATAATGAGACTGATGACTACCATATATGTCATCCTTGAGCCTTCATCCAGTACCTGATGGAAGCAGAAGCAGACACCCACAGCTAAACACTGAACTGAACTCCATCCAGTTCAAAGAGACAGAACTGATGAGCAAAGGGGTCAAGACCAGGCTGGTGAAACCCACAAAAACAGCTGACCTAAACAAGGGGTAGCTCATGGACTCCCAGACTGACAGCTGGAAAACCAACATAGGACTGATCCAGACTCCCTGACCCTGGGTGTCAGTGAGAAGACCTCTCAATCTATGGGGCATACAAATGGACTTTGGGAGCCCATTCCACACAGAGAGATACTCTTTCAGCCTAGGCCCTGCTCCAAATGATATAACAGACTTTGAAGATCCCCCATGGAAGGCCTCACCCTCCCAGGGGAGCAGAAAGGGGATGGGATAGAGGGATAGTGGGGGGCAGGGAAAGAGGGGAGGGAGAGAGAACTGGGATTGACATGTAAAACAAGCTTATTTCTAATTTAAAAAAATAAGAAAAAAAACCATAATGCTTGAGTTCTCAAGCAAGAGTACCTGCTGTACATCCTAGCTCTTCTACTACAGCCTGTATAACCACACACTTGTTAAGTAACTGCACTTTATCCAAGTTCCACCTGGAAAACAATGGTTGTAAGGGTGCTAATGACAATACATGTAATGTGTGGCAATGCCTGGCACATCGTAACTACTCTGTAAGGCTCAGCTACAGTCACAGTTATGGATAGATAGATAGATGACATAGTCATACAATAAATCCTCTGTATTCTTCTAGTGTTAGTTTTGCACAAAGATATGGCAGAAGACCCTCCCCTACCCAGTTCACTTTGAAAGCCAACTCAGTGGTTAATAAAGGACAAATGATCAAAGATTGGCAGCTGTTCCCACAATGATACATCTTTCCTCAATGTGATTTGCATGTGTTTCCCTCTGACCATGACATTTTGCTTCTATGGGTGCAAAGGAAATGATCAGGCCTCCTAGATAGTGAACACTAGCTAGTACATGGTCATTTGGGTACAGAATTGCTGCCAAGTTTTCACAGTAATCACTAGGAAAACGTCTCATTTCTCAGTCCCTTTTTATTTGAGAGGATGGCAGTAGCTCTGTGTGAAAGGAATCAAGCTCCAAAGAAAAACCGGTTTTTTTTTTTACAAAGGATGAAAGTAAACATTACTTTTTATTGAGCCACTGATTCAAGAGTGAGGCACTCTGCATCTTCCCATCTGTTTTGTTGAAGCATGCAGCGAACATTCCAAGCACATATTTACACACAGCTCCAGTTTAATGTGGATCGAAACACACAGAGAGATCAAATATTTGAAACCTCTTCTATAGATTACTTTTCTGATTAAGAGACAGAAGTAGTGGTTAGCAAGCTTACAAACAGGAGGCTTTTCAAAAGTGAATTTTAGGAAACTTAGGATCAATCCACTCGCATTTGATTCAACAGAGCCCATCAGGCATTTACCAAGGATTGCTGCTTAGACACTGGTGAGAAGGAAGCTGTTGAACCAACGAGTATTATTGGGGTTACTTACAGAAACAAAAATAATTCAAAGACAGCTGTGTCTCCAAAAGCCCACCCAGCATGGGTGAGGAATTGCAAAACTGGAACCCTGGAGCTTTTCGTACAACTTGTGGGCAGCTCTATGGGTGTGAGAGTGTCTCTTTCAGGTAACTCAGTTGGTCTGAGCTGGTCTCTCTTCCAGGTAGTTCATCTGGTGTGAGACTCTTCTGGGAAGCTTGGCTAAAAGTATATCTAAGTAGTCATTATTGTTTTTATAAACTGGTGTGGAGGGGGTGTTTGGTGGTGGCAGTGCATCTGACCAGTTTCAGGGACTTCCTGAAGCTTCTGAGTTGTTTTCTCTCTAAGTTTCAATCAACCCATTTTGGAACCTCCTGAGTCTTAATGAGCTTCCCTACAGGAGGGAATGTTTAATCTCTGAGGAAATTGCTACACTGTTGAAGCAGAACTAGAAATATGACAGGATTAGGACACTGTAATCAACATTTCATTAGGAAAGAAAATATGCAGGCAGTGATATACCATGCATTAGGTCTCTGTTGGTATCTACTGAAACTTCATTTTACCTGGCTTACATGAGTAAAGTATTAACTCGTTGAATGAAAAGCATGGGCTGGTTCAAATACTATCATTGGGAATCTAAACCCCTCTGTCTGGGTCTGGTCTCCTAAGTGAAAGCTTCACTCCCACAGTCTGTGTGATGGGGAGGGAGATGGCTTACTAAAGTTCTAGTCTTTGTCCTCCCACATCCATTCATGTCTTGCAGAAAATTTGGCTTCTCTTCCATAATAGTATGATGTAATTTTCCTTTGCCTTTCTTGTATGTATCTCACGGTGGTTTGAATTTAATTGCAAACTGATTCCTAAAACTTATCACTGTGACTAGAGGGCTGTGGTTCTCCAGCTGGTCAAGACTGAGCAACAGAGATAAAATCAGATGATAAACTGGGGTTGAGAAAATGGGTAATAACTCAGAGAATGGAAAATGGACCCAAAGCACACAGCAACAAAACAAAAGATTATTAAATATCTGTGAAAGGGAAGAACTTAAGTTTAAAAATAATGGAAAAACAACACAATGTTATACAACTGAAATACTTGAAAAAATTGTGACCCAGACAAACCAAAAATCAAGTGCTAAACAACAAATTTGAACTTGCAAAATCAATAAAAGTGAGCAATCCACAAGAAAATATTAGAAATGGAAACATAGGAAAGGGGCATAAATAGATTAAGTCAAAAATAATTTTAATGAGAAAAATATTGGTCATTATTAACAATGAAAGCTAAATACATGTTGATCTTTTCTTAGTAAATAAGACAGCCATACAACACAGTGGCAAAGCCATATACAGGGTAAAAGCATAAAAGAGAAGAAATCTTCTGTCAAATTGTCTTGTAATAGTCACCATGTAGAATACAAATCATGTTATCACTGCAGGAAATTCAAGTTAAGGAAGTTAAGAAAAAGGCTTTCCAATCAGGACATTATAACAATACAAATGGAAACTATTGGAAACCAACAAAATTTCTACCATATCTAAATAAATAAAATAAGCTTCTCTGTAGATACACGATGAATCAGTCATTAAAATCACGTTTACTCCATGGTATAAAAATTTGAGGAACATTTTCATTTTATTTTTGTAGTTGAAAAACCTGAAAACCTATTTATATATATTTCAAAGTGTAGGTAATCTAAACTATTAAGTAATACAGCAAACTCTTCAAGAGACATATGTCGAGTGGACTAAATTCTTAAGAAACCCTTTCTTTCTACTTTTTATTCTTTGCCAAAAGCACTGACTATACAATAAGGGAAAACTGAACTCTGCTTCAAAACAAAAGAAAAAGAAG
The DNA here is from genome assembly GCF_017639785.1 of Mesocricetus auratus. NCBI lineage: Eukaryota > Metazoa > Chordata > Mammalia > Rodentia > Cricetidae > Mesocricetus > Mesocricetus auratus. Next base: position 108,848,262 of record NW_024429182.1, on the reverse strand, counting down.
TTAATGGGTTGTGCTACACACATTAAACTGACAGATCCAAATGCCTCCCATCTCACACTGACACAGAGCATCTGACCTTTAGGAACAGTGTGTGTCTATCTCTTTGAAGCTCCAGCCCCAGAGATAAGCTTCCAGTTGACTTGTGAGTCTGAGGATTTGCTAACCATACCAGATAAGGAATTTTAAACACAGAAGGAAACTGCAGAGCCATTGGCTGGTCAGCATCAGGAGAGCCTCTCCTGTCTAGCTTTTGTTTCCTCTGGTCAGTGGCCCTGAAAGAAAGTCAGATTACACTGTAGCTTTTGCACTCCATCCAGGATGACAGACTCAGGCACTTAAGAGGAATGCCAGGCTGGAGAAGATAGAGGAAGAAAGGACACCCAGTGGTAAGTCCTGAAGATAAGATCTCCAAACACAGTCTCTCATTCTGCTTGCAGTTTCCGAGGCCCTAGGAGCAAATAAAACCTAGAAAGTGGTAGGGAGTCAAATGTGAGTTAGAAATCCCTTACCTGGCCTATTGGATGCTCTCAGGCGGGGGAGGGGGCCTCTGTGCTTTTTACACCCCTTATTCTTACATTTGCTAATTATTTATTGAGTACACAGGATAAGCACCAGGTGGCTCCCCACAGGTTTTGCTAGTAGACTCAAACAAGGGACAATAAGCTGACAATTAGGCCCAGCTCTCAGGACACAACTGGTATGATATCTGGGTCATTTTTAACCACCAAGGAAGGCTTTTTGGAGGAAGCCAGCTATAAAGCATAACTTTAGAAGTTATCCCAGTGATGAAGGGTGTTTTGGAAAAGGAGAAGCATCCCTTAGGCAGAGGAGTAGACTAAGACATGCATGAGAAGTGGAGAGCTTTTTAGGAAGCTTCTCAAGTATGGAATGGAAGACAGAAAGTGGACAAGTGGCATTTCCAGCTCTCCTCAGATAGACGTATGGAGGAAGGTGAAAGGAGGAAAGAAAGAAAGAAAGAAAGAAAGAAAGAAAGAAAGAAAGACAAGTTTTCTAAAGCCACATAATTTGTTTCCTTTTCCTTTTTTCCAAAATGCATATCTCCTAGCTCTCTGACCACCTGTGATGTCCTTTCAAGGTTGCAGACCAAACGAAGCCATGAAAGCAGGACAATGCTGTGATCTGCAACCTACAGAGATGCTGTGGCCAGCATACAAAATGATATAATCAGCCAGGCCATAGGCGGCTACACATCCATGTTACCTTCAAATTGCAACCACAATCATTTTCAGTTGCAAGGGACCAGTTAATGGGTGGTCAGATGCCATCTAGCTGTCATACATATGCACTGATGATTACACAGCCTTGTGTGGAAGACAGCAGCCAAATCTAAGTGATATGTATTTCCTTAATATGAGATAGTAATGGGGTGGGATATAACAATTTTATTGAGTCTTTACTGTGTGTTCAGGTGTTTGAGAAGTAAAAATGAGGGGGAAAATCCTAAAGTAGCAGCTCAGGTTAGCTATCTAGTACACACATGCATGGGAGAGAGAACAGAATGGGAAATGAATATTGACATACAGTTTAAAAGTAAATGGTCAATGGTTTTGTTTAGATAGACTGCCTTTATATCTTCTGTACAATTCACTTAATGGCTTAACTGAACTACAAGGCAGATCTTACAGCTCTTTTGCAAACAACAACAACAAAAATCCCCCAAACATGATACAGTCCAAAGAACATTGTTCAGCATTTCATCAAGCCATAACATACATGAGAACATGATACAATCCAAAGAACACTGTTTTATTTAGCTCCTCATCATAGTGATAGCATACATGAGATGGCAGCATAAGGGAGGAAAGCTAATTTTGGCTCATGATTTCAGAACGCTGTGCCATGGTTACTTGGTTCCATTGCTTCTGTACCCTGTGCATGGTGAAGCAGAACGCCAAGGATGGGAGAAGGAAGAGAATCAATGTGGGACCTCATGGTGGACAGGGGGCAGAGAAAGAGATGAGAATGATCATGGGCAACATATGTTCTTCAAAATGTGCCTCTAGTGACCTATTTCCTTCAACCAGTCCCCATGTCCTAATAGCCCGGTAAAAATGACTTCATCAATGATTAGTCCACTGTTGAGGTTAGCACCTCCATAATCCAATGTCAACAGTGCCACACCAAGCCTTCAGCACACAAGTCTTTTGTATCCAAACTGTAGCATGTGTGACATCAGACAGTACAGAGTTTGAGCTCAAGACTACACTTATTAAACTTAATGCTCTTCTGCTGTTTACTTAGCCTTTCCGAACAGAAGTAAAAGTCACTGCAAATGAATCGCCTGATAGTGGTCTTTTATTTTTTTTATCAGAATTTCTCAAAGTTTGGTTTGGAAGAGGAAAATGCCTACCCTAGATACTGGCTCATGAGTGGAATAATCAGGAGTTAGCAAATGTTTCAGTAAAAGGCCAGATTATACATACATTGAACTTTGAAGTTCAGTCTGTCACAATTCTGCCACCATAATGTGAAAAAAGCCATAAACAATGCGCAAGTGAATGGATGCCAGCTGCAAGAAGAATATATAAAAAACAGGCAGAGGTTCATTCAGATTTGACTGCTCTCTGTACACACCTAGTCTCTGGCGACCTTGGCAGCTCTAGCTCTCCCTTGTTTTCTTGGCAGGTAACCACTGGTACTTACATACACGTCTGATGAAGAGGTTTGGGGGAAAGTTTTGGTTTGCTAATGAAATAAAAACTAGTATGCTATCTTTTTCCGTCCTCTAAGAGATGTGTGAATCCAGGAGCTGATGCAGTCTCTCTCTATGATATTACACACAAAACAAAAAGACCAACGGAGGTGCCACCTGCCTGTAATCCCAGCATCTTGGCAGGTATAAACAGAAATATCCTAAATTGAGGCCACCCTGAACTACTACTTTGCTTAAATGTAGTGATACCCATAAAGTCTACTTCCTTTATATTTCCCTGAGAAGCCAAACAAATGTGAACAGCCTCTGTGGGCCTATTAAACTATACTTTTTACTCTCTATAGACAGGTTTTCTGCTTGTAAGCCAGATCTATTACCAAGAAATTAAAATATGTCACTAGATACTGTGAATGTTAATATACACAGCACAGAAAAAAATGGTCAGTGATTGCTGGTTTTCTCTCCATTGCATTTCAAAGAAAATCGATGTCATTCTCTTTGTGACCACCATGAATATTTTGCATAATCCCCTTTTATGAATGTGTCCCCTCATGTGAATTATTTTTCAGGATCATCTCTAGCTTCAATCTCATTTTACATTTCAGACGAGGAAATGGAAGCACTATAAAGAACATCTCATTTAGCAGGAGCCTAATTACAAAAGGCCGTCATATGACTGCCAAGCACACTGGACCTGCACTCTCCTTGGTAACTATGAATCAAAGTCTCCCTCTGCTGACCCAGCCTGCATTGCATACCAAGAGCGAGCTCTCATCCGGGCCAGCTTCAGATGTGAAGACAGGAAGTGAGTAGGATGCCCTGTGCAACGTCTGTCTCATAGGAGACTCTCAGTATATAGTCCATGCCTTTCTTCTTCTCTCTCCACATTGTACTCTCAGTCTGGGAATGTTACAGTATCAGAGTAAATATGTAAGGGAGCCCCATGAAGAAGAAGAAGACTTTAGCATGAAAATAGAAGAGAAATTAGAGAACGGTTAGTTCAAAGATTGGGAACAACATGGAACAAGATGTTTTTTAGAAATACCCAGAGTTTTGGAGAAACATATATCTAGTCCAAATCTCCCTCTCTCTCATTCTCTCTCTCTCTCTCTCTCTCTCTCTCTCTCTCTCTCTCTCTCTCTCTCTCTCTCTCTCTCTCTCTCTCTCTCTCCTCTCCCTCCCTCCGTCTCTCTCTCTCCTCCCTCCCTCCGTCTCTCTGTCTCTCTTCTCCCTCCCCTCTTCCTCTCCTTCCTCTCTCCCTCTATCCATGCTCCTCCCTCCCTCTTCCACCTTCCCTCCATTTCTGGGAAAGTAAAAGTTCATTCACACAAAGTCCAGAAATAATCTCATATGTCACAGCGAGCACAGTGTGAGGGTAAAGAAGGATCAGAAGCTCCTCGTTTGCCCAGGTACGCACAGAGACAGGGGGTGTCTAATAAGCATTTGTGGAAGCATGAGTCACTACTGGGATAGATGAACGGCCCCTTGGAAACAGTAACAGATAGCAAGAACAATGAGCAGCAGTGAGTGAGCTGGCTCTCTCTTGCCTTGACCTAACTCTGAGAATTTTCAAATTCTCTTGTAGCTACTCATAACTTATGATCCAAATGCATCCAGATAGTCTATTAAAGAAATATCCTTAGATATGTTTCCATAAAGCCTACTTATATAATCAGGCAATGGTCCAGGTGAAGCCCTTGGGTCAGTTGGCTTATCCTTGTCTGGACTGTATTCACATCTGAGCAGCGTAGCATCACTTTGCTACCAGCTTGGTGGTAGAAAGAGGTTAATCAGATTAGCAAATCCTGATTCTCGGGCAGGAGCCTCTAAGCCTGTTGCATCCACTCAACCTCACTCAGAACTTCTTACAGTGACATGTGTAGATACCTTTTCAGTTGGTACATGGGAGCCCTAACTGTGGCCCAGAATCCTACCTACCTGTTCCCTAAGAAGCAGCATAAAGAAGCAGGGTCAGAGGTGATGCTGGAGGGCAGCAGTAGGGTAGGGGGTGCCTCCTCACTGCAGTCAGAACGAGGATTCATTTCAATTTGACAAGCTTTACAACCTTGGTTGGGATTACTATACTGTCAAGCATTCTGACCTACCAAAAGTCTACCACTGTAGTAACTAAAGAGTTTGAACTACAAACCCAGCACTGGGGAAGCAGAGACACACAGATATTCAGGGTTGGCAGAGGAGCTCTAGGCTAATGAGAGACTCAAATAAAAGCAAAGTTGAAGGCTCGGAGGAACAACATCCAAGGATGACCTCTGACTTCTACCACATGCACACAGTATGTGCCTGCGGGCACACATATACATGGACACACATACAAAGATACACACACCTGAACTTAAAGATGGTTACCCTCCTCATGTAGTGAACTATCTCTGTGGGAGCACTCATCTACAAAGTCTGTCATTTGTTTCTTATTGATTCATGTGTACAGATTTTATCTCTAAAAGTCTAGATATAGATCTTTTTATGGTAGGAGATTTTTAGAGACCTCACAGAACTGGGTATTTATGTATACAAAATATACAGGATTAGCTTAATTTTCAAGGGGGTACATTTATTAATCTATTATAAAATAAGAATGAATTTAAACAGTTTGAGTTAAGCTATCTACAGAAAAAAATAACTGTATTTGGTCTGTCTGGGAAATGTTTATTTAAATGCAGCTAATGTTTGAACTCATTCTTCCTCTAGGGAGAATATTTTCCCTACACTGAGGCCTGTACAATATGAACTTCTGTCACAGGCACAAGCTGTAGAAAAATAGCATAACATGCATCAGTTTATAGTTCTTTTTCTGACATGAAATGTTTATTGTACACAAGTATCAGAGGCTGGCCTGCACCTTTGTGCTCAGACATAGTGAAACAAAATGCACAGGAGTATAAGGATATAGATGAGACTAGATTATTATGAGGAGTGGGGAGAGGAATAGGAGGTTAGTCTAGACTTGCCTTAATAACAGTCTCTATACAACGAAATGTGGTAATTCGACACTAGTTGATTGAGTGGTATAATCCCCTTTTTTGCACTAGTAAATAGTCCCAAATTGCTATTTATATGAATTATGCTACAAGAAATGTGTAATTGTATTACAGAGATTGCTTAAACAAAGGGGATAGAATTTTAACAGTGCCCTTAAAAATGGTATTTTCCCCTTTAAATCAAGGTTCTAAAAGTCTCCAAGAACCTTTTAAAGACAGATTTATTTGCTTGTTGTATAAATAAGATGTACTCACTATAGAAATAAAAAGAAGGAACTTAAAATTATCCATAAGCCCCAAATCCAGAGACTCAATGCAACAATTCTGAGTGAGTTGCACCCAGTTTTGTTCTCTCTCCTCCCAATCCCTCAAAAACATCTCTATCTTAAGGCCTATAGTTGACAGGATGGACAAACATTTCTCAGACCCCCTGGGTCTATTTCATTGTCACTCTCTTTCATTGTACACTATTGATGTCTCCATTTTAATGTAGATGATGAACTTGTAGCATTAAAAAGTGTTTTCCAGACTGAAGTTATATACAACTTGATTATTCTAGTGTAATTATTTTCATATCACCCATCATATTTGTTTTCTACTTCACAGAAAATACATTGCAATTTGACTTGCAATGTCTCCAGAGAGACTCTTGTGCTTGCAGTTCTTGATAAGTGGATCTTACATCCTCACCAGCAAAATTACTTAAGATGCTATTAGAAATTCAAATTCTTGGGCTCCTACTGGATCAGAAATAAAAGATTAGAGTAGCTGTGTGTGTGCACACATGTGTGTATGTGCACGTGTGCATGTGTGTCTCTGTGTATGTGTGTGCATGTGTGCCTCTATGTATGTGTGTGCCTCTGTATGTGTGCATGTGTGCCTCTGTATGTGTGCATGTGTGCCTCTGTATGTGTGCATGTGTGTCTCTGTGTATGAGACTGTTTGCATGCACGTGTGTGTGTGTGTGTGTGTATGTTTAAAAACTTATATACTCCCAGGAAATTATAATGTACACTAAGATTTGTCCTAAAGGATTGACAATCTGTGAATCATCTTTAGGGGAAAAGTTTGCAAATTTGCCTTTTTGATAAACCTCTACTCTCTGTACGTTTACAGACACAAATTTCTGTTCCCTCTCTTTGCTCAGGAGTAAACTACAGATGTAGTAGCCTTCCAAGATAAGGATTAAGTAGGAGAATTAGTAAGAGTGTTCTGTAAACTACTAAGTGGTAAAGTCGTATACAGACATTAGTCATTGTTATGGTGACCCTGAGTTTAGGATGGAAGATTTATATTATCAAGCCCTGGGGAAAGCCAAGTGGAATGTGAACACAGATGGTTCTTAAGTTTCACATATTTAACTTTTACACAACCCAATGTTCACACATTATACATGCCACCCTAAATGCCTTTCCCACACCAAATCTGGAATTCCATACACTTGCAGCTTAATGAGCAATTTGAGGCATCCTGTGGCTGCACCGCCAGCCAGCCACAGCTTGGCTCCAGCAAGGTCACTTCTTTTCCTGTCTAAAGTCCCCGTGTGTTTTATTGCATCTTACCACTATTGTTTGCAAAGCAAACAAGAGGAGAAAACTGTCTTTAGTCATCTTTAGCTCCTATTAGGTTTCTTTGGCAGTCTTGGGTTGTGTTGTGATTGGTCCTATTTTTGTTTTATGAGTGCGATGGCCTTATGTACCTCCTCGTTCACAAATCAGTATTTTTTCAGGATCTTCTCTGTTTCCTCTGCTCAGTCTGTTCTTTCTCCTTCTCACTCTTATGTCTGGTGAATCTAGCTGTCTGTTTTATAAGCTTAGGTATCCGGCATGGACTCCTTCTGTAGCTGTCCAGACTTGCTTTTCCCTAAAGGTTTCTGCCTAAAAGAAAGAGTGGCTGTGGTGTGCACATAAGTGCATGGGGTACTTTACCAAGGGAGGCACAGGACAACAGGCAACTGGAGTTGCCTTGCCCTTCCTCCTTCCTCTTCCCTCACTGACGAATAAGGATGGTTTACTTTGGTATGGTAGGGATTCTTTGTTCTAAACAGAGATTCACACACATGGAGAACTATTCTGCTGTGGTTTCAACCCACAGCCTGGAGTTGCTGTTGCTGCTAGCTACTGGGTCATAATGGTGATGAGGCTAGGCACAAAGATTGGTGGCTTTGCTGTTCTAGAACGTTGGAGATGTATAGTCAAATTGTATGGTTCAGGTTCCCCCTTTGCCCTGTACTTGTATTCTCAGGACTTGTACATGTGTTTACACAGCATCTAGGTCAGCTGAACTCACAATAGAGCTTCACGTTTGCCAAAAATATGCAGAAGTTAAGGTAAGAAATTACTACAGATAAATGATTTTAGTGTGTGGGGGTATGTGGAGGGCAGTTGTGCATGTATGCACACATGCAAACACACAGATAACTAGCCTGTGCGAGAACATGCAGAAGCAAGATGGCTTCAAGGAGCTACACTGCTGTTCTCTTCTTTCAAAATTGTATCTTCTCAGACAGGGTTTCTCACTGAACCCAGAGCTTGCCATTTTAGCTATACTAGTTGCCCAGCATATATTCATACCTATACCCTTCACACACCAAACCCCTACCCTTCCCTAACTCTGGGTTGCAGACATGTGTGACTGAGCCAGATTTTTAAGTGGGTGCTGGGAATTCAAATTCAGGGCCATGTATTTGCACAGCCCACACTTTATTCACCAAGCCATCTCCACGGACCCTAACTTGAGTGGTCATTGATGCTTTTACATTCTAAATAATCAAATATAGCACTTTGGTTTCTATTTATATTTAGAATGTGTACTAGGGAGTTTACAATTTGTTTAGTTCTTTGGGAATAAAATTCCACATGTAATAAATAGGTAAGGTTATTGTTTCATTTTTTATATATTATACTTTTCATATAAATTTTCAGGAACTCATTAAACACAAAAATAGAACTGCCTCCAAAAAGATATAATGAGTAGAAAAGTATTAAGAGGGAACACTTATACCCTCAGGCTAGAAAAACAAATATCTGGGTATTTTATTAGCTTTCTAGCAACCTTATATCAATTTTGTTACCCTACCATAGTATTTACTGATGAACACCCCAGTGTAGCTAGTTTTCTCCCCGCAGTGACCAACATTGAGAGATGCTTCTGCATTCTGCCTATGATTGCTTGAATTTCCGGTTCTCTGTCCTGTAATTTGTTCACTGTGGGCTCCTGCCCACAGTTTTGGTACAATCTCCTGCGGTAGACTGGTAGAGCGACACCACCCTAACTTTGAGGCTTCTGGCAGAACATCATTCTGGTGAAGCTATGGTTGCTCCAGAGTTAACTGCCGAGGAATTCTAGTCAAGTCTTGTTTTGCCTATGCATTCAATATGGTTATAAAGCACCCATTCCCTGTCTCTGCTGTATGAAACAATATTGACTTCCCTGGGTGTCAGGAAATATTAAGTCCAATAAAGTGCAGGCTCATTTTCATGGACTGGATTCACTTCTGTTTTGTTCTGCTATTCTCCAGAGGCAAAAGGAGGTATTCTGTCTGTAGTTAGTTTTTCAGATCATGTCAAGACATCAGTTTCAACAATCAGCAGCAGAGTTTACCCTAGCATACAGCAGGCTAAGTTCTAGACTAGTGCTTAACATGTATTTCTTACTTAATAAGAGTCATAGTCTCAGTCTCAGCACTCAGAATCTCAGTACTCAGTAGACAGGAGGCTGAGGCATGAGGATAGCATAGGTACCCTGAGATATACAGTAAGTCCAGGCCAGTGTGAGATACAGAGAGAAATGTCTCAAAAATAATAACCTGGATAGTCTACAAAATTATGAATCAGTTAAATGTTTGAGATGCACCACTCAATTTCAGACACTCTTTTGAGAGCAGAAAAATGAGGCATTGACAAGAAACATGTCTCAGAACACCCAGGTGACTAATGATAGAATTAGGGTTTAAATAAGTTCCTCAAGCCCATTTCATTTAACAAAAATAAATCTATTTTCTATTCTTTTTCATGGCCTCTTTCACTCCAAATACTTAACATTTATCCATGTTTGTCTGTTTTTCATTTTATTTTTATTTATGTGCATGTGTCTGTGTATATATGTCAGGTGTATGCAGGTGTCTGAGGAGGCCAAATAGGGTATTGGATCCTTTGAAGCTGGAATTTCAGGAAAATGTGAGCTGGCCAACATGGTGCTAGGAACTCAACTTAGGACCTCTGTCACTGTAGCAAGTGCTTTTAATGGCTGAATCATTTCTCCAGGCCTGGTTTCAACCCTGTTGCACACATCCACAGTTCATTTCTTTTTATCATGGAACAGTATGCCATAACTGACCATAGTTTTTCCATCCACCTGACATCTGAGTTCTTTCTATTTTATTGCTGTTATCCATTTGAGGCAAGACCTTGTTATGCATGTCAGGCGACCCTCAAGCTGTGTAGTTCAGTATGGTCTCAAACTCTCAATCTTCCTTCTTCGGTCTCTTGCCTACTGAAAGAGTATATTACAATGCCTGGCTTCACATTTTCCACTGAAGCATAACAGCTATAGGAAGGTTCCATTTCCCAGCATGTGTAACTCACTATATATGTCCTTACAAACCTCTGGCTCAAGAACACCCCAGGAAGACATCACGTGTTCCCTTCCTCTCATTCTCTCCACCCCTGTTTCCCAATACCACTAAGATTTTAACAATTCAAATGTGTCGTGTCTACTTTCTAACTCTGAACAATCAAACTGTATGTGCATGCTTCATACGTGCAGTGTCTGGTAAATTGCACATTATTCATGATTATGTATCCATCTTATCGTTGAAGGTTCTTTGGATGTTTGCAGCTGGACTCCAATTTGAAGTGCTGCTAGAAACATTCTAGGAACAAAACTCAGATCCTTTGGAAGTAACATATGCTCTCAAGCACTAGTCACCTGGGCAGCTCCCTAAGAACATTTGGGAAGGATTCCTTCAGTGAAAATATGTGCCTGCCCCTCTGATGCATGGAGTCGAGTACCAGTGCCTGCTACAGGAGGGACACATGTGTCCAATTTAAATGCTGCCAGCTCTCCTATGGTGGGTGGGCTTCACACTGCCTTCCGCAACCGCACAGGAGAGTCACAGCTGCTCTGCTTGCTTTCCGACTTTAGAACTTCACTCATTCAGGCGCAGATGCAGTGGCGTCACATTATACTTCAATTGCACAGAGGTTTCCGCATGCGGTTATACATTTACAGCTCACCATGTCTTCCCTATTTCTTTAAGGCCAAGTGTTCACCCACTGCAGTGACAGGAAGAACCACTCCCCAGTGCTAATCACTACATACCTGCTGATGCACGAGAAGATAACTACCAAGTCTGTCCTGAACACTGTGAGGTAAACAGTGAGGCAGACCCCAACACGGTTCCCTAGTCCAACTCTGCCAGCTCAATGACCAGCCAATGAAACACTGGGGCACCCCACAACTCTTCTCTAGAGGTCTTCCAGGGAAGCCCTGACTGAATGTGTCCCCTCAGTCACCATGCTTAGAAAACACTACCTTGCCCCAAGGTCACAGGAAACATGCCCACGTCTGTCTCAGCACTGACCTTAGAAAACAATTAAGTCATTTTAAAATTTCACTTGGTTAAGAATTTCCTGTGAGAAATCTATAGAAGATAATATTTTCTCCATTTCAAAGGTAAGAAAAATGCAATTAATGGAAGTTTTGACCTGCCCCCCCTGCCCGCACCCATAGGGAGCATTAATGATATATACATGCATGGGCTCTATTACCCATGTACTCTATGTGTTGGTGAAGCTAAGAAAGCAATTTTGTGGGTTTTTTAAATTACTACCGTTTTATGTGTATGGGTGAGTGCCTACATATGTGTATAGGTACCACATACATCCCTGGTGCCCCTGTGGAGGCCAGAAGAGGACACTGGTTACCCTGGAACTCAAGTTACAGTTAAGCTGTCTTTTGGATTCTGAGAACCAAACCCAGGACTTCTAAGAGTAGCAAGTGCTCTGAACTTTGAGCCATCTCCTCAGCTCCCTAGATAGCATCATTTTAAAATCTTTCCACTCAAAGCAAACCTCAGGAGGGTCTTTGTCCTTAAATTCTTCTTCCCTTTATAAATAAGTCTCTGCTTATACTTAGCCAAATTATGAGGAAGAAAAGAGGTCATTCTGTTAACTTTCCAAGAACCCACAGACCTTCTGGGGGATCCAGCAAGCATTCAGCTAGCACACATCTTCTAAACAGTCTTCAACAGTTTTCCTTTCTAAATCTCATTTCCTGATGGAAAATGATCCTTCACTGTGAGTTCCAAAGTAGTCACCACAGGTCTGAAGACAAGACATCACCCACAATACCCAGGACATAAGTCCAATTGCTTACACTCCCTGTCTCTACCCACTTGTCTTTGATGGCAAATCCAGATGGGGTTCTCTGGATACTTGACAGTCTGATCATCTTTATAGGACCCTCTGCTACTTTTAACCTTCCCGTAGTTTAATTCCCTAAACAAATGATTCTCTGAGCCAGAAGAACAGGTTGTCTCAAATGATCCGATAAATATACTAATAACTTTTCTTGACAAATCAATCCCGTGTCACCTCAGGTCTTGACAGACTTATTTCCAGTTACTTGACAGCCCCTATCACTTACAAGCAGTTCTTAAAATCCAGATGCAGGCTGAGCCTAGATTCTAATTTCGAATCTCTGCTGGCTCACACTTGGGAGCTGTTCTGTCTTCCATCTCCAGCTGGCCCACTATCATGCCCTTTCCTCTGGAATAAAGACTTCCTCACATTCATCTCCACATTCCTCATACTTATACTGGTGGAATTTATAGCTTGCTAATGCAGCCTTGCCCCACAGAGCAAGCAAAAGGGAACTGGGCTGGGGTTCTGCCTGTGGAGCAAGGGCTAGGCAAAGTTCCAGCTCTACCCCACCCCCACCCACAATTTCCCCTTTTGCCTTCTACCCCCCCTTTTTCAAAGGCCTGCATTCTAGGGGTCTTTGTCTAAATTTCTCAGTAGACAAAACTTGGTAACTGTCAAGTGAAGGTTCATTACAAAAAAAAATCCTACAGGAAATCCATGGAGCCACACTATTTCTCTGTTTTCAGCGGTTTTCTAGCAGCCGAGGCCTGACATGGTGAGCCATGCATATACCCTCAGCTTCTTGGGATGCTAAGGCAGGAAAAACAATCAGGGATTGGGTCTAACCTGAGCAACACAGGCAACCTATTGAGACCTTGCCTAAAAACAAACAAACAATCTAAATTTAAAATTTTTTAATTTAGTGTGATAGCTGAGTCAGTAAAAAGCTTGTCATGCAAGCACGAGGGCCCGAGTTCAGTCCTTAGCATCCATGTAAAAAGGCAGGGCATGGTAGCACATACTTGGAATTCATTGCTGAGAAGGAAGATAAGCAGAACCCTGAGCCTTGCTGGAAGATAAGCAGAACCCTGAGCCTCGAGGGCTAGCCAGCCCAGCCTATGTGACTTAGTTCCAAGCTGAGTGAGAGACTTTGTCTCAAAAGTCCAAGTAGAAGGCTCCTGAGAAAAAGTACTGCAGGTTGATCTCTGGTCCCTACATTTATGAGCACAAACATGCACCTGTTCTCTCTCACACATACAGAAGTTGAGTGCAAGAGGAACTTCTGGAGGACATTAACTTTTGCAGACACTAGTGTTGCATTAAATCAGCACCCTCCTAGTACCCTGTAAATTGGGCAAACTTCTACTGCTTACAGTAAAAAGTAGTTTGGAACTAAAGAAATGGCTCAGTGGTTAAGTCATGCACTGCTCTTGGAACATTGGGTTCCCGGAAGCAACTTAGGGTGACTCACAACTACTAGTAACACCATCTCCAGGAGAGCCAACGCCCTCTTCTGGCCTCTTCTGGTGACTGCTTCACTCAAGTGACATCATCACACATAGACACACACACACACACACACACACACACACACACACACACACCATATAGATAAAAATTAACCCTAAAAATAGTGAGAACTACAGAAAGAGCTTAACTAAGAACTTAACCTCATCATGTCAGCGATGCAGTCTTATTGAAAGCAGACGTGTGGACTCAGTAATTCATAACATTCAACACAAATTTGTTGATCCCTGCTTTGGGCCAGGTATTAGTGAAGTGCTGATGGCACCTCAAGCAAACACAAAGTAATGGAATTCTCTCCCTTCAAAAAGTCTGAGAACATAAGAAGAGGTGAATCCTTAATTTCCAGTTCTATTTCTGGTGTCTTGGCCTGCTCTGAGCAACTGAAAGCTATGAAAGCCTCCTGCACTGTGGTATAAACAGGCAGATTTCCTTCCCAGTCTTCATTGGTTTTTAACCTCTGTTCATCTCTTTCATTAGTGGCATTTTATATCTACTCAGAAGAGCTGCTGAGATAATTAAAAATAATGTAGGTTAAGTGCCTAACATAAACTATGACAGCTACTTTAGTAAGAAATGGAACAAAACACAGAAGTTGTCCAATACGAAGTATTAATTTGACAGCTCTTTGACTGCTATCCAAAACTCAAAGAACTGATGTTCAAGATGAGGACTGCTAATGGACACAGGGATTAATTATTTCCCCCGACTTCTTTCCCATCCTCTGTCACAAAAGCCCTGTATATGCAAGTCTTTCTGCTCTATTTTCAGAGTTCAAGATGTGTCTACTCAGGCTAGCCACATTCTACCTGCTGAAGTATCCTGTATATCCAGGACTCAGGTAGTTGGTAAACACAAGCCAGCCAGCTGCTGTGAGTCGATACTGCTGAAGGAAAATCCTTGATAGGTCTTGCAAGAGAACTGCAAGCTGCAGCCTGGATTAACTAGGGATACTTGATGGCCTCAGCTGCTCATCTACTCTCTTCTGGGCAGCTGGGCAAAAACTCCAAGACTGCCACTCCCCACTGCCCAAAGGGCCAAAGGGAACAGTGAGATTCCTGATCAGGACATGCCCTTTTTCCCAGAAGAGGGATTAAGTGTGCCTTGACTAAGTTTGCTCTTCTAGCATTCTTCCTTAGAGACTGAGGTAGACATGAAATAGGACCTGAAAAGCCCATTCTACATCCTTAAAAAGGTAAACATGGTATCTAAGAAAGACATCAGCTAGCATCAAATATGTTTGTGTTTCTGGTCAAATTATGACAATAATGCCAACTTGAGGTTACCATATATAGCGACAGATCACATAGGAAAGCACGTACTAAATTGCCTGGCACATGATAAGTACCAAGTACATGCCAGCCTTCAATTTTCTTAATAATTGTGGACAAGTTATATCAAGGTACCAGAGTTGAGTCATAGATACTAAAAACCTAACCTAGCCAGCAGTGGGTGAAGGAGGGGCACCAGCACATGGAAATAACAGACAGAGCTAATCTAGAGGCAAAGTCTGCAGAACCAGGTTCCCCTTGCTCAATCATCTTCTATTAGATGATTCTTCTTACTACTGTTGGTCTCATTGTCTCCTGCCACAGAGTAGATACCTCCATCTGTCTACAAAGATAACTGCAACAATCATAGCTGGAAAGGAAGAGACACAAACTCTCTCCCAACAGGACTTTGCCGTTTGTGGGTCACATGAACATCCCCCAGACCAGGCATCAGAAAACACTGACTCATAGTTCCAGTACAGCCTGGTTCCTGTTTTTCAATAGCAGATGAACTTATGTTTGGTTATTTGTAAATGACTGCAAAAAAAAAAGCCTCAAGATGGGTAATGTTTAATAACATCTGAAAATCAAATGAAATTTAAATTTCAGGGTTTGAGTTTCACCTCTGTTAGAATACAATATACCCATTTCTTGATGGGCTGCCTGTGGCTGATCCTCTACCAGAACAGCAGTGTTGAGTAGCGCCCCAAGAGATAATATAGCCGCAAAGCCTAAAATACTAGCATCTGCTCTTTATAAGAAAAATTTGATGACCTGGCCTTAAGCTACACATAGTGAACAAGAATTGAGGACACTCCCAACTGGACAAATCAGAGCTATCCCCCCAGACCTGTAGCTAGGTAATGGGTAGAGCAAGAATATTTGTCACATATTGAACATTTATATTCTATCAGTCCATTCTGTAAGAATTTTATTTGTTAATCTTTTTTCAGAATCCAAGTTCATACATTTTTATCAATCATTCAATAGATGAAGAAACTAAGGCACAAAATGAAATAATTTTTAAAAAAAACAGCTAGCAAGTAGCATAGAGAGATTTGGGCCAGATCATCTGACTCCAGAGTTCTCCTTTGACCTTTATATGATGTGTTCCAGAAAAAAACGGGCTAAAGGGTGAGGGGAAAAAGAATACTTTCTCAGGATAAAAATGAGTTCTTGGGAAAAAGAAATAACAGGTACCCATAACATTACATCAGTACCAGCTTGAATCTAACTTTGCCTAACCTTGAATTTTTCAAGTAGTGTAAAGTAGATAATATCTGCTGTTTGGAGTGATTACAGTGATGTTGGTTAACCTTCACTGAGCATTTATTCTAGGGTAATACTGAAAACATTACACATGCCGTTTTGGTGAGGAAACAAAGCTTAGGAAGGTCACATAGATTTGTCCAGAGTCACACATGAGGCATTACTAAGGCTTTGGTGAGAAGCCAGGTCTGTCTGGCTCATCATATAACTGTTATGCAGCATCGTTCCCATCTCAGACATGAAGGGAAATATATCTAGCTGAGCGCCTTTCACATTCTAAGGACTCAGCTGAAATTATTGTTCTTTTTCTTTCCTGACTTTTCTTGTTCATGTTATGAGGTCTCACACACACACACACACACACACACACACACACACACACACGTCTTTGAACACTTTTACTTTTACTGCCTTTGTCTTTTGGTACTAGGGATGGAACCAGGGCCTCATGCATGCTATACTCTACCGTGTTAAGTTGCTGAGGGAGGCCTCAAACTCACTATGTAATCCAGGAAGCACTTGAATTCAGTATCCTCCAGCTTTAGCAGGCTTGGCTCCTAGCTTCTAAGCAAAAAATAAAACAAACTCCCTTCAATCAGCTCTGTGGCAAAGGGGCAAAGCAAGTATATTACTGAAACAACAGCACTCAGGAAAAAGAGGCAAGAGAACTTTGTGCAGGATGCTAACCTAGGCTACAAAACAAGACTCCACTTTAATAATAGCAATAATAGTAATAGTAGTAGTGATGGTAAATACAGCAGAGCAGAACTAGCAGAGTCTCAGAAGAAGAGAGTGAGAAGAATTCTCAGCATGCATGGAAGGGATTATGCCATGTAGAGACATTCCAAAGCTTGGAATCATTTCATTTGGAATGGAAAGCTCCCAGAGGCACAATGTTCACAGTGTAATAAGCTGGTGATAGGTATAGGAAAGGCTAATCAGGTCTTGGTATTTGCTTTTCCCTCCAAACACAAGAACCAGACTGTTTAACACATTGTATAATAGCCGTGTCACCTTCCACCTTGGACTGCTATCAAAGTGAGATTTACCCTCCCTTCCTATTGCCTGTGGTGCCAAGCCACACCTCTATTCCCAATCAGTACACAAGACACCACACTCCACACGTACTGTTCAGAATCTGCAAATTTCTAGCAGGAAGGTGCCTGGAAGCTATGGATAAAACTGAAGCCTGGTGAGGTGAAAAGTTCGGTCCACACTTGTAGAACAAGCCAATTGTACATCTAGATTGAGACTTGGCCTTGTAGTCAGAGAAACTAGATTGAGTTCCGGGCCAGATTAATGACTTTTATGGGACTCAATATCCCAACATTTAATATGGTTGGAAGGTCAAATAATAAATCCAGAGATGTTAGTAAATGCATCCTAGTTCAGTCTAGCATTTTCCCCACTAACTCATCCTGCTCCTTGGAATAGTCTGCTCTCAGAAAAGAGCTAGAAGCTGGATTTCTGAAAAAAGAAAGAGTAAGCTTTAAGAGGTAGTGCCCTTCTGCTTTACTTCCCTTCATCAACAATCAAGTACAGCCTTCACAAGAAACAAATCCGAAAACAAGGGACACCAGACTCGAAGACCTTTCCCAGAGTGAAACTCTGTGGTCAGATATTGGCGAGGGCGATCCTTGGATGATTTGGTCGCCATCCAAGTCTGTTTTTAGTGGAGTATAAAGTTCATGTTTTGGAAGCAGGATCCTTAACTTTTTTTTATCCTGTTATTCAAATATTTCCTAATAATCTTCAGCATTTACACACTCAAGAGACCTTGAAGGTAAAGGATGCAGATCACCAGTTGTTTTTCCTTCCTGCTACTAATGAATACATGTTTTCTTTCTGAATTCACTGGCTCTATAATTATTTTTTTCCCACTCAAAGTACCCTATGAAATCAACTCAATTAGCAAAATAGTTGAACTGTAAGTTACCAAGCCTGGGATTGGAGTCAATGTTATGAATGCATTTTCAATATGGCAGACCTATGTAGAAAGAGATTGAAGTTTTTATCACATAAATACGTAGAGAATAAATTAGCTACAGTCAGTATGGTGTTTCTGGTGCCACCTATTGGTCAGTCTATAAGACCAAACTATATGGTAGTACCATTGGTCATTAAAATGAATGTAAATGTGACTTAAGGCATAACATTGAAGGTTATGTATTTCACCAAGCTGGTGGGATACAGAAATCGAGTGCTGTGTTTGGACATCATCTTTAGTCCTAGCCACTTTAAACCACAAGACTGTTTTGTTATGCAGTTTTTGCCTTTGCGTACTTACTAATTATGTCTGTCGAAAGGAATATATAGTGAGGCATAATCTCTGGGAACTCTAAGATTGGCGAATCAATACTCATACTTAAATGATTTTATGTCTTGTATCAGAATTGCTGTTGATACCTTGTTCAGATCATTCTACCAACCAGTTACCCTCAGATGCTGGGGAAATTTATAATAGGCAGGTATCCTTTTCTTTGGAGAATTGTCCTTGGCCAAGAAGAAGAGACTTTGAGTAGATGGGAGTCACTTTGACCAGGGGGCTTTATACACCACCACCAGCACCACCAGTACCACCAGCACCACCTAATCTCTATAGCTAGGAGCCAATGACTGAATGTTAAGGATGAAAAAGACCAGTTCACCTCATCCTAGGCTGGGAGTCACTCTGTAGTGTAATTTGTCCTTAACATACTCCATGTCTGAAGTGAGACATCAGCTGAGGCCACATTTTTGTTTAGTCCCTCTCTCTCTCTCTCTCTCTCTCTCTCTCTCTCTCTCTCTCTCTCTCTCTCTCTCTCTCTCTGTCTCTCTCGTTTCTCCTTAACAACATTCAAGGAATCCCTTGAACATAAATCCCCATCTCAGGTCTTCACATATAGCAGAAGTATCCTATGGAAAAGGTATTTCTGCACTGATGAAAGCCATGGCAGACAAGTAACTTTTGGGATTTTGTAGATACATTTTTCCCAACATGTTTGGGAGGCAAATGCTGAACAAAGCAATTCTTCTTCATATGCAGCAAAGCCTAGACTTAAGGACAGCAGTGGTGATCCCCTACCGTGGGACAATGCTGTGAAACTGTTCCTTGAAATGGCACTCTGCCTAAGTTTCTGAGAAATGTGTTTAGTATCAAAATAGTATATCCGTGCTGGCATTAGATCTAGTGCTCCCATGGGTAATGAAAAATAACCTGGAATTGGAGAACTTAAGGCTTTCACATTTCTGCATCTGTTGTAGAAGCTGGGCCTTTCGATTTGTGCCAAAGGAGAACTTTAGGAGAAAAAAAATTTAAAAAAATAATAGGTTAAATAGAAATAGAACTTCATGAAAACACAATCAATTTTTTCAAAAGTCAAAGATGAACAATTCTAAGTTACAAATCTCATCAATAAATTAGACTGGGAAAAACATACATATAGTAGCAGTGAAATAGGATCCTTAGTTCACACCACATTTTATAAAAACTAAATAAAAATTTGAATGTGTGAACTGGAACTATTAAATACAAGGGGAATATTTTGACACTGGTCTGGATATTTGGATATGATCCTTATAACACAGCCAATAACAATGCTCTTGTTTGCCCACCAGGGAATCCTGATGATACCATATACATGTGCTGCAAGATATTGAGAAATTAAATCAAGCTGGATCTGAGGTGAAAGCTTTCTCCCTACAGTCTAGCATTCATGGTGCTGAAAGAAGCTATGTAGACTTCTGGAAAGGAAAAATCATTAATACTTTTATCCAGCTATTTACCATGCTAACCACACTAGTGACTTTCTGGCAAGATATGCCCAGCAATACAATAGTGGCATGGCTACTATAGGAGTAATCAACTACCCTCTGATTTGATGCCCACTCTATGGGAGGGAGTTCATTCCTGTTACTCTATATCACCACTATCTCCAAAAGTTCAGGGAACATCATGCAAGAGGGAATAAAAAAAACATTAAGAGTCGGAGGTTATGGATGTCTTAATTAGCTTCATTTTGATTATCATTTCACAACATATATCATTTCATAAATCAAAAGATTGTGTTGTACGCCATAAATGTATACAGTTTCACTTGTCACATGAAGTGGGACAGGAAGAGCTAACAGCATTTTCTAAACCCAATGTCAAAAATTCATATTTTTATCTCTTAGCTATCACAAAATTATTAGAAAAATAAAGACATTTTATATTTGATTTTGTTATTGTTGGAGAAAGGAACTATGTAGGGCTTTGATTCTAAAGAGGAAGTAGAATTTCTTCATTTCCATGGTGGAAGATGCTGTGCCTGGGTCAGCATTATGGTACCACTGTGTTCTAAGTGCTAAGGTTTCAGCATAACGAAGCCCTGAACTGTGAATCAGATGCCCTGGGCTCTGGCCTTACCCTGTGTGCAGTTAGCAGTACCAGTGTGGACAGTTAACTGATACTCCCCTTTCTCTTCCAACCGTCTATCTGCAAAACTGGGTGATAAGAGAGTCTGTGGTAACTACAAGTCGAAAATCCTCTGAGCCCCCAACTTCTCTAACTCTGATGTGGTACGGAAGCTGTAATTCATTAGCCTGTCCCAACATGACACCTTCAATAGAGTCAAGAAGCAAGAAATTCAACATGGCACTTTTAAGAAAAACAATCTTTGATAAGGAGGAGAGCTGATGGCAGACAGAGTGATTAGCCACTGCAGGCAGGCAGGTGGGGCACTGGTTCTTAGTGAGTGAATGAAAAATAATGTGTAGCAGTATTAGTATACAAGGAAGGGCAATCTATGAACTAGCTCCCTGTTGTACTGTCTGCAGCCTCAAGTCAGCCTGCTGGGTCTTTGCTGCTTCTACAGAAGAAAGGAGGCAAAGGAAAGACAGACTGATGTGCCACATGAACCACAGACATGGTTCTAATGCTGTTCTTCCGTGAGTCATTTCTACATGATCTTGGCTTCTTTATCTGCTAATCTGGGCTCTGCAGCAGCAGATCTGGAAATGTCCTTGCAGGTCTCTGGCTATCAGATGCTATCAGCGCCTGTCTTTTCTTGACATCTGCCTGAAAAACATTTTCTTAAAAGGCATTCCTTCCCCCCTGCTTTTAGAATGTAAAGAATTGAAATCAGGAATTTTGATTCTCAAAATCAATTAGATAAACAGAAAAATCCTGGCAGGGCATTTATAATTCAGACATTATTTTGAAACACATTTTTATATATATTAAAATTAGAAACAAGCTTGCTTCCCATGTCAGTCCCAATTCCCTCTCCCTCCCCTCCCCTTCGCTCCCCCCAGCCCCCCACCCAATCACCACTCCATTCCCCAGGGAGGGTGAGGCACTCCATGGGGGGATCTCTAGAGTCTGTCATTTCGTTGTGGGGAGGGCCTAGGCTGACCTCTCAGCCATCAGTCTGGGGTCCAAGATCTCCCCCTTGTTCAGGTCAGCTGTTTCTCTGGGTTTCACCAACCCAGTCTTGACCCCTTTGCTCATCACTCCTCCCTCTCTGTCGCTGGGTTCCAGGTGTTCCATGTTTAGCTGTGGGTGTAATTCAGACTTTTTGTTGTTGTTCTGAAGCAGGATCTCCCCTAGTCCAGCTCTTCCTACCTCAGCCCCCTCAGTACTACAATTAGAGGCATGTACCACTGGAACCAACTTCATTCAAATTCTTGAAACTGAAAACCTAAGAGCTACTGAAGCAAAACCAGGTTTAAAAAAAAGGTATCTGGAAATCCCTAGGATGTTATAAGTGAGTGATCTTTAATTACCTTAACAATATACACTATGAAGCCTCAATAAGCAGTTGTTAAGTATTTACTTTTACTGTAATGACTTTATAAGGAAATAGCCAATCATTAAAAGTTCCATTCAGTTCTAGTATCCTATGATATATTCACTGAGTTCAGAGATGACCTGTAGGAGAAAACAAAGCAAAGACAGGCATGATAGGCATAATGGATAAAGTAATGCCAGTAGAGACAAATGGACCCAAGTAAGAATACTGTTCCTGCCATTTACTGTGGGACCTCAGGCAAGTTTCTTGAGAAGGAGGGGAGGAACAATTTTGAAGGAAGTAAAACAACAGTGCTAAGGAGTCAATAGACAAAGGGAAGGGTGAGACATGAGTGTTCAGGAAGATCTCTCAGAGGCAAAGACATCTGTTATGAGAAGGACTACAAGGAACTTTCTAGGCAGAGAAGATAGCCAGGAGCTAGCTTAGAATGTTTTGGGAGGAGAGAAAAGGACACAGCAGTTTAACGTGGTAAGAAAGCCGAATGTGGCTGAATAGGTAGCCTTCTTCCTGGTCTTCCTGGCCTGATAAATTTCACTCCAGTTGTAATAAGAAAAACCTGATAACTTTTGAGTCAAAAAGGAACACAGCCTGTGGAGTCTGTTGTAAAAGCTCCCTCTTGTATAGAGAAATTGGATTGCTGCTCAGTGATAAAAAGAGAGAGCTGGAGAAGGAACCTGGACAGCTCAGAGTGGTGGAGTTGGAGAGAAGTAAGTCAGATTTAATATCTACTCTGGGGGTAGTGTGGATTAGACAAGACAACCTATGAAAAACACTAACCAAGTGCCTGGATCAATGAAATGCTTGCTAAAGATAACAGGATCTGCTCTAACAGGCTGATTTCAGGCCTATACACACATCAAAGAAGAATGTGACACATACTTAGGTCAAAGATCATAGTTAGCAAACTGGTCCAATAGCTCATTTGTCATGCCACATGGACAAGTCATATTTGCTTACTGTAGCTTCCCTGAAAGTTGAGGAACAGTTTCCAAGTACTAACATTCAATGAATCTTTTTTTGTGGGGGGGATATACCAGTCAGGGGCAGTATGAGTAAGAATAAAGAGTTTATCATAAATATTCCGTGTGAGGTGTTGCCTCTATGCCTGGTGTTGTTTCTGAAGTCATCTAAGACCAGCTAGGGACTCAATCAGGAAGAAAGGCTGGAAGCTGGGTGTGATGTCTAAAATCCAGGGCAAAATGGAACTCACAGTGATACACAGTTTTACCACCTCCAACCCTGGTCAAGTAAGTGACTAGAAGTCATTTATCACCAGCCGAAGGGTCCTGCTGTTCTTCCATAATAACAGGTGAGACACAGTGTGTGTGTTAACAGTGTCCTGCATGCTTCTTCTTTACCTCCAATCATACTGAATCCTCTTGTGATCACCATTAATCTGGAATGGCATAGGGAAAGAAATTTTCAGAATGATAGTGTTGCGGGATGCTATTTTAAGATGTACTTATGCTATGGAACATTTTTTTAATGATGCAAAGATGGGTTGTATTCTTTTATGTTTCAATCTGTTTAACTCTGTGACCCTATGTTTCTTTGCCTGTCTAAAACACCTGACTTTGACTCTGCCATTTAATAGCTGTTACTTAGTCTCTTAGGACTTCCAATTGCTCAGCTCAGAGTGAGATTAGTGTTCTCATCTACCTGGCCCAGCAGACATGCTTTTGTTTGATAACTAGTTTGAGTGTAGATGTAGTGCTCAAGATACTTGCAAGTTGATAGGATATGGCTTGGTGTCTCGATGTGGTACTGAGCCTCAAATAGGTATGGGTATTAATCCCAGTGAATTTCCCCTCCCAAACCAATCCAAGTAATAATGAATCACTCCCTTGAATTTTCTATCAAGACAGCTCTTTGTGATTTCTAAATGTTCTGTCTAGATTCAAAGAAGCTAGTTTCTTCATGAGTGGTTGGAATAAGACTTTTCTTAGAAGCTACTGAATATGGATTAGTTTGGATTGTTTCTCAGGAAATAAAAAGCAGGCTCTGGGGTGACCACTTCAACATTTAATTGGGTTAGCAAAGAACTACAAATAAGAGGTTTTCCTTAGGAGGGAGAGCATGTTGACTGAACCCAACCCCTTAGGTGGTAGATTTTAACCTAATTACTGGCCTTCAAATGCAGCCTTTAACTCAGGCACCATTACATGAATATGGCAGAAATGTCACATTGAAAACTTAACACATCACAGCAGTTCACTGGATCCCAGCTTCTTGTTACATATGAATGCACAGCTCTCCAACTGCCCAGCCACCTGCAGAAGTCATATTTGCAGCAGTTCCAAAGGGCTTGCATCCTAAAAACTAGAAGCTGAACCAAGGAAACTGCCCAGCACTTGGGACAAAGTCACTAGTGACCTGTACTTTAGGGTAACCAAAGGTTCTTTCATGTGTCTCTGTCTTTTCCTCTGAGACACATTGTGCCTGTCACTGAGTGATATCCCTCTGACTGGATCCTTCAGAGAAGTAGTTTCTGTAACAAAGATAAGCACGCTGTATTTGGTACCAGGGGCAGTTATGGACCGTGTGAACATCTCAACAAGAGGGAGGCCAAGGGGCCATTCAGACTTAGCTTGAAATCCTGGCCTTTGTTTTCTCTCCACATTCAGACTGAAACATGATTCCCCTGGCTTTCTTTTTTTGGAAAATACCTGTGATGAGTTCCCTGGCTGGAAAGAAAAGCTGTTGACAGGAAAGGTTTCTGATGGGAAAGGCGCTTCTTCATGTGTTCTAGAGGGAGACAAGTTGCTTCAAACATGCTTTAGGAGAGATCCCAGGCCTAGGAGAAGACACCAGGATCCATCCTGGAAAGGGTCATTTTGAATGGTAGATGAGGCTGAGAATTAAACCGTTGCCTCTTTGAGAGTAGGAACACGGGCATAGAGTTTAGACTACAGCAGATGGGCATCTGAGTGGTCGTTCTCTACTACATAGTGAGGCACCTTGGGCAGATTGTTTGAACTCTCTAAACATGCTTTCGGGGGGGGGGTGTGTTATGAGCACTAAATACAATCGTGGCTACAAGTAATGAACACGGTGTAGAACAAGGTTTCGTGTGAAATCTGTCCCTGATTTGATAATAGTACACCCTCAGCCAACACAAATGATGTCCCGTCTATGTGCCAGGTGCTGAGGGAGTAACAGATCCATCTTCCTCCTGGACTTCAGGAAGTTTACTGTTTCATAAACCCCGCACACACCCTGCTCTAGGAGAAGCGCCAGCTGCACACCAAGGCCACTGTGTTAAGTAGCTCAGTCTTGCAGGTCATCTCTTGAGTAGCTCTCCAAACTCAGCTGCCTCTACCTCCAGTTTGCTCACAATTCTCAGTGTGCTTACCATACTGAGTGTGGGTTTTTTTTTTTTGTCTCCAATATGATCCTAGAGGATGGGGGATCATGTGTTCATTTACTCTACCCATCTGATTTGTTCCCCTCAAACTGCTCTATTCGTCTGATCATTTATGCACCTTGGTATAGCTAGTGGCCTTTGACACCAGTATACAAAGGACTCAACCCTGTCCTGAACTCCTGGGAAGTAATCTTGCCCTCCATCTTTAAAATGCTGGGCCTGATTTGATTGGCTCTATCATTTCTAACTATTGCTTTGGTTCCAGCCTCAGTTTCCCAGTCTGCTTAAGGGGGCAATAAATCTCCTTTACCAGGAAATCATGACAGTGATTTGAGACGCTACAGCTTCTAGGTGCCCAACAGTACCAGGCACAGAGTCAAATGCCAAAACCAGCTGATTCCATTCTTACTCTCAACCGGGTCCAGCCAACATAAGAAACCTAAAAATATAAAGCAGGAGTGCACATATCCTTCCAATTTATACCTTACCTCAGCTGTGTTCCAGAGGATCCGCTGAACTGGGAAGATACAACAGCTCCAGGAAAAAAACGCTGGCAAGTGCTTAGGCAAACAGTTCTGAAGAAGAGGGTAGGAATCCCTTTACTCATTACCCATATCCTCAAACCTGGGCTGCCAGAGGTGTATTTAAAACGAGAGTGGCAAGCAGGGAGGAGTCTTATAACCTGATTTTCACCATCTGTCCCAGATAACAACCACAAAAAATGCTATCTGAGTTATTCAGTATCATTCACCGGTCATTCATCGTGCTAGATGATTAACACCGCAGGCATTGCCTCATGTACTGAGAACCACATCACTAGAAGTTGGGCTGCCAAATAGGAGTTTGGGTCTCCTATTAGTTTGACCAATCAAGGATAAGTTAGTGATTTAGGAAATCACCTGCTGAGCATTCCCCTGGCCGAAGGGAAGAGGCTGAGGATGATCCAACACAAAAGCCCCTTTTGGGTGAAAAGCTGGATTGGAACCCAAGTGGAAAGATTTGCCCATCCCCAAAGCCCCATGCAATACAAGGGGACGAAAGGAGTGCAGGATGCGGGGGAGGGGTGTCCCAGGTCTGGAAAGGGGCGTCCCTGTGGCTTGTGCGCCTTCCTCGACTGGGGTGCACAGGTCAAACCTCTTCCCTCCCGCGCTCTCACCCTCCCAACCTTATTTAGAAACCGTGTCCCCGAGACAGGAAGGGCGGCGGGCCGAGAAGCACGGAGCGTCCCGGCCTCATTTCCTTTCGAATCCCCCTGTGGAATTTCATTTCGTACGGTGAGGAAATCGGAGCGCGAGCCCGTCCGCTGCTCTGCTGCTCCGGGGCGCCTCCCCCACCGGGGCTGGAGACGGGTTGCTCTCGGGTGCTGGTCGCGCCGAGCGCGGGGCGGGGCCGGGGGGCCGGGCGCCAGCCCCACTGGCTGGGGGTGAAAATTGCTGCGAACTCGCGCTGTACCAGGCACCAACTCTAAGCAATTCAGGCTTTATCGCTAATCCTCCCAAGTCACTTTACGGATGAGGAACCTGACGCCGAGAGGTTGGGCAATTTGCTCAAGGTCACACAGCGAGGATTTAAAGCCACAATCTGTGTAAATCCTAAATACCGAGTCCTTTGTGTTCATTAGTTTGCTTGATACAGAGGTGGCCGCCGGGTTGGAGTTGACAGCTGGAATGGGAAGAGCATGAAAGGGGCACAGATGTGTGAACACTTCTCACCTGAAAGAGGAGGGCAGGTTGGGGCTGGGCAGGAGCCACGGGGCTCCTAACGACGCCTGGCCCGCAGTGTGCAATGGATCCGGGTGGGAGGACGCCGAGCGCCTGGAAGCCAAGCGGGGCGGGGCGGCTCTGGAGTGAGCGAGGGAGGGAGGATCAGGCTGCGGTCCCCGGCCTGACCCTTACAGCGGGAGAGAGGCCTCGCCCCTTCCCGCCCCCTCTGCCGAAGACGACTTCTCATTGGACAACCATGTTGTCCGTCACGCCCCGCCCCCGCCCAGCGAACCTCCAGCGCCGCGGAGCGCTGGGGCGGTGAGAGCAGCGCGGCGTAGAGTGCAGGCGGGCTTCGCTGAAAAGCCGGACTCGGCCGGCGCCGGGTTCTGGGATCGCCGCCTGCAGCCATGACCCTAGCAGTCCGTCCCTCTGCCCCGGCTCCGGGTGTCTGATATCCCTCACGGTCTTGTACAGCTGCTGGAGAGGCGGCCGCTGCCCGCTCGTCGCCCTTGGCGCCTTACCCGACTCCCTATCCGGAGCTGGGAGCAGCGCGGCCACCGGCGCCCCTGTGCAAACTGGGGGTGTCTGCTGGAGCAGCCCCCGCCGCTGCTGCCCGTGGCTCTTGGCCATGGCCTGGCGGGGCACAGGGCCGAGCGTCCCGGGGGCGCCTGGAGGCGTCAGGCTGGGGCTGCTGCTACAGTTGCTCCTGTTCTTGCGGCCGGCACTCGGCTTCGGGGACGAGGAGGAGAGGCGCTGCGACCCCATCCGCATCGCCATGTGCCAGAACCTCGGATACAACGTGACCAAGATGCCCAACCTGGTGGGACACGAGCTGCAGACGGACGCCGAGCTGCAGCTGACAACTTTCACGCCGCTCATCCAGTACGGCTGCTCCAGCCAGCTGCAGGTGGGCGCCCCTACCCCCACCCCTGGAGGTATACAGGGACTCCCGAACTCCTTCCTTGGACAGATTAAGCCCTCTGCTCCCCTCCTAACTTGAGGGTACAACTCCTGGCAAAGTGATTTCCACCCCGCACCCCACCCCCCACTTTTCTGTCCCTCTTGGAGACTGGAAGCCAAAACGTTGTGTAAGTCATCTGGCCCGCGAAAGAACCCATTCTTACACCCCGCCCTTCCGTTTTTCTCCCCTGCCCTTGTCTGGCCAAGCCCCTAACCCCAGTGGAGCTGAGGGTTGTCTTGGCCAAGGATTCCGGCAGCCGCTGTTTGGTGGGCGAGTCCTGGCAGGGCAGCCAGTTGCACCTAAAACTGGGAAGGAGTGATAAGGATGCAGAACTTCGCCCTTCCAGGTCGCTCGTCGACCTCCTTTCTCCCTGTATTTTTCAGCGTAGGTTACCAAATAAAACATCGCTGCAGAATCGTTTCCTGCAGAATGCCCCCGACACAGTCACCCTGTACTCTTCAGAGGTCATACAGGAAAGCGTTGGCCTCAGTTCTTTCTTGTCCTTAGGGTTTGAGGCAGGTTTAATATTTGGAGGGACTGAAAAAGCTCCAGGAAGGTAGTTTGCATATCTGAAGACCTTCTCCCCTCTCCTTTGGGGACGGTCATTAAAATGTCAAAACTTACATATGTTGCGATGATACAGAAATTCTTCCTATAATACGTGAAAGGTAATTTGCATATACAAATGTAGTTATGATTTCGCATATCCAGTCCACTCAATCAGGAGGTGGATTGGAAGGGAGTTTTAAAAACTTAACACTGGTCATGTTTTGGTTGGTGAGGCTGAGTGACTTTAATAAAGCTAGAAAAGAGGGCAGTTGGTGAAAAATAGAAGTTAGAGTTGTCCAGACAGAAACCTCAAGGAATCTTTAGTTCTGCCTGCAGAGAGATAAGAAACAGTTTACTTACCAGCTCGTGTTTCTACATAGGTCATTTTAAAAGCGGGATTGTGGTCTGGGGAAGATGGTGGGGTTAGACCGGTGAAATATCCCTGTGGAGGTTTCAGGACTTCAAAACTAGGTTATAAAAGCTTAGGGAATGATCCTCTCCCTCTCAGTTTGGAAATAGCACATAGCTGACATCAGTGGCAATTTTGTTGGAGAAACAGCTTTTGCGGGGATATATATTTTTAATTACATGTATCCTGGGGAAGCAGCCAAGCTGTTTTGAAAGACAAGACTGGATCCCTTTACATGCTGGAAAATAGTTACTTGTAACTCTAGACTCCATAGACAACATCTGTAAGGAGCCAAGGAGACTGTTTATCAATGCTGGAGGAATTGAGGACAGCAACTGGACTCCCGCCTGCTGGTATTGCAATTGCAGGGGCTTAACGTTTACATCTTCCTATTGTGCCTCGTTATTATTCATTGACGAAATGCTAGCCAAACAACTCCCTGGAGACCAGACCCCTTAACCCATATCTCCTCCTCGAGTCTGACAGTCTCAACTTAGTAAATTTTCTGTCATAAATATGGGATTGCCTTTTGAAAATTGAAACGGAAATTAGGAAAAACAGAATGGTAACAGAATTTATATTCTCTTACACTTATTTTTAAGGTGACAGAGAAGTGAGGACAAAAGTCAAATACCCATCACCTAAGTGACCACGTCACTTTATTAGACTCTTTAGATCTTTCAGATGGTAGCTAGAAGGAGAGAGATATTGGAGTTAGTTTTTAAAAGTTTATTTTCCTAAGGTTTATGTGGGAAAGATATGGAAGCTCCATACATTTAT
Organism: Mesocricetus auratus; assembly: GCF_017639785.1. Classification (NCBI taxonomy): domain Eukaryota; kingdom Metazoa; phylum Chordata; class Mammalia; order Rodentia; family Cricetidae; genus Mesocricetus; species Mesocricetus auratus. The sequence goes on along the minus strand of NW_024429182.1, from coordinate 108,818,623 downwards.
TTATCCATTTATCTTCCTCTGAAAAGGGTTACTAGAGCCCAACTAAGGAAACTGTAAAAGTGATGGATAATAGGCACCAGTATCTCAGGCAGGCTAAACAGACATATTCCCAGCAGGCTGGCTTAGGAGTAGATATTGCCTGGAAGTGTTCACTCTGCTTTGTGCATTTTCTCAAAACCCCCCTCATTGTTTTCTTTGTTCGTGTCACTCCTTTTCCAGTTCTTCCTGTGTTCAGTTTATGTGCCAATGTGCACAGAGAAGATTAACATCCCCATTGGCCCGTGCGGTGGCATGTGTCTTTCAGTCAAGAGACGATGTGAACCAGTCCTGAAAGAGTTTGGTTTTGCCTGGCCGGATAGCCTGAACTGCAGCAAGTTCCCACCCCAGAATGACCACAACCACATGTGCATGGAAGGACCAGGCGATGAAGAGGTGCCCTTGCCTCACAAAACCCCCATCCAGCCAGGAGAAGAGTGCCACTCTGTGGGAACCAACTCTGATCAGTACATCTGGGTAAAAAGGAGCCTGAACTGTGTTCTCAAGTGTGGCTACGACGCTGGCTTGTACAGCCGCTCAGCTAAGGAGTTCACGGATATTTGGATGGCGGTGTGGGCCAGCCTGTGTTTCATCTCTACCACCTTCACTGTGTTGACCTTCCTGATCGATTCATCCAGGTTTTCTTACCCTGAGCGCCCCATCATATTTCTCAGTATGTGCTATAATATTTATAGCATTGCTTATATTGTTCGGCTGACTGTAGGCCGGGAAAGGATATCCTGTGATTTTGAAGAGGCGGCAGAACCCGTTCTCATCCAAGAAGGACTTAAGAACACAGGATGTGCAATAATTTTCTTGCTGATGTACTTTTTTGGAATGGCCAGCTCCATTTGGTGGGTTATTCTGACACTCACTTGGTTTTTGGCAGCAGGACTCAAGTGGGGTCATGAAGCCATTGAGATGCACAGCTCTTATTTCCACATTGCAGCCTGGGCTATCCCTGCAGTGAAAACCATTGTCATCTTGATTATGAGACTAGTGGATGCCGATGAACTGACGGGCCTGTGCTATGTTGGGAACCAGAACCTAGATGCCCTCACTGGCTTTGTGGTGGCTCCTCTCTTTACATATTTGGTGATCGGAACTCTGTTCATTGCCGCGGGTTTGGTGGCCTTATTCAAAATTCGGTCAAATCTTCAAAAAGATGGGACAAAGACAGACAAGTTGGAACGGTTAATGGTCAAGATCGGGGTTTTCTCAGTACTGTACACGGTTCCTGCAACCTGTGTGATTGCCTGTTACTTCTATGAAATCTCGAACTGGGCACTCTTTCGGTATTCTGCAGATGACTCTAATATGGCAGTGGAAATGTTGAAAATTTTTATGTCTTTGCTCGTGGGCATCACTTCAGGCATGTGGATTTGGTCTGCCAAAACTCTTCACACCTGGCAAAAATGTTCAAACCGATTGGTGAATTCTGGGAAGGTAAAGAGAGAGAAGAGGGGGAATGGTTGGGTGAAGCCAGGAAAAGGCAATGAAACTGTGGTGTGAGACTAGCCAGCTTCTACACTGTCCTCATTTTGAAGGAAGTTACGCAGTGGCTCTCAGTTTGAACAAACTAGAAACACTTTCGCACCCCGCTGTCAGCCCGCCACCCCTCACCCCACCCAGCATCATAAAAGCGACTTTGGAATGATCCAAAATGGAAAAGCCAGTTAGAGGCTTTCAAAGCTGTGAAAAATCAAGATGTTGATCACTTTAGCAGGTCTCAGCTTCGAGAGTAAAGGTCCTGCTTAGATTCCTGAAGTTCAGGGTGATGCTGTTTGCCCCTACTGGGTGGGATTTCAGCTGTGAGTTGATTACTTGCAGGGAAAAAGATTAATTTTTTAAAACTCTTTTAAATTTTAAATAGTAACTAGGTCTTTCAGATAGCAAAGTGATCTGTAAACACTGGAAACACTGGGGTGGGAGACGTGTTGCAGAGTTTGATAGTTTGGCTGGTCTAACATAAACATCTTCTGGCCTACACTGTCTGCTGTTTGGAACTCTGGAGCGCACTCCCAAGAGGTGGTGTCAAAATCCTTCCGTGCCTTTGTCGTAAAACAGAATTGTTTGAACAAACAAAAGTACTGTACTAACACACGTAAGGTATCCAATCTCTCTCTCTCTCTCTCTCTCTCTCTCTCTCTCTCTCTCTCTCTCTCTCTATCTCTCTATCTCTCTCTCTCTGTAATTTCAACATCCATATTCTAGGCAACCCCTGTTTTCCTCACTTTTCACTAATGACTGAAGGAAAATTATTTTTATAGGACTTTTTTGCACTGCAGCATGCCTAATGAGGGGGGAAGGAAAGGTGATTCACTTTCTGACACTTAATTCAGAGGAAAACGAGATTTACTAAGTTGACTTCCCTTACCGACCCCAGAGACCTATTGCATTAAGTAATGTTAAGCAATTGGGACTTAAAATATTTTAGTTTGTGTGATTGCATCTAGGCAGACGCCAGTCTGGAAGAACTGAAATGTTAAATTTCTTGGCAACTTTGCATTCGCACAGATTAACTGTGTAATTTGTGTGTGTGTCAATTACAATTAAAAGCAAATTCTTGGACCATGACATAGTATACTCAATTGACTTTAAAACTGTGGTCAGCTTGCATTTGTAGTGATAGTGCCTCTCGCCACCCCCCCCCCCCAGCATAAGAATGTTATCAGAGTTTGGTCTACTTACCACAATGGAGACTTATTCAACTTTGCAAAGGCAACTAAGGACAGCAGACCCGAATTCTTGGTGCATAATTGTTCCTTAGTAATTGGCAAAGGCTCCTTATAAGACTTCATTAGAGGCAGTGTGGCCTGGAGTATTTATATGGTGCCTAATGAATCTCTAGAATGCCAGCCAGAAGCTGGATTGGTTAGCAGGGGATATGGTATAGACTGTATGAAATGAGCTGCAAGGTCTAACAGCACGGGTCTTAATTGCCTTTGCTGGGGTATCCAAAGCTCTTAAAATTTATGCTTTAAGTCCCTCACGAGGGGGTACCCGCTAGCAACCTATCAAAAGTTGCAGTTCATTTAAAATTGTAACTGGCCTTTCTCTTAACCTGCCTTAGGCCTTTTAATCACCAGATCTCTGGGACAAACTGTTGTACATGTCACAGGTTGCTCTCCTCGTATTTCATACCTGTCTGCTTCAGCAACTGTAGTTATTTATTTATTGATTCATGCTTTGTCCTTTTAGTAAGCAAGATCTTTGTGTTTTGCCAATCATACTTCACGGAGAAACATTTCACAGACTAAATCCCAAAAAAGTGATCAAATTCTGGGAAATACACATTTTTTAAAATTGGGTGGGTTTTTTTTTTTGAGCTTTGTCTGTGACTTGACATTTTCTCCCTACACCCTTTGTTTTTGCAAGTTATGTAACTATCTGAGGTCAAGACGCATATATGTGTGTTCAGAAAGGAGTCCTAGGGCTTGTGGGATAGAGGCCTCCATGCACCTGGGTGGCCCCTGATGATTTACGCAGTCTAGGTACCTAGGCTGGACTAGGGCATAAGGCTCTAGGAGCATGAGAACTGATCCCTGGCAGGGCCACTTTGACTCCTGAATGAGCTGCCTATGAAATGTGAAGTGGACACGCCCTGTGCTGCTCACAGACAGTTCCCATAGCTGTCTAGGGCCCTGGGGTATGCACCCAAGGGCAGATTCTGCCCTTACTCACGCTCTGCTCTGGTGTCTTGGGAGTTGTGCAGTGACTCTGGCCCAGGGATAGGATGGAGGACCAGGCTGTAGCTGACTGCTTTGGCTGTATAGGCTTTGTAATGCAATTCTCTTTGTAATGCTTCAGTGACTTTGGGACCAAGACAGCACCCTCCAAAGGGCTGGGCCACAAGTAGGTGCTGGACATGTGTCAACAATAACCGTGACAACAGCAAGCCCTTGGGTGAACCTGACCACCTGCATTCTAAATTCTGGAGCTCGCGTACTGACAATCTTTCTGTCCCATCAGTCACTTGCTTTTTCGGGGGAAGTTATGTTTGAGTAAAGGGGGCTGTCAGTTCAGACTGGTTTTAGTAGTCTTAGCAATGTCATGGAGTTGTTGGGCCTTCCCTTTCGTATTCCAGAAGATGGAGAATGTTTCCAGTTTCCGGGAAATGAACCTGGAGACTGAGGAGTCCCTTACCAACACCCTTCAAGCAACCTAATTACTTCTTCATGCCTTTTCCACTAGCTCCTTCTCACACATCTCTTCCTGGGTTTCTCTACCTTTCCATGATTAATTAGTGACAGAAAGCAACAGCCTTGCCTCGTGACAATCTCCATACAAACTCCCTAGGACAATCAGAGTAGGTCAAGGACTGTGAGTTCCAGCATCTACTGTGGCCTTGGGCACAGGATGGTCAGGGCTTGGAATGTTCCGTGGGACTTCTGCAGGTATGTTTGAGGACAGCAGCATGCTGAGTGGAAAGCTGGGTTTGTTTCCTTTCTCTGATATCTGGAATGAGTAAGTGTGAGTGTAATTTTTCAAGAAAAAGTCCTCAAGCTTCCAAATGTTCTCTTAAGCACAGCCGAGGACTCCCCTGCCCCAACCTCTTTTTTGATAAATCCCTTTGTCTTGCTTCATAACAGCCAAACCTTAGGGCAGAGGAACGCTGTGTATGGGACAAGTGGCCAGAAGCACCTGGTGGAACTGCTGGGCTGATCTTATCTTTCTTCCTTTATGGCGACCCATTTCCTGGTTGCTGAGATGGCTTCTGAGCTGGCACAGCGCCCAGAGGCCTGAAGCCAGAGAAAGGTGATACTATTTCCTGAGACGTTCCCTTACTCTCTTCTTTCCATCACTCCCTCGCTTGTGCTCCCTAAACCCAGAACCAGAGACGTACCCTCATCAGGTTCCGAACTGTCTGGCCACATCTGACATCTCCATCCCTCTGCTCACAGAATGAAGTGTCTTTGGTATTGAGTGCCTAGTTGGGTCATAGGACACTAAGAAGGTCTTGGCATCCTCTGCCCTGGAAGAGCAGGCACAATCGAAAGAGGTTTCACCAGTGTGACATGTCTGTTTAGGTGTCCATAGCATCAGTTAGGGAGGGAAAGCACGAGGGCACAGGCTTTGGCAGGAGCTGCTTCATGTGTAAATTCCATCCTGTGACAGAGGGCAAGGGAGAGAGGTGCTGTTCCTGCCAGTCCCCAGACTTGGACAATGCTCTTTGTTCTCTTATAGTTTTTGACTTCAGTGTCCCTGTCTGAGTTTGCAGTATGTCTGGCAAAGGACCTGGTTATCATTTTCCCTCCATGCCTAGGTCAAAGATCTTGAAACTCCCGAGAGAGCATTTTGCTCCTACGAAGGATCGAATACTGAAGCCCCAAGTAATAGATTTTGTTCCGCTGGCACCCGTTATTTTATTTGTCCTGCCTCCCACCCTCACCCCAGCATACCTCTTCGCCTGATAAGCACATTTGCCCTGGTGGTAACTTCTTTTTGTTTTTCATTTGCTTTATTTTCCCTCTTTGCTGAGCCAATTCTTAGTATTCACCCAGGCAGTAGGGAGAGAGTCTTTTTGGAATCCCATATGAGCTGCGTCCTCAGAGCCTTTGTGCCTTCCTGATCTCCCACAACGTTCAGTTAATGAAAACTGCCGTCCCATTAGTCTTCCAAAAGGGGTTAAGCTTAGCTCTGTGCCACAAAAAAAAAAAAAAAGTATGTGTCCTCCCTCCCGAACTGCACACGTTTCAAAATCCTGGAAGTTTAACAGGCTGAGGCCCTGATTTGACTATGGGCATAGGGGGAACTAAGTTGCTTTCTAGAAATTTGCTAGTGGGCATCTGGGTAGTTCTGAGTTTATTGTACCTCACAAAGATGGTGTGAGGCCTTAGAAGGCCCAAGGCTGAAGGCCCCTTGTGCTCTTCATAAGAAAGATCAACTAAGTAATAGTCCCAGTCTGCAGAAAGATAGAATACACTTAGAGCTGTTCTATGGAGCAGTCTGGCTAGTTGCTCTCTGGCATTGTCTTGGATTGTCATGCCTCTCAACAGCTCTAGAAACCTGGAGGTAACCTGGGGCCATTCAAACGCTTGATATAGAGGTACCAGGCAAACCCTGCTATACATACCCTGAATAAATTGCTAATTTTCAAAGGAAATAGGCCCTCCTTTTAAGGATGTACAAAAGTGTGTCTGCATTGATGTCTGTACTGTAAATTTCTAATTTATCACTGTATTAAAAAAACTTGCTATTTAATTTTGTATTAAAGGAAAATAAAGTTTTGTTTATTAACTGGTGTGTGGTTTGGTGTGTTTTTTGAAGGTGTATGATAGTCCCCAGCCATGAGAAAGGGATGGATTAGTTTGTCTGGTAGATTGAGAAATTGCTTGTGCTATCTTTTGTCCTGTGGGATTTCTCCTGGGTTGTCAACCCCCCACAATCCAAGGACAATGCAAGCAAGTGGATCACATGATGCTTGGGATGTAGCGAAAGTTGCCAACCCAATGATGCGATCCCTCTCTTGGTATGCCCAAGAGGGGCCATCTTTCCCTTTGAAGTTCAGGCTAGTGGCCTGAAAACAGATTTCTTCTTGCTGCTGAGCTCCAAACCTCTTACACAATGGTTCTGGTTTGTGTGTATCTTATCCTTCTGGGAAAAGAAATCGTCTTGGGCTAATTTTCTAAGTTGGGTGGTCTCTGTCCCTATATCCAGAGAAGTCACTGGACAAAGCAACTATGTTAACATGTTAGCATTGGAGGTAGTTTAGTGGTGGAGTACTTGCCCAGCATGTGTGAGGCTCTGGTCTTGATACCCAGCACTTCAAAATAAAACAAGAACCATCAGGACATTATCGTCATATCCAGTAATACGGACCACACAGAGAACAGCGAGCTACTGCCAACGCTGATATCTGCTGATGTCATGGTTGAGAATGTCCCTCTTGACTTGCTTTAAATGTTTGCCACCTTTTAACTAGGCTTGAATACCACCCTGCTTGGGGGTGAATAAAAAGCTCTGTACAAGGATTTGCAATACTACTCTCCTTATCTGCAGATTTCCATTATAATTTTATCTTAAACCCAAATGAAGGGAGGCATGTAATTTAAATTCTCTTCCTTGTAAGTCAGACTGTGATTCTCATCCCATTACCTACTCATTAAGTAGTTATGAAGTTAAGGGAAAGTCAACACAATCTGGAATGAATTCATAATAATCCCTTGCACTTGTAGAAACACTTTCCAATAGAAAATATCATATGTAATTTTGTTTCATTCTCAGGGTGTTTCTGAAGTAGGGCAAGCATTGCCTGCAGAGAGAAGCCCAGACTTTCAGAGGGTGAGAGTAACACAGTAAGACAGATGGAAAGAGAGATAGTATCAACCTTGGGATTTTGTTTTTCTTCTACATAGGATTTTGCTCTTATCATGCCTGTGGGTTGTATTGCATCCTCTCGAAAAAAAATGTTGAAGACCTAATCCTGGATATCTGTGATTGTCACCTTATTTGGTAAGGGAGGCTTGGTAGATGTAATTAAATGAAAATGAATTCATATTACATTGGGGTCTCCCTTAACCCTAAAGCTATTATCCATCAAGTACTGGTACACATAGACACAGACACAAAGGGAAGTGTTACATGTTTAGGAGTTTGAAGTTCTGTAGTTATAGGCCAAGAAAGAACTATTAAAGTTTGCAAGAAGCCTCCTGAACAAGAAAATCATGAAGGATTCCTCTAGGAGCTTCCAGAAGGAACCACTGATTTCAAGTTTCTAGTTTCCATGGCTTTAGGAGAATGAACCTGTCTTTTAGGGCTTATAAAGCATAATCACTACTGTAAATAATTTTATCCATAAACTGGCCACCTCTAGAGTAAACTCCATGATCCCTGACACTCAGCCGGTTTGAAAGGAACTTGGCTGATCTCCCACCCACCTACCCCCAGTGGGAGATCTGTGTGCAGGGGCCAAGACCCTAACTGGAATGCAGGCTAAGGACTTTCGGCATTTCTGTGCTGAGAACTGAGTTTTCCCTTTCCCATTTTAGCCTTCACAGGCGATCATAATTTTAAAGTTGAGCTGACTCTTGACCAAAGAGGTCAGCCTTGGCCTCCTGTTTTGGAGGTTCTGGGCCCAGAAATAAACTGTACTGGGAGAAGGGCTCAGTCTTCTGAGTTTTCCTTCTCTGAGCAGCTGAGCTGGTAGGATTTGTAGAATCTACCTTATGTTCAGCAAAAGTGTTGGCCTTACAGAGCTTCAGCCCAAATTGCTATCACCTGAGGGTCCTAGAAAGCTCCACCCTCCTCCCTCAGACTCTCTTGTCCTAAGGTTATGACATCCATGGCTCCTTTGATCAGCAGCCCTTCATGGCAAAGGCACCCGACTTAAAGTCCCACGATGAGAAAAGATAAAATGGAATGAATTGCTTGATTTCATTGGCCTCCCACCAGGATTTCTGTCACCACTGAGAGGGAAGTTTTAAATTCTTCCTTTTAGGATTATTAGTTTGGGCTGGGGGGAAGAGAAGACAAGACAATAAAATGGGGAAAGATCATAGATTCTTCCATAGTGCCTAAAGATGACATCTACATACAAATTGAACATGAGACTCAAAAGAGGGCAAAACTGTTGAACCTTACATAGATAATACAAAGAGACAGGGGCCGGGGAGGGAAGGAGGTGGCTTGGGCCATGAGAGACAAAGGGAGAGGGACTGGAGAAGAGCCTTGGGGAGGAGGGTGTGCACTCCTGGAAGTCATCACTGCTGGCAACTGGCAGTCTCTCTGAGCCAGGTGTCACACCCAAGTCTCTTCTTCCCATAGGGGTTTCTGCTAGATGGAGGGGCGGGGGAGGGACAGCAGAAAAGGCCGTGTTTTCCTCTGGTGATTACTAACACTGACAGATTAAGTTTCTTTTTCCAAAGGTTAGCTTTCTGGAGCTGTTTCTGTTTCTGCCTCTACAGAGGCCGCAGTTTCTCCAAACAACCAGCTTGAGGCAAGTCCAAGAACAGTTGGGTACTGTGTGAGATTTTGACTCCCTCACATCCAATCCCCTTTTCACCCAAGAATGTGCTTAATCTTGTGGCTAGGCTGCCTCTCTAATGAGAGATTAAATGATTGGGTAGCCAGATTTCCTGAAAGGCCCTGAGGGTTGCATCGTCCCATTTGCTGTGAGATAAGTGGCCGGAGTGTAAACCACGTGGTGGAGTGTTAAGCCATAGAGACACACCAGACGTGGCTTTGCCATTTCCCTCTCGCCTCCTCGCCTACGCATTCGTAGCTGCATGCGTGTGTGCGTGTGTATGGGGATGGGTGTGTTTTCCCCTTGCCTGGAGTGCCCATTCCATCTTTTTCAATGAGCTTATGTGTTTCCTGTCCTGGTGATTGAATTCTTGTTTTACCTCTCCTGGGAAGGTGCCCTTGGTCTTCAGACTGGCCACTTCCTATTCTCTTTTTCTTCTCACTATGGTGAGCCTTAGTCTTTGTTTTCAAGTCTGGGAGCCTCCCCGCACCATCTGAAGTGGTGTGCACAGGCATCCATCTGCCTGCTAGATTGAGTTCCCCACAGACTCTGAGCACATGGTTTCTCTACATGCTTCTGCATCCTTGTGTTGCAGCTGGCGTAGAGCACAGGTTCCGAGTATACAGGGAGGAAGGGGGGGGGGAGAGAATAAGGAAAGGGGAAAGGAGCAGGTGGGAAAGGCAGGGGCTTGACCTGAGCCTAGCAGAAGGAAACCAAAGGTAACAAAAGCCATCGCATGGCAGGATTTCTGGAAAAAATGTTAGGACACCAGCCTCAAAATGGGGTACAGCGTACCCCATTTCGCTAGCCTCAAAAATGGGGTACAGAGTAAAGACCTACCAGACAGTGTTACTTATTCTTGGTTTCTCTTCCTTGCCATGTCTTCTTTGCCCTAGCAAATATTTGTAGAGTGTTTGCTTCATATTCAACACTGGAGTAGGCCAGGAAAAGAGAGAGGAGATGATCGAAAACAAAACAGCAAACACGGGAGACAAAGTCCAGCTTTGACTCCCCACATGCAGGTCAAAGAACAGAAAGGGAACTTAGGTCGTATGAACAAGGTTTAAACCTGGAGAAAAACACTGCCTTGTAAATACTGGTTTTACAGCAGAATGAGGGTGCACTGTGCGCCAGCCACTGTCCTGCAAAGATGCTGTGACGAGCCTGTGTCTCCCTCCACCCCTCCCTCAAATTGGGGCAACTAGTTGGTCATATCTTTGATATCATTTCTTCCTGACCCAAGCAAGCTTCGAGGCTTTGTTGGATTTAGCTTGGGTAGAGCGGCTTCCAAATACCCAGCACAATTTAACCCCCTCTCTCAGCCACTCTCTCAGTCAAGTTTCTCCTCACACAAATTTGAAGGGAGAAGGGAAAGGAAGGAAGGGGAGCAACAGAGACGGTGGCTCTAGAAGCCTGGCTCTGTTCCTGTGACCGTCTATATTCAATATGTGAAGGGTGAAATCTAAAAGCCACCCCCACATGACATCAGAGACATTTAATCATTAGACCGAGCTGGCCGCCTCCATAGGACATCTTTTCTGAATCCGTGTGGATTTGTAACATTTGTATGCAGCAGGACGTTTCTATAGGAGTCTGCTTTGTGTCCTTGGAAGCTGCTTCTGTCAACACGGCCATGTCATAATTCTAGAACCCCCAGATAGATTGTTCTGTACATGTTGAAGGAAGTACATGTCCATCTGCCCTCCTTTAATGCGAGTGAAAAGGATGAATGCGGGAATCAACTTGACCCAGTGCTGCCTGGAGGTAGGCGCGGGGCACCGTTTCAGCGTGGTTGGAGCCTGAGATTCTCAGACTGGGAGGGAACGGGAGCCGAAGCCAAGTTGTGAAAGGCCTTGGAGGTCGTATTCTCTCCTGGGTTGGAACAGGGGAGTCAGCTGGAAAGCAAGAAAGGCTCCTGGCTCCGTTGGTGGCCTTCTGGGCTTTGCTCTCCCCGCTGGCTGTGTGGAGTGTGGGCTGGAGAACGGGGGAGAGTGGATGAGAAACTGGGAAGACAGAAGGGAAGGTGTTGAGGGGCCCAAGAGATCCGGGCCAACAATTTTCACACAAAACACAATCGTGTCCTTGCAACCATGTTCAGTGAACTGGAACTTTATTTCTAAAGTGTCCTCCTGTGTCTCTGGGAGTTGTGATCTCTGTTCATCTGATATAGTGCACTGGAAATGAACAGCTACAGATGAATAGCAGACACCGTCACGGGGTCACAGCGCTGACTGGGAGGTACTGGGGCGTGGGTTTGTCTGCACTGTAAGGCACTCCTATGCAGCTGAGGGTCTGTGGCACAACGTGTGCCCGGAGAAGACACAGGCTCCTTATGGTAGAGACTAATGTTTAGTGTTTATGGCGTGCTCTGGGACCCACCAGCAACTCAGGACTCGGGAGTTTCCTGTCAAACTTACTTCCTGGAATAGTTGACACAATTTCCTATTAGAGCCTTAATTTAATAGAGCCTTAATCCCAGTCATCTCCTATCTGGATTTCCCTGCTTAACAGTTTCCTTGCCAGCAAAAGCTGAGGTGTCTGACAGTTCCTCTGAAAAAGATAGCATGGGCACACACCTTTTTCCTGGTCCTCTTCCATTTCAATGGGAAATTGTGGATAACATTTTCCACAAATGAACGAGAAACCCACTTCCCAGTTATCTTTGTTTTTGTAAAACCCCCTGCCCCCCCAATAGCAGATCTTCCTTTTGGATTTACATCAGTGTTTAGCTAACTTCCTGAACATTTCACTCATTTCCTGACCCTATTCCAAGGAAGGGAAAACATCCTCCTTCAGAAATAAATGCAAATAATCACAGAGATTATTTCTATTAAATAAATAGTGTAAATGCAATGGAATTTCCTGTAAGAGGTAAATTTACCACGGATAATTCAACAAAATCTATTTTGCCATGGTGTAGTAGGTCCCATTATATCTGTGGGTAATCTGAGGAATTATAACCATTTTGTCAGTTAAGTATGTTTTGGAGAGGTAGGTTACACACAATTGCAGTATTTCCTCTTGCTGATTTTTTTTTTCCTCTGAGAAATCTGAACACTAGGAAAATCGTTATCTTTAGATCAGTAATTTTGAAGTGCTTGTTTTTTTAAATAGTAGTCTTCTGCCACCTACTGGTCAAGAGCAGTAGAACAACTTCAGGACAGAATAGGGATTAAAACCCAGTCTCCCAGAAATAAGAAATTTAGTTTGCTTGTTTATGCCTTTTTTTTTTAAATAAACACAATCCTTGAAAGCACTTCTAAGTACCCCTAAAACCCAAGAATGCTGAAGCGAGGTGACAACAAACCTTTCCCCTATGCATTTCCTGTCATTCTCTACCCTCTTGATTGATGCTTCCTCCTCAGAGTCAGTTTGCCTTGTAAGCATTATCTGAGTGCATTTTAAGAGTGGATGAAAAATGTCAAGCTCTTAGAAGGAGATGCAGTGAGAGAGCAGTTTGAGAAGGCCTCTTCCTGTTCAGCTGTCTATTAGTAGAGAGGAGGGATCATTTTCTGCTGAAGCCATCTCGTGGATATCTTCAGGATGAAGTTTAGGTCTGCACGGCGGCAGCTGCCATTTTGAACTGCCTTGCCTGGTAAGTGTCAGAATTTTTTGAGGGAAAGGTGATAGGGATCTCAAAGATGATGTCCTTCACTTACCTCCAGCCTGTCCCAGTCCTGATAGAACGCTGTCTAGGACAAGTGGATGTCTGACCTCCTTGTTCCTTGCCCACAAAAGTATCTATTAGTGTATCACAAGAGGTAACATTCTCCCTAAAGTCCAGCCCCTTGGTGTGATGTCCAAAGTCTGAAGTCTGTCTGTTCTTCTATCTGTCCACTTTTCCATTCCCGTGACCTCTTGTGATCCAACCAGCTCCAACTGCTTCCAGTTCTGCACCACCCAGTAACACACACACACACACACACACACACACACACACACACACACACACGCACACGCACACGCACACACACACACACACACACACACACACGCACACGCACACTTTGACTCTGCTCACACTGATTTCCCGTCACCTCTATTCAACTCATCCTTCAAATTTCTGTGTTCTGTCCTAGGAAACTTTCCATGGTCTGACCCAGAATTGCGGATGACACCCTCCTCGGCATCCGCTTGTGTCATATTACTTTATACTGTTTCTGTGTGTTTGCCTCCCTACGCATCTGTGTGTCTCGTGGACAGGAGCCACTCATCAGCCGACACACTGGCTTGTCTAAAAGCTCCACAGACGCTCACTGATGTTCAAGTAGCTTGTGTTTGTGCAGTAGATTGTTCCACTTGTCCATAGCGTTTCAAGGGGAGAAAATTACTGTGGAACAAATGCTTCAGTGATGGACCTGGGAGTTAGATGTCCACATCTCCCAAAACGTTTATCCCAAATGACCTCAGCCTTTACCCACTGAGGACTAAACTCTAAGTTTCTAACTAGTTTTAATATGGCCACATCCCATAGTTAGGGAACCCACCATCTAACCCAGGCTTTATTAAGATCTGGAGACATTTAAAGAATTCTCTAATTATTTACAAAACTGCTTCCCATGCACACTTGCCTTTGTTTCTAGTAAGATGTCTGTATCTTTCATAGACAAGGCTGTGATGTTGGAAGACTAAACACCAATGATCAGCAATCCAAACTAGGGGCCAGGGAGATGGCTCAGTGGTTAAGAACACTAGCTACTCTTCCAGGGGACCCGAGTTCAATTCCTAGCACCTACATGGCAGCTCAAAAACTGTCTGTAACTCTAATTCCACGGAATCTGACATCCTCCCACAGACATAAATTCAGGCAACACCAGTGCACATACCATAAAAGGAAAATTAAAAGAATCAATCTGAAATAAACATCTGTGTTGGGGAAGTCTTATGTCAATAAAGCACTGTTGAGCCAATAGGAATCTGGATAGGTGGGACAAGGAGTCCAGGAGGACTCTGGGAAGGAGAAACACAGGAGAGTCAACATGTAACCGCCATGGGGTAGGAAGCCCGGAACTATTCTCTGATAAGAGAAATACTTAGATTAACAATTATGGGGTAATTACTTAATTCAGAGCTAGCCAGTAAGAAACAAGCAAAGGCCAACAGCTTCATAATTAATATAGCCTCCTGTGTGTTTATTTGGGACTGATGCGGATCTAGAACCAGGAGTGTGGGAAGGCTTCTCAAAGGAAAAAGCTTCTCTTTACACATCTGCATTTGATCTTTTCTGAGTCTATGGATGCTACTCTCCTCTTTCATGCTTCAGTAGAGAGGTTTAGAGTCTAAAGAATTCCTTTCATTGCCCTTTGTTGGGGTATTCCTTCAGGTCCTAGTCTGTTGTTTTAAAAGATTTTGATTTTGGCCATGAACTGTATTACTCATCAGGAGGTTCTCAAAGTAAAGATAATAGCATGGTTTGGATTTGTTTTTTTAACCTTGATTTTTATTTTGTTTGTATGGCTGTTTTGCCTGTAGTATGTATGTGTACCAGGTGCATGTAGTGCCCCCATAGACCAGAAGAGGGTGCCACATTTCCTGGAACTGCAGTTAAGGATAGTTGTGAGCCACTGTGTTGGTAATGAGAATCCAACCTGGGTCCTATGGAAGTACAACCAGGACTTTTAACCATCTGTCTAGCCCCACGATGTGAACTCTTACCAGCTCAAGATTTTGCAGAATGTCCCTTTGCTGGAAATATTACTGTTCCTTAATTAAACAAATGGGAGCATGCTGGAAAAGTCTCGTACAGAGCCGGTAAGTCCCACTCAGGCAATACACACATCAGAAACACTCATGTGAAACTGATGACTGAAAAATCCTGCCACTGTCATCTAGGACTACACTGCTCTGATGCTTCTCCTATCTGGCAGTAGGCACTGTTTATAAAGTCACGGTGGGTGGCTGGCGGATCTGGCTTCATGGGTGAATGACCCAGACAGTCATTCAGGACTTCACTTTCTTGGCCATCTTGTCAGCCCGCAGTCTAATATTTTTATTTTATACCTGGTCTTGCAAATTATGTTGCTGACCCTTAGTGGTTGCATATACCTGACGCAGCCACATGTAGTAGAATAAGCATGGGCTTAGACATTAAAAATTGGGGGTTCGAATACTGGTTCTACAACTTCATAGCTGTGTGAACTTGGATAGGTTTAACTCTCTAAGCCTTACTGTTCCTATATCGGGTATAGTTATTTGGTTATTATATTATCTGACTTGTATAGTTGCCATGGCAATCAAACAGTATTTGATACAGGAACTGCTAGTGACTGAGAATGACAAAAGTGCTTTGAAAACACGTAAGTAATCAACAGAATACATTAGGACAAAAAGCAAATCAAACGAAAACAAACACACTAAAAAGTCAGATATGTCAGTTTTTAGGGCTGTTAAGATCCCTAAAAATAAGATGCTAGCCAGAGTGATTTATGTTTTAGGGAGTGTCTTCATTCTTGTTTGCTAACAACTGGGACAATCTGAGTTTGATCCCTGGGACCCACCTGGTAGAAGGAGAAAACTGACTCCCCCAAAGTTGTCCTCTGACCTCCAAGTGTGCTCTTTGGCATGTAGTACACACATGTGCATCCATACCTACCCACATACTGTCTCTGTCTCTCTCTTTCACTCTCTCTCAAACACACACAATAAATAAATGAAATAAAATTTTCAGATAAGTATTTTCCCTTGTGATATATCCTTTCTTCTGTTTCACTTTGGAAGCCTCTGAGGTAAGACACTGTATCTATTATAAGATCTGTCACAAAGTAGTTGGACAGTTTTTGTTTGTTTGCTTGTTTTTGATGGGGTCTCATGATATAGCCCAGGCTAGCTTGAATAAACTGAGACCAGGGAGATAGCTTGATTGGTAAAGTGCTTACTATATAGAATCACTAGGGTTTGTGTTCAGACCCCTAGCACCCATGCAAAAGCTCCACCCCCACCCCCACCCCGGCCACCCATCCCCCAACCTCCCATTCCCCCAACCCCCCTCCCTGAGCAGGGGCAGAAATGGTGAACTACAGGTTCATGGGGAGACCTGGTATCAAGTAAGTTGGAAGAAGACAGCTAGGTTGAGCTCCGACTTCTAGGCACACGTGTGTGGCTGCACTCATCACTAGAACCATTCCGTGGAAGAAATTACCCAATTGATTTCTTCATGCTTAAGGAAGCAGGAGCCTAGAGAACTGACATGACTTGAGTGAGTTTACAGAGCATGTTTGTCCTCAGCAAAGGCAGCACAGAGTGCCTCCTGGGGATCTGTTTGTTGTATTTTGAAGGGATTAATCATTGCTGAGGGCTCCATGTGGACCCATCCCTTGGAGCTATTAAGCATGTCCGTATTGCTTTCAGAATTGCAATGATGAGATTATCTGGGAAACGTTCAAGTCTTTTCTATTCGTGCATATGTATCGGTTTGAGTATAGAACCAGAAAGAAGGAAGGACTACTGTGCTGGAATCTGTTTGCGACTCTCAGAGAACTCCTGGACACAAGCAGTCCATCGATGACCTTTGCTGAACACACAGTCCCAGGACACTTTGGGCTGTTGCTCTTCCTTGCTCCAGTCCTGGGATTATCTGCAGTGCGGCTGGGCTGGCTTCTGTGCTGGATGTGATTGATTACCCAATACTATCTCTGGGACCTGGGAGTGACCTTCGGCATGCATTTGTAAGGAACCAGCTTGGAAAGAAAAACAAAAACTGCCAAGCGCCCTCTAGCCTGCCTGAGATAAGGGGCCTCGGGGTCCTTTTCCATTACCCTGACAAAACAATCCAAACAATAAAAAATCCATAAGAAAATACTCTGCCTCCAAGACCTTAAAAGAGAGTTCTCATTTCGGGCCACTCAGTCACTTGATATCATCCCTGTGTGAGACAGACACATGTTTTTGTGAGTGAAGGGAAAAGTGAGGGAAGAAGAGAAGGAAAGAGGGGAGAAGTGAAGGATGAAGAGGAAGGCAGAAGAAAAATAATTACGGGTAAAAAAAAAAGAATCCCAAGACACACAGAGAAAGACTGTGAGAATGAAATGTTGGACTAGTATTTATTTACCTGAATAGTCCCAGGAACTAAATTAAATCATCAGAATGAACAACCAAGACCGCCACATTTCACTGGCACGAGCTTGTCCTCTGAACACGCAGAAAGGAACAGTGTGGGCTCTGATGACAATTTGCCATGGGAACACGTGCGTGTTTTTTTAAGTCTCGGGACTCAGTTTTCCCATCCAGAAGTAGGGAAAAATGAGTGAAACAGGGCATGTGAAAGTAATTTGAAAAATAGAGTGTGACATAAGCAAACAGTCCCGAATTTACACTCAAGCTGATCTATTCCACTTAAATCAAAACAGGCTTCGACGCTCCTCCAGCTCTCCATTTCATGAGCTTCGGGATTTTTTTTAAACCTTGTGTTTTAAAAATAAATAAAAAACATTTGTAATCCAGTGATCTGGTTACATCATTAGGTTCAGGTGGATTCATTCCAAATCAAGGATGCAATGCTGACATCCAAATCTAAAAGGCAGAAATGGCACATGGTTTACTCTTCATTGCCTAGCTAATTTATTGGAGTGGAAAGGGGCAACCCTGGCCACGAATGAGACCTGGCTCCAATTCCAGTTCCTAGATCACAGAGTTCTGTGCCATGTGACCCAAGGCGATTCCTCTACAAGTTTTGCCATTTTCTTTTCTTTCTTTCTTTTCCTTCTCCTCTCCACCTTTAGACGTTCCTCCCTCCTGGTGTGGTGCTGTTATTACAAAGCAGTTGGGTATTGTCTGAGAGCCTCTACCTCCATGGAGCAACCACATAAACAATACAGCAGTTGTAAAATGTGCAGGCTAATTTAGCATCTCCCTTTCTCTCACCTTAAGCACACACCACGGTTCCTCAGTCAGATGTCTTGCCATTGTCGCCTAAGTCTTGTCTTGGATCTGAGTGTCTGAGACACTGTTTGAAGGCAGTACATTTAAGGCCCAGGATGGGAAAGGAACTGTCTGATGATTGTATACCATCTTGAGTTGCAGCAGTGGAAACAGACTCTAGATAGCTTAAGTAGAAGGGAAAAAATTTGTCCAATAGGGGCATTCAGCTTAGAAATGAATAGAAATTAGAAATGACTAGAAAGTCCAGGGCCCCGTTAAATGAACCACAGCAATAATGACATGACAGGAGCAGTTTTGTCAACATGCTGCTTTGGAAACGGTGGCTGGTTGAGAGCCGCTTCCATCTTTCGCTGCTCCTCTAAGAGTCACAGGTCTTGTTTACTTTTGTTATCCTACCTTATATTGGGAGATGCCATATTGGAAACCAACCCATAGGAAATAAGACTTCAGGTGGCGGACATCAGAGAATAAACAGAATAATACGTAGAATGCTCAACTATGGAAGCTGACAAAGGATCTTCAAGGATTGTGAGTCTAAGACCCTGCCCCGTGAAAGGATGTCTTCCATTCATGGGTTAAAAGTCTAAGTATACAGCCAGGCTATTTAGTATCTATTCATAGGAATGAGGAGGCTCTAGCTCTGACTGCTCATTTAAAGTTGTTTAGAGGGAAATAATAAATAATGAAATTAAAACAAATATAAAATTATTAACTTTGGGGGGAAATGCATTGAAACATGTTGAACTCAGCGACACGGTTGGTGAGTTCAGGTAGCTTCTGAATGATTTCCACTTGGTCTTTCTCGGAGCCTGTCTCACTGAAGCACATGCTTGCAAGCAGCCCACATGGATTTTCTATCTACTCTCAGCTCCCAGCAAACTCCCTGAACCCTGGGTGGCCTGTGTCACTAATCGTTATAGTCCCTGCCTTGGGAACTGACAGTCTGCTTCCTTTTTGCTGTACCCTTCAGGCTCTAATTATTCTAAATAAATAAATAAATAAACTCAAGACTGAAGCCCAACAATTGAATGCCTTTTGGTGGGGGGAGGTGTTTGGGAAAGTCCAATTTTCAGTAGAGAGCCCGCCTCCCCTCCCTAGCAAAAATAGCTCCTGCCCCACTCTCCTTTGCCCCAAGGTCAAGTGGTCTGATGCATCTCAGCAGTACATGCATCCATTTCCTGCCAAGCTGAGACAAATCAACAAGGAGATCATGACGAATCGCTCCAAGATTTCACAACAGACAAGCAGGACTGTTTCAGGGGAAATTTTGAAGATCAACATCACCACCAAAGTTTGAAACAGGTTACATTAAACCAAGTCCACGCTTTCTCAATTGGGCTTCACAGTTTACATAAAGTCCTGTGGCTTGTAGTCAGCTATTTACAGATTGCTAACTTACATACATTATTTTATGCCCATGATAGGCAGCTGGGCTGCCTTCACATTTCCCTGAATTATTGAAATCACTTCTTGCCTTCCTTAGTGTCTATTCTCTTTTTTTTTTAATTGACAGACAATAAAAGGTTCAAGCCTCATTTTTCACTTTGATGGTATTGACAATTGTACATTCTGTATAATTGCCAAATACAAGACACAAAACATTTCTATCACCCTAGAACATTCCTTAACTTCTCTTTCTAGCCAGTGTTCCCCTCTGACTTCTATGACTGTAGATTATTTTTTCCATACAGGGACTTCTTTCATATCAATGGAATTGTACTGAATGCAGAGACCTATGCCAGTTATTGGTGTAATTTTTTGGATTTAAGAACCATTTATTGTGCAGCTGAGTAGTGGGTATAGATGCACAACTATTTGCTTATCAATTGGTTTTTTGATAGAGAAATTTGCTGTTTTTTTTCACTATAGATCCTGCTTATATTGCCATTATAAAATCTTGTGCAAATATTTTTGTGAACATGTGTTTCCACTTAACTTGAATAAAAACCTAAGAATGAAATTGCTGGGTCATAGGGTAGATGTATGGTTAACTTTAAAAGAAACTGCCAAGCAGTTCTCCAAAGAGATTTGTCAGATATTTGAGTTGTCAACGTCCCTTCTTGCTTCCTCCAGTCTCGTCGTCTCATTGGCTGAAGACTAATTTAAACTGTAACCTTGATCCCATCACTTTCCAGCCTAAACCTCTTCAATGATTTTGCACAGTTCTTAGTATGAAGGCAGTCATATTAAAAGTAGGCTATGCATTTGTTTCTCACAGCCTTCGACTATGGCTTCCTTTCTCTGCCTGCCTGCATTTCAGTCAGCTGTATATCTTTTGGCTCTTTGAGTGGAAAGTTCTTTCAGGGCTGCGGGGGATGGTGGTGGATGTGTGTGTGTGTGTGTGTGTGTGTGTGTGTGTGTGTGTGTGTGTGTGTGTTTTCCCTCTTGGGAAGCTTTGCTTCACCTGTTTGCCCTTTATTATTTATTCTCTCCGTCCTAATTTTGAGGTTAATGTCTCAGGGACATTCCTCAGGCTCTACAGGGTGACTCATGTCCTCTGTTGTGGTCTTCTGGAGGGTCCTGGGGTTCTCTTTCCAAGTATGCATCAAATTTTTTCTTTCTTTTAAAGTTATACATATTTATTTGAAATTCTGAATAGCTATATATTCATGTGGTTCAGACTTACCAAAAGATATTCTTTCAAACATTTTATTTCCAAACTTCTCCCAATTATTTACTGGATTTCTCACCTTAGTATATTAAAAACAAAAAGGGGATCTGGAGAGATGGCTCAGCAACTACATTGTAATTCCAGCTTCAGAGGGATTCAGTGCCTCTGAGGGCACATACCTCCCCCCCCCACATATAGTTAAAAATTAAAAAAACAAAGATTAAACATTTTGATATTAGTTTTTCCCTCCTAGACATTTTATAATTTTTTTGGGTTTTTTTTTGAGACAGGGTTTCTCTGTGGCTTTGGAGGCTGTCCTGGAACTCCCTTGGTAGTCCAGGCTGGTCTCGAACTCACAGAGATCCGCCTGCCTCTGCCTCCCAAGTGCTGGGATTAAAGGCATGCGCCACCAACGCCCGGCAACATTTTATAATTTTTTTACAAAAATTTATACACATACATACATATAATGTGCACATGCATATACCATACTATTGAGAGTACAATTATCTATCACTTGGCTGTATTAGCACATGTAATAGAATAAGGAGGTTTGTGCTAATGCTATTACTATGTTCTTCTTAGTATTGATGAGCACCATTGCATGCAAATTTTGCATGCACGACATGTAGGGTAGTACTTTATTCTGTACTTGGCTTCTGCTTTGGATGTATTTTGGCAAATCCACATTCCGGAAAATAACCTTTGTCCTTGTGTTTTACTCTATGCCTAATCAAGACCTTGACTGATAGCAACTTAAGTTATCTTCCATTTTTACTATTATAAACAATGCTACAACAATAGCATATATACTATATAGATATACATGCATACATAATTTCTAATGAATGTGGATTCTAATTAATTAATGAATACTGTTTAAAAATCCTAACCAATAGGTAACAATCAAATTGCTGTTACAAAGGATATATGAGCACTGGGAAGCTTTCCTGCCAGACTTGTTCTCCTTACGTTTGCCTATAGCTTATCCTCTTGACTACCCCCATCTGTGCCTCAGAATGCTTAGACACTAGGCAGTCTGAGAACAGGAAAAGCACTATCTCCGTGTAGATAATATTTAACGAAGTTTCCATTCTTTATTTTGGTGTTGCTCATTTTCCCCCTCCTACCATTGTAGAGCAATGGGAACAGAAGAGGGACACCTGCTACCAATTCAAGGCTATCACTTATGCTTATAAAAAGGGCCTTGGTACTTTGGATGTTTTGTTTCTTTGTTTTTTCCCCCCATTATTTAGACTCAAGCAAAAAGTGTGAAGAAAGACTTAACTAAGATTTCTATATGTCCACTAAGTCACCACCAGGAAGGCCAGTAGGTGAGATGTCACAGTTGTAGGAGAGCCTGGTAAGGGTGGTGCAAAAAAAAAAAAAAAACCAATAACAACGACAACAAGAACCATTTAAATGTCATTTACTACTCTTGTCTGTTTCTGGGGAAGAGAGTTTTGCTTTTTAGCCTGCATGAGTCAGCAGTAGGCTCAAGTTATGTATGGATCCTTTTCATTATATTTACAAAAGAAGTCATTCCATTCCTGAAGTTTGTCATTATGTGAAAGGAGTAGACGAGGAGGTCCACAAGATCTGGATTTCCTTAGACTTATCACATATCCACAAGGAGTTCAGTCAACATGCTGTTAGTGTGGAAGCAAGCATGTCTGGCCAATCAGCAAATTCAATCAGTCCCTTGGGTACCACTCCTGGACCTTCAAGTAACAGCACTGAATGAAGGCCTCATTTGTAGAGTCATGGCTTAGGCTCTATCAACTGTGGTTAACCTCTTTAATCATCTTTACCAGCTGAACCAGCTCGGCTTCGCAAAGGTTTAATCTCTAACTGATCTCCAGCAACCCTACAACTTAATGTGCACCAGCCTCATCCAACCTCAAAATCACTGATGCTACAGATGCAGATGGCCCTTGAAGATACAAGGTGGTTGACTTCATGGCCTCATATCTACCAAGCTCTAGAATATCCATCAGTGCCTGCAATTTTCCTGTAAATCCCTTAGCTGATGGGACCTGTAGGAAATGTTTACACGGGAGAACTGATCGACCGGAAAACCCACGGAGAAACACTGGCAAAGTATCCAGGAAAAGTTACTAGTACTTTCTGGAGTAAGGAAGTATAAAGACATCAAAGATGAAGATGAGTTTCGGGACATCCTCTCTTTTCCTCTAAAATAAAATATAACAAATCCTTCACAAGAATCCTCACTATCTAACTATAGTCCCCACTTCCATGTCTCCTGAAATCTTTCAGCCCCAAGACAGTTAACATGTGTTAGTGTTCTTGTGAGTATTACACATACACATGTGTCTGTGCTGGTGTGGGAATGTGTGCATGCATGTGTGTGTACATGCTTGTGTGTATGTGTGTTTGTACATGCATATGGATGCCAGAACTACTTTGGATATGTTTAGCTTGTGTCCTAAGTTCATCCCTGCTATCAGTATTGCTGTTGAAATAGCTGAAGATGCTAGGGATGCTATTCAAGGCTGAACTCAGATGACCACCCCAGGGCCAGCTTATGAGGCCTCATAACTGTGAAAAGAACATGCCCATGAACCCAATTTGACCACGGTCAGAATTTCAGTTCTAATATGATCTGTGAGACTGTATTCTCCCTAAGGTGTAATTCTCTGCTTGTTGAAAAGGAGAGGAGCCTGGAGGTATGTGCTCAGCCCTAGACTGTTTTCCTCTGAAACCATTCCTTCCTGTTGACATCCATGTGACTCCTGACCTCTGACAAGACTGTCAGAACTGAGTACACCCATCCAAGTCAGGTCAGTCATCAACCCCAAAGCAATTCATTTATAGAAGTCAGGGACTCTGGTAAGTCTCTATCTCAGAAGTGGTTTGAGACCATGCTTGGACATGCTTGACTACTTACTGACGTTTTCGGGGAACTGATAAGGAGGGACCGCTCCTTTTCTTGTCCACTTCCAAACTGATGAAGGGATGGGAAGCACCAGGAGAAGAGCAGAACCCATCAGCGTTTCCTGCTTAAACATGCTCTAGTGCGGCAAGGCAGAACACATGATGAGACAGGCCTGGGGAGGACCCTGATGGAGAAGGGAGAGTGTTGGCTTCCTGAAGACTCTCCACGGAGGGAGGGGATAGAAATGGCTGATGCATGATGGATTGATCCTCTTCTCAAATCCTCAGTAAAAATCCAACATATAACCCTAACTGAGGTCCTTGTAGTTGAGAAACAAAAGGCTTGGCCTCATGTGGAGAGGCAGAGAAAACCTGGTTCAAGAACCAGTGCACTCTGGGAAGCAGTTCTTCTCATCTGGGTTCTGACCTCCCAGCTTTGCCCTCTTTCTTATGAAGCCCAAACACACTTCTTATCCTTGAAGTATGGCTTCTGACTTGGTGAAGTTTAAATAGAGCTTGCTTGTAGACAATGTGGAACAGTAGACTCAACCTTTGGCTCAGTTTTAGTTGTCCTGTTTAAAAGGAAGAGAGGAAGAGGCAAAGCTCCAAGCTTCAGTCACTCCAACAGAAAGTGATGAGTCAACATCTTAGTCATGCAAAGCCAAAGCAAACAGTACCAAGTAATAAGACTGAAGAAAGATTCATTACCTGCTGCAGGTAAGGGAGTGTAGTAATTATTTCCAAAGGAACACCCTCTACGAACAAAGGAAGCAGGGGGATTTTCTCTTGGGTGGTAGGGGGAACCTACCTATACTAATACGAGAAAGCTGTTTGAAGGTAGGAACATTCTGAAACATGTTCAAGATGTATGTGACAGGGCGTGGTCAGTTTAAAGTTAGTGTTCAAGAAAAAAAAAGGCGAACAAAACTATATTGGATATGTTTATCTTGTATCCTAAAGACAGTCCAGTCACAGGAATACTTTCTGACAGCTTGGCTTATTTTTCGTTAAAGGTTTTAGCTGCTGCTAAAGAAAAAATATTTTGACAGTGGACTAGAAGAGGAGTTTGCCCATAAAGATGCCCGTCTCATTTACCTGCTACTAGCCCAACTAATTACCAGACTGACACCAAGTGAACCCCAAAGTTTAAAAACAACAACAAAGCTCTCCTTGGAAGTGGAGTGACCATAGCATGTGGTGTACTTGCTATCAAAACCCTGAGGCTTGTCTCCCACAGGCTAGGACATGTAGGTTAGTAGCTGGAGGCAAACATACTTAGATGGTCATTTGGGCCTATCTCCTACTAGTAGGAATAGGAATGTCTTATAGGACTCTCTACCTTTAACTCCATTTTTCCCATCTAAAAAATAAAAAAAACCCTTAATTTGGGTAGCTATATTGTAAACATTAAACATCCTTTTGGTGCATAATAGGTCTTCAATAAAACGAGTAGCAGTTATTGTAATGCTCTCAGTCCTCCCAGCCCACACACTCAGAATGGTTAAGACTTTTTATGCTGATGAAAGCTGCATTTTCATTTGATTTGATTAATATTTCCCATCTGCTTCAACTGCCAGCGTCAACTTTAAAACCCAACCATGGAGCTATGTTACCATAAGTAAGGCCATCATATTTCTAAAACTGTCCCCATCTTGAGTTTCTACTCCTGGAGTTTGTCAACCAATGAGAAGCAGCTTCCCAGCCTGACCAGACCCAGGCACATGCACACACATCTTCACACAGGCAGTGTACATGCATATACCACGCTGGAACTCAGGCTAAATGGTTGTTTTTCAAGGCTGTTCTCACTTGGAGAATTCCCTGCCAAGAGAAAAATGTAAATCACTTCCCATTCCAGCGTGGAGGGGCCTTTGCAAACTACTCCAAGAGAAATTTAATCTGAGTCTATATAACAGAAACGAGGCAGGCAGCCAGCTAACTTTTTATTTTAAGAGAAATGCAACATGCTCCTTGTCAAGTTATATCTGTGGCTAGCAAGCTCAGTCCCACTGGGGCTAAATTCTAAGCCCAGAAAGGACCAAGGCAGCTTGGAGGATTGTACTGGGGGTGTGGGGGTGGGGTGGCCCTGTGAAGGGTAAGTCCTTTGGGTGACAGAGGGCCTTCAGAAAATGTTAAGGAATACAGCCTCACCATCCGGAATGTTGATTCTAGATGTGTCACAGGGCAGAAACTTCCAGGGAGAGGGGAATGGCGGTGGTGAGGAGGAGGCAGAGGGAAGGAGGGATGCTTTATAGGTGAACTGGAATCAGATCACAGAGGGATGGAGGTGCCCTCCCTAGGGCTGTGGGAGGCCATGGATGATTTCGAACAGCTAGATATTGCCTTTCATACCTTTCAACTCAACAATGATTGAAAGAGGAGTCAGGAGTTTCTCCTCATCAGTTAATCACTGTAGCAACACTTGGAGACAAGTTTTATCACTTTCCTTTTTCAGTTTTGTAAACTGAGATTCAGAGAGCAATTTAATTGCCTAAAAGTGCATGACAATGGGGAGCCAGGACTTGAACCCAGGTCCAATTCATTGCGTTCTCCGGTTCGGCTCAGAGGTTAGGGCAAGAAACTTACTAATTCATCTTGTTTTTCCTGTCCCTCACTCTGCGGTATCAGATATAAAATTTAGGAGGGCTTGGTGGGGTGGAAAGCCAAACATGACCTCACCACTATTTTTTTTTTAATCAGGTTCTGGAAATGGCTGTAGGAGTTAGTGAAATAAAGGAATTCTGAGGCCAGAGGCCCTTTCCTCCCTTCTGAGCACACTCCCTTTTCCTTTCACAGGAATGTCGCCCATGGGAGCTGTCTCAGGTGCCGATTGCTCCCATGACCGTCCTGGCCTCCCCACCACATTCCTGCATTTAAATGAGAGCTGGTCAATGTTTCACTCCTGCTGCCCTCCCAGGCACATCGTGCCCAGCTAGTGAACTATTAACCACCAGCAGCCGCTGCCTGGCCGCCTCTTCAACCCCTCTCCTTAGAAGCTTCCAACACTTTTCTACTGGATGTAATTGATCTACCAAACCTGACAAGTGCGGAGGAGGCTTCCTCTCCAGTTGACAAGGAGCCTCCTGAAAACATTTTTTGCAACTTTCCTAACAATATAAGATTCTGCTATACAAGTTTGGAATCACACCTTAGGCGTCCACAGTGACTCTTGAACTACTTTTGATATGGTAATTTTTCAAAGAGCCAGGGGGAGAAACGCAGATTCCAGTCTAGCTCTGTTTCTTCAGTGCCATGCCACTGTAGCCCGGTCCATGAATGTCTACAGGCATTCTCTTTCTCATTTGCAATGGGAATGCATTCCTCCCCCTAATATTTATTCTACATCTATTTATTCACTCTTCATTCAAAAGCAAACAAACCTATATTCTAACATTAACAAAATCCTAAGACACTGTAACTTATAAAGTGTCTTATAACCTTAGAAGTGGGGAGTGCAGAGCCAGAAGTCTAGGATATAGTCAATGATCCTTCACTCAGTTAGTGGTAGATAGTCTCCTTAAACCCGAACAAACAGAAACATAACCTATAAGCTGTGCACAGGATTTTAAAATTTACAGTAATCACATTAAACAAATGGAAGAGAATAGGTAAAAATCAAATTTTAGTTAGCTCACTCGTATGTAATATATTATTGTTTCATCATGTAATTAATATAAATATTTTACTTTTTGTGCCAAATGTTTAAAACCAGGTATGCATTTTATATCCATAAAATCCAAGCGAACTACCTTCCAAGGGTTCAATAGTCACCTCTGACTATGTAGTAGGTCAAATTTAATTCAAGCCAGCAAACTTTCTGTGCATCTGAAGAGATGCTATACATCTTAAGAGATGCAGGAATAGAAGGCAGACAAACACATAACATGAACAAGTGAAAAACACAGGAAACCATGGACCAGGGTGCAAAGCTAGGAGAGTTTCTCTTTATCCAAGTCACTGGATTATTTGTTTGTGTGTTTGGTTGAGCAAGTTGAGAAGAAAATTCTCTGGAACAAGTGTCTAGTCTTCAAAACCCTTGCTTCTGCTCAGGCATGCAGGGATACAAAACATTACTGATTCAGGTATGGTGCCTGTACTTTTATAAACTGGTTTAATATTCATGATCAGTAAGGACATTATTCTTAGTGACACAGGCTGTAATCCCAGCACTTGGGAGGTTAAGGCAGGAAGATGACAAGTTCAAGGCCAGCTTGAGCTCTATAGCAAGATTCTGTAAAAAAAAAATCAAGGAATAAACAACAACTAAAATGGAGGGAAGGTAGGAAGGAAGGAAAGAAGGAAGGATAGAAGAAAAATGGAGAAGGAATTAAGACTAAGAGAGTTTAAGTGATTTCCCAAGTGTCACACAGTTTAGCAGACCCAGAGCTAGAATCTGGAGTCAGAAACATTGTTTTATTTAGATTGGCCAATGTCACATGATAAAGGGGAAAAGAATATTCCAGCTATCATTGCTGTGTTTTGCCTATTTATAAAACATTTCTTAAACTTCTGATCGACATCTCTGATGGCTCATCCCAGAGGACCAGTGAAAGTTTCAGGACCCTTTCTGAAAGTTTTTCATGCAAAAGGAAGATGATCTATTTATTGGTTCCCCTTGGCTCTGAGAACTCCTCTGTTCCAGTGGGCTTAACCATGGAAGGGGTCTCAGCTTCAAGTTTGTGTCAAGAGAGTTTACCTGCATCTCTGAACTGAGTGTGCTCTACCCATGACTTCCTCTTCTGTAGGTGCTAACGGGCCAGGCTAAGATGTCTTTCTCCTTTTCCACAGTCTGGACTATTGTTTTCTGTCTGCTGTTCCTGGAACAGGGGATGGTGTGTGTTGGTAAAAGTATGAGACTGCGAATACACACTAGGGTGGAACATGAGCTGCTCCAGGGAGAGTATTTCCTGAAACAAACAGGTATGAGCGCCACAGATAAAGACTTTTGTGAACCCAGGATTATCAAGACTACCAATGAGACTTCATGGGGAAATTCCTCAGGAGGCAGCACAGATCATGGTGGGTGGGGAACCCCTTACAATAGAAGGGTGAAGTCTTTGAAACACAATCTGTAAGGCTTGTCTGGATGTACTTGAGCTGGATTGAGGGAAGAATTTAAAAAAGAAATGAAACCTATAGATGGGTTCTATGATTTTAATCTGCTTTTTATGTTTCATTCAGTTATCCAGTCAACAAATAATTTTGAGTAGGAACTGTGTGTGTGTGTGTGTGTGTGTGTGTGTGTGGACATGTGTGGTATATGTATGTGGTGTGCATAGGAGAGAGTCATGTGCACATACACTCTCAATCATATGGGTTCATGTGGAGGTCAGAGGTTGATGCTTTCCTCAATCAGTTCTCACAATGGTTTTTTGAGATACGATCTCTTCACTGAACCGGAACTCAGTGTTTTGGTTAGTCTTTTGGCAAACAAGTCCCAGGATTAACATAGTGTACAAGACTGTGCATAGCATCCATGTGTTTGCTAGGGATCTGAACTCAAGTCCTCATGCTTTCTTGGTAAGTCTCTTATCCATTGAGCTATCTTGTCAGCATACTAGCTACTGCTTTGGTCTGATTTCTGAAGAAAATCAGAATAGATTTTCCTGCAATAAGACCTTCCATCTAACCATCTAGCAGGTACCAATATAAGGAAGAAAAGTGCCAGGAAGGCCACCCAAACTTTGTCCAGCCCTGTGAAGCTGCATGTGCTCCAGGAGATGCACATACTGGCAGCACTGAGGGGGACCGAGTGGGTTGAAATAATGAAGTTAGGAAGGAAAAGTGGTTCTGTGGGGGGTAGGGGAGAAATTGGAGGGGAGATTAGGGTTAGATTTGATAAAAATGCATTATATACATGTATGAAATCCTCAACAAGAAAGACATTTAAAAAACCCAAATTAACAAAAGTTAATCTCTCGATGGTTAATATTTCCTGAAGTCAGGCTCAAATATATGGCTTTAGAATGGTGTGTTCAGCCATGGGGATGAATGAGCTTGCATGGTCTGTCCTGGGAAGTATTGAGGGCCCAGGACAGACCATGAAATGGTGACATTTCACACTGGATAAAGTGGAAGCTTCGGAGAAAAGAGGCCAAGAAGCAGGCAGTGACACGGGAGCATAAACCGGAGAGTAGATGTCATGGCAGTCAGAGAAAAGAAAGCATTGCAAAAAAAAAAAAAAAGGAATGGCGCCTCACTCTCGTGAAAGCCACTGAGAGGGACACTAAGCTCGTGGAATGGAAACAGCGGGGACAAGGGGCCCCTTGGGTGCAGCCTCAGGGTGCATTTAGTATTCTGTCCCTGTTAGTCATCCAGCTGTTGCAGCTAAAGCAGGGTGGATTTGGTTGAACTGGAAGTAAAAAGAGTGTAGACAGCACATGGGTTTTTTTTTTTTTGGTTTTGAGAAGCTTGTCTACAGTAGGAAGTACTGGAATGGAATAATACTGGAAGCCATGCAACTGGGCCAAGTGGGCACAGGGTTAGGGTGTTGAGACTGGGGGTGCAGATCATGTTGATTTGCCCATTTCCACTCTCGTGTTCTAGAAGATCCTCTTCTGGGAAACACCTAATCAGTGTCCCATCAGGCTTCCTTCTCAGGCCATGCAGCATGCTGTGTCCACACTGTGTGCCTTATTTGGTGTGTGTGTGTGTGTGTGTGTGTGTGAGTGCACACTCCCATGCATGCACACAGATGGAGGCTGAGGAGGATATTCAGTCTCCCATTCCATCACTTGTCACCTTATTCTGTGGAAGTGCTCTCTTACTGAACCTGGATCTGAAGGGGTTCCAGCGACCCTCTGGTTTCTAGTTCCCACCGTGCTGGGGCTTTAAGAGCATCAGCAGGCACTTCCCAGATTTTGATGTGAACACTGTGGATTTCAGCTCAGATCCTCATACCCGAGGAGCAAGCACTCTTGCCCAGGGAGCCATGTCTTCATCCCTCACACCATCTACCATAAGACATCTTTTTGCCTGGTATCGGGAGTTTTCTTGTCTTTTCCATTACGCAGAACAAGACTTGAAAACTATGTGTCTTCAAGTTTGCATTTCTGGCACAGATCAATGATCATTAAATGTTCAAAGAATGAATAAATAAAGTTTGAAGGCAGTGCTAATGGCAACTTT
This sequence comes from Mesocricetus auratus, assembly GCF_017639785.1. Taxonomy (NCBI): domain Eukaryota; kingdom Metazoa; phylum Chordata; class Mammalia; order Rodentia; family Cricetidae; genus Mesocricetus; species Mesocricetus auratus. The sequence goes on along the minus strand of NW_024429182.1, from coordinate 108,788,111 downwards.
CCTTTCTTCTACACATGGGGTAACCAAGGCATGAAGCAATTTGGAGTCTGATCATTTTATAAGCTAGGGAGATCCCTGAGAAACAATCAAGTTTCTACTTCTACTACTTTAGCAGTGGTGGCCCATGTCTCCTCCAAAGCTGTCCCGCCAACTGGCATAGCACCAGAGACTGAAGCCCTCTCATTCACAAGTGTGTCTGAAGTTTTTACATTGATTTTAGTAGCATCTGCCAGATTGAGGCTGGAAGCAACTTGTGGAGGAAGATAGAAATGTTCTTCTGAGTCTGGTAGGAGACAAAGTAAGGGCAGTGATTGTTAGTATCCAGGCATCTGTACTGGCCTGTCATTGGGGTTCTGACAGGATATGCCCTCAGCTGCAGCCACTAAGAGCACCACCTGTGCACACTCACTAGATTCCATTTTAAAATGGCTCTGTCCACCTCTCTCTCTCTCTCTCTCTCTCTCTCTCTCTCTCTCTCTCTCTCTCTCTCTCTCTCTCTCTCTCTCTCTCTCTCTCTCTCTCCCTTTCCTTCTCTCCCTCTTCCCTTCGCTCTCTCTGCCTCTCTCTTCTCTCTGCAGTTCCTGTCCCCAGAGGCTGGTCTCCCCTCCCCTCTTTTCCCATTCACTTTTTCCCCAATAAAAAACCCCCTCCACCCAAGCTTTGTCACATGGTGTGTTTCCCTCGTGCAACACTTTTTAAAATTGCAACAGTGATGACTGTCATGGATGGGTCAGGGGCCACAAAGGAGTATAGGCCAAGGGTCAGTTGTTTCCCTTGAGCTGTCCAGTGAAGAAAGGCATGGCCTAAAATGAACCACCAGGTGTCACTGTTGGTCCTTAATTAACAAAGCTGGACTGTAGGGACTGTAGAATAAGGATAAAGACACTGGGGCATAATTCAGAAGATCTGATCAGGATCATGTAGCAATTTAGTGGCAGAGTAATGATAAGAATGCAAGTCCTCAAACTTTTGAGTCATGGCAGCCACCTTGCCTTGTTGCTCTCAAGACAGTCTGTACTTTAAGATGTAGATGAACTGTGTGTCTCTGCAGCCGCAGTCATTGGCTATAGACAATGGCCACAACCAACAACAGAACAGAAAGAAAATTAGAGAGAAAGGAACAGCAAAAGCTCTGAGATCATTTTCAAATGTGCGGTCTTCAAAGGACTGGGTGTAGATGCTGCTGTCCACAATGGGAGAGTGTGGCACACAGGGCCTCCATCTGGGGCATGGCTTCAACAGCTGAATAGAGAAGTATCAGGTGATGCATTTCATCCCTTTTATGGTTTAAAAAGAGTCCAGTTCCCAAGGAAAAATAAGAAGCCAGTGACCCAGCGAAGAATTGCCTGAAACCTAAGTAGAAACAAGATGCAAAAAAGAAATCATTTGTTGGGTGGAAAGATGAGGTGACTTTTTTTGGCTCCACTGTTTGAGGATGGGAAACTGTGGGACAGATGACCCTTCGTGAGTCAGTAACCTCTGACTTGGAATTTATCCCAGTGTCTAAAGCAACAAAAACAAAACAGGTGACAGAAGAGACTGTAGGAATTGAGGAGAACTTTGTCTTCAGCCCACTGGGTTTCTTGACACTCCTTGGCTTGACTCCATTGTGGTTTCTAGCAGAGTCCCTTTTATCAATAGTCAGGTAACAATATTACTGTTTTTAGTTAAAAGAGCTTCCTTAAATAATAACATTAATATATTCCTATTAAAATAAAAAAAAGCCCAGATACCATGTAGAAGGAAGGAGGGGGTGTATCTGTAATCTCTCCATTCAGAGATAATCACTATTGGCATTCTGCTCTACAGTCTTAGGACGTCAGTCTACAGAGCACCTGCATGGTATCCAAGGCAGCAGGGTCTGAAGTTATGAAATGAACACACAGCAATTTCAACTTATATAGACCCTATACTCTGGTTGGGGAAACTTATACTTTTGCTTTTAAGTAAAATAGATAAGATGCAAGATCTTAAAAAAAACTCACTTAAAATTTTATTTGAAAACTTCCATTACGTATATGAGTGTATCTCTATATGGGTATGTGCACATGAGTGCAGGTGCCCATAGAGGCCAGAAGAGGGCATTGGATCTCCTAAAGCTGGAGTTACAGGCAATTGCATGTTGTTTAAGTGGGTGATCAGAACTGAACTACTCTGCAAGTGTAGTGAACATCTTAACTGCTGAGCTGCATCTCCAGCCCCAGGATGCCAGATGAATTGGACAAAGGAATGAAGATCTTGATGGTGGTTAGGTGATAATTTTAAAGTGGAAAATCCAGAGAGTGACAGGTGAAATAGCAAAATGAGGGCACCTGGAGAAAGACTTGGCTTTCCTTGCATCACCATAGCAGTGCTATAATACATTCACTATTGGAACAAAATGTGCCTCTGGCTTTGATTCAAAATTTTAAGAAAATGGAGAAATTCAATGTGAACAAGGAGTAAGTATCCTCACCACTCTCTTTCCATTTTTCATTCCTTCTAATATTAGACAGTGATTGTGTTCCTTTTGCAAACTTTTACTCCTCATTTCTGTTCATTTTTAACAGAAGTTTAAATTTAACAGAACTTTCATTCATAAGCAAAATCATCATCCTTTATGAAGTTGATGCCTTTTCACCCTAACGATCTTCATATTATTTCTTAAACTTCAAAGATGTGGGAGACCTTTAGTTACCATTCTAAAGCAAAATGGCCATTGGGCTATAGCCTGGTAATTACTGCATTATAAAAATTTCATTCTGTCTCTTTCTTTTATCCTACACAGTGAGTTCTTTGTGGCCAAAAAGATGTGTCTTCTGATTGCTTCTTTTCAGGTTCTAGTATAATGCCTATGTGTGGCATTCATTTGCTAAACTAATACATAGCCAACAACAATTTGACACATTACCATTTAAAATGGCCAACACTGGCCAGGATATTCGCAAGATCAATGCTCTGGGTTAGCCTTTTGGAGTCCAATCTATTCCCATTGAAAAAATATGTGCCACTATGTGATGGCAGTCAAGTAAGGTCCTTCAAATCAAATAGTCCAATTTTACTGTTAAATGAGTAAACTACTTTTTATTTTTCATGTTGATAGACAATTAACATTTAGTAAGGGCACAGAAGTGCCTAGCCTTTCATATAACACTTTTTGACGAGGTCAAGAACAATTCAACAAGATAGATAGTTTCTAGGACAAAGAAACCAAAGTTTAAAGATACCATCACCATCTGGATCATAACACTCCCCTACACTTGATTTATACTTGTTTTCCTGAGAAATAAATATCCTATATAAATAAACACCTTGGGGGACCATGCTGACAGACGTAATTGCCAACAATGATTGTAAACTTTAAATGACACTTGGAACAACTTTGTTCAACACAACTTTGTCGATAAACAGTAAGTTTATATGTGAACTTGTGGGTACAAAAATGGGACAAACATAATCCCTCCATCAGTGGACTTTTCCTCAGGGTTGGCAGATGGATAGGATTTTACAGTTGAGAAACTGAAGCCCAAAGAGGTGTCAACTTTTCCAAAAAACAAAGTCAGTTTCATAGGTCATATCTCAAAACACACTGGCACCTCATAATCACTGGGAAGACACCATATTCCTACTCTCCAGACACTGAAGTTTGTGTGGGTGAGTGGTTGACTGATTCCTCCAACTAGGGAGGAGAGCTCGTCTGAGCGTGAAGAAACTTCAAGAAGCATGCACTAGCGTTTCTCTTTTTGTCCACTGGCCATCTATTTCCCTGCAAAGAATTACATTCTTTTCTATTGACATATACTTCCTCTCTGAACAACACACACCCAGGCAGAACCCCCGCCCCCCAAAAATCCCACCCAAAATAAGTGAAATAAAACCCTTTTCATTCCTTTAGGTACACGTTTTTGGTTTCTGCTGGATTGTTGCCATTTTCTCAGGGATAAAGCTGTGGGTGGATTTGAAGAACAGCAAATCAGAACTCCTCAATGACAGGGGTAGAGACCACTAATGTTAAAACATCCATGATGACTTATTGCCAAGGACACATCTATGTTTTCAAATAAGCAATGTACTCTCATTGCAGAAAAGCTGGAAAGTTAAAAAAAGTAGGGTTTTAGTATATGTGAAAGAAACCAAAGTCATTTACAACCTTTCAATGCAAATATAATTTTACATAAAATTATATTTATGTGCATTCAAAATATAGTAATATTCATGAGACTTTATGCTATATATTCCCACATTAGTTGCATGTGAGACACAATTGTAAATGCTTATACATTATTCAGTTATGCAGCTGCTCTGTGATTTAGTGTTTCAATCTGTTCATTTTTCATTTTCTCCCATTTTTGTCATTATATTATGACACATTTAAGCAGAGTTTTGCATAACTGAGTAACACCACCAGGCTCTTCTCTTACATTAGCTCATTTCTTCATTGTAAGTCTCCAGAACAGACATCAAGACTGCTTTATAAAATAATCCAGATTTAAAGGGAGTAAGAACTATGCCAAGGCCAGGTTTACATCAATCTCTTTCAACTCCTGAGTCAACACTACACATCACAACACCCTATCTGTCTGTCTGTTCCTAATCTGTTGTTAACTTTCTGTCTTCCCAGAACGTCATTATCTATGGTGGTACAGTTTTCTTGTTTATTTTATAAAAATCCTAATTCTGGTCTTATGCCTCTCGTGTTCCCACTGAGTCCCAGTTCTCTTAGTAAGATGCCGTCCCTTTCAGTTAAACACTCTCTGTGGTACAGTTCCGGGCAGCTGGACTGATGCGAATGATGGACCCCAACTGCTGTGCCATTTGCTCCCTTCCTTCTCAGCTGTCCTCAGACAGGCAGGCTATGAATATAATTATGTCTCCAGGTTGTAAAACGGAATCCTGATACACTCACTAAAGGCCTCATGGTTATTTGTACCCAACTCAGGTTCCCATTTATCTTCTCAAAAACTTCCAAGATATGAGATACTCTTGGCAACTCAGTATATTTCTTGATTTACTTACATTTATTTTATTTTATGTACATTTGCTTTCGGTGCCGGGTTCCCTGGAACTTGAATTACAGGCATGCAGACAATTGTGAGCTGCCATGTGGGTGCTGGGATTGAACCTAGAACCTCTGAAAGAGCGAGCAGTCAGTGCTGGTAACCACTGAGCCATCTCTCCAACTCTATCAGCATATTTTTAAAAGAATGCTAAACTTGGAAAGCACACACTAAACTTCAGCCATTTGTTTGAAATTCAAATTTGTATCTCTCTAATTGAAAACCACACTCAAAGTTTATTTTAAAAATACTTATTAAATGAATTAATAAATTATAATGATATCAATTTTCAGCTAATGAGTACCATGTTTGTTTGCTCAAATCCTGGCTCTGCCACTTTAGTTATGTGATTTCAGACAAATGTCTTTTTTTATGTTTGTCATCTGAAATTGGAAAGATAGCAGTACTACGTGATACAGCTGTTATGTGTATGGCATCATTCGTTATATGTAAAGCTTACAGCAATGCCTGGAGGAGGACAATTAAATAAGCAGTTTTGCTATCATTGTTACTAACTTGGCCAGGAACCTGATCTGATTCTCAGAACGATTAAGCCCATGGTCATATCCTTAGAAATGGCAACTTAGAATACAAATCAACTGGAAGACTCAATTAATGAAATATCTTTTGAGGTAAGAAAAATTACTGATATACTACTGAAATTTTCTGCCATAATCTTTTTGCCAATTGCTTACTTTAAATTTTTTGAAGGACCTTCATACAACAAGGACGTCTGTTCCACTATGTTCATAGCAGCATTATTTGTATTAGTCATAACTTGGAAGTAACATAGATGCCCCTCAACTGAAGAATGGATAGAGTAAATGTGGTACATTTACACAATGGAGTACTACTCAGCAGGGGAAAAACAAAAACAAACAATCACAACAATAACAAAACCAATGGAACCTTGAAATTTGCAGGAAAAAGACTGACACTATAAGAAATCATCCTGAGTGAGGTAGCCCAGTTACAAAAGACAAACATGGTATGTACTCTCTCATATATGGATAATAGACATGGATCAGGGGAATGCCAGCCAACAATCCCACTGCCAGAGAGTCTGGGAAATAGGGAGAACCCTAAGTATCTCCTGAGTGGATTGGGAACATGTAGGGAGGGGAGAGGGAGCTGGGGAAAAGAGAGGGGAAGAGGAGGGGAGAGGAGGACATGGGGAAGCAAGAAGGTTGAGTTGGGGGGAAGAATAGAGGAGAGCAGGATGACAGATACCACAATAGAATGGGGCATTATAGGTTTGAGGAGAGATCTGGCACTTGTGAGATTTCCAGAGATCTACAAAGATGACACAAACTGGCAAACTAAGCAATAGTGGAAAGGCTACCTTAAATGCCCTCCCCCGATAATGAGATTGATGACTACCTTGTATGCCTTCCCAGAGCCTTCATCCAGTGGCTGATGGAAGCAGAGATAGACACATACAGCTAAACACTGAACTGAGCTCCTGGAACCCAGTTGAAGAGAGGGAGGAGTGATGAGCAAAGAGGTCAAGACCTGACTGGTGAAACTCACAGAATCAGCTGACCTGAACAAGAGGGAACTCATGGACCCCAGACTGATGACTGAGAGGCCAGCTTAGGACTGATCCAAATCTCCTAAATTTGGATGTCAGTGAGGAGGCCTCAGGAATCTGTGGGGGCCTTGAGTAGTAGTCAGTATTTATCCCTGGCATACAAGTGGACTTTGGGAGCCCATTCCACATGGAGGGATGCTCTCTCAGCTTGGACACATAGAGGAGGGCCTAGGCCCTGCCCTGGATAAAATGACAGATTCTGGAGATCCCCCATGGAGGCCCTCACCTTCCCTGGGGATAGGAGTGGGGATTGGGGGGAACCGGGGTGTTGTTGGGGGAGTGGGGGAGGAGGGGAGGGAGAGGGAGCTGGGATTGACATGTGAAGCAAGCTTTTTTTCTAATTTAAATTAAAAAAGATCTTAAAAAAGCCTTAGGAAATAAAAGTATTTTTGTATAGGTTAATTTTTTTAAAGGCATAATTAATCAAGTGACTTTGTTTTAAAGGATAGCCACATAAATATTTGACCAAAAATGTTTTTTTTTAAATGTAGATGCTACTGAAGTTGTGGTGGGGTTATGGCCCAACAAATTTACCATAAGTCAAAAGCTGTAAGTCAGAAATGTGTTTAATACAGTAAACTACTCACGGTCATTGCTCAGAGTAATGCTTACCTGCCTTGGTGATGGCGTGGCTGCCTGGGAGCTATAGTATGGTGCCATTGGTTTGCATTGTGCTAGAACAGCACTCTACATACAGCTAGTCTAGGGAAAGATCAAATTTCAAAAGCAAAAGTACAGTTGTCACTTATGTGTATTGCTTTCAAACCACTACAAAGTTAAAAAAAAGTCAATCAAACACCCTAGGTTGAGAACCGTCTGTAACAATTTTCTGTGAAAGTCATGTGATACATGATTATGAAATGTATGTATGGAAAATGGTGAAAAGCTTTGAAGGAATCTGTAGATGCAGGATGATATGCACATCGTCTTTTTAACTTTTAAATATTTTCCCATTTGTCATTCATTGATCCCACAAAGGCTATCAGTAACATTCCAACAAAGGACCCAATGGAAGCTCCTTTGGTCTTCAGTTTACCTGGTTAATTTGAAGCTCCCGGTGATGTTAACTAGCATTCTTCTGTCCACTCTCTCTTCTGTCACCATAACCACTCTCCTGGTTTTCTGGCTGTTCTATAGTCTGTTTCTTCCCCAGGGATCAACTCTTGTTTCTGTTTCTCGTTGTACACTACATCACTGGTTTGAATGAGAATGGCTTCCACTCTTAATCGGTTCCCAGTTGGTGGAACTGTTTGGGAAGGATTAGAAAGTGTATCCTTGTTGGAGGAGGTGTGTCATTGGGTGCAGACTTTGAACTTTCAAAAGCCCATGTCATTCCCAGTGTCTCTCCCTCTGCCTTATTCTTATGAATTAAAACATTCCATTATCAAAATATTGGAAAGAGCATGGTGTCTCATTGGGGTTCAAAAAGGAAACAAAACTCCCAAGTTTCAGAAAGCTCCTGAAGGTTACAAGATTCACAAGGCCCTTCTCCAAGGTTACAGAAGTAGTAATAGTTTCTGGGGGGAAAGAAGGCAGAAAACAGGGCAAGCTGCCTTCCAGTTGCTCAGGAAATTCTATGGAAGGGGCTGTTATGATATTTCACTTGGGTGGAATCACTTCTTTGTTCTGTTGTTGATTCTCTATGCAAGGTGTGGGGTGTGAATGGCTGTTCACATCTCTTCAGGCAAAGTCACAACATTCCCTCTCTCCTGTGAAAACACCACTTCAAACCATCACCTTGCCTCTTAAAGCAAACTACATCTCTATCCAGGAGCTCTTGACATTTCAGGTCAGGCTCAGTTTTCAGCCACTTACTAGAGAGCTGGAAATTAGGGGTCTGATTCTCTCAATACAGGTTTTCCCTTTCATCTAATCACCAAAACCTCTTGCAGCTTTGCCTGCACTGTTGTCAAAGATGCTAGTGATGTCGTCCCTCTAGTCTAATTTTGAAAGCGATACTTTCTAAGACATGGAAATATGGATGTTGCTACTAGACCAAAATAGTTTCTATAAAGCCAACTCCTCCACAAATTAAAACTACAAAATCTAGAAAATACAGGGAAAAAAATAAACGCAGTTACCTGAAGGCACTGGAAAGAGAACAGAAGCAGGCAGAGTAGAAAAAGTCCCAGGGACAAAGAAATGTCACATGTGAATTTTGCATTTTAAATAGAGTTTTCCTCTGAGGACATGCCTCAGTCATTACTAAGGAAGGCTGCTAAAACTGCTAAGCATGCAGCCTTACCTGAGAGAGAACCAGAAGAGAGCATCCACGGTGACCTTAGCCACTGCAAGTTAGGAGGGTCCAAGAAAGAATTGTTATGATTTGGATAAGAAGTGTCCTCCCTCCAAAAGACTCATGTATTTGAAGGTTGGTCTCTAACTAGAGGAATCAGTTTGGAAAGCTATGGAAACTTCAGAATGTGTGGCCCAGCTGGAGGGAGTAGGTAATCAAAAGAGTCTTGTTTGAGCCATATCCTGGGTACCACACTGTCTCTCTGCTCCCTCCTCTTTCCTTCCTGTATCCATAGAATGAGTAGCTTCTGGTATATTCTGGCAGTAATGAGGCTCTGCCTATATATAGTCCCAGAACCAATGGTATTAAGAACCACAAACTGAAATCATAATCCAAAATACATCCTTTATTCCATAAATTCCATATGACAAATATTTTGTCACAGTGACATAAAGCATAACTAGCATAGCAATTGGATGAGGGGATTCAAAATTTCTTGAACATGACTGCTTAAGTCTTTTTCTGGTCCCTGAACTATGTGTGCATACATGATACAGACTCCAAACAGTCTAGCTAAGTCAGAAAGAATGAAATAGGCCTTCCACTGATAACTGAATTATGTAATGGCTCAGAGATTGAGTTTAGCCATAGTAATTGCTGGCTAACACAAAAATATCAATGAATATGACAGAAAAGGGTCTCTGTAACACATCACAGTGTTCAAGACACAATTCAAAATTACTTTGAGGGGGAAAGGCAGGATGGCTCCATGGGTAAACACACTTACTGTCAAGCCTGACACCTTTAGTTTAACCCCTGAGACCCACATGGTGGAAGGGGAGAGTCAACTTCTGTAAGTTGCTCTCTAACTTTCACATGTGAACAATGGTATTCAGGCACCCACATACATATTTACACATACACACAAATAAATGGATATGTGTGATAATTTTTAGTTACTATGAAACAATACAAAATGCAAATAATACTTTATAGGGAAGGCGATAAATACACCTAAATGAACTAGACATTAGAATTAGCCAGTGAAGATACTAAAGTAGCTGATTATAGCTACATTCAAAGACGTAAGAACAATATGCTTGCAAAAACATAAAGCTTAGGCCTGCAACTCTCATAAATCATTTTGATCAAGGAGTGAATAAAATTTTGGAGATAAGCAAATTACCCAAAAGTAAAGCAAAAGTGACTCATAAACAACTAAAAGGACAATATATGAAGTAAAACACTCTCTGGCTAAACTGTATAGTGTCTGGTGGGGAACACAAGGCAGAGTTAGTCAACCTGAGCAGATCTGAGTAGAAATAAATCATTTGCAGAGCAGAGGGAAGGAAGAGTGAAAAAATTAATAGAGACAAAAAAGATAATATCAAGAGTCTAACATATGTACGATGGTAGCACAAAAAATAGACCCAGAGACTGGTATTGGGTTCAAGCTTCAAGCCGAAGATCAGAGAAGCAAAGCAGTCACGCACTAGTTCTTACCTCTACCTCAGGCAGAAATGGCTGTCCAGTCTCCACAAATCCTCAGAGACAATGTTATCTCTTCAAATCCTCAGAGGCAAAAGCTCGGACTTCCAGTCTCCTCCTCCTTATTTTCCTTCTCCATATCAGCCATATCACTGCTGTCTCCCCCTCCCAAGTGCTGGGATCAAAGGTGTGAGCTCTGCTACTCTTCACTCTTGTGTTGGCAAAGGTGGCTTTGAACTCAAAGAGATACATATGCCTGTCTCCTGAGTCCTAGGATTAAAGGTGTGTATCACCATTGCCTGACCTCTATCTCTTGTGGCGAGCTTTGCTTTCTGTACCTTCAGGCAAGCTTTAATAAATCATAAATAGTATATCACCACATATGATTGTTAATGAGTCAGAACATCCAGTAGACACATTTTTGAAGAAAATGTGATTAAAAACTTTCCAACTGTAACAAAAGGCACACTTAGAGAGTTATGCTTCATGGATCTCTGAACAGGCTAAGAACAAAAGTAGACACCACAGAGTTCAGCGCTGAGCAATATCAAAACCAGTAGTTAGTTGTCTCTCATAGTGTGGTGTGATCCTGTCTAGCCCTCCATGGCACTACCCTTTTCTCCGGAGACAAACATGAGCAACCCACCTAAGAGTGACTTCTTTTCAACTCGAGGCGCAGGAATGCAAGTGATATTGTTGATATTCCTGGCTTTATGACAATGCCTTTGAAAATGTGAAACCCAGTGTGAGAGGGTTTTGGCTGAAGGGGACCAAGATGGGAGTGCAGGATAATTGCATATAAACACTTTCCACTTTCTGTTTGCCATAATACAGTCACTTGCTGGTTTGTTTATTCTTTTCATTGTAAAACAAGCGTAGGCACCCACAAAGTACAGGAAAATACTGAGAACATTGCAAGGAAATATTTATTTTTTAGGTCTTACCACATAATGATCCCTATTGGTCACTGGCATTCTGTTGCATCAATAACTTGCTAGTTACTGCACAAGGAATATACAGAGCATTTAAAAGACATCAGTGATCAATGCTTGTTTATTGAGCCTCTGTTTTGTGTTGGGAACTATCCTTAGTATTTGGAACATAGCATTAGAGGGCAGAGTAGTTGGGAAAATGGGTCAGAAGGTACGTGGGCTTCATGCACAAAAGCCTGAGAATCTGAGACTATCTAGCCATTAGGTAAAAAGTCAGGTATATGACTGCATGCATAGCTCTAACCCCAGAGTTATGGGGGATGGAGCCAGGAGGATTGCATAGATATTAGTTGCTCTTCTAGCTCACAGCCAGCAAGAGACCTGTCTCAAGAAATAAGGCAGAGTGACAGAGCAGGACATAGATATCCTCTTCTAGCCTCTGTACATGTATGCATAGGTGTGCTCGCTCACATACAAATGTACTCAAACACACACACACACAACACATACACAAGCACATATACCCATAATTTTTTTAAATTCTGCTTTCACTCTAATAGATGAGTTATATAAAAGGAAATGGGGGGTATTTAAAGTAAACAGAGTCCATATTTCTTGAACAAGTAGAACAACACAGAAAATGTTTACAGTGATAGCTATGGGCATGTAGAGGACTTGTCTGACTGAAAACATTTCATCCCATTCTAGATACTTTGTAAAATTACTTCCAAGAAGTTAATGTTAAAGACACAAATATTTTGCACTTAAACATTTGTTTACAGTAAAATCTACGTTACTTTTTACCTCTAAAACTCTGATATATTCTACATAGAGTCAATGTAAGTTTCCTAGCTGACTCTCGTTGGAAAATAAATAATGTAGAATTTTTAAAAATATTGAATTGGCTCAGTATTTGGGTTTATTTATTTACTTATTACATTATTGCTCTTCTCTGTCATTTGAAGAAGACCTGGGCATTAATATGAACAGAGGAGCCGTGATGAAAATTGATCGTCTATCATCTCCCTTTAGCCTAATAACACAATGCTGTTGTCTCCTGATGAAACGCTGTTCCTCAGAACCTTTCCTTGTCATGAGGTTTCTGCGACTCTTAATGGAGCAGTATCAACTGATGCTCTATCTCTCTGGAGATTAGTCTTGATATAACCATGCTTTTAATGATCCTCCCTTTCCTGCAGTTTTTACAATAGTCCTCTTGGAGGCAAATTCAAAGTAGCTGAGCTTTTAAAACTTTTTAGTTGAGTGTGCAATTCTATCCTCCTAAACAAGTTTGTCTCTAAATTCCACTTTTAAAAAAAGGTTTTGTGAGTAGCATATTGTGGATACGTAATAAAGTTCTGCCTTTTCAGCAGAACTTAAAGTGTTCATTTTATTTCTTGAAGTTCACTTGGGCAAAGTCACCTTCCCTTTAGAGTCCATTTCTCCCTTTAAACATGTATGTGCTTGCACTAGCTGAGAGTCAAGATGGTGTCACACTAGGGGCCCCTCTCCACTTGTGAGGCGGTTCACAGACACTCATCTGCCTAGACTGGGAATCAGGTGAGTACCACCAGGGACTAATGGCGTGTCCTCTGGAAGTCAGCTTGTTGACTCCCTCACCTGAAGTCCGGCCGAAAGAAATTTACTTTGGGTGACTTGCTTCATACCACAGATGGGAAATTAAGAAGAGAGAAAAACGCAAGTCCAATTTGTGTTGCTCATATACTCACTGGAGCGTGGCCAAACTCCAAGCAGTCCTCCCCTTAAAGAAAACCGAGTCCCTTCTTCATCCCTACACCACCAGGAGCCATCAACTGTGATCCCTATCAGAGTTCTCTTCGATGGCTTCCTGTCTAGACTGTTTCTTTTGGGGGAGGTGGGGGAGAGAGGTTGTCACAGAAGCCTTCTATGAGTCATCAGTTGCAACCTGGTGCAGGTATATGGAATGAGAATCTTCTTGTCTCTTTCCTCATTGATGTGACAATATTCCACAGAAGGAGCTAAGGGAGGAAACATTTATTTGACTCATGGTTTCAGGGGAGTTACCATCCATGGTGGTGACAGGGCCTCATGGGTCTTGGGGTCCAGATTGTGGATGCCACTTCCACAACAGCAGAGAGAGCTAGGCCAGAAGCAGATGTGGGAACAATCAGCAAAGTTCTGCCCTCATGGACCTGCTTCTGCCATCTCGACTCCACTTCATAGACTCGCCAGAGCTTCCCCAGGCAGAGACATCACCTGGAAGCCAAGTGTCCAAATATCCTGTGAGGGAGACTTTACATTCAAAGTGTAACATTTGTTAAAAAGGCAAACTGATGTTGTACACCTGGTATGATGGCTGCTCTTGGTTGTCAACTTATCGCCACCTGGGATTAACCTGTGAGGGATTTTTCTTAACTAAATCACTCACAAGTGGGGAAGATCCAGCTCTAATCCAGATCTTTGAGGTGAGAAGATAATCCAGACCACATGGAAGAAGGAGGCTCCCTCTCTTTGCCTGCTTGCTCTCACACTTGCTAGCAAGTCCATTCCTCCACTGACATTAGAGCCTGCTTCTTTAAGATTCTGGTATATACTGAAGACAGCTGAGACATCCAGCCTCATGAACTGAACAACTAACTACTGGATGTTTGGACCTTCCATTTAAGGCAGCCACTGTTGGATTAGCTGGACTACAGCCTGTAAATCATTCTAATAAATTCCCTTTCTACGTTTATAGAGAGACAAAGATTCATAAGTTCTGTTACTCTAGAGAACCCTGACTAATACCCCTGGTGCTAAAAAATTCACATTTCTCCCAAGCTCTAGCGTGAGTCTGGCTGGTGGTGCCATTACTGAAGTGGGCCATATTCTTAAGGGCAGTGATCCATACCATTTACAGTTTTGAAATTGAAAGTACAAACAAATGTTCTAAATCCTGTCCCTCACACTATCATAATATTTTATATGTATCACAATATTTTCCATGTTTCTACAATTGTTGGCTTTTAACTATCTGTAATTATTATTTTCAAATAATGACACAATTTTCCACTGTTCAAATAGCTTTTATCCAGCTAATTTTTCAGTGTTGGGCCAGTGATTGCCAACATTTCAGTCTGGAGCAATGGGTGGGTGGTTCTTATTTTCTGATTCCTCTCTAGAAAGACTCTTCAGGAACACACTGGCCTGAGATTGAATCATGCTGAATGTGTTAGTTTTGATGTATTATTTTCCAAGAGTCCAACAATGTTGCATGAGTGTGTGTGTGTGTGTGTATTTTGATTTCTCAAAATACTTGTTCCCCTTGAATGCTATTTGTGAGAATACAAAACAGTGCAGCCACTCCAGAAAATAGAGGGGTTTCAATAAAAATACAATTAGAACTACTATATGACACAACAATCTCTGGGTATTTATTAAATAGGATTGAAATCAGGATGTGGAGTAGACACCTGCACCCCCATGTTCACTGCAGGTTATTCACAATAGTCCAGAAGTGGAAGAAATATAAATATCCATTGATATACAAGTAGATAAAGAACATAGCTGCATACATACAATGGTGTGTTTTTCTGTCTTCGAAAAGAAGGAAATCCTGCCATGTTCCACATGAATGAACTTTGATGACATCATGTTAAGTGAATGGACCCAGTCATAGAAATACAAATGTTGTGCATGACTTCACCTCCATGAGGTAGCTAAAACTCAGAAGTTAGAGTAAAAAGGTAGTTGCCAATGGTCGGGAGGGGGAGGAAATTGGGAGCTGGGACTAAGTTTCAGTCCTGCAGAATGAAGCAGTGCTGGAGGGGCTGTTACAAGCTACTGCAGCACACAGCATTGTATTGCGCACTTAGAACTTCAAGAAGGTAAATCTCGCGCTTAACAAAAACACTCCTCTTAGGGGAGTATCACAATGATAACTGCATTAATACTGCCATTAACATTGTGATTCTTTGATTTTTCAATCGCAATTTGTTCATGAACATTTATGTAAATGTACAATGTACCAGGTATAGTGCTAGGTATTGAGGACCCTACAGGGAACAACCTTTAGGAGTACATACAGAGTTATCTACCTAGCGAAGTTATACATAATTAAATAAAGAAACACTGCACATTTGTAATTAAATGGTTTCCATTTACAGTGCTTTTGTGAGAAGCAAAATAAAATCATTAATTATGTCCAGGGTGTGTCTGTCAATGATTATGTCTACCTGGGTGTACACACACACACCCCTTTGATTACGTGCAAAAAGTAATAAAGGCTGGGATAGGATAGACACATGGAACCATGCATTTCCTAATGTCAGTGAGATCTCTCTCTAGGGCAGAGTGGAAGAAACCCACCCTACTTTTGCCTATTCCTTTTGGCCTCCCTGTGCCTTATTTACTCCAGATACTAGATGTAAATGCTATCTCAGGCTGAGGAGAATGAAAGACATGTACATTTAACAAAGTTTTATACATAAGGACCCCGGCACATAGCCAGTGCTCCATAAGTAGTAGGCAGTATTGCTTGCATCAGCATATGTGTTTGTGATGGAGGGTACAATAGTTCAAAAATTCCCTTGTGGTATTGATTTCAATGATGTAAAGTCAGCATGTTTTCAGAAGAAGCCAGTATGGCAGAATGAGCAGATGTCCCAGGAAGGAGGACTTTCCTCTTTCTATTATTTACGCTGATGTCTCCTGTGTCCTCATCCATACCTCTCTCCTAGTTTTTATATTTCATTCGCCATCATGTGTATATAGAACCAGGTGTGTCTGTGTGTGTACATGCATGGCATAGCACCCATGTAAAGGATAGAGGACAACTTTGTAGAACTGGTTCTCTCCTATCATGCATGTGGCTTGGGGACTGAAGTCAGTTCCTCAGGCTTAAGTGGTAAGTACCTTTGTTGAGCCATCTTGCTGGCTTTGCCCACCATGTTTATAAAGCTTAACAACAGACTCTACAGATGTAAACAGTCATTTTCAGAGAATAAATAGAAAGGAAATTATTAAAGCTGAAAGAAAGGGGGGAGGCACGCTCTTAGCCTTTCTAGGCTTTCAGAGCTTTCTGTGAATTTGAGGACTTCACCACTGCTGGAAATGCTTTAACTCAGCGCACATCCTCAGGTAGGACTGAAAACCACAGTGCAGCAGCCATTTCTTCTGAGCAGTCTAAGTCTACGAGGAGCAAGATTTTTAGGTGGGGTTTATTCTGGGTGTGCTTCTGGCAGAACATTTCATACACTATCCAACTCTCCATGCTCCCAGAGAGACTGGGTAATGTTCTCAGAGCAAGCATGAAGCTGTGTTTCTGGGGGGAGGGGTGCCTTTACTGAAAAGTGGTTGCATATGCTTTTTCACACAAAAATGTCATCAAGGAGGGTGGGACATGCTATTATTCCCATTCTCCCAGTTGTCATTCCAGACATGGAATGGTCTGTATGGCTTGAGTTATAGGAGGTACAAAGATAATCAAGACTGCATCCCTATCCTTAGCTAATAGTCCAGTCAGGGATAATGATGGAACTAATATATATGCAAGCTTATGACTACTAGATAATGTGACTGATTGCTCCTGAGGGACCCCAAATGTGCAAAAAAAGTGGAGTATTCAAAGATGCACAGCTTGTGCGCTCTCCATCAATGCACTGAAGTAGTAACATCTCACTGTATGGGAGTCACAAGAAAGCAATTTCTAAATTGTGAATCATCCATAAAGACATGTCCATGGTGTCAGAGAGCATCTTCGGGTATCTCCAGAATGGGTCTGGGATCTCACCTGTTCCTTGGAAATTGTTCCAATCAACATACAATGTGTGGTCTGCCCAGAGGAAGCTTCTCCTGGCTCATTCCTCCTGGTTTCCATCCTCCCGTTTTCCCATTCTGCATTTCTCCCCACTCCAACATTGCACACTCAACTTTCTCTGCCTGCAAAGCCTGGGCCCACCTCAGTCTCTATCAGCTCAGGACCCTTCCTGTGGTTCCAACAAACACATGACATATTATTGTGACACACTTGTCTCCCCAACAAGGTGTATTTACCTCAGGACAGGGACTCACAGAGGCATGGCAGCAAAGATGTAGTTCTGACAACTCCATTTGCTGTCTCTCCAGTGAAGGGACCCACAACACTAACCAGAACAGATTTCTCAAAGGGTCTCTTTCTCTATATTGGCTTTACAGAAAATGGAATCCTTGACATTGTGCTTCTCAGTAATTAATATTCAATACTCTTATATAACAAATAGGTTCTAATGAGTTATGGTAGCCTTCTCAGTCTTGAATTTATGGAGTAAATAGGTCAGAGTAAGTCACTCGTCACATCTGGTTCCTTTTTGGGTCTTCTTCATCTTTAGCTTTTCAAACATCCCTGGAAAAGGAGATGAAACCCCTTTTCCTCTGCACTGATCTATTGGCATTACAACCATGACTTAAATCATAACTGCTAGATTGCCATTGAAATGAAAGGTCAGCCTTGTGGTTAAAATTCCTAGTTCATTGTGTAAGATGAGCCACAACTTAAAAACTAGCAATAAGAAAACTTGAGATTTGGCTTTTAAAACATCTTCAAATAATCTCTGGGGAATCTTGTAAGGTTACAACCCTTATAGTTTGATTTAAAGCAGAGCCTGGTGTGTCTGTTTTGCTAGGGAGAGTTCCTGGAGGCAAGGAATCTTGTTGCTCACTGCCATGCATTTAAATCCCCAGTTGGCTCTCAACTGATATTGGTTTGAATTGGAATGATGAAATTAGACAGGGCAAAAGAGCAAGATAAAGACATTCTGGTGTTCTTTGACAATGACGGTGATATAGACAGCAAGAGTTACCTGTAGCGTAGTTGTTTACTGCGTTTGGTACTGCAAATGTGGCATCTCTCTTCCTCACGCTTCTGTAGGTCACTAATTTTTATTTCATTAAAAATATAAGTGCTCAGAGTCAGTAACTAAATTATCTATGGTTTCTGATTTATATGTGGCAGTTCCAAGCTAACAGTTCAGGCCTCTCTCCTCATTTCTAATCGCTGAGTTGCTTTCTCAAAAGAACCAAAACTCCATGTTTATTTCATAAAAATAACAGGGTCAAATGTTTAAAAATATTTCATGCTTTTATTTCATCTACTTTATAATGTAACCTCATCAGGTGGGTTGAAAAGGATAAATTAATAAGGTAATTTAAAGATACAAATATGTGTAGGTAGGGAAGGTTTAGTTAAATTGAAAGTATTCAACATTACAATTCAAGACAGGAAAGTGTTAGGAATTTGCCTTCCTCTGTGCCACTGGGTTTTTGCCAAAGCTGTAGGGTAGATGTTGCATTTGTGGAAGATGGATTTGATGCAGTAAGGCATCTTCCTGGTTCTCGTGCATGATTAGTCTGCATAGCAGTCGCTTGGTAACAATTTGGGATGGAGCTCGTTAGAAAAACATAGCTTTGTCTGGGTTGAGCCCAGAAATGGGTGACAGATGTTTATGCTGAGTGACTGAACAGATGTTTGGGGGAGAATTACAAAAAAGATTTTCTATCACACAGGATCTCAACCTTAACCTTCCTGGCTGTCGCTGAAAGGAGTGCTTGTTTGTGAAACGCGTTCTTACAAAACTGTTTGGTGGCTTGTGACAAAGATGAATGGCCGGATGCTATAATTTAAATTTGAAAATAAGGTAAATGGAAGTCCTTGTTTGCATGTGCCTGTATATGCTTCTTTGACAAGGGTCAATGCCTTATTAAAGAATGGGAAAGCTGAACAAGCCATTCCGTTCTACATTCCTCATTTTCTGACACACTCCCCAAACAGGCTGTACCATACCTTAAGAGTCAAGAAAATTATAAAAATGCCATTCCTTATATACTTCCTGAACTTCCTCAAGTAGCTGCTTTAGAATTACATTTGGAAAATAGGGTTTGTGTGTGTGTGTGTGCAAACTAAATTTGTGGACTCAACTGCAGTATTATTAAAACACGTGTGTGGTTTGCGTATATGTGTAGCATGTGCAGGCCATGCACACGCCTGACTGCAATGTGTTCTTCCGTTCTTCTCCATTTCTACTTTCTGAGACAAAGTCTCTTACTAAAGCTCCGGGATTCAGCTAGGATGACAGATAGCTTCACGGATCTGCCTGTCTCCCACCCCCACCGGAAGGAGCTTACAGACACATGCTGCCATGCCAGAATTTTTACATGGGTTCTGAGGATCCAAACTCGTGTCCTTATGCTTATGTAGCCAACATTTTACCTCTTTGGCTAACTTTTCAGCCCCTATTTCCTTTGGAAGCATTATTAATAGTAATAACCAGTACACAAAATTTCTCCAAGTAATTTTACAGACAATTCACCTCAATCTCCTAACTTGTTACCACATTGATCTGGGCATCTTTGATCTGACTCTATTTTCTGGTTCCATTTTCTTGCCATCTCCCAGTATCTCCCTTCTGGTAGTCTTGGCCATCCAGTCTTATTTACTCATTTGCTTCCTACTCATAAGGATGGGAAAGACTGTATCCTATCTGTGTGCAGAATGGAAAGAGTCAGTGAACAGCAACCATTGAAGAGAGATGAAGGTGAGCAAGTAATAAAATGATGCTCCAGAGACATGACCCAAGGCTCACTATAGAAGTTCTTCTTAGAAAGGAGATATACACATACCCTCACTGAGCCATTTAGTGATTTTAACAAAGCAAACAGACAGCAACAGAGCCAGGGGTTCTTCTATCTTTGGCTTAGGTTACCTGTTTTGTCCGTGAGCCTTGATGCAATGCTATGAATCACTTGGACAAGAGCCTCTTGTATGGTATGGATAGAACCAAGTCCAGAGCAAGCTCATAGGAGAGCAAACATGTTTGGTTCCTTAGCTTAAGAATACAGGGAAACACAGCAAAAAGAAGTAAGAACAGCTCTCAGAACCCCCCCCCCTTTGTCACCCTCTTAGCTGAGCTGAGGACTTTCAGAGGCACAGGGAACAGGTTGGGAGTCAAGGCAGCTGTGTTCCTAGGCCAAGAGGAGCTGTCAACAGCCACAGGAGCTTGTCAACTACAGACCATTATCTTTCCCAGATGATTAATGGGGTACTTTTTGGGAAATGGGAAGAGAGTTACTCGTTTCTCCAAACCAGGACCCTTAAATAAGAATGCGTTGTTGAGGGGGGCAATAGACCCATCAGATTGTGGCTTTGGCTTCATTCCACATTATTAGACTTGAGGCAATTATCCAGGTAATTCAGGAAAAATAAACTGCCATGGCCTGACTTACTCAGATAATCACCTCCATGATCCAGTCCACTCCAGAGCCAGCTGTAGATGTCTCAGGGGCCTCCATGTGATAACTGAAAACAGGCGCGGCAACTGAGGAGCCAGGGTGAAATATGCAAGCTCCATGCCAACAGCAGGAGCCTGGGTGCTTTAGGTCAGGCTCTGCCATGTGCTGTCTGCTTATCCCTGGTGAGTCACTCTGCCTCAGTGCATTGCTTGGCATCTGACTGGGCAATGCAAGCAACAATTAGGAATGATATATAGTATCAGCAATTGATGTAAATTTTTGTTCTGGGATAAGGCTGATTACAAACATGCATGCTTTATGTAGAGCTGTGAAATTCCAGGGCAATGTTTCTTGACATTAGCTACAACAGTGACTCCTCTTGCAGAGCTTTAAAAACAAAACAAAAGCGAGACTTTCCCAGGCTCCAGACCAAATACATTTAAACCTCTGGAGTTTAGCTCTCAATTTTGCATTAAAAATAACTCTGATTAAAATGGATGCTCTCAATTTGTTGATTATAGTACTTGCTGTGACACTGATATTGCGTTTGTGTGTGTGTGTTTGCATGCACATGTGTTTATGAGTATGCATGCAGGCATGTGCACATCTGTGTAAAGGTCAGGGATCATTTCAGGTGCTATTCCTTAGAAGCTGTCTACCTTGCTTTTGAGACAAAAAATTGTGACTGGGCCCAGAGGCACACTTATTAGGCTAGGCTTGCTGCTCAGCGAGCCCTGGGCATATTCATCTCTGCTTCCTCACCATTGGAATTCTAAGTGGATGTCTTCACACCCAGGTTTCTGTGTGGATGCTGGGGGTCAAACTCAGATCTTCATATTTCCATAGTAAACCTTTTGCCAACTGAGCTATCCTCTCAAATCTGACACTAGCATTTTAAAGGAAGGCTCATTTTTATTTAAGTTTATGTGTGTGAGAGCACATGTGTGCACAGGTGCCTGGTGAGAAGGATTTTGGGTCCTCTGGAGCTGAAGTCATAGTCAGTTGTGAGCAGATTACCATGGTGTGGGGAATGGAAATTGGGTCCTCTGGAAGAGCAGCAAGCTCTTTTAACCAGAAATCATCTCACCTGCCTGACCACTGGTGTTTCTGAAAAGCTCTCTGGCTGATTCAGGGGGATGGGGCCACTGCGCAGAAGAAAAAGATACACAACGGGAAGATATTAAGTCTATTATTCAGGGGGTTATATCTAAGGTTTGGCATGTCTGGTGGACAGTCTGTTGACAAATAAAGCTGTCTGTTCAGTCTGTTCCCTGGGAGTTGCAGGCAGGCAGGCTTGTCTGGCTGAACCTCAGCCTGGATGTGTGTATCCTTCCAAACCTCACATTGAACTCAGAAGAGCAGCATCAGGATTCAGGGCCTTTACAATTAGGCCTTCAGGGTTCTGCCTCACAGAGAGGATTAGGACTCATGGGTGGGCTTGAGCAGGTGAATCCAGCCCGGTCTCTTGCCTCTTCCATCCCCCCTGTCATGTGAAGTCACAGCATTTGTCTCTTCTGGGTGGTGGAGCAAACAACAGAGACCAGGCCACCAGCAGATATATATCCTGCTGGCAACCATGCTCTGCTCCTTCCTAGCTGGAACCATGATTTTGATATTTTTCTGTGACACTGGTCCTTTTAAGACAGAGCCTCTGGGTTACAGAGGTCCATGATCTGCAAGGCAAGGGGGAGCTTACTGAGCCTGTCTGCTGTCATTCACTAAACTGAACAGGAAGTTTGAGTAACAGAAGGACTGTCAAATGCCTCTTAGCTTCTACTAACTGTTAACAGGGATGGACAGAAAGCATCGTTTCCACGTCCTTCAAATCTTCAAAACATCCGTTCCCAAGGATTTGGACCAGGCACATCCTCAGGTCTTTGTAAGGTGCACTACATCAACATCCATTAAAAATAACGAGGCCGTAACTGCAAAAGACATGACTTCATCCTGGCAGCAAATGTTCCCCAAGTGCGAACCTGCCATCTGCCAGGCAGTGTGAGAAGTTAATACACTCTTCCTTCTGAAGTCATTCAGTTGCCTCCTCCTGCTCTGAGGCATCTGGCTGGTAGCTGGGCTGTCAGCATGAAGCTACCTTCTCAATTTCAAACACCCCAGTGTTGGAGACTGAGGATAGAATTCCTGTGGTCTAGACACAAAAGCCCACTACAAGGACCTCAGATGGGGCTTGCCGTTAAGTATGGAGGGTTGTAGCTCAGAAATGATTGAGCAAGCTTTCAGCAAAGTCTCAGGAATGATCAACAATCTCTCTGAATACAGAGGAACATCTGCTTCCTGCATTTGGCTCGGCCAATGAGGCTGCCTTCCCCGAGCACGTGTTATCCTGTAGGGTTTTTATAACATGTGAATTCAAAGGGCCACTTCTTTTGTTCCGTGACAAACCTTTCAAAGGGTGAAGTGCTTGGATTTACAGTGATTCTCCCAGAGGATTTTCCTTCCAGTTGTTGAAATATGGAAAATAACAAGTGTTCATCATATATTGTAAGACAATGAAGTGAGGACCACTTGTGTTCTGCCTTCTGTAGAAAAACACATGATAATGTAGGTCCTTTCCTCTATGAAGAAAAGAAAAGTTCCTTAACTCTGGGGGGTCCTGTTACCCCCTCAGAGACTTTCCCAAATATCGCCTCTGGTTAAAACCTTCTGGAATCCTCTTGGGCCGACATGCCTTCCTTGTCCGTTCACCCTGTATTAACCTGATGTTCAGTAACATCATATGCTGTTCTTTACTTTGTTTAGAGTCTGTTTGCTAGTTTGTTTGGGGCTTTGAATATATGTGTGTGCTGTCTGTGTGAATGCGTGTGTGTGCATTTGTGTATGGGTGTGTTCTCCTGCACATGCATATGCAGTGATCAGAGGTAGGCTTTGGGTGTCTTCCTCTATCATTGTCCATCTTACTTTTTGAGATAGGGTCTCTCACTGATCCTGGAGCTCACCATTGTGTCTACAATTTGTTGGCCAACATGTTCCCCCAGATACATGTGTTTCTATCCACCCATGCCTGTGATATGAGGCACTCACTACTATACATACTATCCATGCAAACATGGGTACTGGCGATCCGGACTTACGTCCTCATTCTTTTGCCGCAAGCCTTTTACACAAACATATCTCCCCAGCCCCTTGTGTGGGATGCTGTTTCGTTGTTCAGTACCTGTATCTGCATCCCTGAACCCCACCCCCATTCTCATACACTGGGCTGCAAGTTTCCGGAGCCAGGGATCAAATAAGTACAGAGTAAATATCCTGTGCTCATGGTTGAACGTGTCTACTGTGGCAGTCACATTTTTACGGTGGGTATTTGGGCTGCTTGACTTTAAGATGCTTCGATAAAGACATGTTTCAAGTGCTAGCAAGGGATGTTTTTTAAGTCTTCTCATCCGTTTCTTCATGCTTTCCTCTGTGGCTATGAAAGCCCTACGACTTTTCTCTTGGATTCTCTCCTAAGACGTTAATATTTGTTTTCTTCCTGGATAGTCTCCTGTGTCTTTCTGGCTTTCATAAGGGTAATCTCAGAGATCTAGGGTACAACTGACATTTGATTATAGCTCACTGTTCACCCAGGTTGATGCCAAATTTTGTCCAAGATGGTTAACTGGGCTATCCATCAGTCATCACTCTGTAGCAAATTCAGAGTCAGTCTGAGTATGACTGACTACAAAACCATGCTCAGCTTTACTCACCATGGCTCCTTTCCATCGCCCAGAGTCTTCCACCATGTAGTTTCTGGAAACAGGTATGCAGTAGATAGGGACTGTCTATAAGGGACTTTGGATATAATAGCTAGATTAGAAACATTCTTGGACTACTAATTGCATGAGAAATTCCATGTTGCAATATAGTATAGTACTGAACAATAGGATTGTAGATTTTGAATGTTTGTTTGGGACAAAATCCTACTCTAACACTGGAATATAGAGAATAATGAAATACATATCCTTCCCCCTGAAAGAATTTTCTAATAAAATGTCAATAAAACAGCATAATAAAAAATTGCTTTACTGGGGATGCGCATACAGCATATTTTAAATGCAGGAGAAGCATCTTAAATGTGTCTTGGATATAGGAATGGTGGTTTGTATGAGAATGGCCCCCGTAGGTCATATGTTTGAATATTTGGCTCCCAGTTGGTAGAACTGTTCGGAAAGGATTAGGAGGTGCAGTCTTGTTGGAGGGGATGTGTTACTGGGGAAGGCCTTTGAGGTTTCAAAAGACTCCTGCCATTCCCAGTGTGCTCTCTGCCTCGTGCTTGTAGATGAAGATGTGATCTCTCAGCTGCTGTTCCAGCCACCTGTCTCCATGCCTTCACTCCAACATCATCAACTGTAACCCTCTGGAACTGTTTGCCCAATTAAACAACTCTATCTTTTATAAGCTGCCTTTGTCACAGTGTATTATCACAACAGGAACCTAGCCACGATAGTGGGTAATGAGGTTTTGAGCAGGAAAATGGTATAGTAAAATACGAGTATAAGGATTTCTTTTAGCAGTGTAGAGGATGAATTAGAAGCTCTGACATATAGCAAGGACGAACTGATAGTTCAAACCATCAAGGAGAGAAATGATAATGGTAATAGTCTAGGGCAGTGTTGGTAGAGATTAAAAACAGATGCTAGTATACACAGAGAAACTGTGTGTGTGTGCGTGTGTGAGTGTGTAGAAGCAATAAGGAAAGGACAGGTGATTTTTGTTTGTAGAAACATGAGAGAAGTAAATAGTATGGGCTGTTTTCGGGGTTTCTGCTTGGGGACTCTAGCTGAAAAATGACCCACTTATAATGCTAAGGGTTATAGCAGCAGCAGCAACCTGTTGCAGAAGAGGGAGGTGAGATTAAGTTAATTGAAAGTGGGAATCCTATTTGAGGTGACTGGGGAGCATGGAGCTGATTGAAATTCACAAAATGTGTAAATTAAACCATGTACTCATACTTCCTGATTGCAGCGTAGAACAAAGTTACAATAATCAAGACCACATGCTACATTAGGATTGATACAGATGAAATAGGCATTGTATTTATAATAAACTCTTTTTTTCAAAAGGATAGTAGGTCACCAATTCAGTGGTGGCAAAGAATTGTCTGTTTAGAAAATGGTACCAGGAGAGTTAAATATTAGTAATTGAACACTACTCTATCTCCCACTGTCAATAAAATTTGAAATTGATCAAACACCTAAATGTAAGGGGAAACATCATGAACATCTCAAAGAAAACAGAGATTGATCTCTTTGTTTACATGCATTAGATCTGCACCAGCCATTTGAGCATAACATTAAAAGACTAAACAACAAAATAATCAAAATGACCGATGAACCATCAGAATTGGGATATTGCCTTGGAGTTTATTAGAAATGCTATCTCAGGTTTTATCCAGACCCATAGACTCTGAGTTTATGGTTTAACAAGACCATCAGTGATTCAGTGATCTATATAAAATTGTAACACTCCGATAGTGACAAAAAAGCAATTTCAGATCCATTATATAGTGACTTATTGGTCAACACACAATAATCCAATAAAATTAAAAGTCTAAGGATGATAAAAATTAAAAGAAAATGGGACTAGGGGCTGAGAAGATGACTCTGTCAGTAAAGTTCTTGCCTTGAAAACACAAAGACCTGAGTTTGATCCCCAGAACTCACATTTTTTTCTTTTAATTTTAAATAGCTTGTTTTACATGTCAATCCCAGTTCCCTCTCCCTCCCCTCCCCCCACCCCTACCATCCCCCTCCAGCCTCCCACCCTATTGCCAATTCTTTCCACATGGGGGATATCTAGAGTCTGTCATTTCACTCAGGGTAGGGTCCAGTCACTCCCCTAAGAGTCCAGGCTGAAAGAGCATCCTTCTTTGTGTTATGGACACACGATGTCTGTTTGTATTCCAGGGATAAACACTGGTCCACTGCTCAGGCCCCCATAGGTTGCCAAGGCCTCCTCATTGACTCTCACATTCAGGGGGTCTGGATCAGTCCCATGCTGGCCTCCCAGCTGTCGGTCTGGGGTCCAAGAGCTCTCCCGCTGTTCAGATCAGCTGTCTCTGCTGGTTTTGCCAGCCCATTCTTTGCCAATTTGCTCATCCCTCCTCTCTCTCTGTCACTGGGTTCCTTGGGTTCAGTTCAGTGTTTAATTGTGGGTGTTTGCCTCTGCTTCCATCAGTCACTGGATGAAGGCTCCAGGATGGTTATAGACATCAAGTTCATTATCAGGAATGGGCATTCGTGGTGGTCTCTCCACTATTGCTTAGCTTGCCAATCGGTGTCATCCCTTTAGATCAAAACTCACATTTAAAAACAAACACTAAGCATAGTACTTTATAACCTCAGTGTGGAGGAAGCAGATGTATCCATGGGTAAATGTAAGATTATATCTTTACTGTTTTAATATCTATCAAGGACTTTAACGTTTAATGTTTATATATTTAAAAATCTTGTCAGGTAGGTAAGGTGTTTATCATTATTTTCATGATGACAGAGGAGGAAACTGAGGCACGTGATGGACTTCAAGTTGTTTGCCTGTTTCAGAGCAGATGTGGTGCAGTCATACTATACTTTGGTATTTATGATGTCAGGAAGCAGACTTTGATTACCAGTGTTCACAGCATTTTCTAGAAGAATGCCTGATGTATGACAAGTATTTGATGTTGCTTTAGCCCGGAGTTTCCTTCTTAGCCCCAAAGCTAGCGTGCCATGTATCACAGTTTTAATCTAATACTTACTGTTCCCATTTTCATGGTGACTCACATGGTGAGGCAACCAAGGCTTGGTTAGGAGGGCTTGCTTGTACAGTGCAACCTAGATAAGAATGAAAAAGGAAAGTAAACTGTCAGTCTACTTTTGTCTTTGAAGGAATTCTGTTTTAACTCGCTTTTAAATTACAGAGCCCTTAAGACTTCATACAGAGTGGGAGTACTTGTCAATAAACTCTTTCTTTATTACTGGCATCTAAGTTGTCAGAAATCTTTAGAAACTTGACCATGAGAATGAAAATTGATCTGCCCGAGATCTCTAAAGATAAAAAGGAATGATCTCATCTTCCGTTTGCACATCCTCCCAGCTGTTGCAACTGCTTTCCACCAAATAACAGAGAATAATTGATGACATTGGAGGCCTCTGCCTATAAAGCAAATAAGCGTGGTTTGATGTTCCTGCTATGCTTAAATTTTTAATCAAAGACTTTTCAAGAAACAGTGCAGAAAAAGTTAATGGTCTTGTTGCGTTCTTGGGAGTGGTCTGAAACAATATTGGGGAAATCTCTATGCTGTGGATTAATAGCCACCTTGTTCTTTGTGAGAGATGCAGTTCTTGCTGGTGGAGAGTCTGAAAGTGACATTAAGAGGCATAATGAGCTTTTAGCAAAAATGCTCTTAGCTTGGTCAATACATTAGTGTGGCATTTTTGCAACATGCCTATAACATCTTTCAGATCAGATGGAAAGATCTCAGTCCCTTCTCCTTAGATGTAAGTGGCTTGTGGTTACTGTGTGCAGTAGGATTCTGCAAAAGGAAGGCTAAGCTCCAGCCACACCATCTCTTCCTTGTATACCTAAACTGGCATGTAAAAACTCCAACTACCCCAGGGGCAGCCATGTTGGAGGAATTGCCAACCACAAGGAGGAGACATGTGGAGGTGTTCTGGCTAGCATCACAGTTGAACTCAGCTTTGTAAATCACACCAACCTAGACTCCAGACAACATGTGAATGAAGAAGCTACCAGGTGCTTCAGTCCTTTGGACACTTATTATCTGTGTGCCAGATAAGGCCTACGTCATTATGGGGCAGATGTAAGTGATCTTCACTGTAATCTCTCCTAATTCATAAACCACAGGACACAAACATAATACCATGGCTTTCAGTTTACACTATACATTTTGGGTCGTTTATTTTAAACTAATAATGATTATAGTAGTCAGTCAGAACTCATTGGGCTACAAGTCATGAAAACAAAATGCTACCACTAGCTAAAAGGAAACTTACTGGAAGATATATTTGGAAAAGGTACTGTGGGAGCCCCGGGACACTGCCTCACAATTCTCCCACTGGGAGAGCAAAACTAATGGTCTGCTGTGGAATAATCCTTCTGTATACAGTATGAATATATGTCTCTATGATTGGTTTAACAAACAAGCTGACTGACCAATAGCTGAACAGGATAAAGCTAGGCAGGAAAGCCAAACTGAGAATGATGGGATGAGGAAGAGCAGAGTTAGAGGAGTTGCCAGCCAGATGCAGAGGGAGCAGGAGATGATCTTGCCATGTTGAAAGAAGGTACCAATATGCGGCAGAGCGTAAATAAGAAATATGGGCTAACTTAAAATGTAAGAGTTACTTAGTAATAAGCCTGAGCTATTGGATGAGCATTTGTAACTAATATTAAGCCTCTGAGTGATTATCTGAGAGTGGTTGTGGGACAGGAAAACTCTGCCTGCAAGGGTCCTATCGGCTTCAGTAAGATCCATCATTGTGTATACATGCTTCCAAGAGCTCCACAAACTCAGAGATAACAGATTTCACAAATAAAAACACAGCTGCACAGGAACTATTAGGAATTTACTTATGCTAAATGTTATTATCTAAAATTAAGTTCAAGTTTAAACTTGGCATCATATATATATACTACTCCCAGACAATGACTAGATGTGGCAGGGTTCTTTGTCGGGCTGTTCTTTGGAGACAGGGCACTCATCTGAGTGATGACTTTGGTTCAGTGAGTCTCCACTGTATCTGCTGAACTTTCTTTGCATGTACTCTAGTTTTAAGCTCTCCCACCCAACCTTCCTTTCTCATTATTCTTTTCAAAAGGACTTGACCTCCAACTTGGCTACATGACTCTCCCCAACTCTTCTTGTTCCCTCTACATTTTCCCTCACCAACATCTGTGGAAATTACATGTCATAGTAATAACCAAGGAGACCAAAATGAATGAAAAGTTGACTAACCAAATGACAGGGAGAACTCTAGGTGTACTGAGTTCTAGGATTACAAGGCTTCCCCATCACATTCTGGCCATTGCTCCATTCTGCTTCCCTCTGCTCTCACCAAGAATAGATAGTACGAACTCCTCCTACCCTTAATGACAATTGCACATGACAACATTGTCAATCATTGTGCATTAGAAATCACGAGGTGGTGAAGCTTAACGGAAGAGGAATTCACAAAATGAGTTGGGAAGATGAGCCTGAACAGAAAACACTGTTTGGCAGAGCGGAAAAAGTAAACACTGAAGCCTGGGACTGCTGAGGTGGGGGTGAGGGGTATTGTGGGGCAGAGAATGGAAAAAGAGGATGCTGTTCAGAAAAAAGGGAACTCCAGAAAGTCTCAGAGGCTGGATACTACATGCACAGGCAGGCTGAGACTCCACAAGAGCTCAGGGAGCAGAGAGGTTCCAGAGGTTTCAAAATGCTTAGAGATGTTGGAGTTGTTAACACTAAGGGTGACATCATCTCACTGAAAATGCAGAGAATGAGGTAAGACATCACAGAACACACATTTTAGAGGTAGGGATCATCTCTTGAAATAAGCTTACTTTGGACTCACCCTAACAATGCATTGCCGAGCCCAACAAGCTCCAAGTTACCTATCCTACAAATTTACCAATCCACAAAGCCCCACAGGTTTCCAAGGAAAGTCGTATGCCCAACACATTATAAATAGTAGTCAATGTGGAAAAACCCAATCAGGAAGTAAAACTGTCAAGAGAAATGATCTCAGTGATGATATAGGAGCTGGAGAATGTAGGCAAAGACTTAAAAATGGTTATAAAGATCTTGGATTGTTTAAAGGAAAGTATGGACATTCCAGTGGAAGAGATGAGGAATTGGGCACAAAACACTAGAACAGTAGAAAGCAAATGGAACAGAAAACTGTAATATCTGAAACAAGCATCTTACTGAATAGAAGTAAGAGGAGATTGACTCTTGAAAAAGAGAGGATGAACTCAGAGACAGCATAAAGGAAGCTATCAAACAAATGAATGACTGCAAGCGTAGTCTGTGTACTTATGTCTTCGAGGGGCGGGTAGAAACCCTGAATTTGAAATTCTAAATCTAAAGCAAGAGGAAAGCCACTAACTTTTTATTTACTGAAGAGTTACTGGATGTAATTTTATATTGCTGGAAGGGAAAAATGCAGAAAAAAATAATTGGATTTCTGCACACCTGTTTTTCTCTGCTTAAACACATGATCCCCAGGCAGCAACTAGTTAACCAGACCACTGTCTAGGCTTCTCAGTCTGTTGCAGAAAATGGAAGTCGATGTATTAACATTCCTGTCCATTACTCACACACTGCAGAGTGACCACATTATAAGCTTCCCTCCAAGAAACAGGATGGGTGACGCTGATGCAGATGTATAGTTGGAAAAAAGCTTTCAGCTTTGTTACCTTTTAACTCCTCTTGCTGAAAGTGCATCTTCTCGGGAAGCTGGGTTGGCGGGTTTGGGATGCTGTGTCCGTCCAAGCCCGCCCTCTGCTGGTTAGAAAGAGAGGTTGAACTCTTCCATCATCTCTGAAAACAGTATGTACCATTTTCAATCCCATGAAAACTTGCTGGCACAGAAGAGAAAGAGGTAAGGATGGGGGGATAGAGAGAAAGACAGAGACAGGGAGACAGAGAAAAACAGAGGCAGAGACAGAGACTAAATCTCCTAGCAGGATGGACCCCTTATTTTCCCTTCGCCCAGCATTAGAGGGTAAAGCCTGACCAGAGCAAAAGATCTTGGGTCTGCCCTAGCCCCCTGTGCTTTATGAAAGCAATTGACCTTAAACAAATCAGATCTAGTATCAGAGAATCTAAATTCTTTATCCAAAACCTTTCAGTAGGACTAGCTTCTCCAACCCCTTTCAAAGGTAGACTATCTGCTTCCCCGTGCGTCACAGTATCACCATGTTGCTCTCTACGGATTGACCTACAGGAGCCAGAGCCCGGGGATCTCCCAATAGCTCCTCTGTGTTCCCAGACTGATCACTGATGTGAACACCCAGCCTCCCACCAGATCCCAATCGATCTGAGGCGAAGAGCCATGCGTCCTCCATCTTCGTATTCTCTCAGCGTGTGGGGTTTGGAACTGAAATAATGAGTGAGCAATGCTCACAGACGTTTCTAGTTCTAGTTCTAGTTTGTTTGGCTTGGTGTTGGTCTAGGAAAATTTCAGAGCAATTTAAAAACGTACTCAAAGCATCAGACTTGTGAAGTGACAGAGCAAGCCTACATTCCATGTGTTCTTGCCCCTAGTGGTGGGCCAGTGCAGTCACAATAATGCACAGCGTCCCCACGCACCCCAGAGGGACAGCAAGGGTAGCCTTTGCTTCTTGCTTAAGGAACCCTGGAATATCCCACCCTGTAGGGAATTGACAGTGGCTCTTTTGCTTAGCCCTAGGGGAATATGAAGTCATTGTCCTTTATGCCCATGAATGCCCCGAGCGTCACTTGGGAGCACTTTATTCTTTCCTACAGCCTCTCCCACTCTCAAGCTTCTCTGTTATCCTCTACTCTCTGTCATCCTCCCTGCCATCTTCAGCTATCCTCCCTCTAGCCCAGTTTTAGCCATAGGGTCAAGCTATCATTAATCACGTACACTGGAACTGTCACGGGGGGCGGGGCTGGCTGAGGAGGAGGAGGTGCTGACTTAACGTAACCCCCAGGCTTGTTAGAAGAGCTTCTACATCCTTGCCTGGAATTGCACGGCAGAAGCCGCCCCTGTGCTTTCCCAGCTTGCAGTGCCCTGCTCAGAAGAAGCACGAGCATGCTTTATGCCCCTGAAAGGGAGAGACTAAGGGCTGCGGGCACCCAGCTGAGCTTGTCTTTGCAAACACACTCTACAGAGATGCCAACCGACGAGCAAGCTCAGCACGTGCAATACTCAGTTCCGGCCTAGGAAACTGGTAAACTCCAGTTTTCACGGGGGTCAGGTGTGAGGTGTTGTGGAAACATGGAGGAAGGAGAGAATAGTTTTTCCTTGTTGTTTGCTATACTGGGATTCAAACCCAGAGCCTCCTGCATGCCAGGCAAGTGCTCTACGGCTAGCTATACATCCGGCCCCTCAAAAACGTTTTGAAGCATGCTTGGAGTGGCCTTAGAGAGGAGGTCTTGTTTAAGTCTTAGAAGATGAAATGACCTTATGACCGAGCTATGGTGGAGGACACGCCACGTGATGAGAATGAGGTAAACACACTTGTGTGTGCACATGGAGACGCTCTGCTGAGCTGCAAGCATAGATTATCCTGTCTTTGTATCTGCCACATTGCTGTACTGGGTCTCCTTTTCCGAACAACCAGAGTCCAGTGTAATGCCAACACATGGGCTAACTGTGAGTGCAGAGAGCTGGAACAGCTCATTTCAAGTGGTCTCCATGGGAGGCAAAACCAGCTCCAGTCTTCTTGCAAAATGATAGATTACATGTAAATCAGCAGGAGTTGGTAGTGAGCTATTGAGCCAAATGGAGTTGAAAAGGCAATTAATAATAAAAAGAATGTAAGAATACTAATTTCATTGCAAGATGACATGGCTTAAATATTCAGGAATCAATTATCTCCTACTGTCATCCATGTACCCTGACCCTACTCCCGAACCTCAGTTCTTTTCATGTGTGTACATGATGTTTGCATGTTCATACGTGGGTGCGTGCATGTGAGGATTCATGTAGAACCCCGAAGTTGATGCCGGAAATCTTCCTCAGTTACCCTTCTATCTTATCCTTTGAACTCTCCCTTGAACCTAAGGCTCGCTGGTCCGGCTGATCTGCCCCTCCTGCTCGCTCTGGGTAGCCATCTCCCCGGCCACAGACCCCGCTGCTCTTGCCGTGAACAGCCTCACCCTGTGCTCGGCACTGTGGATGCTTCACTTGCGTCCCTGGCCATGTGCTTCTCTCAGGTGACAGGTTTCCCCTGGGGCTTGCACTGCACAACCTAGCTGGGTGTTAGAAGAGGACGTGCCACTTTGAGATACTAGTAACACCCCTGTTTTCATAGATGCTAGTAACACCCCTGTTTTCACAGATGCTAGTAACACCCCTGTTTTCATAGATGCTAGTAACACCCCTGTTTTCACAGATGCTAGTAACACCCCTGTTTTCATAGATGCTAGTAACACCCCTGTTTTCATAGATGCTAGTAACACCCCTGTTTTCACAGATGCAAGAAAAATACAGCAGAAGAAAATCTTAGGCTGTCTCTTAAAACAGCTCCATTCAGTTTAGAGCTAGGGAGGCAAAACTCTTCTCTTCTGGTGACAGGGAGCCTGACACCCAGACACAGCCATTTGCAAAAACTGACGGTGGAAGGCTGCTTTCCCAGGTGTGAGATTTCTGTAAAAAAAAAAAAAAAAAAAAAAAAAAAGCACTTGGCAACTTCAACCCAAAGGACCACGTGTAAGCTGTTTTCCATTTATGGAAAATGAATTTTCATCCTCTCATCCTGGCTCTGCTGTTTTCACCAACTGTGAAAAAGAACACCTTGGCAGCATTAGGTGAGTAGGAGGAAGGGCCTGACCCAGAGGCACTGTCCGTTGGATAATCAGTGGGACCAAAGCCAGGCATTGGCTCTCTGAGTG
Organism: Mesocricetus auratus; assembly: GCF_017639785.1. Classification (NCBI taxonomy): domain Eukaryota; kingdom Metazoa; phylum Chordata; class Mammalia; order Rodentia; family Cricetidae; genus Mesocricetus; species Mesocricetus auratus. The sequence continues at coordinate 108,754,045 of NW_024429182.1, read as the reverse complement.
GACACAGCCAACAAGGGAATGAGCACAGGCCTGCTAACTGCTGACCTGAGCAAATGCTGAGCTTGGTCAACAGCTAATGACCTCCCTCCTCCTCTCCCCCTCCTGGCCGGTTCTCTTAGAGAGAAGGCTCATCTGGCAACCACGGAAGGCCCAGCAGGGAGCCGTTCTGCCTCAGAGCCCTTGGGCATAGCATTTCCATCACGATATTCACAAAACTTGCTTGAACAGCATGTGCATGGCAGTGATGACAGCACCTATTGCGTTACGTATATACTGGACACATCTTCTGCAGGGTCTCTAATTGCTCTGCTTTGTCTCGAATGGTAAACATAGTTATTCCCACAAGAGGGCGCTCCAAGTCAGAGAAACTAAATAGCTACATAACTTGTCCAAGACCACAGTAAATGATTGAGCTGGAAACTGAATTATCAGGTTTTGGCTGGATGCAAAGTCTTTATACCAAATGCTTTTATAGAGCACAGAGTTAGCGCTAGGTGCTAGGGCCAGCTTCCCACTGACCTTCTACTCTTCCTTTGTGGTAGACAGAATAATGCTGCTGCCTCTCTCACTGCTACCAAAGATGGCCATATTGTTTCCTTCCGATCCTTAGACTAGGGCAGACCCTCAGTCTGACAGACACATTTTGGAGCATCTCACCTTCAGAACCACAGAATGGTAAATTTGTGTTGTATGAACCGCTAACTTCACGATCATTTGTAACAGCAGCCATGGGGAGTTCATCTAGCCTGGAAAACAAGACTGATAGACAGATGTTTGAGGTCCCCATAGGACAGAGGGTACCACAGAGTGTGGTTGTACAAGGCAGAGAGACTGGAATCATTGGGTGAAACTGGTGGCACTGCTGGCCGGGATTCTCAGACATAACGGCATCATACGCCTTCTACCTTCGGCTCCTCTGCTACTCTGTTCTCAGTACCCTGCAGGTGTTCACTGGCTCCCCCATTCCCTGCCCCAGGAGTGAGTCTGCTGCAGCTGTCAAATTCCCAGCCAATACTGCCCCATCACTTCTTGTCTTTAACTGCTGGCCTAGTCCTATGTGAGGCCAGCTGTGTTTGACTGGAAAAATGATGTTGCTCACATCGCCATCATGGGCTGTGTGGCATGTGTGAAGGCTACAGTCCCACTGCCAGGGCCAGATTCCTTCCGTCTCAGCTTTGGTGATCCGGTCAGTAAAATGAAGGAAAGAACACACAGCTCATGGCATTGCCTGGAGGAAATGAGTTGATTTATGCAGGCCCAATGTCAATCCCCCTCATAAATGATGTTATTATTGTTGTGACTGGGCAGTTTAAATGTTAGTCATGGCCCTGGGCTCCTGGTGACTTCAGGCTTAACAGCCACGCAAATATTTGCAAGGAAGCCACCTCCTTTGTGTCAGACACTGTGTTGCAGGGCAGGATCACACATTACTAGAACTTTGCTCTATAATTCAGACTTTGATTTGGATTTTATTTGTGCCTAAAGTGGGTGGCCTTCTCTATATTGTATGTCAGAACTTGGAATGTCAACATTTGAAAGTGTTTCCAGAGGTGTTAAAGAAACAGTGATGGAGATGTAATGTATGAGAGAAGAAAAAATAAATAAAAAGAAAAGAAAAAAAGGGATTTGCAGTGGGCAAAGTCATTTTGTGTTAGACAAAACAAGTCTGGAGTCACTAGCCAGTGGGGGGGGGGTAGAGAAGGAGGAAGGGAGGGAGGGAGGGAGGGAGAAAGGGAGGGAGAGCGGGAGACTGCCTTGATTTAGTATTATATGGATTTTCGTTTCTAAAGGTTGGGATTCTGTGGTAAGATATATTCCTGTACCCCCACATAAGTATTCAGAGCCCCACAAGAGTCACTTTTCTGTGCCAGTGTCTGTGGTGTACTGAGTTGCTCAGATACCTTCCAGATGCTTCACTCCAGGTAGCCAGCTAGAGAAACCTTTGGAACGATCTTAAGAGTACCTGGTGCATTTTTGGTACCCTGCCGCATGCTAAGAGAGGACTGGGATGTTTGAAGCTGAGGTCTTTAAAGACCACTTGACCTATCCATAAACAAAAATGTTACGTGACAGGAGCAGAATTAAAGAGCAGTCAAAGAAACTGTATGATTAGCCATTTCATCAGGCGCTCCATAGGGAGCTAAAATTCACAGGGCATTCTCAGTGTGCCTGGCTCCAATCTCCAGCCCTGACACTCACCCTTTGTCCATATTTTACAACCAGTAAGTGAGAGAGCCAGGATCTTGCAGCAGAGTGCCTGATTTCCCATTCTGGGCTCATACCATGTGCCAGATACTAAGATCAATAAAAGTTTTACTGGTCCATAGTCCAGGTGTTGGCAGGCATTCCTTAAGAGATTCTGAGGGAATAATCCACTCCCTTAGCCATTTTCAACTTCCCATCACTGCGTGGGTGAAGTTGCTGTCTGGCAGATGGGCCCTTCCTTTATCACCAAAGCCAGTCTCTGATTAACTCACCAAATACCTTTCTCTTTATGATTTTCTGTTTTCCTCCTGTAAGCACTCCCAACCCTTATACCAGACATATTCAGAGAGCCCACAATAACCTTTTCATGTCCATACGTTTAGTCATATGTACAGGTTCCTGATATATAAAGTAGTGTTCATCAGGTTCTGGGAGTGAGGATGTAGACCTGTTGTGATGGTGGACATATTTGGCGTACCACAGGAGTACTAGGGATTAACAAGGAAAGAGGGGTGGGAGTGGTCAGATGGATGTTGCACAATGGGAGCTCAAAACAGATTTTGATGCAGTTGTTGTCTTAGGATGTGAAGAGACACCAGGACCATAGCAACTCTTATAAAGGAAAAGATTTAATTGGGGATGGCTTACAGTTTAAAGGTTTAGTCTGTTATCGTCATGGTGGGAAGCATGGAGACATGAAGATGGCCATGGTTCTGGAGAGAGAGCTGAGAGTTCTACATCTGGATCAGTAGGCAGCAGGAAGAGAGTGAGACACTGGATCTGGCTTGAGTATCTGAAACCTCAAAGCCCACCCTCAGTGACACACTTTCTCCAACAAGGCCACACCTACTCCAACAAAGCCACATCTCCTAAGTGCCACTCTGTTTGGACCTATGGGGGATATTTTTATTCAAACACAACACTTGTGTAAGAGAGAGTGACACAGGACAGGAAGAAGAGAGACAAGCAGGCTATGGCAACCTTTGTGGTTCCAGCAGGATGCACAGGTAGAGGACTCAGGAGCATCAACTGCGCCACAGACTGCTTCCCTCCAACGCAGTTGGGTTTTCTTCAAATGTAGAGACAATTTGCAAGAATAGCAAGATAGCTCTCATATACTTTTCAATCAGATCCACCAATTAAAAAAATTCCACATATTGTAACATTTTTCTGTGTTTCATGTTTTTCCTGTCTCTGTGTCTTTATAACACACGTACAAACACACTGCTACTTTAAGAGAGAGGGAGGGGGAAGGGAGGAAGAGAGGAAAGAGAGAGAAAATGCATGTTTCTCTTGAAACCTTCATTTCCAGTCAAACCTCAAGAGGTTTCTTTGTGACCTCCCCACCCTATGCTTGTATATTCCCTCTCATGCAAAAAGAATCACAAACATATCAGGCATTTGTACAGTTGCTCGGTCTCTCAGTGTACACAATGTAATTTCAGGTTCTCATCCTGCCAGGAAAACACAAATGCAGAAGAATTCAACATTCACCCATAGTTCTTTCCCCTAGATCCTGATGACAGAGTCAAAATTCTATATTAAACATGGCTCTGATTGCCTTTCCCTTTTTCTAATATGATAAAGTTAAACACAGCTTGCTTGCATTTTGTCTTAATGTCTTTCTGTTCTTATTGGTTTAATGACTGGCTTTCATTTCTAATATGTAATGAATGAATGAATGAATTAGCCAGGGTTCTCTAAAGTCACAGAATTTACAGAACAAATCTCTCTCTCTCTCTCTCTCTCTCTCTATATATATATATATATTACATATATATACATCCATACATATGTATATGGATTTATGGGAATGACTGATAGACTACAGTCCAGCTAATCCAACAGTGTCTGGCTGTGAACAGAGAGTCCAGGAATCTAGTAGTTTCTCAGTCCCACAAGTTCCATGATGCTACATATCTTCAGCTTGTGCTGGAACCCTGAAGAAATGGGCTCCAATGCCAGTGAAGGAACAGATGAGCTAGTGAGGTGAGGGCAAGCAGACAAAGAGCAAACGCTTCCTTCTTCAATGCCCCTATATAGACTTTCAGCCAAAGGTACGGCCCGTATTAAAGGTATGTCTTCCCACCTCAAGATCCACATTAAAGGCTAGTCTTCCCACCTCAAGATTCAGACCAAGGGTGTGTGTCTTCATACCTCAAAGTCTGGTCTAGAGTGGATTCACTCACCTCAAACTATGCAGAAAATCTCTCGTAGGTGTGCCCTCCATTTCTGGATTGTAGTTTATTCCAGATGTAGTCAGTTTGACAACCAAGAATAGCCATCCTGACAGGCTTTCAAAAGTCAAAGCAATACAAAAATGTAATTGGCCCTCTTTGCATCCCTACGGGCAGCCTCCCGAGAGTTTTAATGGATTTCTGGGAGTCATATGAACTCTTTGGCTTACCTGTTGATTTGTCATCCTGTACATTGTGGTGTTAAATTTTGGGCCCCACCCCTTCTTTTAAACAGTTTTCCAGTGGTCAGGTAATCTACCTGCTGATAAACTTGCCTCTTTGGTACTTGTTATGAAACCATTGCCAGAGTGTTTTTAATCCTACTAGTGATCCACACCCTTCCATGGGTCCAGCTGAAAGTTCCCTGTGCAGTGGGACTTCCCCACTCTGGCCAAATGGAACTCAGATGCAGCTTTGCCAGTCCTGGGGTTTGCTTGCTTGCTTTGCAATTCTCTTTCTCTCTCTCCCTCCCTCCCTCCCTCCCTCCCTCCCTCCCTCCCTCCCTCCCTCCCTCCCTCCCTCCCTCCCTCCCTCCCTCTCTCTCTCTCTCTCTCTCTCTCTCTCTCTCTCTCTCTCTCTCTCTCTCTCTCCCCCTCTCCCTCCCTCTCTCCCTGGTGGTGTCTCTCCCGACACGAGCATTCATTATTGCTCCACCACAAATTCACATGAATTTTTTTGTGCTTTTCCTTGTGTTTTCCCCCTCAAAATAATATTGGTATATTTAATTTCCCCTCTCTACATTTACAGAAATAGCATTCTGTGCTGTCCTTTGCTATATTTTTAATAACAGTATATCCTAGAAATGGAGCCTCAACAGCTTAATGCAAAACTCCTGAGACTCTCTTACTTCACACCTTCCAGCGATCTGTTTCTTCAGAGCAACAGAATGACACCCTTGTGTGCTGGGGTTCTCCTATGCAGCACCCTGCACTGAGCGGGAGTGGGAGTCACATTTTTATAATGCCCATAATGTACTCTCTGAAATCATTTGCACATGTACAGTGTGCAGATTTTTAGTTGTTTGTGATGAGAGGACACGTTTAGATCTAGTTAATCCATCATGTGGGTACACCCAGGGAGAAGCCTTATATACAGAACAGAATGAGTTTATTTTGCTTAGCCAAATGAAACTCCTTCTTCCAAATGGGCTCATGTATATCATATCTGTAGAATGCTAGAAAAGACAAATCTGCATTAGCTCTCTGGAATTTTAATGCCATCACATTAAATCCAGTCTTAGACAGGATTCCTAAACCCTATTGCCTGAAGCTGAACTACCAGCACTTTGGCTCATGCCCCCTTCCTTGATATCTACCTGGCTCTACTGGCCCCAATGCCTCTTTTAACCCTGCTTCTTGTCCTGTTTGTTTTATGTGATCTCCTGATCGGATTTTATGTTATTTGCACATAATACACATTTATATGGTAATTTTAAGCATCTTACATTATTAACTCATTTCAATCTTATTGAGATAATGGACAAATATTAGTCAGGGTTCTCAAGACATACACAGAGAGAGAGAGAAGGGGGGAGGGAGGGAGGGAAGGGGAGAGCGTAAGGGAGAGAGAGGGAGAGGGAGAGGGAGAGATGAGCTCATATAACCTCAGAGGCTGGAATAGCTCATATAGGCTTCCTATAAGCTGTAAGCTAGTAGTGTGGTTGTCTCAGCCCAAGACGCCTCATGCTTCAGTACAGAGACACCAGTGATGCAGCTCTCAATTTGAGGCCACAGACTGAGCTCTTGGGTCCAAAGACTGAAGAACCTAGAGCCTGAGCCTTGAGAGCAGCAGCAGGAACGTGTCCTTTCTCTGAAGAGCCAGTGAGTGAGCCACTCTCTTCTGCCTATCTCTTCTACCCCAGGTCCTAGCATATGGAATGGTACAGACACTGAGATGGGTCACCTACACTCAGCTGCCTGACCTAAACAGCAGTCTGGTGTGCAAACGCAGGAACATCCACAAGCAAGATTTCACGCTATGGGCATTCTCAATCCCATGAGGCTAACACCTCAAATTAACACCACAATCTCACTTTATAGAGGAGGAAAAGGAAGTGCAGGAAGGCTGGGAATTTGCCCGTGACAACACAAAAGCTAAGGTAGAGCTGGCGTTTGTTTCAGTGGCTTGTCCTCCAGAAGTCAAGCTAACCTTAAACAGTAACTTAGGCTCACTCACAAAATATCAAGTTTCACATTTATTATTAGGGATAATTTGGCTTGGATGGAGGGCCTTAGAAAAATGCTTGGCAATGGTATACTCTAAAGAGTGGCCATTGGCACTGTATCATAGATTAAATATTTCCTTTAGTGGCTCTGTAGTTAGAATCTCCCTTTCCTAAGCACGTATAAAAGTCCCATTTAGGAATTTTCACAGTCATGTCCACATATATCTCAGTGTCTAGCACATAGAAGGACACCAAAGCATTTGTTGGATACGTTAAGGGGGTATGTAGATGTGAGAGTTGGGTGTTGGACAGGACCCTGACAGCAGGAAACTTCTTTAGGCTGACAAGCTTGGCACTTCGCTGAGTACCTGCAGAAGGCTCAGCTTCCCCACCTCCAGAGACTGGGTGGGTGGAGGCTGCGCCCTCACCCTTTGACAAAGCACGCATTTATTTTCACAGCTAAAGGACTCACCCAAGCTCTTGTTTATCCATTGGCTTGAAAGTTATCTGTGCATGGGTACACAGGAGTCCCAGCCAGGGTCTTGGGTGTGTCTCTTCCCTTTGGAGCACAAGCACTCTGAACTCGGCTGGCTGGTTTCAGTTCTAGGCAGTCTTTGAAACTGCAGGTGAAATCCTAGCTGGGCTTTTCTTCCGTGAGTGTTCTGGATCCCTGCCATGTTCTTGAAGGGTGATTCCTTCACCTGACTGCTTCCTTGTCACTGAAACAAAGTCTGGAGATAGGATCTGGAGTAAGACAACTGGACTGAGACACTATACTCTGCCACCCACTCTATGAACTTGGAGAGCGACTTAGAAGCTCCCATAGTTCCCTGTCTCCTCATCTGTATGGAGTAGTTGACACAATGCTCACCAGGATAATGGTCAGTGTCAGTCACAGTGAGTCCCAGTCCTTTAGGCAAGGCAGCACTTTTTCATTTCAAGAAGATATTCCAGAACTCACTCTGCCCCCAGGAAAGTCCCACTGCTGACAGATCCTCCTGTTAGAGCCACATGACCTAATTTTACTGTCTCAAATGTCTGAATTTCTGGCTGCCATCTCTTAAATTCTGGAACCCCACACACACTCACGGTCTTCATCAGTATGTCAGATGATAACAGGACTTGGAACTTGTTGCGTTTTTGCTCCCTCACAGGTGTGCCCATGGCAGGCTCTGAAATAATGTGGGATCAGCGCCACAAAGATTAACACACACTGTGTCCCCAGCCTCCAACAAGATGGGTGTGGTTTCCTGTAAGGAGTACTATCACCACAGTAGCAAGTGACTACTTACAATACTTCAGAGCTCACTTCTATTTAAAAAGAAACTAAATTAGCTTTCCTCCAAAACTACTAAGTAGTCCACATTCAAACTTCGCCCATTGTTCTATGTCCATTACGATTATTTCTCTCATGTGAGGGTCTATTTGGGATTATGTAGGACACTGAGATGTCAGCACTGTCTGCAATCTTAATCTGGAGGTTGCACAGAGTTGTTGACCAATACCATTGATTTTTCTACTTCTCTGCTACCAGACATGGAGAAAGCTCAGTGGCCTAAGCAAAACGTTCTTAGGCACTGTACAGGGGGTTCATGGTTAATACCACTGTGGATGAGGTGTCTGAGTGGCCAGTGTTTTGTTATGGAATACTAGTTTGAGATTAGTTACATTTCCTTTGCTGTGAAGCATTTGCTTAATGATACAAAGATGTGTTACACTCTTTTATGTTGCATTTGTTTAACTCTGTAAATCTGTGTCATGTTGCCTGCCTAAAACACTTGTTTGGTCTGTTAAAGGGCTGAACGGCCTATATCTAGGCAGGAGAGAGAAATGGGTGGGGCTGGCAGACAGAGAGAATGAATAGAAGCAGGAAAAGAGAAGAGGAAGAACCAAGAAAGGGATAAATATAGAAGGGTGCTGGGGGCCAGCCACACAGCCAGCCATGGAATAAGAAGGAAAGAAAGGAGATACAGAAATAGAGAAAGGTAAAGCCCAGAGGCAAAAGGCAGATGGGATAATTTAAGAAAAGCCAGATAGAAATAAAACAAGCTAGGGCCAGGCATTCATAAGAGAGAATAAGTCTCTGTGTGATTATTTGGGAGCTGGGGGGGTGGGCTCCCCAAAGAGTAAAGAGTAAAAAACAAACAAACACAAGCACTACAGTGCTTCATGAACTAAAGCCAAGGAAAGTGAATTTTGTGTTTGCAACGTGATCCGAGAACAAATTAATTTCTCCGAAGCTCACTTATTTCTACTTGGCAAAGAGATGTGCTGCCACCTAGAACAAATATCCTACCAAAGTTAAGCTTTTGAAATTCAAATACAGGTTCAGGCATTTCTCTGTAATAAGAACCCTACAGAGATGGGGGCCACCAGCCAAGGTTGTTTCCTCCATCACAGGGTTTAGACCCTCTCATATTTTGTAGCTGCTATGAAACATATCATATAAGTGTAACTGAAAGATTTTTCTCTGAAAAATAATTATCTAGTTACTTCGTGTGTGTGTGTGTGTGTGTGTGTGTGTGTGTGCGTGCACATTAAGATTGCCACTATCAATATCTATACATAGGTCGAGCTGAATGTGCACACTGGCTTTATTTGTTCAGTTGTTTGGTTTCTATATCATTAGTAAATTTCCCTCAAAAGGTTTTATAATGCCGTAGAAATATGCTGCCCTCATTGGCAAAAGTTCTCTCATTTTCAAGTAAACAAATTTTATCCATCTTTGATCTTATTGGTGCTTTTAAAAATTAATTTCAAACTAGTTTGCAAGATAAAGGCTTTCATAATTACATGCTTATACATGTCGCTAAACTTTCATCCCTGTTTCTCTTGTCTTCCCTCTCTCTAATCCTTTTTGTCGTCTTAAATCTTTCCTCTTCTGCTTTCATATTATGTGAGATTCATATATTTAATATTAGACATATATGTGTGTTTAAACCTAGGGTCAGCAGATGAGAGAAAACATAGGATATTTGTCTTTCTGAGTCTGGCTTGCTTGCTTAACACAATGCTCTCCAGCACCATCTGTTTTACTGCAAACAGCATCATTTCATTTTTCTTTATGGCTTCGTAGAACTTCATGTGTGATGGGCATCTAAGCTGGCTCCACGTCTTGTCTAATTGTAAATATTAATTCAGCAAACATAGATGTGCATGTGTCTCTAGTAGTTTAGCTTTGATTGCGTGTATGTATAAGGAGTTGTATGGTTGGGTCACATGGATCATGTGCCTGGTGATTCTGGTCTTTAGAAGAACGTCCCTGCTGATGCCAGCAGCTGATCTAAGTTACATTCTCACCACTATTCTAGAAGGTTATTTTCCCTCCAAATCCTCACTATGATGGATTGTTTATAGATGATAGCCATTCTGACTGGGGTTCCATGGGATCTCAGTGTAGCAGTTTTTAATTTAGTATTTTACTTGGCATACAAAATAATGGTTGCAGTATGATGTTTTTATGCATGCAGATCTTTACCCGGTAAGAGCAACAGTAATAGCCTGTTTCCTCATCTCTCCTCTTCCTCTCATTGGTCCCCTTCTTCCTTCCACATTCTCCTTCATGTCACACAGATACACAACACACATGTGCACAGTCACATATACTTGCACACATGAACACAAATATGTGTCTTTACATCTAGATTATGTACATGAAGGAAAATGTTATATTTAGTCTCCTATCATACTCTCTCATTTCTTCCCTTGTTTAAATCTCTCACCCACAACTCCCTTTCAGTTTCTTCTATTTTAATCATACACACACACACACACACACACACACACACACACACACACACAATGATATCTACATCACTCAGGAGCAAGAACATAGTATATATTTACATTTTCTGGTGGCTAAAGATACCAATTTTTTTTTACATTTTGTTTCAGCAGTTGTATATTTTGTTTTTGTTTTGTTTTGAGACAGGTTTTTCTCTGTGTAGCCCTGACTGTCCTGGAACTCACTCTGTAAACCAGGCTGGTCTCAAACTCAGAGATCCACCTGCCTTTGCCTCCTGAGTACAGGAATTAAAGATGCACACCACCACCGCTTGGCCACTTGTGCTTATTTTGAGAACTCTTCAACTATGTCCATCTGTTAGATGCTTCAGTATTTTGATGCTTAATTTTTGAGTCCTTTACAGATTCTGGATATGAATATCCTCTGAGACTCAGAGCTGTCCGTGATTCTCTCCCATTCTGTAAACTGTCTCTTTACTCTCCTGTTTCCTTTTCCAGTAATGTTAATGTCATGCAATCTCTATTGTCCATAGTTGCTACTATTTCCTGAGCTTTTGGGTACTTTTCAGAAAGTCCTTGTCTACACTTAGATTTTGGAATGTTTTCCTCTAGTTGTTTCAAAGTTTCAGGTCATACATGAAGCTCTTCAGTTTGAATTGATTTTGTATAGGGTGTAAGATGTGGATGTAGTTCCATTCTACACAGGAGAATCCAGTTTTCTTAGTTTGAGTTGTTAAAGATACCTTTCCCCAGCATATGTTTTGATACTGTTCTTGAAAATTTAATGTCTGTATCTATATGGATTTATCTTGTATTCTCTGTTCCATGGGTCTATGTATCTTTCTCTATAATAGGAACATGATGTTATTGTCCCTCTGGCTCCACATTATAATTTGAGATAAGGAACTGTGATATCTCCAGCATCTTTCTTCAGCATCTTTTCTTCTTAAGACAGATCTGGGTGTTTGAGGTCCTTTCTATTCTCTATGAATTTTAGGATTCGTTTTCTGTAAGTAGAATTTAATGGGAATTATATTGAATCTGTTGATCATTTTATTTTTTCTTATTATTTATTTTATGTTTCCTGACATTATTTTTACTAATTTATTTGTTCATTTTTTATTTAAATTAGAAACAAGCTTGCTTCACATGTCAATCCCAGATCTCTCTCCCTCCCCTCCTTCTCCAGTACTCCATCCCCCATCTCCCCTCTGTTCCCCAGGGAGGGTGATCACCGGCCTTCTATGGGGGATCTTCAAAGTCTGTCATATCATCCCAGCAGAGCCTAGGCCCTCCCCCATATGTACAGGCTGAGAGAGCATCCCTCTGTGTGGAATGGGCTTCCAAAGTCCATTTGTATGCCAGGGATGAGTACTGGTCTACTATCTGAGGCCCCATAGATTGCCTAGGCCTCCTCACTGTCACCCACATTCAAGGGGTCTGGATCAGTCCCATGCTGGCCTTTCAGTCACCAGTCTGTGGTATATGAGCTCCCCCTTGTTCTGGTCAGCTGCCTTTGTGGGTTTCACCAGCCAGGTCTCGACTCCTTTGTTCAGTGTTTAGCTGTGGGTGTCTGCTTCTGCTTCCATCAACCATTGGATGGAGGCTCTAGGATGGCATATAAGGTAGTCATCAATCTCATTATTGGGGGAAGGCATTTGAGGTAGCCTCAATGCCAGTTGGTGTCATCCTTGTAGATCTCTGAAAATCTCACTAGTGCCAGATCTCTCCTCAAACTTATAATGGATCCTCTATTATGGTATCTTTCATCCTGCTCTCTTCTGTTCTTCTCTGACCCAACCTTCTTGCTCACCCATGTCTTCCTCTCTCCTCTTCTTCTCCCCCTCTCTTTCTCCCAGCTTCCTATCTCCTTCCCTCCTCCAATGCTCTCAAATCCCCTCAGGAGATACTGTCCCATTTCCCTTCTCTGGGGTACCATGAATATCTCTCCTAGGGTCCTCCCTATTTCCCAGACTCTCTGGTGGTGGGACTGTAGGTTGGCAATCCATTGCTTCATGTCTAAAATATATATATGAGTGAGTACATACCATGTCTTTTTGTGACTGGGTTACCTCACTCAGGATGGTTTCTTCTAGTGCCATCAATTTGTCTGAGAATTTCAAGATTCCATTGTTTTTTTTTCTTTCTCTGAGTAGTACTCCATTGTGTAAATGAACCACATTTTCTCTATCCACTCTTCAGTTGAGGAGCATCTAGATTGCTTCCAGGTTCTGGCTATTACAAATGGATAGAACACATACCCAGTCCAAGTCCATGCTGCCTTTAGTCCCTGTGTGTCCCTGGATGAGTCATTTAGCATTCTCTGTTTTAGTTTTCTCATCTAAGGTTCAGACAAAATAGTGTAAAGAAAAGAAAAGGGTGAGAATTTCTGAAATGGTCTCTGTAAAGATTCTACCTAATTCTGTGCATGAAAAATGTTAGGCAGTTAGTTATAATGATATCTTGTTTGTACTCTAACAAATAAAGCTTGCCTGAAGATCAGAGGGCAGAGCTAGCCACTAGTTAACCATAGAGGACTGGAGGTCTGTGCAGACAGAGAAACTGATAAAGTGGGAGAAAACAGGAGTGCACTCTCTTTTCTCCTGGGAAGTTGAGGAGGTAAGGTGTGGCTGTGGTTTACTCTTTTGTCTCTCTGATCTTTTAGCATTTAACCATATATCTGACTCTGGGTGTTTATTATTAAAACCTATTAGACCTCCTGCTACAGGCAGTCAGTAAATAAAATCCATTGTTAATAATTGCAAAAGATACCAATATTAGAGTACTCTGCAGCTCATGTGAGCTCAAGTATGGGAAAGTGAGGGGTAGACTGTAACATTCAGGAAAAACTGCTACGTGTTTCATCATCCTCAGGATTGACTGAACAGCTTAACCATGGCTGTGAGAAGCTTTTTAAATGGGTGCTGGGGATTTGAACTCAGGTCCTCTTGCTTGCACAGCAAATACATATTCTTAACCACTGAGCCATCTCCCTAGTCCCATCCCTTCCTTTTGAGCAATGTGAACTGCTGCCTGTTTCTGGAAGACCTCTAGGCCTTTGCTCGTGCTACTCTTTTGGCCCTGGGTCTTCTCCTCCAACCCCACATTCCATTTCTGCTTTTATGGAAGCTCCTGTTTCCATACAAAGTAGCAGCTGTAACTGATTCTTGTCATTTCCCAGCCTCTCATGTCCTTGTTGAATCTGCCTTCCATAGTGGTAACTGCAAAACACAGGCAGTCCTCTGTCTCAGGCTTCTTGGTATACAGAGCCAGATTCTTATCTATTAGGCTTTGTCTGCCTTCTGGTCCACCTGACATCATGACCCACCCCTGCTATGCTGTGCTTACATTGAAATTCTCTGCATTCCTAAAAGCTCACCCCTGGAGCTTCGTGTTGATGACGTATGGTATTCTCTATGCTTAAACATTCTCTATCTCCCTCACCACTTCCTCCCACTGGGCAAATCCTTCTCTGCCTTTAGTCTCAACACTGCTTACTAACAATATTTTCTCACAGAGGTCCACTTTGGCCTATATACTAGCTTTGTTGTTCACTGCTGTATCCCCAGGGCACAAAATATGGCTATCACCCACTTACCCAGCTATTTACGCAGCAGTATATGTGTATCTTCTCCATGTAGACTGAATGATGTCTAGTGATGACAGCTTAGGGATGTTAGAGAGGAGCCATTTTGCATCATAAAAAGTTTGCTTATCATCCAAGCATGTACCTTTCTTTCCATTCACAGATTCAGCCTTCTGTATCACATCAATGCTTTGCTCATGTCTTAAGATGCCAGGCTCTCCAGCCTTTGGACTCATTAAAATCATATGAAAGGAGAATCCATGTCCTAAACAAGGTCTGCCACACCCCATATGTGAGCCTTGCTGATGTGGGACATAAGTCAGGCACAGCAATCACCACCTTATAGGTTGAGGTCAACTCAGAGCTCATCTGCATGACTGAGCAGCATGGAGAAAACGACTTAATGCCTTAGCCTGCAGCTCTCTCGCCTGTGTCTAATGATTGCTTTATGACCTCATGAGCTTTTGCCAGATTTATGAGATCAGGAGTCTGTGCTTTATGAACTGTGAAGAGCAGAACATATAGAGAAAAATGTGCTTTTTGGAATGATCTTTTAAAGAGATCATTAAGGAAGGGGAGCAGGACAGATGTTTAAATGTGAAGGACTCCATGAAATTCAGTTACCAAGTTAAGAAAAATGATAAAAAGAAAGACAGGAAAGTGAAAGATGAAAGAAACATGTATTGTTTGGGGATCAGAATAGATACAGATCTTTAAGAATCATTTTCAGATGTTATGATCGCTGTGTGTGTGTGTGTGTGTGTGTGGTAAGGGCCTGGGCATGAAAATGCCATGGCACATAACTGGAGGTCAGGGTCAGACCTATGGAGGCAGCTCTGTCCTTCCACCTGTTGTGGATTCAGAGGAACAAACTGAGGCCCTCAGTCTTGCATAGCAAGCATTTTTACTCACTGAGCCATTTTGTCAGCTCCAGACACAATCAAAACAAAACTTTTTATAAACATCTATTAATCACACATATCAGTGTGATTTAGTGTGGTATTTCCATATTGACATTGATTAAATCTAGCATCCCTTTATCTTCCTTTCCCCTTTCCATCCTCCACTCACTATTCTATTCCTAGGTCCATTATTTGTGTCTCCCACACATGAGAAAAACATAGAGTATGTGTCTTTCTTTGTTGAGCTTATCTCACTTGACACTATGTCATCTAGCTCCATCCATTTTTCTGCCAATGGCAGAATTACATTCTTCAGGGTTGAATAATATTCTATTATCTGTCTGTCTGTCTGTCTGTCTCTGTCAATCATCTATCTATCATGTCTATTACTTATGAAAGAATGTTTATCACTTCCTGAGCCCGACTGGAGCCTCCTGAGGCCTGGGGATGGTGCACTGGGGAACCTGTCCCAGTGGACTAGCCCATCCACAGTCTGCCAGCATCCTAGTCCTGCCCCCACATGGGAAATGGTAAGCATGGGCCTGTTTGCGGCCCTCCTTCTGGTGCCCTGCTGGAGCCTCCAGAGGCCTGGGGACTACTTACTGGGAACCCATCTCAGTGGACCAGCCCATCCAGGGTTGGCCAGGGTCCTAGTTCCAACTCCACCCCCCTGAAGAGGAGAGCCATCAGAGTATTGGACCTGCTTGCACTCATTGAAGAGAACCTTGGACCCATATCCACTAGGAGAGGAAGAGACTCCACCTGAACCCACTGGAAGAAGGGATGGGAAGAAGACAATATAAAAACACATTCAACAACATAAAAACCAATATGACACCACCAGAGTCTAGGGACACTACACCAGCAAGACCTGAACATCCCAATGCAGATGGAGCAGAAGAGAATGACCTTAAATACAACTTCATGAAAATGATAGAGGCTCTCAAAGAGGATATGAGAAAATCCCTTAAAGGAATGGGAGATAAACAAACAAAAAATTACAAGAACTCAGTAAATCTCTTAAAGAAAGCCAAGAAAAAACAGATGAAGGAAACAATTCAAACAGTCAAGACCTGAAAACTGAAATAGAAACAATAAAGAAAAAACAAACTGAGAGAAAGCTGGAAATAGAAAAGCTGGGTAATCCGTGTGTATGTATGGCTGTTAGCCTGGTGCTTCCCTGGGACTACTAACGGTGGGAGCTGGTGTGTCTCTTGACTCTTTTTTTTCCTGCTCTTGGGACTCTTTTCCTCCTACTGGGTTGCCTTGTCCAGCCTCCATATGAAGGCTTTTGCCTTGTCCTATTTTACCTACCTTTGCCATGTTTGGCTGTCATCTCTTGGAGAAAACAGAGGGGCAATGGATTTTTGAGGAGAGAGGAGATGGTAGGGAGTTGGGAGGAGTGAAGGGAGGGGGAAAGTGGTTGTGGTGTATTGTATGAAAGAAGAATCTATTTTCATTAAATCTTTAAAAAATTAGCAAATAAAGAAAAAGATATTTTTAGGCTAAAGCAATTTAAAAAAAAGAAAAGAAAAGCTGGGTAAATTATCAGGAACTACAGATGAAAGCATAACCAACAGAATACAAGAGATGGAAGAGAGAATCTCAGGCACTGAAGATACACTAAGAGAAACAGATTCATCAATCAAAGAAAATCTTAAGTCCAACAAATCCCTAACACAAAGTATCCAGGAAATATAGGACACCGTGAAAAAACCAAACCAAAAAATACTAGGTACAAAAGAAGGTGAAGAAGCCCACCTCAAAGGTACAGAAAACATATTCAACAAAATCATAGAAAACTTTCCCAACCTAAAGAAAGACATGCCAATGAAAGTACAAGAAGCCTACAGAACACCAAATAGAGCAGACCACAAAAAATGTCCCCTCATCACATAATAATCAAAACCCCAAACATACAGAATAAAGAAAGAATATTAAGAGGAGCAAAGTAAAAAGGCCAAGTAACACATAAAGGCAAACCTATCAGAATTACACATGACTTCTCCATGGAAACTCTGAAAGCCAGAAGGTCCTGGATAAATATCCTACCAACACTATGAGACCATAGATGCCAGTCCACACTACTATACCCAGCAAAACTTTGATCACTATAGATGGAGGTAATAAGATGTTCCATGACATAACCAGATTTAAACAATATATATCTACTAATCCAGCCCTATGGAAAGTTCTGGAAGGAAAAATCCAACCCAAGGAATTTAACAACATCTCCAAAAATACAGACAATAGATAATCCCACTTTACCAGCAGCCAAAAGAAAAAAATGGGAGGGAGACCCACACACAATACCACCACCACCAACACATCCAAAACAAACAAGAATTAACAATCAATGGTCATTAATATCCCTCAATATTAATGGTCTTAAGTGTGCTATAAAAAGACACAAGCTAGCAGAATGGATACAAAGACAGAATCCATCCTTCTGCTGCATACAAGAAACATACCTCAACTCAAATACAGACGGTACCTCAGAGTTAAGGGTTGCTAAAAGATTTTAAAATCAAATGTACTCAAGAAAAAAGTGGGGGTAGCAATCCTAACGTCTAACAAATTAGATGTTAAACTAAAATCAATCAAAAGAGATGAAGGATGGCATTTCATGTTCATCACAGGAGAAATACATGAAGATGAAGTCTCAATTCTGAACATCTATGCCCCCAAAACAAATTCATTCACATTCCTAGAAAAAACATTTCTAAAACTCAAATCACATATAAAATCTCACACACTTGCAGTGGGAGACTTCAACACCCCACTCTCACCACTAGACAGGACCAAGAGACAGAAACTTAACAAAGAAACTAATATAAGTTATGACCCAATTGGGTTTAACAGACATCTATAGAACATTCCATCCAAACACAAAAGAATATACCTACTTCTCAACACCACATGGAACCTTTTCTGAAATTAACCACATCCTCGGCAACATAGCAAATCTCAACAGGTAAAAAAATTGGAATAACCTTCTGTATCTTATCAGACCACCATGCTTTAAAGTTAGAATTCAACAACACAAATTGCAGAAAATCTGCAAACTCATGGAAATTGAACAATGCACAATTGCACCATTCCTGGGTCAAGGGAGAAATAAAAAAAGAAATTAAGGACTTCTTAGAATTCAATGAGAATGAAGATACAATATAACCATGAAAAAATGGAGAACAGTCACACTATAGAATTAACAGCACAACAGAAAGCTCTAGAACAAAAAGAAGCAAACTCACCCTGGAGGAGTAGATGACAGGAATAAAAAAGTTGAGGGTTTAAATCAATAAAGTAGAAACAAGGAAAACAATACAAAGAATCAATATACCAAAGAGTTGGTTCTTCGAGAAAATCAACAAGATAGACAAGCCTTTATCCAAACTAACCAAAAGGCAAAGAGAGAATATGCAAATTAACAAAATTTAAATTAGAAACAAGCTTGTTTTACGTGTCAATCCCAGTGCTCTCTCCCTCCCCTCCTCCTCTGATCCCCACTGACCCCCATCCCATTCCCTTTCTGCTCCCCAGAGAGGGTGAGGCCTTCCATGGGGGATCTTCAAAGTCTGCCATATCATTTAGAGCAGGGCCTATGCCCTCCCACATGTGTCTAGGCTGAGAGAGTATCCCTCTATGTGGAGTGGGCTCCCAAAGTCCATTTGTATACTAGGGATGAATACTTATCCACTACCAGAGGTCCCATATATTAACCAGACCTCCAAACTGACATCTATATTCAGGAGGTCTGGAACAATCCTATGCTGGTTTCCCAGCTATCAGGCTGGGGTCTGTGAGCTTTCCTTTGTTCAGGTCCGCTGTTTCTGTATGTTTCTCCAGCTTGGTCTTGACCCCTTTGCTCATTACTCCTCCCTCTCTGCAACTGAATTCCAGAGTTCAGCTCAGTGTTTAGCTGTGGGTGTCTGCTTCTGATTCCATCAGTTACTGGATGAAGGCTCTAGGATGGCATATAAGGTAGTCATCAATCTCATTATCAGACATGGGCATTTAAGATAGCCTCTGGGCTATTGCTTAGATTGTTAGTTGGGGTCAACTTTGTAGATCTCTGGACATTTCCCTAGTGCCAGATTTCTCTGTAAACCCATAATGACTCCCTCTATTATGGTATCTCTTTTCTTGCTCTCTTCTGTTATTCCCCTGATTTCATCTTCCTGCTCGCTTATGTCCTCGTTTTCCACTCTCTTCTCCCCTTCTCTTTCTCCTAACTCCCTCTTCTCTCCTCCCATGCTCCCAATTATCTCAAGAGATCTTGTCCCTTTCCCCTTCTCTGGGGGACCATGTATGTCTTTCTTAGGGAATTCCTTGTTTCCTAGCTTCTCTGGTGGTGTGAACTGTAGGCTGGTAACTCTTTGCTCTATGTCTAAATTTCATATATGAGTGAGTACATACCATGTTTGTCTTTTTGTGATTGGGTTACCTCATTCAGGATGGTTTCTTCTAGTTCCATCCATTTACCTGCGAATTTCAAGATTCCAGTGTTTTTTTTTTCTGCTGAGTAGTACTCCATTGTGTAAATGTACCACATTTTCTCCATCCATTCTTCAGTTGAGGGGCATCTAGATTGCTTCCAGGTTCTGGCTATTGCAAATATTGTTGCTGTGAACATAGCTGAACAGATGTCCTTGCTGTATGTATGTGTATGTTTTGGGTATATGCCTAAGAGTGGAATTGCTGGATCTTGTGGTAGACTGATTCTCATTTTCCTGAGGAACGGCCATACTGATCTCCAAAGTGGCTATACAAGTTGGCATTCCCACCAGCAGTGGAGGAGTGTTCCCCTTTCTCCACAACCTCTCCAACATAAACTGTCATTGGTGCTTTTGATTTTAGACATTCTGACAGGAGTAAGATGGTATCTCAGAGTTGTTTTGATTTGCATTTCCCTGATGGTTAAGGATATTGAGCATTTTTTATGTGTCTTTCAGCCATTTTAGAGTACTCTATTAAGAATTCTCTATTTAGTTCTGTACCCCACTTTTTAATTGGGTTATTTGGTGTTTTGGCGGCTAGCTTCTTGAGTTCTTTGTATATTTTAAAAATCAGCCCTCTGTCAGATGTGGGGTTGGTAAATATCTTTTCCCATTCTGTCTTTTCTTGTCTTAGCTGTAGTGGATAAAACCACAATAAATATAGTGTTGAAGTATCTCCTTAATATTCATTTCCTTTGAACATATACCCATGTGTCAGCTTGCACTGCTGTGTTGAGAGATCCCAACTCAACATTTTTAGATCCCTAGCGACTAGCCCATCACAGAGTAACTTGTCCTTCTGCCCTCTCCTGAGAAACCAGAGACCTCAAGATAAACTTAAAAGATAACATTCCCTGATCCAGGAACTAGCTCACCACATTCCTGCTCAATGTTTAACTGTACAATGCCCAAAGAATGCTTGCTTGAGATAACCTTCCCGTTAAGACATAAGCTATCATTTAACTTCCTCATCTTTTATGTTTATGATGTTTACCTAAATTCTCCATCATTTATGATGTTTGCCAAACTCCCTCATTCGATTTTTCCCTTTTAAAAACCCCCGACTGCAGCTACTAGGGGTCGAACTCCTCTGCACCTGCGAGAGTTATGAGCTCGGCCCCAGTGCACTGGTTTCCTGAGTAAACCTCTTGCATCTCTTGAATTATTGGGGCGTCGGCTTATTCCAAGACTTGAGTGAGGGTCTCCCTGCTCTGGGGGTCTTTCAGTTGGGAGCTCGTCTGGGATTTGTGACCACCCAAATTCTTGAGGACCCCTCTTGGAGGTAAGATTCTGTCTTTGTCTGCCGGCTGTGTCTGAATCTGGTACTTTCGGTTTGCAGTCATCCATGCTCGTGAGAGCAACGATCTCTCTATCCGGGATGAAGGGGACAGTTATCGACAGACATGTTAGGAGATAACCGACTGTTGCCCTGGGAGACATCCCAGGAGGTCTGAGGGAAGTCTGGGGACACCTGGAGATTTCCCGTCTGGGTGCTGAGGAGAGACTTTGCGTCCCCTCGGCCGTCTGATTCTGTTTCCTGGTGTTGAAAGTCCCGCAAGAGGCGGGCTCTGGTTTCGGCTTTCTCTGTCTTTCTGAGTGTTCTTTCGTGTGACTTGGATGATGGGACAGACTGTCAGTACTCTTGGTCAAACTCTCGACCACTGGACAGAAATTAGAACTAGGGCACTCAACCTGTCTGTAGAAGTTAAGAAGGGACCGTGTAGAACTTTTTGTTCTTCAGAATGGCCAACGTACAACATTGGCTGGCCTCCGGAGGGTACACTTGACCTTACTGTGATTTCTGCCATTAAGAATATGGTTTTTCAGAAGGGACCAAGGCCTCACCCTGGCCAAGGACCTTATATTTGTGTCTGGGACGATCTGGCGCAAAGATCCTCTGTCCTGGTTAAAACCTTGGACCCAGAAAAGTAAGCCAGGCTCCCGAGTCCTGGCAATCCACAACACTGAGAAAAAAATGAAAGCAGAAATGGCAGAGTCTGAACCGCCAAATAAGACTCAACCCTCGGCTCCTCCTAAGATATATCCCGAAATTGAGGAGCCTCCCGATACCCCCTCAGAATCCTCAACAGGGTGCCGTTGTAGGACCAGCAGAGGGACCAGCCACTGGGACCAGGAGCAGAGCGTCCAGAGTCCTGAGGGCCCAGATTCAACTACAGTGTTGCCTCTGCGTGTATACGGCCCCCACTGGCGAACTCTAACCAGCTGCAATTACTCCAGTATTAGCCCTTCTCTTCTGCCGACCTCTACAATTGGAAATCTAACCATGTCCGTTTTTCAGAAAATCCCTCAAGCCTTACAGGTCTGATGGGGTCCCTCATGTTCTCTCACCAGCCTACTTGGGATGATAGTCAACAGCTTTTGCAGGTTCTTTCCACCACCAAGGAAAGAGAGAGAATACTTTTTGGAGGCATGGAAGAATGTGCCTGGAATCAGTGGTCAACCAACTCAACTTCAGAATGAAATAGATGCAGGCTTCCCCTTAAATCATCCTAACTGGGACTACAACACAGCTGAAGGTAGGGAGCAGCTGATGGTCTATCGCCGGGCTCTGGTGGCAGGTCTCAAGGGAGCCAGCAGGCGGCCCCCTAATTTGACCAAGGTAAGGGAAGTTCTACAAGGGGAGAAGGAACCCCCATCTGTATTTTTAGAATCTCTCTTAGAGGCTTACAGGTGTTATACTCCCTTTGATCCTACTTCCGTGAGTCAGCAAGCAGCAGTTGCTATGGCTTTTATTGAACAGTCTGCCTCTGATATTAGGAGAAGGTTACAGTGCCTGGAAGGTCTGTAAACATTATCTTTGCAAGAACTAGTTAGGGAAGCAGAGAAAGTGTACCATAAGAGAGAGACTGAGGAAGAAAAAAGAGAAAGAGAAAAAGAAGGAAGCTGAGGAGAGACAGGATAGACGAGATAGAAGGCAAGAAAGAAACTTAACTAGGATTTTGGCCGCAGTAGTAGGCAACAGGGAAGCTCATAGGAAGGAAGAAGGAACTAGGCAGACAGGGTACCTGGGCAATGAAGGGCCAAGGAGACCTCACAACCCTGAAGGACCCCCTGGGAAGGCTTTAGATAAGGATCAATGTGCTTATTGTAAGGAAAAGCATTGGGCAAGGGACTGCCCCAAGAAGAAACACAAGACACCCAAGATCTTCACCTTAGAAGAAGATGATTAGGGGAGATGGGGCTCGGCCCCCTCCCCGAGCTTAGGGTAATCCTAACTGTGGAGGGGACCCCTACGGACTTCCTTGTTGACACTGGAGCAGAATTTTCAGTTTTAAAGAAACCAATGAGAAAATTAAAAGATAAAAAAAACATAGTAATTGGGGTCACTGGCCAGAAACCATATTCTTGGGCCACCGACAGGAAGGTTGATCTGGGAAAAGGTCAAGTAACTCACTCCTTTCTCGTCATCCCTGAGTGCCCCATGCCACTATTGGGGAGAGATTTGCTGTCTAAGCTAGAAGCCCAAATAAGCTTTTCCTCGGAAGGAACCATAGTCAATTGGCAGACTCCCACTTCTATGATCTTGGCCTTAAAACTGGAGGAAGAATATAGATTACATGAGTCCCCAGCCCCACCAGACAAGACACCGGGGGGAACACGGCTAGAGAGGTTCCCCAGAGCATGGGCAGAGACGGGGGGCATGGGAGAGGCCAAACGAGTGACCCCCATCATCATAAGCCTAAAGACTGATGCAACCCCCATTGGGGTATAACAATACCCTATGAGCAAGGAAGTCCGACAGGGCATCAGACCTCACATCCAAAGACTCCTGCAACTAGATATTCTGGTTCCTTGCCAGTCTCCCTGGAACACTCCGTTGCTGCCAGTTAGGAAGCCAGGCACCAATGATTACCGGCCAGTACATGATCTAAGAGAAGTTAACAAAAGGGTGCAAGATATCCATCCTACTGTCCCTAACCCTTACAACCTGCTCAGTTCTCTCCCTCCTGACAGACAATGGTACACTGCTCCGGACTTGAAAGATGCATTCTTTTGCCTGAGACTACATCCTACAAGCCAGGTGATCTTTGCTTTTGAATGGAGAGGCCCAAAAAGCTGAGCTGATCGCACTCACACAAGCCTTGTGGCTGGCAGAAGGAAAGGCTATCAGCATCTACATGGACAGCAGGTACGCTTTTGCCACCGCTCACATACATGGGGCAATTTATAAACAGAGGGGGTTACTCATGTTGCCTGAGAAGGACATTAAAAATAAAGAAGAAATCTTGATCCTGTTACAGGCCATACATCTGCCAAAGAAACTGGCCATTATAAATTGTCCTGGCCACCAAAAGGGTCAAAATGTCATAGCCAAGGGAAATCAAATGGCTGACACAGCTGCCAAGCAGGCGGCTCAAGAGACTATGATCCTCGCAGCTGAACAAAAAACTAAGGAACCTAAAGACTATTATGACATTAGAGAAACAACGTGGTAGCAAAGAAGATACTGGAGGAGATTTTCCCATGATTTGGCATCTCTAAGGTAATTGGATCAGGCAATGGCCCTGCCTTCGTTGCCCAGGAAAGTCAGGGACTGGCCACCCAACTGGGGATTAATTGGAAATTACATTGCGCTTATAGACCCCAGAGCTGAGGACAGGTAGAAAGAATAAACAGAACGTTTAAAGAGACCTTGACTAAATGAACCTTAGAGACCGGAAAGGACTGGACAGCCCTCCTGCCCTTTGCCTTGTTCCGAGTACGGAAAACCCCAGGGAAATATAAACTCACACCATTCGAGCTCCTCCATGGGGGACCACCACCCCTTGCCAGAAGCAGGAGGGGTACTTGATCTTGATGCCTCTTTCTCCCAACCCCTGTTAGCTCATTTAAAGGCTCTTGAACTGGTCAGAAAGGACGCCTGGGAACAGCTAAAAGGAGCATACAAACCGGGAACCACAGCTGTACCACATAAGTTCCAAGTGAGAGACTCCGTCCTGGTCCGGCGTCATCGATCCGGCAATCTCGAACCTAGATGGAAGGGACCCTACCTGGTGCTCCTGACAAGTCCCACCACAATCAAGGTTGATGGCATACCAGCTTGGATCGACGCATCCCACGTCAAAGCAGCCCCTCCTGCAACCCAAGATGACTCCTGGAAGCTGGAAAGGACTGGTGATCCTCTTAAGCTGCGTTTATGTCTCCTGCTCACCACAGAAGACTAGAAATCCCCATGGTCCTCAAACTTTAACCTGGCAGGCACTATCACAAACTGGGGATGTAGTCTGGTCCACCTCTAAAGTCGCTCCCCCTGGTACTTGGTGGCTCTCTTTGTTTCCTGAAATCTGTGCCCTGATGCCAGGGTTAGACTTATGGGACATTCCTGGGTTGACTCAGGAAGAAAAACCCTTAGAAGAGGTGCATTTACAAAAAACGGTCCCTTCATCAAGGAACAGTTTCACAGGGCCAGCACCTTGCTGATTCCCTGGGATGTAAAGGTAGACCTATGCAGAGAAGACTGCAGCAGACCTCCTTTTATGTTTGCCCTAGAGACGGCAGATCTAGGTTGAAGACACATAGATATGGAGGACTGGGACATTTCTATTGCAAACAATGGAGATGTGAAACTACCGGAGATGCCCACTGGCGTCCCACATCCCTATGGGACTTGATTACTGTCGCTAGAAAAAATAAGGGCCTAGACTCTCTCAATATCACCTTCACAAATCCAGGGAAGCAGTTTACTGCCTGGCCCAAGGGGCGAACCTGGGGTCTGAGGTTCTATATGTCAGGATGGGATAACTGATTTTTGTTCCAGATTAGGCTCAAGATTGAGAGTCCTCCAGTGGTTCCCATAGGACCTGATAAGGTACTCCCAGAGCAAGAACCTCCCCAAAGGGTGTTACCACCGCCTCCTCCCCCCATAAGTCCTGATTCCCCCGTTTCTGAGCCCCAGCCCCATGGGATGATAAGTCCCACTGCAGAAACCTTCACTCTGCCCCCTACCACTGGTGATAGACTCTTTAACCTGATTCAAGGGGCTTTTCTAGCTTTAAATACTACCAATCCCGATGCTACCTCATCTTGCTGGCTTTGTCTTGCTGTTGGTCCTCCTTATTATGAGGGAACTGCCATCTCTGGTACAGTCACCTTCATGACAGATCCAAATCAATGTTCCTGGGACTCCCGAAGTAAGCTCACCCTTACTGAAGTCTCAGGCTCAGGATTATGCCTGGGGACAGTACCTCGCTCCCACCAGCACCTCTGCAACAGCTCGTCAACGGTTATGGTAACAGAGACCAACCCTTATCTGTTACCAAGTAACAATAGCTGGTGGGCGTGTATTACTGGGTTTACCCCCTGTGTCTCTAATGTTGTGTTTAAATGATCAAGAGACTTTTGTGTTATGGTTCAGCTGGTTCCTTGTGTCTACTACCATCCTGAGGAGACAGTCATAGATGCCTATGATTATAACCAAAGAAGGGTCAAGAGGGAACAGGTATCCCTCACCTTAGCAGTAATGTTGGGTTTGAGCATAGTAGCAGGAATTGGTACCGGGACTACAGCACTCGTTAAGGGACCCCAAGACCACCAACATGGCCTGAATACTCTGCAGGCCGCTAAGACACAGGATATCAAAGTGCTAGAAAGCTCTGTCACTAAGTTAGAAGAATCTCTTACCTCCCTGTCTGAGGCAGTTCTGCAGAATAGAAGAGGCTTAGACCTGCTGTTCGTTAAGGAAGGGGGACTATGTGCTGCCCTTAAAGAAGAATGTTCTTTTTACATCGATCACTCTGGAGCTATCAGAGATTCCATGAGCAAGCTCAGAGAAAGATTAGAAAAGCGCAAACGAGATGGGGGGCCACACAAAACTGGTACGAGGGCTGGTTCAGCAGATTGCCATGGATGACGGCTTTGCTTTCTGCCCTGATGGGTCCCTTACTGATCTTGCTTCTTCTGCTGACTATAGGACCTTGAATAATTAATAGATTAATTGCTTTTATTAGACAAAGAGTTAGTGCTGTACAGATTCTTATGCTACGCCAACAGTATCAGAGATTAGAACAGGGCAATACAGACTAGATAGAGTCAGAAATTTAGTTCTGCAGTTCTATGATTAGAACTGCGTACTAAAAGAAGTGGGGAATGAGAGATCCCAACTCAACATTTTTAGAGCCCTAGCGACTAGCCCATCACAGAGTAACTTGTCCTTCTGCCCTCTCCTGAGAAACCGGAGACCTCAAGATAAACTTAAAAGATTACACTCCCTGATCCAGGAACTAGCCCACCACATTCCTGCTCAATGTTTAACTGTACAATGCCCAAAGAATGCTTGCTTGTGCTAACCTTCCCATTAAGACATAAGCTATCATTTAACTTCCTCATCCTTTATGTTTATGATGTTTACCTAACTTCCCCATCCTTTATGATGTTTGCCAAACTCCCCCATTCGGTTTTTCCCTTTTAAAAACCCCCGACTGCAGCTACTAGGGGTCGAACTCCTCTGCCCCTGCGAGGGTTATGAGCTCGGCCCCAGTGCACTGGTTCCCCGAATAAATCTCGTGTGCTTGCATCAAGAAGGTCTCTCTTGAATTATTGTGGCGGCGGCTTATCCCGAGACTTGAGTGACGGTCTCCCCACTCTGGGGGTCTTTCAGTGTGGAAGAAGATAAGATAAACACTTAGGAAGAATGTTTATTGTAACTTAGAGTTTTAGTAGCTCCATTCTTGGATCTATGGTGAGGCAGAACATCATTGTATGGTGAGCATTTTGGTCTGAAGCTGCTCACTTCACAGCAGCCAGGAAGCAGTAAGACAGAGGAATAACCTGAGGGGTCCATAATTAAAGGGCAAGCATCTCCAACCTCTTCCCTCTGTACTCCACCTCTTAAAGGTTTCAACACTTCCTAATCATGCAAAGACTGAACACACAAATCTCTGTGGTGGTATATCAATGTGTGTGTGTGTGTTTGTGTGTGCGTGTGCACATGGATGTTATTCATGTGGGTATGTATGTATATATGTGCATTCATGTGCTGGTTAGAGGTCAACTCCATTTGTTTAGAGCTTTGAATGTTTTTTATGTAAAGATCTCTCATTGACCTAGAAATCATTGATTATGCTACGTAGGTTGGTCAGTAAATTACAGGCCTCCCCCTGTCCCACCTGTACAACACAGGAGTTGCGAGTATATATTACCATGCCCAGTTCATTTATTTGGCTTCTGGGATCAAACATGGGTCCCCATGCTTCTGTAGAAAATGCTTTACCAACAAAGCCATCTCCCCAGGCCCAGACAGACCTATTTTCAGCTTTCTGAGAAACTTCCATACTGCTTCCCATAATGGTGACACTAACTTACACAAATGAAACATTTTAAAGAGCAAAGAGACACAGTACCTTCTCTCCTTCAATAAATGCCATTGAATTGTCAATTAAAACATCATTCCTACAATCTTCCTAAGCAAATGTTGAGATTTCAGGTTCCAAAATACTATGAAACTGCTACTTTATAGAAGAATATGGGTCACAGGCCACAAAGCCAAATGGTAGGCTCGCTCTTTCATCTGTTTTAGAAAATAATCAGGTGTGCTAACCTGTCTTTAGAGTTGCTCTGTTGATGTAGGCATCTAATCATCATCTCAACCCCATCTAATAGGGTCAACAAAAGTGACAGCTTCCAATCATCCTATTCTGCAAAGACTCAGAAAGATGGGCTCATTGGATTAGTAATATTTTGTATTGGAGACATAGTCAGGGAGTCATACCCAATCAAATCCTCACTCTTGCAGGACTGGTATCTAAGTCTCTGTCTCAGTGTATTGCTCACACTTAACACACACTCTGGGCTGACATTCAATGAAGTTTTGTGAAGAAAGACGTAACAGAAATAGCTGCAATGATCTAGTCAGTCTTGAAAAGAGTTCATAGAGGTAACAGAGGCACCTATACTACTCACCGGGTATTGTGCATTTAAGAACTCCAAAGCAGAGAGTGGGTTTCAGCAGAATTTCAGAACCCTAGGCCACATAGCACACTCTTTCAATCCTCACTTCTCCTGCGGGGGCTGACTTGTCTTCGAAACCTTTAACCTCTCTTTTCTAAGCCTCTTGTTCTCAGTACTTGATGGGAGTAAGGAGAATTTGCTTGGCTCCATTGAAAGGAGTGGAAGCATGGGACAGGTGTTATCAGTACTATGTGTCTTGCTTTATGGTCTGCTTGTGAATGTACTTCTTTTCGACTTATATGAACTCCACCAGGACAAACCATGCTCTCCTTTATGCTAGTATCTCTGTTCCTTACCAGTTTTTGGAACACATAGTTTTGGGTCTCGGAGGCTATGAACTGGAATATAAACTCCTCTGTCCACTCCCTTTACGTTCATGGATGAGGACAAAGGTCCTGAGTGGAAGAGGGACATAGCTTGACTGTCTCAGTCCAGCATTCATTCTGGGCATGGGCAGAGGTGTCTGGAATAGAGAAAGCACACAGACAGTGAGTTTAAGTTCTATCTTTATCATTAAATAAACTGCACAACATTAGGTCAATTAGCTTCTCAGCATTTCAGCACCTCATCTATAAAATGGAATTAAGCATTGATCTTAATAAAAGCAGACTCTCTGATTTAAAAACTTTTAATAAAGCTGTTTTGAGTTTTGAACACTTCTTGGTAGTCTTTAATGATCCAATAAAGAACTGCAGTTTTGCTTGTTGAAAGCTTTAGATTAGTAATGTTTGTTGCACTGAGTTTCCTGGTACAGATGTCTAGGACCCAACATCCAGCACAGAGCCAGCTATGACGCTGTCCAGGCCTCTCTCTCATTTTCTACAGGATCTCAAAGTGGCTGGGTGTGGACTACCCAGATTGAGACAAGAAGTCTGGGACCAACTGAGGTCCCCAAGAGTGCTGATTTGTTTATTATGGGTGAGAGTATGGGACTCCCGCCCAGCTGTATTCTATTTAATTGGCATTTTCAAAGTGCAACACAGCCTATAAGTCATCCCTGCACCTCTAGATTACCCGGCACAACTCCAATAGAATGTTGACAAAGAAAGTGAACGTCAGGCAAGTGAAAAACATTGCCGAGGGATAACCATACGGCAACTTCTACATACGAAAGATTTCACAGTATTATAGAACACATTGGTTGTCTCAAGGTGTCTGGACCGCTTTGCACGTTGCTTTATTTCCTTTCAGGAGTGTTTGGATGTCTCTTTTGTAAACGAGAGGAGGCATGAAAAAGACAAAGTTAAAATCAAATACTTAAGAGCCAGCAGAAAATCCGTTCTAGGTTGCGCTACATGGGCATAAATCGAATAAACCACTAGGGGGCAATCCAAGAATGGGAAAAAATATCAGCGGCGGCCAAGAAAGAAATCATTTAGTAAGCAGAACAAGAAAGAGTGTTGCTTTTTACGGTACAAGGTTACTCTTGACTTGGAAAAATTCATCGTAAGTAATCAGAAACACTTGGCAACAATATACTGATCAGAATTGTGCCATCGAGACAAATGTGACTGAAAATTTAGATCCCTTTCCAGGGTAGTGGGGAACTCCTGCACGTTGGAAACTTGAAATAATTTTTAATTAAGGATACACATAATGTGACCAGAGAGTAAAGAATGCCTAAGCATACTGGGCTAGTGTTTATACACAGATAGACTCACACATGGTTTGCCTTACATCTCACTACCCAACATGGGCTATTTGATAAAAGATATACTGAAAAGAAATCGGCCACACGTGTTAATGCCCAGATTTATAGATTCAAGTGTGATAACAATGTTTTATCCTTTTCCACAAGTCTCATAAAAATTATATTTTCAAGTCAAACTCCCTTTTCTCCCAGTAAGTATTTATGTCATTTTACTATATTGAAGAACTACAAAAGAAGAAAGCATGGGAGAGTAGAGACTTTAAAGAAATGAAAAGTTATAATGAAGATGATCACTATTATACTGTAGCTGACCAATGAACATCTTCCCTGCAGAGGGAAAACAAAATGTGCTATTTCTGTGGAATTTCCTAACTTTGCATTTGACTGCTCTGACAATTATCTGGGGGTAGTAAGGCATGCCTTTTTTAAAGGACAGTATTCTGTGTCCCAGAATGGCATATCCACAGAGGACATTAATTATGCTTGTGTCACACTGGTTTGTCAAACATGGCATTTTTCTCCATTAGGGAACTGGATATAGATTCAGTACTAATAAATCCAAGAAAGGAAATGCACTAGTGAGGCTGGACACTAACATGGAGATTTATTAAAGTATATGAGAAATATTTGATAAGCTTAACTCACAAAGTGGTAACTGCATTTCATTGATGCCAAGATATTTTAGTGGAGAGGATGATTACTGAGCTTCTGGGAAGTGGGGCGAGTGTCTTTACCACAGTGATGCAGAATCAGCTTGAATACATAGATATGTAACCTCCTCTCTGAAGCTTGAAGATGAGCATACGTGTGGGGGGAGGGTGGGGTGGGCATGGTACCCATCGTTGAGTATTTGCTGAATAAGTAATTATTCAGAAGAGATGGGAAGTGATGGGAAGGGGCAACCTAAGGGGAGGAGAACTTGTCCAGTGACAGAAACTGAAAAACACATGTGTGTTCAGTAGGGCTTGGCTGAAAGCCAGACTGTGTAAGTCTAGAGAGCAAGGGAGAGAAAACTTGGCCAATATATAGTGTGTGTGTGTGTGTGTGTGTGTGTATGTATGTATATATGTATATTACATTGAAACGTAAGAAAATAAAATTTGGGTTTCTAGTGACCCAATTCTAGTCAAGGGGAAACATAGGTTACCAAGTCTTTGCTTCAGACATGTCTGAGGCAGCCATGGCAAGCTTGGGGACTCAGTCTAGAGGCTGCAGTCATCATCTAAAGAAGAAACAAATGAAAAGAGACCAGCGCTGAGGAGATGCAGAAGAGTCAGACAGCTCAGGCCCGGTCCATGTAAGATGTGGTGGAGGGTGCAGACACTGGATCACTGCTCAAGTCATGCCAAAGATCCATTTACTCATTGAGCATTTCCTATGATGTACCGCTTGGGAAACAGAACAGAATTCAACTCCTGCTCTTACAACACTCATACTCTAGCAGGGAAGACAGATATGAAAGACAGCAACTGTGTAATCCCTGCTAGGGCAGGACAGGATAAGAGAAGATGGATGGGTAGGATAGGGCGGGTTGGGTATGGTGGGAGAAGATAAGAAAGGGCTAGGTAGGGTAAGTACGTAAAATAAGACAGGTACAAGACACTGCAAGAGTCTTATTCAGGAGTATGCTTAGGTTCAAGAGCTTTCTAACCCTAAGTAATCACAACCATGGTGCTATTGATTACCTAAACCCAATAAAATAATTTATGGGATGAGTCCATTGAAACATATTTATTAGGAAACTGGGCACTGTTGTGGGGATACAAGAGATAAAAGTCCTGTCCTCATGAAATTGGAATCTAGCAGCGAAGGACATCTATAATGTAGGATACAAGTAGGATGAAGAGAAAACCAGCAGAGGGAGTCAATATGAATTGTCCCAGGCAGGAGCAGGGAAGCCTAAACTTATGCAGACAACGGGAAAGATGTTAGAGTGCTCATCCTATTGATGACGACCTCACTTCCGGTACTGAGGAGCGCAAGCAAGCCACTTTGCTTTCCCCATTCTCACCAATGCAAACACTTCAGTCTTGTTTCGTTGGATTGGGACTATCATTTCTCAAAACTGTCATTTTACTTTATGAAAAGGCACACCTGAAGTTCTCTTAAAAGTCTGAAGACAGGAAAAGTGAGAAATGAAAACCAACAGAGCACTTGGCACTTTACACACTTGATACACACAGAGAGGAGGCACACTTCAGAGCCAGCCTCTTTCTGTCCCCCAGAAGCCTTCAGGCTTGGCGGGGCAGATGGCAGTACATGTTGTAGCTTCATGTCTGCTGTTGATAAAACAAAACATTGACAAAAAGCAGTCCATCACAGCACAGAAGTTACAGTGTCTGGAGCTCTGAGTACCTAGTCACATCTTATAGTCAAGAGCAGAGAAGAATAATGCAAGCAGGCATGCTTGCCTGGATCTGTTTTCTACAGTTCAGAACTCCCTGTGTAGGGAATGGCGCCACCATTACAGGACTAGGTTTTTTTCACATCAATTAATGCTTATGATAACCCCCCATAGTTGTACCCTCATATTAACTTAATCTAGATAATTTCTCAGGTGGGCTGTCTTCCCAGGTGATCCTTGGTTGGTGGACATGCATGTACCCACCATTTCCATGGCTCACTGAAGCCTGTGCTTCCCACGGAAGGTTTAGTTCTGGGATTTTGTGTTTGCTGTAGGCAGAACTGTCCCAAGTCTCCATAAGAGGATTTGGTGAATGACTCATTCATTTGTAGGTGATGACTGACCACATGTGGTCAACAGAGGCTGGCTTTGTGACAAGAAGCATAGAGAATCACAAGTGGAGGCTTGGTTCATCTAGAAGAGCTGATGATTAGAGGACAAGGTAGCCTCCTTTCCCCTCATTCCTGTGCTATTCAGACATTGCTTGATCCTGGTTAGATCTATCTGCACCCTCACGGGAAGCTATTTGATCATGTCTCCTGGCAAGTAGAATAAATTCTAAATCCTTTCCATAACTTCTTTCCTACATGAGCTGGTCACAACTGCTCTCTTCCAACACTATGTGTTTTCTTTAATCTGCTCTGGCCACAGTGGCCTCTGCCTGTCTCTTTAACAGTACAGGTTTGATCCTGACAGGGACACTTGCACTTGAATTCACTGATCCTGGGACACTGTCTCTCTCCAGATTTGCTCTGGGCAGCTCTTGGATATGGCAAGCCCATTGGTCATACATGGTTTAGGCTTGGAAGGTGGTGATGGAGTGTGGAGCCTCACGCTGGTTCACTCTTGAAGAGGGTTCTAAGATAACTGTGACCCATTGATAAGAGGGGGAAGATTACATCACAGAAGTAGGAGCTAAAATGAAGCAGGTGCTACTCAAGAGTCACTCACTGTGACGTAGGTAGATGGTTTTCCTTTCCCTTTTCAGTTGCTTCCTCCCAGGCCACTGGAGGAGTTGGAGACTGGGAGAGTGAAATCTTTAAACCACATAGGAGTGTTTAAGCTTTAACTTAAAGCACATTGAGTTTATGTTAAATAAACCAGGGACTATGAAACCAATCTGTCAGATAAGACCATCGTGCCCCCAGTTTTCTGTCCTATCCCATTGCCTTGCTTACACTTATCTTGGGGTTTATTTCTTCCTCTATAGAAATATCGGAGTAAAAGAAGTCTTGCACATCTGCTAGAAATGGGTCCGTGTCACTACCAATGTATTCTAGATCCATCACAAAGGTTTGTGTGTGTGTGATCCTTTGAATGTGCATGTGTGTGCACATGTTTGTGGATGCCAGAGGTCAACCTCAGGTGTCAGTCATTTCTAAAGATACTATACACTTTGCCCTTTGAGACTGTGTCTCAGCTAGACTGTCTGGCAAGTGATACCCATGGACCTACCTATCTGCTTCCCTGGCACTGGGATTACATGTATGCGCTACCACATGACTTGGGATTGGCTCAAGGTGTTCATGCTTGGTCTTTGTTTACTGACTTACCTCACCAGTACCTAAGCACCTATCAAGAGGTCTTTGAAATGCCCCTCCCTAATGGGAGGACCTTAGAATTCTGATGCAGGCAAAGAAGGAATGTAGCATATGCCAGATAAAGCAAGAATCAAATCTAGTGCAGGGATTGTCTGCTGGCATCCTTGACCAGGGCCCTCACTAGTTCTGGATGAGGGAGTAATGAGAACAGCTATCAGAATCCTCTACATGCCTGTACGGCCATCATTGGTCTCCAATTAGCCGGTGATAGACTATCAAGTCAGCCCTCTGTACTCCATCATCCTCACGAGTTCTAGGTTGAAAACCCTGTAAGAGTTCAGAAAGATCTCTATGGAAGTAGTGACTCAGGGTGCCTGGAGTTTTTCCAGGGAGCAGGTAGCCCAGGCTTCACAAAGGACAGGGAGATGGGACCATGGTCTCAGCATCCTGACCCCTTTCTCATCCAAAATGGGTAAGGCAGGAACTTATCCACAGTTCTGCCCCTTACTCACATTCTGTATCGTCGGAGTGTTATTTCAACAGCTTTTACACTAGTTTCCTCCTGAAGGGTGTATTCATGTTACCAAGCCTGTCCCAATTCTGTCGCAACCTTCCGATCCTCAGAGACAATGGTTTTCAGGGTCATTGTCTCTCTCTGAACATTTCCAAATCCTAGTTGCAGGGCCTAAGTGAATTCCGAAGGCACAGATTCCTAACCCAGTTCATGGCTCACCACACTTGCTACTCTTTCCCCTGGGCTAAGATGTTTGTACAGGAACACCTGAAATATATTACAAGGGCAAATTTCTTGATGGCAGTAATGTAGAAAGCAAAGGTTCTGTGACCAGAGATGCTTCCTGAAATGCAGTTTTAAAGAGAATGACAGGTCTCTTTACTATAAGATGTCTTATAGCTCTCCGTATACAAATAGGTATATGAAGGGGGCATTAAGAGTCATCTCCCTCCTACTTGATGACAGTACCCTTTTCAGTTCTGGCAGAAAATTTGAAATGACATTTAAGGGACATGCTTTAGGAACCATGGTTCTACTAACCTTGGGAGAAATAAACCGTTAAAATGTATACAACTAATACAGGTATGTTAATTACACTGCCACCAGTTCAGTCTTTCAATTTCTGTCACTCTTCTTTTGCTGTGTATGTTTATGGTGTGGTTGCAAGAGTATTATGTTTGCATGTGTTCCGGCAAATGTATGTGCCAGTGCATGTACAGATGTAGGCATGAAATCTATATCAGATGTCTCCTTCCATCACTTTATACTTTCTTTCTTGAGGTAAGGTCTTTTGCTGAGTCTGGAACTTGCTGGTCCTGGATAGTTGAGCTAGACTGCTCGAGGGATCTATTGTGTCTGTATTCCTAGGTCTGAGACTGTAGGCTGCCCAGCCCTTATGTGGGTCCTGGGGATCTGAACTCTATCTTTATACTGGTCAAATGCTTTGCTCACTGAGCCATCTCTCTAGCTCCTCTAATACACTTTTAACACTACAGTTCACCACTAAAGTTGAAATAGATTATAATCTTTTTTCAACACTCCATTAAAGACACCAATACAGCATATGGGTACTATTCTTTAGTATATTGCATCTATCTACTTGTGAGTTGAGAACTAATATTGTTTTTACTTTGTGCCATTGTCTAACTTTATAAAACATCAAAATCTAAATATCCAGGTGATTAGTAAAAGAATATCTATTTTCAAAATCTCTGTCACTTCTCTCTCTCTCTTTCTCGCATGCACGCACACACCCAAGCACGCGTGCACGCACGCACACACATACACACACACACACACACAAATCCCAAATACCAGACATAGAAATGGGCATGCCTCTTTTCCTCAGGTGAGATAAGACTCCTGCTAGAACCGAAAGCAAATGGATTCCCACCAGTCCTGTTGGGTCCCTCCCTTCACTGTGCCTTACGTACACTATGAAGAACTCAGGCAGCACTGTCCTGAGGGCCTTATTAGGATTATCCTTCATAAAGCTCAAGAAACATAAGCCACCAGGACAGTGCTTAACTGACAGTGTTCTACTTGAATGTTCTCACAGCTACAATGTAAGCTAAAATTACCCAGCATGCAACACCAAACATCTACCTCATATTACTTTTCTCCTCACAGACAGAGTTGAAAAGAAGTGCTTAGGCTAAGAGCCACAGATGAAACTACCAAACAAATCTGTTATTTCTTTTTATTCTCTGAATCTGTTCACAGACATTTGCTAGAATACATGGTTCTGATTTGTTTTTGTGTCTCCCCATTGTTTGCATTTATCTTGTTTTGTGTGTGTGTGTGTGTGTGTGTGTGTGTGTGTGTGTTGCACCTCTGTGCATGTGTGCCAGAGGAGGACATCAAGTGTCCTGCTCTATCATTCTCTGCCTTATTCCTTTGCAACAAAGTCCCTCACTGAACTTGGAGCTAAATCTAGAAGGCAGCAAGACCCAACAACCCTCCTATTTCTGCCCCGGACAGTGCTGGGATTACAGGAGTCTGTGGCTATGTTCCACTTTTTATGTGAGCACTGGAGATTTGAATTCTGGTCCACATGTTTCCGCAGCAAACATTCTTAGCTACTTAGCCATCCCCCAGCCCTCCAGTTTTTAAGTTACCTTGGTTTGTTTATGGGGAGGCACTCATGTGCTACCATGCATCTGTGGAAATCAGAGGCCAACCTGTGGGAGTCGGTTCTCCCCTTCCACTGTGTATGTTCCAGGAGTTAAACTCAGGCTGTCAGGCTTGGCAGCAGGTACCTTTGCCTGCGGAGCCATCTCACCAACTATCTTCAATTGCTTTTTCATGCTTGTATCTCATTCTATGTGCTGATAGCTTAGACCATTCTAGCAAGAGACCTGTTTTAAGCTGGGAAAACAGAGCTATACTGGTCTTTCCTATAGCAACTTCCAAGCATTTTTAAAACTATGAAATAAGTACAGTGGAAAAGAAAAGTTTGCAATTTATAAACACAAGGCTGTCTGGAAACACGTTGAGAACTATGCAGAATAATTTTGGATTCGGCCGTGTGACTATGCTCAGCTTCTAAGAAGCAGCTGTGACACCACAGAGCAGTGCATCCATTGTTCTTAGGAATTCAATTCATTTTAAATTGCCCATCCAAATGGTAAACAGTGAGATGTGATGCACTCTGCAGGGTAAAACGTAAGAATTTTTATTGTGGCCACAACTGTTAGCTGGGAAGCAATTCAGTCTGTGCTAATTAGGCTCCACTTACCGTCTTTTCAGAAACTGTTAACCTCAGATAAGTGAGTGAAATCATGCTAAGTGGAGGGATTGGGATAAATGACCTTGCCTACTCTGGTATAATGACAAGGCTTGCACAGGCATATGCAGATTTCCCACAAAAGGAGAGCCACAATTTTTGGAAGAGAAAATTTTATTTTCAAAACTAAAAGCAGCATGGGAATTCTGTTTACTGTAAGATGAGGCTTTCTATGTGTATCAATATAGCCAATAAATTACTGTTTCTCTTCAAGGACTACTATGTAAATGTTGAATCCAAAACATTATAATTGCCTGTTGAAGTACTTTGATGCTGCCATCCGGACGCATTATAACCACACATTACAAAAATATCAATATATGACTCTCAGAAGAAAACACATACATATACAAACATAAGAATTCATATCCTCTGTATGTCACAAATTTAATATAAACCTTTGAAGCAGGATTGGATAAGACAAAAATCAGTTCTCAAAAAAAAACCCTGAAAGTTTAACTTAATTGCCAAATATTCCCTATTGCCCCAAACATCAGTATTTTGAAATCTCTATACAAAAGTATGCTTCCAGACTGTTTAAACGCTCTAATGCACACAATAGTTTTCAAATAATAAAGCCATTTGAAGAATGTTGGGTAAAAGATATTATATGACACACACACACACACACACACACACACACACAAGAGTCAGTGATAAAAAGCTGGTGTCTCCTACAATGAGTGCCAAAAGACCCTGGCGTGCTGGCAGGAAGAATCAGTGTCATCCCTCCCTGCAGTCCAGGTAGTTTCCTTTAATCCAGTAGCAAATCTGCGCATATTTAAGAGGAGTGATTCTGACTGCCACATTGAAATCCTGTGGAGAGCCATTCATGTCCACCCATTGGTGGCCCGAAAAGATGCCAATAATTTTCCTTTCCCATTTCTGCTGTGGTCTCTTCCACATCCTCACATAGACCCCTGAACCACTGGCGCCTGGCTGGGCATCACACTGCTGATAGAGAAGGTCGTAGGTCTCATCTTTGACATCACAGAAGCGGTACACCAAATTGCCTGGCCGGTCATTGTCATAACCAGAGAAGTGGATCCTGCCCCCTGGGAGCTGCTTAGCTGGAGGGCTCACCCCAATCTTCATGAACTTCCTTTTGTGGGGTTTCTTGAGTTCCAGGAGGGCGTAGTCATAATCCATGCCGATGTCATTGGCATTGCCCTTGATCCATCCCTTGGGCACATGGGTGCGTTTCACCCGGATCCACTGAAATTTCATCTTGTCAGGCACGGCTGAGCTCGAGCTGTTGTCCCCTCTGCCGCCATCTTTATACTTGGGCTTCAGGAAGCCCACTCGGAGTTTCTGTGTCCCTTTCACATAGGTTTTTCCATCATGTATGCAGTGCGCAGCAGTAAGGACGTGTTTTTCTGCCACTAGCGTGCCGGTGCAGCCCGTAGACAGCTTCACCGATGTTGAGAAAGGGTAGTTTAGCAGGAAGTCCTTCCCGAAAATGCTAAACCTGCCGTCGTAGCCATAAATCTGCCTCTTCCTGCGAGATTTCCCCGCGGCCTCCGAGTCTCTACCTTGAGCCCTGCCTTCGCCGTTGCTGAGGATGTAGATGCCCACCCGAGTCTCTGTGCGGCTGCCATTGGCGTAGAGGGTTTCATAGGAAAGGTACTGCTTGGCCTCTTCATAGGTGGGCAGTGGAGCTCCCTTGTGACACTGGGGTCCACATGAGGAGGACACCTCCAATTTGGCTTTGGCATTGAAGTCTGGCTTTGCTAAGTTGAGGGTAGACTGAGGCAACACTACAGGGAGACGGTAAGCCGGCCAAGTGGGTTTCCAGGGACTACTGTAGGGACTCACCTCCCTGAACACGCAGAGCAGAAGGAGAAGAATGAAGAGTCCTGGGACCCCGGCCATGCTGAGTGCTGCTGTAGAAACAAAGACAAAAAGGCAGGAGGACAAGGGTTATAACTCATTTACTGCAGCCTGGCAAAGTGTGGCAGCATGCCTGCTGGCTATGTTTCTAAGACTGTAAGCCTTCCTCCAGTTTCCAGAGATAGAATTCCTGAGATAATGGTCTCACTTACATGCAAGGACTTGACTTTGGGATCATTCCCACACCTAATCCCCAAATGACACTGGCTGTTCCTTCCCTTCATGCCTAAGAAGCAATTGTAGCCCTGTAACAGGGCTACATCTACAGTTAACATTAGTCTGTGAACATAAGGCCAGTTCTAGTTTTTAAGCGATTCTGAACTTTCTACTTGATTATACGCCTTGTCCCTTGGCTCTTTTTTCTTCCTTCTTAGCTCTCATTTCTATTACAGTAAGTTCTTACATAATTTTCTGGGCAGCATGCTTATTTAAATAGTTAATCTAAATCACACACTTTACTGGGCAGCAAAGGCATCTGGGAAAGGTAGAGTCATACTTACTAGGAATCTTATCTTTCCTACATAATGCATGCATTTAGAAGACGTTATGAGAATTTTTGCTTTGAATATGGGGGAGAGGAAGGTTAGGTATTGCCTTTGATCCAACTCTTGGGAACATGGGTATATTTCATTCAGAGCTGCTGGAGTTTCATATTCTAGGGCGTGGCTGAACTCCAGCTGTCGGTTCCTGAACTACCATCTTTACCTTTGCATACAAATATATAATTGTAGACCTTTGGATTATGCTGCATAGCTCAAGAAATCGCTGCCACAGATGTGAAGCTTTGACACTGTATTAAGTCTAGCAACTTTCTGACTATTACTGTTCGTTATTTACTCAGGTGTCTGTATCTGTGTTTTCAGTTTGTCTAATGCTTCCACCTTGGACCTTTGACACCATTTCAAAGGATCACTGGGCGAGCGCTTGTGTTACTGGAAGGATACACTAACGTTGTGGCTCAGGAAATAAGTTTTTCTGAATGATGCACAGTGACCTCCGGTGACAGATATGCAGAGACCAAGTGGTAGTGCAGACCGAGGATATGAAGCTAGGTGCAGGGAGAAAGAGGGCCAGGAGAGGTTGTCCTGCTGGAGGGAGGTGTGAGTTGAAAGGGCATTGGAAAAATTAAGAGACACACAAGGGGACACTTAGAAGGAACAACAGTCTCTGCAAGAGCATGGAGGTGTGCAACAGTGCGAATCATTTCGGGAATTATGTTCAGCTCAGCAGAGGTGACAGTAGATAGGGTGACAGCAGAGAAGACAATGGAGGCTGCAGGTAAGAGCCCCGCCGTGGAGCACTGTGCGGACTAAATGCAAGAGTACAAATTTTATCCTGAAAGATGTACTTAAAACCTTGATCACTCATCCCTGGGGAAAAGCAGTAACAAAGAGGGTTAGAAACGCTTTCATCATTGCTCAAGCATCGGAGGGCTCCAACTGGTTCGAAATCTTCTGGTTCAGCTGACTCAGCGGGTAGGGTAATTCATTCACAGTCAGCCATCTCAGAATGAGATGGGAGGGGTATTTCTCAAGAGGCCAGCTAAGGGAACAAAGCAGGAACAAGAGGAAACTGTGATTCACTCCTTTCCTCTTGTAGGGTACAGACATACTGGCAATGGCTGGGTGCATTGAGCTTGTTTTACAGAAGACCGAAAACTCCATTGATCTGACCTAGACACCTGGGCAAACCAAGCCACATCCACAATATCCCCACACTAAAATGTGTGTTCCACCACCTCTGCTATCTCTTTTGCCCCACTCCCTTGAATTCTACTGTGAGGGATAATAGGATTGGAGAAATGAAGGAATGAGATCCTTAAAAACTCCAATGTCTCAGGATTTCCTAGCCCCATAAAATTATACATTTCTTAGTCTTTCTAAATAGGAAAAGTCTTGGGTCCTTTGGGAGTGCTTAGGTTCTTGGGGAGGAACACATTAAGGTGTTTTATTACATCCTTGAACTCATGGGGTACATGGGGTGTATTTACATGTGCTTGGTGGGGATACTAATGTCAGGACTAATGCTTGAATGTGGACCGGGAAGGTGTGTTGATGCTAACAGAGTCCACCCTGCAATGGAAAGCTGAGTGATGTGGTGATGGTTAACACTTTGAGAGCTCTGCGGGGCATGCTTTCTGCCTGACTATTCCCACTTACTGGATGAGGATCCAGCTCTTGGACTCGTTTGGGTTTGAGCAGCCTTTGCTCTGTGGTAATTCCTGCCTTGCCTAGCCAGTCCACTGACATCAGAACTCCCGTAAAATGTGATCTGCTAACGAGACCAGGTGTCTGTCTCCCATTCAGGCTGCAGCGTAACTACTCCCTTTTTCCTTGACTAATGTGGAGAATGTTAGCTCTGCTAAGCCAGATGCACCAAGTTTTCTTTCACTTTATCTTAAAGAGACACAAAATCCAAGAGGTCCAAGCTGTCAAGTGTCCCTGTTTTTAAAGTATGACTGTGTGGGAGAGTAGGAAGTACAACAGCACTGTGGTTCATTTATCACAAGTGTAGCTATATATGTAATATTTTTAGTGGACAAGATGAACTTGAGA
Organism: Mesocricetus auratus; assembly: GCF_017639785.1. Taxonomy (NCBI): domain Eukaryota; kingdom Metazoa; phylum Chordata; class Mammalia; order Rodentia; family Cricetidae; genus Mesocricetus; species Mesocricetus auratus. Next base: position 108,712,401 of record NW_024429182.1, on the reverse strand, counting down.
GTGGTGGCACACACCTTTAATTCCAGCACTTGGGAGGCAGAGGCAGGTGGATCTCTGTGAGTTCCAGGCCAGCCTGATCTACACACACATAATTCTGTAAACTCTGAATTATGAAGTGTACCAAAGTGCTACCAAAGTGTCTGTAGCTTTATCCATTTACCTAAAACTGAGATGGTTAAATGACAAGGGTATCAGGGAAGAAAAAAGCAGAAAAACTCTTGTAGTGAGATATCTACCCCTCCATCACCTATAGTACTGACCACACCCGTTTGGGCATGGTCACAGGTACAGACATGATGGAAAGTGGTTTTAGGTCTAGAGTCAGGACACAGGTGGCTCTCTCTTGCTTCCAGCTGGGTCACAGAGAGCAGCTTGTGTGGATTCTTAGAGCAGAAATTTATGGCAGTCATCTATTCCTTATGTAAATACCTTCTCCCTGAATAAAATTATATTAACCTAGCTTAGTCCCATGAATTTGATCCGTGCATCCATAAACTCTGAAACTACACAAAAACATTTTCTCAAAAAAATCCACCTAGGAACTTTGCTTTAATGAATTAATCCTCCTCTCAGGCAAAATTAAGCCCTCTTTCCAAGCACTTTGCCTTACAGCAAATCCTTATTTATTTAAAGAATACTTTCTAAGGTCCCAAAGTATGCTCTGCCTCACAAGTGCCAACACGACATCCCCCCTTAGCCTGTGTTTGCAAAAGAAGCCGTGTCTTTAGAAACCAGTCAAGTGAGTGGTGCTACATGGAGGGGTACCCAGTTTTCCTTGGGGTGTGGGTGCTGGGTAGTCAGTCAGCTTGACCCTTGTCCTGATAGCTCTCAGTACAGAGGGTCCAATTTACTCTGAGGTAGATGACTAAGTGCCAACAACTTTGGAGATCTCTTACAAATGAAAGAATGCTGAGGGGTCTACTAAATGATAGGCTATTACCAATTCAGATTCCTAACAACCTAAGTTCTCATCATGCAGCCGGGGTCAGGGAGAAGTCATCCATCTGTGGGAAAGATTGCTGTCCACTTGGGGGCAGAGCACAGCTTCCTTTGTATGAGGTCAAATTGGGAGATACTTTGAAAGAACTATTTTTCTCTTAGCTTGAAACAAGGCTTATAAGTTCCCAGTGTTACTGTGCAGCTGTATTCACATACGTGTTAGGTCTTCACCCTGACAATCTTCATCCTATGTTTTCCCTAAGGTTTGTATATGCCTCTGCAAGTTAAAGCTTTAATCCACACATAGAAAGGGATGCAGGCATCAAGAAACTAGTGCAAGTATTTATTCAGAATTGATTTGGAATATCTGGTGAGCAACTGAGAGGTAGAACTTGTAAAGCCTTCATAGATTTTAACTGGTTGAGGTTCTAAGCATCCAAAGCCACTTGCCGTGTCATGAAACCTTATTTCACATGGGTTAGAAAACTATTCTGAGTGGGAAGCCCTCCACAGCGCTTCTTGTACCTCTCTGTATTCAGATGCAGCTACTGCAGAACTGTAACACTGTGTGACAGAGTAAACATTTTCTACCAACTGTGAACAGGAATTCCTGGAAAGAAGCAACGTCTACAAAATTTGACTGACACACTGAACCTTCAGTGATGTGGAGAGGTTGGAATATTGCAGGTTGAGAACCTAATTACCTTGTACTCAGCTAGTTTTAGCCACCTGGGAAGCTGCTTCTTGCTCATCTCTGTGTCAGAATTAATATCCCGTGCTTACTAGATAAACCCTTTTTAAAAAATCTATTAACTTAGCTGACCACTAGTTTCCATCAACCCAAAAGCTACCAATATCATCAGAAGAATCTGCAGTCTTTAGGAAAGCCTACCCCATGTTGTAATCACCTCTGCAATGTATATTCCTTGCTTTATATTTACTTTGCTTTATAACTTTGTTTTAGAAAACTTTTTGAAACTGCTTCCACATAAGAACATGGAAATTATCTTATTCCCTTAAAAAAAGAAAGAAAGAAAACTGTTCTGAATATCAACCCAAACCAACAAACCACTTTCACTGGTTCTTACAAGTCTAGGATTCTCTACTTACATTATTTTTTTCAGGATCAAAAATGTCCAGGGAGGTCAGGGACTATGTTATTTATGGAAGCTGGAGGTACAGGGGTGAAGAAATGAAAATGTATCACATTAATCTGTTATTTCACTGGGAGTCCAAACCTCCATGCTCATTCTGCCAAAAACAAATAAAAACAAAAACAAACAAAACCACAAAGGTATCTATCAGGGATGACTTTTAAGAACCCAGTGGAAGGATGGCTGAGTCCAGATGATGCTTTTAGGAAATTCACAAAAAGAAAGAGAGAAAAAGCCCCACTGCCATTGGAGGTCACTTCTGAGACATGTCCACTAGTCCCTGACTTACTTCTACTTGGAAGACAACCAATAGCAACTGGGATGCTTCAGACTGACGTAAGTAGTTTTGCATTAGTATCTCAGCTCACTTGATAAAAGGATGCCCCCATAGAGATAAATATTGTTTCTAACATCACAAACTCAAAGTAAGCATGTGCTATGCACATCTAAAGTGATTTACACATAGACACTGAGGGATGTAAACAGATTTAACATACACAGTTCTAATCCTAGAGCTGCAGATATGATACATGTCCTACTTAACTTTAAACCCTCTAATGTTTAAAAATGGATTGCCTTGTCCTTGTATAACTATTCGGAAAGCCAGCATCTTTTTAAAGGAATGAAGATTTCCAATCCTTATCTTCCATATAGCTAAATCTGGACAAAAAAATGTTAGGTCTATCACATTCCATTTCTAAGAATGAATCTTTGTAGGATACAGGATCCACACACACATAAATTATCTTCTAAGCTTTCCAAGTAAATGTTTTTATGCATTACTTCACCTAATGGCAAAGTGGAATGGAAAAACAAGGTGAACAACTATTTTTCACTATGTTTAGTAATACAAAAACTGCATTTCTTTTCCAGCTCTGAGTATCTGACTCACAAGAGCGTTACACATTCCCTGCCCCCAGGTTGCAATATTAGCCACTGTCTAGCTGTCTGGTGACTCAAAAGTTTTACACTCTACAAACATACTTCATAAACCCAGCAATAATATTAAGGTAGAGGAACTTGGCACACTATCAGCTGTGCTAATGATAATAATGTTTCTGGAGACTGGCATTCTGGGGTTGCCATTTGTGATTCTCCATAGTAGTCTTAAAAACTGCAACAACTCAAGGTGGGGCAATGTTTGAAAGAATGATTTAACTCCCATAAGCGGACAAGTGCTTCAAGGGAAAACCTAACTTTTCAGACATCCATTCTCTATTATACAAGGTATGAATTCCTGTGACCACAATAAGAGATAAGAAAGTACATGAAGGTGCTCGCTGTAGACACCATTTGGAAGGATGACAAAGGATCCTCCATGAGATCTGTAGCCAGGGATACTGGACAATGTGGCGCTCCTAATTCCCAAAGCAGATGCCTAAAAATGAACAAAGCTCTGCGAATGCACTGAAGCCAGGTTCACTCTCACTTTCCAGAGTCACATAACCCATTAAAGCAAAACAGACCTCATCACACGATAGCCTAAGAATGATGGTCTTGTACGGAAACTGGAGGGGACTTAAAAAGCCCAGCAACTCAAACACAATCTCTTGGTCACACAGAGTTTAACTTCTTCTCTATCGGGTTTTAGGCAAAACAAACCATCCTGGTGATCCCAAGACACCCTTGCAGAGTAAGAACAGAGTGCAGAGAGCTGTCAATGGTGAGACCGTGAGAAACAAACTCCCTGGAGTCGTTCAGAATTGTGCATGAATAATGCCCAGTGTACTTGCTCCTAAAGCATCTATGGGAGGGATGCTCAGGAGAACCTGAGACTATTAAACTCTGCAGACCTGGGCCAACAATGTTCTCAGACACACTAATGGGCACTTTGGCACTTTTGCTACAGGCAGACAAACACACCTATATTCACTGTCTACCTGAATTGTTGTCGGTGAGACAGAAATGAGATCCATATTAATTACCTTGGAAAATTGCTTCCTCCCCAGTTCAGAGACAGCATGACAAGTTACTTATTGACTGCTTATAATAATGGAAAAATACAAGAGATGGATTTATTCATTTGTATGCGGTGTACATATGGACATAAACACTCAGAAGGAAATGAATGTAGTGTCTCTGTGGGATCTTCAGCCCCTTCCTACCACCTCCAATCCTAAGAGAGTCTTTAAAAAATGTTCTCTGTGTAACTCAGGCCAGCCATAAATTCACCATCCTCTTCTTCAGCTTCCTAAGTGCTGGGATTCACTGGCATGCACCACTGTACCTAGCTCCTAAGAAATTCCTTGAAAGACATTAATAGTTCTTTTAAATGCACAGTCTACTCTTGAAACAATGTCTACCAATATCCCGATACTAACTTGAGATAGGCATTCTGGCCCCAGCTAACTTTAACTATTAATTCAACTCTTTCTACAAGGGCCTGATGAGTCTATTCTAGTACCTGTCCCTAAGGAATCCTCTAGGACCCCTCATGTTTGCTTTCAAGAACTGGGAGATACAATTCCTGTTCTACCTGAACTACTGAATAGCCTGGAGCTTTCCACCAACCCCAGGCTGTTTCTGAATTCTCATGAATGTCACCCAATGGGCAAATAAAATAAACAGGATTTTTAGCGGAGGCTTTTCCCAAGAGATGCTTTTGGGGAGGTGGGAGGGAGAGCCGGCCTCACTTCAGGAGTGGGGTGGCACTGCTCCTTCTAAACAATTCTTCCTCTTTTAAAAGTTCTAGGGGAGGAAAAAGCTTTTATTTCAAAGTTAACGATTTGTCATAAATGGCTACAGGTTGAAGAAAAATTTGCTCCCAACAACTGTACAATAGTACAGGCAGCATTTTCTAGGTTTAGCACGCTGCTCTAAACTAGAGCAGAACCTGTTCCCAACCTGTGTTTACTGACTTTTTCTTGCTTGTAAAGGTGTGTTCATAATCACGTGTCCGGTTAAAAATTAATGCCCCGAACGTGATGGAATCAGATACAGTATATGCAGAACTCAAAGAAAGCAACTGGTAGAGGTGGAGGTGTGTGTTCGCGGGAGAGACCGACCTGATCAGTCCGAGAGGACAACTTGCCAGACAAGGCTCCCCTCGACTCCCACACAGCATCCAGCATCCAAGACAGCAGTTTCAAAGCCTGCTTTCCCCATTCACTTTACGAGTGACACTGCGTGAATCTATAAGCCCTACAACACGCGTGTTCCAGAAGGCCCTTTTAGGCTCTCCTTTCAGCCTAGAGCCGGTGCGGAGACCGGGGCGAGGTCTCCAGTGGCCCAAGCAGCCCGTAGCCACCCCACCCCGCGCGCACCCGGTCCTTTGTCCCACTTTGGCAGGCACACGCCTGGGTCCTCCGCACCCAGCCGGCAACGCCGGATCCCCGCACTGTACTCACCCGCGTGAAGCAGCCCGCTCGGGCCGCGGCCGTCTGCTGCTCAGACAGGTGTGGGAGCCGGGAGGACGCGCGCGGCTCCCATGCCTGCTCTGCAGAGCGACCAAGTGCGATCGAGCGGGCCAGCAGCGTCCACAGCGCCGGGGCCGCCCCCCCTCCCCGCCCCCGCGCGCCTCCCGGGCCCTCCGCCCCGCCCCCGGCCACGATCCCAGCCGCCCGCCCGCGGACGCCGCCCCTTCTCCTAGCCGCCTGCCCTCATCCTCAGCCTGCCATTCAGAGACCCTGCGCAGGTGGGTCTCCGCTGCACCTCACCACCAAGGGGTCACCGCCTCACGATGCCCCTGCCACTCCGATGCACCGGTCCTGCCAGGGACACCCTCCCGCTCTCGACAAAGTTCTAGGGGACTGCACTGCCTGAGGTCTGCGTAGGCTTGGTGCTTCGGCAAGGGCGGTCCCCTCCAGCACACCGGATGCATGGGCGCTCCTGGGCAGGTTTGCGAAGTTCACTTCAAACTTGTGAGCTCCTTACCCATTCACATTCTGTATGCCTTCAATTGTGATGACCGAGCTCCTTCCCAACTTACTTCTGTCTCGAGAGCCTCCAGAGAACAGCAGTTTGGAACCCAGAGGCAGGCTCTGCACTTCAGCCACTTGTGCGTGCTGGGTCCAGAGCACGCACAGCAGGGGACTGCGGGCTTGGCAGCTTCCCAGGTCTTGACTGGTGACGCCCGACTTGGTCTTTATTGGGGCACCAGGGCACCAGCTGGTGGAGCCACCTCCTAGCCTGTGGTGCTTGCTTCCCTAAATCACTCCGTGGAGCTCACAGCTGGGGGTCTTCTCTAAGCCAGTCTGGTGACCTCACGATTTAAGTATCCAGTGCCAGAGCCTTGGTAGTCTCCCCCACACATCTACTGTGAACCAACCTTTCATGTAGGTCACGAAGATGAAAAGATGAGGATCTCCCTAAGGACTGGAGGATTGGAGAGGCCCAATCTTGCTCACAGTCAGACAGCTACTGAGTGGTAGGACAAGATTTTGCAGAGGTCATTTTTCCCCCCTGTCAATCCTTTTTCCTGTCAAAGTCTGCCCTCAGCAAGGCACGACAGAACATCCTATTCCATACCAGGACTTTAATGACATGTCCAATGAGCTAGTCTTTGCCTTTAAATAGGAAAGCCCTGAACACACTGTTGAGTAGTGATCCCCAAATATAAAGGAAACCAGTATTTCCACCACATTAAAGGCAAAACTTTCTTAGATCTCGTCAGTCTTAGCTTACATTTTCTTAAGAATAGTTCATTAATGTGGATATATACATAAAACTAGCTTAAAAAACTTAAACTTTTGAACAACTCAAGAATAAAACCAAAACCGACGTTTAAGCTGAATACAAAAATGATCTTCCAGAACAGTGCAATTAGGTTAGTACTGCTTCCTCAACTGTTGACAGCATACAATGGCAGCTGACTGCCAGAAGGGTTCTCTGTAATTTTCCATGGCGCTACCACTCTTGTAGTGTATGAGATGCCCTTAAGGACTGTCCCCTCTCACTTCTAGTCTTTCTTCTGCTTACCACTTCGCCAGTGTTCTCCTAGGTCTCTTCCTTATTAGCATAACAATGAAAGTGGTAACCCCCTAGGATCAAAGACTAGGCTCACACATAGGCACAGAAAACCAACCAACCATATTAATTCTTGATAGTGTCCATGTGGTGGTTTGACTGAGATGTTTTTCATAGTCTCTGGCATTTAAAATACTTGATCCTCAGTTGTGGGTGTTTAGCTAGGCTTAAGAGGTGTGCCTTGCCTGAGGAAGTGTGTCACTGGAGGTTTCTAAGTCTGGGCCCATTCCTGTTGCACCCTGTCTGCTTTTTGCTGGGGATCTAAGATGTGGTTGCTCAGCTTTCTGCTCCTGCTGCCATGCTTTGCCATCATGGACTCTAACCCTCTGAACCCTAAGCCCAAATAAACTATTTCTTCTATAAGTTGCCTTGGTCATGCAGTGCTATTACAACAATAGAAAAGTAGCTAATACAGATGGTTATCTCAATGATCCAGGGTATGTGCTTATATTAACTTTTAAAATCATATAAGTAAAACAGATTAAATTATGGGTCTCTAATGGTTTATAGCCCCTAATGGAAATATTTATGGACTTGGAACTCCTTATGACTAAGCCAAATGAAACCTAGTAGGATTCAAGATGGCCACACAATTGACAAAGTCAAGAGAATTATTACAAGGAAAGGCCAGATTAAACCCTCCAGCTTCATTTGCTCTTAACTAGCTTGGCAACTACTAACTTTAGAGGCTGCATAGCACATGACATGCTGTTAGCTTCCTACCAACTTTAATACTTGGTCTTCTGATGTTTGGGCGAACAAAACTACTGGCTATATTACTTTACAAAAATGTGAAGGCACTGAGCCTAACTGATGGATAACTAAAGTGGGATAAAAGACTTGGCCTTTCTGTTTTCATATTATGTCTAGTCCCAGCCTTGGAGTTGTAGGCTACTCAGCTCTACATGTAAACACATTGAGCATTTAAGAACTGTTTTGTCCAAGACTGTGATACAGGGAAGGTTAACTGGGCCCATTGCCTATGAGATGATATGAGTTTCTTTTACCCTGCCCTTGTGCTTTCTCACAAATCCAAACCATCTAGCCCCCCAGCTTCATCATGAGACTCAGATCAAACCATGGAAGCAGGGTGTTCAAGCAAGATGATGACACCAGGAGCAGAAGGGGCTCAGTCATTCTCGATTTAAGCACTGAAAGTCCTAAACCAGGCAGTGGTGTAGCACACCTTTAATGCCAGCACTCAGGAGGCAAATGCAAGAGGACTTTGAGTTCAGAATGAGTGTTCCTGGACAGCTAAGACTGCACAAAGAGACCCTGTCTCAAAAAATTAAAAAATTAAAATAAAAAAATTCTTTGACTTCTCTAGTGGTTCTAGGCATAGGAGGAACTCAGTGGCTCCTAGATTAATTGACTTCCCGTTTCTACAAGTACAAGGCCAGAATACTTGTGCACAAGAAGAAAAACTTCTTTTGAAGCTGTGCCCATGACTAATGAACAATTTTCAAACTTCAGCCCACTCTTTCCCAAATTTAAATAACAGCCTGTTGCTGCCTCTACTGAGCGGAACGGTCTGATCAGCTCCTTTGTTTTCCCAATAAAGGGGCTTTTCCTGTCTTATGTCTATGTGGCATGGTCTCATTGCTACTGCTTCTATGTCACAAAATCTCATAATTATGTACCATGTACCATGCCAAGGCCCACACCTTATAAGCTATGTGACTTCCATCCTAACGTTTCTCTGCTTTGGTAGCCTCTTCTATACAACCAGGGCCTCTGGAGTTGGTTTAAGGATTGGATAGATCAGTATACAGAAAATGCTTTAGAACAGTTCTTTACAAGCAGAGAGCAGCTAACAGACATTACCTGTGGTTGATCCATTGTGTAAAAACACTGTGTTTTGAAGAGTTATCCTCCAGCACTACCTCAGCTCGGTTTGACATCCATTGCTCATTTTTCCTAACAGCCGTAATTTTCGAAGTAGAGCCTCGGAGAACAGATATTACTCTCATTGATCATAAAGAGAAATCGAGGCACAGAAGGAGGTGCATCCTTCTCTCAGCCAGTTCCAGGGGCCATTGTCTTCTATCCCAAAAGCTAACAAACAGTAGTCCTCGATACAGAAGGTCCAGGGCTTAAATACAGCTTGTTGGTTTGTCATGGAAAAATAACTTGGCTCTTAGGTCGTCTGTGTGATGGCCACATGGACAGGAACATGATGGATTTGTAGAGTACTTTGACCTTTCAGAGAAACGTGCTGTGTAAACAGCAGGTGTTCTCATGCTGAGCATAGATGTTTGCTCTTTTCTTTTTCTGTACTTGTCCATCTTTTCCCCGGCGGGGGCAGGGAGGGACCCCAACCCCCTCACTACCTTTTCAAACCTTTTTATGGGCACTGCCATTGAGAAGTTAAAAGTGCACTCAGGGTGAGGCCTGCAAGCTTGCTGTCTGTGCACTCTGTATAAGATTTCTGGGGCTGTGGGACTCAGTAAGCAAATGACTCCCACCCTCACGTGTGGGGCATTAAATGCCATGGACATAAAACAAAATCCAACAGGAGGAAAACTGAAACGCAGGCTAGCTCAGGGAGCAGACATGAGCTAGAAAGTGTACAAGAGAGAAGCACTGATTTCTATTATGTCAAGTCTGAAGGTTTCCCCGAGGCTATGGGATTTGAACTGAAGCTCAAAAGGGAAAGACTTGGGAGTTTCATTTTATTGCTTTTCCCCCCTTTGATGTGCTGGAGATTAGATATGGAACCTTGCTCAAACCAAGCAGGCCTAAAGATTTACCACTGGGATACATCCTCAGATTCCAGGCAAGGCTTTGCCGTACATCATCTTACTGGGTCTGTAGAACCACACTGCAGTAGGATGAGACGAGAATTGCCAGAATAAAGGAGCAGAGCCAGGAGTGGGCTGTAAAGATTATGGGCGTGTTCCTTAAGTACACACTTTATGCTCGGGGGTGTGGAGTATATTTTATGGCATGTAACCTTCAAGATAAACAGAAAAAGAGAGAGATGAGATGAGCACCACAGACTGGATAATTTATAATGAACAGAAACTTAATTGCCTCATAAATCTAATGGCCAAGAAATCTAAGATGGAGGTGTCTGTGCTATCTATTATAATGGAACACTGGGCATCTCGTGGAGATGAATAAACACAGCTGGCTCACTTCCATACCACAAGCAGCCTCACAGTAAAAATCTCATTCCTCCATAATATTAATTTAGTTCACGAGGTGTCTACCTCATAATGGTCCTACTTATTACAATGATAATTCAGGGATTGGGGAATACACATTCAACCTATAGCGAGGGACTATGACCATTTTGCAGGTGTTAAAGTGTTCACTTAGGATCCTGAGCTCTGCTCTAGTAGATAGCATGGCTGAGACTTCTGTTGACTCATAGCATGGGGATGACCTGCCTCACAGAACGAGATGGCCTGCCTTGTAGACTGAGGTGGCCTGCCAAGAGCCGAGAGTCTTTGCTAGTCTTCAAATAAGGAGTTGAGTCAGCTCTTCCAATGCTCACCATCCTCTTATGGGCACCTGCTACCTTTTCCCATAGGCCTCAGTAGAAGATGAAATGGGACCCAGTGACAATCGGAAACTAAAGCCACAGGACCATAAGAGATTCAACACTACCTCTAAACTATGAAACTCAATCTAGGGCTTATTTTATATGAGGTCAAGATCTATACTCAGCTTCAGCAAGTTATCCAGTGAGAAAGTTGTCAATCAGATTGCTTCTGAAGAGATCTAGATGCTCGTTAAAATAAAACATTGTACAGAATATTACATGTTGAAATATCCCACAGTACCTATAAACATGCACGATGTTTATGATTTAATGTAACATTTAAATATGAATTCAATAAAAATCAGTTCCAAATGCTTTCTTGCTACTTTGGTGATTTTTACAGTGATTCTACAGTGCAGCTAGTAGTTTGCTTAGTGAGTGGGCGGGTCAGATCCACATAGTAAATGAGAAGAAGGTTAAAATTAGAGATAAGGAAGTAGATGGAGGCCTTCCAAGCCTTCCTAAGACATAAAGGAGGTGTGCCCTCAAGTAAAACACCCTGCCCAGGCTTCGCCCAATTGTTGTCCTTGGTTTCTCATCTGCAATCAGAACGCCTATGACACACTCCGAGTCTGAGTCTGTGACTTTAAGTGGGGGGCATGCCATTTTTTAAAGATCTTCAGGTATCCACAGGGTTTGCTGTGAGGACCTAAAGTGTGGAAGGGTGTGGAGCTCTCGAATCACACTGACTTGGAAACAATTTAGAAGCCATTTCCTTGGTGGGTACCATCAGTAAAGCATGTGACTCTGTGCCTCCTTTTCTCACTGGGACTCACCGAGGGCCGTTTAAGGAGGTCATCGAGAGAAAGCACTCGGCACAACACTCAGCATTAAATAAATCCCACATTTATATCGGCTATAGTTATTAATAATCACCATTATAGCTATTATGGCTGCTTACTAAATGTTTCAAAAGTTATCGGATGAATGAATCAAATTTTATGTTAGCAGTGCTAAATATTTAACCCAAAATTTCTAAGAGAAAATTAGTTCAGGTCTCTAGTCAGCCCTCAGATTATTTTTATTAATGTATAAGTGAGACTGCTTCTCTTAGTATTGAATTTGGGGGAAATTATAGACTTAAATTTTACATTCATGTCTCTTCCTCTAATCTCCATGCCAACAAATATATATTAAACTACTAATGCTTACAGGTCTTTATACTTAACATTTACTAGTGCCTTGAGGGCAGAAACTGATTTTTTCTTACAATGCTACATTTAAAAACCTTACGTGGTTAAAAAAAGAGCACAACAGATTCCATATCTAAATTTTAAAAAAGTTAACAAGGTGACCCACTAAGAATATAAAGTCTTTCAAGCATGTAATCAAACAAAGAAAATATATGAAAACTTTTACAAATCCTACTTTTATTAGAGATTTCTAATTTTAACTGCCATCATCTCACCAAATCCAAATATATGTAGGTGTAAAACATAAATGTAACATACGCACAATATTACATACTAGTCTTCACAGTGGCACTCGTGGGACTCAGTGACAAACAGAAGCTGCCCAGCAAGGGGGAGCTTCATTCTAGCCTACTGTGAGGACCAGACTGAGCTCAAACTGCCAGGAAAGAAAGCAGGCTCCGGCACTGGCAATTTCCTGTGTACTGTGGGCATGCCTCTAAACTGAAAAATTAGAAACATTTCAAAATAACTATGTGTTTCTCATTTTCTTTGGTCAAATTTGAAAAGTCTCCAGAGGCCAACATTGGGCTTCTCTAGCGCATCCTAACTTTATACAGAGCTTCATGATCAAGAACAAAAGGGAAATCAAAGATTTTTTACATTACAGAAATTTCTCTCAAATTAGAAAGCATTCTTTTGAAAATCATTTTGTTTTCAATTTATGGTTATATTTATCCACAAACACTGGTGTCTCTCTTTTATAAGAATCAAGCTTTTATGTGGCTAAGTATGGAGTCTGGATGCTTGAATTCAGTGTCTTTCATGAGACGTCTGGCAAATTCTACTCATACTTGGAAGCTCAGACACTAACCCTTCTCTGAAGCCTTTCCAGCCCTTGGTGCTGGACGTCTGAGATCACTCTTTGCTCTCAAGGAGCTGTATGGAAATAGTGTCTTTCGATTTTATGCATTTGCATGTTGGAGTTCAAGTGGTTCAGAGCAGGAATTCCATCTTGTTTTTCTTTGTAGTCTGAAACCTCTTCCTTTATAGTGGAACCTAGAGCTCCTAGTAAATGCTTGATTGATTTGTATATTATCAATGATTAAATAAATTAATAGATGACATTTTAATTAGTTAAAAATATTAGATCTAAAACTAATTGAATGGCTAGCCATGAGGATCAGGACATAACATATTGAAATTTTACTGCTGGGATTCCAATATTGTCCAGGAAATAAATAGATTCAAACCTGTTTAAATTGTGATTGCTATTGTTTCCTTGCAAGACATGTCAAGTTGAGAAATTCAACTTGGCTTACTATATAACTGCATTCTAAATTGTTTGTGTCCATGACTTGAAACATTCCAATCAACTCTGGAGGACATTTCCAAGGAGGGTCTGAATTTGGGTGCCATATTGTGTTCTGAATTGCTCTACCAGGAAGACCCACAATATCACAGAATCTTATCGGACAATATTTATTTTCTAAAATTTCCCCCACATAGTCTTGTAGGTATTAACAGGTTATCTTTGAAAATAAAGTTTAGCTCAAGTGCTGAATAAATCAATTAATTGGTTCAGTTCATTTGCTCAAAGGTACCCAATCTTATTTTTCAATACAATAGCAATGTTTCACAGGTCAGTAAAGTTCTAAATAAGCAATCTGGGAATCACCACCTATAAGTGTACTCCACTTCAGAAGAAAACATCATGTCTCACTATTCTGTCACCCTTGTCCATCCAGCATGAGACAAATGTCACCACTGGTGATGGAGGTCACAGAGAAAGGGACAGGGAGACATTTTGTCTGAAGTCTTTACTAAATCATACCTTGGGATAGACACCAAGACACTGAGTCTGAGACAGTTCTTACTTTGATAAACTGTCCCTGCTCTTCTTTAATGATCTGATTTCCTTTGTGTCTGTGGAGGTGAAAATGGCTGAAGAGCCGGCTTGCTCTGGGCACCCAGAGCCATGGCAGGAAGTGGCAGCCACTGGTTACACTTTTGATCTTCCGTGCCAATTTTGTGGATGTCACTATTTCGTATTGAACCTGTGTTGAACTTTGGGGGGCTCTGCTGTGGCATTTTTGAACATTGTTGCCAATTGTTGATTTTCCTCCGCTTCTTCTCAGTGTTCCCCAGCCCCAAGCCCACCCCACCCCCTTAGCTGCCTTTCCGCTCTCATGTCCCATGTGTCCCTTCACTGCCCACTCCCTTCAAAACCTAATTTACCCCCTCTGCAGTCCTTTTTCTAGTTTCATGACCAATTACAACAACCACTCTCATATATTTACATATTTCTATGTTATATATGCATATACTATATAATATATAATGGCAAACATATATAAAATATTAAAAGCTATGATCCACATATGAGAGATAATATGCATTATCTTTCTGACTCTGAGTCACCTCACTTAATATAATCATTTCCAGATCCACCCTTTTTCCTGCAAATTTTATAGTCTCATTTTTCTTCACAGCTGCATGAAATTTCATTGTTTATATGTGCCACATTTTCATTGTGCACTCATCTGTTGATGGACATCTGGTCGGCTCCCATTTGTTTGTCATTGTGAGTAGACAAATATATATATATATATATCAGCAAATATGGTTGTGCCCGTGTCTTTGTAGTTAAAGTCTTTCTGGTGCGCTTAGGCGTGGTATAGCTAGGTCCCGTTTTGAAAGAGTGTTAAAGATGGTCCACCAGAGGCGAGCACACAAGGTTTGCGTCTCCAGAAGCATTGGGCTTCGTTACAGCCCCCAGCACCTGGTTCCTGCTGCCCTGGGCTTATTTATGGATTAGGGAAATTGCCGGAATAATCGGCAGTGTTATTTTCCTGTCAAAGCGGTGAAGAACGCTGGGAAGAGTTGTTCTCCAGGCTGACATGAGAGAGGCCCTTCTAGGGCTGCTGCCATGGTTCAGGAGGAAGCCCCTTCCTGGGAGTCAGGACTTACCATAGGAAGGTAGGTGGGGCATTCCTGCAGCTTTGTTCCTGGGCTCCGGGAGGGTGACAGTTCCGAGTACCCTGTCATAAGGCAAAGGCATTGAAGGTCACCCCGCCAGAAGATTCCAGTACTGACACCAGCAGCTGCAGGTAGGAGCTTCCTCAAGAAGGAGTGACTTTCTTATCCGGGTTTCAGTGTACTAAAATTAGTGAGGACATTTATCCCCTAGATTCTGTGAGATCTCTAAGTAGTTACTCACATTACTATCCTTGCCCGCTGGGAAATTATGACATAAACTACAACTGTTAAAATATAACTCCATGGTAACTGTGGGCACATGCCTCATGCTCTCCCGGTGGCTGGGATACTGGGTTCTCTTACGTTTCCTGCAACAAACACGCATTTTGTTTCTTTACAAGGCTGGATGAAGCACAGTTTGAGCAACTGCGCATGCCCACAGTGAGGCAGGCTCTACAAATGAGCAGTAGTCTCCTCTGCCAAACAGTGGGAAAAGCATGCAGCAGGGGGGTTTCTAGCTTGTGCTCATGAAAAAAAAAGGTTCTCTCTACCAGTGAGGTACCATCCATCATGATGATTTTTTCGTTATGTATAAAAATGAAATGCACTTGGTTTCAATACAGGGAAACTACCAAGTCAAACTACCTAAGCTACTTTGACAGTGTCCATGTGTACAATGGCTTCTCTCTATCCATGCTATCATTCTCTGGGCTTTTAGGTATTCATGGTTTACCAAAGCCTGAAAATATTCAATGGAAAAAATAGAAATAAGCAATGTACACATTTTAAATTGCTTGATATTTTAGAGTAATCTGAGGAAATCTTGTGCTAGACCACTCAGTCCTGTCTGGGACATGGATTTTGATCATGTATCTATGCCATATATGCTACCAATACCCCAAATCAATTCGTATCCATCTCAGTTATCAGGTCAACTATTGTAGTATCCTAGTATTCAAGTAACTCTTGTTTAATTCAGTAATGGTTATCAACAAACAAGCAAACAAAACAATAATTACCTGGTACTAAAATGCAAGTAGTAGGCTGGCAATGTAGATATAACAAAGAGAAGCTGTCATATCTTAAATGAAAAGGGAAGCATATAAAAAGATATTTTGATAGAAAGTGAGAGCCCTGCTCATATAAATTATTGTTGTAACTGTACTGTTTTATTATTAATTGTTACTCTTCTCTTACTGTATCTAATTTATAAAATAAACTTTATTATAGGCATGTAATACAGCTTTTTAAAAAAGGAGAGTATACAAAGGGGTTTGCTAGTATCTGGGTTTTCTGGCATTTACTAAGTGACTTGGAACTCATCCCCCAAAGGTAAGGGGCTTTGACTGGTGTAAGCAGCTTATTGCTGACGTCGGGTTTTCTAAGCTAGCCTTTAAGACAAGAGATGGCAGCTCTTTGCCTCTTTTCTGTATTCTTGATAATGCAGTAAAATTGCACTGCTAAATCCTTAAAAACCGTTCTGCAGGAAAATTAAAAACAAATAAATGACAAGTCTTTGATTTGCTAGACTATTCTTTGAAGAATTGATTGCTGACTTCAAGGCAAATTCCCATCTTGGTAGCGGCCCTCCAAACCACTTCCAATCCAGTATTATCCAGCCTTTTATCCCCTGCCCTGTCCTGCTCAGTGATCTCTGAGATTTAGGGAAATGAAGTTCACTCGGAGGCTGGAATTTTCGATCTAAAAATTTACCTTAGATATACCCCAATTTCTCTCTGACAAGAGAAGAAAGAGAATCAATGAATGTTTTGTGTACAGTGTTGTTTGCAGAAGTGTTTGTAGCATTGATATAGATAGAATACCAGTGACAGGCATTTGTAACCCACCATGCACCAAGTGATTCTTGCTTCTTGCTGCATTTTCCAGGTACACTGAGTGTGATCAAACTTATGTGCTTCTTTTTATTGGGAAGAATCCCAAATGTCAACAATAGAATTCCCAGTTTGGATTGTTAGAAGGAAGACTGAGACTCAAGAGTCTCCACCCCAAATATACATATCATAGTTTCCTGCTGTTTCTGTTATGATGCCTCTACACACAACAGACTTGAAGGCCAAACAGGAATGTAGAAATAAAGGATCTTTCACATCAAGAAATCCAAGAACAGGACAAGTCCAGGTGAGAGCAACTTAAGTCTCCATTTTGCTTTGCTGGACTTGTCTCTCATCTGTCTTGGCTCTATCCACAGGCTTTGGGAAAGATGGGGGTATAAGCAGAAACAAAAACTTTATGCAATTACATCCAGGAGTGATGGAAAGGGAAGTTAGTTAGGAATAAGAAAATTGTGCTGTTCTCCATTCCAATCCTTACACTGCAATGGCTAGAACCCAATGATCATGTGTGCTTTGGTAAATCATTGACTAGTGAGGGAATAAAGTCACCTATGTTAGCCCAAGTTAACAAGAGTAGAGGGCAGCTGGCAGAGCTTGGGGAAGGACCAGAAATATTGAGTTTTAGTCCAATGCTAGTCCTGTCCAATATTTAGGTATGGAAACTGGCTAACTGCTTAGCCCCTCTTACATGTTACCTTTTCTTCCTAGACCAGGGCTGATGGCACCTCCCCTGTTGATCGTACAGGGTTGTTGTGAGATAGCAGTGAAGTCATCTTTGTGGGAGTATTAGGTAACATGCAGCTCACTGCTTGAATGCACACTCTTCCTCCTGTTGACATGGCTCAGAGAAAGCTTTTTCATTACACGTGTGTGCGCTTCTTGAGCTCAACGACAATAATTCAGAATGTGGAAGAGATAGGTCAAAAAGTTGCCTAACTTTTAGTTTGATGCAGAAAAAGTTATAGTGCAAAATAGGGATGACCATGAAGCTTATAATAGTACCTGAGAAAGCCAATTCTCTGGCATCCTCATGAACTTTGTTTATTTAAAATTAAGGTTGATGAGTAGGAAAGGGGTGCTTATTTACTTATTTACTTACTGGTGTTCTTCAAAATGTAAATTTAAAATCTAAACTATGCGTGGTGACACTGTAATCCCAGCTCTTAGGAGTCTAAAGTAGGAGGACCATAACTTTAAAGCTAGCCTGGGTAACATGAAGTGACTTTGTCTAAAATAAATTCATTAAACAACCTCTTTATTGTTTCATTTATACTAATTAGATAACCATGTATAAAATATTGGATAGGAAGAGAGGGAATACATGCAATGCGATCTGAAATTGAGCTATGGCAGAAGAGTAGTTGTCTAGTCGGAAAGAATTTTGGAAATCAGGCTAGCTCCAGTATCCCCACACAGCTACCTAAGAAAGTAAAGGGAAGAAGTCGTGTGTAAAGTCACCAGGGTGAAGGAACACAGCTGTGGAAGTGTTTGGAGAGTGCAGACGTGGTTACCAGTAATGAGTTAGGAAAGACTTCAAGTTCAAATGGACAGGCTGTCACTTGACCTGGAAACTGGAAGATCTAGGGTGATTGACAGCAAATTCATTTGAGATTTGCATCAAACTTGCTCCAAGGATTTGAATGCCTGATGAGAATTCATAATCCTCAAGTGCAAACTGCATGAGGTAGCGGAAACTAGAAGTGGGACAGGTAGAGACTGCATCAGACTATAGAAGGGATGGAGGGTCAGACCAAGAAACTTGGACTTAATTCTGCAGGGAGCGGTGAATCAGTGAAACACAGTAGGATCTTTGTTATACATCTACTCTCTGAGGATTATTTGGGAAACTTCTGAGAAGGGAAATGCAGGGACTGGGGGGAGAGGAAGCCAATATACTAAGATTTTGAACATTCAAACAAGTGTTTTACAGAACCTTAACTATATAGTGATGAAGATGACAGGCAGGGTTTGAGGTCTTGGAGGAAGAAACCATAGCTTTTGGTAACACATAAAAGCCACTTGGTAAAGAGAGGAGGGAGTTGGGGGGTCTTGTTATGGAAATGGTAAATACTAAATCCAAACTTGTCCCATAAAAGAGGTAACTTTATTCTTTCATATAATTTCAAAATAGCCTCAGAAGTGTTAGATACCAGGTTCGAACACCGTCTTGAAGACTTGGAATTCTTAGGGCTGGGGACAGAGTTCAGCCAGGAAAGCACTCACCCTAACAAACTGAGGACCTGAGTTCACAGAACTCATATGAAAAGTGAGGCACAGGCCTGCCATCCAGCATTGGAGAGACTGGAGGCAGAGACGGGAAGAGCCCTGCAAACTAACACATCAACTAGCCTGACTTACATGGAAATGTTCCAGGCCAATGAGAGACCCGGTCTCAAACAAAAGATGGAGGAAGGCACCTGAGGTTAGGTACCCAAAGCTGCCTTCTGACCTCTATATGCATGTTATATACCAGGAGCAGATCTTTGGGGTGTGAGCTTTTTATTTATTTTGTTGTTGTTTTTTGCGCTGCACCTACTTCATGCTATTGCCAACTAGGCCCAGCCACAGACATAGGACCCCACTATCATGGCCTAGGCCACTTCTCTGCTATAATGGACTGGCACCCTTTGAAACCATGAGCCAAAATAAGCCTTTCCTCCCATATTACAGCATTTATGAGATGATTCTGTTTGCAATGGGACCATGGCTCGAGTCATTGCATGAGCTACCTGCCCAATTTGAGCTGTCTTCTCTTCAAATAGTGCACATGATACCTACGTGCTGTATTAGCGTTCTACAAAAGCATGTAAGTATACCAGGAACTCTTCCTGGTTGCAAAGAATACTGTGGAATTTTCTTAAGTAAAAAAATCATTCTGTGAGGCAAATCTCTTCTCTTGATTGTATTGGATATACATTCATTTATTCAGGTTTAGCCAGGCCTGGGTATCTCACTACAGTAAACAGGTCCTATAGTCACATCTCCTAAGAGACTTACTGCAATATATCAATGAATCTGCAAAATCCTGGAAGCCTCACGGCCCTCATTGCTTTCAGAAGAGTCCTAAAACAAACACAGATGTCAACAATGATCTGGATAAATGGTAGAGAGGGAACCAATTTCTCCTTAATTATGCAGCTTCCTAATTCAGCACTGGGAAGGCTGGAGACATATGTAAGAGAAAGAAGATTTTGAGATCTCTGCTCCATTTCTTTATCACAGTGTTCCTGTCAAGTGTTTAAAAACAAGAGACCAAGCAGGGAGCTTGTATCTGAAGACCAAAAATTGCTATCATGCTTGGCATGTAGATAGACTCAGAAACAATTTTATTTTTTTTAGCCAGAGACAGCACGAATGAATGAGTGAGTGAGTGAATGACTGAGTGAAGGAGGGAGGGAATGGTAGAGTATGAGAAGGTTCCTCAGTGTCACTTTCCTGGGGGTGGGCTATACAGGAATGCTCTGTGGGACCATAGATGGAGACTGTCCATTTTGTTACTCATGGGGTGGGAGACAAGGAGCCATGCAGAAAACTTACACATTTTACCATCCCATATCTTTAGAGAGCTTAGACAATTCCTTCAAAACTTACTTTGAAATGATTCCTACTCTGTTTTTATGGGAAAACAAAACAAAACATTGGACAGAGAATTTAGGAGTCAATCCCAGAAAATAAAAATTTCTGATCTTCTGTTAAATAGGCAGCACTCAAGAAATTAAAAATTAGATGGATTGATAATGGTTAGCATTAAAAGATCAAGAAACCACTTACAGTCCAGTGCCAAAGTGTCTCTTCCCTTTCCCAGTTCTGTTTGTGCCTGCCAGAAGTTTCAGTTATAGAGGAGTTCTAATGGGCATGAGGGGACAGATACAGAGGTGGCTTGGAACACCAAGGTTGACATTACAGTGTTTTGATGGTCACATGGACTGAGAGATAATCAAGATAATGCAGTTTCTTCCTTCCCACTGCTCAATAGTTTAATTTCTACATAAATTCTACTTTATAATTTCTAGTTGTTTCTTTCCCTTAAGTCTTCATACCAAGACCCTTCAAAAAAGAAAGTAGGAGGGGAAGACAATGGCATTCCAAGAATCAAAGGAAGCTTGACCCACAGACCTTAATCAGAGTGTGAGAAAGAACATTCCAAGAGAAGTCTTGGGTGGGGAGTATGCGAAGGTGGAAGGGGAGGAGAGGGCAAGGAGGAAGGGAAAGGAGAGAGAAGGGATCTCTGAAGGCTTTGACCCAGTGTAGGTTATATGGCAACTGTAGGAGATTTATCCTGTAGGAAACAGGTGCCTCAGTGACTAAGACCATGGTCCCCCATCCTTGCTCTGACAGTTTATTTGCTTGCTATAATAGCCTACTGGCTTGTCCAGACTGCCATAGACCTTCTCCCATTGTGGTGAAAATTCATAAGTCCTGCTTCTCTGTCACCCGTGGGACTTCTCTACCCCTACCCTAACAAAGTGCCACCTACTGCTCCTTGCAGGTGCTGATGGCTAAGGAATGATTCCCTTGGTTCCTTGTTCTTGGATTTTCCCAAAGGTGCACAAGGACATTCCAGAAGTCACTCCTGCAGTGTTTCTCAGTGTGAAGGCGACTTGTAGGAGAATTACTAGGATTACTTTTTTAATTCCCAAATGTTCTAATGATAGTCAATGTTTTGTTGTAGATGTTGGTCATACAAGTAGAGTCAGTTTTAAAGATTTGCTATGGTATGTGTGTTTTTTCTGATTAAACATATTTCACTAAAGTGTTTCAGGAAAATTCGCAAACTGATGGAGTCAAGATGTCATTGTCTGGAGGCTGAGAAAAATTCCACCTACATCAAGCGATTTAGGCTTTTTCTTTCTTTTTTCCTCTCTTTCTTTCCCTCCTCCTTTCATTCCTTTATGCTTTCTTCTTTCCTCTCCCTTCTTTCCTACAGATATGCGCCACACACAGAAGGTAAAAGATTAGAAATACTAAAAAACAACATCTAAGCATATACTGTGGTTTTCCTGGCCTGTTTTGAACACTATTTTGTGAGCATGTAGTCAATAACTGCATCCACTGGTTTAGTGCCTGGGATCATAAGAGTAGAGGTGATGAGCTAGCCTATGCCCTCCTACTGCTCTTTGCTGTTTACCGACTGACTTTTAGAGTATGGTTCTAGATGCCACTGAAGGATCATGTATTGGAGACTTGTTCCCAAGCTTATAGTGCCACTGGGAGGTGATGAAGCTTTTAGGAAGTAGGGACCAGGTGATGCCATGGCCTTGGAGGATACCTTGTCTCCTCACTTTTCTCTTTCTGCTTTCTGTCCTCAATGAGTCAAGCTTCTTTGCTTTACTGCACATTCATCACCATATTTCTGCCTCACCACAAGTCTTCAATTAATAGAGCTTAGTGGTCATGGACTGAAATGTCCAAAGCCATGAACCAATACTAACCTTCCTCCTTCAAGTTGACTTTCCCAGGCATTTGCCTTACTAAAGGATAAATGACTTAATACTGGGACAGTCACCTAACCTGACAGCATCCCTGCCCTAGAAGAACTCACTGACCCTGGCGGAGATGACTAACTTCATAGTTCCAGTGCAGGCCATGAGTGTCCTAAGAGGGCAGGAAAGCATAGGCTGATGAGGAGCCTTGGCTGAGGGGGCATCCCCAACCCTCTTCAGTGGAGATTGGAGACCCCAGGTTCTTGCTGTTTCCTCTGTTCCCAGAATGGTGCTCCCTGACATCTCACCCTACCAAGAGCACTGAGCTTCATTTCTCTGAACTCCGGCATGACCTCATCTTTCAGCACTTGAGACTATAGGAGAGGAAAGGTGAATGCAGGAATCAGGAGAAACCTATGCTGTCATTCATGGTTCAGAGCACAGACTGTACAAAAAAATCCATGGTTCCAATTTCATCGTGGCTACTTACTAACTGCAAGAATGGTTATATTTATTCATCAGTATCCATGGGGGTTTGGTTGCAAGAGCCCAGGGATGCCACTCTCACAGATACTAAAGTCCTGTATATAAAATGGCACAGGGCTTCCCTATAGCTTATGTGCATCCTCCTGCATCCTTTAAACTCTTTCTTTCATATATTTGTGATATTAAATATAATGGATATTCTAGGTAAATTGTTGCTATACTAGTTTTGAGTAAATAACAGGAAAATATCAATTACATTGTTCAGGACAAATGTGAGTTTGAAAATTTTCCCATCCCCAGTTGGTTTGAGTGTGGAATGTACAGATACAGAGGGATGACCATTTGGCATGCACACAGGAGAACCATGGAACATGAAGGTATCACTATCTAGGAGGTTACTACAACAATGTTTAGCTGCTGCTACTTGTATTTAAACTATTTTCAACTGACAATTAATCAGAAGTAGACAAACTCTATTCAGGCTGAATGCTGGAAAAATCCTTTTAGGGAAATGTCTCCTAGTTCACACGTGGCACAAATGAGAAAAAAGTAAAATGAACAAAAGATTTCATTCAATCAGAACAAAAACTAAATGATTCAATGGGGGGAAAGATGAGAATAACAGGGACTGTGGCCATAGTAGGGTCTTTATTTCAGGCTGGTGTGTAGAGGCAGAATCCCCACCTCTTCTCCTCACAGCTGCTAATGCTTCATAAGAAAAAAACCATCTCTACAAGCATCGAAGTTGTGCAGTGTTTTTGGCCCAAAGCATTCTGTGCACTTACCCCAGGACTGCTTTGTCACAACCTGAAAGAAGATCTAGAAGTACCTTGTGTCATTGCTCATAATATGTTGACAGGGAAGCTGAAATACTTTTATAGTTAAGTTATTGGATCCCAAAGGTAGGGAAAGGTAAGCCAGGCCCTGTGCCACTGACTCCTTACTCCACTGAAAGTGTGTAATCTGAGAGAAGCAAATAAGTAGCTCTCTGGCAACAAATGAAACTTAGAGGTCAGGGATAGTGCTAGGGGCCTGGGATCATGAGACCACGTAAGTTGGCAATGGAGAGCCTCTGGATTTAGACAAGTCAGAGTTTGAGTTCTGGCTTTGTGGGTGATATGTACTCATTCCCCTCATCCCTAATAATTTATATATTGATAATCTAACTTTCACGGTATCTCTGATTACAGATGGTGCCTATAAGGATGTACCTAAGGTTAAATTATGAGGAGGGGATCTAATCTTACATGATTCATGTCCTAGCATCTTTTAAATAAGAGACATTAGACCAGGGAGGGAAAAGAATAGGGGTTTTGACATTAGCAGACTATGCTGTAAGTACTGCAAACACACAATATATTGGCATAACAGAAAAAAACCCCCACATTTTCTAGAAGGAAACAAAACAAAGATGACAAGTAAAAGGGTCAATCGCTGGTGGAAAAGTTGTATTTCTTCTACTTTAGCAAAACAACGAACAAAGACAAAACAAAAAACCCAAGAGGTGTATACATTCCACTGGAGAGGACTGGGGGAGTCCAGCTCTGATAACACATATTTGCTCAGTGAAGTGTAAGTCAAGGTCTTTGTCTGAATGGAAAGAAGGATGAGGGTAGACATGGGAAGTTTAAGGCAGTTGAGTGAGGAATGTTTTTTTCTAGGGAGGTTTGGTTTCCTAGGCAATGCTTGCCTGAGGTTTGTGGGGACATACTTACAGAGACAACAACCAACACCCAGGAGGCAACTGCTTGAATGTAGACCACAAGGGCAGCGAGCTAGTTCAAGGAATGTTGAAGTTATTGCATTAACAATGAGAGACGGGGAGGAAAGGAACAAAGATAATGGCAGTGAAAGGTCATGAAGTGTGTGAAGAAGGATGTGAGGACGGAGATGAAGTATAGCAAATAGTAAAGTGATGGGGTTCACAGACTGTAAGCTCTGAGAAGGTATTTGTCAGGGAGCAGAATCATGATCACTGTCAAAGTCTGGACTGTACCCTGGGAGTCAACATCTGTAGTGACAAGAGGTGAAAAAGATATAGAGCAGAGAGGCCATGGATTTAGAGTCTGTTTGTATGACTGGTAAAGCTACCCAGAGACTATGGAAACAGGAGGAGGGGACAACCTAGGGCTCCCCAGCAAAGCCTTCAATTTGAGAGGATGAGTCAGAAGGCAAGATATTGGACAATCTCAAGCCACCTGTGAGATTGGAGGACAAATAGTTTAAAACAGTAACAATAATATTCAAATAGAGTTACCTACTTCCTAAACTGGAGACATACTTGGTGTGAGCTAGAGCACAACCTAGAGATGTTTTAGGGGGAAATGGTGGTCACAGGGAGAAAGTTAGGTTTCAACCAGGCCAGCGTGGGATGTAAAGCAGCATGTTGATTATGGTTCTAGCTCTGGAAGACTCTTTAAGAGTGTTATTATTATACATATAGTACATATTCATGAAATGTTTTAGTAAATAACACATAATTCACCAAGCTGGGTCATAAGTATCAATTATTCAGTTGAATAGACTGTACTGTGACTAGAGAGTAAACTACATGTCCTCCAAATAGAGCTTGATTAGATATTTTATTTTTACATAATTAAATCATCCATGTCTTGGATGTTAGCACACTAATAGCAATGCTGTTTCTTTGTGGAAAGGAGAACCACGAGAAAACCTACATTGATACATCTTGAAATAGGATGAAGGATTAATAAAATGAGACTCAATACCACAAGGTTGAGGGATTTGAAAAAAATGGCTGTCACATCTAATGACAAACAGGAAATGCTGAAAGAAGTTAGACTCTGTTGATGAAGGAATTGTGTCTAAATAGCATAAAATGCAAATACCTTACTTGTTATTTGAACGCCACGCCCAGCAGTGTGGAGACTTATGAGGCTGTGAAAATACTGTGGTAATTCTTAATTGAGAGCTAGTTTGGGAACATTCAGCATGGGAGAACTGGGCAGAATTGGCAGAACTAGATACACATTCTCCTGGGTGTTAGAAGTGACTGTTTACATTAACTGGAGTAAAAAAAAAGTGACAACAGTTTTGAAGGATAGATTTGGGAATCTGATTTATATTCAAGGAAAAATATAGATCCTGTTTCATCTGGAAAGAACATGAATGAGATGTTCATGTAAATAAGCAAGTAGCCCTGGTGATGTTAAAGAGAAAAAAAATAGAGTCAGTTACAACATGATGCTAGTGATAAAGGAAATATATCAAACCAAAGAAATTGCCTTTCAAATACCAGGACCCTAAATTAACAAAGAGAACATTGCTTCACCTTTACTGTATTCATTTTTTTTTACATACAGAATTCTTAAACTGCTTATAGGAACACTTTAAAAGTGGCATTCTTTGTTTTTCCAGGTGTTAGGATTAAATGTGATTTTGAATTTCTAATATAGTTGATAATGTTAATTCTAAAATTTTAAAAAAGAAAAATATGTTTACTTAAAGTGGCATTGACAATAAGGCCACCACCACCAACAAAATTGTCAAATATCTTGGTTAAAAATGGGCAAAGGAGTTGCTTGCATGGCTAGACATTTTTCCAAAGGAGTATTCAGAGGCCTAGTGAGCAAATGTAAGCCACCCAACAGGATCCAAGAGATCAGCACAGGAAGATGATCCAACTGGGATGACCTTAATTAGCAGGATAAATGATAGCCTGTCCGGAGGAGAAATAGAAGCCCTGTGAATTACTGTACCCTTGCACAGCAAACTGTTAAAATAGAGACCAGCGCTGCAGTCCCCGGCCCCCAAAATAAACAAGCACTTGCCATGTGGTCAAGCAGTTCTACTTTGGATCCTGCCTAAAGGAACCAAGCAGGGACTTGAAGAGATATTCGTACATTCAACTTCATAGCATTATTCATAAAATCCAAAATGGGAAGGCAACCGAAGTGTCCATGGACAGATGAGTGGTCCATACCTATGTTGCTTTTCATTCAGCCTTAGGAAGGGATCAGGTTCTGAGACATTTAGCACTGTGGGTGGACCATGAAGAAAAGCAAGTGAAATGAGCTATGCATGAAAGGACACACACTGCATACCATTTAACACGCAGTGCACAGAGGGTTCCACTTCAGAGATCTGGGATGTACAGTGAGGGTTCTAAGGGGCTTGGAGAAAGAGACATGAGTGTGATGCTTCTTGCTTCTGGAAATGAAAATGTTCTGGAATTGGATAGGGGTAACGGTTACACAACATAATGTGTTTAACATCGTTGCTGAGCTGCAAGTTCGAAATGTTAAAAGTTTTTTTATTGTATTTTACCATAAATTTAAAAAGACTAATTAGAAATTGACTAGAAGATCTAAAGAAGTTGGGGGGTGGGGTTGAGTTGGCTGACTTGTGGTGGGACTGATCTCAGATGTGTGTCTTTCCCCATCTGGGTGTGCAATCTGAAAAAGAAGTCAGCATGACACAAATGTAATATGCAGCTGACCCAGTCTTAAGAGGTGTGGCACACACAATCAAGACTAAGAAGTAACTGAAATCTGACTCAGAGATGCATGGCAGTAACTTTAGAGAAGAGGGAAGGAGCCATATCAAGCCAATGCTACTCAACAGCTTATTTGTCAGTACTGATGGGAACTAGCAGAGGCGTGGTGGAAAGAATACCGAGGTGATTTCGAAGTCAGAAACCCTGAGCTCATATCCTAATTGTGTCTCTCCAGGCCTGAGTAGGAGAAGCGCCCCCACAAATTCTAGAGAAGAGCCTAAGAAGGATGCAGGGTTTATCATGGGAGAAGAAGTAAGTCAGTAACCTGAGTCCTCCAGGATCAGGGTCACAGTGCTGACATGGGTTGGGAGTTTAAGAAAATAGGGAACTTGGGAAATGTGATGGAGAGCAACCAGGATTAGTAAGGATTTGGGGGCGGCATCCAGGGCCCTGCAGAGATTAGATAAGAGGATTCTGAGGCCAAATTAATCACAGCTGTTGCATGACTTTTCCCAGTGACACTAGTTGGCAATGAAGAACAAAAACAAGGAAGGGGGGGATGTCGAGAAACAGATAAAGCATTTGCCATGCAGACATGAAGACTCACATTCAGATCCCCAGAATTTACACTGAACTGGACACAACAATGGACATCTGTAATTCCAGCCCTCCTGCAAGATGTGAAGCAAAGACAAGTCCTAGAAGCTCATGGGTCAGATAATCCAGCTAACAGTGAATGGCAAGAGACCCCAACAAGGTGCAATGTGAGAACCGATACCCAAGTTTGTCCTCTGATCTTCACATGTGCATGGGGCATTCCCATGATTTCATTGACTCCTGTTGAGGATGGCATTTGATTGAACATATGCATGGATTAATTAATATCCAAAGGACCCTGGATGAATGTAGTAAAGACTATGATGGCCAATTAAATAGAGAATTTTGAATGCCTAAAGAAAATATTTAATGGTTTGTACAATGCTCTTTTAATTTCTGGGTGTTAAAATTTGGAAAGCAAAGAGCTAATTCTTAAAAGTGAGAAAATACTGCAAAGGGGTTATGCTATTAGTTCACAAGTAGAAATAATCCCAAACTCAGAATTTGCTGGTGAGAGACCTGTGGTGGAATATTACTTTAATTATGTAAAGTTGTGTTGCATTTGCTTAATTATGTAACAATGTGTTGCTGTTTAACTTTGCCTGCCTAAGGTACCTGGTTGGTCTAATAAAAAGCTGAACTGCCAAAAGCTGGCAGCAGAGGGATAGGTGGGGCTGGAGGGCAGAGAGATTATGTAGGAGGAGAGAAGAGAGAAGAGAATGAGAAAAGAGGAGAGAAAAGGGGAAAGAGAGGGGGAGGTGTCTGGTGCTAGCCAGGTAGATGGCTACCAGTCAGACAGGGTAAGACTTGCCGAAGTAGAGAAAGGCAAAGGGCCCTGAGGCAAGGCGTGGATGAAGAGAAACAGGTTGATATAGGTTGTAAAATCTAGCAAGAAATATTTACAGGACAGGGTCGAGCATTCATAACTAATGGTGGGTCTCTGTGTCATGATTTGGGAGCTGGTTGATAGCCAAAAGAAGGCCTGATACAGGAACCAGCTCTGTTGTCCCACAGAGAAGTGACCTTGCCCAAATGATGACTGAACCGCTAAATGTTATGGCACATTCCAGCCAGTGTGGTGTGACTCTGGAGAGAAATAAAAAGATTCTATTATTGGAACCAATTGAGTGGCCCACTTTATCTCAAATGTTTCTTATCTTTTCCACACTGTCTGAATAAATGCTGATTCACTGTTCTAATAGGCACTCAGAGTCAACAAAAAGAAGGTTTGCCATGAGTGTTCTTGGCGTAGCTCTGATGCTTAATCTACTAGGTGCAGCAGCATGCTAAAACCATGGTGATGGTGGTGGTGATGATGCATATAATGCAGTCTTGAAGCTCTCCTGCTGATGATATATACTGAATGCCTTTGATCTCAGCTACCCCTCACTAAAAGTGTCAACTTGGCATGTCATATCACTGTTTCCTTACTAGTAAAATGTGAATAATCTTAGTCCAAAGAGTCCTTAGAGGATTAATGAGATGATGCATATGGATAGAGTCTGTAGCATAATACCAGCAAATAGAAAATAATCAATCAATTTTACTCCTTGCATTAGTGTAAGCCTCAGTCTTTCCTATAATTCACTCTCAGGGTTTGAGTGAACTTCCACCTGCTAAGTTGCACCATTATGAGCTACAAGTTAGTATAGCTTTAGAATATGAGATATGAGGCAGCCTCAGCTACCTCTCTCTCTTTCTCTCTTCTATTCCCTTTCCTCTCTCCTCTGTCTCTTCCTTTTTTCCTTCCTCTCTGTCTTTCTCTCTTCCTCTTTCTCTCCTCATATATACTCTTAAATGCCAAGTTTTGTGGATAGATTCCATTAAGTTGAACATTCTAATAAAAACCAACTAAATACTCTATGAATTAGGCAGAATTCTATAAACATAATCAATGGAGTACATAGGTAGGGAGATGGATAGATAGATAGATGATTGATAGGTAGATAGATAGATAGATAGATAGATAGATAGATAGATAGATAGGAAATTTATTAGATTGGTTTACAGGCTTGTGGCTGGACAGTCTAACCGTGGCCTGAAAGCCATCTGCTCATTGAATGACTGTTCCTAATGGTTCACTATAGGTGAGGGCTGCCTCAGCAATTCTATTCCAGCCCTGAAAGCTTGGACAAGTCCTAGAGAGTCACTGCTATTGTGTTTCCATTGGGAAGCAGATGATGCTGAAGTCTGCTAGTGAGGGACTGCAGCCACACCCACTTGGGAAGAAGACACAGAATAGATAGGAGAGCAGTGCTTTCCTGAGATCTCTTTCTGTCTGGGACACCCTCTAGGAGTCTCTGATGTGGTACTTCCCACTCTTCTTTGGAAATTCCCTCACAGATGCTCTTCCTGGATGACTGAGAACTGTCTGATGTTGCTTTAGAATTCTGCTGAACTGTCATTTTTTCCTACAGTCGGGTACCTCTCCTGAGTGTTTCCAAAGTTGTGCTGCCCTTCAAACACTACATAAAGGAAGCATATCCTTACCCATTTCTCTTTCTAGATTCTTAAGGGCAAAGGTCACATGACTCTGGGTCATCATTGCATTCCAGTGGGCCACCAGGTACATAGAAACCTCTCAGTAATACATTTAGAATGAAGCTGTGCCAATTCGCACTAATGAAATAAGAATTGCCGCTTTCATTTTACAAAGCAAGAGAACTTGGCAAGTAATTTTAAACTTACAGGCAAAATCCAGGTAGAGAGGAACTGAGGAACCTTACAGCTAAAGAAGCTATTGTTTGCCTCAAGCTCTGAGCCTGCAGTGTGTTACCTTTCACTATTCCAGCCTTAGGATGAATAGGGAGTTACAGATGTATTATCAGCAAATTGAGACTTTCCCCCTAGAATCAGAAAACAATAAAGAATTATAAAGAGTTAGTACCTTAGGAAAGTATAGATACATCAAGGTCATTTGATTTTGTCTTTACATCATGTGACTCATCACACATCTTGCCAGGTCTATGCTTCCCATGCTGCTTTAAGGCAGTAGATTTTACTGCATGTTATGAGAGTCCTGGGGTTTCATCTAGGATGAAAGGGAGCTGGGTCAAGATAAGGAAATAGTTAAACCTGCTGTGATGGCACACACCCATAATCCCAACACTTGGGAGGTGGGAGTGGAACAGTCAGGAATGCTAGGTCATCGTCAGCTGCATAGTGAGTTCGAACTCATCCTGGGCTGCCTGGGACATTTACTCAAAATAAATAAGATAACAATCAAGAGGAAAGGCAGAAAAAAGTTACATTGCTCAGGCAGAAAAACAAACCTTGGAAGGTCCCCAGCCTACTGATGAACAGTGAAAACTTACTGGCGTGCACTACGATCATATGTTTGATGTACTTCAGCTGTTTGTGCACTTTATTCTCCTCTGAGGTCCAAAAGGTAGCCATGATTGATGGATGATACTGTGATATGGAGAAACTGAGAAGTCTTTCCAGAATCATTGAGTTGAGAGCTGGCATTCAGTCAGGTCTCCTGCCTCCTTTCCATTTTAGAATTCAAGTTTGGAAGCCTGCAGATGAATATTTATACAATAATGCTTCCACATGCTATGCTCCAGTGAGATATAACCAAGAGAGTGGACTGGGAGAATGGTCATTTTGGATTTTACAGGCAGAATAGCATTGGGCACATTGGGGACAGTAATAAGGAGTGCGGAGGGAGAGGCCAGTGAAGAGCTGGGTAGACTAGATTTAAAGGGCTTGGTGTCCCATCCCCATACAGACATGGAGCTCTATGCTTTGCTGGTGTCCATTAATGCTCTTTTCCCTTTTTAAACGTTTAGTTGTTTTGAAAATTCTAGTGTGTAAAAGAAATCTGTTGCCATTTTAGGAGGAAAATGAAAAGATGGTTAAAGAAAGTCTCCAGTAAAACAGTGTCCTGCACCAAGAGGGATGGGGTTTAGGCGATGGCTTTGCAAATCTAATTTATCATACTTTACCAGACTACAATTCTAAAGTTAGCTGTGGCTCATTTGACCCACAAGATACAAATAAACACAACTCAGCTCTAATGTCACAGCCTGAATGAGCCTTAACCCATTCCTCACTGATTGGTTTCTGAAGAGTGGGAATCTCGGGCTCATTTTGTTTCTTCCAGGTTTTGTTTTCTTCCTGATCTGTACCAAAGGTGACTGAACCAGATATGCATATGAACATGCAAAAGAGTTCACTGGCACAGAAGAGTTCAATTGAGCAACGTAGACTTCACTAAGATATGTGGAGAAGTTAGAGGAAATATTTACAGCAGCCATGTTATCTACTTTTAGATTCCAAATTCTTCCTGCACACAGCCTCCACCCAAAGGCACCTATCTTTGTCACCAGGCTAGTTATTAGAACTTCAAATCTTTCTGTTTATTATGGAAAATTACAGCCATTGCCCAGCCCAGGAATAGACCTGGTCTGTGGGTCAGGAATCAATATAAAGTCCATGTTCTAATCAGTTATAAAAATGTTATGACCCCATTTCCCACAAATGAGGTCAAATATATTTTTATTAGGGGCATCCTGGTACAACCTTCCTATAGAATTATAAAAGGGTTATGATAATAGCAGCCTCTTTAAATTTGAAAGAATAAAGTCATATTCACACTCAAGATGATTCTGTCTTGACGAATGAAGTTATTCTCATCAATCCCTGGGGGAAATTTTGTCTCAAAGCAAACTTAGGTTGACGAGAGAGAGAGCACTGTTTTTTCAATCTTGCAATGGAAAGACTCAAAATGTTTAAGAAAATGATCTAGGCAAGGGGGCAGGGTGTCAACAGGAAGGGAGCAAAGGCTCTTGGAAGTGATGCCTATCCTCTGGATAGTTAGCTTCTAGCCCCTTGTGGGTTCTCTATGAAATAGTAAGGTAAAGCCCATGAGAACAATGAATGAACCCGGCTGAAATCAGAATCCTAAGGACATATCGGGCCATGGAAGTAGTGAAAAAAGAACCGAGAAAATCAAAAGAGGTGGGAGGCCCCGAGAGCCCAGGGGGAAGGAGGGTTTCTAGCTCCTGTTCTCTGCTGAGAGATTCATTGTATAGAACAATTGAGTTCCATTAGGAAAAGTTTAGCAGTCAAGGTTATTATAAATGGATGCAGGCTTTTTCCTACTCCTGGCCCTTACTAAGCAGTTCTTTGTATTAGCAAGAAACCTGAGACTGGTGTGGTTCACACCTGCTTCCAGCATCTACCAGATACCTGGGCACAGGAAAGGGATGGGGGAATTAGAGATATATACCGGAGCTGTGAGGTATAAGAATAGTTTCCCCTAGAATTGGAATTTTTGGCAAACAGAATTTTATGCAAAAGCAAAACACACAGCAACAAGACCAGATAAAATTAGACAGCTCTGTGTGAGTTGGGAACTGGTAACCAGAAGTCCATCCATCCCTTTTGGTCCCTCTCCCACTTGTATGCAGGCTGTACATTTCTTCTTGAGGACTCTAGACTTGAAGACCCTCAGTTTGAAGGCTACCACACCAGATAACCATCCTGAATCCTCTCCCCTCACAAGCCTAGAGACTACGTATGACGATGTGACATAACTTTCAGAGATAAGACCAAAGGCTTGGGGAAAGGTGAGCAGGAGTTTGAGTCTATAGGACTTTAGAAAAGTCTGTATGTGATCTCAAGGTGCCCCGGCGAGGATTTTGCATTTCACTGGTCTGTAATGAGGTTGGAGGAAGTATATTGTTGTATCCCTAAGTCTTTATGTAAGGCTGAATGAAGGAAATCATTCCTTTCTTTTTTTCTCGCCACCAGATCATCAGGCAGAAGGCAGAATCTATTAGGGAATCTTGCCTCACTTTCTAGTTCTTTCTTCCTGATTAAGTTTTCCCAGTTACCTTCTCTTATTATCTAACATCTCATTTTGATTCCCTGGTCATCTGGTGTCTTTTCCTTCCAATGGAGCACGGTGTGCAGCCAGTGGTGGATGCATAGAGGGAAGAGGGCTGTGTGCTCTGTGCCTCTGTAATTCTAAAGTCACATGAGCCTTGGTCTGGCTCTATATCACAAGCATGCGAGATAGACCTAATAAGGCTATCCCACTGGGGTTTTCTGTCCCCAGAAATAATCCTTGGAGATGGACGATAAATCATAAAAGTTAGTTTGGTATGTGGTAGCCAAATGTTGAAGAGCTCTTGGAAGAACTGAAAAGTTGGGAAGCGCTAATAATTTGGGTAAGCTGACAGGATTCAGTTCACCTCACAGATAGATGACAAAACTAGGTTTTTCCTCAAGGAAGTAGTAAGCCAGTTTATTTCTACCAGACAAGGCTGTTTTGGTATCCATCACCCATAATTAAATAGTTGCAAAATAGCTTTAAAATGTAAGTATAACATAAATAGACCTTAACCCTTAGACAGTTTTGGCCATGACAAAACTTTCATGAACCTTCTATCAATTTGAATATTCTCTACACATCTTTTATAGCACTACTTCTCAAGGTGGCAAAATCACATTTACCAGTGAAATATATATGGGCACGCACACACACATATATATATGAAGCAGCCAGGTGTGTTGGCTCTCACCTGTAACCTCAGTATTTGGGAGGATTATGGTTCCAGGGCAATCTGGGCTGTATAGTGCAACCCTGTCACAAGAGACTGGGAATGTATCTTGGAGGTGGAGTGCTTGCTTAGCCTTGATTCAGTCCCTAGAACTGAGAAAAATGTATGCATGTGTGTATAAACTTTAAATTATACTTAGTAATATTCTTTCTGAAATCTACCTACTTGTAAACTGTCCAGGGATCTGATAAACATCCACTAATTTGATTTAGAGTCAGTCCAAGGAGGTGGTGGTGCATGCCTTTAATCCCAGGACTCAGGAGGCAGAGGTAAGTGGATCTCTGTGAGTTCAAGGCCAGCCTGGTTTACAGATCGAGTTCCAGGACAGCCAGGGCTACACAGTGAAATCCTATCTTGAAAAACTAAAACTAAAGTCAGTTCAAGTCTTACATTACCAGAAGATTTGGGAAGGTATCTTTTCAAACTGTGTGTGTGTGTGTGTGTGTGTGTGTGTGTGTGTGTGTGTGTGTTAGCCATGCATGTGTATGGGTGGCATGTGTGGGTCAGATATCAACGTCTGCCATCTGCCTCTATTGTTCACCATTTCATTAATTAACTTATTATTTTGAGACAGTCTCTTATTCAACTTCATTTTGGTCATACTTGTCATGGTAAGCCTTTGGGATTTGACTGATTCCACTCTTCCCCCTGGAGCTGGAGTGACAGGCACGTGCTAACACATACACTTTTATGTGGGTGCTGGGGTTTTAAACTTCGGTCCTTAGGGATGTACAGCAAACATTTTTATCCACTGAACCATGTTCCCAGCTTTTGGAAATTACCTTTATGTGGAAAGTAGATATACTACAAACCATAATTACTATAGAGAGCTGACAGGAAAGCTCAGTGGGCAATAGCACTGCTTACCACCAAGCTCGATTGCCTGAGCTCAAGCCCTGAAACTCCATGGTGGACAGGAAGAAATGATTCTAACACGTTGTTCTCTGACCTCCACAGGAGCACCACACACACACACACACACACACACACACACACACACACACACACACACACTGAAATAAAAATATAATCGTTGCTGAAAATTGTCATATAAATGATTCCATTTTGATTAATACACTTAAAAATTTCAGAATAATAAATGTTTAATGACATAATGCTACTTTATTCTACCAGTGAAGTCAAAAACCTTTAGTTTGTATAAAAATGAATGCAAAGCTTCAAGCTCAAATTCCCCTTAGTGCTGGAAAGGGTTTCCTTTTATTGTTGCTGTGACAAAGTATCTGTCAAAAACAAAGAAGGGTTTATTTTGTCCCATGGTTTGAGGGTACAGTTCATCATAGTAGCGAAGGTGTGGTGGCAGAAGTATGGGGTGGTGGGTCACACTGCTTTGGCCGTCAGAGATGAGTGCTGATGCTCTGTTCACTTTCTACTTGTTGTTCAGATTCAGACCCCATCCCGTGGAACAGTGCTCTTCACATTCTGGACAGACCTTCCTTCTTCGGTTCAGCCTTTCTGGAAACTCCCTCATGGACACATGCAGAAGTGTGTTTTGATGGTGATTCTGAAACCAGTCAAGTATACAGTGAAGATTAGACCTAGGAAATGACTTTTGTAAATCTATCATGTGCCAACCACTCCTGAGCACTTTGCCTGTATTATAATTAAATCCTCCTAATATCCACGCAATGCACTGAGTATTTTATATACTTACTTCTTAACTTTACTCCATGCTTGCAAGGCAAAGAGTACTGCCTCATTTTGTAGAGATCACAACTGAGGCTCTGTAAGCTTGCCCACTTATCCTGTGTCATGATACTGACCTACCTCCAATACCCTGTATCAGAGATAATGACCTCAGAGAAATCAAACAGATAACATGTAATAAGTATGCCTTAATGGAGGGGACCTATGTCAAGTATTTAGCATTGTATTGGACTACACTAATAATCTGAGGTTCCCTTCCACTTTCAATCATGTAAGTCCCTACAGAAGGTAAGACTAGTAACTGATGGTTTTCTGTATGCAAACAAGGCTGTGGTTCCCATGAGACAGAAAGTTACTCTCATCTAGAACCACACTCAGCCCCACCAAGTCCTGCCATGCAACAGTAGGAGAAACTTATGCCAGACACTCACTACTCCCACTGAAGCCACAGAGAACGTTCTTCATTTTAAGATCAGCATCCCAAACTTAGATTTTGTGTCTGTGTGTGTTAACAATAGCCAATATAATAGAATTTTGATGCCTAATGTTTACAACATGATGTGAAAAAAATCTCCATATCGAAACTTTTAAGAGATTGTAGTTAATTAGCTGCCATTGATGTTGACAAGGAGGAAAAGACAGGTTGATGCCTTAAGTTGAGGGATGAAGCAGTTTTCTCACCTCCTGCAGGAAAGCCAGTTAGGTGGTAAGAGCAGAAAGTTTTAGGACACATTTAAAGGTGGTTAGAGCTTTGCAGACATGACCACATTTAATTATTGCATCCACTTTATTATCCTCCTTAAATTACCTATTGGAAAACAGTCACAGAACGATTTAAGTTCTTTGCCCAAATGCCACAGGGCTGGTAAATGTCAGTGGTAGGATTGGAAGCCCACAAAATCCAAAGACTGTACTCTTCACTGATAGACTAGAAGATTCTCCAAGTAATATGAAAGATCACAGTAATAATGGCCAGCCATGAATCATGCTTCCTGGTGCCCATGACTACTTGCAAAATGTCATCGTTGACCTCATCAAGACATGGTGTAAATTGCTCCACTTTTTGAAGATGAGATGTTTTTGTGACTCCCTTTAACTGATAGAATACAGCCAATGTGAATACAGGTCACAAGAACAAGTCATAAGCTTCTATACCCAGTCTCTAAGGGTGCTGAGACCATGACATCATGAAAAAGTATAGCCTGTTCTCCTGAAGATGAGAGATCACAGGCAACAGCACTGAGGCTCTCTGGTCAACAGTAAGTAGTACCTAGCACTTGAGTAAAACCATCTTGGATGTCCTAATTCAGCCAAATCCTGTCTGCAGCTACCCCTGTGAGTCCTGATGAGCCCACCCAAAGCTCCAGTTAAATTACAGTCAGAAAAAATAGCTGTCATAAGCAATTCCACCAGAGAACACACATGGACACTCTCAAAGCTGAAATACAAAGTCTGTATTAATAGCCAATGATTGCTTGGTGGACTTGCCCAAATCATGTAACCCTGAGCTTCACTGTCCCTTGTCTTTTATGCACAAAAACCACATCCTGGTTGCCACACTTTGGTTAGCAAGAACACTTAGTGAGAAACTATAGAAGTCAAACAGCAAGGTTAGTACATTTAGGGACTTTCCTGAACCCTGGAAATATGGACTAGGTCTTTGATGGATTAAGTTCCTGTTTTGGCAGTTGTTGGGGCCTACTTGCTAGGTTTTATAGTCAGAATGGTTCCTGTAGCATGGCATCAGTTATGCTAAGGTCTCAGGACCTGTTACATAGCCATGATTCTTGTAGGTCACCACATTCTGGAATGCTTTTAATCCATCATCTATCATAGACTACCTACTTTTTTTTCTTTTTGTTTCTTCTCTCTCTGTTTTCAAAAGTAGTTTACAGTTGCGTGTTATGTAGGATTAAATGATTAGAATCTGGATGGACTTTAAGGTGCCATTTCATTAAGACTTTTGCTTTTCGGAGGTAAAAACAGTAAGAAATGAGAAGCAGTTTGTCTTAAGTCATGGTTTCTTACAGCCTGAGGTAGGGCTAAACTCAATTCTTTAGGGTACCACTTCTAGAATTCTCATTGCCATACTGCCATTGCAACCACACATGCAATCATAAGACAGAGTACTTCCAGGCCATCTCAAGGAGAGATTCTGAAAGCTGTTTATGGTCTTGAGTTCTGATGATATGCATGCAAAGACATCCATGTGACAAAGACCAGAGAAATGCCAGGAAGTGATTCCTGGGAACCAGGCAATGAGCTGTTATGACTGAACTTCCTAGATGGGCCACCTCTCAGAAGGTCAGCTGATATTTTCTTAGCTTCTCAGTGAATAGGCTGGAGAGTTTTAAAGAATATCTGAAATTTGGCCCAGGCAACAGGCATTTATAGACCCATCTTCAGTGAGACTAATGAGCACCTGATGGTGAGAACTCAACTGAGGATCAGGAGTTCCTGGAGGAAAATATTTTTGTTTTTGCTCCTTCTGTAACACCATCGTATCATAGTAACTATTGACAAAACTGAAGCACACTGTTGAAAGCAGCCCCAACACACCATAAAGCACTTGTGCTTTGATACAAACAAACAAACAAACAAACAAAAACTACACACGCACGAGAAATAAACAAGGGGAAAAATATCCAGGGGCTATAGAGATAGCTCAGTTGGAAAAGTGCCTGCTATATAAGCATGATGACCCAGCACCCATATGAAAAAATATATATATACACACACACTATATATATATATTAGAAAGAATAAAAAGATAATTCCCAGAGATGTGAGGAAGCTTAACTAAGATTATAATTGTAAAGGATCCTTGCTAAGAATAAAGAACTTGTCAAGTATTTCTATTTCTCTTCAGAATATAAATATGATAGTTTGTATATAAAAGGTGATCATAAGAATGTCAGCAATACAGAGTAATAAAGAGAAACCAAGTATAAATCACTCCCCATTCCATTATACATGTGTTTGAGCACTGTGTTGTTCCTTCATCAGGAATTTGGTCTCGTTGTGTTCATGCACAAACACCATGTAGAAAAAAAAACAATATTAGGAAAGACAGTTAAAGGATTGTTTTGTGCTCAATTTCCATGTTAATCTGATCTGAAATTCATAAACATGAGTTGTGGTCATTGTGATGATTTTTCTAGCCTGGTGACTTGATGTGAAGTCAGAGTAGTCTGGACGGATGAAATGGAAATAAGGGCAAAACCGGTCAAAATCTGCTGAAGCATTAAACATTTTAGAAAGTTATTTGCAAGATTCCCTTGAGTCTTACCCATTGCCTCTTCAGAGAAGTCCGATATTTCCCACAAGGGCTGCAGTGACATAAATGAAAAGAGGCTTGCAGTTTTCCCCTTAGTGGAGAATCCACTTTCTCTACAGTCTGAAAAATCTTTCTAGCCAGACGTATTTATTTAAATGCTCATGGTTTCAAAGCTTGGGTAGGAGAGAATGGAAGGGAGAGCAAAAAGTGCTTATGTGAGTTAACTATTAATTTGGAGAAAACAATCTGCCAACTAAAATCAATCTAGAGTTGATCCAAAAGTTAACAGCTAAAAGAGCCAGAGCAAACACTCCAGCTGGTCTCTGAGGCTAATGTCTGGCAGGGAGTCCAGCACTGGGAAGGTATAAAAACAACCAAGGCTTTCTCAGCTCAGGTGCCTCCCTTTCCTGGATTTAACTCCTAACCACCTGAACTTCAGTTTATCTGCGGGTGGGGAGTCTTGGCCACAGATGCGAGTGTTTACAGAATTGATGAGAAACAGATGAGGTGACTGTCATCTGCACGAGGTGACTGTGGTTCCATCAAAACAAAGTCTTTGTCAAGGAATGACTGTTCAGAACATCCTGGGATCCTACTTTGTAATCTGTCTTCACAGCCCCACAATAAACCTCCAAGTTAGTGTTGTATAATACTCTCTGATATATTTTCCCATAAGTATCTCATTGAGGAGAAAAACAACCAGGCTTTGAGTAGAAGAAACTGTGTGAATCTCAGTTATCCCACTTAAGAGCTATGTGACTTGTGGCAAGGCCGGCGCCCTTTAAATTTCCTTGTCTGTAATGATAAGCTTAAAGTATCTATCTGTCTTTATTTACCAAGTGTGAAATTACTTTGATACAAGGGGATCCACCAAAGTCACTACCAGACAATTAGTAATTCGTACCAAAAATCCATGGAACAATAACAATAAAACCTCACTAGCCAAATTCAAATGCTCAAGTCATATGGATTATTATTATTATTTTATGTAATCTAGGCTGGTCTCAAATCCAGGCTACTGTAGTAGCAACTCCTTGCCAGTGAATTTGTGTTAGTGGCCACACTCCTTTGGGCAAAGCTTCAGGTGAGTATATGACCTGAAGGTGGAGAAACTTGGGGTGGGCTCTCTCTCTCTCTCTCTCTCTCTTGGGCACCTTCTCCACCATCTGGTCGTATGCCTATGCACCTGCAGCCACGCCCAAATGGGTGTAGCCACTAATACAAATTCACTGGCAAAGAGATGCTACTACACGCTGCTTACTTAGCCAAGGATGGCCTGCAGTGCCTGATTCCCCTGCTTCTACCTCTCAATGTGGGAATTACAGATGGATACCACAGTGTCTGGCTCGAATGGGTTGTTAAATCTATTTCAAGTATAGTGATAGGCTTGGAAGTACAGTGAGAGAATCAGTTTTAGAGTGCTTACTCGGAGTGCACAAAGTCTGGGTTGGACGAATAACACACACACACACACACACACACACACACACACACACACACACACACACACACACACACACACACACCCCAAAAGACTTAGGGAGATGAAAAGAAAAAGGATATGCAGTACACTAGTACTCTAATTCAAGGTGTGGTTAAAGAGGAAAAGCCGTCCTACATTGGCGCTAGAATGAGCCATTTATATGTGCTGTCTGCTGTGTTGGCCTCCTCACTGACGGTTTAGTTATGGGACCAAAGTTGAAGGTGAAGCAAAGGGACCACACAGAGGGAAAGAGGCAGCCAAGAGCACTTGCTGTCTCTGTTGGTAAGCCTGGAGACAAGTATATCTGAACAGTAGCTAAGGGAACATCTAGAGCTTGTCAGTTATCCCACATGGGCAACCAGGGGTTCCATTCACATTTACTGTGCCCAGGACATGGAGTGAGCAAGGATGTCATTGATTTATGGTTGAATCAGACTTCATGAATGTTGCCTATTTGTGGTTTACACAATTAATGCATCTAAATCACATAGTGTCTCATATCTCATGCATTTTGCAT
Source organism: Mesocricetus auratus (assembly GCF_017639785.1). NCBI lineage: Eukaryota > Metazoa > Chordata > Mammalia > Rodentia > Cricetidae > Mesocricetus > Mesocricetus auratus. The sequence goes on along the minus strand of NW_024429182.1, from coordinate 108,671,361 downwards.
ATCATTTACATCCAGTGTACAACTACTTCATGAAAACTATTATAGTATTCCAAGATTGATCTTGCTGAGCTCTCCTGTTGGAAGGTGGGGAGGAGGGCTATAGTTTCCAATATATGCTTATGAATATATCTAATTTTCTTTCTTTTCTTCTGTGACACAGGTAGATGCTCTTAAATGCAGTGGAAATACACTACATTATCCTCTTGGGAGGCTCAAAATGAGAAACCCTTCATTAAAACACGCAGTCCCACATTTTTTTTTTACTTTTCAAAACAGGATTTCTCTTTGTAACTCTGACTATCCTGAAACTAGCTGTGTAGACCAGGCTGCCTCAAACACAGAGATCTGCCTGCCTCTGCCTCCTGAGTGCTAGGGTTAAAGGGATGGACCACTACTACATAGATATGCACAATTGAAAGAGATTAGTATTTCTGTTAATATGATAAACAAAATTATTCTGGTCATTTAGGGATAGAGTAGACAATTTAGGTTAATAACCAAACAAACTTTACCATTTCTATTGACTTTACTAACAGTTGAGAAATTATTCAACTTTTCTGAGAATCAGTTTCCTCATTTTTTAAAAAGGTTATGCTAGCAATAGCTACCACATAAAGCAATAGCTTTAGATGAAGACCTAATATGATCTTATTTTTGGAAGTAGTTTGGTCACAGCGTCAACAAGATGTAGATTCTAGCAAGTGATTTGTGGAATGCATTCTATATTGTAGTTACTATTGCTACATCATCTATTATAGATAAAGTCTTTAGAGATAGAAGGAACACTCAATACTATTGAGGCTTAAAGTTTTGAGGTGGTATTTGGAAATACAATGGCTGTAGCAATATCAGCTTCCTGACAGCCACAGGGGAATGGATCCCTTGGCTCAAAAGGCTAGTGATGGCCCTTAACATCCACTCTTCCAGACTTTTTAACATTTCCCTCCTCTGTTTACTTGTATTAAATTCCTTTAATCTTAAATTATCTAAAATGATTTCTACTCATATATTGAATTTTAATTCATATTTTTACGTTACTTCAAAACCATGGTATATTGATCATGACACTAAATTCTGATGATTATCTCCCACATTTTGGGTGGTTTCCTTTTAACCAGGAGAAAGGAAATGCTGGTTGTTAAGTAATGCTATTCTTACAGAAGCACAATAACCCTTCCAGGAAGCTAATTGATTCGGACTTCATCAAGCAGAGACCGGAAGCTTGTGTTTTAGGTGATTGTTTGAGTTTACACATCCTGTGAGAAGGACACTGGGTGCAATTCTAGGTTAGTAGATTCCTGACTGCACATTCTTTCCCCTGCACTATGCAGTTAAGAATATCCTTGGTTCCCCTCTGACCCTTCCCTCTCTCATTGCTCAAATTCCTGTTGTAGCATCTTCCATGTTTTCTATAACGTGCCCCACACAGAGGATACTCGGGTCCTTACCCTCATGGAACTGGGGAGACAAGTAAGAACATGAAATCCATGCTAAATACAGCATAGAACTCTGTGGGAATGATGGAAACTGCAGATAACCTGACTTGGGGTCACAGAAGGCTTGCCAGAGGCAGGGGATCCTGGTGTCTACATGATCATAGATACGTTTGGAAGAACTTCAGAGCAGTATTGCCAGACAAGGCCACTGGCAGCAATGTTCACATCTCCACAGGATTGCAGGCATCTTTACCAGACCCATAGCTGACCCCACAGCACCCTGTCCATTTGCCAAGCCACAGCATGTTCCCTGATGGGCTCTTTGCACATTTTCCAAAGATGATTGGCCATAAAGCTCCAGTAGGCCAAAGGGTTGTTCTCTTTAGCTATTGACTGTTTGTATCAAATAAACTTCTTATTAATTGTGACTTTCAAAAGTCAAATTAAAACTCTTTGATATGATTCCAAGATTGATCTTGCTTAGCTCTCCTGTCAGAAGGTGGGGACTAGGGTTGAGAGTTTAAATCTCAGGTAGAGCTTAGATTAGTAAGGATCTCAAATTGTTATACATACATATTTATGTGTGTGTATATGTGTTGTGTGCATGTGGGTGTATCTGTCCTCGAAACCCCAACCTCTTAATTTTAAAAGATACTATATATATATGTATATATATTATTATTCCCACATATATTATGTCCATACCAAAGTTCCCCCTCCTTTCACTCTTCCCAGGCCCTCCCCCCACCTCCTCTCTCCCCCAGATCCACTTCTCCTCTATTACCCTTGAAGAAAAAGAACAGGCATCCCAGCAATACCCACAAAACATAGCATAACAAGGTTCAATAAGACTGGACACAAACCCTCATATCACAGCTAGATGTGGAAATCCAGTAGGAGGAAAAGGGTCCTGAAGAGGTACCCCCCCACTCCCATTGTTGGGAGTCCCAAAAGAACACCAACCTACACAACTATAATATATTTTCAGAGTACCTAGGTCAAACTCAATCAGGGTCTCTGTCACTTTAGTCTTTGTGAGCCTCTATGAACCATGATCAAGTAATTCTGTGAGCTGTGACCCCTCTTGCTCCTAAAATCCCTCCTCCCCTTCTTCTGCAGGGTATTCTTTTTGTTTCCTGTATCTGGCAGGTGTCACTTGTCTGTGGGCCTTGGTGCCTACAGCCATGTCCTCCACAGTCTGGTTTCAGCCAGTGAGCCTAGAACCTCAGTTGGGGATACCATCTCTTGTCTTTCTTCTCTGAGCCTCAGGTGCCCAGAGTCTCATGCTGAAGCTAATTTTGAGTTGTTTCATTGCTTCCTTTTTGTTTTCTTCTATCTTCCATCTTTTCTTTGGTCATTTTTCTAGCATAGGGTTCTGTCTGCTTTAAGAGATGCTGTTACTGTCTTGCCCCAAGTGCCAGTGAGTGAAATGTACTTGACTTAAGCAATAGACTTTCTCTGTGAATGAGGAAACAACAGAAAAGGAGTAAAGTTCAGGAGTTTGTAGAAAAGACTGGTTAGACATGCCTGTTAGGGTTACTGGGTTTCCAAGTTTATGGCCGGTAAATGAATTTTCAATAACTCGTGTCCCTGACACAGGTGATTGTTTCTCTTCTACTTACATATAAATCCTGTAATAGGAAAGAGGCAGAAAGACCTAAAAGTTGTCATTGACAATTCACCCTCCCAGGCTCTGGAGCCTGGTTCTGAATGCTGGGAAGAGCTGCCCTAGGCTCATTAGCACCCAGGCTGTGAATGCTGCTGCTCAGGGCTGATCCCACTGCACACAATAACCCCCTAATGAAGAGCAGATCTCCCCAACCCCCACAATCTGGGGTGAATGCTCTTCCTCCTCACCCTAAGAGCAGAGGAGGAATGTTCTGAGAATATTTGCCAGAGCTATGCAGCCAACACTGCATTTTCACATTCCCACTGACAGATTTCCAGCTCCTTCTGTTCCCATTATCTGAGTGTGAGCATCCAGAATGGGCCTCTGCACAGAGGCAGTGGGAAATCCATACAGTCTGTGCCACTGAGAAGGAAACCAGGTGGTCCACACAGCTCTTGGTGTGGTAGGAGGAGCCAAAGTGTTTTGATCATCTTTGTCTTTGAGTGACCAGAAATAGTGCCTGGAAGACTGGGATTAGGGGGGTTTGCACAGATCCGAGAAGCAGGCTTTGAAATTCACTTCCCATCCTTTAGCAGCCCCTGGCTCCCCAGAGCAGTGACTTCCAGGCACCTTATATGTCCTAATGCTAATCCTTTAACAACCCCAGGATGGTTTCAAGTCTACTTTACACACAAGAAAAGTGAAACTCAGAGCAAAGAAGTGATTTGCCTAGGGCTGCATAGCTGCATACAGAGTTATTTTAGGATTCAAACCCACCATTTGTGTTCCATAATGTGCATTCTTCCAGTTCTGCACTGCTACCATAATACCCTTGACGCAGGATTTTGAAAACACCCTGCGCCCATGCTGCCCACTTTGCAGCTGCCCTCTCCACAGCCTACTTGGCAGAGTCATAAAGGAATGCCTCTGAACATTGAGGAATTCCTTGAGGGGGATTCCCTGGAGTCAACCCCAGGGTTTTCCTCCAATTCTATAGCCAAACATTGGCTGTCACCCGGGAAACAAGAAGACATCTGTGGAGGGCAGGCACTCTATGGAAGGGAGGTTCCCAGTGGTATACTTCACTGGCCTGAGATAAGACTGAATGACATAAAGAGGTGGCAGTTGTAACTGCTTCATTGTCTGTGAGGAGAACCAAATGCTTGTATTCAGGTCAATTACCACTGGAGTAAACAAATGTGATTCCAAAAAAGCCCAAAATGCAAACCAGCATTCAATGATTACCTGTCTGATCATCTTTGTTTTCCGACTTATGTTCAACTCTCTGTACATCACAGGCATTTCAAGGGCAATCATGTTAACTCCCAGAACCCAATACCTCTATGGTGTGGAGCCTGCACTTGACTGGAAGGTAGGAGAACAAGTCCAATAGAATTCCACACCAGTCATTGATGAGAAGCCTCAGGAATGCTTACTCATGTCCCACACCCAAGAATCAGGATGGCTGACTTCCTCCCAGATACTGTAGCTGCGGCTGAAGACTGGATGATCTCAAATGCCAGTGGACAGAGAGCAAGCTCCTGCACACCACCCAGAGCTGCACACAGGTCATAGTCTTCAGCCTCATAGGCTTGGTATGTTTTTAAAAACCTATTTAAGTTCACTCACATGTTCCTCTTTCAGCTGTGCATTACAGCTGGCACAGGATATGGCCTTAATGAAGTAGATCTGGACATGTAACCTGCCCTGTAGCCCTGTCCTGTGTGTACCTGGCAGCTGGTTGGTGTGTGGTTCAGTCATAGAAGAATACATAATTGCTTTTCACAAAGTTGCCTCTTAACTGCTGTGTATATTATATTTAAACACTCCCAGAACATAACTTCTCCCTTCGAATACACTCACCAACCTCCCAAATCAGTGGGTGAAATGTCCCTTTTTTGGGAGGGTGGCAAAAGCAGGGGCAGGATTTCCTGAATCCCAGATTCTTGCACAGTCAAGATCCCTTTTAAGATTTAAAGTACAAGCAAAAGACCCAGTGTCTAGCTAACTGGCCAAAAGGTCTCCAATTCAAATGATGATGAATTATTAGTCAAGAAGTAAGAATTGCAGAGAACTTACAAGCTATATACCTAGGAGCAATAGATTATAATACATTAATGCAAAGAATGTCAAATACTGTCTAGATTACTAATAAATAGTATGGCTTCCTACTTATATATAACACTATTTCTCAAACTTACATACCATTCTAAAATTAATAGAGCATGGCCATACTGATAGAATAGATATGCATTTCAAAATTTTACTACATTCATAGGTAGTTCTCAGTTCTATTTTTCAAACTAACAGCATAAAATGCATCTACACTCATGTAGAAATGCCTTAAAATAATTGACATAAAATTTACCCTCATATTCATTAAGTTTGAAAAACTTGACTCTAACCTTGCATTTCAGGTAAAATTTACCCAGAACTAGGGCTCTCTACCTGACAGAGAAGCCCACGGATCTGAATTTCAGGTTCATACCCCACACTGCTTATCTGCACACTGAGACACAGCACCTGAGCTCACACCAGCCCACGTAGCACATCTGTGAGAAAACTCACGTGCAAGAGGCAGATGTGATTGGACCAAGGTCCTAAAATACATTATCAGTAGAGCCTCCGCTACTTCCTGTCTCATCTTTCTCATGCCCAAAGGAGAAAAGCCAGATAGACCTCTTCAATCAGGATGTAGCTGATGAAAGCACAAGGTCCTCGGCCTGTCTCTAGTGGGTGGGTGCTCTCTCCAAACATCACGCAAGTCTTGAGGAATAAAATACGTGTTCGATGATAAAACACATCCTACCTTCCACATTACTTACAAATAGTACCTCACTTATTTTCCATGCAGTCTTTTAAGTACACCTATTTCTGTCTTTATTTTTTTAATGGAGTAAACTATTTTCTCAAGACCTCATCAGATGGAACTCTGCTAACCATGGGTGTGTCCTGTCCATGCTGGGTTGCCTCTGTGTACCCTGAGGCTGACTGTGCTTGGGGTTTCAAAGGTACTGAAGCATGAACAGCTGATGGTTGGCAACGAACAGGGCTCAGTCAGAAGGGGCCATTAGTGGATATAAGGTGATAATTAATTTATTATCAGTAAGCAGTGTCAAGGGTTGTAACATTAGAATCTATTGCAGAAAGCTCCAAGACTTCAGGTGCATGCCACTATACTAGGATGAGGGATTTGTGTCTTAACAAGTCTTCTCACCCATTTACTATAGAGCCTTCTCTTCTTCAAGGGTGGTTCCCTAAGAGACAGTCTGGGACAACTTAGATTTTAAAACAGTGTCCCTGGATCTTTCTTGTCTGACTCATTGTGTGGTCTCAAGCTAGTGAGTCACCACCATGTGACTCAGAGTTTACATCCCACGCAGGGCTTGACTGCCGGGACCCTGGGCATGGCTTTATATGGTGGTTGAAAAAGACCAATGATGTTCTGGAGGGCCAGGAATGTCGAGTTACACTTTTCTCCTTTGACTTATGAAAAAAACAAAAGACAAAAAACTCCACATTAGACTCACCAACATCCTCAATGATTCTTGTGATGCAGCATGAATCCAGGGTGTGGACAGCCTCTGTGTTAGTGGGATACTATCTTTATGTAGGTGAAAAAAAAATCCTGTGTGAAGAATCATGGGTCCTCTTTGAAGCTGTCTTCTCTCAGCTATGCTGAGAAAACTGATACAACTTAACATTCCTCACTTAAGTGTTGCCCACATTACAGGAAACTCTGAGATTAAAAGAAAATCACCAGGAATGTAATAAGGTCAGAGGCTTACTTAGAGAATACTGCCCACTAGATCTAGAGAATAATTTGGTTTTTAAGGCATTTATGGTTTCTGCTTGCTTGCAGGACATACTTCATTTCATCATCTCTTGGGACACCCTGTTCTCAATCTGAGGTCATACCATAATAGAGAAAATTAAGATGGTTGAAATGGGATTCTTTTGGTCCCTGGTTTAACTCAAATTCTAATCTAATAAATATTGATTGAAAAAATAGCTATAAAGGCATACCCTAAGATGCTGGAAAGGGGCTTGCATATCTTAAATGCCGGCATCCAGCCAGATCAAGAATGGAATATAAGGACTGGAACTGTTGCCACTCTCTCTCTAGAGAGGAGAGGTGAAGGTACCCAGACATTCCTTATGGTGGGAGCACAGAGAAGCCTGAAGCATGCTTGTATAAGTAGACCCAGACTGGGTTCTGGATATTTTTCCTAAGGGACAGCGGGAAGGTGAAAGAGCCAGCATAGTGTGCTGGGTGGGTTTGGACTGCTCAACAGGGATTTTCTTCACTGTCAAGGATACAGTCATTTCCCATGCACTAGAAGTACAAACACCAGGAAAGAGGCATTATGTGGCAGGGTTATCTTAGATCTTGTCCACAAGTGCCTGCTGAAGGAGTCGGGGGACTCGGACAGGAAGCCTGGAGATACTTTGCTTCTCCGTGCTACAAGTGGTACCAGGAATAGGAACACATCTGTCAGGGTCAAGGGAACTATGAGACAGAAGTCCTAAAAAGGAATGTTGGAGGTACCCCCAGGCATGGCCCCAAGAAAAGAGTCCTGTTCTGGGGTGCTCTGGGCCTCTCTGGGATGTTTTCTTTAGCCAAAGGCTAAGATCAAGTTAAAAGACTCTTCACTCACTGGTCACTCATGGATATAATCACAATGGTTCTGAAATAGAATGAGAGAGAGGGGTTGAGGAGGAGTCATTGATAAATTGAATTTCTGCCATGATGTAAGTTAGACTTTTTCAGCACACCATTTACAGAAACCAGAAGAGACTTGCCTTTCTTTTTCCAATCAATAATGACTATTTTTACCTTTCCCCTGGAGCCTGACCACATGCCTGCCCTTCCATGACCTCTTTCTGTAACTCACTCTTTGCCTTTGACCCTAACAGCACATGTAAATGGTAGTCTGTCAGTATTCCCATATTAAAATATGAATTCTCAGTGAACAAACTTGACACTCATATTCATAGTCTCTGTACCCAGCACCGTGAGGCATTTGGTTTGCATGTGATCAAATCTTATTAAATTAATGACAATGAATATAGCCATAGTGGTTGGAAGGCAGCAAGGGGTATTTCAACCCATTGAGGCATCTCGCATCTCGCCAGCTGGGCACTCATAGTCTTACCTACAGCTTTAGTCATACACACTCCCTGAGTCCTGGGCAAGTCTTTCAGACTTGTTCAAGGGAATCCCAATTTATAACCAAGACACAGCATGTCCCTATGGAGAAGGAATGGAGACACTGAAGACAACAAGTTCTCATCAGAGCAAATTAAAAAAAAAATGGAACTGAGCAGTAGCTGCAGATTGTAACAGACCCCTCTGTTACACAGGGAACAGTGGGGAAATTGTTCATCTCCATAAAATCTCACTGATGGAAATGTTCTGACTGCAAAGTCAGTGTCAGCTTTGATTTCCTGCCCCCAGAGGAGGCTTGGTCAAAAGGCACAGAGTGGGCCTGTGCAGTCAGGGAACTAAGTTGGTCACACCCAATCTTTGTGCAGTGGTCCACCCAGCCCAGGGCACAGAGTGGGCCTGTACAGTCAGGGAACTAAGTTGCTCACATCCAATCTTTGTCCAGTGGTCCACCCAGCCCAGTGCACCTTAGCCTCAGGGCTGCTTAGAGCTCTCCATCTCCTCTTGGAATCACAGGAGAACTGTGGCAGAAGCAGACCTGAGGGTGAGTGTCCCGATCCCTTATTGCTTCCCTGAAAGTTCAGAGAGGCTCTGGATTTGTGGGCGCCTTGGGGAGCACTGACCAGAGGACTAGCAGAACTCAGCCATTCCAGGTCTCCTTAAAGGAGAGTCAAAGTGAAGTCACCCCAAAAGGGTGCAGGCAGGGCAAAGGCAGGGCCAGTTGTTGTCTCCAAGCTAATTTTAAGAATGTCCTTGTCTCTTGAAATTTCATCAGCATGACTCATGGAACTGCAGGCCAACATTCTGAAGCCCTGAATAATACAGGGCCCTGGGAGCCAGAGCTCAATGGGAGTTTTACCTAAATAAAGCTTACAAGCCCGGCCTGCTGTGATACACGCATTAGAATTTGCTAATTCAGCAGAGTCCACACCCTTGCTCCTCTGCTGTTCACACCAATACCCACAAGCACTGGGGACTGTGGGACAAGTCTTGTAAACAGATTTTTCTTTGGGCCTCCAGCTCACAAAAAAAAATGTAAAGGAATATTCCACAGCACTTCTAGATGTGAGATCCCTGCCTCTCTTTCCAAACTTTCAGGTAGGTTCTTGCCATCATTTTCTTATTTTTTATTTGTCTTTTCTTTTTTGAGCCTTTCATATATGTCTAAATGAAATATGATCATATACATCCCCTACTCGTCATTCCTTCCCTCCAACTCCCACCCCCATCCGTTCCAACATCTCTTGAATATGACTTCATGTTTTAATAAAATCATGCTCTGAGTCTAATTAGTGCTGTCTATATGTGCACAGGTCAGAGACATCCACTGGAGTACTGGATACCTATCAGTATTCACATCCTCCAGTAGTGATTCCCCTTTCCAGGTAGCTGTCAACTACCAACACCCTCAGTAACAGGTGAGACTGGAGATCTTCTCTTGTATCTATGGGAATTTTGGTTGCCTTGATCTTTGTGTATGTCTTATGCAGGTAGGAACAGCTGGTATGAGTTCAGGAGTGCAATTAGTCATAGCATGTCCAGAAGACATTTCACAGTACTTGTCTCCATCATTCCTCTTACAATCTTTCCACCTCCTTTTCTGTGATATTCTCTGCCCCTTGGCATGGGGCTCAGTCTCTTCTATGAGTTTCTACTTTGACTGCTGTCCACTTCAGAAAGGAGCTTCTCCAATCAAGATGGAGAGAAACCCAGGCCTATGGGGATAAATATAAATATTTAGAAGGCAATTTTGATGCCATATCCTTTCTGTTGTTTTCCTCCTTCCCCACATGCAATATGCACTCATAGATGGGTGGGGTGGTTTTTTTTTTTTTGACATGTGCAGTCAGAACAGATACGACAATAAAGCAAAAGTTTTTGAAGATGCCTAAGATGCTCTTCTCTAAACATCAGTCAAGCAAAATGTCATTGAAATTCAGGTCTTAGAACGAAGAGCCAGAAGTTTCTCAATTCATGTTACCCACTCTCCCAGTTACCATATAGATAAGACACAGAGATGTCAGCCAGCTTTTATCAGACAACATACCAAATCAAGAAGAGAAAGTAGACAGGAAACTAGAACCTTTTCATGTCTTAGTCTCTTAACTAAACTGTCTCCATTTTTACTTACTATATGTCCATATTAACCTGTAGGGTCCACCAAAATTACATCTGAATATTGGAAAAGGAAAGTCATCGTTTAGGATCCCATAGAGTGAAAATGCAGGCAATGTTCAGAGCTGGCTGCCTGTATATTGATATCCTTTGAATGCTAGACCTGTGGCTCCCGAATGTGGCTGTCGGAGCTGTGAAGGCAGAAGGCAGCATGACGTGGGGGTATAGACGTTAGGGAAAGGCTAGTGGGAGGCATGCAGTCTCTGCTGGAGATACGGCAGGAGCAGAGTAACAAAGCGATGGATGAGGAACTTGGCCATGCATATGGTGACTTGTCAGTTACCTTCATGCTGTCATTGTTGCAAGAGGAGGGGTGTCACATGATCAGGAGGCAAGACGGATTTGGCATTTGATGGTCAAAAAGCAAGGGGTTGTATGGGAGTCCAATCACTTCTGAGCAGAAAGGCTTGTTGGGAGGTAACAGAGACATCACCCAAGGGTGTGTGCCACAGTGTATCCAGGATCCAGGAGCTACAGTGGCTGACTCTAGGTGCCATTCTCTTGAGCTCTGCGTCTGTCACTGAGGCCACCCTCCCTCTTCATCCGTCATGTTTCTAAGCGTCTCTCTCACTCTTCAGTTACTTTCTCTTGACTTCTCTATGGTCTAGCTTCCTGTAGCCCCATTTTTACTTTTCCTCATCCTCATTTGCACAGCAGTCACTCCTGCACTGAGTCTACCTCACCCACCTTCAGCTCAGCTTGTGAGGCTAACAGATCACAACATTTCCAGATAGACTAGCTATGAGACAGAAGCAAAATCAGCTCAACCCATACCTCAGAGCCTTTCCACATAAATTAGTCTAGTATCAACCCAATGGGTTAGCCTCTCTGTCAAGGGTGTCCAGGTTTCTCCAACCCTATGTGACCACAAGCACAGGGAGTCCAGACCACAGCCCCTCTGAAGGGAGGAGACACAGGTATGAGCTTTGACTTACAAGACTTGGCATTTGGTCTGGGTTTCTTACACCTCAGAGCACTGTGCTCCTGGTCTGTAAAATGAGGACAGTAATACCGACTTTCATGGGATTGTTGATAAGGTGCATTAAATATATAGCTAGTGAATTGATGGCAAAGGCCTAACAAATTTTTACTATTACCAACTAGTATAGTCTCAGGAGATTCCAAATGTCAGGAATTTATAATCTGCTCTGACTTATGGCCCTTTGAACTTCTCTCTGCTGTCTTTCTCCATTGGGAAAACTTCTCCTCTCCTCTTACTATTTCCTAATTTCCTCCCTGTTATCAGCACTGTGATCCCAGGTCTATGGGCTAGAATTTCACAATGGGATGCTTTGCAGTCACTGTTTCCCATTTGGAAGTGACTTGCATACTTTTTTTTCTGTTGTTACCAATTACACTAAAGGAGGGGAGGGGAGGGTGTGTCTTATTGCATTGAGCAGTGTTGTGATGCGTGCTTTGGAAAATGGTTCCAGCACAGGAAGTGGGCAATGATGACGCTGCTAGAATTTATAACATCAATACGAAGTTCTCTGGTATTACTTGGCAAGAAAAAAACCTGAAATTTCCTTCAAGAAGCCCAGGACCAGTTGAAAGCCAACTAAAGAATGCAGATATATATTTAATAAAAAGCAAAAACTGCTCAAGATGCCAGAAATTGTTGCAAACGAATGCTTTACTAAACACACCCATCCATGTGAATCGCAAGGTCTCTGACCGGAGAACCGAGTGGATGAGATGCTTGAGAGTCAGAGTTCAGGCACTGATCTGGGGGAAGCAGTCTGCCGCAGCCTCTGGGTGTCAGAGAAAGAACTGCGGAAGGAGCATGCGTTGACAGAGTCCAAGTCCTAACACAGCTGGGGTGCAGGCTGGCCTGCTCAGGGTAGAGCAGCGAGTTGCTGCATGAAACAGAAAAAGAAATCAGCAGTAAAAACATGGCCATTCCAAAATTTCAGTGAAAACAATGCCAGACACCAGCCTGGTTCTAGGGGTGTGTGACCTGTGTAGTTATACAGGATCACACAATCAGAAGAGCCCCATGTTCAATGTAATGGTTTGCAGTTGTTATTTTGGAATTCTTAATTTTTTTCAGGAAGAAACATTTTAATATTCCACTAAGTCTTAGAAATCATATTACTGGTATTGGTGGAGGAGAGTTTAACCAAGGGCTTAAATAAAGCCAGAAGGAAGACTGGAGAGAAGATGGTGGGCAGATTCTTTCTAGTTATGGAAAAAAAGCAAGGGTAGCTATCCAGTGACCAAATAGAAGCAGACAGAGGTCAGTGACCCATTGTTAATGGGCAAAGACTGGGGCATCAACTCACCATGAAGGCTATTCAGGGTGATGTGCTTCATGCAGGAGGGCCCTTGGAGAGAAAGATGTTCTTATAACAAGTGTTAATAATTGAACATCAGGGACCTCAAGGAGAGGGAGAGTCTCTTAGGTATAGCCAGACAGCACTGGGCAAAGAACAATAGCAGAGCAGAGGGCTGGTCCTGGATAGAACCAAATTCAACTTTTAGCTCTGCTGTATGTAGGTGCTAGGAATTAAGCATCCTGACTTCTCTGAGCCTTAATTTCACCTACAACTGAGTAAGACATCTATTCACAAGACTGATGTTTAAATGCGGTATAGTAAACACAGTTTCTACCACTTTGCATGATGCATGTGAATATTAAATTTCTCTTGTAGCTTAATATTGATTTAAGAGAACTAGAGTTAAGAAGTGTATTACCAGCTCTGGGGTGATAGTTCACTGTTTGCTGTGAAAGCATGAGGACCTGAGTCTGAGCCCTAGAACCCACATATAAAAAGCCAAGCACTGAGGCACAGCTCATAATCCTAATTCTGGAAAGGTGCATCTCTGGGACTCACTGGCAAGCCAGTCTAGGCTAATAAGAGAAAAGAGAAAAAAATGAATGGTATCTAAACAGCAGTACTCAAGCATATGCATACATGCACACCCACACCCACATACACATGTGTGCACACACATACATGCACATATACATATGTATGCACATACATATACAAACACGTACACATGCACACACACATACACATGTGTGCACACACATACATGCACATATACATATGTATGCACATACATATACAAACACGTACACATGCACACACACACACACAAACACACACCATCCTTGACCTTGAGAAAACTACGTGTGTCAGCCTCAAATTCCTCATGAGCAACAGAAATAAACACAATGCTTAAGAAAGTGCAAAAGTGCATTGTATGCATTAAACGGGTGCACGAAGCTGTGTCCTGTCACACTGTAGCCAGGAATCAGAAAGATGCTGCAAAGCTCAAAGAGGTTTGCAACTACAATGATCATTCTTTAGTTGGCCTTAGAAAACCAGATTTATTCCTTGGGTAGAATAGGGGTTAATTGTGGCTGGGATCCCTCATCCTACAAATACAGCAACATTCTGAGCACCTGACTGTTTGGGGATGTGGATCAATCTTTTTCTCCTGTCATCACCACCCACAATCCTAGGATAACCAAACTGCTTGGCTTTCCTTTCCTTCCCCCAACCACCCAGGCTTCCCTTCTGAGCATAAAGGGGAAATATTGTCACCACATGGCTGTCATAAATCAAGAAGTGTAATTAATGGCAGGACATGCAGTGTGCATGTTCTCACATCAGACAAGGAGGGAGCTGGCTCTTTTCATTGTGGTACACAAAGGATGGAGAGTATTTAGGGAGAAATACAATGTCAGTAACAGAGGCCAAGAGAGGAAATGCCTCATGTACAAATGACATAAAACACATGCATGCATGCACGTGTGCACATACATTGTAAATCTAACTGTGCATGTTCCATATGGGATAAAAGGAAGAGATACCACAAGTATACCAAGCACTCAGGATGAGGTTTCTGCACTTTGGGGACAGAATAACATTGTGGCCCCAGAGAAGCCAAAGATGACCTAATCAGACAGCAGTGGCCCTGAGGCTGAGACGATCTGGCAAGCCTCAGAGTGCAGGCTTTCTGCTTTGAAGATGGTCTTGTGGTGGTCCTGATAGTTATGATGAGGCAGACCCTAAGTCTCCACTAAAACCCTGTGCTTCTCTTGTTGCACAAAGCCCTGTCTCCCAGTCCTGTAGGATTGGGTCCAGGCAGATGCACAATGTGGGTGGAAATAATGTGCAGTCTTTCTTTAAAGAAATGCTAATATGATTTCTTTTACATTCGAGCTGCTGTTCTGTATATACTCTAATCCTGTACCACATGGTATATGATCCTCTTTACATGTTAAACTTAGTTTGCTAATATTTTGTTGAAGAGTCTACCACTTATAGACATAAGATACGCAATTGGTAATTGTTTTCTTTTCATGTTATCTTTTCCTGGTTTTGCTAACAGGGTATGCCAGTCTCAAAAATCAGTTGGGAGGTATTCTCTACTTTTTGAAAAACTTGCGACGAATTTATGTAAATTTTCCCTCAAAAATTCTTTGGAACCAGGGCATCTACCCAGTTTAGGGCTTTTCTTTGAGGGGCATCTTTGGTCATTAATAATCAATCTGTTCTAGATGCATTCCAGTGTTGTCCTGTCTTTCATTCCTGATTGTTTTAATTTACTGTCTCTCTCACCTGCCCTCCCTTCCTCCTTCTCTTCCTCTCATCCTCCTGTTCCTCTTCTTCCTTCACCTCCTCTTCCTCCCTTTCCCCTTTCCCCCCTTTCTTCTCCTCCTCTTTTCATAGAAACAGGCTTCTCGGTTTTGTTGAGCATGCCAGAGAAGATATTTTTGTTTTATTTACTTTTCTCTACTAATTTTACATCCTGTATTTATTTCCTTCCTTGTGTCTGTTTTGGGTTTAATTTGCTATTGAATTGAGGTCTTTATTTTTTCAGGCTGTTGATTTCATACCTCTATTCTAGTTTTAATGTACGAATTTTTGCAACAACATTGTAGGAGGATAGGCTCGCCTCTACTTTCAACATGGAAATTGGTGGAGAATAAGTGGTTTATTTTAGGTCATCAAGCCAGTTAATAGTAGGGTTGGAATATACTATCAATCTTCTAAGCAGGAAACAAAGGGTTAGAGTCTAAACCCATCACACTTTGTCATTGTCACAATGCTTCCAGACACACTACGATACAGAGAACTGCAAAACCCATATTTTAAAAACCACACTGTCCGCAATCATTGCGACTATTGTGTGCACGAACATGAATGTGTTGTGAAAACTTCTATAATCTGTACATATATGCTTCAAAAGCTCAAGAAAACCATATTCCTTGGGGGAAGAAAGCTTCCTGTGACATTTTGTACCTGCTGAAAATGGTCTAACATTTATTACTGTCATAGAGTTTGCCTACTGCCTTTTGTCATCTGTTGTATTTTCACCAAAATCCTATATATTAGTGGTACCTCTGAACCCCATAGCCAGGAAATGTTATATCTATCTATCTATCTATCTATCTATCTATCTATCTATCTATCTATCATCTATCTCTATATCTATATTTATAGATGGATGTAGATATATGTGTGTATGTGTATGTGTGTATGTATACACATATATACATATATATATATTCAGTGCTACTAAGAGAACTATAAACACAAAATATACATTGCCTAGTTTTAAATGACTTACTTTATCTTCTACCCAGTTATAGCCACAATGTAGATGAAGTAGTGTGCTTTAAAAATGTTTCAAGCTAGGGTGGTGACTCAGTGTTGGCTGTTCTTTCAAAGGACCCAGATTCAATTCCATAGAAGCTCAAAACCATCGGTAACTCCAGTTCCAGGGGCTCCGACACCATGTCTGGTCTCTGTCAGTACCAAGCACACCCGTGGTGCACAGACATAGATGCAAGCAAAACATCCTAAATATGCAATAAGAAAACATCACTAATTTAAAATGTTTCAGTTATTTACTCATGTATTCAAATAACATTTCCGGGGTCTGTTATGTGGCAAGCTTTGCAGAAAATATTGATGACAATGATGAAATTAAACATGTTCCCTTTACTCACATTTCTTACAGTTTAGTGTGATAAATATTAACCAAGTCGTCACAAAAATAAATTTATAATGACAATTACAATAAATTTGAAAGACACATGTACATCATGATGTGTTAACAATAAGATAATCTCTCCAGCTACATCATAATCGCTTTCCTAGGAAGCACTGTTCAACTGAAATCTGATTACTTCAGTAGAAGTTTAGAGAAGAGCAATTAACGAATATTCCAGATCAATATAATGACCTGTGAAAATGTCCTGTGGTGGCCTCAACTCTAAGGAATGCAAGCTGTTTTACTCTATTGAAAATGTTGCAGTCAAAAGCAACGTGGCATGTCACTTGGCTGAGCACGAAACAGCACAGCAATAGATGGGAAAGCAAGCTAATCCAACTTCCTCTAGGCCTGCTTTATCCACCCTCTGTCTTAACAAGCACCTCCTAATAAGGGAGTTGATGTTACCATGAATTTTAAAGTTATACCTGTGCATGTCAGAGCTTGAAGATTTCTGTGACTCTTGATTACTTACAAGGATTTTTCTATCTTAGGAAGTTAAGAGTTGAATAATTTAAATTTTTTTTTATTTTTTTATTTTATTTTCCAGTTTAAATTTAGATAAGAAACAAGGTTGCTTCACAAGTCAGTTCCAGGTCCCTCTCCCATTCCCTCCCTTCCTCCCGTGCCCTCCCCCCACCCCCGGTTATCCCCTCATTTCTCCAGGGAGGGTGAGGCCCTCCATGGGGGTGTGCATAGTGTGTCATTTCATATAGGGCAGGGCCTAGACCCTTCCCCAAGAGTTCAGGGTGAGAGTGCACCTCACATTGTTCTATGGGAGTCCAAAGTCCGTGTGTATACTTGGGATGGGTACTGATCTGCTGCCCAAGGCTCAGTAGATTCCCTAGGCCTCTTCACTGACACCCAGATTCAGGGGGGTCTTGATCAGTTAAATTTTAAACATCATTTTCTTGTGTCCAACTACACCACAATAATGTGATTACTTATGCATTATTTCTTTATCTGTTGTTTGGTTTTTGTTTTGTTTAGTTTTGGGGAAGTATGAGACAAGGCCTCATGCTATAGCCCAGGCTGGTCTGGAACACAGGGAGATTCTTCCCTCAGATTTCCTTATGCTGGTCTTGTAGCTGTGAGCTATCATGCCTGGATTTCACATACACTGTTTCTTAGGGTGATGCTCAAGCATTCTTGACCATGAATATTGATATGAATTCCAGGTTTGTTGACTAATCACATTCTGATATCTTTTAACATCCAAGTAACTGGGTCTGAGGCCATGACTCAGTCAACAAGGTGCTTACCACACAAGAATGAGCACATGAGTTCAGATCTTCAATACCCACGTAGAAGACAGCCACATTTGTAACTGCAGTGCTGGGGGACAGAGACAGAAAGAATTCTGTAGCCAGTGCCGTAGAATCAGTGAGCCTGTTTTCAAGGGGTGAATTTGTCATAAAAATAAGTAGAGAAGTGATTAAGAATTTCAATACTTGTCCTCCACACACTTGGGCACACACAGACACACATGCACAAAACAAATAGTCAGACAGACAATTATCAACAGAACCTCTGTTCAGAAGCTTTCATAAGTGACGGAGTATGTTCATGGTTTCACGCATCCTTAATTTACATGCATAGTGTGTTAGTATTTAGGCATCTGTACTGGCCTGTCCTTGGGGTTCTGACAGGATTCGCCTTCAGCTGCAAGCACTATGAGCACCACCTGTGCACATTCA
The DNA here is from genome assembly GCF_017639785.1 of Mesocricetus auratus. Lineage (NCBI taxonomy): Eukaryota > Metazoa > Chordata > Mammalia > Rodentia > Cricetidae > Mesocricetus > Mesocricetus auratus. Next base: position 108,653,265 of record NW_024429182.1, on the reverse strand, counting down.
CTACTTTCCCTTTTAAAAGGGCCCTGCCCACCTCCTATTCTTCTCTCTCTCTCTCTCTCTCTCTCTCTCTCTCTCTCTCTCTCTCTCTCTCTCTCTCTCTCTCTCTCTCTCTCTCTCTCTCTCTCTCTCCCTCTACCCCTCTCTCCCTCTTTCTCTCTCTCCCTCTCTTTCCCCTTTTCTTTTCTCCTCTCTCCTGCTGCTCCTGTCTCTGGAGGCTGGTATCCCCACTTCCCTTTATCCCTTTTTTTTATCCTTTTCCCCTAATTAAAAAAAACCTCTGTTTGCACCCCTTTGCATGGTGTTTCTCTTTCACATGCTGCTTTTCTTAAATTACAACGTAGTGTTAACTCATTAAGACACATGTCACTTCCTGTGGTTCATAGACATAAAGCTAGCCAACAGCTTTTTCTTTCCAGATTCCAGATAGTACTATAATAATTTGACATAGAAGAATACATGGAGTCAGTAGAGTAATTCTATGATCTATGACTGTGTCAAAGAAGAAACAGGGGCACAGGAAGTTAGTTTCTTCCAGTTCCCATTGCTAAACAGTAACAAAGCGAAAACACAAACCTCTGCTCCCAGCTGCAGGGAAGCCATGCTTAAAAACCACATGACAGAGTCAACCAAAACTACTATGAGTAAGTCCGGGAAACAGGAATATAGGATGGAGTATAGGGATTTTCTCGGTTGACACAAGCTCCTGCCTGTCTTTCTCATTCCATTCCCTGACTGTCATGACTGCCCCATTGTGCTATGGACCAATCCCCAGCTGTGTTAGGACCTTTAAACGCCCAGGATGCTTCCCATTAGCTTCCAGTCACTTTCAGCATCACACAAACCTAGAGTCTGGTCTCCATTCACTGCTGGATTCATAGTTCTCAGTACACAGCTTCACATGTATTGCCCAGTGTTGTGTTAGAGAACATTAGAGCAAGAAGATATTTGAAAAGTAATTCAAGGCACGTTAGAACATTTTTGGGGTAAAGAAACCAAAGTTTAAAGAACAGATTATCACTAGGATCTCTGGGTAGAGGCTGAGAAATGTAATTATGTGAATGTGCTGATTTTGGAGACGGTGAGAATAAAATACAAAATTAAGAGCATTTTGATCTGCAGAAGTAGAGGAATTAAAGAAGTAAAGCCACGTGTATTCTGTTGGTGTTTGCATTAAGGTAGTTATTGTTCTATTTAAGCAATTTATTTGAATTAATTCTCAAAACTTTATGCCCACCCATGAATTAAATGCAATTGGACCAATTTCCAGGCAGAAGGAAAAACAAGCATATTCCTCAGTCAATACTGACCTTTCCTTATTTGGCAATTTTTTTTTGTGCACTGAAGTCCCCTGGGCTGTTGAAAAGTGCAAGGTAAGGAGGAGACCTCTTTCCATGGTTGCAAGCACCCCTTCATGAGCAATCATCTCTGATTTCTTATAACTCAAAGGAACAGGGAGCAGAGCTATCTAATATTTGTGTTAGATTTTGTTCACAGTGCTCAAAGTCATGTTTACATGCCCTGGTCTCTCTTCTCTCTCTCTCTCTCTCTCTCTCTCTCTCTCTCTCTCTCTCTCTCTCTCTCTCTCTCTCTCTCTCTCATTCACTCCCTCTCTCTTCTCTTCTTATGACTGGTTTTATTTCCTCTCCTAATGTTTCACCTCTCACATTTCATCGATTATTTACCCATTTATGACGTTAAAATCAGTTAAATGTCTTAAAGTTCAGAGATGAGTAAGATGTACTTCTTTTTCTTCAAGCCATACCCAAGAGTTGTTTTTTTCCTTCTTCTTCTTTAAGTCTGGATTTTAAGAATTTGGGGGTAAAATTCTAGGGTCAGTGAAAGAATGTGTAAAATCCTTCCCTACCTCTGTGGTTCATTTCTAGCATGCCTGGGATGACTTTGGGGTACTAGTTGATGACACAGAGAGCTCGGGAAAGTCTTTGCTAAGAAAATTGCAGGAAATGTATCCCTTAGTTGACCCTTCAGTGTGGGAAACAGTTCTCCCTGCCTGGGTTTCATTTTCTTCTTGGGGACCCTGGTGGACAGCTCCTGAAAGCCATGTCAGCACCAAAAAAGGGTGAAGGAGAAGGAAGCAGGGGATGAGGTCAAATTATTACATCCTGAGTCATCTGGAAAGATTAGGCCACATCTTGCAGAATAATCGGCCTAGGTTCTTTGCATCCTGATAGCTAGATAATTTAGTGGGGAAAAGTTCCTTACTATTAATAACCAATTACAAGTTTAAAAGTAGCAACAGAGCCTTGGGAGGGAGCCATAGAATAAAGCATCCCTAAGACTGCTGGGAGCTCCCTGATATAGCTATGGTCACAACATCACTTGTGGGACAGACAGAAACATGTGTTCTCTCCCTGGATTCTGTGTTTGCTGTGAAAACACTAGATTTGCTTACAACCCACCCAGGTACCTTCATGATGTATCCTTGGCCATCAGTTCTATTCAGCTTTGTTGGGTGCTCAAGGTTTAAAGTCCTAAACTCATGCAACTAATGAAGAAGGGGGTATCTGTGGAACATCCCTGGAACCTTGGGAATGAGTCTATTCTTGGAGTTGGCTGTAAGTCCTCAGGACAAGTATTGCCATTACTTCTGTGGCTTGGGAGTCCGGTGAACTAAAAGGGGAGCCTTTGGGGCCATTCTTCTATACAGTGTAAGTTGTTTTGCCCTGATGTCAAGCATGTCCCCACAAGTACTGGTGCATTAATCAACTTGAGTTCAGGATTAAGACAGTGATTCACTCGAGGCAGACGGTGCTGTTGGTGCTTGCAGGAGTTTATGCAGGCAGCTTGGAATCCAACACCTTGCTGAATTTAAAACAAAACATAATGATAAACAAAAAGCAAGTTTTCCCCCCTCTACCTAAGAAAACAGGATGAACCCTTCTAAAAAAGACCCATGATGGCTGGTAAAAAAAAAAAAAGTTGGGAGAATAGTGATTTACTTAGTATTGTCAATCTCTTCAATTTCTTCCCTCGTTCTTGCTTTCTGATTGGTATTAATGTACCTAGTGATTTTGCCATAGATAACTGAAGACACTGTAAGTTTTGGATGCTGGTGGAATCCGGGGCTATTAAGAACCCTAGCAATCAGGTCCTGCCTCTAAAAGAGGAAGGATGACCACAAGTGTAGTTAATAGATGCCTAGTAAGTGAATATCATCAGATTAAATTAAATGAACTCAGTTTAGGGGAACGTAAAGAACAAAACTATAGCTATCCTACACTTTAATAGTTTTTCTTAAAGAAGCAAGATTACTCAGTGATTAGGGCTTCTAGACTTACAACATAAGCATAAAATCCATGTTCCAATCTTGACTCTGCCATCAGTCACCCACTCTAACATGAGAAAATGCCCTCACACTTGTGTCTATTTCCCAGTTGTCCTATGATTTTTAGTGTAGTACTTGCGTTAGATTGCTGTTGTAAAGTTATAAGAGAAAAATGTATCTAAAATACGGAATAAAACACCTTATACATGTGTTTAATATTAAGAGTATTTTGAGCTGTGGAGGATTTATAAGGGCTAAAGAAACACCTGGGGATATGAGAGAAGGAATTTTTGTGTATGCTTAGAAACTAGGATGTAGGTTTTGGAGACTATGGAGAAGGATGGATGGGTGGATAGGTGGGGGGTGATTGGTGAGTGGGTGGATGGGAGGGTGAGTAGAGACAGAGTAATGACAGGGTAGGACAAAGGTTAGTTCAGGATCCAGTGCTCTATTTAAAGTCTGATGCTTTTTAAAAATGTCTCATTATCATTAATGCCTTCCAGGGGATGAACACAATATGAAGAAGTGAGATTATGAGGGCTCTCTTTCTGATCATATGCGTCATAATGATGGGTGTAAAACACTGGTACGGGGAGACATTGATACAGCATGGATTTGGGGCTTAGAGATGGAGAATCAGACAGTAAATCAGTTTGGCAGCAAAGGCATTAGCAGTGGAGGAACAGAATGTGCCTGGGGCAGTGGATATTAACAAGCAGGCAGGGGAGTAGGAGAAGTCCGACTTGTTCCTGGGTGATGATAAGACAAGAGCTCTACAAAATGACTGAGAAGATCTGTGAGAAAGAGGGCCTTCAGGGGAGGCCATGGACCAAAAACTGGGAGCACTAGTGAGAATGCGTTCATTCCTTCAGGACGACGCGACTAGGGGCTTTTGAGTTACCAAAAGTTTTAAGTATTTCCATAATATTTTGGTACTTCTGCTGTGAATTTTAATCATCTTATTACCTCTTTATTTTTTATATTTACCTCTTTCAATGATCCTTTTATAATGAAAAGAAACTGGTATGTAAATGCCTTACCAGTTATTATATTTGACTTAGCCACACACTATTCACGTTCAGCTCATCCTATAATATATTTTTTAATATACATAAATGAAAAATAAGAAATAAAATCAGTTAAATGATTTACAAGGTCACCTGGGTGTTAATATTTGATCAAAGCCCATTATTCCATGTGTGATCACTACTATTGGAGTTCAATATATGATATCCAGAAGTATGATGCCTTGGCAATTGTGTGTACATTGAGCTAGAGAATAAATGGCCTTAGAAGCTATAAAGTATGTCCGGTCTGGTTGTCTCTTCTACTCCACTTTTTTCTACCATATTTTTCCCTAAAAATAGGTAACAGAAACTTGAATTCAACTCCTGCCAAGACAATCATGAATTTAAAAGTATCATTGATGACAGTTTCACTTTCCTCTGTACCCCCTCATGTGATAGATGTCTTGGTTTCTACCTAAGGAGCCTACTAACATAGAAAGGCTAAGAATAGCCTAAGTGCAAATCGAATCCAAGAAAACATCAGAAAGATCATCCACCATGATGAAGTGGGCTTCATCCCAGGGATGCAGGAATGGTTCAACATACAAAAATCCCATCAATGTAATCCACCATATAAACAAACTGAAAAAGAAAAACCTTAGACAAAATACAACACCCCTTCATGGTAAAGGTCTTGGAAAGATCAGGGATAACAGTAACATACATAAACATGATAAAGGCAATATACAGCAAACCAACAGCCAACATCAAATTAAATGGAGAGAAACTCAACACAATTCCTAAAATCAAGAACAAGACAAGGCTGTCCACTTTCTCCATATCTCTTCAATATTTTAATTGAAGTTCTAGCTAGAGCAATACAAAAGAAAACTTGGAAAGGAAGAAGTCACTATTTAAAGATGATATGATAGCTTACATGAGTGACATGAAAAATTCTACCAGGGAACTCCTACAGCAAAGTGGCAGGATACAAGATTAACTAAAAAAAATCAGTAGCCCTACTGTATATACATGATAAATGGGCTAAGAAAGAAATTAGAGAAACACCACCCTTTACAATAGCCACAAACAACATAAAATGCCTTAGGGTAACTCTAACCAAACAAGTGAAAGACCTGAATAAGAAGAACTTGGAGTCTTTAAAGGAATAAATTAAAGAAGATAACAGGAAATGGAAAGATCTCCCATGCTCTTGGATAGGTAGGATCAACACAGTAAAAATGGCAATTTTGCCAAAAGCAATCTACAGATTCAATTCAATTCCCATCAAAGTACCAGCATAATTCTTCACAGGACTTAAAAGAACAATATTTAACTTTATATGGAAAAACAAAAGACCCAAGATAGCCAAAAATAACCCTGTACAATAAGGCAACTTCAGGAGGCAGCACCATCCCTGACTTCAAGTTCTATTATAGAGCTATAGTCCTGAACACAGCTTGGTATTGGCACAAAATATAGACATGTAGACGAATGGAATCAAATTGAAAGCCCTGATATTAACCCACACACGTATGAACACCTGATTTTTGACAAAGAAGCTAAAATTATACAAGGGAAAAAGAAAGCATCTTCAACAAATGGTGCTAGCATAACTGGATGCTGGCATGTAGAAGATTGCATATAAATCCATAATAATTGACATGCACAAAACTTGAATCTAAATGGATCAAAGACCTCAACATAAATCCAGCCACATTGAACCTCTTAGAAGAGAAAGTGGGTGGTACCCTTGAACGAATTGGTACAGTAGACTACTTCCTGAACATAACCCCAGTAGCGCAGACACTGAGATTGAAAATTAATAAATGGGACCTCCTGAAACTGAGAAGCTTTTGTAAGTCAAAGGACATAGCCAACAAGACAAAATGGCAGCCCACAGAATGGGAAAAGATCTTTACCAACCCCACATCTGACAGAGAGATGATTTCTAAAATATACAAAGAACACAAGAAGCTAGTCACCAAAACACTAAATAATCCAATTAAAAAGTGGGGTACAGAACTAAATAGAGAATTCTCAATAGAAGAATCTAAAATGACTGAAAGACAGTTAAGGAAGTATTCAACATCCATCAAGTAAATACAACTCAAAACAACTCTGAGATACCATCTTGCACTTGTCAGAATGGCTAAAATGAAACACACAAAGGCAGTGTATGCTGGAGAGGATGTGGAGAAAGGGGAACACTCCTCCACTGCTGGTAGAAATGCAAACTCATAAAGCCACTTTGAAAATCAGTATGGCTGTTTCTCAGGAAAATAGGAATCAGTCTACCTCAAAATCCAGCAATTTCACTCTTAGGCATATTCCCAAAGGATGCACATTCATAAACAAGGATATCTGTTCAACTATGTTCATAGCAGCATTATTTGTAATAGCCAGAACCTGGAAGCAACCTAGATGCCCCTCAGCTGAAGAATGGATAGAGAAAATGTGGTACATTTACACAATGGAGTGCTACTCAGCAGAAAAAAAAACAATGGAATCTTAAAATTCGCAGACAAATGGATGGAACTAGAAGAAACCATTCTGAGTGAGGTAACCCAGTCACATGGTATGTACTCACTCATATATGGATTTTAGACATAGAGCAAAGGGTTACCAGCCTATAATTCACACCGCCAGAGAAGCTAGGAAATAAGAAGGACCCTAAGAGAGACATACATGGTCCTCCAGAGATGGGGAAAAGGACAAGATCTCCTGAGCAAATTGGGAGCACGGGGCAGAGGGCAGAGGGAATTAGGAGATAGAGAAGGGTAGAAGAGGAGAGGGGAGGAGGACATGAGGGAGCCAGAAGATTGAGTCAGGGAAAGAACTGAAGAGAGCAAGAAAAGAGATACCTTAAGCAAGAGAACCAGTATAGGTTTTTTAAGAGAAATCTGGCACTAGGGAAATGTTCAGAGATCTACAAGGATGACCCCAACTAAGAATCTAAGCAATAGCAGACAGGCTACCTTAAATGCCCTTCCCCTTTAATGAGATTGATGACTACCTTATATGCCATCCTAGAGCCTTCATCCAGTAGCTGATGGAAGCAGATGCAGAGACCCATAGCTAAGGATTGAACTGAAATCCTGGAATCCAGTTGTAGAGCAGGAGGAGTGGTGAGCAAAGGGGTCAAGACCAGGCTGAGGAAACTCACAAAAACAGCTGACCTGAATATGGACCCCAGACTGACAGCTGGGAAACCAGCATAGGCCTAAACCATGCCCCCTGAATGTGAATGTCAGTTAGGAGGCCTGGGCAGTCCATGGGGTCTCTGATACTGGAACCAGTATTTATCCCTAGTGTATAAATGGACTTTGGGAACCCATTCCCCATAAAAGGACACTCTCTCAGCTTACACACAAGCCTTAGGCCCTCCCCCAAATGATGTGACAGACTTTGATGATTCCCCATGGAAGGCCTCACCCTCCCTGGGGAGCAGAAAGGGAATGTGATGGGGGGGTCAGTGGGGGCCATGGGAGGAAGAGGGAACTGGTATTTACATGTAAAGTAAAATTGTTTCTAATTTAAATTAAAAAAATGAAAAAAAATCAAAGTGGACAGGACTTTCTGTGTCCCCCATCTTTTACCGCCCTTAGCTTTTTAAATCACATTTGACTGTGTATGCTCCATCAAATTTGTGTTGTCTAATCTTGTCAACTTGAGTAGATAAAGAAGCACCTAGAAAATAACTACAACACATATCTGACGTTTCTAAAGAGGGTAAACTAAGGGAAGTACCATTGCACTATCCCACAAACTCCAGGCCCAGAGAGAGCAACGGGAAAAAGGAGAACGTCTCTGTTTCCTGAAAGTGGTGATGTGAATGCTCTTCCTTACTCTACTCCTGCACCGTGATCGGCTGAAACATCGGAACCCAAGAACCAACATAAATCATTCCTCCCTTTACATTATTTCTGTCAAGTATTTGTCACAGAAACAAACATTTGCTTGACATCAAAAATTGGTAACAGAATGGGATCATTACTGTGACCACACCTAACAATATGGTATTGACTCCTTTGGAACTGGTTTGCCAGAGGAACGTGAGAAATTTTGAAGTAGGCTAGCAAATGCCTAGAAAGCTGTATGCAGAGCAGTGGATGGTTCTTAGAAGACCAGACTGCAGAAAGGAAATCAGATAACCAGATTATTTTCACAAGGCTTAGGTGGTAACACAGCTTTCTTTGGTCTAGAAACAGGCTATACATATTACATTTTGTTAAAGAATGTCTCCATGTTTTGTCTCTGTCCTGAGACTTTGCATGGGGGTGAATTTAAAAGTGACTAGATAAAATAGTAGAGAAGACTGCAAGTTCATTCAGTATTCAGCCTGTGACATGGTTATTTCCATCTGATCCTACTTAGATTTATACTAAGAATAGTGAGCAAAAAGCAGATAGGTTGCAAAAGATGAGGGAAATGCACAGTAGAGACAGGAAATGCACATATTTAATGTTGGAGCCAAGAAAGATAGTTATTAAAGTGATATTCTGTGAACAATTTACAACACTTCTGTGAATATTTGGGGTGAATATTTAAAATAATTAAAATTTGAATAGATTGCTAATTACTTATGGTTGATAATCATAGTCATTCTATTTAGATGCCAGTAACAGACAGCAACCAGAGCTATCTTATTTAGGAAGCTAGAAACAATACCCAGGTCAGACACAAAATATGCATCCCTGAAGGGAAATAGAATGCTGAACAGTCAAGTCCACTCCTGCTGTCACTCTCCTTTCCTTCAGGTCAACCTTCTGACTTTGAAGGTTTCTTCTCCCTTGTCAGATCATATCATAATCCCCAAGCTCATTCTTACCAAATAAATAAACAAGTACATAGATAATGACCAGAAAGATTCCAGAACATTTCCAACACATCACTAGTCTTAACCTAAGAAATAAAGCCCAGTCTAGTCAATTGGTCAAAGCAAAAGACAACCTAATTGGCGACAATGATTCTAGCTCTCATTCACTGAGTGCTTCATGCCAGACGCTTGGTGAGCATTTTCGCTTTTCTTCCCATTCATCGACGGGTAAAATCTTAGTTATCGATAACACAAGTATAAAAGCTGAGGCTTAGCGAGGTGAAGTTACTTGACATTCTCCTTTCTTAAACTGAAAGGTCAGAGTAAATATAGTTGACCCTAAATGAAATGTAAGGTTCTTGGTCAAGCATAAATATTTTGATGCGAGGCTGAAACAGAATATTAAAAAAGCTTGCATTTGCCATGGGTTGCAATATAAAGATGATTTCTGGCAATTTGTTATAGTAAGGGTTTTTTTTTGTCTAAAAGTATTAACTCATGGTTAATATATTAGCATTATTTTTACAAACAAAAAGAAATTTTCTGTTCTAAGTAGTTAGCTGATTCATATTATATCAAGTGCATTGGAAAGAAAGAGAATAGCTGGTTCTAAAGAGAAGTTTGGTGTCAGAAATCACAGAGCTGACAACACAGACTGAACTCTGTTAAAGACCCATGGACTGTTTCTCTGTTTATCTGATAGTTGCATTGACCCCCAAAGTGTTATTGTCCTCATTAAAGATGGGAAAAGTGGAGCACGGGAACTTTCCAAGGAACCACAGCAAGTAAGTGACGGAACCAGGATCTTTGCTTGTCTGATGACAGGATGACAAACATCTCTTTGCTTTGGGATTAGTGCAGGTCAGTCATTGTGGTTTTCTGGAAAACCATCCCCTGCCTGTGTCACAGGGTTCCTTGCTGTCCCTGAGAGGAGAATTCTTCAAATCTGGGTTCTGAGGCCTCTCCTTTTGGCTCTGGACCATATGGATGTCTATATTTTCTGACCACAGGATCCAGCAGCCTGTGCTGCCCAGGGGCTCCAGGGCTCATGTCTATTTCTAGTTCCCTGGACATGCTGAAGGCTAGAATATAAATAGTCCTTCACTCTGAAACAGAAAGGGGGAAGGAAGTACATCCGTGGGCACACACAAGCTACAGTTTGCTTAATGCACATAGTTCCAATGGCAGACAGAACAGAGCAAACAGGACAATGAGAATGGGAAGAGCAATGGGCTTCCAGAAGTCTGAAGCTCTCTCACAAACCTATCACAATCATTCCAGGCAGAGGGACAGGGAGGAACCCAATAGGCCCAAATCTGCCTCCTTCTATGACTTGTCAAACTCATTTTACCTTACCACAACTTGGTCAGCAAACACCCTTTGGAAGGCACCTTTCTAGCCCATACCATATTTCATTCGGGATGAAAACTTCTTGAATGTAGATGCTTGACCCAGCTGAATAAAAAATAAAAGGCAAACATTAGAGTGGCTAACTCGAGACTAGAGAAACTTAGATGAAATTCAGGACAATAAAAACTCAAGGGTCCTTTGCTCAGGACATTTCCATAGTGAAAGAAGTTGACGGAACCTTTCTAGACTATCTCCTATGGGGACTCCATGAGCATGGAGAAAACCCTCCCCCACCCACCTATTATGCCTCCTCTATCCTCCTCTATGATCGTTTCACTCAGCCAAACTATATACTGTCACCATATGTAGATGGCATCGTCAAAGACTGTTAATTAGTACTAAAATATTGAGTGTAGTAGGCTATTCACTGAGACAGGGCCCTCAAGCATCCTGATATTTCGTTTATTAAAGAATAAAATGATATTGCCCATGTATTCATAAAATCCATTTGTGGGCAAGACTGGATATGTCAACAATAGACAATCACTTCAGATCACAAATACAAAAGGCTAATTCTAGTGCCAGGTAGTGGTGGTGGTGTCCGTCCCTAATCCCAGCACTTGGGAGGCAGAAGCAGGTGGAATCTCTGGGAGCTTGAGGATAACCTGGTCTACAGACTGAGTTCCAAGATAGCCAAGGCTACATAGAGAAACCCTGTCTGAAAACAAAACAATAACAACAACCAAGGCTAATTCTTTAGGAAGCTGAGAGCCAAGGTGAAGCAAATTCACCCAGCATTTCTACTGCTGAACGGTCTGTTGAGAGCAAAAATGTGCTGCAGGAGAGGCCTGGGGCATACAGGGTGCAGAGTCATGCACGTGACGAATGAGTTAGTGAGCTGTTTGAGCCTCAGGTATCATGCCACCTCTGAGATGTAATTTTTCTAAATCATTCTGAAATATGTCTGGAGATTCTACTCTGTGTTTCAGGCATGGTTCTGGCCATTAGAGGCGTAAAGGTGAAAATAAAACCCCTCCAAATACAACAAGGATGGTTTGGGGGACAAACACATATACAGACTACTTCAATTGAGCATATTAGGTTCTAGATAAAAGTTAAGTCAGGACATCATGGGGAACAACGGAGGGGTTGCTTAGTGTTAGCATGGGTTTTGGTAAAGAAAGCGGGTTAAGAAACATGTCTGGGAATTTTTAAAGTGGTCCTAAAGAGTAAGTAGCAGAGAGTCAAGTGAGTCTGGGGAATTTAGGGCACCAGAGAGATCTTGCCAGAACTGCATGATCTGGAAATAAAGCTGAAGAGATGAAAACGGAAATAGATAACAGATGTGGGTGAGGGGCAGACATTCTTATCTATGCAGGGGTGGAGAAAGTGAGGCTTAAAGGTGTTAGATCAAATGCCTGCCACCTAAAGTCAGGAGCCCTAGTCTGAGTTCTGAAAGCTGTTGTACATATACAGGTAATATAACTTGTTGGAGTCCCATTCAGCCACCTGCAAACTACAGATAACAGATTCGGGAGGGTTAAACAAGGCATTGTGTGCAAAGCTTCAAAATGGGCACAGAATGTCCTAAGTGTGGGTGAATGATAGAAATCAAGATGGTAGAAATTTACTTTTAAATCGGGGATATGGCTCAGCTGTTAAGAATACAAAGAGCTCAAATTCAATTCCCAGTACCCATGTCAGTGGTTCATTGACACCTTTGACTCCATCTCCAAGGGATCTGATGTCCTTCATGGCCTCCAAAGACAACTGCAGTTATGTATGCTTACACGCACACACAAGCACACAGTTTTAAAAACTATATAATTTTGTTCTAGGCACACAGAAAATGCCACAATGGAGATACAGTGAGAATCCAGGGTTACGGTGAAGTGATGTCTCCTGGGTGCTGGCAAAAAAGGGATTCACAGTTAAAACATTTAAAATTCCAGTAAAAACTGAATAAAAGCTGGCCTGCTTTTTGTTATTAAGCTTAGAGAATTCAAAACAATGTCAAATATCGTTGTTTGGTCTAAGAATTTTAAAGCAGCCCTGCACAGTTACCATTGAGTTTTGATAATATATTAAAAACCTATAAGCCACAGTGGCCTCCAACACATACTACAAACTAGAGAGGCTCCCATGAGTTATATTCAGTTGTGCATCATTTTCAGATAATTACTATCTCCCTGGTTTCATGTTTTGGGCAGATAAATATTCAAATAAGCACACGGTGTAACAACGGGGACATGACCCAAGTTCTGTTCTGTTGTTTTTTCAATTACTATGTCATTACTGGGGAGACGGTTCAGTTGGTGAAGTGCTTTCCATGCAAGCATCAGTATCTGCATTTGATCCCCAGAGCACATATAAAAACCTGGGCACGATGGCATATATTTGTAGTATCAGTGTTAGGGAGGTAGGTACAGCAAGGTGTCTGGGACTTACTGGCTAACTGGTCGACTCAAATCAGCGAGCTCCAGTGAGAGACTCTGTCTCAAAAAGTAAGTTAGAAAGTGACCAAGGAAGATACCTGACAGCAACCTCTGGCCTATACACATATAAGTGCGCATACACTCACATATGTGCACACAAAAGCGTATACACTCACACAAGCCGGACGTGTGAACTACACTGAAAGCATACTTAAACAAACATAAACTATTAGAATACCGCCAGAAGCTCTCTGAACTAATTTCATGTATAAAAAATGTTTATTATGTGACAAATAGTAAAATGACCAAAAGCTATTTACTGCAAGTGCCATTTTGTAGAAAAGAAAATCTTATGTTACAGTTCCAAGAGTCGAGGGTTTCTCCCCACTCCAAATCTGTCAGGCTTGCTGTCTTGCTCCATCCTGACCCCTTCAGAGTTCCATCTGCATCCTTCTTTATCCTGGAATCCTGACACTCTCAAATGTCAACTCTATTATCTGGGTTATTCTGTACCATCTAAGTCGTCACATAACACAATTGTATTGCTAGGGAACATTAATGATAGAAGGGAATGAAGTATCCCCACAGCTATTTGTTTCACAGGCACCATTTGAAAAATATAAAGATAGAATATGACAAATGGCATAGTCCATGGTCAGCGATACACTGGTAGGTAGGGAATTAATCAATTTAGAAGGAGGCAGATATCAAGCATTGTAATGGTAAACCTCCAAACTGCTCTTAACACATTGTCAAGTGCTGACTTTTCATCAACAGCTTAAAAATAAGCTGGTGCCTAAAGTCTTGGCAACAGCCTGGGTTGATTGGGAATTCCCATGAGACCCCTTTGGCCAACAACTTAATCAGATGTAACCCAATACTGGTACTGCAAGCTTCATTTGGTGATATGGCCAGTCAGGACTCTGTCTCCCCCATTATTTGGCACACTCATTTAAAATCGCTTTCATATATTTTAGGAAGCTTATACTGTATTATATTTCCATACTATGCTTAATTTTAGCTGTCTCTCCCCATATTTCCTCCCTCATCCCCTTCTCCCCTTCCCTTCCCTACTTGATCCTCCCATTCCATACATACCTGTCTATTCTATTTGCCTTTCCTGAGGCTATCTATCAGTTCACTCTAGTTCCTTACTCTATACCTATTCTATGGGTAGCTTGGTTATCATTGCTTTCACAGCTAATATCCACATATAAGCAAATATGTACCATGTTTGTCTTTCTGGGTCTGGGATATCTCACTCAGGATGACTTTTTTCTAGTTTCATCAATTTGCCTGAAAATTTCATGATGCCATTTTATTTTTGTTTTGTTTTGTGTTTGTTTGTTTGTTTTTTTAGAGACATGGTTTTTCTGAGAAACAGTCATGGCTATTCTGGAAATCACTCAGTAGACCAGGCTGGCCTTAAACTCACAGAGATCCACCTGCCTCTGCCTCCCAATTGTTGGGATTAAAATCATGTGCCACCACCACCAGGCAATGATGCCATTTATTAAATAGAGCAATACTTCATTGTGTAAATGTACCTACCACATTCTTCTGTTGAGGAGCATCTAAGCTGTTTCCAATTTCTGAGTATTACGAATAGACCAGTAATGAAAATGGTTGAGCAAGTGTCTTTGTGGCAGGACACAGCATCCTTTGAGTATATGATCAAGAATGGTAGAGTTGGATCTTGAGATAGATTTATTCCTATCTTCCCAATGAACCGCTACACTGATTTCCATAATGACTGTACAAATTTGACTCCCATCATCAATGGATGAGTGTTCTCCTACTCTGTATCCTTGCTACATGAGCTTAGCTGTTCTGACAGTATAAGATGAAATCTAAAAGCAGTTCTGATTTGCATTTCACTAATGGCTAAAGATGCTGAACATGTCTTTGTTTTTCAGGCACTTAAGTTTCCTTTATTGAGAATTCTGTTAGAGTGGAATCTCATTTTTTTAATTGGGTTATTTATTCTCTTGATATCTGGTTGAATTTTTGGGTTTTGGTTTCATTTGTTTTTTTACCTTCTTAATGTATTTTGAATATTAGCCATCTGTCAGATGTGTAGTTGGTAAAAATCTTTTCCCATTCCGAATCCTGCTGTTTTGTCTGAATGATGGTGTCCTTTGCCATGCAGAAGCTTCTTGATTTTATGGGGGTCCCATTTATTAATTGTTGATCTTAGTGTTCTGTTCAGAAAGTCCTTTCCTTTGCAAATGAGTTAAAGGCCATTCCCTACTTTGTCTTCTATCAGGTTCAGTGTATCTGGTTTTCTATTGAGGTCTTTGACCCCTTTGGAGTTGATTTTTGTGCAGGGTGATACTTCTACATGTAGACACCCATTTTGACCAGAACCATTTGTTGAAGACTCTGTCTTTTTTCCAGTACGTGTCTGGTTTCTTTATTAAAACTCAGGTGTCCATAAGTGTGTGTGGATTTAAACTGATAGTAAAGCCTATTGCTGTTGACAGCACCTACACAATTCATTGAATATGGAGAAGTCAAACTGGTGCCTACATAAATCCTTCACCCCTACATTCTGGAGTCTTTGGTACAGGAAGATATTCTACATGCTAACAAAAGAGAAACATAAACACCAGGCCAGCCACAAACCCTTGGTCCACAATGGTGTCCTGCCTACAAGACATGCTAGGGTAATTGTGGCTTGAGGGAGTAACCAATCAATATCTGATTTGATTTTAGGCCTACTCTCCCAGATGGAACCCATACCCTACACTGCTTGGGTGACCATAACAAGAGCTTAGATAGTGCAGGGACCTAAGTAAAACCAAGTACTAATGAAAATCAAAAAACAAATGAAATGACTCTCTTCATATAGATCAGTGTCTCACTCAGCCATCATCGGAGAAGCTTCTTCCCACAACAGATGGGAATAAATACAAAGACCCATAGCCAGACACAATGCAGAGAGTGAATTTTGGACTCAGCCTGAAACATGATGCCTCCATCTGATTCTTCCCCTCAGGAAATCCCATGGAAGAGGAGGGGGGAAAGAGGTAAGAGCCAGAGGACTTGGAAGACACCAAGAAAACAAGGCCCTTTAAGTCAACATCATCAAAGCGCACATGAATTCACAGAGACTGAGTATACATGCATAGGGCCTTCATGGCTCTGCACCAGGTCCTCTGTCTATATATTATGGCTTCAAGTTTAGTGTTTTTATGGGATTCTTGAATGTGCAAATGAATGGATTTCTGACTCTTATGCCTTTTCTTGATTCTTTTCCTTCTGTTTGTTTGTCTTGTCCAACTCTGATGCATTAGTTTTTGTTTCATCTTATTACGTTTTATTTTGTTATATTTTATTATTATCCCTTGGAAGCCTGTTTGTTTTCTAATGAGAGACAGAAAAAGGGTGGATCTGGATGGGAAAGTAAGCAGGGAAGAACTGGGATGAATATAGGGAGAGGAAACCATAATCATGCTATATTATGTGAGGAAAATAATCCATTTTCAATAAAAGGGGAAAAATTAACCAGTGCCATCCTTTCAATAAACAGCAACAATTCCCCAAATGGCTGGGAACTAGCTGAAAGGTAAAACGTGAACTGGTGCAGGCCCTTTAAACTGGCCACAAAGGTAAAGAACAAGCCGACAACAATAAATCAGTTAATTATTCTTTTTGTCTTAGCTATAACCTGAGTTCTAGCTGACTACAAAGCTAACCCAAACAGTATTATGGTTAAATATTTCCTCCTTTGATCTGAAAGAATGGAGCGTTGCACATACCGCTGAAGGCCACAGCACAGAAGGAGGTGGGCAGCTTTGAACCACTTTCAATAAACACAAGCATGGGTATCTCAGGATTCTTTCCCCTTTCCTTGTCTGCCCGCTTTCTTCTCTAAGGTCTATCTTTACTTGCAGTCTGTAAATCACTAGTGTTCCTCTTCTCTTCTTTTCATCTCCCTCTCCCCACACTGCCCTGCCTTATCATCTCTCTCTTATGCCACTAAAACTGTTATAGAGTCCCCTTCTGTGCCCATTTCTAGTTTTTGTTTTGTTTTTTGCTTTGTTTTGTTAATTAACAAGACCAGGAATTACAAGGAGGACTCTGCCTGCCTTGTGACATCACTCAACTTGGCATCCCTTTAGTTCTTAGTGACTGCTAGTGGCTTTGATGATTGGTGAGGTCTGGATTCAGGAGGTCTGCAGGAGATATTAGGAGACAAACATACAGAGGTGGCTCAGTGAGTAAGAGAGCTTGAAACTAAGCCTGATGACCTGGGCTTTATCTTTGAAACCCACAGGGTGGAAAGAAAGAACGGACTCATGCAAATTGCCCTTTACTCCACATATGAGATTCACCACCAACAACTAAATAAAGGTCATTTTAAAGGTTTAAAAATAGAAATTGTGGAGAGACCAGAAAGCAGATGTCAAATCAGGAGCTGGACACCTTGGAGTGGCTGGGGAGATAAGCCAAGAGAAGAGAGAAGGCCCAGGAAAGACGGAAAATGGCGATGACAGGATGGGGGTGTGAAGTGTCGAAAACCTTCTTCTTCTTCTTCTTCTTCTTCTTCTTCTTCTTCTTCTTCTTCTTCTTCTTCTTCTTCTTCTTCTTCTTCTTCTTCTTCTTCTTCTGCTGCTGCTGCTGCTGCTGCTGCTGCTGCTGCTGTACCTCAGACAGTGGACTATTGACTTGTTCTTTGTGTTCTGCTGAGCTGGAGGAATTCCGGGGGGGGGGGAAATCCCTACAACCTTGAAACTAGCATGGCATGTGGCAGACATTTTTGAAAAAGCTTCTGTGAAAAGCTAATTTCATAACTCCTCAAATGACAAATGCAAGAGTGTGGTATGGAGGCTGTGAGAACCTGCAGACACTGTGTTTCAGGATCCTACGTTTGCATCTGGTCTTTCAAGTAATTGGTGAACACTTCCATGAAAAATCGTGAATTCCTGGACATGATCTACACAACAACAATGTACTCTCTTGGCATGGCCAGTGCCATCAGCTATCATTGCTATTTCATGACATGAAAGCTTAAGACAAGAAGTCACTTAGTCACTTATATTGGCTAGACATTTACTTTACTTCAAGTAGTTTATTTGATCCTGCAGATGCTCCTTATCCATAACAGGATTCATTCTGGCAGCAATGGCGAGCCTCAAACAAATTATTATATACACAATAACAACTCAAATGGCTTCAATGTAAAGCACTGCAAAGGAAAAACACAGATACTATGGGAACATACAATGGAGAGGTCAAAGAAGCCTTACCTGACCACACTATAAGGACATGTACTAGGTTAGAGGAATTCAACCATGGCAAACTTTATCAGTAAACCAAGGATAAAATGAGGCTGGGGTGATGTGGTGTAAATCATATACCCTAAATTATTCTACTCATGACATTCACCAAGGGTGGTACATTTAGACTGCAGCATATTTCAATATGATTTTTACTCATATAACATTATCTTATAGAATATGACATTTCTTATATATGTATATATATATATTGTGTGTGTGTGTGTGTGTGTAGCCAATACCAACTGAAATACTTTAGAAGAATACTAGATAAAACCAGTACTCCTTGATAGGCCCAAGTCAAGCCAAATGCATGTGTGGATGTATACATATATATATATATATACATAAATACATACATACATTGCTATAGACATACATGTATATATATATAAGTTACATATATATACATATGTGTGCATATATAAAACTTATTAGGTGAGACTCAAATTAAAATTTGGTAAAACAGATGATAATTTAGTTGAACATTTGGGAAAGGAAGTAATAACAGATAAGACTGGAAATGCAAGGTGAGAAAAAAGAAAATCAAAGATTTCAATAGAAAATACATTATGAGGCTTTTAGATAGTTATAAGGATTGTTGGACCAGCTGGATCAGACATGTGAGAATCAGAAATCACAGTGCAAGGAGAAGTGTCTATTTATATGAGTTCTCAGGGTTGGCAAGATCAAACTTAATGACTTGTAGATGCCTACAACCCTAAGAAAATAGCAGGTAGAAATGATAACACATGCCAGGACTCCCTTCACAGTCTACTTCCAGCTTGGAAGAAATCAAATAGGAAATTAATCATGTAAAAAATACACAGCAAGCAATTGTAACAGAGGTATGCATGCCTGTTCTCTCAACCAGAGATGAGGAACTGAAATGCATGGGTCCCATTCCTGCTGCCACTAAATACCAAGAAGTAGGAATAAAATGCCTGATGGAGTTCAGTGTCTCCTTTGGTTTAGCCATAGTCACAGGCTGTGTTGGACAACCGAGTCACCAGAAAAATCCTCCATACTGGTGGAGACAGCTTCAGAGCAGAAGTAAAATCCCTTGCCACCCTGGGAGGGCCTATCAAAAGCTTTGCATAAAGGAACCCTTTTAAATCCTATAGCAAACAGTCTCTAGTAACAGGGTCAATAGATACACAATCAATTACAGTCAAGTAGCTGTAATAGAATCCAAGAACATTCTAAAGGGAGGACTATACATTTAAACTTAAAAAAACACACACACACCTTTTTCCATTAAAATGTCTATGTTTAAATTTAGTTGGAGGAAAGTAATCTCTCTGCTAATTTGTAGTTTGATCTATAACACTAGAGTTTGCTTAAGAATTCCCTAAGGCTATGGAGCAAAGAGGTATGCATTTGAAAACTTCAGTGAAATAATTCATTGCAACTCCAACTATGTACAAATGTTATTTTACAAATTCTTTTCAACCTGTTTCTTCTTCGTGTGGGGCAGTGAAAACAGTACATTTTCTTTTTTAATTACCTATGAGTGTTGAGATGTCTTTCTTTGAGTTAAGGAACATTTACCACAGAAACAGACTTTCTATTTTATGTGTAGTATGTATTTGGGTACAGGGTGAACGCTAGTTTCTCTCCTATCTGTCTTGTGTATAGTAGCATTATATAATGAAAAATCTCACCCCTACCAGCTCATGGATCATGATAGGACAAGGGCATGTCCCTTGCAAGTCTTTGGTAAACTTGAAAGATGTTAGAAGTTGGGGGCCAGCATCCAGAAGCCTTAGAAATGAGTAAGATTGTAAGTGATGTGTACATTACACAGGTGCATTTTCTAGGGTTAAGTCTTTAGCTTTTATCAGATTCTCAAAGATGTTCTTGATCCAACCAGTGATTAAGATCACTGATGCAGAAGTCTCTAGGAAATCATATCTAACCAAAGGTATGGTATGATGGAATGATGCACTTCTCAAGAGCATGAAGTGAGCCCAACTCCCCTCAATTTTTGATCCATGTGTGCTGTTGGGTCAGTGCACCCCTCCCATCAGAAAATCTGTTTGCAGTAGGTGATGACTAATACAAAGACTCACAACTGGCCAAAATGCACAGAATTAGTGACTGTGGACTGATCAACCATAACTGGGATATCTATATTGTATCTCCTTTCCAAGACTCAGGAAAATTAGATAAGGGGGCAGAAAGATTTTTAAGAGTCAGGTGCTGGGGAGAATTAGTGTCTTACGGACATGATGAGGCTGTATTCCATTTATGAACTCACAACAGCTGTGGTTGCCTGAATAGGACCTACACAAGATCAAGCCAGCCAACATGGAGAGTGGTGGGGTTCATTAGACCCCACCCATAACACAGGAGCTTTTGTCAAGTGATGGCTGCTGAAGGAATGAGAATCAGTTTCTTCAAGGATGTGATACACAGTGAGTTTTCCATGAGCCATTGGATGACCCTACATCCATTCAAATATGGGCAGCATTAATTGTACACAGGTAATAAAAACAAAAATATGAAGTAGAAAATGAGACAGTATGGTGGGTGTCCAGGAAGAGCAGCAAGTGAGTATGTTTGAAGTACATTGTATTCATACATGAAATTAGCATGTTATAAATAATAATAACATGAACATATGAAATGATGGTCCAAACCCCCATGGAGGGCCTCACCCTCCCTGGGGAAATGAGGCAATAATGGGGGGGGGGGTTTGGGGAGGAGGGCATGGGAGGAGGGGAGGGAAAGGGAGAGGGCCCTGGAACTGACTTGTGAAGCAACCTTGTTTCTTATCTAAATTTAAACTGAAAAAAAATAAAAATAAATAAATAAAATCAACATAAAATGCAAAAAAAAAAAAGAAATGATGGTCCAGGTTTGTGATTCACATGTTTTCTCACACTTAGATTTCTTTTTATCCCTTTGCCAACAATGTTCTTTGTGTACCCTTAATACTGTATGAGAATGTAGTCTTTTGTTTGCTGTAATTTAGTGGCCAAGTGTCAGTTTGATTTTCTACCCACAGGGATGACAGAACACAGTCACTCACACTTTTCATTCTTCTTGACAATGAGCAAATATTAATGAGATGACTGAACAGGCCAAGTAAATGTGCTTGTAAATAAAAGCAGGTACAGATGTAATTAGTAATTAATATTAAAATGCATACTAATTGATGTTCAGCAAATAAAGCTGCATCTTGGCATAGTTTCACAGCACAGAAATTTAGATAACTCACATGAAATTTAAATTTACTGGTTTTTTTTCAGAAAAGATTAAATGGTTGATAATGAGAGGCAAAGACCATTTGGCATTCTCCTTTTCCTCCTCACATACTTTTACCATCTCCTGTACATCACGGCTACCCCAACGTTTCCTTCCACCGCATCCCTAACTCTTCAAAGCTGCCCCCAACTAGGCCTATGGTCCCACAGCTGCTCTGTGTTTTTGCAAATACTGTATTATGTAGATCAACTGAGTCTCTCTGTTTTATTTTTTATTATTCATTAAATTGTACCAATGCTTCCCTCACTTTCCAACTTCTTTTGACAAATCCAGTGCAAGAACTTTTCTTGGGTGGGACTGGCATTTGGGAATAAGTTTATACATTTGTAACTCATTTCTTTTGTCTCTGAAACCACTGTAAAGGAAAACATGTACATTTAAGAGCGAAGCAACTTCAATTTAGATTATATCTTTCTTGATTAACCTGTCCCTTTAAACCATTCACACCCATTTTAATCTGTTAAAATGAACTGCTTCTACATGTCAGTACATAGTTGCTTTGGATTGTACTCAAGAAATTAATTTACTCTATGTAACACACAATTTAATTGAACTGTTTTTTTCTAAGTTCCCTGATCCAGGAAGGAAACGCTTTAAGCCACAGGCCCAGTGGGAAAATGATTTGCATAAAAGCAACCCTGCACCGGTCCTGTAATTATTTAGCTTCTCTTTTATTTCTCCACCGAAATCTGGAAAACAAACCTCTAGGGGAAATGTCATAATAAGGCATGTGGAGCCAGGTATGTTGGTAAATGTAAATCAAAGGAGTCTTTGTTCCCCAGCGAGGAGGCATCCTCTGTGCCACCTGACATGAGGCTGTAGACATGCTCCTACAAGGACTTGAGGTTGTGGTAGGCTGTGCTCTCAAAAGCCTGTAATCCCAGGAATGATCACTTCAAACCTGCTGGGTTTGAAAAGCAAGGAGAAGAGCACACATCGTAAATACCTTTCTGAAATTCTCCTTCAGAAGGAAAAAACAACTTAAACTTCACAAGTCAGTAACCTTCAGGGGTGGTAGGGGGAACAGGGGGGCGGATTCTAAATCCACCTTTGGAGAAGGGAGTTTATCTGCCCTGCAGCAATTGTCACCCACTGCAAACAGATCCACTGTGAATCCGTCCATGATAGCTAAGGAGCTAAGGAGTACCTATAGAGAAAGTCACAGACTACCAGGTAGGGCACTGGGAGACAGCTCTTTACTTACATGTCATCAAGGATTTGTGTGACCTTGGTCTTGAAGATAACTTCTAATTCAAATATCCTTTAATATAGCACCTGCGAGGCCATAATTTTGAGCCAGTGTACATGGAAAATTCATGTAAAAGGATGCACCGTCAATGTACTTCCTGGCTCTAGGTTGTTATAAAGAAAGTGGGAGTAGAGGCAGTGGCTAAAAATGATCTCCTAAAATGTAATCCAGCTTAACGTGTGCCTGTGTTTACACATAAGAAGCTCTGTGTCAAAATATTTTTTTAAATGTGGACTAGCGAGATAGGTTAGCAAGTAAAGGAGCTCATTGCCAAGCCTGATGATGTGAGTTTGGTCCCTGGAATCCATGTGGCCGAAGACAGAACTGACTCCTCAAATTGTCCTCCAACTTACCCATAGGCATCATGGCACCGCTCTACAGCAAATAAGATATACAAACAAAGCAAGAATACTTCTTTCCACAATGGGTTCCAACCTAGCTAGCAAGAAGAGGCTTCCCAACCCACATGATCTGCATGAGTCAGAATATGACATTGGAACATACATTATCATTAGCAGGTTTCTGACTGGAGCACACTGTTAAAAATAGTAGCCATGTCCAGCACCATACCACCCTGAGTGTGCCCAACCTCATCTGACCTGGCAAGCTAAACAGGGCCAGACCTGGCTGACACTAAGATGAGAATAAAAGTCACGCATTTAAACAACAACCAAAAACCTGCTAAATGTATAACATAGAAATGGCAGTAAAATGTGTGGCACTTGCCTGGCTTTCCTTTGTGCTGTGCATTTGTCCCTGCATTTACAACTTTACAAACTTGCAGCATAAGGAAAAGCTCCATGCCCATGGCAGTGCACTTTGCAGCAGCAAGGTATCCTCCTGCTATTGCTCTGGGTTGCTTTGTTTCCATTGTCTTGTATCTTATTCATTCATTCAGTCGGTCAGTCAGTCAGTAAAGACACCAGACACTTTTCAGGTGTTAGCGGTATACAGGAACGTAACCATGAACCAAAAGTTCATGTCCCTAGGAGATTGGATTTCATGATCCCCTAGTATAGGGATCTTACCTACCCATTTCTCTCATGATGTTCAAACAAGCTAATGCATGACTCCGTATACCTCCTTCTCTTTTGCCACACAATAGTATTACATAGCATGATGCGCCATGATGTGTTCAACTATCCATTCATTGAATGGTATTTGTTTTTGTTTTCAGTTTTGCCCTATGAGGAAGAGAGATGCCATAAATGTCTGAGCACGGGCTATGCATGAATGTATGTCTAAATATCTGGGCTAAATGCTCGGCAGTGTATTTATCTGCCCAACTCTTTTCCAAGAGCCTGAGTCTTCTCACATCACAGTGTATACAAGGTCTAATTTCTCAGCATCTCTTCTGCATTTGATGCTATCACCAGTTCTTTTTTTTTTTACATTTTTGATCCAGTACTTACATTAAAAAAATTTCCCTTCAGATTTTTTAAAATTAGAAACAAGCTTATTTTACATGTCAATCACAGTTCCCTCTCCCTCCCTTCCTCCCCTGCCCCCCACCAGCCTCCTATCCCATCCCCTTTCTGCTCCCCAGGGAGGATGAGGTCTTCCATGGGAGATCTTCAAAGTCTATCATATCATTTGGAATAGGGCCTAGCACCTCCCCTATGTGTCTAGGCTGACAGAGTATCCCTTTATGTGGAATGGGCTCCCAAAGTCCATTCTCTTGCTGGGGATAAATACCTATCCACTGCCAGAGGCCCCATGGATTGCCCAGACCTCCTAACTGACACTTACAATCAGGGTGTCTGGATCGGTCCTATGCTGGTTTCTCAGCTGTCAGTCTGGGGTCCATGAGCAACCTCTTGTTCAGGTCAGCTGCTTCTATGGGTTTCTCCAGCCTGGTCTTGACCCCTTTGTTCATCATTCCCCCTTCTCTGAAACTGGATTCCAGGAGTTGAGTTCAGGGTTTAGCTGTGGGTGTCTGCTTCTGCTTCCAGCAACTACTGTATGAAAGACCTAGGATGACATATAAGGTAGTTACCAATCTCATTATCGGAGAAGGGCATTTAGGGTAGCCTCTCCACCCGTGCTTAGATTGTTAGTTGGTGTCATCCTTGTAGATCTCTGAACATTTCCTAGTGCCAGATTTCTCTTTAAACCTATAATGGCCCCCTCTATTTTATGGTATCTCTTTTCATGCTCTCCTCTATTCTTCCCCCAACTCAACCTTCCTGCTCCCTCAAGTTCTCCTCTCCCCTTCTCTTTTTCCTATTTCACTTTCCACTTCCCCCAAGCTCTCAATTTGTTCAGGAGATCTTGTCCCTTTCCCCTTCTCCAGGGGACCATGTATGTCTCTCTTAGGGTCCTCCTTGTTTCCTAGCTTTTCTGGCAGTGTGGATTGTAGGCTAGTAATCCTTTGCTCTATGTCTAAAATCCGTATATGAGTGAGTACATGCCATATTTGTCTTTTTGTGACTGGGTTACCTTGCTCAGGATGGTTTCTTCTAGTTCCATCCATTTGCCTGTGAATTTCAAGATTCCATTGGTTTTTTTTTCCCGCTAAGTACTCCACTGTATCATCAGTTCTTATTTTAGCCATTCTTGCAGGTTGATAGTGAAGCCTGGTAGTTTAATTTACATTTCCCAAATAAGTAATGATATTAAACATTTTTTCTTCAGTCAGAGCTCCTTTGTCCCATTCCTTAACTAGATTTTTTACTGTTCTGTTGTAGAGTTTGAGATGTATCAGTGTCTATAAAAGATGTGATATTTTTATCAGATAGATGATTTGCAAGTATTTTCTTCCTTCTCTAGCTTTCATTTTATCCACCATTAAGAGGGTCCTTCAACACAGTAGAATTTTGTGTGTAACAATAATAATTATAGAAGAGGTCATTAATTTGAGAGGGGGTTGGATACAGAAGAGGAGCTGGAGGAAGGAAAGAGAAGAGTGGAAATAAAACAATGTAAGTTCAGTGTGCTCCTCTTGACAAAGTCAGTTATGAAACCTATAAATAGCTCTGGGTTTTCTGTTCAAATGCTTGCCATGGAGAATTCTCTCACTGGCCTTGCTGATAGACCCTAAGACCCTCCTTCTAAAGGAGGTCTTGCCCTCTTTATGAGAATGAATATCACACAGAAATGAATACTCCCAGAAGACTCCTGGTGGAATTTGATGTCTTTCCTTTATCAGGTTATTCTTTGTGGACCCTAAACAGAAATAGATAGCCTCCCTGGATTCTTTAGTCTCTAGAAATGACACACAAAAACTTTAATTAAATATATCTGCTACAGGCATACCAGGCTCATCTCTTTTGTGACAGGGGCATTAGCTATGACCTTTATGCAACAGGTCAAGAAAGCTATCACATCTTTCTGCCCTTACACATGGAACCAGTCAAGCTCATTCTGACTATGAGTTAAGGAGACAGTGGACAAGAAAAAGACAGGAACTTTTCCTGGTGTGTGGGCTGACTACTCAATTTGAACTCACTGTGATGGCTATACTCAGCTTCAACTTGACGTTATCTGAAGTTAACTAAAACCCAAATGGCTGGGCACACCTGTGGGAGATTTTTTTCTTAGATAAATCATATGAAGTGGGAAGATCCACGATTAATACTAATCTTTTGAGGTGGGAAAATACACCTCTAATCCAAATCTTTTGAGGTAAGAAGATCCACTTTTAATCAGGGCCACAACTTCTGGTAGAAGTCTATGTAAAGGACGAGGAAGAAGGAAACTCACTCTTCACTGTTTTGCCTATAACCTCCTGCTCCCACTGGGAGGTCCATTCTTTAGCTGACATCAGAGTCTAAATCTTCAGAACTCTGGTGTATACTAAAGATCAGCTGAGACAATCCAGTAATTTACTGAAAAAATACTGGATTCTTGGACCTTCTATTGGTAGACAACATTGTTGGACTAGCTGGACCACAGCCTGGAAGCCAGTCTACTAAATCCATTCTACTAACTATGTACATATGTACATGAATGTATATCTATATTGATTCTGTAATTCTGTTCCTCTAGAAAACCTAATATACTCTTTAACATATAAATTATAGATCATCAATATGGTATCAACAGTAGCAATCCACTGTGTATCCTAAATTATCTGAAGTATGGGTCTACAACTCTACAGATTAAATGGTTTAGCCACAGAACTGCACCATTTTGGCCCTACAAGGATTTCTCTGCCACATTTGGCCATTTTTGCTTAAGTAGTTATGATCTGACCTCTAACTAAATCTTTGAAGAAAACCCATCCTTGCAAAATCAGCTAATAAGGGTGCTTTCATGGGGGAGGTTCTCCTCTGTGGTGACAGTGCATGCCAGAAACCAAAGAATATTTTTTCTTCAGTGTTAATGGTTAGAAATGTGATTCACCAATTAAAGACTGGAAAACACTGGCCTCTTTCATAAGGCAAATGCTTGGGATGTTAATCAACTAAAGTCATCTCATTCTGCAGCAGACCTGGCATGGATTCAAGATTCAAAGGGGGAAATTCCAAGCATGAACTGTTGGCACTAAAGTGTGTGCTCTGTATTTGAGTTGTGTGCATTAATGATATTCCTCCATTCTAGGACCTGTTCTAGTTAGTCACAAACTGAAGTGACAGACCCTCTTAAGGCTGATGTAATTGTTACAGCACATACACTGAAATGCTAACAGCTTAACAATGCTAAACATATTTTTACTCTCTGAAGTGCACGTTCCTACTTGGTGGTTAGTTCTGCCCTTAGTAATAATTAAGGAACCCAGGCTTCTTCCACGTTGAAGCCCCTCCCTCTTCTATACGTGACTTCCAAGACTTTTCATGAAAGGAAAGAACATTAAGGATGACAATTGGAAGTTTCTGGGGGCCAGGGCTTCAAGATAATTTTTGTAACATTCATTTGACTATAGTGTTGTATTTTGGTTACCCTAACTTCAAGAAATGTAAATGGGAAATGTAAAACTTATGAAGAGAAATAGTAGGTAATAGGTGTCGTTACTCTATAGTATCTGACATCACTCTACAGTGTCTTAAGTCACTGTAAATAGGTATGCAACTTGCAAAGTATCTGCAAATCTCCAAAGAGATTCAATATAGTTTACCTTGCTGATCACATCATGAAAGTGATGAGTGCAGGGCTTTTGATGAGTAAAGAGTAAATGATGAGCTAGTGAGCTCATCACCAAAGTTGGTTCAAATATTCTGCTTCTTCTGTGTGAATAAGTATATAAATTCATGAGATCTTTTCTTTACCATTGGAATATATTGCTTATGAATGATCAATAGCATGATTCTAAAATACTTACCCAGAATTATCAAAGTGTCCATAATCTAAGCAATTATTTGCCTAGGAAGTCAATGCAGTGTATTGACTATGAACAGGCTGGAGTTAGAACTTTGTTTAAGTTCTATACATGGTGTCTGTATTAAGACTATCAAAATATACATAATGAAGACAAGTTTGATTAGCTTTTGATAAAAGTGGGGATTTGTTATAAGCATAGAGAGTTTTGGTTTTTGTTCCTGTTAATTCTGGGTGGAGGTAACAGCTAGAGTTCAAGAAAACAGGAACTAGACAGTAGCCATGACTGCTTCTCACCTCTACATTTCTTCAGGCACATTTCTGGAATCCACTCTGCCAAAGCATGCTGTGCCCGGGTCCCAGCCATAAAAACAGACTGAATTCTTATTTCAAGTTTCTAAGGAACAGACTCTGATTGGTTCAGCTTTAGAATATTCATCACTGGTCCTAATCAGTAATAACAATGAAAGCAAAGTTGAGTCTAAAACTATTTTCCAGAGTCCAATATCCTCAAGCCAAATGCAGACTCACTTCCTGGAAAAAGGAGAGAAGAGATTGAAAGAGAAAATGAGAGTCAGAGGGAGAGACAGACAGACAGATGAACAGACAGACAGATAAGAGAATTCTGTTAATAAATTTTACCTCTAAGGGTCTCAGTTTCTTGATCTGCAAAATAGAGACAATGCTACTATCTAACCCAAAGTGCTATTCTGAGGATTGAAAAGGACGATGCACAGAAACTCTATCACAGTACCTGGTGGAAAGAAAATGTTAAATAGTGAAGGAAGACATGCAAGCAGACAAGCTGACAGCCTCTCACTACAAGGATCAGCGCTTGCAGGCTTAAAAGAAAGTTGGACAGATATGTACCCGTTCTGATAAACTGAAGCTTATTGGATTTCAGATTTATGCAATTGTAGTTTTTCATGCTGCAGTCTCGACAACTTGAGATTACTAGGCATAGATTGTGAACATGTTGGGGTCTTGAATATGAAAATAAATTTGTAGGGTTGCCCAGTTCTCTATCTGAGCTTTAAAACAAAAATTCATGGAATTATCTATTATAGATACAAATAATATTGATATTTTAAAATATCTATTGCATATCATATGATAGAAAGCTCTTACTTTTATCTTGTATGAGTTAAGATATAATAGTTAAAGCAGAAATATGCTTTGTAAAGTCAATTTATTCCCAAGGCTATTTCCTTCCCATTGAGTTAGAAATGTGTTCTGGGAGACAGTTTTTAATACCATGTTTACTTCTCTAATGTTGTTGCAAAATAATTGCAGATGAAAATCCATCAACACCTATGTCAATAGGCTAATGCTATATATAACTTGGCTTTCTTTGGTACCATCTGCCATCTCTTATGAATAACCAAAGACAAGATCCTCCAATACTATGGAAGCTTTACTCAGACATTTGAGAGCTATTTCTGCAAGTATTTTGTGGCCATCATGGAGTATCAGTGTGGAAAACACCTTCCTCCTAGGAAACACCCACTGTGCTCCTCTCTTCCATGAGAAGAACACTTGAAAAGTTTACTCTTTAATATGCAGCAAAGGAGATCATCAGCAACTGTGTCCTCCCCGCTAGTCCTGGGTCCCTGGGTTTTCCATCAGCTGGTGCAATTTCTATCTTGATCTCAGCACAAGAAAGGAAGACCACTGAGAACATATAGACTCCACAGGCTTATAGAATTCCTAGTTTAAAAAACATGTCCCCCATCACTTCTACTCAACTCTTCTCACATCCATTTCTGACCATGGGTGCATTAAGACAAATCACTTTCTGGGGGAACAATTCGAAGAGCTGGATACATCTTAAAGAAAACTTGATTGAAGGCATGTGAGAGCTGTAAGGGAGTTACTAATCAGGCCCCAGAACTAAACCCCTTGAGAGAAAAGAAGTATATTGTAGACAAAAGGTTCTGTCCCGCTTGGTCCCACAGCTGATTAGCCCCAAATAAACACACAGAGACATATTAATTTATAAACTGGTCAATGGCTTAGGCTTCTTATGCGCTAGTTCTCTCTTAATTAGTAGCCCATTTCTGTCAATCTAATTATTTCCACATGCTCTTGGCTTACCCGGTCATGCCCCAGCATGTTACTCCTTCTGCCTCTACATGGCGTCCCTCTCTGCCTTCCTCTCTCCAGTCTTCTCCTGGTCTGGTAGCTCCTGCCTGGCTACTGACCAATCAGTGTTTTATTCATTAACCAATAAGGGAAACATCCCCCATCAGCATATTTAAGTGGATAGCATCTTCCTGCGTTGTTCCTTATGAGGCACTTACCTATCAGAATCAGTGAGCTTTAGAAAAGGCCAAGAGCAAGAAGTAGAATGTAGTAGTGGACCTGTGCTACAATGCATGTGGAATTGACATTGAGAAGTAGAGTGCAGGTTACCACGATCAGGTGGTTGAAGCCCCAATCCCCTGTGGAATAGTGTTTCAGGAGGATTCTCTGAGGCATAATTAGGTCAAGAAGGTGGAGCTCCTGGATGACACTTAGTATACTGATAAGAAGAAGCAGTAGAGAGCTTACTCCTCAGTCTCTTCCCTCATTGTGTGAAAATAGAACACTTGTGAAGAGAGCTCACACACAGGATCTCGGACTTTCTGGCTTCAGGACAGTGAGCAAAGGTTTGCTCCTAAGCCTCCTATCCCACTGTACTTTGGTTATGGCTGTCTGAGTTGAGGAAGACACTAAGGAAAGAACCTGGAGGGAACAAGAAAAGTGCACCAGAAGGAGGTCTGGACATGTTGACCAAGGCACAAGGAGCCCCAAGATGAAAGTGAGGGACAGGAGGCAGAGTCACCCACATGAGCTTTCCTGAGGTCACACCCTCAACACACCAAACTGAAAGTTCAGAGCCCTCTAAAGTGGATGGACACTAACTATTCTACGTCCATTGTTAGGTACCAAACAGAAATATTTGAGCTACAAGTAGCTAGCAAGATATTTTTAAGAACATGAAATTAGAATATTCTTTTCCCTCTGACTTTTAGATTGTTAGCTTAGAAACTTATATCTTTTCTATTTTGGTTAAAATTCACAATGAAAGTAATTTTCCCAAACCTACTGTTTAGTTTTCATAAGGAAAAATCACCTCTCTTGATCCTTTTAAATTTTTTGCTCTAAGGTCACCAGATATATAGAAGAAAAAATAAATATAAATCTTTATGTATAATGCTGAAGTGAGATGGTAAAATCTACTATGAAAAGCTCTGTGGGGCGGGGAGATGTTGAAGGTAAAGTGCCAAACACAGTTCCAGGCACACACACAGTAGGGCTTCTATAATATAGTGCCAGGCACATAGTAGAGCTTCCATAAACTTTTGCTCTTGTAGTTCTATTTTTAGTGGCTCTTTCTTTGATAATAAAGATTTTAAAATGTTCTTGCAGGGCAGTGGTGGCGCACGCCTTTAATCCCAGCACTCGGGAGGCAGAGGCAGGCAGATCTCTGTGAGTTCGAGGCCAGGCTGGACCGACAGCCTCCAAAACAATACAGAGAAACCCTGTCTCGTAAAACCAAAAAAAATTTTTTTCTTTCCAAACTCAGCCAAGTAGGTGTTTGAGGAGTTAGGACACTGAAACTGATTCCAACATTTTCACTTTAACAGGCACTACCTTTTGCAGCCCCTCCATGGTGAATGTTTTTCACAACCCAGAGACTTCCAAGTTATGATACTGTGGAATGCAGCTTGGTCAGAAAATCAGGGGGTCTTTGAAGAGAGGTTCCTCACTGTCCTGTGAGACTCCCTAAACCTTGGGAATCTCGAATTCAAAAATACAAAACAACTTTCCAGAAACTCAAAATTTATCACCTCAGCTAAAATACAAAGACAGCTGTCTTTAAGTATATATAGCTTCCATAATCCTATCTATCTATCTATCTATCTATCTATCTATCTATCTATCTATCATTTTGCTGTGTACCAGTGTTTTGCTTGCATGTATGCCTGTGCTCCATGTGTGCCTGGTGCCCACAGAGGCCAGAAGAGGGCATCAGTCCTAGAACGTAGTTATAGATGGTTACAAGTCACCATGTGGGTGCTGGGAATCAAAGGTTCCAGAAGAGTAGCTAGAGATCTTAACCACTGAGTCATCTTTCCAGCCCCGACGGTCAAGTTTCTTTAGGGTAAAAAGGATATCGGCTCTGTTAACACAGCTTAGCTTTTGCTCATCAATATCTGTGATTCTGTGTCAACATCATCAAAAATCCTCAGGATAAACTGGGTGTTTGGGGGGTAACACAGTTTTACATCCTCTTTTGTAGCGCCAGTCTTCTGATGGGACATATCCAGAACACTCATAACCCGGAACATAAGTGCAGCACAGCAGTTGGAGTCATAATGTTTCCTTCATTATGACAGTGCCTGAACTGTGACCTTGACTCTTGTGATTGATTATGCAGTTCATAACACTAAATAGAAATCACATTACTAATAGCTACATAAAAGCTGCCCCCTGAAAAGCACTGATGAACAGATGAACTTTTTCTTAATAAGTGTTGTTTATTGGATAACTAACTTATTTTTTTAAACATGTAATTCATGAAGAAAGGAAACATGGGGTCAGGAGATTGGGGTTTCAAGATTTAAAAACTCATTTGTTTGAAGTTCAGCTCAAGTTTTGTGTGTGTGTGTGTGTGTGTTCACACACATGTACATATGTGCATTTACATTTTTATTGATTGTGGGTGTGCCATGGGGCACATGTAGAGGTCAGAGGAGTTCACATCCTCAACCATTATTTTTTGGCAAAGAAAAGAATAATTTAGTTGCACCCAAACTCAGAGAGAAGAGGTGGCTGGACATATTGAGTTTCTAGTTAAATTGTGGTTAAATAGGCTTTGTTTCAAATGGATTAATATCCTTAAATTTTTCTCTAAAGTGACTGAAAACAGTTAAACTGCAGACCTCTGGAGGGGTGGAGAGGAAAGGAGTTTTAGCAGCATACCATTGACTTCACCTTTGCTATATAATTTCCCCTTGTGATTGTGAGTTTGTGTATGTGTGTGTGTGTATGCACACACAAGTGCATATGTGTAAATGTATGCATATGGATTCTGGTATGTATGTGAGAGAATTCAGATGTCTGTACAGATGCACATGCATGCTTTTTGCATGTGATTGTACAGGTTAGAGATAAAGGCCTCCCACTAGACCTGGGGTCCTACTGATTAGGGTAAGTGGGCTAATAATGAACTCTGGGGCTCTGTCTATCTCCACCTCCCTGAGCTCCACTATATTAGGATTACAAGTGCACATTACCATGTCTGGCACTTAACATGGGTACTAGGGATCAGACTCAGGTCTCCATACTTATACAGAAAGCACTTTTCTAACATTACTAACTGAGCCATCTCCTCAGGCCCTACTAACTTTAATGTTATTTTATTTTATTCATATTTCATTTCTCTAAAATGTCTGATACTGCAAAAACTACTGAGGACATCTAATTATTTATATCTAAACTCACTGAATACTAGGTCAATAGTCTTCACTGGCTTCTACATCTGAGCCTGTCTTACTCCCAAAGTTCCTGTTAACTCAGGCCCAGACAGCCAGTTTGTCAAATGTGAATTTAATGAAAAACTATGAACAAGAAAAAATCAGTGTTATAAAGATTACAACAATATGAAACCATGAATTGAAATTAGTGACAAGTCATGAAAGAGCAGAGGGGTTTAAGGTTTAAATTTTTCTGCAACACTTGTCAAGGAGATGACTGCCCCTTTAATAAAATGCCTCTGCCTTTAAGGTTCCCACTAGTAACAACTCGGCATCATGACAGAGCTCCCCCTAATTTAGCTGTGTTACTAGAATAGGATGGGAGACCCAGTGTGCCTTCCTTATCTGACAACATCGGGAGTTGGTAGTTGGTAGTTAAGCATAGAATGCCTATTATTATTTTCTTTTTTTTTTAATTATTTTTTTTATTTTCCATTTTAAATTTAGATAAGAAACAAGGTTGCTTCACAAGTCAGTACGAGGTCCCTCTCCCTTTCCCTCCCCTCCTCCCGTGCCCACCCCCCATCCCCCCCCGTTATCCCCTCATTCCCCCAGGGAGGGTGAGGCCCTCCATGGGGGTGTCCATAGTCTGTCATTTCATATAGGGCAGGGCCTAGACCCTTCCCCAAGAGTTCAGGGTGAGAGTGCACCTCACATTGTTCTATGGGAGTCCAGAGACCGTGTGTATACTTGGGATGGGTACTGATCTGCTGTCCAAGGCTCAATAGATTACCTAGGCCTCCTCACTGACACCCAGATTCAGGGGGTCTTGATCAGTCCCATGCTGGATTCCCAGGCTGATGCCTGGGATTCAAGAGTTAACCTTTGTCTGGTCAGCTGTTTCTGGGGGTTCAACCAGCCCAGTCTTAATCCCTTTGATCATCAGTCCTCCCTCTCTGATACTGGCTTTCTTGAGTTCAGCTCAGTACTTAACCAGTCAGTAAATGAAGTTTCTGTTTCCCAGACTCTCTGGCAATAGGATTGTAGGCTGGCACTCCCCAGATCTATGTCTAAAATCCATATATGAGAGAGTACATGCCATGTTTCTCTTTTTGTGACTGGGTTACCTCACTCAGGATGGTTTCTTCTAGTGTCATCCATTTGCCTGCGAATCTCATGATTCCATTATTTTTTTCTGCTGAATAGTACTCCATTGTGTAGATGTACCACATTTTCTCTATCCATTCTTCGGGTGAGGGACATCTAGGTTGCTTCCAAGTTCTGGCTATTACAAATAAAGCTGCTATGAACATAGTGGAACAGACATCTTTGTTATATGAATGGGCATCTTTTGGATATATGCCTAAGAGTGCAGTTGCTGGGTCTTGTGGTAGGTTTATTCCCATTTTTCTGAGGAATCTCCATACTGCTTTCCAAAGTGGCTGAACCAGTTGGCACTCCCACCAGCAATGGAGGAGTGTCCCCCTTTCACCACATCCTCTCCAGCATAAATTGTCATTGGTGTTTTTGATTTTAGCCATTCTGACAGGAGTGAGATGGTATCTCAGAGTTGCTTTGATTTGCATTTCCCGGATGGCTAAGGATGTTGAGCACTTTCTCAAGTGCCTCTCAGCCATTTTAGACTCCTCTATTGAAAACTCTCTATTTAGTTCTGCAGCCCGCCTATTATTATTTTCACTCTTTCCACTTCAGGAATGGATATTTAATACAGTCTTGTAGTTTAGATTTCTGTGACAGTTTATCCCACACCGCTCAATGCCTTTTCAATTCAACACTAAGAATACATGTATTGACAAGATTCCTTCTAAATTTTGTTTTTCTTATGAGAAAAAAAAAAGAGAACCAACCAGTGTTCTCCTACTAGAAGAAAATGAATCATTAACTACTGTTAATTCAACTGGTTTATTGAAAATGTTAAACTCAACAGACTGTGATAAGAAATTCCAGCTTACACTTCTCCATCGCTGTCTTCTGACTCCAAAGTTACTTTGAGGTAATTAGGGTTTAGTGAAGGGCAGCTTAAAGCTACAGTCTCATATGCATTTCAAGATTCTTCTCCCAAACCTGGGCTTGCTACCTTGTCTTCCCTTCACTAAATCTGATCACCATCTGATTAGAGAAGAGACCTGAGAAACAATGCAGAGTGTTGAGCTGTTACCCAGAAAAGATATTGTAATAATTGGAACCTGTAATTGGAAACTTCCTTGCACAAAAGAAAGAATCTTTGTAAGTGTGATTGTATTAAAGGTGATGAGTTGAGATAATGCCAGACAAGCTCTAAATCCAATGACACCACAGTACAAGAGTTTGCAAAGAGGAGACAAATACAGAGAAGAGGAGAGGCAAAGTGACCAGAGACTGACTGGAATGGTGTAGCCACAAGCCAAGGAGAACTTGGTGTCACTAGAAGCTCAAAGAACAAGAGAAATGATATCTCATAGAGCTTTTAGAGAAAAAGCGGTCATGCAGATGCCTTAACCATAAAATGTCCTGAATTGTTGAAGAATAAATTTATGACATTATAAGCTACCAATCTCACCACAATGTGCTACAGTAGTCCTAGGAAATTAACACAAAGGGCCAAAAGACAGAAGGTCTTTTGATTTAGATTTTGTTTTCTATAGTACTCTTGGAACAATCAATGGTCATTCAGAGATAAATGTCCCAAAACTGGATTTGTCACTGGATACAAGATCAGCTTTTTTGTTAGGAGCCTCCTGAGTTCCTGGCTTCAGAGAATAGCTCCCAGCCTTGATTTCATGTGACTTTCTGCTCAGACAGTTCTCAGTTGGGATGTTGGACACTCCTAGGTCCTCGTGGGTACCTTATCCTAAAATTCTCAGTTATTTCCCTGGTGTCCCTTTGAGACCTACTGGGCACTGTGAAGAATGGATGGTCACCCCAGCAAGTGTTTGATCTCTTTCCTTTCCCATCACTGGTCACCCCAGTCAACCCCTACCTCTCAAACTCCCCATTTTCCACTGTTGCTTATAAGCTCTTTCATGAGTTGTCTCATACTGGTCTGTGTGTGGACCAAGTTAGCTCACTAGTAAGCATCTATCAAGAAACCAGGACCCTTCTATTCTGGGACAAGAGCCGTTGCTCATGTGTGGTGTTTTGGCATCTAGTCTTCTGCTAAGGGAGCACTGAGAATGAGAGATGGAGACTCCCTCCAGCTAAGACCATCAGTGGCCATGTCTGGTGGCTCCTTGTTTTCTGTAGAACATAGAGTACTGCCCTGTTGGTCTTGGTTTTGCTCTGTCACTAAAATTCTGAGTTAATAAGAAAAAAATCCATTCAATATCCTATCATACACTGTACAGAACAGCAAGCAAGATTTCTAAAATGTAAATATATTGTTCAACTCATTCTTTTTTTTCTTTTTTTTATCATTTTTTATTTTAATTTTAAATAGCTTGTTTTACATGTCAATCCCAGTTCCCTCTCCCTCCCATCATCCCGCACTCCCCTTCCTCCCCTCCCTCCCACCCTATTGCCAAATCCTTCCACATAGGGGATATCTAGAGTCTGTCATTTTACTCTTGGTAGGGTCCAGGCACTCCCCTAAGAGTCCAGGCTGAGAGAGCATCTCTCTTTGTGCTATAGGCACATGAAGACAGTTTGTATACCAGGGATAGACACTGATCCACAGCTCAGGGCCCCATAGGTTGCCCAGGCCTTCTCACTGACACTCACATTTGGGGGGTCCAGATCAGTCCCATGCTGGCCTCCCCACTGTCGGTCTGGGGTCCAAGAGCACTCCCCTGTTCAGATCAGCTGTCTCTGCTGGTTTTGCCAGCCCATTCTTTGCCAATTTGCTCATCGCTCCTCTCTCTCTGTCACTGGGTTCCTTGGGTTCAGTTCAGTGATATTGTGTGTTTGCCTCTGCTTCCATCAGTCACAGGATGAAGGCTCCCGGATGGTTATAGACATCAAGTTCATTATCAGGAATGGGCATTCGAGGTGGTCCCTCCACTATTGCTTAGCTGGCCAATTGGTGTTATACCTTTAGATCACTGGAGGTCACTCTGGTGCCTGATCTGTCTTCGATCCTATGATTTCCTCTTCCCCTATTCTACCCCCACCCCCTCAACTTCCTGTTCCCCCATGACCAACTCCCTTCCTCTTTACCCCCTCTATTCTTCCCAGGTCCCACTCCCCCCCACCTCTCGCCGTGTTCCCCATCCATTCAGAGGATCTTGTCTCCATCCTCTTCTCTTGGGTACTATGCATATATGCATATCTTTTAGGTTCTTTCCTGTTTCCCAGACTCTCTATCTGTGGAAGTGCAGACTGGCACTATCCTGATCCATATCTAAAATCCATATATGACTGAGTACATACCATGTTTGTCTTTTTGCGACTGGGTTACCTCACTCAGGATGGTTTCTTCCAGTGCTATCCATTTCCCTGCGAATTTCAAGATTCCATTGTTTTTTTCTGCTGAGTAATACTCCATTGTGTAAATGTACCACATTTTCTCTATCCACTCTTCAGTTGAGGGGCATCTAGGTTGCTTCCAGGTTCTGGCTATTACAAACAATGCTGCTATGAACATAGTGGAGCAGATGCCCTTGTTGTATGAACCTGCCTCATTTGGATAAATGCCTAAGAGTGGAATTGCTGGGTCTAGTGGTAGATTAATTCCCATTTTCCTGAGGAATCTCCATACTGATTTCCAAAGAGGCTGTATGAGTCGGCATTCCCACCAGCAGTGGAGGAGTGTTCCTCTCTCTCCACATCCTCTCCAGCATAAATTGTCTTCGGTGTTATTGATTCTAGCCATTCTGATAGGAGTAAGATGGTATCTCAGAGTTGTTTTGATTTGCATTTCCCTGATGGCTAAGGATGTTGAGCACTTTCTTAAGTGTCTCTTGGCCATTTTAGCCTCCTCTACTGAGAATTCTCTATTTAGCTCTGTACCCCACCTTTCTAGTGGATCCTTTAGTGTTTTGGAGACTTGTTTCCTGAGTTCTTTATAAATTTTGGAGATTAGCCCTCTGTCAGATGTAGGGTTAGTGAATATCTTTTCCCATTCTGTGGCCTGCCTTTTTGTCTTTTTGACTGTGTCCTTTGCCTTACAGAAGCTTTTTAGTTTCAGAAGGTCCCATTTGTTAATTGTCGATCTCAGTGCCTGTGCCACTGGTGTTATGTTTAGGAAGTGGTGTCCTGTACCAACTCGTTGAAGAGTATCTTCCACTTTCTCTTCTAAAAGTTTCAGTGTGGCTGGATGTATGTTGAGATCTTTGATCCATTTGGACTTAAGTTTTGTACAAGGCGATAAACATGGATCTATCTGCAGTCTTCTGCATACCAGTACCCAGTTATACCAGCACCATTTGTTGAAGATGCTTTCTTTTTTCCACTGTACAGTTTTAGCTTCTTTGTCAAAAATCAGGTGTTCATAGGTGTGTGGGTTAAAATTAGGGCTTTCGATTCGGTTCCATTGGTCTACATGCCTATTTTTGTGCCAATACCAAGCTGTTTTCAGGACTATAGCTCTATAATAGAGCTTGAAGTCAGGTATGGTGATGCCTCCTGAAGTTCCTTTATTGTATAGGGATGTTTTGGCTATCCTGGGTCTTTTGTTTTTCCATATAAAGTTGATTAATGTTCTTTCCAGGTCCTTGAAGAATTGTGATGGAATTTTGATAGGGATTGCATTGAATCTATAGACTGCTTTTGGCAAGATTGCCATTTTTATTATGTTGATCCTACCAATCCAAGAGCATGGGAGATCTTTCCATTTTCTGGTATCTTCTTTGATTTCTTTCATCAAAGACACAAAGTTCTTGATATACAGGTCTTTCACTTCCTTGGTTAACATTATCCCCAGATATTTGATACTGTTTTTGGCTATTGTAAAAGGTGATGTTTCTCTGATTTCTTTCTCAGTAACTTCATCCTCTGTATATAATAGGGCCACTGATTTTTTTGAGTTTACCTTGTATCCTGCCACATTGCTGAAGGTGTTTATCAGCTCTAGGAGTAACCTTGCGGAGTTTTTTGGGTCACTTATGTAAACTATCATATCATCTGCAAAAAGTGAAAGTTTGACTTCTTCTTTTCCTATTTGTATCCCCTTTATCTCCTTTTGTTGTCTTATTGCTGTAGCTAGAACTTCAAGTACAATATTGAAGAGATATGGAGAGAGTGGACAGCCTTGTCTTGTTCCTGATTTTAGAGGAATTGCTTTGAGTTTCTCTCCATTTAGTTTGATGTTAGCTGTTGGTTTACTGTATATTGCTTTTATTATATTCAGGTACGTTCCTGTTATCCCTGATCTCTCTAGGACCTTTATCATGAAGGGGTGCTGGATTTTGTCAAAGGCTTTTTCAGCATCTAGTGAGATGATCATGTGGTTTTTCTTTCACAGATTGTTAATATGGTGGATTACATTGATAGATTTTCTAATGTTGAACCATCCCTGCATTCCTGGAATGAAGCCTACTTGATCATGGTGGATGATTTTTCTGATGTGTTCTTGAATCCGGTTTGCAAGTATTTTATTGAGTATTTTCGCATCAATGTTCATGAGGGAAATTGGTCTATAGTTCTCTTTCTTAGTTGTGTCTTTGTGTGGCTTGGGTATCAAGGTAATTGTAGCCTCGTAGAAAGAGTTTGGCAGTGAGCCTCCTGCTTCTATTGTGTGGAATACTTTGACGAGTATTGGAATGAGCTCTTCTTTGAATTTCTGGTAGAATTCTGCACTGAAGCCATCTGGGCCTGGGCTTTTTTTATTTGGGAGACTTTTGATGACTGCTTCTATTTCATTAGGGGTTATAGGTCTGTTTAGATTATTTATCTGTTCTTGATTTGGTTTTGGCAAGTGATATCTATCCAGGAAATTGTCCATTTCCTTTAAATTTTCAAATTTTGTGGAGTACAGATTTTCAAAGTATGCCCTGATGATTCTCTTGATTTCCTCAGAGTCCGTTGTTATGTCCCCTTTTTCATCCCTGATTTTGTTAATTAGCATGTTCTCTCTCTGTCTTTTGGTTAGTTTGGACAGAGGTTTGTCTATTTTGTTGATTTTCTCAAAGAACCAACTCTTTGTTTCATTGATTCTTCTCAGTGTTTTCCTGGTTTCTACTTGATTGATTTCAGCCCTCAATTTGATTATTTCCTGGCGTCTGCTCCTCCTGGGGGAGTTTGCTTCTTTTTGTTCTAGAACATTCAGCTGTGCTATTAATTCTCTAGTATGACTGTTCTCCAGTTTTTTCATGTAAGCACTTAGTGCTATAAACTTTCCTCTCAGCACTGCTTTCAAAGTGTCCCATAAGTTTGTGTATGTTGTGTCTTCATTTTCATTGAAATCGAGGAAGTCTTTAATTTCTTTTTTTATTTGTTCCTTTACCCAGGGATGGTGCAATTGTGCATTGTTCAATCTCCATGAGTTTGTAGGGTTTCTGCGATTTGTGTTATTGTTTAATTCTAATGTTAATGCATGGTGGTCTGATAAGATGCAGGGGGTTATTCCAATTTTTTTTGTATCTGTGGAGATTTGCTATGTTTCCTATTATGTGGTCAATTTTAGAGAAGGTTCCATGTGGTGCCGAGAAGAAGGTATATCCCTTTGTATTTGGGTGGAATGTTCTATAGATGTCTGTTAAACCCAGTTGGGTCATAACTTCTATTAATTCTTTTGTTTCTTTGCTAAGTTTCTGTCTGGAGGTCCTGTCTAGCGGTGAGAGCGGAGTGTTGAAGTCTCCTACTATTAGCGTGTGAGATTTTATGTGCATTTTGAGCTTTAGTAATGTTTCTTTCACGAATGTAGGTGCCTTTGTATTTGGGGCGTAGATGTTTAAAATTGAGACTTCATCTTGATGTATTTTTCCTTTGATGAATATGAAGTGCCCTTCTTCATCTCTTTTGATTGATTTTAATTTGAAGTCTAATTTGTTAGATATTAGGATTGCTACGCCCGCTTGTTTCTTGGGGCCGTTTGATTGGAAGATCTTTTCCCAGCCCTTTACTCTGAGATAACGTCTGTCTTTGGTGTTGAGATGTGTTTCTTGTATGCAGCAGAAGGAAGGGTCCTGTCTTCGTATCCATTCTGCTAGTCTGTGTCTTTTTATAGGCAAGTTGAGGCTGTTGACATTGAGGGATATTAATGACCATTGATTGGTGATTCTTGTTTGCGCTTGATTTATTGTTAGTGAAGTTATTTTGTGTAGTTTCTCCTCCCTTTTTCTTTTGGTGTTTTGTAAAGTATGATTATATATTGCCTGTGTCTTTGTGAATGTAGTTATCTTCCTTGGCTCTAGGTTTTCCTTCTAGCATTTTCTGTAGAGCTGGATTCATGGATACGTATTGTTTAAATCTGGCTTTGTCATGGAATATTTTGTTTTCTCCATCTATGGTAATTGAGAGCTTTGCTGGATATAGTAGTCTGGGTTGGCATCCTTGTTCCCTTAGCGTTTGTAGGACATCTGACCAGGATCTTCTGGCTTTCATCGTTTCCATTGAGAAGTCAGGTGTAATTCGGATAGGTCTGCCTTTGTATGTTACTTGGCCTTTTTCTTTGGCTGCTCTTAATATTTTCTCTTTACACTGTAGGTTTGATGTTTTGATTATTATATGGCGAGGTGACTTCTTTTTCTGGTCAAGCCTATTTGGTGTTCTGTAAGATTCTTGTACTTTCATAGGCATATCTTTCTTTAGGTTAGGGAAGTTTTCTTCTATGATTTTGTTGAATATGTTTTCTGTACCTTTAAGTTGAATTTCTTCACCTTCTTCTATACCTATTATTCTCAGGTTTGGCTTCTTCACGGTGTCCCATATTTCCTGGATATTTTGTGTTAAGGATTTGTTGGTTTTGAGATTTTCTTTGGTTGACAACTCTATATCCTCTAATGAGTCTTCAACACCTGAGATTCTCTCTTCTATCTCTTGTATTCTATTGGTGATACTTGCATCTGTAGTTCCAGACCGTTTACCGAGCTTTTCTATTTCCAGCATCCCTTCATTCTGTGTTTTCTTTATCGTTTCTATTTCAGCTTTCAATCCTTCAACTGTTTGAGCTGTTTCCTTAATTTTCTTGGTTGATTTTTCTTGGTGCTCTTTAGATTCTTTGAGAGATTTGTTTATTTCTTGAATTTTTTCCCCCATTTCATGGATTTTTTTTGTTTGTTTTTTCTTCTATTTCTTTAAGCGATTTCCTCGTTTCTTCTTTGAGGGTCTCCATCATCTTCATGAAATAATTTTTAAGGTCTGTCTCCTCTTCTTCCTCTATGTAGTGCTTTTCAGTTCTTGCTGGTGTT
This sequence comes from Mesocricetus auratus, assembly GCF_017639785.1. Taxonomy (NCBI): domain Eukaryota; kingdom Metazoa; phylum Chordata; class Mammalia; order Rodentia; family Cricetidae; genus Mesocricetus; species Mesocricetus auratus. Next base: position 108,610,568 of record NW_024429182.1, on the reverse strand, counting down.
GGATCCCTGGATTCTGGTGGGGTCATGTTGGTGTTTCTATTGCTGAGTGATCTCTTACTCTGTCTTCTTCCCATCTCTTCTTCCAGTGGGTGCTGGTGGGGTCTTTCCATCTCCACTGGTCTCCTTCCTTACTGCAGCTGAAGCTGGGGATGCTGAAGCTGGACTCCCTGGGGTTGGGGTCTTGGAGGGGTTGATGTCTTTCCTGAAGCTGGGCTCCCTGAAGCTGGGCTCGCTGGGTTGGGGTCTTGGAGGGGCTGATCTCCTTCCTGTGTGGGCGGCTCTTCTGGAAGCCGGGAGCTGGCCCGAAGATGGAGGGGGATGGGGGATGGGCGGGCGGTCCCCGCCTGAGACCCAATCTAACCTGAAGCTGGGCTCGCTGGGTTGGGGTCTTGGAGGGGCTGCTCAACTCATTCTTATAAACCTCCTCTTTATGGTAGTTCTAGGGCTCAGTGTCTGGATTCTTTATCAATCTTATCTCTTGCTTAAAATGAGAAAATATTTACATGGACTATGAATCATCTTGAAAATTATGATAGAATAAGAAACTAAGCCTGCTGTGTGTGGTTATTCTGATTTATTCATAGGGAACACTTCTCACAGGAGGGGCTGCTCCCATTCCACTGGTACCTTGCTTGTGATGACCTGCTAAGTGACCTCCAGCATCCAGAAAACTTCCCGGAGAGAAAAGGTTCTATTCTTGACACCATCATTCATTAATTATAAGGCCTAGATGATTCCTAAGACCTTTCCAACTTTAGAATTATGTAATTTCATGTGCTCTATAATTACTGGAGGCTGTAGACAGTTTCCAACTAAGCTTCAAACCTTCTGACTCATTTAAAAAAAAACTCTAATCCTCCCCTCTGTTACTAAATCTTATTAAAGAAAGTATTTCCTTTTTAAGCTATGTAGATGTATGATGACCCTGTACATTCTAGACTGACAAAGGTCTTAGACATGATGGGGTTCTTAAACATTTATTTGGATGCCTGGGTATATCACTGATTTATACATGAAGCCTTGTGGAGAAGAACTTGCACGTAACTAAAGTTGGCTGATCTTATGTCTACAAGGCCTGAATGCATGTATATTCCAGGAAATCATAGTAAACAAACAAACGAAGGTTTGTAGGACACACTTGAATTAGAAATAGGGACAGAAGTAAACAGAATTTCAAAGTGTGGAATAGGGTTGTCCTGGAGCCCTCTTTGTGTGTACCAAAGAGAGGAGAATCCTTAGAGATGCACACCATTCTTCCCAAGACCTGCCTTCTTCTTGGAGCTGGTAAATCTGCACAACCATGGAAAGAACAGTGCTAGATATCCATCTCCACCTTCCTCTGCCCCATCAGAAGAGAACCCACAGTTTCAAACAACAACGAAGAAAGCAGCCAGCCACATGCTTCAGAATTTATGGTGGCCAGTGACTCAACAGAAAAAGAAGCAGAGTTTCAGCAATTAAACACATACACACACACACACACACACACACACACACACACACACACCACCTCAGTGCAGGAGAGGAACAAAGCACCCAAAGGTGTGGCTCAATCAAATCATAGAACCAGACTCTGCTAAGTAGATTATAAACCTCCTCCTCTGCCAGATGGACTCCTACATATGCACAAACTTGCCACATGAGGTAATTGGGGCCCATGAGGCCATATAACTCCCATTTTAATAGAAACTGACATAGTATCTAACAGTATATTTGTTTTTTGTCATCATTTAAAAACAACAAAAGTCTGTAAGAATTCGGCCTCTGCACCAGGGATATACCTGCTCTGGAGATACACAAATATCTCATATAGAGCCTTTGAAATTTGAGCCCATAAAAATATCAGTCAAGTCCAATTTAACCAATGTTTACTCAGGATCACATGCTCAGAACTGCTTTGTGAGCATACAGATGCAGTGTGGAAATAATACTTAACATTTACCGGAGGGTTACTATGTGCAGTTATTTAATCCTCACAGCCATTGTATGAGCTAATTACTGCTAGGATCAGGCTTGCTTTATAGACAACATGGGCTTTCAGGAGGATTAAGCAAATTCCCTCGGGATCACAGGCCAGTGATCTTGCCAGAACCAGCATCCAAGTCCACACGTTATGACTCCAAAGAGAAAGCTCTGCGTCTCTATACAATCTACATTTATATCGGGCAAAAACCTGAGATTATGGTCTGAAATGTAACCTTGGCCCACATGCTTTCTTTTATCGTGCAAATGAAAGCATTGTTTAGCATGGCCATGATGCCAAGACCTCGGAATCTGCTTTGAAACAGCAGTGTGGAACATGTTCAAAATAAAAACAAAGATAAATAATATCTACAGTTAATTGTGACGCGGGAAAGCAGGACAGCGTCTCTTTTAGTCCATAGTATTTCTTTAGGGCTGGCTTTGTCTCCGATTTCACCTTTGTGAGCCATTATTTCCCATTAGAGGCCAAGCTCAAAGCTAGAGCAAAGGAAATCCACCTGCCCTTAGAAGTACTGATACTCCTGGTAGGAAGCCTGCCAGTGGACAACCAGTAGTCTTCGAGGGAGAAACTCGGGCTTCGTAGGCAAAATCCACACTGGGTCTCAGCCCAGTGAATGCAGCTGTGTGTGCTGCCTGAAGGCCTGCTAACATCCCTGTGCAAGCTAAACTCAAGAGCTTTGAGTTCACAAAGGCAACAAATTACATCTCCTTTGGGGAAGGCTCCGAGAATCAGGCAAAGGGATTTGCTGCTGAATACCAGCTGAGAGAAGGGTCCAGCGGCTAAACCTTGTGAGAAGAGAACACAAAAACTAATTGAGGTGATAAAGAGCCTAGGAGAGCCCAAGTTCTCTAGAAACAACAGCCTGTCTTAATCTCACCAATTACACGGAGAGAAAACACGCTTTTAAAAACACTTCGAACGGAAATAACTCAAACTCCCCAGTGAAAACCCTAGATTCCTCCAGCTTGCTGGTGAGTTTTGTCCCACAAAGAAAAGACTGTCAGCGGGGAAAACCTCTCCTTTGCCCCTCCTTTGTGGAAGTGTGTGGGGACTGTTGCAAAGTCAATTAGGAAATGGGGAGATGTGCTCATTACAGCTTAACAAGTTTGGAGGCTGTGAAGGAGCCAGGGAAGCAGCCAGTGGCCAGGGTCAGCTGGTCCAGGGGGTGTTGAAAGGGCCGGATAGTCAAATCACACTGTGGACAAAGAGCCCTCCCCTCACCCTACTGGCTTGTTGCTCTGACCTCCACACAAACAAGGAGGGCACAGATTTGTTCCCCTTATCAGCTGTGTGGCTCAGCAGCTGCTGCCATGGGTTTCTGTTTCCGAAGCCTGCCTTTTCCCAACAGTTGTCTTTTTGTCTAACTTTTGTGTGAGGGGAGAGGAGGTGGAGGGGCCGGAACATAATGGAGAAATGGCGCGGCGGCTGTCAGAGCAGGGAGGACTTGAATAGAGTGTTTCAAGAGATGCAGAAAATAGATTTCTTTTCTCCCCTTAAACAACCTCTGGGAAATCCAGAGGCCTTGAAAGCAACCAGAAAGCACTGATCACTCGGACTAAAGACAACATTTCTTTTCAGAACACATATCACAGAGTGGAAATAGAACCATGTATGAAATGGCCTCTCTACTATTTGTGATTAAATGGGCCATGGAAATAAGGGCTGTCCTGCAGGCAGGACTGAAATCTAACCGCAGAACAAAATGATAATGGAGCAGAAAGCCTGTTGAGGAAGGTTCTTCTATCTGGGAGCAATTACACCTGCTATAATAATTACTTAGAAAGGCAGCAAGAATTTTTAAACAAAGATTTCAAAGAGTTCTTGCAACAGTAATGCAGGGATAGTTGAGTCTGAATAGCTTTCTATTAAAAATGTGATTAGGTAAAAGTATACTCTTTTCTTGTTAAGGGTGACTATTGTGGTTATGACAGTCAAATAGAACAGAGAAGAGCATAATGCGACAAAAATAAAGAACATGTTTTCTTCTGCTGCAAAACTGCCTAATGTTTCTTTGTTGTGTTTCAGATTGTCCACCAGTCGTTTCTTCTCATTTAATAAATAGAAAAGCTGAAGTAAAAATGCCAAGTTATGATGGGTAGTGAGGACCAGCCGAGAAGTGAGAGAGGGAGAAGAAAAGGGAGAAGCAGTTTCCCTGGAAACACTCCACACAAAGAAGATCAGAGAGGAAGGAGAGAGAGGCTCTGTGCTCCCGCCCTTAATGGTTGTGTAACAACCATGTGCGAGGGCGTGAGTAGGATACAGGGCTGATAAGGTGATGATGAAACAGATGATTGGATATCAGAGAGAACTGTCTGTCTGGGGTTCACCACACATCAGGCCTGGGGGAGCTCTTCACAGATCCAAGTCTCTGGTGTCCTGGAACCAGTATGGCATTTGGAGTCCAGATTTCAATCCCAGCCCATTCACGCAAATTAACTTCTCTGGTTTGTTTCCTGGCTTGAAAACTGAGGGTAACGCCAATTTCTAAGTCACATCAGGCTGTACTAAGCTGGGTAAACAGAACCAAACAATGACTTTGGTATAAAGAGCGGTTTTCAGCAGTGCTAGGGGACTGAATGACTGAGTGAGAAGGTGCGGAGTGCTGGGGCAGCCACTGGCAACTGTTGTGGAATATTATTTTAACTAGGTAAAGATGTGTTACATTGTTTATGTTGCAGAATATTACGTTAACTGTGTAAAGGTGTCTTGCTTTTGTTTATGCTGTATTTGTTTAATTATGTAAAGATGTGTTGCATCTGTTTCATCTTCCCTGCCTAAGGCACATGATTAGTCTGATAAAGAGCTAAATGATCAATAGATAGGCAGAGAAAGGCTAGGCGGGGCTGGCAGGCAGAGAGAATAAGTAAATAGGAGAAGAAATCTAAGCTCAAGAAGAAAAGGAAGGAGGAGAGAATGAGAGACACCTGGAACCAGAAGCCAGGGAGCCACCAGTCAGCAGGAGCAGAATAAGGTATGCAGAAAGGTAAAACCCCCAGAGGCAAAAGGTAGGTGAAGAGACAAGGGTTAATTTAAGTTAAAAGAGCTAGCCAGAAAAGAGCTACGCTAAGGCCACACTTTCATAACTAATAATACGCCTCTGTGTCATGACTGGGGAGCTGGTTGGTGGCCCAAAAGAAAAAGACTGGTACAAGAAACCACAGGCGAAGAATGAAAGGAACTTCTGGAACCACCAAATGCTGGACTTGAGGAGCAAGAGACCGGCAGGGAGATGTGCAAAGGTTTGTCGAGGCTACATTTGCTAAGGAAGGAGGCTGCATGCACTCTGGAACCAATGGGGGGGGCATGGGGAGAAGAGGAGGAGGAGGAGAGTAAGAGGGATCAGGAAGACTGAGACAGGGGAGGAATAGAGAGAGCAAGAAAAGAGACACCTTAATAGAGGGAGACAATATAGGTTTAAAGAGAAATCTGGCACTGGGAAATGTTCAGAGATCCACAAAGATGACCCCAACTAAAAAATCTAGGCAGTAGTGGAGAGGCCACCTTTGATGCCCTTTTCCTATAATGGGATTGATGACTACCTTAAACGCCATCCTAGAGCCTTCATCCAGTAGCTAATGGAAGCAGAAACAGACACCCACAGCTAAGCTCTGAGCCATACTCCTAGAATCCAGTTGTAGAAAGGAAGGAGGGATGAGCAAAGGAGTCAAGACCATGCTGCAGAAGCCTAGAGAACCGGCTGACCTAACCTAGTGAGAGCACAGAGACCCCAATAATAAAGTTCGGAACCAGTATTGGACCTCTTAATGTGGGTGCCAGTTAGGAAGACTGGGCTGTCTATGGGACCTCTAACAGTGTAACCAGTATTTATCCCTAGTGCACAAATGGACTTTGGGAGCCCATTCCCTATGGAGGAATACTATTTCAGCCCAGATACATGGAGGCGGGTCTAGGCCCTCCCCCAAATGATGTGACAGACTTTGATGATCCACCATGGAAGGCCTCACTGTGCTTGGGGAGCTGGTGGAGGTAGGTTGGGGTCATGGGAGGATGGGAGGGAGAGGGAACGGTAAATGATATGTAAAATGATTGTTTCTAAATAAAAAGAAAACAAAGTTCTACCTTTATAAGAGTTGTCATGCTCATGTGTGTTTTCACAGCAATAGAAAGCCCCCAACCTCCCAAGTACCAGAGCTTAGCAGCCAGTGCCCTGCCAAACACCAGTTGTTTATTCTCATGGCTGATAAATTGGGAGTCATAATTTACTGATGCTAGCCAGAATGAGAGTGAGTCTCAACAGCCTGGGAAACGATCAAAACTAGTTTCTAAACCTCAAGTGGAGGACCTTTGTGTTTAGAACTGTGCTTGGCATCATGTCAGTGCATTGTAAGTGCTTTAAATAAGCAAATAAGTCTACCAAAAATGCTTGAAATACCAGTAGGATCTCAGTTTTAACATGAAGATGGTGAGGTTGTAAAAGGCCACTTTAAATGCTCAAGGTCACATGAAATATTCACTAGTACAATCCAGATCATTGGAATCTAAAGCTGTTTGCTTTCGTGAGGTCCCCAGAGGCTCAGGAGAAGACAGGCATATAAATAAAACACGTGCAAGAAAGACTGGCTTTAATGATATAGTAAATACATATAGAGACATTTGGAGACCATGAAGAAGAAAGATGAGCTTACTGATGGAGAGACACTTTCCAGAGATGAAGGTATTTAAACAGAAGTGAAGGAAGAGAAAGGCCTTGCTTGACAAATGCCCAAAGCAAATTTAACAAACCAAGTCTATTTTCTGTGCCAGCCAGGTGCTGACCCAGGCACTGAAGGTATAAAGACTTGTAAATGATGGTTGCAATCTTTTTAAAGTCATGTTTTTATTCATCCTTTAAGAGTTTCCTCCAATATGTTTGATCATATTTATCCCCCTCCTCTAGCCCCTCCCAGATCCTTCCCCTCTTTTCTAACCACCCAACTTAATGTTTTTTTTCCTCTGTCTTAAACCAAACAAAACAAATGCCATGGAATCCAGTCTTCATTGCCCGACCAGCCAACTACTCCTGGGCATGGGACCTGCTCTGGAGTGTGACCCATATACCAAATATCACTGAACTGAAAAAAACCTGACTTTCCCTTTCCCAGTTACAATCAAATGCCAATAGCTCCTTGCCTATGGATGAGATTTTATGGCCATCTACCTTCTTCCCTACTGGGATTTTGTTTAACTTTTGCTTATGCAAGTCTTATGCATGCTGCCACGGTCTTCGTGAGTTTGTTTGTGCATCTGCCCTGTTGAGTCTGGAAAACACTGCTTCCTTGAAGGTATCTACCACCTCTGGCTCTTAAAATCTTCCCACCTCATCTTCCATGTAGATTCCTGAACCTTGATAGAGGGGTATGATAGACATCCCATTTAAGGCTGAGAATTCCAAATTCTCTTATTTCTGTAGATTGATCAATTGTGGGGCTCTGTGTTAGTTGTTGTCTATCACAAGAAGAATCATCTCTGGTGAAGGTTGAGTGATGTACTCATTGATCTATGGGTATAGCAAGCAATATGCCATCAGGAATAATTTTATTACACCATACCTTTAGCAGAATAATATAAGTAGGATTCCTTCTAGGGCTCATGGTCTATCTAGTCTCTGTTTCTTGGCCTCACTGATAGTGTCTGGCATAAGATCCATCTCATGGAGCAGGCTTTCATTACATCAAAAAGTAATTGATCATTCCTATAACATTTGCACTACTATTGCACCGGGGGGGGGGACGGGACGGACATATCTTACCAGAAAGATCATCATTCTATCTTGCAGAGTTAATAGCTGGGGAAGATTGATGATCACTTTTCTCCCATAGCATGTACAGCACCTTCCAAAACTGTGAGTGCCATCTGATACAAATGAAGCTTCCAGTTGTATATGGTATCTTCAGCAATGAGGTCTAACTGTCAAGTTTTGGCAATAACCTGTAATGTTTTGAAAGTCTTTGGGACCCCATTGACCACCAATTCAAAAAGTGATAACTCACTCTGGGTACTAGGGTTTTATTTTGTAATGTGTGATTTCTAGCTGGAGTATTGTCCCCATTTCAGTCTGCAAGGAAGTCACAATTCAATAGGGTAGCACATACATCCTCAAATCTCTGTGCTTATACTAGAAAAGCAAATGTCTAAAGTGAATTTGGAAATGGAACCTTTGGTAAGGGGATAGAATGAGATTCTCATCCTGTCACCTCAGAAAGCAGCATCACAAAGGCAGCAGAAGTCAGAAGGTGGGATGTGAAAGGGGAGGAGGGACGCAGATCATGAATAGTCACTGGTTCTGTCTAATGCTACAACAGACTACCATACTGGTTGGTTAGGTTGTTAGGGGATGTTGTTGATGTTTTGTTTTGTTTTGTTCTGTTTTGTTTTGGAATTGGAAAGTTCTAGGATGTCCCCTTGCTTCTAAACTTTGTCTCTGAAATACTATGTTCGTCTTGAAAAGTAAGGTTACTATAAAGCAGAGATGGAACCCACAGAGCAGTTACAGATGTCAGTTTCTGAGCCTACCCTGCATGCCAATCTCCTCACCACAAAATGAGTATTATATCTAGACTTCTAGTACAGTCCATCCCAAAGAACAGTTCTTAGTAGTTTTTCTTCCTTTTGGTAATAGGCTACTCTATGATTCCTCAGTAAAGAATCCATGCTTTTGTGGCAGACAACAGTTTCCAGTCTTCCTTGAAAATCAATGTGACTATGTGATGTACTCCCCAGCCCCTCCAAAAAAAAACTGTGAGCAGATGCCAACTGACTGCATCCATCCCATTTCCCTCAGGGAGAACCACTTCCTTTCCTATTCCCCTCTGACTTTCCACAGGGAAGAAATGGGATGCTGATGTACTCTTAGTGCTCCTGTGGAGACAACCAAATCACCTCAGAGGACTGTGGCAGCAGGATCTGTATCCTGAGGAAACAGGGCCTAATAATACACCTCCTCATTCAACAATGCACCCCATGGCTTGTGCTTAGCACATTACTTTAACCAACATGATAACATTGTTAGATCTGTGACTGGGCTGAGATGTTATCAGCCACAGTTTATGACACATGAAGGACTTTCAAGCAAACTTTATAAGCTTCAGTGAATTGATAGCATAAAATTGTATTTACTTGTTTGAAACCTACTGTTACCTACATCTTTGTTTCTAGCTGGGGTTCAAGGAACTGAGTTTACACCCAAGAATGGAAAAGATCATTGTGTTGAACAAGGGCATACTCACTGAACAAACAGTCTGGTGATGGAGGAAATCCTACTGTATATATGTTTCTCTTATTGGTTGATGAATAAAGCACTGTGTGGCTAGTGGCCAGGCAAGAGGGACAGTCGAGGCTACCAGTGGAGGAGAATTCTGGGAAATGTAGGCAGAGAGGAGTCATCACGTAGAGCCCAGAAAGAGAGGACTCAGAGGACATTCTCCAGTAAGCCAAGACCATGTGGAAATACATAAATAGAATGGGTTAGTAATTAATACAGAGCTAACGAATAAGAAGCCATAGGCACCAACCAACAGTTTCATAACTAATATAGCATCCATCTGTTTTTTGGGGGCTCAAGGTTTATTTGGGACCAGCCAGGCAAGACCTCTTGTAACAAACAGGCATATTCACTGAACAAATAGCTTCTGGTGACTTGCTGTCTACTAACTACTGAATAAAGAAACATGCATATACAATCTCTGTCCTCAAGACGTCTGACAATTGGTGGTGATATATGCAAATATAGAAATAGTATTGAAAGAAGTTAATTATCTTGGTTATAGCCTATAAAATCTCTAACTCAAATTTGCTTTATTGTTTACAATACCATTGATAGGCTTGTGTAAGTATTCAGTCTAAGAATAATCCTAACCAGGCATTTAACCTCTACTGGATGAGACTCTGTGGGTCTAACCTTACAAATCTATTGACCCTGCCTCTATCCTTTCAATGGGGAAGTTTGATGCTGATCTAAGAAGCACAGTTTAATATAGGTCATTCAGACTGAGAATTGGAAATTGGAGCAGAGAGGAAAGGCTTCAGAGGAAGGCCATTTTCTTGAGGAGACAGAAACCTGAGCCCAGGCAGGAGGACCCTGATGACACCATCATGCCTAGTTTGTACTGGAAACATGAGAATGGGGTGAGGTTTGAAGATGAGCTTGAGAGAAGCACACATCTGTCTGGTAGCCATTCTGAGAGTCCACAGTCCTAATGAATAAAATGGTCACTCACCTTCACTCACCAAAGAGCTGTGTTTTTACTACACAGCCACTTGCCAGGCCCCAAGGACAAATGAATTTTAGGCAAAGACTCTAGCCCAGTGAAGCCTATATTTTAAGGTTGGAAAGCAATGAACCACCAGAGCAATGAGCTACTAACTCTCTTATTAATCTGTATGTAGGGAAAACCCTTTTCTTGTGTATCCCCTGGGGATGGTCAACACTGAATGGAATAACTAGAATAATGGCCTCCAAGTTGACTAGTTAGGGGCAACCTGAGAGATGAGATTACTAGTTGTTTGGGAGACTGGAGGAAGACGTTCCATGTAGAAGTTATAGCAGATGCAAAGGCTCTCAGGTGCAGGCTGGAAACTGAGTAAGGGGGAGAAACAAACCAAGAGGAGACCTCAGGGGCAGTGCTGAGGGAAGCAGGATGAACATGAGAAGCTGACAGAAGCCAAGCTGTGGTTAACCAAAGACCTCCTGAGGACTTGGATGTTAGCTCACACACAGTGCTATAACTTCCTGTAGAAGGAGCCTCTTGGCTACTGTGTGGAGGAAGTACACACTTTAATTCAGGGATAGATGGACATGAAGGGACAGGCTTGAGTCTAACATCTGTGGCCGGTGGTGTGGGGGTTCCTAGGAGCCCAGCTAGGAACCAAGAGACTTCCTACAAAGCTAGAGTGTTCTGTGCCTGTGCACATACACACATGCTCTCCAGTGCAAAAAAAAAAGTGATTATCAAGACAGAGGAAAGGGGTTTGCAATTGTATTTTATTTAGAGGATGTATAGAAAAATCACAGCCACTTGCGGCTTATAGTCATTCTACTAGACAGCATCCTTGTTCAGGACCTTGCTTAATAGGTGGAAGCAAGAGAGGGAGTGTTGATCCTTTAGCGCCCACCCTCCGTGCAATTCAGTGCTCTTTTGATGGAGAGTGCCAGGGTAAAAAAGTGCAAAGGCTTCGAGGTGGGAAGAAACTGAACTTCATCTTGTCTTGTTAGGAAGAGGCGCACAGGCATCCTCAAAGGAAGTCTAGTGCTACGAGGGAAGGTTTGGGGAACTGCTTTTCCTGAACGCATCAGTCCTGCAAGATCAAGCTCTCGCTGCCTGTGCGGTGCAGTCTTTGACCGGAGAGTGACAGGGGACAGTAGCGCCTTGCCCCACCTACCCGCAGTGAGACTGCATAGGCTTTAGTTGGACAGGTGAGGGGAGGAAGTAGGAGAGTGTGGGGACCCCTGGGAGCACAGTCGCCCATTCTCCTGTATGGGGGCAGGGATGGCACTGGCTGTCATCTGCTTTCTGAGCTTGCTTTCGCTTTGCCGGGTGAGGCTGAGGCTCCAAGCATCGCGACTGAACCTGGAGCAGGTGGCCTCGGAGGAGAGGCGGAGGCTGGTGCCTTGAACCCATCGAACCCATCGGGAGCCCCCAGCCTCTCCAAGAATAAGTGTCCTGACTCGGGCCCCACGCTCTGCTGGTGCGCAGGTCCTGGCTTGGCTAGAGGGCAACCCTGACCTTGGTCTCTCCCTGGTTCCAGATCTGCGCCAGGACCATGGGCGCCGCGCTGGTCACTAGCCCGCGGCTGGCCTCCCTGCCACGCATGGCCTGCGGCACAATCCGGCGCCAGGCACCTTTCGTGCCCGCCCAGGGCTGCCACTCCAAGTCGGGCCCGCCTCGCCCGGTGCCCCTGAAAAAGCGAGGATACGATGTCACCAGGAACCCTCATCTCAACAAGGTAATGGTCCGGGCCTGGAAGGGTGGGACATTGGATCCTGTGGCTGGAGGGAAGGACGCCCCGCCCCCTGGGCCTGGGAAAAACCTCTGGAGTCCTTCCAAGGCCCTTCTGGTTTTGCCTAGCCGCGATTGCTCTATTTGTTTCGCCCTTTTCGTTCCCTTCTCTCCCTTTTGACACAGAGAGCGGTGATAGGTTATGCGGACCCTAATTTCTTCAAAAAAAAAAAAATCAATGCAGACCCAGTGGAGGTTCGCGATGGTCCCTCTGACCTAGGAAGAGTCAGATTTCCTGCAGATCTTTTGAGGGCATTTCCTTTGACCTCCGGGAATTATAGTTTCTGTATCTGTTAGAGAGAGATTTCTTAAGACTATTGTAAGGTTTAAAAGGAAAATGGAGGCAGAGTTCTTAGCATAGTCTCTGGCACCAGTGAGATAATAAATATCAGCCAATGGTGTGATGATTATTTGGGGAACATGAATCAGGAAGGCAGGTCTAGAATTGTAGATCTTTTTAGAACTTCAAGGAACACCAGATAACTGAGTTCTAACCGGTCCTGGAACAGGATGTGGAACAAAGGGGATTTGGCCAAGGTGACCAAATTCAGATCTCTAACGCTTTGGCCGTGTCCAGCCCACTGCAAACACGGAGGTATTGACCTAGGAATATACCCTCTTCCTCCAGGGGGAGTTGGTATCTTTGGTTCAGAGGACCATGGTGAACAGAAGCCCGGAAGCCAAGACTAAAGCCCCGACCTCCTCACGGTTAACTAGGAGGCTCAGTTTTCTTCACCCTAAAATGAATGGTAGATCCACCACTCCAACCTCATTTGATTATAGTGAAAATTTTCAAAAGCACTGGATTTGAAGTAATATTTTAAACTGTAAGAAGTGCTGGCTAAGCAATTACCGCAAATAAGAATGTAATAATCCTCATGTATGAAGTTCTCAAAAAAGAAAAAAGGTTAAGTTTCTCTGATTCCAGATAGCGAAATTCAAATGAGGCCACCTGTAAAGAAAATGTGATTTTAAGTGCCATATTATGGGTTGTTTCCTGCAGCGTTAGTAGAAGCCAAGGGAAGTCTTTTGGCTCAGTCTTTGCCTATCACACTGAGCCCTGCTCTCCAAAGAGGCCCTGACTTCTCTGTACACTACTTCCTCTCCAAGATTTAAGGTGTTTACACTGGCTTGACTCGCTTCCACAGTGTTAGAAGGCACAAATGCTTTACGCAAACAAAAGGTTCCTTTACAGAAACAAAATGTAAAGGAAGGGCTGCAGGTAAGAACTGATGGAGACACAGAGGTGGCTCCCCAAGGGTGCAGTCATGCTCTGGTCTACTCTGGCTTTGCAATGTCAGCTTCAGCAGCAGCCTTCACGAGAAGTCTGAGTAGGCCACTTCTCACAGACTCTGCTTGGGTTTTCTTCCAATTTCCAAGTCAGTCACCAGGAACGAAAGCCAACTGAAGTCTCCACCCAGAATAAGGTTTAAGGTATGGTCATCCGTACCAACTGCCTTAGAACAGAAGAGATAGAGTTTGTCACAATAAGCCTGTATAAGTCATAAGATGGAAGAGAGAGGGATTCTGATGAGCAAAGTAATATATTACCACTATAGGCCGCAATTATTAAAACATGTATTGGTACAATAACAACCAGCTTTATTGCTTTGTGAGTAGTTAAAAAATAATGTTGTTAATCCTGGGTTTTGGTCCCCTAAAAACATTCTTGTTCCCTATGTAAGTTGTCCAAGTGACTTGCCTTCCCAAGTAACAAAAATGGAATGGTATTCATAAATGCATTTTCATAATACCATACATCTCTGAAGATGTTTGACACTGGCTAGAGATGGGGAGGATATCGGGAATGCTACTCAGAGCCAGTTACATCCCTCTTTTGCAACGAAGAATCAGTCTTCCAGGGAGCTGCTCGCATGCCCTCTTCTCTTCCCTCTGGTGACTCCCGCATTTTGTGTTCCCAGAGAAGACTTCAGGATTTCTTTCAGCCAGATGGGACAATTGAAATGAGGTTAAACAGAGCAACAAGGTTACCAGAGAGGAAAAACAACAACAAAAAGGGCAGCTTTGAAAGGTCTTTTGGTGCTGTGGTTAGTGGGCAGGTCTGTGGGTGGACTTTTTGTCTAGAATGAAAGCTCTTTGAAAGCAAAGACTGAAAGAAAGTTCTGTGCACCTGTGCCTAGGATGCACTACTGTAAAGAAGCTCCTTGGGGACCTAGCAGTTCGACTCATGCTCTGCATCCATTGTACTGGGCTCCTTTATTGGCAGATCATTGCATTGAAACTGGGGGGGTGAATGAGAAATGGAGTTGTTGAGAGAAGACGGGCTTCTTACTGGGGTGGAAGTAGGCATTGCTGCTATTGTGTGGTCACTGTCTTCTGGATCTGGCACTGTCATGTCCTGACCATACTGTTTGTGGTGGGTTTCATTGGCTTCTCTGTGGCCGAGGTAAAGGCCATCCTCATCCACTCCTCACTCTAAATGTGAGCCTCTTGGCATTTGCCTTTTGACCATTTCCTTTTTACTGGGCATACTTCTACGGTGGCTGGCTAGGTTCTTTTCCACAGTTGACTGGGATCTTCTGGGGACAGAGACTGGCCTGTCAGATGAAGCTCTCTCTGACTGATTTGACATTCAGTAACAAATTGCTCTTGAGTTATCTTGAGTCACAACAGCCTTTTCCCCTCAGCTGTGTTAACATTAATGTGGTAATTTAGCAAACCAGCTCCCATTGACTACATTCTCACTGATGATGGCCTTTTGTGGAAGCAACATACCTACTTGACCCTAATAATCCAAGATTTTCAGTCTTTCAACAAAGCAGTCTGTGTCATTTCCCAAAGTGCACCAGCCTCTCTCTTTGACAGAACACCAGCAATGACTGTTTTTCCTTTCATAATATGCTACTGGACCAGTCATCTGCTTTTTCTGCAGGTTTTTCATTTGTTTGTTTGTTTGTTTGGTTGGTTGGTTGGTTGTTTTGTTTTGTTTTTTTGTTGTTGTTGTTTGGTTTTGTTTTATCTCCTGAACTTAATGTTTAAGGAATTAATGAATGAAATGGGTGCTTAAGCCACTGATTGTTGATTGGCACATTCATGTAGTGGACCTTGAGATAATTCAAGACATAGCAGGGGCTGAGACTCTGGGGACACATAGGTCTCAGCAGAATCACTTCAGCATTCAATGGAGGATCTATTAGACTCCTACACATACAGTTGGTGTTTGAAGTACCTATTTTTACTTAGCGTCAGCACAGAACTTGACTTTTCCTTTCTTTAAATGGGGGAAGTATCTCCTCACAGACTTGCTTCATCCACCATTCCGGAGATGCTGGCTAGGTTGGATGGAGAAGTAGAGATTTATGGTGATGTGACTAATATATTTTCCTGAGACCCTAATGTTAGATATGATAGAGAACCAGGCTTCCTGATTGAAAGAGAAGCAATGGATTGCTAACTAGACATAAGTTCAATATGCAGTTTACTCTAGACCTGAGTCTCTTACTCACTGGTACAGGAAGTAAAAGCTTAAATGCTGTTGAATATTTCAAGACTAAATGAGCAAAACCAGGTTGAAAGTCAGTCTTTCCCTGTTGAATACTGCCCTGTCTTCATGGACCTGCTATTGCTACATGCTAAAACAGCTGAGAAATGTTAGGGTTGTGTGCTTAGAACAACTAAAAGAATTTTTGTTAGTTAGACTAGGTCAGGCCAATCTGACAAAAACGAACTACAAACACAGAGACTTAAACAAGATAGAATTACACATCAGATAAACAATTCTGGGTGGAATTTGTGAGTTGGCATGAAGCTCGATTTTGTTGCTTGGTAATCTTCACTTTTTATGTTTGATGGTCAAAAATGGCAACTCCATCCATATCTTTAATTCCAAAGACTCCAAGGGCAAAAGAAAACACTGCTTTTAAGGGCACTGATCAGAAAACTTAAATGTCACTTCTACTCAGATCCACTTGGTTTGAATTTGGTGATATGCACACTTGGCTGTAACAGAACAAGGAATGGGGTATGTCTGACTGGGCACCGATGTTTTTAGTTAAAAAGTTCTCCACTATTAAAGAAAGGATATTTGGGGAAACTCAGACCTGAAACTTTCATTCTTTTAGACTGTCAATATTTCCTCTGCCTTTAAAGTCTGTTTCTCTACAAGATACCTCATCATGGCTAGCTTCTGTAAGCTCAACAGCCATTCTACCATTGAGCTATAGATCTAGCTCTCCTTTGTCTGATTTAAGTTCTGTGCTGTCAGGAGTCTGGGGCTGATATATCTTAGGTATTTAGCTCACAGTTAATAGATAGGATGGATAAAGGAGTCAAGTTGCTACCACAATTGTTATCATCAAAGCTTGGTCACTGCCAGCTTGACAAAGTAGCTTAGCTACCTCTTCCCAGTAGTTCAATAAAAGATGCAAGTAATGGTGAAAATCAGAGAAGGGTTGTTTATCCAGTATGGCTACATTGGGAAGAGGAACAGATGAATAGATCCAGTGATACCCTCTAATCCATGTTCCAGATACTGGCATGAGGTTTGCATTTAGAAAGAGCAAAAGCATAACTCAGCAGCCCTGGGTTATTGTTGGTTCATCGCAGACACATCACTGTCTCCAGGTTCTTGGTCTGCCCTGCAAGTGGTCAGCACTGGGTGAAATCTCTTGCTGGGATATAAGCGCCCTTCTGGCTGACATCAGGACCTCAACTTTTTCCTTTCCCAGAATGAGATGCCTTAGAAAATTCTAAGTCCTTGGAATCCATTGCCTCCATAGTCTTAATAGCCCAATGAAGAGACATAAGTGTCTCACTGTAGAAGTTCTGATTCTATTGCCCCTGCCAAGATGGCTACAAACTAAATGAATCATTCAGAGGGGCTTCTGTTATGTTCCCTAAATTCCTCCCTTTCCTTCACCTCTCTTTTTACCAGTGACCCCCACTTAAGCACATCCCCTTCACCAAGATCCCCCTCACCGGTATTGACATGCCCAGTGGAATGGGGACAAGTCTCACACTGGATATCTAGGAAGGTCCAGCTTCAGTCAGTCCAGTGTTCTTGAATCCTCATCCTCTACTTTTATGTCTTACAGCTTCCATTCCTGCTGTGACAGGCAGGAGAGGCAGAGGGATTCAAAGCCAGAATGGAAGCTCTAAGGCAGTTGTTCTCAACCTGTGGGTCATGACCACTTTGGGGGTCACATCTCAGATATCCTGCATATAAAATATTTGCATTACAGTTCATAACAGCAAAATTATAGTTATGAAGTAGCAGTGAAGTAATTCTGTGGTTGGGGGTCACCATGACATAAGGAACAGTATTAAAGGACTGAAGCATAGGAAGGTTGAGAACTGCTGGTCTAAAGCATCAGAAGTGGAGGGTAAGGGTTCAAGGACACCATAGCAGGAACAGCCTCACTTCCAAATACCTGAAAGTGGAACAGATATGGGCCGGGTGCCAGAAGCTTTGGAAGGAGATTTACTGTTCTTGGAACCTGAAGCTGATTTGCAAAGTGTTTTCTCTTAGGCACGTGGCTATAAATAGGTGAATCATTCTTTAGAGAACATAGAAGGTGTGCTAAATGGACATCTGTGTATTCATTATGAAGACTTCAGAATTCATTGCCAATTCAGAATTCCCTTAAGGGGAAATGCACATTGCTAAGTAGACTCTATAGCCATGACAGTTACTATATAAAAAAATGCAAGTCTGGAAAGTGGTTTGGAGGTAAATATCCAGAGAATACCTGTTTTATAAGAGTTATATTGGTAACTTTATTTGCTCTCTGGATAATTCTTTAATGTCCCATTATCTTTTCAATTTTAGGTGACAGTTTCTATTGAGACAAAGTTTCTAGGAATTGAGTAAATAACATTCAGCTTAACTTTTAGAAGCTGGTGCATCTGGAGCCTATGAGTGGAACTCTCTCAGTAGTCATCTCATTTTTAATCTTTTATACTTATCTTCTGCTGCCAGCTTTACAAGTCATTGTAAACAGCAATATCCTTTAAAGAAATACGTGCTTCCTGGCTTCAACCTGGGCCAACTGGCATCTTAAAAGGTTCTATCTAAGTCTTGGCCAGATATAAAGTTTCTTTGGTCAGTTTTCAAGCCCATCTCTAGTTTCCCTACATCAGTTTCTCTTGGTTGCCCTTGGTCTTGGTACAAACTGAGGTTTGTGATTTTAGTGTTCTTATTTGACTACATTTTTGCCACTTCTACCAAAGAGTTCTTATCTGCCCTCTGCTTTCTTAATGCCAGTCACACAGCGAGGGTGGGAAAGCAGCCTTTTGATTTGTTGGCCATTGCAGGACACTAATGTGAGCACTTCTGTTTGCAGTCAGGGATTACAGTTCACTTACAATCCCTTCCTTTGATGTGGAGAAATCACATTTGAAAGTCCTTTGGGGTGGCGTTTGACTGCCTTTCTGAGGCAGAACACAAAAGACGCTCTATGGTTGCATGATGAAAACCCTACAACTGGGGGTGCTGAGGTCAGCCGTTAGATGCCCGCAGTCGTTTTTGTACGCAAAGGGTTGCCAGGCAGCCTGGTTAAAACACGGCTCTTACCAAAAGGACAGAGAAAGGAGGAAAATACACCCAGTCATTTGAGGAGAGGGTTTTCTGATAGAAGGATCATCAGCTTTTGAAGAGCTTGAATAAAAGAAAATCAAAGCTGTATTTGCTTTTATGGTGAGTGGAAACTAGAGGGACGATCCAGTATATAGCTGAATGGCCGGCAACTCGAGATTATTTTTTTTTGTCTCATTTGATGGTTTTATTTGATTGTGAACTACAGAGTATCCACACGAGTTGTCTTGAAACACATTCTCTACAGTGTAGAATTCTGAAGAAAGCAGGCTTTATTGAGCCTTTCTCCTGCACCTGAGTTAGCATCTCTTCGGAGCTATAGAGTTGTTAGTGACTTCTGAAGCTGACACTGCCAGACATACACTGTAGGGAAACTCCAACTTGGTTCATTGTCCCTATCTCTTCCCCCTGTGGTTTTAAGAAAAACATTGACGATTCCAGCTTAGATACCCATTATGCCAATTTTCATTTAGTATTGTTATGGAGGGGATTCAGACAACAATTACAACTAATAGTTTCAGGAGATATATTATATCCAGAGTTCTTCTAAGCAGTTTACATAGGTATTAATTCCTTTATTGCATTATCAACCCTTTGAGGCAGACATTGTTATTATTCTTATGTTACAAATGAGGGAAAAGGGCATGAAATGGACAACCAACTCTTTCATGCTCTCTCTGTTCAGTATGACACAAACACACCTGCACAAGACTTCCAGCATACAAGATCCCTCTTACTTGGGAATTACTGTATGCAGCCTGATGAGCTGTGTGACCTTCCTGTGGTAATAACTAATGTAGTCCTTGTTTCATTATGTGGCAACTAGGTTGTTATTTCAACTTGCTTGGTACATATCATGGAATTCTGAAGTTGGAAGGGGCTTTAAATATCACTAAGTATCTTCTACTCACTCTTAAAGTATGTGTAATTCTACTCAAACTCATTGTTTACATATTAGATTCACCAATAGCCATTTTATGAGTTCCTATTCCACTTTAAGCAGTGGGTAAGTCATAGTAAATACAGCACTTCTTCTGCCTGTGAGAAGCTTACAGTATAAGACAGTTGCAGGTAAGGATAAGTGTAATAAGAGGGGCGTCTGTACAGAGCATGAAAAGGTGTGCAGCAGAGCTCTCATAGCAGTGTTTGGGGGGGGCTGGTGTGAATGGATGCCTCGGAGTTGACAGGTGGAGGTGATGGAGGGGAACCTGGTTAAATGAAACCATAAGAGGCTGATCACCCATTACTATTGGGATGGAATGGACAGAAGTTGAATAGCCTGTAATGGGCCTTATTTTAGAAGAACTGTACAAATTTGTTGTATCAGTTGCTTTCCTCACTGCTGTGATAAAATACCCAAGAAGAAGCAACTTAATGAAGGGTTTATTTGGTCTTACAGTTCAAGGAGATGCAGTCCATCACAGCTGAGAAAGGGCAGCAAATGAACAGGGGCAGCTAATCAGATTGCATCCATATTCAGGAAGGAGAGAACAGGACGTGGAGCCTGGCTATAAAATCTCAAGGCTTACCCACTATAACCCAATTTCTCCACTGAGGTCCCACCTCTTAAATATGCCACTGTCTTCCCAGACATCACCAGCTGGAGATCAAGGGTCCAAATACATAACAAGCCCATGCAGGACATTTCACATCAAAGCCATCACAATTATACAATCTCTAATTTTCTCCAGAGCTTGGATATGGACTTTGTACTTATTTGTGTGTTTGTCTATTGTTGCTGAAATTATGTTGCACAAAGATGGAAGTACCAGTTACATCAGACCACTAATCCAAATCTTTAGCACACTCCGGGACTCAGCATCTCCTCTGCCATACCTCTTTCCCTGTTAGAACCACTCCGAAGCCATTTGTTCATCCTCTGACTTCTTTCAATATTTGGTGTATGTAGGTGGTATTGGATATTTTCCAATTCCGTTTCAGTGTTCACTTACTAGTCATGTGTCTGTCTCCATGATTTGCATTATATTTAGATCCAAGATATGACATGCATAGCCAGTCATAGCACACACTGAATAAGCTTCACTTAGATCCCATTCCCTCTACCTCAATAGATCAGAAACAGCTAGGACGAGGACGAATAATACATCAACTGCTCTCTTTCGGCTTTTCTGAGAAAAAAATAGTGAAAAACTTGATCCGTAAATATAAATTATTTTTATATTTGTCCATGGCATTTGGATAATTTTAAGTACAATGGCTAATGAATACCATCTTTATGACGAGATTATTTGTCTCTGGAGCTAATGTAAACACAGTAAATGTAGACATGCTGTTACTAGCAATAGGTTCAAGGACTGCGGAGGTAAAGGAAAACAATCAGCTGGAATCAGCAGTGTTTGGCCCATCCAGAAGTAGTATATGTGACCAGGTCTTGGGCAGCAGAGAACATAGACTAAAATATAGGGGACTTAGGATCAGAAAATCACATGCTTTCCAATATGGTTTGAGTACATTCTTCTAGGATTCATATGATGAAATTTAATTATTATATTTACAGAGCAGTAGTATCTTAGTTAGGATTTCTACTGCTGCAACAAAACACCATGGCCAAAAGGCAAGTTGGGGAGGAAAGGGTTTATTTGGCTTACACTTCAGCATTACTGTTCATTACTGAAGGAAGTCAGGACAGGAACTCAGACAGGTCAGAATCCCATAGGCAGGAGCTGATGCAGAGGACATGGAGGGGAGCTGCTTACTGGCTTGCTTCTCCTGGCTTGCTCAACTCACCTTCTTATAGAAAACCCAGGACCAAGCAGCCAAGGGATGACACCACTCACCATGGCTGGGCCCTCCTCCATTAATCACTAATAGAGAAAATGCCTTATAGCTGGATCTCATGGAGATATTTTCTCAACTGAGACTCCTTCTTCTCTTATGACTCTAACTTGTGTCAAGTTGACAGAGAAAACCAGCCAGTACACTTAGTATATTTCATATGGTATAGAGAGTTAGGGACATTGAGGGATGACTAGGATTAGATAAGGCCATTACGGTGGAGCCCACAGAACTGAATACTGATGTCTTCATAAGAAGATGGACAGATACCTAAGGGGATAAAAATACTTGCATGCTCATGCATGCACGCAGGTGCATCCATGCAAGCACACACACACACAGTCTCTTGCCATGTGATGCCTTGTGCGACCTAGGGATGAATTAAGTAAGAAATCCATTACCCTATATGACCTCTAGACATTGGAGTCAAATAATACCCCATAAAGTCATATGTTTCCAGCCTCAGGTGTTTAGGTATAGCAGTTAAAAATGTACTAATACAATTATAATCCAGCCATGCTCTTTATTAGACTCAGATTCTTTGGTAAGCTTTTATTTGAGACTGTTTATTCATCTATGATGGGAATGACAATAAAATATACCCTCTTGATAAGTTGTTCTAATTATTAATTGAAACACCGTATCTTAAGTACATTGTAAGCCTTCAATTAATTCTCAGCTAACCCACTTCATCAACATTTATAACAGAGTACAAGTTCTCTCTGTACCACAAACACCAAAAGATTCAGGACCCAGTTCCTGCCTGTATAGAGCATCCAACCCAGAAAGAGAGGGGAAGGCCAAAACATCAAACCCATTCTCTTGGGCATGACAGACTTGCTGGAAGAGGAGTGGGTCAGGGAAGGGGCAGGGTAGGTGAGATCTTTGACTGGTAATTTCTCTGTTCTTTGTGGAGCCTATGTCTCCATAACCTAGACATTTGTCTGAAAGAACCTTCAGTAAAAATGTCTCCAGAAGTAGAAATTCAAATTCCATTCAAATAGATGTTCTGGACATTGAGTCTGATATTGAAGATGGTGCTGCCATCAGCAATCTCAGAACTTTGATCTCAGTGTTTTGGCACATGGTAACCAACATTTTTAAAGCTAATTCAAATTTTAACAGTTCAAATTTAGGTGAATCTCTATTTCATCATTGCTATAACACTCCCAGTCTCAGGAGATTATAACAGTAAACCAGCAGAGAAGAGATTGTTTATGATTACAGTTTAGAAACACAAGAATCAAAATATCCTCAAACTCAGATAAATATATACCAGCTGGCACAACTTACCTTGCTAACACAGAGAGTTTTGGGATCGTTTCATCATCCTAGGAGAGTCTACTCATGCTCTGCCCTGGGTAATATCTCACCCAACACTTGTGTTTGGGAAGACATTGTTCTAGCCTTGTATATCATTTTACAGATAAGAGTTCTAGAGTTAGATGAGTGTACATTAATCTTGCCTAAGATGTGAGCAGTGGATGGGGAAACAAGCTATAGCTATCTCTTTCTCTCCTTTCCTCTCTCTCTCTCTCTCTCTCTCTCTCTCTCTCTCTCTCTCTGTGTGTGTGTGTAGGAGCTATATGAACATGTGTGTGAAGACCAAAGGCTGACACTTGGTGAGGCAGGGTCCCTCATTGACTTCATTAATTCAGGTAGACCACCTGGATAGGAATCCCAGGGCTGCTCCTGTCTCTCCCTTCCTAGCACTGGAATTATAGGTGTGCATCCATGTGCTTGAAATTTTTATGTGACCTCTAGGGATCAAACCTATGCTCTTTCCTTAAAAAAATAGCACTCTGTCTGCCATCCTGAAATATCACCTTGAACCAAGTCTTTGTTGACATATACAGTACTTTGTAGCCTTTATTTCAAAAGAAATACATTAATATTAATCATTGTCATATACTTCAAACTGAAGCACCTGCTGACACAGCTCTTGCTGCCGCTTCTCTGTTCATTTTTTGATGAATGAACATGTTCCCAACTGCAACGTCTTTCTATATTTGTATTTTTCTTTGCAGTAATGTGACCCAAAAGACAGTCCACAAACTACTGGCAGAAAGCTGAGCCCTTATGTCAAACACTCCTTTCTTATCCCTTTCACTTTATTTTTGATCTCTTCTAGCCCATAGTTGTTTGTTTTGACTGGGAAAACCATTTGAGGTCACCAGGACAGCAAATAGCCACACAGCTGCTGCTTGATGAAACAGGAGGAGGCATGGTTGGTGTTGAGAAAAACCCATTAACAGCCATATTTAGAAACAGGCTTTGAAATCCACCCATCAGAGTTAAAGCATCCCCCCTGCTCTCACAAGAGTGGGAAGCAGCTACTCTCTACATGTCTGTGGAGCCTCAGACACTGCCTAAGGTTTGTGGGGAAGTTTGCTCAGTGCTGATGGTGGAAGGAGAGAACTGACTGCCTCAAGATGTCTTTTGATCACTACATGTGTGCCATGAGACAGACACAAGTTCGTGTGTACACACACAGGCACATGCTCACACGCACACACACTCTCTCTCTCTCTCTCACACACACACACAGAAATGTAAATGAGAGAGAGAGAAATAAAGAGGAAGGGTACGTCTGTCTAGGGATAAGAAATAGCCTTCAAAGTCACATGCTCTGTGCCCTGCTTCTTCAACTAGGCCCAACCTCCTAATAGCCAATTCAGCTATGAACTTAATCTATAATGAATGAATTCATTGATGGGTGAATCCATGATGAAATTACTTCTCAATACATGAGCCTTGGACAAGCAACTTCATATGTAAACCATAACATGTAGGATAAATAATAAAGAATTCCCTTTAGATGACAAGGGAGAATTTCTAAAAGTCATGATATTTTGTAAGACACCCAAAAAAGAAAGACATTCAAAAGTGAAGTCAGGATTAATGTGTTTTGGGCAGAAGCAACAGTTCCTATAGAGTCCAGTGGCTTCATGTGGCAGATTCTGAGAAATAACAACAGACAGGCCAGTAAGACTATGATGATGAAGGAGAAACTGCATAAAACCATCGTGTATGGACTGTGAGCTCGGAGTATTTGCTATAAAGCATACTAAATGCTTCTAGACAAAGAGTAGCATGGTATGATTTATACTAATAAGATTTTTCTGGTTGCTATATGCACTCAGAGGATGTCAAGGGAGGGAGAAGATGGCTAGGGCAGCACTAGAAGCAAGGGAGGATAGGGACTACAATGTGCAATGTCAAGCAAGAAGAAACGAGTGGTCACATAGAGTTGGAAGGTAGAAAGGAGGATAGGTCAGAGCTCTACAACTTAATTCACCAGGACTTGATCTTTCACTTTCTTCACCCCCCCTCACTCCCCACACAGTAACTACTACCACTGATTGCAGTTACTCCCCTTCCTTATTATTATAGCCCATAATAAGAAGGAAATAGTATATTTGTGTTTGTCCTGGCTTAGATCTCATGAAGGGATTCCTGACCGGTCATTTCATTTGATTCTTACAGAAGTGCCTCTGAGTAATGTGTTATTATCCTTGCTTTCTAGGGAAGACATTAGGAACCAGAAGACTGAGATGCCCCTTGTGTGTGTTTCCTGGTGAGAAGTGAAAAAATGTTTAGTCAATCCAGAGTCTTAGTTACTTTTCTATTGCTGTGATAAAATACCATAACCAAGGAAACTTATAAAATAAGCTGCTTAATTGAGCTTATGATTCCAGAGGGTTAGAGTCTGTGATGGTAGAACATAGATGTGGCAATAGGGACTGCCGGGGCTCACATCTTGATCTGCAATCAGAGGTTGGAGAACATACCTGAAATAGCAAGAGTCTTTTGAAAACTCAAAATTTCAAGCATACCCCTAGTGATTACCTCCTCAAGCAACACCACACCTCTCAATCTTTCCCAAACAGTTCTACCAACTAGGGATCAATTATTCAAATATGCAAGCCTATGGTGACCACTTCACTCAAACTACCACTCTTCAGAAAGAGTACTGATGATAGACAATAGAAATTATTTCACCTAAGTCTGGCCTAGTGAATCAGGGAGTTTCCTGCATGAGAGAGGGTCTAGTTATAGGAATGATTACCATTCAAAACAATAATGGAAAAGAAAAGACCAAACTTATATTAAAAAAGAGTTTAACATGAAGGTTCAGCTTTCTGATAGTATGTGGACTGTCTTTGAAATCATATTACTTCAAAGAAAAACAGGAAAATGTGAATATAAACATGTAAAAAACTATATAGAGGATCATGGAGGCCTCAAAGGCAACTGCATCACTAAAAACTCACCCAAGAATGGGTAATGACTCACAACAGCTGTGTCCCTGCACAACTTTCAGGCAGCTTGGCAAATCAGAGACAATTTTCCCCCAGTAATTATTTACTATTTATGTAATCATGGGGAGAGATCTTGTGAATCTTGTAAATTTCAGGAGCTTTCTGAGCCTTGTAGGTTTTATTTAGTTCTTGAGTCTTCTGAGCCTCATTTTCATCTAGGAGAAAATATTTCAATTCCAAAGAAATAGCTATACAACATCCCTGATCTCCCAGAAAATAAGGCAAGACTCCAGATTTCCTGAGACCATTCACTGATAAATTCAACAATCACCTGTGGATCACTTAATGTATTACCAGCACTGTACTAGGTTCATGGTGGTTAGTCTCAAGGAGCTTGGAGTTCAGAGAGGAAACACACTTGCAAGCTGATTAAGAGACATGAGTATAATGTGTTCTGTGTTATATTAAAAGTGTATAATTAATAATGTGTTCGAGTAACTTTTATGTTGGTAGAAATAAATAATAAGTAAGTTTCTTAAAATAGTTCACTTTTGGGTAATCGTGTTAAAAATTTTTTTTTGCATCAAGAAAAAGGAAAATTCTTTAATCCCTTTCCTGGTGTGACATTTTATTTGCTGGTGTTCTACCACTCAAATTGGAAAGATATCTAGGAATCCCTAGGCAAATGGGATGGGGTAAGGATGTTTCAAGGAAATATAAGTGCACACATAGTATGAGAGAAAATATGAGTGACTGCAGACAGAGGAAGGAGTGTGTAGCAAAGGGACTGGAAAAGAAGATAAAGGGTGGGAGTCCAGGACCAACACCATCTGGGTGAACAGTTTGACCTTAGCCCTGAAGGTAAGGAGGGACACTGTACCAGGTTTTTCTTTTAGGCCTGCCAAACAGCTCCCAAATCATGACATGGAGACTTATTAGTTTTGAATGTTCTGCCTAGCTCAGACATGATTCTGGCTAGCTCTTTTAACTTAACCTGTTTCTCTTTATCCCATTTTGCCTTGGGTCTTATTATCTTTCTTACTTCTCTATATCTTACTTTGATTGCTTCTCTATGACTGGCTGGCTGGCATCTCCCTTCTTCTTTCCTCCTTCTTTCATCTTCTCTCTTTGAACCTAGGTTTCTCCTCCCATTTATTCTCTCTGCCTGCCAGCCCTGCCTTTCCTTTCTCTTGCCTAGCTATTAGACATTCAGCTCTTTATTGGACCAATCAGATGCCTTAGGCAAGCAAAGTGAAACAGATGCAACATATCTTTACATAATTAAATGCACATCCTTACATTGTTAAACAAATGCAGCATAAACAAAAGTAACATGCCTTCACACAGTTAAATTAATATTCTGCAACATAAATAAATGTCACACATCTTTGCCTAGCTAAAATAAATACTCCACAACAGAACCCTCGCAAATGGCCCACTGGATCTGAGCTTTAGACTTATCATCTGGCTCCAGGTAAAAGAGTAAAATCACAAAAACTAGTTGCAAAGGAATTCAGTTCCCATGAGGAAAATGAGGACCTGGTATGACTGATGATGAGGGAGACACAGATGTAAGAGCTAAAGAAACAAGAAACGAGTTCCTTCCAGAATTCCCTGAGCTCTGTGGTAGCAAGTTCTAGAGTTACTGATAATATTCAGGAAAAAAATGGAAAGCTCATATTTATCCAGCATAGATTTACACTACTTAACCAGGTTGTTACATTTCTATGTCTTTAAATAGAAAATTAAAGAAAATAAAGGCATAGATATGCCAGCGTCAGAAGTTCTTCTTGTCAATCACAAGTCTTAAAGATTAGAAGATAATTTGATTAGGAATAAATGTAGGTCTTTCAAAATATCAATTTCCTCATGGGTTTCTCTGGAACTGTAAAAATGTGAAGGATGATGGGGCCGGGATCTTTTTAGTGTTTGTTACAAATGTTGATGTCATTACCTTTTATCTAACTACCTCTCCTTGTGCTGGTTCTATTTTCATAGAACAACATTCTGGTTTGATTTTGTCTCCCAGAACGTAGGGAAGGTTGCCACTTGTAGGGTTGCATTAGCTGGTATTTTCCATTTCCAGCCTCTTATTGCAGTAACTGATACTGATGTCCACATCACAAGTACATAATGACCCTCTATTTCAACCTCTCTAAGAACTGAAAAAAAACTCTCCTCTCTTTTTCAAACTCCTGGAGGGAAAAACAATTTCTTTCACTGAAAATGAAGGGCTATGGAGAGAGTTCACAAGAAAAGTACTTGGGATGCAAGCATGAGGACCTGAGTTCCATCCCCAGAACCTATACTAAAAGAAAAGACCCAGCATTGTGATGTGCTCTTGTCTCTATGTCCATCTTGACTAATGTAATAGGCAAGCTACAGGCCAATAAATTACTCTGTCTCAAAACACAAGATGGATGACACCCAAGAAATGATACTCCAAGTTGACTTCTAGCCAACACACACACACACACACACACACACACACACACTCACACACACACACACACACAAACACATATAGACATCCACATGCATATAAGGAAAGGAAAACGGAAAGAATGATCATAATTAGAAGTATAGTTTCCTTCCCCTGCCTACACATATACTCTATTTTTTTTTTTTGAGAACTGGGGTAAAATAAAAAAGGATTTAGACCTCATGCAATATGAACCTTTCACAAATTTAGGCCTCCACAGGCAAAATGTTGTCACTTTCTTTATTGAAGTTTAGCTTGCTTTTCCCTTTACCAAATTCTAGCTTGTCTTTATGAACCACGATTCCCGGAAAACAAAAATAGAAAGTCAGAAGCTTGCAGGAATGATTTTCTTGGCTAGTTTGACCAAGTATTAGCTACTTGCCTAAGTAAAAACCTGCTTAAAGATTTTTTGTCAAGTAGAAGTTTAAGAGAAGTAACAGTAGAGATACCATTGTAAGCCCACCCCTGTTTTTCCTGCATTTTTTTGGTATTATCTTGGAAAGATTGTATGTCACATGGTATGATTCTAACCACCATAGATACCATAGAAAGCTCAACAATGAAACATTTCCCAGAATAAAATGCTCTGGTGTTTTAGTCTTACAAGCATTGTACAATGTAAAATATCTTTGATTTTAAACTACCACGGATTATAAAATCTTTGATAGAGTGTAACTCACTGTAGAATAAAACCATTGTAGTTGACTTAAATTCACCACCCCTTCAAAAGAAATTTTCTATAACAATCTAACACTATAAACATTTCATGACATTTGTGACTTCAAAGGAGAAAATCTGTAAACGTATTTGCTTCCATTAAGCTGATGGTTTGCAGATCCAAAGGACTGCGTGGGTCCATTCTTTACATGGGGAAGTGCTTCTTTTATTGCTTGGCATCAGAAGTGTTGTTCCCATCAGCCCAGTCAGAAATAGATGCTGTACTAACCATTTTTTTGTTTTTTTACTAAAAAAACCTTCTCTATAGCATTTCCCTCTGTTTTTGTGTGTTATTATTCTTTTTATGGTCTATGTTATTTCATTAATTTTACTGTTGTTTTCCTATTGGGTGAGTTAAAAGAAAATTTTTCTCTTACCTTCATATTTTCTACTTGATGCAAGGACACAATATTTAGTCCAGAAAATTGTATCAAGATAACTAAAAATTAGAATCTCTCTCTCTGTGCATATAAAGGTACACATACACATGTGTATGTATGCACACATTAGTTTAGGATGGAAAGTTGTGGTCTCACTGTGTAGCCCAGGCTAGCCTCAACTCTCTGTTCTCCTGTTTCAGCTTTCCAATTGCTGTTATTATTGGCATATGCCATCATGAATTCCCTCTTTATTTTTCAGATCTGCTTCCATGAGTATTTCATGCATACCAATAAAATAGAGAATGGGTCATTATGTGTGTGTTACTAATACCCTAGTTGTTAATATGGTGTTTATCTTTAGGGAGCTAGAAACTACTGTTTCCCAATGGAAAGCTGGGGGCGGGGGGTACCATCCTGGAGATGAGAACCTTGAACTGGGTGAGAGGGGGTGATGTATCTAGGACTATCTTGTCAGTGAACCTGTAATGGTGGCCACACCCCCCTGTGGGCGTGACTTCAGCGGACCACACCTCAAGCTTCCCTCTTTCTGCTTCTGTCCGCCTGAAGGCACACCCAAAGGGGTGTGGCCACCTTTACAGGTTTACCGGCAAGACTGCTACAAATGCTTGTCCTACTGGAGGCATAACTGAAGGTAGAACATACCTGACAACAAGAGAAGAGGCATAAAAATGAGGTGTGAGAACTGCAGGAGACCAGGGTGAGAGCAAGGGACTGCAGAGTGTGAATGCGGCCTCGTCACTTTAGTGCATCTTGACACTGCAGAAGTGTAAGACAGCTTCTTTACACACACACACACACACACACACACACACACACACGAGAACGCAGACAGTGTAGTCAGCGTGAGAAAGCCTGAACTGGGGTGAAAGGAGTCTCTTTCTTCCATAAACTCTGGCTGCCTTTTACACTAGAATCCAACATGCTCTGTGATGTCGCCAAGCATAAATTCTCCTTTGAACCAGGTGACAAACTAGAAGGATTTGGACTAAGCCCTAGAGAACTACCACCGTGTTATTGTTGTCATTTTTTCCTACACCAAGAACTTCTCAGATGGTTATAATTAGCCCTCCCATCTCTTACTAGTGAGCGGATGGAGGGAACCACAGTGGGAACCTGTCCTTGGCAGAGGTTTGACCTGAGGTTTCAGGCCAGCTGTGGCCTGGCCCACTCTTTCTGCCTGAATCCATATTCTGGACACATATCTAGAGGGGAATTCTGATTTAAATCAGGTCTGCCCACTCAATTTTCTCCCCGTCCACCTACAAAGATGTCTTGTACTACACTGGTGCCATCTTAGAGAGTTGGAGCCATGTAAAACTGAGAAACCTCATGTTTCTTGCTTACTTAGGAAGCAAATATTCTGGGTTCTTTGACGTTGATACTTCCTGCCTTAATGTGGAGCTTCATTTTTAATCCCTTTAGACGCTCAGTTTAAAGAAAGCACAGTAAATTTCTGTTCAAGATCATTGAGACTCATGTAAATGGGACTTTGAACCACTTGTTCCTTTGAAGGAACTTTCACTTTGAGTGCAGACCAGTAGAAAGCTAAGATTGAGTTTCCAGGACAGGCTCCTCCACAAAGAGTGTCCCTGAGCCTTTGTTGAGCAGGCATCCCTCATGGATTCAGATGCTGAGTTGTGTGATGTGTATTTCATGCCAGCAGGAGTACGACAACCTGTGGGGACGTGTTTATGCCTGGGATAAGTATTTGGGTGGGAATTTTGTGTTTCAAGACACTGAGCACTAATTACAAATAGAAACCTTCTGCTGTGGTTGATCTTTTCTTATTTATTCCTCTGCTATAGATTATCTAGAGAGACTCCAAATGTTTCCACTGTGAAAGGAAAGGCATTAATTCTTCAGCTCCCTTTCAGGCTCAGCAAGAATGGGAATTTCATGATTAAGAAAACAGTAGCAACAGACTTCTATAGTTAGGGCACTAAGCAGTGGGGAAAGAAGACATTACTTATGGATGAGTGGACTGACTCCCGAGCTCACCTGGAGACGTCTATTGCCGGTGATTGGCTAGTCCTGGCTAAGGCTCCTTCCTAGCTAACATTCTCTTGAAGATAGGTAATGCACTCTGGTAGAGACTTCCTGAGGAGCTTCCCAACCACACTTGGGTACTTGGTCTTTCATAGTCTGATGGAGTGAAGCGGGGGAAGCAATGTAGGCCGCACAGGCTACGAAATCCAAGGGATCCAGCCTTGTGTCCTGACACACTACTTGCTGCCTGTGGGCTTGGGAAGACCTACTTGATCCTTCTTGTCCAAACTTTTCTGTCTATGAAAGTGTTCAATGACCCAGTCTCATAAAGTGCTCACTCAACACATCTGAAGGATAGCAGGCTCCTGATGAATTTGATTTAGTCTTTTACAAACATTGACACTATATTAATAAGAGTGTCTGGAACTTGGAGTCAGGAGAGTAGCTCAGTTGGTGGGATGCTTGCCTAGCAAGCAGAGGTCATGGGTTTAATCCACAGTACAGCATGCCTGCAATCCTAGCACCCAGGAGGTGGAGGCTGGAGAATCAGCAGTTCAAAGTCACCAGCAGCTGCACAGTGAGTCTGAGGCCTGTCTACCTCCATGAGCCTCTCCCCATTCCCACTGCAAGGATTTCCGTTCTTCTCTGAAGTGCAGCTTCAAAAACAATACATAAAGAAACATTTAATTTGGTTTTATTTCTTGCAATGTGTGCTGTGAATCATAACCGGTCTCTTTCCTTTTTTTTCTTTTCTTTTTTCATAAAACTCCACAGTAAGTGCTAATTTCCTTCCTTTTCCCTTGGTATCTTTAATGCCTCATTAATTTAGAAGTCTCGTTGCAGAAGGGAAAACAGTGGCGCTGCTCCCAAGCTTCATGCCCCCCCCCCCCCCCGTGTGCTGCGTGTGTCTAGGCAAAACCACAGAACCACAGAGCCTGCGCTTACAGTGTTTGGGAGTAAGAGGAATTCCCAGTACCACAGCCTCACAAGTTACACTTAATCACGTCAAACTCTGGGTTTGGGGTTAGTCTGGAGATGAAAAAGTCACTTGTGTTTGCCGAGACAGAGAAGTAAGAGAACACAGCATACCTAAGAGACAGTCTGTTAGAGGACACAGAATACCTAAGAGACAGCCTGTTAGAGGACACAGCATACCTAAGGGACAGCCTGTTAGAGGACACAGCATACCTAAGAGACAGTCTGTTAGAGGACAGCATACCTAAGAGACAGCCTGTTAGGAGCCAGAGCCAGACTGGGAAGGCTCCTGTGAAAGAGCAAGAAAGTGGGCAGGACACACAGTACACACAGAAGGAATCAGCTGCTTCTGTGCATGTGTTTACACTGCGCACACCTGTATGAGTTCACGTATTCACACGTTAATTTATTAACATATTGTCTCTGCATCTCGAGCCTAGGCCCTGGTGTCATCTGACTCTTAATGCCTACCTGGGAAGGTTCAGAACCTCACCTTCTCTCATGTGGGCACGTCCAGGGTATTCACACCGATTTCCCTGTCTTCAGTTTCTCCCATTTCTGGATCTAACTTCTATTTATCTTTACCAACTTTTGATAGAGGGTGCTATACCAGATATAATTTTAAAAATATGAACTGACCCCCCTCTGAGAAAGGTTTCTGTGACTCTCTTCATCCCATACTACAAAAGCCATAGCCCTCGACACCATACATGCCTCTTCTGAAGGGGAGACTCAACCTAGCTGACTTCTCGTGTGTTCCCAGTACTTGAGAGCACCAAGCTCAGCTTGTTCCGGCTCCTCTCTTCTCTCAGCTCTGGCAGCCCCAGAGCAAATATGGGGGTTTCCACTTCATGTGCATCCCACCACAGTGACCCTCGTCAACTTCTGTGAAACATTTTTTATTTTCTTTTTGTCTTGTGCCCTGAAGACGGGGCCATTTCTATGGCATTTTGCAGCCCTAATAACCAGGCCGTTGCTTCACGCTCATAACAGATTGTACAAACTTTTTGATAACTGAATGAAATAATGAGGACTCCCTGCATGTCCATGTGTAGATTCTAATTCTATGAAACACTCAGCCTCTGTCAGTCTTAAAATCCTTTGGAGGCTCCAGATGGAGATGCCAGGACTTGTTTTCTATTTTCATTTTTATCCCGTTTTCTACTTTTTTCATCGTTCCATATATTGAGTAAAGGGAAGCCAATAATAAATTCTTTGCACACCTCATCCACATTGCTAGCTTCTCTCTCTCTCTCTCTCTCTCTGCAAACCTACCCCTGTGGTTTCTTAACACCCAAAGCCTAGCTGTTAGACTTCACTCTACCAATGGCCAGCTCCCATGTAGCCTGTGGGAAGTAGAATTGAGGGAAAATATAAACTAAAATTAACGTTCTTAGGAATGCCTTCCTGTCATCTTTCTCACTTAGGCCCCACAGCACCTTTTAACGTGGTCGTTTGTCACTTCTTTTTTCTTTGCAGGATGAAAAGATTCAGGATCTGAAAAGTTAACTTTCCCAAGATCTCACACACACACCAAACAGTCATGCCAAAGAACAGATATGCAGCTCTGATTTCAAAACGTGTGTGTATTCTACTTATTGTTGTCCTCTCTGGGCCTCAGTTTCCCAATCTGAAACCTCACAGAAGGTAGAGAATACTGACTGTACAGGTGTCTCCCAGTGTAGTGAATGTTGTCACTCTGGGCTTTCACTGGGGTGAAAATTCTAATTAGCATTAGTAGGTGGTCAGGCAAGGCTCTGCCACCACCATCCCATCCAGGCCATGGCCTTGATCCTTCTCTTTACAAGTGTTTACTCAAAGCCACAGGAACTCTAAAAGCACTTCACAGATGTTATCTCATTTTATAGCTTATAAAATCCACAAAGGGAATATATAATAATTACTCCCACTTTACAGGTTAACCACTCCCCTGAGACACAGAGAAGTAATGTGTCTGTAGGTGTTACAGAGAGTTTAACCCTCTAAGTCTCAGACCAGGCATCTTAAGCCCAAACCATGACACTGAACTCATTCCTCCCACCCTCAGTGGCTTGAGTTCGGGGCCTTCAGGAGCCCAGGTTCCTTTTTTAACCCTTACAAGCAGCCAACTGGTGTTTGTCATCCATGTCTGACACTGTGTACTGTAGCTCTGAGCATTCCCAAGATCCCATTTTAAGCAAGACAGACCCAGAAGACCCAGGGAGAGAAATGATCAAGCCAAAGACCAGAGTTCCAGTTCCTCGCTCTGCCAGTCAGTAGACTGCGCACCTGTCGACCTTTATAAACGGCTCCTTGTTTCTAACTGAGCATGGCATCACTCACCGGTTTTGGCAAACAGCGCAGGTTCTCTATGATCTGTATGCCTTGTATCTCAATTCAGGCTACTATGATAGAATACTACCACAGTCTTGGCGAGTTAAACAACAGACTGGCATGTGAGATCAGGGTGTCTGCATGGCTGAGTGTGAGTGAGGGTCCTCTTCCTCTATCCCTCTCACTGTGACCTCATGTGTCCTCCCTCTGATATGTGCAGATATCAAGAGAACTGCCTTCACGACTTCATCTTAGGCCTCATTGTCACCTAAAGCTCTGTTTCCAGATGCCATCATATTAGGAATCAGGAGGTAACACATGAGCAGATAGTCAGCCCTAAACATCTCTCAGCATGGCAATATTTGTCTTCATTTTGTTAATGAAGGGATGGCAGAGGAGTAAAGCTGTAGGTAAGAAGTGGAGTGTAGGACCTGTCACCATGGTCTCACAGTTTTGGAGACATGTTTAAAGTCACCTACAAAGCTCCAAACCCCATGGAAAGTTCCTAGTTTTTGACAGTACCTGGTAACAGCCGGAGCCAGCAATACTATCTCACCCCTCATAAATGGTCATCTGAGGTTTCTTGGTTTTGGATTGTTTTTGTCTCATGACTGTAAGTCAATAAAAGTGGAGAATCCTGTCTAAATGAACTTTTATTGTTCCTTATCAACAACTACAGTTTAAGCTTGTTCTACAAGAGTAAGCTGGAAGTGTTGTTCAAAGGAACCTAGGGGAGGTTCCCCAACAAGAAGACAATAGACAAGCCAGCTGCTATCTTTATTCCCCCTGTCTTCAGAATAAGACACAAAACAGAGGAAGCAAACAAAACACGCAGAACCATTTCCCAGCGTGGGAATGCAATCCTCTTTAACTCCGGCTTTGTGTGTGCTAGACAATGCCCAGGGCATGGGACTAAATACTACCAGACATCCTTTGCTTGTCAGGTGGGGTTTTTTTTTAAGACAGGGTAAGTTTATTTTAAACCAAAGTCCACTGCTTTGTTTTGAGTCAGGTAAATGGAGCACTGAGTAAGACAAATCATCCTACAGTTTGTGAACTCATTAGAGGGAGAGACAAAAGGTTTAAGATGTGGTCCCCAGTGGCATTCATCCATTAGCTGGCATGATCCCTGCTCTCTGGATGTCAGCACACAGCCTGGGAGCCTGGGAGCTGCTCAGGCTGCTGGCAGGTTAGCAGTGACAAAACCATCCTGACAGGGATGACAGTGAGGCATCTACCTGGACTTTACCTCCATAAACCCAGGTCCCAATGGGGGAAGATTAAATAAGGGCCTCCATTCTGACTGGACAAGTGGAAACATCCACCTCTTCCACATTTCATCTCTTTATTCCACTTTTTCCCCTCCTCCTCTTTGTTTCCTCCTCCTGTTCTTCATGCCCAAGATGGCTATTGGTATGCAGAAGCATATTAGCAGCAGGATGTAGGCACTGAACTAACAGAATATACCAGGAGTGCCAATGCAAGCCGTTCTTTCTCCTCCCACCCATACTCCAAAGGTAATAAAGGGGCAGAGATCCAGTGCCCCCCACCCACTTTCTTCTTACTATGTCACTTGTAGGCCAACTGCTTAACTGCGTGGAGCCTAGATTCCCCAGCCCAGAGGGTGGGCATGCAGCCTCACAGCGTTGCCATGGTAACTTGATCAGATGGGAAATGTGAGCATGGCTTGAGCAGAAAAATGTACATATTGACAATCACAACGTCGACCACTGCTGACCAGTTTCCTGTGTCCCACGTACGTTGTTCACGTGTGGCTGTACAGCAGGGTCTCATAGCAAAGCACTCACGACGCTCCAGGGTTTGTGCTCTTGATCCACTCCTCTGGGTACCGTTCGCAACCACAGAAGAGAAAGCTGCGTGGGCCTTTCTAGAGTAAAGGATCCTCATGGTGTCATGGCTTCCTTCTGTGTGATGGCCTCATGCCATTCCACTGGGACCAACAGCCTGTGTGAAGCCCACCTGATTTGGCCTATCACTGGTCTCTGTTCCAATGTCAAAGTTTCTAAACTGTCTGAAAATATAATCTGCCGCCTTCCTGCCTATTCTGCAATACAGCTGGATGGGCACCTCTGTGCTCATGACTCCTATATTTTCCACCCGCCCCCATGGTCTCTGTCCCAACAGCCTGTCAAATCTGCCTCCCCATGGTACATCTATTGCAGCTCATGAGTCTCTGTGAGCCTCCTGTCAGTCCCACACCCACCCCTTGGCCTTGCTACTTGCTTCTCTATTCCTGTATCAGGCAGCCCCCGTGCCCTACCCTGAGACAGCATTCAAAGGCTGTGCTCTATTACATGCTGTCCTCTTTGGAAGAGTCACAACTACCACCTGCTTTATAAATGAAACTTAGGCTGGCATGAGTCTTCTCTGGTCCGATTTCTCCAGCCTGGCTCTCTCACTGTTTCCTATTGCCTGTAACTGAGGACAGCGCAACCCCTCACTATTGATTCTATGCTTTCTTGCTTTTGCCCTGATATATTCTTCCTCCTTTAAGGACCCCATGAACTACACCTCATTGGTGCCTAGAAAGCCCTGCAGCCCCTGGTAAACAGGTTCAGTTTATGAAACCCTGCGTGATTACACCAGACTAACATAGTCTCTCCCTCTGGGCCCCCTAAGCATTGCTCTCCCACCCCTGGCCTGGAAAGAACATGCATCTGGGTTTAGAGATAATCTTGGTCTGCAGTCCAGACTCCTCTGTGGGACTCCCACTCCATCACTGCTACCCTGTGAAGTCTCAACATCCTCAACAGCCTGCCTGGCCCTTCTCGTTTCTCTTATTGTATTGCTGCTATTTTCTAGTGTTTTAATGAGATTATAGAAGATGACATTAAACCAAGGGGGCCTAGAGCAAGCCTTACTGTAGGTTCCAATTCTGGCTTTGCCTTTCCAAACCTACAAAACAAGATCACTAGTAGAGTCATTAGAAAGGTTAAATGAGTTGAGTCCTCTCCAATCTCTCAGATCAGTGTCTTACATACAGGAAGTAACGAAATGTCTCCCTGTTCTGTGGCCTGTCCTTGGTGCCATCCCTTTGGTGAGACAGTAGCTGAAGGGAGATGATGAAGTGGTTTTAAACTTCTTTGGGGAGGTTTCTGTGGTCAGAAAGTAAGAGAGTGAATGCTCAGCCAGGCTTGGTGGGGACTTAGTGGCCAACCCTGAAGCACGTACCAGAGGCACACAACATTTTCCTGTGGGAACCCTCGACATCCTGACTGTGTCCCTGGAATCTGGACTGTGGGGTGCCCCAGAGGAGAGTGACAAAATGTGGCTCAGCTGTGGTGGCTGACTCATGAATGGGAGGGCTGAGGGAAAGGAATTCTGAGAACCCTTCCTTCCCATGTTTCCTGTCAATACAGCCTTGACTTGTGCTCTGTGCTGTTGTGAGAAGCAATGTCCATGGTGTTTATCCATAGCAACTCAGGTTACCCTGAGCTTTGGCCTTTACTATCACTCATCACCTGGGTCAGCCAGTTTCTCTACTACTTAGGCCAGGGAGGCAGATATACGAATACTTGAAGGCCCTCTCACAGCGGATGTGAGATTGTCATAGATTGTCATAGTTCTCCACCATGTGGCTAGAGAATCCATGGTATTGGAAGGAGCCTCAGCCTTAGCGATGGGTATACGGAAACCCATTGTTTGCAAATGATTGAAGTACAGCAGGAGAAGTGAAGCCCTGAGGACTAACGCCCAGGTCTTGGTGCCTTTCAGGAAACCCTTTCAGCGGCTCTGCCTGCCTCTAATATGAGGACTAGGCAGACACCAGCCTAGGTAACAAGCTTCCGTGTATAGCCCAGGAAAGACTTCTACTTAGCTCCACAGAGCAGTCCAGTTGACCTCTTAACTCCTCCATGTACTTCTGGCCTTACCCAGTTTCCTATTACTTCTCTAGAACCTTGTGAGATTGAAGTGCTGATGCTGTCCCAGGACAGCGTGGATGTCTTTTCTCCCAACATCTCCTACACACATCACTGTCCAAGCTACCCAGTCCATCACACTGTGGCTTTAGAATCAATGGTGTATCTGAGCATGAATGGCAGCCACTGTGTGCCTATGGGCAGGGCACTTAGCCTCTCTGAGCCTCTCCATTCTTCATCTTCAAAGTTCTGTAATAAAGAGATGTTGGAATAGTTACTAGCTATCTCACAGAACACTGGCATCCAGTGGGGAGTGCAGCGCCCATGGTTAGCAGTAGTACTGATTATCACAAAACCCTCTCAGATTGTAGGATTTTGTCATGAGGTCCAAAATTAACAGAGGAGCGCTAAAAACAGTGGCTCCCAACAAGTGGGTCACAACTCCTTTGGGGGTTGAATGACCCTTTCAAAGGGGTCACCTAAGACCATCCTGCATATCAGATATTTATATTATGATTCATAAGAGTAGCAAAACTATAGTTATGAAGCAGCAATGAAAATCATTTCATGGCTGGGGGTCCCCACAGCGTGAGGGACTATATTAAAGGGCTGCAGCATTAGGAAGGTTAAGAACCACTGTCTGAAAACAAGACACTCTGACTTGGTGGGTTGGGAAAGGTGCTGGAGCTTTTTAAAAAGTTTACCAGGAAGATTTGGATTTACAGCTGGGTTAAAGAACTAAACTTCCTCATGGTCTATAGTTTCTCCTCTGTGTGTGTGGCTCTGTGCTGTGGCTTCCCTGTCGTGAGCGTGGCCCTGTGCTGTGGCTTCCTTGTTGCTGTGAGTGTGAGTCTGTTCTATGCTTCTCCATTGGGAGTGTGGCTCTTGTCTTCCACCTCGTTTCACTGCTCACGGGGTAAGGTGGCTGACATCACTGTAGGAAAACCCTCCCCTATGTCTCTGAGTTGTTGGGCCCTGTTAAGGAGCTACATGCCACCAAGATATTAACGTGAGAGGAGAGGGGCGCAGGGAAACACAGAGATTGAAAAGCTGGACTTCAGAACTGGACATCACTGTGTTCAAATCCAAGTTCTGCCATGACCTTTAGCAGATTGCTTATTCTCCCCAAACCAAGCTGCGGGACCACAGTTTTCAAACTGACATTTAAAAGATTTTGTTCACCCCAACCATGCAATTTAGCATATCCCATCCTCCTGCCAAATCCCACTGTTCCTCCAGCTCTGATTGTCCAGAACCTCAAGTCTCTAAGCCTGGAGTCCTCTGTTGACTTGGTCAGTTCTTCACCCCACCTTCTGTCCCAATCACGCCTTTCTACCCTCCCTGCTGCTTGTGCTGGAAATGAGATTTCCACACCACCTTCCAGCCGCTGCAGGCTCTTCCCAGGTCCAGGGTGGCCCCTCTGCATGTCTTGAACATGATTAACCTCTCAAGCTTGTTTACATACCTGCATGGCGCCCCACTGACCATGACCTACGACCTGTGGGACTCAGAGAAGCAAGACTTTTAGCCTTTGATGACCCTGCCTTCAGTCTCCAGCATGACTCATGCCTGTTAACATGGTTATTCACGAAGTAGCAGTTTCTGAGGAGAAATGCTGGGAGTGGATATTCAAAGGGGAATGCCAAGGAGTGTGTTTCCACCAGGGTATGGGCTGATTCCATAAATGCACTCCATCCTGTTGGCGTTTCTTGGCGTTTGGGATTGGAACATGTCTGAAGCCAAGGCTGCAAGAGCTCGGCTTTTATCTAAAATTGTGCCGCTCTGGGTAAATTCATATGCAGTGCACCAAACTGGTGTTCAACGTATGTTTCTCAAAGTAAGCTGGGCTGAGCTCACTGGCCAGCCAGTCTTCCTAAATAAGAGAACTCCAGGTTCAGTGAGAAATCTTGTCTCAAAAAAAAAAGTGAAGAATGATAATAGAAGATAGTTAATATTCACATCTAGTCTCCATCTAAATTCATGTATGTGCACACAACATATAAACACATAACACAGAGGGGGAAGGAAGGGAGGGAGGGAAGTGCTGTATGCTGAGGTTAGTGCTACAGCATACAGAAGCCCAGGCTTGATCACCAGCACCACAAAGAGAAACGAAAATTCTGTCTGCAGAGGACAGAAAGGTCTAGGAAGACATTCCCAATGATTTGCCATTGGAAAAACAACCCGTGATGTTATGAGAGACAAGAGAATAATATAAACAAAAGCCACTGAGCTGACCTCCCCTCAGGTCACTTGATACTTCACTGGTGTGTGGCCCACGTCTTCAAAGTGCATCTGTCTTCACAAAACACTCCAAGTAAAGTAAGGTCAACCATGTGCCCACTGCTTCCCCATTTTTGGTGATTCAAGGAGGCTCAGACCTTTTGCTGGTACACTAAGTGACATGGCCAGGCACTCCCCTTAAAACACACAAGGGGTATGAAATGCCCATCATAGAATTTCAGTCTTTATTGTGGGTAGCAAGTCAGTGTCAACAGAGCCTGGGGTGCTGAAGCATTTTAGATTCAGCATGTCCAGCTCAGTTTCTTCTTAAATGCTTCATACTACCCCACTGTCATGACTCAGGCTTAGCAGAATTAAAACTTAGCCATTAAGATCCATGTTGTCATTCACATCCAGCTTCAGTCGTGACTTTTCACCCAGCAAAACTTGCTATGAGACAACTGGCGGTGCTGGGTGGGCGGTGACGCCCAGCCAACATGGCAGCAGGGTACGCTCTGAGGGTAACACGCTAGGTCAGAATGACTGCTGGGATCACAACCTTGAAGGTCCCGGGCCTGTGTCTCTAAAGTCACTCCTGACCCTCGGAAACTACCTTTGGAATTCGAAGGTTTAGAAGATAACCAGGATAGTACCATCTGTGCTTTTATTAGGATAGTAACTGACTAGTTTCTGTCAACTTGACAAAACCTGGAATTAGCTGGGAAGAGGGACTGTCAGTGGAGGTATTGGTTCCAT
The DNA here is from genome assembly GCF_017639785.1 of Mesocricetus auratus. Lineage (NCBI taxonomy): Eukaryota > Metazoa > Chordata > Mammalia > Rodentia > Cricetidae > Mesocricetus > Mesocricetus auratus. The sequence continues at coordinate 108,569,244 of NW_024429182.1, read as the reverse complement.
TATATTGGCCTATAGAAAAGAGGGTGGGGGATTTTCTTGGAAGGGCCTAAAACGCTGTGGACAGTATCACCCCTGGTTGGGGTCTTGAGTTGCATATGAAAGCAAGATTAGCAAGCTAGTAAGCAGTGTTCCTCCGGGGCCTCTGCTTCAGTGCTGGCCCCGACTTCCCTTCACAATGAGCTATGATGGGTACCTGTAAGCCAAATAGACCCTTCCCTCCCCAAATTGCTTTTGGCCAGTGTTTTGCGACAGCAATGGAAAACCTAACTAAGACGGCTGGAATTCTTCTATCAGCGAGTAAAACCTTAAGTGGTTATCTGTATGCATTCCTATGCCTCGAATGATGAAAGATGTTGTAACCAGGATAAATTCCAGGTAATAGGAATTTGGCATCTCTGCCCATGGGGGAAGCAGGAAGGTCTGGTCTAAAATTTGACATGTAGTCAACCTCCTTTTTTGAACTGAAAAGACTGCTTCAGTATTTTCTACTTATTTTTTTTTTACTGAAAAGCTTCTTTTAGAAAACAAGTAAGGGAGTCCAAGTCCTGCCTCTTTCTCTTGAAATGTGTTTTGAAGTCCTACAGATAGAGTCCTGCCCCTGGGAATAAATATCCCAGCTGCTCATAGTATTATGACAAAGGAACACAAGTTCAAGGACATGAACTCAGGACACTAGACATTCTCATGACCTGGTGAGAAAGATAGTGCGGCTCCAGTTTCCAGGCTGGGTTTTCTTTCCCAAAAGGTAAATCATTAGTGAAGCCTGCTAGATTATCAGATGGAGACCACAGTTGGCACCGTCATCCTTTGGCTTCTCACTGTGTGATATCGTGCTTCCCTGAAAGTAGGTGAACGACACTAAGACAAGGGACTGTAGAATTCAGTCACATCCCATACATCAGAGGGGGCTGAGTGAGTCTGCATAGCCATTTCCTAACTCAGTTGCAGCAAGCAGTTCCTAAAATGAAATGTTATTCCTGGATAGGTGACCCAGGACAGAAACAGTAAGAGCTTCCAGGAGAAACTGTAATACTGATGGTTGCACACACCTGTGAGCCTGATGATAGCACACATCTGCAATCCTGATGCTGATAGCACACACCTATAATCCTGATGCCGGTTGTTCACACTTGTAATCCTAATAATGGTTTCACACACCTGTGATCCTGATGATGGTTGCACACACCTGTGATCCTGATGATGATAGCACACACCTGTGATCCTGATGATGGTTGCACACACCTGTGATCCTGATGATGATAGCACACACCTGTGATCCTGATGGTAGCACACACCTGTGGTCCTGATGATGGTAGCACACACCTGTGATCCTGATGATGGTGATAGCACACACCTGTGATCCTGATGATGGTGATAGCACACACCTGTGATCCTGATGATGGTGATAGCACACACCTGTGATCCTAATGATGGTAAAACACACCTGTGATCCTGATGGTAAAACACACCTGTGATCCTCATGCACAGGTGACCAGGACAGGAGGATTACCAAATTCAAAACTCATGCTTGTTAAAGGATGGTAAGAGACACTGACTCTTCATGCACTCTGCAATGTCAAGGTGGACACTGTAGAACACAGGCTCTCCATCTCAACTTTACTTTGGTGATTTTTTTAAATTATCACTAGGATTTCTTAAAATACTAATTTCAGTTCTTACTCCAGACATTCCAATTATTGATCTGAGTGTGGCCTGAGCATCAGAATTTCAGCTTGCCAAGCAGTTCAAATGTGTAACCAGAATTGCAGAACTGAGAACTGCTGCTTAGGACAGGCAGTGTATCTTAAGACTGTGGAGCTAGATCACTTTAAGTATCTGCTGCCTCAGGAGCAGTTCCCAGAAGTTTCTGTGGCCACAGCAATATGGGGAGCAATATCGGGAAGATGCTGGTGACAGAAATAGGCAGTACAGCTCTGTAAGGCAGGGGAGCAGCCTGTCACAGCCACTGCCCATGGTGATGTTTGTGGGAGCCAAAAGGTGGATGTTCTTATACCCTGGCTGGGAAATACTTTGGGCACTTACATCTCAACTCTCCTACCAGATTCTTGGTTTCTTCAGAGTGAGATTCTGGCACCCAAAGGTATCTGTCATCTTCACCACTAAACTGCGTACTCCTCCAGGAAGGTCTTAAGTTACTCCTCCTCGGTACCTCCCAGGCTGCACAGTACGGGGCCTAGCAAATGGTGACTGAGCACAAACATTCTTGAGAAGGTGATATTTTCAGGTTTTTTTTCATTCCAGAAACTATTTCCTCCCATCTAAAGCCAAGCACATGCTTTTGAGGCTCCCAGGAAAGCTCGCTGCTGAGTCTGCAGGCCTCTAGGCTCAGGTGCAGTGTCATGTACTCTCTCTTTGCTCCAGGTACCCTCGCTTCTGCTGAATACTCCATCTGCCTTGTCAGAGGAGACATTAGATCGTTCACCGAGTCCTAAGGGCTGTGATTTTGAGGTTGATACTAAATCCTTCACAAGTCAGCAGAAAAGCTGCCAAGGACATGTTTTGCCAAGTGGCCATGAACATGATTCTCAGAACCTTGGTAATTTCACTGTGAGTCTGACTGAAAAATTATATTTGTGGTTGGGCCATGCGAGAACAAAGGAATTATACTTAATATTGATTTGCATTTTGGCAGAGAGTTTTTTTCGCTATTTGAAAAAGGCGTCCTTCCAACCTTGAACACCACCGAAGCCAAGCAGATCTGGTTGCACAGTCCTCAGAGCCATGGTTACTCAGAGAGAATACAACTGGGAAACTGAGATTTGTTGAGACTTTGTTGGGTTTTTGTAAGTCATTTTGTAAACATTAGCCCACTTAGTCCTTGCCATACTCTATTTTACTCACGAAGGTATTTTCAAAACACAAGCATGAGCCTACACTCCATCTGACTTGGAAAGTAGAAAACTAACTCCATAGCATGGCCTCTGGGGTCCTGCATGGGCTCCATAGTTGCTTGCTCTCTGACATGGGAGTTGTACAGTGAGCCTCATTCCCTTTTACTGACGACACTTATATACCTTTGTCCTTCCTCTGGAACTTGCTTCTCCCACCTCCATCTGAGTCCTGCAGTAGCCCCCTGCCTACTTAGCTCCCAGTCCTCCTCCTGTTCTCCAGGGTCTAGGAGTGAGACAGAAAACACCAACCACTCCAGTCATCAGAACAGAAGGGGTGGAGACAATATGATGACTCATTAAATTTGTGTTTAATTGTTTAATAATGATTTTTAACCATCTTAAAAAATGATAAATTTTAAACTATTTGAAAAGATGTTAGCCAGATAACAGAATGGAGAAAAAGAAACTCAAAGCTGGGATTGGGAAACTATGACAAACTGTGGACCAAATCTAGTTCATGGCCTGTTTTTATTGGACCAATGAGCTAAGAACGTTTTTATGTGTTTTTTTTTTAACCTTTATAAAGATGGTCAGACAAAATAGCAACAATAACAACATGTGACCCACAGAGCATGAAGTATTTACTATCTGCCCCTTCAGATGAAAAGCTCCGTGAACCCTGCTCTAAAGTTTCAGGAGATGGCAAGTGTAGGAAACAGCTGCCAATTCTAGTGAGCAAGATTTGGAACTTTTAAAAGGTGGAGCCCTGAAACAGGCCACAGCTGCCTGGAACAGGCATCTCTGAGGCAGGGTAGGCTAGAACAGAATTGCACACCCTCCCAAAATGCTTCCACACAAGGTATCTATCTGTGCATGGCCAAGGAAGAATCCTGCCCAGGTTTGGTCACAGAAACCCCCCAGGAAGTAGAAAGGAACAAGACTCAATCCCTGCCTCCAGTCTCCCTCTGTTACTCCATCTCCACAGAGCTAAACAAAAAGGAAGTTTGCAAAACAAAAGTTTGCCTTGCAGGGCCTGAGTCCTGACTAATCCAGGTGGTAAAAAAGGAAGTGACCTGATAACTAGTTTAAGGTTTTCCTGGAATCCTGTGATGCCACCAGTGCCCTCTATCATGTCTGTGTTGTACTATGTGTTGTTTCTCCACTTGGTTAGCTATAGTTAGTGAAAATACTAGTAAGAACCACATCCCAGGGCGACTTGGCACAGTTTCCAATGTTCAACAATCATAAAAAGCCATTGAACAGTGGCGCATTGGTCTCACTTTCCAGTTGATGACACTGACACTAAGATAAGGGAAATCATTTCCTCAATGGAACACTCAGCTAGCAAACAGACATTCTTGGCCCAGGGTCTGTCTTCTCACGATGACACTATTCTGTCTTTGGCTTTCAGTTCTCCTTGTGAGTTTAGCCCAGTAACTCTCTCAGTCTCTCATTAGACTGTGGATGGGAACTGGGTCTTTTTCTGATGACCAATGGATCCCCTCAGCCTGCCATAAGACACTCTAAGATCATGTCCCAAGAGTAATCCGTTTTTTTGTCCTCTTCCCCCAATGCCAGAGTAGACGTTAGTACAAAAGCATTAGAAGGCTATATAGGAAGGCAGAAGTGTGGTGAATACAAACACCATTCATGCCTGAAAACTCAAGCCTGCTAATAAAATCTTTAGTCAGTGCTCCAAGATAACTTTCCTGGGTGATTTTCACACCAGTGGAACTGATCATTGGTTCTGTAACTGGAAGGCTCTGGTGTTCTCAAAAATAGTAGTGTCAACTATCAGAGGGGAGAGACTAGAGGAGGTCTCAAAGCTGCTTATGAAGTAAACATTGTTCAGCCAGATACTGGGGCACACACCTAATCCCAGTTTGGAGAGCCTAAGCAAAAGAACCCTAATCTGAGACAAGTATGGGCTGCTTAGTGAGTTCTGACCATACTGAATTGCTTATTGAAGCCCTAGCTCAGGCATTTTCTCAATATATGTTTTTATTTAAATTAGAAATGTGAATGTTTCACATGTCAGTCCCAGCTCCCTCTCCCACCCCTCCTCCCTTGTTCCTCCACCAGTCCCCCAGCCCCCCACCCAATCCCCACATCATTCCCCAAGGATGGTGAGACCCTCCTTGGGGGGGATCTGTAAAGTCTGTCATTTCATTCTGATTTCATCCTGGGCAGGACCTAGGCCCTTCCCCATGTGTCCAGGCTGAGAGAGCATCCCTCTATTTGGAATGGGCTCCCAAAGCTCATTCATAAACCATGCTGAACACTGATCTACTACACAAGGCCCCAGTGATTTCTGTGGTCTTCTCCCTGGCACTACATTCATGGAGTCTGGATCAGTCTCCTGTTGGCCTCTCAGCCATCAGTCTGGGATTCAAGAGCTCCCCCTTATCCGGTCAGCTGTCTTTGTGGGTTTCATCATCATGGTCTTGACCCCTTTGCTCATCACTCCTCCATCTCTGTCACTAGATTCCAGGAGTTCAGTTCATTGTTTAGCTGTGGGTATCTGTCTCTGCTTCCATCAGTCCCTGGATGAAGGTTCTAGGATGGCATATAGGGTAGTCATCAACCCTATCATCAAGTAGGGGCTATTAGTGTAGTCTGGCCACTATTGTTTAGTTTACCAGTTGGTGTTATCCTTGTAGATCTCTGGAGATCTCACTAGAGTCAGCTCACTCCTCAAGCCTATAATGACTCGATCTATTATGGTATCTCTCATCCTGCTTTCCTCTATTCTTACCTTGACTCAACCTTCCTGCTCCCCCATGCCTTTTTCTCCCTTCCTCTTATCCCCCTCTGCTTTTCTTGGTTCTTGGAACAGGTTCTTTATCAGATATCCTTCTACAAGTTCTACAGCTCCCCTATCACTCTCTGTCCAAGCACATATCACTAATCAATCAATTGCAGCCTGTCTTCTTGAGATTGAGTGATTCAGTTGAATAGCCAGGACAGGCATCCACCAACAATTTCTTGAAACCGAGTCCTAGTTGAAATGTTAGCATTTCTAGACAACATTACGTAAAAGATTCCTATAAATGTTTAAACCATAAAGCTCTTTGTAATGAGGAAAGGGAAATTTCATTTTTTGTTTCAAATATTCATTGTTGCTTTTATATAAGTTCATGTAAAGAGCCAGGTGAAGTCCTACACAGCTGTAGTCCTGGCAATTTAGGGACTGAGGCAGGAGTGTCATGTGTTTTGAGACCAACCTGGGTAATGAATATACAAAACTAATATACTCAACAAATATTCTTATAATCTGCTTTAATTCAAGTCTCCCGCTGAGCTCCCCCCACGTGCATTTTTCTAATCTAGATTATGGTTATGATCTGAGAGCCACTTGTCTAGAAACTCTCTCAACTTGTGCTATTAAACCGTACACAGGGTTAGACGCTAACTTTACCCTGATCTTGAGGTTTTGGTCAGTTGGAATTCAGACACAGTCCTACTCATAAAAACAAGCTTAAGGCTGGGAAGTTGTTATAACAAAAAGAGAAATACAGAGACAGGAAGGGATGGGAGAAGAGAAAGGACAGAGAAGGGGAGTCTTATATTTCAAAATACTTTGAGGAATCAGGCCTAGTGATGCACACTTGTAATCCCAGCACTGGTGGGCTGTGGCGGGAAGAGCACAGAAAATTTTAGTTACTAGGCTATCCAGAGAGACCTGGTCACAATAAATAAATAAACAAGCAAAATGCAAATATTAAAAATAAAAGTAGCTTAAGGAAACTAATATAAATACATTTTTTCAAAGTGATGAAATTGGTCCTGACCTGTTGCTTACTCCAGGCCCAGTGTCGGGAATTCAGAGTTCAACATTTTTGTTTAAGAATTCTGAGAATCCTACTTACAAGTTAGCTAAGATCAAGGGCACCGAGTAGTTCCTTTTCTTTTGTTTTATTTGCTTCTAAAACAGTACAATTAACCTTCATTGTTCTTAAATGTCACAAATTCTGCGCCAATAAAAACACTAATTTTCTTCCTATTGACTTTAGACCCGGGTAGAAATTGCTGAAAGTGTTGTTTTTCTCCTTTTATTAGCCTCATAGAATATCGTATTAAGTGGAAAATGAATACATCAAATAGGCCAAGAATTTTTCTCAAAGCACCAGGGAGAAATTTGGAAATGGTGAGAATAGGTATTTGTTGTCGCTACTGCTGTTGTTTTTGAATTTCTGATCTAGACCCTACACAGAAGCATATGGTCTAGGTACAACACTGAGAGGCCCGGATGAACTCCTGACATCAGCTGACCCTGGGTCCCAACCCAGGCCTTGTTCCGGAAGAGGCAGTCTTTTCAGGCTCTTGGACACAGCTATAGCTGTGTTTTTAGCCAATGGCAAGCATGAGAAAGCTCATACTCTGATGGGAAAGTGCTCTGAGACAGGAGATGAGGGGTCAGGTGAAGTCGGGCTGGTAAAAACACATGGGCACCGACAAAGGTTGGCAGGTTTAGCCAAGAGCTGGAATTTTAAAACTTTTGATCAGAAAAAGAATGTATTATATAAAGGTAAACTAGAAGCTGAAACTGACTCTCCAGGGGGTGAAATGCCATGCCTGTCACCTCTACTTAAAGAAGTCATTGCAACCCTAAGATCTGAGTTCAGATTTAGCTCTGCCCACCCCTGCATGGAGCTGGTTCTCCTCTTTTAAACAGGATCCTAAGCAGTTGGGTTTCTGGTATCACAATGCGCAACATTTGAGAAAATAGCCAAACTCCACAGGATGGCTACCACAATGGCTGATGCCTTTTTGATAAGAGAGAGGATGGAAAAATTAAAAAGCAAGCTGGAAAGAAACCTAAAATCACATCTTAGACCGTTTATGAGAGCAGATTGCCTCCGAGGGCTTCGCTGGCATGAAAGGATACATGGTTATTATGCTTTGAACAATAGCTGCACTTAATGATAAGGCTGATCACATCTATTCCTTCTGCTTAAGGTTAGGAATATGAGTCACACACTTCACTTTACTGGATGCCTCATAAATGGCAGGTACTGTACTCAGGGCCATTGACTTGAGGGAAGATAAGACAGATGCTTGCAACTGGAACAGGAAACAGATAGTGAAGTGTTTTATTTTTCAATTTTTATCCAAAAATATCACAATTTAGCACTCTCGATGTTATGTAAGTATATCAGATAATTAACTTCCATGAAGAACTCATTCCCTGGATAAATGAATTGTTGCTATGGATTCTTTTTGTTCTCATAGCTGGAAGAATGCTAATTAATCGGGCTCACAGCCAAAAGATGAATTTGCTGCCCCTAATTAATGTATGATGTTTGGTCCACACCCTTCCTTCACTCTACTTCTAAAAAGGATCACATTGAAAAGCAAGGTCAAATTTTGCAGCCAGAAAGAAGCTGAAGTTAATCAATACCATATGTTTGTCCCTCGGTGTAATAATTCAGTATGTAGCCTGAGTATCCGTCCATAAACTTTTGTGCTAATAGGAATAGCTATTTCTATTAGTAAGATTGTACATTGCTTGACAAAGGCATGTATTTAGCCAGGCCAATGAAAAGCCAGACTTAGGCTTCACTGGTGGTCTTTATTTGGGAAAAATGTCGTGTATGTGTGCATGTCTGTATATAGACATTTTTACAAGAACACGGGTGTCTTTGGAGGCCAGAAGAGGGTGTTGAATTCTCTGGAGCTGGATTTACTGGAGTGATTGGGAACTTCCTGATGGGGGTGCTGGGAAGTAAACTCAGGTCCCCTGAAAGAATTGTAGATGCTCTTAAGCCCTGAGTCATCTCTTCAGTCCCTGGTGTTCCTTCATTACTCCCTTCATGAGAGCTTGGCATGAACATTCTTTACATGTCTTGTTACATAGCTATTACCACAATTTCTAGAATGAGGAAAACAGAAATATATGATATACATTAGATAGACCGTGATGCTATATCCTTTAAGTAATCTGAACTCAAGCCGGTTGTTGTAGCTATTTCCTCTGGATTGAAACATTCCCCCATGGAGAGATGTGGGAGTCTCATCAAACTCAAAATACTCACAAGGCTCTTTTTAGAGGTGACGTAAGTAACAATCTGCTGTGGGAGAGGCAACGTCTCAGTGTAGCTGCGTGAGAGTTGTATGTACAAGGGACTCCAGGAATGCAGTTTCCTGAGTGATCACCCAGGCAGGCATAGGGGTTTTCTGGTGATGTGGCTTTCCACGTCACCTGTGCTCCTGTAACACCAGCAAACCCACTGGTTCATCAGGTTGGATGTAGACAAAACCATTTCTTTGGTCCGTTGTTGTCTTCTCTAACCATGGTGAGTAAAAACTAAGAGGACCCAGGAAAATTCACACATGTCCTGTCCTCTGGGATGGTGGCATTAAATTGTTTCAACTGTGCCCATTCACAGACTTCTACTACAGCTTAATATCAAATCTCAGAATGATCTTTTACATTTTGAATTCTTTATTTTGCCTTTGTCATTTAGGGTCTAACTTTCAGATCGAGTTACACATCTGTGCTGCAGTTTAGCACCCAGAAAAAAGGCACCGTATATGTGAGAAAGCCAGTGTATGTTTTTCTTTACTCTTTGGTTATTTTTCCTTTCCTGCTCACATAACTTGTGGTTAAATTATTTTCCTCAGACTTTCATACTAAAATAATTTGCCTTTGGATCGTGGCCAAGCACAGGCCATTTTCAGTGTTCTGCCAGATTGTTTTCCTGAGCAGCCCCAATGAAAGAATGTCCGTGTCCTGCAATGAACATTTGCAAGTCGGCTGTTTGGGCAGTCAGGGCTAGAACATGGGGGTCTCCTTAATATCTTGCATGTTCTTACTACACCTACTCTTAGGAAATGATCCAGTAACTGCATAGAAAAACAAGAGCAATGACCCCAAATCCCACATCAGTTACCAGTTCCAGATTCGAGTAATGGGTCCTTTATGTTGAATCTAGAATTTTAATGAGGCTTTTTAATTTTCCACTTTTTCCATAACCCTGCATTTCTATTTTATAAAATTCTTAGTAATCATAAAGAAACTGAAAACTGGAAAGAGGCACCCTCAACCTAAGCCACTGAGTGCTTATTTGCCAGCCACGATGCTAATTATATCTACATCTTTATTGGTATGAAGCAGATTATTCTCTTGGTATATAATAGGTGAACTGAAGCTCAAAGAAGCAATTGTTCAAGGCTAGTCAACTATAGCAAATGCCAACTTCAGGACTCAAAACCAAAACAGGCTGCAGGGTTCCTGTTCTTCATCTTTTAAAAATTTTGGAGAATTTTAGGTTTACAGAGAACTTGCTCAGATAGCACAGAAAGCTCACAGTACCTCTCATTGTGTCCTTAGTAATGTTTCCTTGGTACACTGGTCAAAGCTAGGAAAGTGATGTTGCCCTATGGTTAACTAAAATCCAGATGTTAGCTGGATTTCAACAGTTTCCCACTATTTTTCTCTTCCAGGATTTCATGCAGGAGACTACTGTGTGTTTCACCCTCTGTGACAGTATCCTTAGCATTTTCTTATTTTCCACAGCACTGAGGCTCCATTGCTCAGACATCTTGTAGAATGTCCCCTAACTGTGTTTGCCTCATTTTATTTTCCTCGCAATTAGGCTGAGTTATTTGGCAGATAAGTTCTCATTGTGTAGTTCAGGCTGGCCTGGAAGTTACTTCTGCCTCAGTTTCCCAAGTGCTGGGATTGCAGGCATGCACCACATACCTGACTTGGAACCATAGTTCTAGCTGCATTCTGGTGCTGTCACTGTCACTTTTAGACATATTTATATCATAAGTTTCTATTTGTTATTCCATTTTAGATTCTATCAATGTATGAAATACAAACTTGCCATGGCTTTTCTTCAAAGGCTTATTTAAGACACTAATTGAATTGAAAACTCCAAGATGACTTGAATATTTCTGTAATGATAACAGTGGCTTGAGAACTGGTGTCAGCACTAAATTCTTAATGAAATAATGTTTTCAGTATAAGGAAGTTCCAGTGTTTTCATGTTGAAAATTGTACTAAGAGAAGAAAGCCTAAATATCACAAAGGGCTTATTCAGGGGGAAAATGGGCTGTTATTTATGATGATTAAACATTTAAAACTCACACAAATGCCTAACAACAGGGACATAGTTAAGTAAATTATAGAACATGGGCAAAATGATGTATTGTCGGCGTCTTAAAAGGACATTTACAAAAGTGGGTCATAATACGGATACTATTTAGTTGAGCAAAAAGATATAATAGCACATTCCTTTTAGTCACAACTAACAACACAGGCATTGTCCCAAAGTGACTAGAGGAAAACACAGAAAATGTCAACAATGGCTGTCCTGGGGTGGCCAAATTTGCCATTTGACTGTGTTCTAATTTTCTGTACATTCCATGCCGTTAAGATGTTTCTGAGTTTGTATTTGTAAGAAAAGAAAAAATAAAGAAGGGATGGGGAGAGAGAGGGGGAAGGAGGAAAGGAGGGAGGGAGGGAGGAAGGGAGGGAGGGAGGGAAGGAGGGAAGGAGGGAGGAAGGAAGGGAGGGAGGAAAAACAAAAGCACCCTCAAAGGAATTTGCTCTTAAGCCACTACAAGAACACTTTGTGACTACAACCGGTAGTTTCATAAAAGAATGCAGAGAGTAAGGCCTATGAGTTAGGCCCAATTTTCACTCCCAAGCCACAGCACAACCAACATCAAGATACTAACACTTCTTGAGTAGGGAGAGTTCTACTCAAAAGAGGAAAGAAGTGTTCAATGACACTCACACACCCTCGAATCCCCATACCACTCTGCAAAGGCAAGAGCACATTCAGACAGAGGTGGACTCTTCCTGGCTCTGTGATTTTGAATGACTCACTCCACCTCCAAGCCTCTAATTCTTCACTCATCAAGAGAGAGACGTTAGCGAATGTTCCTACCTGGAGTTGAAACCCTAAGACAGAGACCAGTGCCAAGAAGCAGAAAGCCAAGATGCTTAGGTCCATGGTAAGAGCACCAACTCTGAAAAGTGGGAGGCCTGTATCTCTCGCAGGTGGAGGCTTTTCCTAAATAGTCATCCTACAGACAGCCAAGAGAGAAACGGGTCTCCATTCAGCTTATATGACACAAAGGGGTTCCTGAACTCACAGCGAAAGCATAATCCAACCTTTATATATGTTAACCCCACACTAAGTCAGTTCAAAGAGGGCAACCTGCATTGGAATCCCTACTCCACACTTTATTAGCAGAATCACCAGGACAACTTATTTAAATCCTCTCTTCCACAGTCCCTTAGAGTTAAGAGATAAAAAAGTGGGTATCTATTTCAAAATTTCAAACATTGGGCTAGATACACAGTGAATACTCAGTAGATGGTGGCCAGTATTGCTTCTGCATTTTGGGTGAGAAAACTAGAAAGCAGGTGGGTTCTCCAAGATCCAACCTGTAGAACCAGAGGGCGAGCCAACAATCCAGGCTTTTGCTTCAATCTCAACTTCTGGGTGTCCCTATTCCCTGAAGGGACAATGCTCTTTTTCTATCAATGTCCTATATTCTTTTTTAAAATTATTTTATTATTTTCTCTCAATGTAGCATTATCCAGACACTCATCCCTTCTCTATTTTCTCCCAGATCTATTGAGGCATGATTGACCAACAGCAATTTTCTATACTGAAGGTCTACACTGTGATTATTTGGTACACATAATACATTGTGATGTGATGACCACAATCAAATGGATTAGCTTGAGCATCCCCTCACACGGTTGCCCATCTCTGCCTTGCCATGGTGAGAACACCAAGATCTGCCCTCTTCCAAACTGTCAGGCATACAAAGCTTTCTAACTACTGTCACTTTACTGTGTGGCAGACCCAGAATTCCTTGTCTGATAACTAAGTTTGTGCCTTCCCAACAATGTCTCTCCAGACCCCCCTCTGGCAACTACAATTCCACTACAGTTTGACTTTTAGTTTCTGTGAGTAACTTTTTAAAATTCCTCTTACATGTGAGATCAACCAGTATTGGCATAGTTCATTCAAAATAATGTTCTCCAAGTTCAGCTACATTGTCATAAATCACAAAATTTCCTTTAGCTAAATAATATATATGTATATATGTATGTATATGTATATATATATATGCGCACACACACTGTGTGTGTGTTTGTGTGCATCTGTCTATATTCATCAACAAGCTCTTTGAGATAGGATGCTCACTTTTTTTTTCAGATATGATTTTTGCTGTTCTCTTGAGCGTGCAGTTGAGAAGCCAAGGAAGCTCCACTATACCCACAGAGGCTCTGGTGAACAACAGTCCAGGCTCTAACTTAGGCCATCACAGACTTTCTGATCCTAATTACAGGCAGTTAGTCAAACAACCAGTGAGACAATTCTGCAACATAGAAGTATGTTCTAAAACCACAGTGTGTTCTGGGAAGAAGATGCAATAGAGTGAGAAGGAGATTGAGGGCAACATGGAAAACTGCCTGAGGAGTCTTCTTGGTTGGATGCAGCAGCTGGAGTTTAGAGCTGTCCCAATCAAATGCCAAAGTTGCGTAAGAACTGGCATTTCTGGAAAACAGTTGCCTGGGTTCTAAGCAGCAAAACCACATGCACCACGTGCCTCCCACCAGCCAGTCTCTGTCTCAGTTTTGAGTTGCAGCAAATACTCATCCTTTTCTCAAGTCTCAGATGGTATTCGCCTTTGCCGGCACAGATCCTCCCTGGCAACCAGTCTGCCTGAGTAGCAGGCAATGTCCCCAACACACCCACAGTCTGAAAGATAACTGCACCGACCAGCTGAAGCAGGTATTCAGTCACCAGGAGCAGAAAGGGCAGCATTTCCATTTCCCAGCAATGGCTACAGAGGAAATGCAAGTGTTGTCCAGGACCTGAGCCAGTATCCCTGGGGTCCTGGGATGGAAATGGACGTTGTCTTCTCAGTCTGAGCCTCGCTTCATCTTCCCGTTTTGTGCAGTTTCACTCCCGTGCTGTTAGCGGTAATTTCACATTTGCTAAATTCCCACATTGTCCTCCTCATGAGTAGACTCAGGACAAGTGATCCTTTCTCCCTGAGATAACTGGATAATGTTTCTTTCTACTGGGCCCTCAAGGTGTTTAGTTTCTACTTACAGATCACTTTCTTAATTATGAAATAGTTCAGACACAGGGAAAAAAGTAAAGCTTTTTAAAACTCTGATTACTAAGCATCGGAGATAACTCAGTTGGTAAAGGGTCTGCCTTGCAAACACCAAAATATGAATTTGATCCCCAGAACACACAGGAGTTTAAAAAAAAGCCAGGCATGGAGGCCCATGCTTGTAATCTCAGCACTGAGACAGTAGAGTCATAAGTCCCTCCAGCTTGCAAGCCAGTTAGTAAAACCTACTTGGCAATTTGCAGGCCAGTAAAAGACACAGTCTCTAAAACAAAATAAACAAAACCAAAGCTGTGAGTGTTAGCACACATGACCAAAAACAAAGATGAAGTCACCTGAGGAACAATGTGCAAGATTATCCTGTGACCACACACTGACCACACACTGTGACCACACACTGACCACACACTGTGACCACACACTGTGACCACACACTGTGACCACACACTGTGACCACACACTATGACCATACACTGTGACCACACACTGACCACACACTGTGACCACACACTATGACCATACACTGTGACCACACACTGACCACACACTGTGACCACACACTGACCACACACTGTGACCACACACTGACCACACACTGTGACCACACACTGACCACACACTTAACCACACACTGTGACCACACACTGTGACCACACACTGACCACACACTGTGACCACACACTGTGACCACACACTGACCACACACTGTGACCACACACTGTGACCACACACTGACCACACACTGTGACCACACACTTAACCACACACTGACCACACACTGTGACCACACACTGTTACCACACACTGACCACACACTGTGACCACACACTGACCACACACTGACCGCACACTCTGACCACATACTCTGACCACACACTGTGACCCCACACTGTGACCACACACTGTGACCACACACTGACCACACACTGTGACCACACACTGTGACCACACACTAACCACACACTGTGACCACACACTGTGACCACACACTGACCACACACTGTGACCACACACTGACCACACACTGTGACCACACACTTAACCACACACTGTGACCACACACTGACCATACACTGTGACCACATACTGTGACCACACACTGTGACCACACACTGTGACCACACACTGTGACCACACACTGACCACACACTGTGACCACACACTGTGACCACACACTCTGACCACATACTTGACCACACACTGTGACCCCACACTGTGACCACACACTGACCATACACTGTGACCACACACTGTGACCACACACTCTGACCACATACTCTGACCATACACTGTGACCACACACTGACCACACACTGTGACCACACACTGACCATACACTGTGATCACACACTGTGACCCCACACTTAACCACACACTGACCACACACTGTGACCACACACTGTGACCACACACTGACCACACACTGTGAGCACACACTGTGACCACACACTGACCATACACTGTGATCACACACTGATCATACACTGTGACCACACACTGACCATACACTGTGACCACACACTGTGACCACACACTGACCACACACTGTGACCACACACTGTTACTACACACTGTGACCACACACTGTGACCACACACTGTGACCACACACTGTGACCACACACTGACCACACACTGTGACCACACACTCTGACCACATACTCTGACCACACACTGACCACACACTGTGACCACACACTGTGACCACACACTGACCACACACTGTGACCACACACTGACCACACACTGTGACCACACACTCTGACCACACACTTAACCACACACTGTGACCACACACTGACCATACACTGTGACCACACACTGTGACCACACACTCTGACCACATACTCTGACCACACACTGACCACACACTGTGACCACACACTGTGACCACACACTGACCACACACTGTGACCACACACTGACCACACACTGACCACACACTTGACCACACACTGTGACCCCACACTGTGACCACACACTTAACCACACTGACCACACACTTGTACACATGTACACATAAATCATGTGGCCTAAAAAGTGGAATATTATCATTGCATCTGAATCCCTATTATATGTCTTTCTGATCACATGTTCCTCCCTTTTATGTTTCTTGATTCCTGTGCATATCTGTATGCTTTTGCTACATATGTGGATAATCTTAAATCTCTTTGGTCATGGTTAAACATTTTAAAACATGTCAGATGTAGCTAGTTTTCTTCAACGTCCTCATTTCTAGGGTGGACTGAAAAGATTGTTATAAGGACAAAATTAAGGAATACATATAAACAATATAATAATGTCTATCAAAACATGTGAACTAGCAGCACCATTATTTTTGCTTATTGTGTTTTGAAACTCATCCATTTAATTTTATTCAACTTATTTTAATCTCCTAGTACCACTAAATTCAAATGTACTTCTCCATGCTTGCATGGATGAACTTTTGTGTTGTTCCTAACCGTTGCTCCTGCAAAATATTTTGTGATCAATATTTTTTTCAAATGTTTCCTTGTGCATGCATTGGCAGGTCTTACTGGTTTATAGTAGTGGGCAATTTTTATAATTCTTATTTCATTTTAAGCTTTTTAGAGAAAAGCCTAGTAGAATTCAGGCAGTCAGTAATTGGTTTAGCACATGTTCATCCTGCCCTTGCATAGACAGCATGAAGGTCACAGTGACAAAATTCAAATGTGAAATAACAGTGACTGTCTGCAAATATATATATATATATATATATATATATATATATATATACATATCCTTGAAGACAGACTGCACAGCCAGAACCATGGTCCTTTATGAGGTCAGGAGCTAATTTTCATTAAGTGTTCATATTGGATTAAGCATTCCAGCCCCAGTTGCTAGTTGGGCTCAACACTTACCTCACTGAGTCCAATTTTATCTATTGAGGAAGCACTGTTTATTGTGTTTAAGTGCTGAAAACCAAATTCAGGTTCCTAAATCACCCCTTACTAAGTGTGTGATCTTGGACAAAGAACTTAACTCTGATAGATTCCTGTTGGGAAGTATTAGTTTAAGATGTGTTACATTCGTTTATGCTGTGGCACATTTGTTTAATGATGCAAAGATGTGTTGCACTCTTTTATGTTGCATTTGTTTAACTCTGTAAAGCTGTGTCATGTTGCCTGCCTGAAACATCTGCTTGGTTTAATAAAGAGCTGAATGGCCAAGAGCTAGGCTGGGGAGGGATAGGTAGGGTTGCCAGGCAGAGAGAATAAATAGGAGAAGAAGAGAACAGGGAGGAATGAGAAAAGGAGGAGAGGAGGAGGCCAGGCGCCAGGCACACAGCCACAAAAACAGCCATGGAGTAAAAAGGAAAGAAAGGCATATAAAATAGAAAAGGGTAAAAACCCAGAGGCAAAAGATAGACAGGATAATTTAAGAAGAGCTGACTAGAAACAAGCTAAGGCCTGGCATTCATAAATAAAAATAAGTCTCGATATTTATTTGGGTGCTGGGTGGCGGACCCCCAAAGAGCAACGAGTGAAAAAAAACACTACAGATTCCTGCTTCCTGGTCTGTAGATTAGTGCTATTTCTTTTATTTACCTAAGAGAAGTTTTATGAGAAAATGCAAGTGCTTTCTTAGTCCCAGACAGGCGATACGTGTTCGGTGATTAGCACTCCAATGATGACAGTGGTAATGAGGCTATCCTCAAGCCAAGATGGGTGCCCTTACAAGAGTCACCACATCATTCTTTCTATCCTTTCTGAAAGCTTCACCCATGCATAAAATGTGGTTTTAATTTTTTTAACCAATAAAATTTTTGTGATGAAGAAAAACAATTGATAACTCCCAGTGTTGATTTATTGTTATTATTACTGTTACTGTAACAGTGCAGTGTTACAAGGTCACACAGAAGTGTATATAATATACCACCAATCGAGCCTACCCCCAACTCTCCCTCCCTAGCCATGTCATTCATTCATTTTGACTCTGCTCGCCACACATTGGATCCATGCTCCAGAGCTACACAGGCAGCTTCACACTCCCACCTCTAGAGGGAGCCTACAGTGTGATGAGTCCATTGCTCTGATTTCTAGGAAAAACTTGAATCCCTCCCTATCTGTGGCCATCACTATAGCAAGGGATCCTAAAAGTCCCCAGCATCTTTTCCCAAGCTCCATTCACACAAGGCTGTTTGAATGCCTTGAGAAATTAATTTTGCTAGAATTGGATTTCATTGTAGAGTAGTCTTCAGCTTTCCACAGCAGCCCCTAAGAATTTTTCCTAAATTAAGTCAGTGGTACATAGATGCCTATAGACATAGTCCTTGACTCTTGGCCTCTTCGCTGCAGCTGAACTTTAGAGCTAGACTCATTGTGGAATTTCTGGAACCTCCTTATCTGTTTGTCAAACACCCTCCAGGTTCTGTGGTTCTTTTGTTTTATATCATAAACTTGTATTTAAGGACTCAACTCTGTGTCAGAATGTGTTTACATCCCTAAAATTACTGCCTCCTGCCAGCAGTTGGGAAATAACCAATGGGCACGTGCGGCTCGTGGGAAGAGTCTATGCATTGTCCTTGCTAGCCCAAGAGATGCAGTGTTACAAGGCCATCTCCACTCAAGTGTATAACATATCTTGAGCTTGCCCATCCCCCACACTCCTCTTTCCTAGCCTTCTAGAATGATTCCGTAGCTCCATTCTCTTTCTGAAGGACAGACAGCAGATGAGAGCGTTGCTGCAGACTTGTTGAGTAGAGTAGAGATTTGGCCTGGCACTGTTCTCAAAGTCAGACCAAGGACACACTGAATTTATTGAAAAACCAACTTTGACCCAATAATGAAAAATTTTATTTTTGCTAAAAATCACTGACTTCAATGGTGTAGCCACTGGTACATTGTCTGTGCTCCAGTACATATTCCCACACCCATGTTCCTTAAGCAACCTTAACTTATACTCAAAAGCCATAAAAGTGCGAGGGAACTTACTGGAAATAAGGGGTTCAGCAAAAGTGGAGAGATTAGAGGAGTAATGGGGTGGGTATTATCAAAACACATTATGTACATGCATGACATCATGAAAGAACAAATAAACTAGATTTTTAAAAACCCACTGACTTCTGTATCTCTGGACACACTCAACTCAAGTCCTATCAGGAACAGCACAGAAGGGAGAAAAATGCTCCACCTCCAAAGCTCCGCAAATCTCTCATGAAGACGTGTTTCCTGGTTCACTACTTTCTAAAGCTATCCATTTGGCTCTTTGTGAGTATTTTTCCCCTCTAGAAAAACAAAAGACCTGTGTCTCAACTCACTGGTTTGTAAGTAGTACTGTGAAATCAGGAGGAAATAATTAACGGCGTGCCTAGCGGGAGAGGGAGAGGAGATGAAGCTAGCGAAAGTTGCACGGATCACTGGTTGATGAGGAGAGCTAGAAATGGGCAGGAGGGCAGCAGAGGCGTGAGAACACAGAAGAGCTTGGCTCATTGAGTGTGAGTCCTGGAATGACTTGACTTAGGGCCATCAGGGCAATGGTAGAAATAGATGTTAATAGGTAAGGGTAGTTTCCAAACTATTTTATACCAAGTACGGCATGGCTCTGAACCAACTGAAATGGAGACCAGCCAATTCAGGTCCCTGTGAAATGTCAGGCAACTGAGTGGCCTGCCAGTAAGCCTAAGAAGTAACTTCTGGCCAGATTATCCTAAACCAGGAGAAGTACAGTCACATTTGCAATTGAGATCATCCTTGGAGGAGGCTGGACTGCTAAATGTCTTAATGGCTGTGAATGTGTGAAGCTGATAGAATTTACTTAGCAAGTCATTTCAAAATGAAATTCTGGTTGGAGTCCTAAATGCAGCTATGGAAAGAAGCTTGTACAGTGGTCTTGGGTGGCAGCAGCTGCCACAGTAAAGCCCACAATAGGCCAAAATAAAAATCAAGTCTCTGGTTTATGAAAAACAAAGGTTTATCTCAATTTCTTGAAAGTCTCATTTGTGCCAGAGTGACTTTTCAGGCGAGGCCTGACTTGGCATTGACAACTGAGTTTATTTATCACAAACAGCAACTCACCTATTTATACTTTCTTTTCCTGATGACACATGAACTGGTCAAGACAGGAAGGTAAACAGCAGTTAATTTAAAGCAAGATTTTCCCAGACAAACAACCCGTAAATCAAGTGACCTCCAAGCAGAGGCACCATGTCACCGCACTGGAATTTCTCTATTCTTTTGACTGGAGAGTCATCTGCACGGAGGACTAAGAGTCACTTCCCAGTGTGCAGTGAAGGGCTTTCTATTAGATCCGAAAGAGGACTAAGCCCTAAGCAGGATCTTAGACCATCAGTCAGTGAATTGTCAGGAATGTTTGTTGTCAAATGCCTGGAGCATAATGAGATGCCTTTGTAGAGGAATATGACAAAACCCAAAGCACCCTGAGATGACTTCTAGGGACAAGTCACTGGGGATCCTTTAGGACTGGACCAGTGTTCTAAGTGGCACTTGTATGTTTAGTTAAGTGACCAGGGATGTCCTCATTCTTTTGTAGGGAGATATTGTTGGCAAAGCTGACCCCACTTCAGAAGGAGTCTTCTAAAGCAGGTCGTGAGATACTTCCCTAACTCCCAGGCACACAGCCTGTCAAAGGCCTAGGAGGTAAATGGTGTACTTGGAGCCAAGAATGTGACTAGGGGCAAGTGACCCCCCAGTCTCAGTGTCTGTGAGAGTAATCCTGTTCTAAGTTATGGCTGCTGTCATGGTTCCACGAAGCAAGAGAGCAATGCGTAAATGAACTAATAATTGTTGTGTAAGGGTCACATGGCAATGTTGTTATTCACATTGGTTCAGACAACACTGGGAGGGAGGAAGAGCAGAGTCTTCCCTCTACCTCGTGAACTCCTAGGGCCAAAATGGAAAATGGTCTTCAAAAGCTCTTAGAAACAAGACGCAGCTGGGACAGGGTTCGGGGTGTAGGATCAGGGGGCAAAATACTTCCCGTGTAAGCATGAGGGTCAGAATTCAGATCCCAGAACCCACATAAAAGCTGGGTGGAGTAGGAGACTGCCTGCAATCTCAGCATGCATCCTGAGACAGGGCATCTTTAAGGCAAGCTGGCTCACCAAAATATCACTGGTTTCAGCAAGAGACCCTATCTTACTTACATAAGGGAAAGAGTCATCAGGCGACATACTGGATGTCAGCCTCTGGCCTCCACATGCATGCCGGTATGCACATGGCCAGGTGAGTGAAAACGTGCACACGTACATACCATACACACATACAGAGAAGAAGAGGAGGAAAGAGATGATAATAATTATGTAGGGTCACCAGGAGTTGGTGGCGCACATCTTTAATATCAGCACTTGGGAGGCAGAGGGCAGGCAGATCTCTGTGAGTTCGAGGCCAGCCTGGTCTACCAAGTGAGTTTCAGGACCAGCTCCAAAACAATACAGAGAAACCCTGTCTCAAAAAAAACTAATAAACAAATAAATAAATAAAAATAATAATTATGTAGGGTTGTCTGGGCAGCTGGGGAGACCCAAGGGGCTGGTGGTGTTGGAAAAGGTAAAATTCAGTGAACAGAATATTGCTGGAAGAGAACTAATGTCAGAAACTGGAAGAAAAATAATTGTGGTCTTTGGATCAATAAATGCGTAGATAAACAGCCTAAGTATCCAACAGATGAAAGAGTAACTAATTTGCATCATGCCTACACAATAGAATATTAATATACCATAAGAAGAAATGACACACTAGCACATGATAAAACATGAATAAACCTAAACACATCATGCTGAGTGAAAGAAACCAGCCGAAAAGCTATGTGTCGTACAATTTCATTCAAATGAAACATCAGAATGAGGAATCTGTAGACACAGAAAGTAGTTAGTGATTGCTTAGAGCTGGGGTTTGCTTGGGGTTAAGGGATTAGGGGGGATAAGAAGCAATTGTTTTGTGGGTGGGGGAGGTGATGGATGTCCCTTGGAATCTGATAGAGGGTTTACTGCACAGTTGTGAATGCACTTCATGTTAACCAAACCGTTAACTTTAACGTGGTTCATTTTCCATTTAAAAAATACATAAAATACAATCGATTGGCTTTGCTTTAACTATAGCAGCTGATACATAAATAAGAATAATTTCTTGGGGATGGGGTGGGAGGAGGACAGAGCACACCTGCCGGGGGCGGCTTGCCCCGGGTGTGGAGAAGAAACCACAGGCCTGCCCTGAATTGCCTGTCATTTTGATGAGCAAATGTATGATGGGTGAGAGGGGCAGAATGGTTCATGTTCTGTGGAGAGAGGCAGATCTGAAGAGGTGAATGCAGAGAGGAGAAGGCTGACGTGGGAGGCCAGCCTGCCATCCGTAGCCACGGTAACGTCCAGATCTGGGCTGCTGCCAAGGGCCATGTCTGGGTCCGTAGTCCTATGGCAGCTGGGTCTGCGTTGATGTCCATGGCTCCTGTTATCATCATAGGCCGAGAGCTCTGCACCCACCACACGTGGCCACGCTGGCGCCCGAGGGCCATCCCAATCTGAGTCACCCCGGCACCATAGAGACCTCTAGGCTTGAGCTGCAGCCCAGGGCCACGTCCAGGTCTGTGGCCCGACCACAGCTAGGGTCTGTATTGATACCCACGGTGCCTGTTACCATCGAAGACCATGTGAATATCAGTGTCTCGGCCCCCCACCTGGGGCCATGTTAGTGTCCGAGAGCCACCCTGTAGCAGGATGGTGCCAGTCTGAGTGGCCTGTGCTGCCACCCATGGCCCTGGTGCTGATGGCCATGTCTGGGTCTGTGGTACTGCCGCATCTGGGTGTCTGTGTTGATGTACATTGCCTGTGTTACCACAGGGACCTATGTGAACCATGTGTTAAAGTACAAGGGGCACACTAAGCTGACCCGACTCCCTCACTGGTCCCAGGAGAATTGTTCCCCCATAAGAGAGCTGGCCCCACCCCTAGTAGGAGAGCACCCCTCACCACACACTTGGGAAATCGGGCTCCACCCCTCACCTGGGGATGGAGGTGGTCCCAGCTACCACCCAGACACACTACATCCAGGGCTTTGAGTTGGCGATCCCCAACATCTACGACATCTATAACAGGCTAGAGTGCGTGAAGGGACTGGTTCTATGGAACCAAAGACAAAGTATCTCCATGATTTCGGGCAACATCAGGACAGCAGAGAGGAGTTTAGGTGGGGGTCCAGTATTGATGGTGTACTGGAAGTCAGAGGCCTTGAACCTGAGCAACAACAAGTAAAGCTGTTTGGACAAATGGGTATACTGCATAATACACAGTAGCTCCTAAGAGAAATGAGGAGGGGATGGAGAGGAGGGAAAGATGGAGGAGCAAAATGGGTGTTTTTGTTTACTTGTTTGTTTGTTTGAGAGGGTTTTGTTTGTTTTTAATTAATATTTTTATTTTTGTTATTTTATTTTCTCATTGTCCTTTTGGGTGGACACTCCAAGGTGAAGGACTGACATGGAGGGACTGAGGAATGAGTGAGATTGGGATGCATAATGTAAAAGTCCCAAAGAATCAATAAAAAATTATGTTTAAAACTAATTTCTTAACTATTCATTACAGCAATTCATTATAAACCCAGAGATTTGTCTATTCAGAATATTTGTGTCAATTATCCTCTAAACGTTCCGTACTTTCTTTCTTCTTGGCATACATGTGTATGTGTGTATGCGTGTATGTCTGTAGTGTACGTGTGTTTGCATGTGTGGGGGCACATGTATGTGAACAGGTGCATTTGAAGAACAAGTGGTTCAGGTGTTTTCCTCAGTTGCTCTCCACTTTATTAACTGAGGCAGGAGCTCTCACTGCACTCAGATCTGGATGATCCCAGCTACTCTAGCTGGGTTTCCCTGTCTCTGCCTCTCAAATGCTGGCACTACAGGCGGCTGCCTCACCTGCCCCACTCTTACATAGGTTTTAAAGATCCAAATTCTGATCCTCATGATTGTGTGGCAAATGCTTTATCCATTAGGTCATCTTCTCAGCCTAAAATTTTCTGTACTTGCTGTGCCTCAGTTTCCTGATCTGTGAAGTGAGAATAATAATATTTGCCTCATCCATTCTTGAGATTGAGTATTAGATATAACATTGCAATCATGTAAATTTGTTTGCATTTATGTCACATCTTAACATGTGCATACTAGATAGGCTGTCTGTCATTACGCCTAATCCCCAGCTTTAGTGTATATAATTTATAAATTCCCTACTGTTGCCCTCCTTTCTAGTTTTCCAACAAGACAAACTCCTGTAATAGCAGATAACTAGTTTTACAGAGGAAATGTCATTGCTCTTGCTTTTTTCTTGGAAGCAGTACCTGTGTAGCAAGTTATACTTTCTTGATCAAAGGCATTTCTCACATAGTCATTAAGTCCTCAGACTAGAAAAAAAATCATGCAATGTCTAAAGCTGTGCATGTTCCAGAAGAATTCGTCACAGAACAGAACTGACAATAGGTCTGTTCTCTAGGACGTCCAGTGCCTTCCCTTCCTCATTAATAGCAGCATGTGTAGTTCCCATAGTCTGCTTCCCATCACAGTCATTTGACTAGAAGTTGTCACATGACCCATTGGGACACATAGAAGAAGGCTGGGAAACACATGATACTATATGATGTATTTACATAGCCATTGTTTCTTCCATACATTTTCACATTAGTCCAAAGAACTCTAAGCCAGAAGTTCTCTTCTGATTCTGCCTTGACCTTGTAAATGTGTTCCTTGGAACTGTGCTCCAGACTTTTTATTACAGTTCCCTTGGGATCCTGTGGCCACATTCTTGCCTTAACTCTGAACTTCAGTTCTTGTGATGAAGAACACTGTTACTGGGTGCAGTTCCTCTGAGTGCCTGTTACCAAAGCTCACCTTATCTACTTATTACACTTATGTAATCTGATAACAGATTCTGTGCTCTGAATATACTGCAGATGTAACCTGGCTTCTTGCCTTCTCTGGACTTGTTGACTATACTTTCTCTGGCTGATTCCAGAACCTTCCTTTTATTTTCTGTTCTCCTTTGTCATATTTGGTTATTCACAATCTGACCCATTCTCACTACCATCAGGATCTGGTTCTGACAAAGAAAATGGGAAAAATAAAGAAAATGGTGGAAAAGTTCAGAGCAAGTGAGGCAGAATAAAGGCATGTGATATAATTAGTGCTCATTACATGTGGAATGAGATTTATGTCTAAAAGTCACTGAGCCTTTCTGAAATTTCTGTTTCTTCATCTATAGTATGAATAAGGTAGACCAGATGGACATTAAGGACCTTCCATCATTTGTAATGTGTGATTCTCTAAGTAGATAAGAACTTTGTTTAAAATCTTTTGGGATCCTTTGAGAATCAGAGAGAAGAAAGCCAGAGCATGCATATTAACTAGGAAGTATTTTGCCAAAATTTTAAGTGGAAATTATTATTATTTAGAAGCATCTAGTCCTAAATGTTAACTATTTTCTAGCAATTTCCTGGACAAAACCTGGAACCTTTACTTCTAAAATGGAAAAAGGGAAAGTTAACTTTTAATATATTTCATCCAAACATGATGAACGTATTAAAATTGCACAAGTAGAAAATTTATAAAGCACTTTTTATTCTGCCCATTTTTATAGTAGTCAAAAGAGACTGAAATTCAGTATGTTCTCAAATTAGCTAAAGAAAGCCCTTGTCAGATTCCCCTCAATTCATCTGGTTATTATTATTAAAACATTATGGGGTATATGTACTTTCCATCAGAAAAAAATTAACAATCCCTTCAAAAAATGTCATTTCATAGGTTTTGAAACATGAAAGCTGCGTTAAGGGAGCTATCAAAGCAGTCTGAAGTACGGTGTGAGCTGTCGAGGGAAAAAACATGAAGGAGTTTTCAATAACTGGAAGTTCAGTGGATTCTAATGCCAAAGGCTGGGGTTGTAAGAACACTTGTTGGAATTCTTAAAGGCAGTTGTTCATTGCCTACAAAGAGGCAAATCCTGAGTCACCTGGACCACATTACACTGTCTGGGACATGAAAGGTGCAAAGAGGGGTCCACTCAAAGGCAGCCCTGACACAGGTGCACTCATAAAAGAGATGAGTTCTATTTGTGATATAGCCCTGCTCCTAACACAGCAACTCTAATAAGAAAATACTCTTGAGTAGGATACAGTAGAATGAGCAAGACCTGTAGTCTGACAGACTTGGAGCCATGTCTGAATTCCTGGCTTCCCACTCATCAGCTTGGTGACCTTGGGCCAGCACAGGGTATGATTCATAAAAGTCACTCAAGAAGTCTCTCTTGACCCAACCCATTGAACCAAGGAAATACTGCTCTGACCACAATTAACTTCTCTTGCCGTAGTATTAAGAGTATGGACTCAAAAGGCAGACTCCATGGAATCAGATCCTGACTATACAAGTACTTAATTCTCTAGATTCAATTTCTTCATCTGTGAAGTGAAGATAATAATCATATCTACTCATAAATCATATACAAGGATAACACCAACTGGAAAACTAAGTAATAGTGGAGAGACTACATTAATAGCCCCTACCTGATGATAAGGCTGATGACTACCTTATGTGATATCCTAGAACCTTCATCCTGTGACTGATAAAAGCAGAGACAGATACTCACAGCTAAACACTGAACTGACCCCCTGGAACCCAGCGCAGAGATGGAGGAGTAATGAGCAAGGCGGTCAAGACCATGCTGGTGAAACCCACAAAGACATCTGACTGGACAAGGGGGAGCTCTTGAACCCCAGACTGATGACTAAGAGGCCAACAGAGGACTGATCCAGACTCCATGAATGTAGTGTGAGTGAGGAGACCTCAGAAAGCTCTGGGGCCTTGGGTAGTAGACTAGTGCTCACCATGGCACACAAATGAACTTTGGGAGCCCATTCCACATGTCTGTGTGAGACTCACATGCTATATGCAATAATGTTGTCTTGTAAAATATTAAGCATAAAGCCAAAATGAGGAATACTGGTTGATATTTTTATCTTACTACAATTGTGGCATGTGACACTTTTAAGAAAACCTCCAAAGCATCAAGAGACCCTGTTATGACATGTGTTAAAATCCTCAACCTGTTGGGAAGAACTCTGCCAATGCCTGGAGGAAGGAATCTGTCTGCTTAGTGCAGAGTTCCTTGCCCATTGCAAGTGTTTGCTCACCTTTGTTATGTGAGCGGCGGAAGGCTGGGGAACTGCTGACCTTCCACACTCGTTCCTCACAGTAACCATAAACTAGGAAACGTGCTGGAGTGAGTCATTTTCCTGGCAGCAAGCCAAGCCCACCTTCATCATCTCCACCCAATTTCTTTGGTTTTTTTTTTTTTTTTTTTTTTGGTTGGTTGGTTTTCATTCGCAGTCACACTGAATCCTTAGTCACTCTGTGCAGAAGGGTCCATAGCATGCCAGGTTTATAGATGATCATTCTGAGAACAAATGGAAGACTAAATAACTGTCCTGAGGCCAAATGCAGAGTAACCAATGAGCCAGGACTCAAATGCTACTTCTTTGTCTTCTAAATTCTGACTATTCCCGGCCTCAGTGTACCTCCTCTGAAGGAGTGGTCAGAAAGTGTACTCTCAGGTCTTACTGAACTGCGGAGGCTTCCTTAGATAATCTAAATTGCTTTCTATTTATCTTTGCCTTGTTGCTAGGCATAAACAAGAAAACTTGGATCTCCAAATCTGAAGGGCAGTTGGGTAAAAGGTTCCTTGTTGCTATTTTAGAGTAGCCATCCTTAGCTAAGTGGCTTATCTTAGATCTGGAGACTGACTTGATCACATCCAGCAATTGTCTGTGAAAATTCTGTCTTCTTATTGGTTACAGTGAGATTCCCAGACAGTGTTCTGTTTGTCCAAATAAGGCAACTAATTAAGGCTCACCTTCCTATGTCTCTTTGGAAGTAGTAATGAAGTCACCCTCTCCAAAGGGAACATGGATTTTATAAAGTACTTCCTCGATGGCCTTTCTTCTTGAAGACAGATAAATTATACATACATACATACACATGCATACATACAATTCTCCCATGTTGTACTTGTCAACAGAGCTCACTGGTCATTGCAGGTTGAGCTGGAATGTTCTCCCTCCCAAAAGTCTACAATTCTGGCTCTGATCTGGTACAGTGTGAGGAGTCTCTGCAGGCTTTTGAACCAATTGGAAAGTTCTTTCTAATAAAACCACAAACTGAACAAAACAACCCAATGACATTCTTGGTCAAGTGACCAAATACCTTTACTTCTCTTGCCTGGGCTGTGATGGTCTTTGTAATTGTAATGATGAAGAAGATGGGCCAGTTAGAGAAACAAAAACCAGGGAACATGATCTCAGTTCCCAGGAGACTTCTTGTATCCCCTGTCCAGGCAGGCTTGGACCATGGTGAGATTTAGCTCACGGGGAGTGTGTTGATTTGGTCAGGTTGCCATAACAAGATGCCACAGGTAATGTGACTTATACAGCAAAAATTCATTTTCTTACATTTCAAGAGACTACAAGGTTATGATTCCAGCAGGTTGGGATTCATCTGAGCTCAGCCTCTTGACTTGGAGATGCTATTGCTATTACTGCCTCACGGCCTCCAGTTTCTGCTTCTCTCCAGCCTTCCACAGAGACTGAGTGACAATTAGACATTTGGCTTGATAGACTGGTTCCCTATTTCCCTTAGATCCACTGTTTACTCAACGCACACCTAAGGCCATACTATAACACCTTCACTGGACCCCCATTGCCTCCAAAGTAATACCGTTATCTCATTTCTGTCTGGTTCAACCTACCTCCAGCCCCCTTGCTTAATACCACTACACTGTTACCCTCACCTCCCAGATAGGGAACTGATCTGGCTGTGGCTTTCTATCTCATGTCTCCAGGCTTGAAGAGGTGTCTAAAGATAATATTTCAAAGGCATGTCTTCAGGACATACACACATACCCCAAGTTGCCAAGGAGATGACTTCTCTGTATTCTACAGTCCCATAGCACTGAACATTCTATATCTATGCTTATCATTATCTTAAATGGCATCAGTTTCTCCATATTGCCTCTCTAGGATGCGGGCTCCTGAGCAAAAGCACATTCCCTTATCTACCACCGTAAGTGTGGGGCTATGTGTACCAGTATCCCACATCTAGTAGTCCTATACCTAGTAAACAGGTACTAAATAAAGGTAGGTTAAATAATGGAGCCTCTTCATGGTGTCGATCGCATTGATGATCTACGCTGTGGTATTCATGGGTTACCTAGTAACGTCCTCTGCCGACATAAGTAATAAACAATCTATGGATGGCATCCCTGATCCACCCACCTGAAGCAACACTTCAGTCAGTGGAAGTGCTATAAAGTGCAGCAGTTATGTTAAAATTAGATACAAGAAATAAGAGCTGGAGACAGCTGACCTCAAACGTCCCTAGAACTTAGATTTCCTAGGGGAGACCTTACCCACTCCTTGGAGCAGATGGGAGGAGAGAAGAGTAGGGGGAGCGGGAGGAGAGGAGGGAGGGGGAACTGGAATTGAAATGTAATAAATAAATAAACAAACAAATAAATAAATAGATGTCCCTACAACTTGCCACTATGGTGTGCAGCCCACACACTTCACTGTGGCTGTCTGAGTCCTAGTACAACCAAATATTCTGTAAACCTGTGATGAATGAAACCCCTTATTCTTGTTATTTCTTGTGAAGTAATCCAGGAAAAGAATGCAGAAAAATGCCCAATAGTGGCTAAAGACTGAAGCAAAACAACTACTTGCCCTGCCCATTACAGAATAAATCAAAGCTGGAGGAGACACAAGGAAGACAAAAAACAAATGCCTGACTCAATATTTTTCTCCAAACACTTCTTTTGGGCACAGAGTTTTACTCAAGTAAATATTATAAAAACTGAACAATATATACAGACTTCAAGACACCTAGATACTTACAGGGTATCTCTAAGTGAAGTATCAAAAACAAACTCAGTATATGTAAGGTAAAATATGAGAAATGTCTCTCCAGAATAATTCTGGTTCTTATCATTTGTGTCCAATATGAATAATGCCATCATCAGTCATCCAGTTATGGTGACAATGTTCCTTGAACCCCTGACCCCTTTCTCTCATCCAACCCCAGGGCACATCTGTCACCAGGTCCTGTTCTTTTTATTTCTATAATACATTTATCCTTAAGTTTCTCTCCACCTGTGTCCCATCATCTGAACCAAGGCTGCCATCTCATTATCCAGACAATTGCAGAAAACCCAATTCATCAGTATATTCTTAGTCCCCACCAAAAATTCTCTTTGTTGCTATAGCCAAAGTGATCTTCTGGGGGAGGAGGAAATTTATTGTGTTTCTCTTCAGTTCAAAGCTTATAATGATTTTTTGCTGTAAGGTTACAAACCTTAGCCCTAAACAAACCACCCACACACCACACAACCCTGGTCCATTATGCTCCTTCCCTTCCAAAAGCCTTGAGAACCTATCTTGTCTCCATCTAGACAGCACAGCTGAATGCTACTTCAACCACTCAGACTGATTAACTACCTTTATTGTTGTTATATTAAAAATATAGAATCATTCTTTACCATAGAGTTTCTACGTGTTGCTATTACTACTACTACTACTATTGTAGAACAGCTAATGCAAAATCCACCCTTTAAAACAGACATATAAATATGAAACACTTAAAATGTTATTGTGAGCTATTATAAGTGCACATACTGTACAACAGATCTCTAGAACTTCATTTTGCACAACTGAAATTTTACCTCATTTCATCCTTTCCTGAACCCATGGCAACCATAATTATACAGGTTTGACTATTTGGTAAATGTCAGATGTGTGCAATTGTGCAGTATTTGTCCAGCTGTAACTGGCTCATTTTGTTGTGCTAAATGACCTCAGGGTTCCATGTTGTTTAATTTTGTAGGGTTTCCTTTGTTTTCAAAGATGAATAGTATTCTCTGTTGAACATGCATACCATACCATATTTTTAATCCATTCATTTATCAAGGGATATTTGAAATGTTTCCACATCCTGGCTGTTGTGAACAGGACTGCAATGCACATAGAATGCTAATATTTGTTTGAGATACTGATTTCAACTCTTTGAAAAAAATACCAGGAGCAACATTGTTAGATTATGTGGTAGACTTTTTATTTTATTTCATTTTTGAGCAATCTCCTTACTTTGCTCCCTTGCAACAGTTTACATCCCTAGCAATAAGGCAGAGTTTCAGCTTTCTAAAATCTCCAGCCAGCATTTGTTATATTTTATTTGACAATGGCTATCCTCACACAAGTGAAGTGATAGCACATTTAATTTGCATTTCCCTAATGACTAAGGACACTGAACATCTTTTCCTGTACCTGTTGACAGTTGTTTGTTTTTGGAGAAATGTCTGTTTGAGTCCTTTGCTCCTATTTTATTCAAATTGGTGGGGGGGGGCATTTTTTCTTTGTTTTTGTCCCCTTCTTGGAGATAGTGTCTCTTATATTCAAGTCTGGCCTCAAACACACTATGTAGTCAAAAATGATATCTTAGTTAGGGTTTCTATTGCTGTGAAGAGATACCATGATCACAGCAACTCTTATAAAGGAAAACATTCCATTGTGGTGGCTGATAGTTCAGAGGTTCAATACATTATCATCACGGAGGGCCATGGAAGCATGCAGGGAGCTGAAGAGAGAGCTAGGAATTCTACATCTTTGAACTGAAGGAAAACAGTAAGTGAACTGAGACACTGGACATGGCCTGAGCATATATGTGACCTAAAAGCCTGTCTCCATAATGACACACTTCCTCCAACAAGGCCATACCTACTCTAACCAATCCACACCTCTTAATAGGACCATTCCTTATGAAAATCTAGAACTTGACTTCCTTCCTGGATCACTGGGATTATAGGATACACAGATACACTCGGTTTATGTGGTGATGTAGTGCTAAGCATGCCTTTATGTGTACCAAGCTAACGCACCACCAGCTGAGGAATATTCCAACAGCCAGGTTAGGTTTGGTGTTACTTTGATTTTGTTTTTGTCGCTCTTATTTCCACTGAGTCATGTTCCTTTTATATTTTAAGCTATGTGGTTTGCAAACATTTTCTTCGGTTCTTCAGACCACCAGCCATTATGCTGACTGTTAGTTTTGCTGTGCCAGGGTGTTTGAATCGCTGCAGTTCCAATTGTATATTTAGCTTCTGTTTCCTGGGGGTGTGTATCAAAAAGAAATCATTTCCCAGACCAAAGAAGCAAAGTTTCCAGTCTAATGTTTTAATTCTTGTATTCATTTCAATCCATATGGATCTAATATCAAATTTTGCATGTATACAACCAGTTTTCCGAACACTCTTGTTGAAGTTAACTAACTCTTTATTTTTCAGGAATTATTTCAACTATAGCTTCTTCATGGAAGCCTTGTCTAAACACATAACACATACACCCCCCCAAACCACCCACACCCAGGCTCTAGCTCTCTACATACTGTTGTAGAATTGTCTATAACCGCTTTGTTGTATTTCTTCTACTAAAATGGTTTTTTAAGTAATTGGATAATATTGTCATCCTCATTTGAAAGTAAACTTCTGTTTTTTGTTTTTGATTTTGTTTTTTGAACTGCATTCCTACTGCCCACTCCATTATATAATACAAAGCACTTGCTGGTTCCACAAGTTTTTGCATAACAAATGGTATCATTCTGTTTGGTAATTTTGAATGAATGACAAATCACTTCACCTTGTGTTTTGTGAGTGAGTTCTACCTAAATGAGTATTGCTTTGGGACCTTTCAATTTCTTTTCTTGGAACTAGCATTATACATGTTACACAGAGTACACTCACTGAAGAAAAAAATGAATGAGTGAGTGTGAATTAATGATAAAGGCAATATACAGCAAACCAACAGCCAGCATCAAGCTAAATGGAGAGAAACTCAACATGATTCCTCTAAAATCAGTAACAACACAAGATTGTCCACTCTCTCCATATATCTTCAACGTTGTACTTGAAGTTCTAGCTAGAACAACCAGAAAAAAAAGAGAGATCAAGGGGATATAAATTGGAAAGGAAGAAGTCAAACTTTCACTATTTGCAGATGATATGATAGTTTACATAAGTGTCCAGAAAAATTCTACCAGAGAACTCCTACAGCTGATAAACACCTTCAGCAAAGTGGCAGGATACAAGTATAACTTGAAAAAATCAGTAGCCCTACTATATATAGACAATAAAGGGGCTCAGAAAAAAATCAGAGAAACATCACCCTTTACAATAGCCACAAACAACATAAAATATCTTGGGGTAACTCTAACCAATCAGGTGAAAGACCTATGACAAGAACTTTGAGTCATTAAAGAAAGAAATGAAAGAAGATACCAGAAAATGGAAAGATGTCCCATGCTCTTGGATAAGTAGGATCAGCATAGAAAAAAATGGCAATCTTACTAAAAACAATCTACATATTCAATGAAATCCCTATCAAAATCCCAACACAATTCCTCACAGAACTTGAAAGCAAAATATTCAACTTTATATGAAAAAAACAAAAGACCCAGGATAGCCAAAACAACCCTGTACAATAAAGGAACTTCAGGAGGCATCACCATCCCTGACTTAAAGCTGCACTATAGAGTTACAGTAATGAAAACAGCTTTGTATTGGCACAAAACAGCCAGGTAGACCAATGGAACTGAATTGCAAACCCTGATATTAACCCACACACCTATGAACACCTGATCCTTGACAAAGAAGCTAAATCTATACAATGGAAAAAAGAAAGCATCTTCAACAAATGGTGCTGGCATAACTGGATGCAGACATGTAGAAGACTGCAGGTAGATCCATACCTATCACCATGCACAAAACTTAAGTCCAGATGGATCAAAGACCTCAACATAACTCCAGCCACACTGAGCCTCTTAGAAGAGAAAGTGGGAGGTACCTTGAACAAATTAGTAAAGGAGACAGCTTCCTGAACATAACACCAGTAGCACAGACCCTGAGATTGACAATTAATAAATGGGACCTCCTGAAACTGAGAAGTTTCTGTAAGGCAAAGGACACAGTCAACAAGACAAAAAGGCAGCCCACAGAATGGGAAAAGATCTTCACCAACCCCATATCAGAGACAGGGCTGATTTCCAAAACATACAAAGAGATAGTCACAAAAACACCAAATAATTCAATTAAAAAGTAGGGTACAGAACTAAATAGAGAATTCTCAATGGAGGAATCTAAAATGACTGAAAAACACTTAAGAAATTGCTCAACATCCTTAGCCATCAGGGAAATGCAAATCAAAACAACTCTGAGATACCATCTTACACCTGTTAGAATGGCTAAAATCAAAAACACTAATGACAACAATAAAATAAAAGCACCAATGACAGTTTATGCTAGAAAGGATATGGAGAAAGGGGAATGCTTCTCCATTGCTGGTGGAAGTGCAAATTTGTACAGTCACATTGGAAATCAGTATGGCAGTCTCTCAGGACAATGGGAACCAGTCTAACACAAGCAATTGCACTCTTAGGCATATACCCAAAGGATGCACATTCATACAATAAGGACATCTGTTCAACTGTTTCATAGTAGGATTATTTGTAATAGCCAGAACCAGGAAGCAACCTAGATGCCCCTCAACTGACGAATGGATCCAGAAAGTATAATACATTTACACAATGGAGTACTACTCAACAGAAAAAAATGGAATCTTGAAATTTGCAGGCAAATTTGCAGGCAAACTAGAAGAAACTATCATGAGTGAAGTAACCCAGTCACAAAAAGACAAACATGGTATGTACTCACTCATATATGAATATTAGACATAAAGCAAAGGATTACCAGCCTACAATCCACACCTCCAGAGAAGCAAGGAAACAAGGAGGACCGTAAGAGAGACAGTCCCCCAGTGAAGTGGAAAAGACAAGAGTCCCTGAACAAATTGGGAGCATGGGGGAGGGGGAGGGAGGTAGGAGAAAGAGGAGGAAAGAAGAGAAAGAGGAAGGAGAACATGAGGGATCAGAGAGATTGAGTGGGGTGAGGAATAGAGGAGAGCAAGAAAAGAAACACATCAATAGAGGGAGCCACTATAGGTTTAAAGAGAAATCTGGCACTAGAGAATTATACAGAAATCCAAAAGGATGACCCCAAGTAGGAACCTAAGCAATAGTGGAGAGACTACCTTAAATGCCTTTCCCCTATAGTGAGAATGATGACTATCCTAAATGCCATCCTAGAGCCTTCATCCAGTAGCTGATGGAAGTAGAAGCAGAGATCCACAGCTAAGCACTGAGCCCACCTCCTGGAATCCAGTTTCAGAGAGGGAGGAGGGATGAGCCACACTGGGGAAACCTGAAGAAACAACTGACCTGAGAAAGTGGGAACTTACAAACCCCAGTCTGACAGCTGGGGAACCAACATAGGACCAGACCAGGCCCCATGAATAGCCTTCATCCAGCCGCTGATGGAAGCAGAAGCAGGCACCCACAACTAAGCACTGAGCCATACTCCTGGAATCCAGTTGTAGAGAGGGAGGAGGGATGAGCAAAGGAGTCAAGACCGTGTTGGAGAAACCTACAGAAACAACTGACCTGATCTAGTGAGAGCACACAGATCCCAGTTGTAAAGCTTGGGAACCAGCATTGGACTGAACCAAATCCTCTCAATGTGGGTACCTGCTAGGAGGCCTGGGCAGGCTATGGGAGCTCTAACAGTGGAACCAGTATTTATCCCTAGTTCACAAATCGACTGTGTGAGCCCATTCCCTATGGAGGGATACTATTTCAGCCCAGATACATGGAGGAGGGCCTTGGCCCTCCCCCAAATGTTGTGATAGACTTTGATGATTCCCCCATGGAAGGCCTCACCATCCTTGGGGAGTGGGTGGAGGGTTGGTTGGGAGGTTGGTATGGGGCATGGGAGAATGGGAGGGAGAG
The DNA here is from genome assembly GCF_017639785.1 of Mesocricetus auratus. Lineage (NCBI taxonomy): Eukaryota > Metazoa > Chordata > Mammalia > Rodentia > Cricetidae > Mesocricetus > Mesocricetus auratus. Next base: position 108,533,384 of record NW_024429182.1, on the reverse strand, counting down.
GGAAGGGGGGATTGATATGTAAAATTATTATTTCTAAATTTAAAAAGGAAATGACTAAATTAAAAAATCAATTATCTTAATAGTTATGTCAAACAACAGTATTTTTCCTTTTTGCCATTGCTTCTCACTCAAAAGGTACATTTTCACATATCTTTTATCCTTAGTAAATTTTCCTAATCAATTATGCCAGCTCACATACTTCCTAAATACTGGGGGAGTCACCTTTACTCCTGAATTTGAGATTGAGCCTTAAGTCTAAGCAACACTTGTCCTTCTGATGCAGGTAACCTGGATGGTATCATGATTTTTTGAGTTGAAATCAAAGTCAGTCACTAAGGTGCTCCTAATGCACACTGAATTTTGAGAACCAATATTCCATTAGGTGTGAGTGAACATCCTCTTCTTTAGCCCACTCTAGTGACTGGCAGACAGGCATGGGAAGACTTTCCTACAGAAGGTCTCCCACATCAACATACACAGGCATGGGAAAGCCTGCTTGCTCTGAGAATGGCAAAGTTGTACACTATGTTGAAGTCTATCCCTGAGGGTTAGCAGAAATCATTTAAAGGAGATTTTAAATGTTGACTTTACTTATCTCAGGATATAGGTTTTATAAGATTCTGTTAGCCAAATGACACTAAATATAGCTTCTGGCATGGAGCTGTTTTCCTTGGAGCAGTTAGAGGAAAGGTCACCCTGCACCCTGCGGGTCTCAGAGAATGTCAACATGGCCTCTTTTCGAGCAGGAGATGTTACTCTAGAAGAGCCCATCCACATGTGCAGGAATTCCAGTGACATTCCTGGAAAACAAGAACAGACAAGAGTGCTTTAACCATGCACAAATGGTGCCTAAGCTCATAGGCCCCAGAGTTAATCAAGTTTATGAACTGAGGAGTTAAAAGAAAGGGATACTAAAATTCATCAAGTACAAGGATCAGATTCTATCTGGTGGAGGTGGGGACAAAGAAAACAACTCAATGTTGATTATATAAGCTAAGCACTGACAAAACATAGACTCACATGGCTTGAGATCCCACCCCCTTCTTTTCATAAAAACTAATAAAACCCGGAAATACCATTCCAAAGGCAATCTTGAACATTCCACTTTCAGTCCAGTCCCTCTGAGTTTGTATCATTCCATTTAGATCTGGAGGGTTCACCAGTTAAAATTTATTGAGCGCCAACTCCCAAATAAATAGAATCCCAACTCTGAGAACTGAGGAATGAGTAGAACCAATGGAGGGTGAAGTCTATGCGGATGAAACTTATTTTTAAAACAAACAAGTGGGAGGCTTGGGAATCCACATGTTCTCCAGGGCATTCAGAAAGAGCCCAGTCACAGCTGTGTTTATTACAAGAGCTAACCACTAGCTAGCCAGGCACATCACAACAGGGGGCTCCAAGCAAGTCTCCTGGCAATCCTTTGAAATGGATATTACAATCTTCCTTCTGTTGATCAGCAAGTTGAGGCTCAAAGAGGTTGGGAAAGTTATCCAGGATCACACCAGATGAGGATGAGTCACCTTCTGAAGCCAGGAACTGACTTGGAAGTCTGTTCTCCCTGGTTGGTGGCCCCCTGTCTCTTATGGGGAAATCATTCTGAGTACACCTGAAGTGCAGCAAAAAGGTTCCTGTGCTTTTCTGCTCATCTCCCAGCTTTTCAGGGACTAAAGCAGCCCCTGCAAAATCTGAATTACTGCTGAAATAGGAGGCTGTCAAGAAAACTGGTTTGAACTAAAGGATCCCCAGACTGGTGATCTATAAAGATAGAGGCTGTGTGTGTGTGTGTGTGTGTGTGTGTGTGTGTGTGTGTGTGTGTACACAAATATATTTCTCAAATACCAGCTACCTAGATAAAACTGCTATTCAAACCATGCTTGCTAAATGACTGAATGTTTAAATGAATTAAAGAGTCAGCATGTTGAAATGCACTTGACTCAAGATTCATTTCTGAACCTTATTAGGGCCACAGTTTGAGGGGTCTTCAGCCTCAGCTTTCTGATCTGCAGAATGGGGGACATTCTCAAGGCCTGCCTTATACAGTGGTAGACTTACAAATTGACTAATGACCACTCCATAATACGGTAAGGGGGGGCGTTTTTATTGTGAATATGACACAGAAAACAGCCAAAGGGACAATTATTGGGAAGAGTCCAAAGTAGAGAAAGAAATATGCCAGGAGAGAGAGAGAGAGAGAGAGAGAGAGAGAGAGAGAGAGAGAGAGAGAGAGAGAGAGAGAGAGAGAGAGAGAGAGAATATGGAAAACAGCATAGTTATAAGGGGAATGAATAGCTGGGGGAGGGAAGTCTATGAGCTGGGCAAGTTTGGGCAGGGAGGGGGTGAGGAGTGCTGAAAGAGCAGGATGCCAGCATGGGCTTTAGAGTGTGTAAGAGGTACTTGCGATACTGGGGGAGCCTAGAGGCCAGCATGAGCTTTGGTGTGCTAATAGGTACCACAAATAGGCCTTTTTCCCATGGAAGTGACCCTTTTGGTAGAGAGGAAATGGATTCACAAGTTTCTGAGAAACACTAGGTTTTGTCTAACTACAAGAAATCCTACTATAGTCCAGCTTGAGTCCATTTCTGGATATTTGGACTGCCTTTTGGAGTTTTTAGGGAATTGGAGTCTCCTTTGGATCTAAGAGTAGCCCCTTTAGATAGATAGTAAAGTTTGGAAGCCACTGTCGTAAGAAATGGGAATTCCTTGTACATGTTGACTATTCTAGTTTTCTTCCTGTTGCTGTGATAAACACCATGACCAAAAACAACTCAGGGAGAAAAGCGTTCATTTGGCTTACAGGTTGCAGTCCATTATCAATGGGAGCCATAGCTATATTTCTATTGCTATGATAAAAACACCCTGACCAAGGCAACTTCTAAAACAAAGTATTTAACGAGGCTTCACTTCATAGGATTAGCATATAAGATGGCTGAGCAGAGTTAGCAAGCAATAGGCAGCACACACTGCAAAGTAGAGCTCCTATCTTAATCCACAAGCACAAGCAGAAGGCAGAGAACACGCTTGAAATGGCACAAGTCTTTTGAAACCTCAAAACTCTCTCTAGCAAAGCCTCATGTCCTAGTCATTCCCAAATAGTCCCATCAACTGGGTACAATATTCAAACATATGACCCATTTCCATTCAAACCACCATACCAAAGCAGGAGCTTAGAGGAGGAACCTGAAGGCTCGAACTGCTGCAGGGATGATAGAGGAACACTGCGCATTAGCTTGTTGCCATGACTTCTTCATCTTGCTTTCTTAGACACTCCAGGACCACCTTCATGAGTGTGGCACTGCTCATAGTGGACGAGGCTCCCCTCCATCTATCATTAAGCTAGAAAATGCCCCCACGGACATGCCCACAGGTCAATGTGATGGAGGCAGTTTCTCAGTTGAGATTCCCCCTTCTCACTTCTCACATGATTCCAGCTTGTGTCAGAATGACAAAAACTAACCAGAACACCAACAATGTACTTAGATGCAGTTGTTATAAACCCACTCCCCAGTGGACTCTAGACCTCAGAACTCATACCTCCTGGTGGCAAGCTAGAGACTGGTTATCCTTATCTGTGATACACAATGGCCATTTGTCCCTAGAAAAATGACCTCCTTCCTGGTTCACCAGGTCAGATAACAGAGCTGATCAAGACCCAGCAGAATGGAGTCTGTGTGATGGTTAGAAAAGCTTAATTAACTGTTCGAGAATAACACTACTGATAAGCTTGTCTTTAGCTGAGTTATGTCGTATTCTGGCACCTCCTCCCACTCATCCATACACACCAGGTATGCACGTACAAGGACTATTCTGAGCCCTCCCAAGGCATGTCTAATTGTTTTATTACTCTAGCTATAGTTTACTTTTTGACATAATCCTCCCAGGCTGGACCCATCAAAGTGCAGTTATGTTGTTGGAGGAAGGAAGCTGCCTCCTTTGTTCTCAGCTGCTGCTCTGCTGTTATCCTGGGTGAGGTTCAGCTGAGTGAGAGCCATAAGAGTGCCAAGAAAAACATTATTTAAAATTTCAATAAAAAGCTCTTGGGAATAAGGGGTCGTGCAGCATTCAGTCTGCCACTGAATTTTCCCAAGAGAACGATTCATAGTCTTTCTATCCATTCATCTCTTGTTCAGTGGGGATAAAATTCCAGAGTTGACAAGAACTTCAGGAGCAGAGTCTTTCATTCTTCTCTGATAATGGTTCTTATCAACATTTTTGCAAAAACTAATCTTCAAAATAATTGAAATAGTCATTATTTTCATGTGACTTAGAATGTCCCTTGGGAAGCACATGCCCATGACCCATTTAGGCTTCTTCTTCTTCTTCTTCTTCTTCTTCTTCTTCTTCTTCTTCTTCTTCTTCTTCTTCTTCTTCTTCTTCTTCTTCTTCTTCTTCTTCTTCTTCTTCTTCTTCTGTAAAGAGGATAATAACGCCTGCCCTGACTATGCTCAAATGACATAAGCCATATGAGAACATTTTTAATACAGTAAAGCAATAAAATAGGCAAGGCATGTTTTATCATTAACAAAGACACTAAGCCAATCATGTACCTACTTATGTCATCAGTTTTATTTTTAACCAAATAACCAGGTATATGCCAAGTAATATGGAATATAAAATTAGTTTAAGACTAAGATTTCTTTTACTTCTCAAGCAATAAATTCATCTTAATTAATATTTGACATAAGGCACAACATTAATACCAATATTAAGTGAGATTTAGGATCTATCTACACATATTGGGCAAATAATGGCCATTCCAGCATCTAGCAAAGTACTTGGTATAGAAGAGGAACCTGGCATTTATTTAATAGACAAGTAGAAGCATAAAACAGTCTTTTTCTCTTCTAATAGAGGCAGACATTGATGCACAAAGCATTCTAAGCCGCAGACCTAAAGGTGGTAGGCTTCTCATTCTGATTCAGCAGACTGTTGTGAGGACTTTCAACAAAGCTATATGTGTGGCCCTATAGTCTCCCTTGATGTTGCTTTCCCGACCCCCTAGATACGTAGTTTCTATCAATTAAAATGAACCCAGCGCTTCCTGATAAATCTTGTTTCTCCACACAATCAAGCAACCTTTTGCCTGTTCCAAATCACAGGTGGGACTACTGAAGGTTAAAGCCAAATTTGGAGTAGTTTAGAGGGGCAATATTGATCACTAGTGGTGGATGGACACCCAGGCTCTACCACAACAGGAATCTAGGAGACTTTGGTTGACATTTGAAAAGAAAGATGGCAGAATTGGATGTTGAGCAACTGAACTGAGCCAGGATAGAACAAGGAAAGCTTACATTGTGTCTGAAGCTCTTATTTGTGGGGTCCTACCTCCTTTCCTTCCAAAAGAAACTCAGAAAAAAAAGTCCTAGAACAGTAGTTTCCAAATCTTAATAGTGTCAGAATCACATAAAGAATTTACAAAAACTTATGGTTCTCTGGTCTTCCAGACTGAATACTAGTTTTTGAAGAGACATGTGTGATTGCCCATCTATCCATCAGCCAGAGACTACTGGTCTACCACACCGAGGCAAACGTGAGTAAATGGACCCAGGAAAAAGTTAATGTGTCCAATGAGAAGGCCAGCCAATAGGAAACTTCTACCCTGGGCTACATTGAAGGGAACTCATGGGTGGTGCAGTGCAGCAGAGGGAAGGAAAATACTTCTTATCATTGCTTCTGGGAAAAATACACAAAGGAAGAAGACAGGAGGTCACAGATAAGTCAAAGCTGTGCTGGCTCAGTCAGCGAGTCATGACACGGAGAAGGAAGCTGGCTTGAGTCTTCAACTGAAGAGATCCTGGAAGAAAGGGGTAAATGAAGTAGAGCAGGCAAGAAAGTTTCTAAGCAAAGACACCACTCTTTTCCTCCTGTCTACCCATGGCCACCTCTTACCTTCACTGTCAGAGGTGTGTTGAGGGTGAGGAAAATTTAGAGTATTGGTCAACATAATATTTGTATAGCAAACTCTCTAACTCTTTCTCTCCATAGTCACCTTGCTGAATATTCACCTTGAAAATTTTTTGGTTGTCTGCCCTCCTATCCACTTTTTTCTAAGTATCTTGTAGATTTTCTAAGTATCACATCATTGTCTTTATTTTTAAAGATTGACTGGCATTGTTAGGTGCTCACTAAACACTGTTCGCAAAATCAGTGTTACTTGAAATCTGAGGAAATCTCTTGTGGGAAATTTGTGACAGTGGTGTCAGTTGGTGGTGTGACACAAAGGATGGGTAAGGAAAGGCATCATCACACAGCATTCCTAGTAATGTGGGACTCCTGTACTACTCATCCTTCATGTATAAGTTATAAAAAACTAGAGCTGTGTTTGGAGTCAAAGATACTAAGACCAAGTCAAATCCTTGTCTTGAAGGAAGATGGACTGACAAATAACTTTTTTAAATCAAGAGGTTGAAGCTTGGTTGAGAAATACACAGGATTCTGCAGGAACATAAGGTTCTGAACCTAGCCTGTGGGGATCCCAAGCTGGAATAGACCACTACTTGTCTTATGTTTTCTGAAATTCTCTTATACATGGTACTTTCATTGTCCCCAAAACCAACAAGTTCAGATACATTTTTTCATCTTGGCAAAAGGAGTGAGCACAGCTAACTCTATTCCTCCTGTAATTATCAACAACTCTAGCCCTTATTCTCACATTTACTTCCTTGCATATTATTTCTGCTGAACCATCTACATTCCCACAAAAGGGAGGAAGCATGAATTGGGCACTTTGCCAAAATAGGTGAAACTAGGGCCTGGAAAAGAACAGTTGCTTATGTGATGTTACATGAAGATGAGAAAAAAAATAGCTGAAGCACAATGGGTCTTTTGTAAAATGGGTGTAGCCTAGAGACTTAGGACTGGAAACTGAACTAAGAAATATACTCCTGGAGTACATTCTCCAAACTGGCTTATCTGTAGTAGCTGTTTATATTGGTATAACTGCCATTAGAAGCATGTTTTTAAAATGTTAAGGGAAGTTGAAGATCTTAAGGTGCTTCAAGGGCAAAGAGGTGTGATCGCTTTCCAGGCACTGCAGGGCCCCAACAACATTGCCACCTGGCCCTGTCTGAAACAAAAGAGGCTCAAGCTGAGTTTGAACACAGTCCATCAGGCTTGGTTGCTACCCAGAGTTTTTACAGTCAGAACTATATCTCTAGTACCTCAAGATACCTTCGTGCAAAAGTCTTTTACTGTGGCCCCTCTGTCAAAGCCCATGCTTAAGAAGATGGCATCTCCAGTAGTGTCTTAAAGATTTGTATCAGTGATTTTTAGATTTTTTATTTTATTTTATTGTATGTGTGAGTGTTTTGCCTTCATGAATGTCTGTACATCACATGCATGACTGATGCCCATGGAGGTAAGAAGAATGTAGAGTGTAGTTTTTTCCTTGCCAGCTGCTTTGGTTCTTTAGCGTTGCAGTCCCCAAATAACACACAAGACGCTATATTAATTATTAAGCTGTTGCCCGTTTGCTTGGTTTGTTACTGGCTATCTCTGACTCAAGTATTCACCCCCATAATTGTTAATCTAAGCATTTCTCTTACCAGAGAAATGGTCCGGACCTTTTACCCCTATGGCAGCTACTTTGTGGCTGCTTGTGTCTTTCTTTCCCAGAATCCTCCTCAATTCCTAGTCACACATATCTTGCTTCCCTATTGGCCAACAGTGCTTTATTGACATATACACAGGACTTCCCCATCATCTCCTCTTTTCTATCTAAATAAAAAGAAAAGTTTCAACTTTAACATAGTCAAATTATATGTAACAGAACAGTTATCAAGTAAGAACATAGTTACAATATTTTGTTCATTAACATTTCATAAGATTTAAAAAATATCATCTATCCTATCTTTGTGAGTCTAAAGTCTTATATGTAGCTTCTCTTTTATCATAACTAAGGAAAACTATGGTTATAACTATCTGTCTTCAACTCCATCAAAGACCACAGAAGGATAATATATAAATTAAACACTAGGATTGATGAGACATCTTGCTACCTGGACAGAAGAATGCATCAGATTACTTGGAGTTGCATATGGTTATAAACCATCACATGTGTGCTGCAAACTAAATCCAAATCCTCAGAAAGAACAAGTACTCTTAACCACTGAGCCTCTCCAGCCCCTGTGTTGACTTTTCTACTTCGCCTCTCCATGGTCACATTTCAACAAAAGCCTTCACAGACCAGGTTGCAAACTATTTCAGAACGCTTCTGCTTGTGTAAGTATACACCAAAAACCACAAAGTTCTATCATGAGACATTCCAATTTTTTCCGATATTTGCAAAGCATGCCAAGGAAGGCTCCTGGGAAGAAAGATTCTTTCTATAAGAATTCCTGTCGCATCATTTTATTTGCATGTATTCATAGTTAGCAGTTTTTTTCCAAAATAGGGCAATTTATTTGATTCCTTCTCTTCAAAACATTTAGCTGAGATTGCATATCCAACAGAGAGAACCCCCAAAAAATATTCAGCAGTGACCCCCCCAATGACATACATCCTTGTTGTAATTTTGCATTAAACATAGTTTCTAAATAAAGTGGATAATCTAGAGTTGCTCTGTGTTTAATGTAAACCTTTGAGTTTTACATTCCTCTTAGGATATTAAAAAGCTGGGGTTTTTTGTATTTTGTTTTTATTCCTGCAAAAGGAAGCAAACCCCTAGAATTAGGTAGTCAAATACAGCATGAAGAGCTTTCAGATGAAGGTATTGCTTAATTTTAACTGCTCTGCCCCTTTTAATTTAATTGTCTGGGTGGAAGAGTAAAACGGCAGCTTGATCCACACAAACCTTCATCTATGGTTCAGCTGCTGATAGTTTCACACTTATCAGCGCCTGGTGTGAGCAAAGTCAAAAGCATGCTTATGAAACTCTGCCCTAACACATAGTTAGCAGTTTTTTATTTTATTTCCTCATCCTTAATTTTTAAATCATCCATCATGAAAACTGGACTACCTTTCCTGAAGCTCCCGACACCACTGGGCTGACCAGGACAAGATCCCAAATTCCTTTAAAAGCCTCTTCTGACACTACCCCCAGGCTCAGCTGAAACCTTCAGGGTGCAAGTCTGTCACTGAGCTGAACTCTGGTCCTATTTCCCAGCTCTCTCAGTCTGCTCCACACAAGGAGCCACTACTCTGCATGGTACTGGATTCAAGTATCTCCATTATGCAACTGAGGCAGGATACAAGGCCAAGGATCCAATGTCTTAGACCCTTGCTTTCTGGTACTTATATGGTGGTTCAGAACCATCCAGAACTCGGTCCCTATGCTTTTTACTAGACCTGGCTAGGAATAACCTCCAATGTGAGAAAGTTCCTCCCTGTCCAAAGCAATGTGTGCCTCTCTACTAAGTTAATTAAAATAAAAGGAACTTAAAAGTCCTATTTTTCATTTATATTGGCTACATCTCAGGAGCTATGTGTATTCAGTGGCTACTGCATTGTCTACACAGATATACAACATTTTTCTCATAGCAGCACTGAACAGACTGGTGTATTGATATATTAGTGGGGGCTCACTACCACAGGTTTGCTGTAGGAATGGTTCACCTAGGGCCTATAGACATCTGGACCATTCTATGTCTTTTCATTCAGATTCCAGAGGATCTAAATTAGTATCTGCCACATAATTTTCTTCCAAAATGAATTCATCTCCCCATCCATGTATTTTTTTCTTTTTTTTTAATTTAAGTTAGAAACAAGCTTGTTTCACATGTCTATCCCAGTTCTCTCTCCCTCCCCTCCTCCCCCGCCCCCCACCCCCCCACCCCCTCCACGCGCCCTACCCACCAGGTCTCCACTCGGATTCCCAGGGAGGGTGAGGCCCTCCATGGTGGATCTCCAGTGACTGTCATTTCATTCAGGGCAGGGCCTAGGCCCTCCTCCAAGAGTCCTGGCTGGAAGAACATGCCATATTGTGGCATGGGCACTCAAAGTCTATTTGTACGCCAGTGATAAATACTATCCAAGGCCCCATAGACTACCTAGGCCTCCTCACTGACACCCACCTGCAGGGGGTCTGGGTCAGTCCCAAGCTTTCCACACAGCCATCAATCTGGGGTCCAAAAGCTCCCCCTTATTCAGGTCAACTGTTTCTGTGGGTTAAATCAGCCCAGTCTTATCTCCTTTAACTGTCAGTTCTTTCTTTCTGACACTGGATTCCAGTTCAGCTCAGTGTTTGTCTGTGGGTATCTGCCTCTGCTTCCATCAGTCACTGGATGAAGGTTCTGTTTCCCAGACTCTCTGGCACTCCCCTTATTCGTGTCTAAAATCCATAAATGAGTGAGTACATACCATGTTTCTCATATTGTGACTGGGTTACCTCACTCAGGATGGTTTCTTCTAGGGCCGTTCATTTACCTGCAAATTTCAAGATTCCACTGTTTTTTTTCCACTGACTAGTACTCCATTATGTAAATGTACCACATTTTCTCTATCCACTCTTCAGTTGAGGGGCATCTAGGTTGCTTCCAGGTTCTGGCTATTACAAATAATGCTGCTATGAACATATTTGAACACATGTCCTTATTGTATGAGTGCGCATCTTTTGGGTATATGCCTAAGAGTGGAATTGCTGGGTCTACTACAAGTAGACTGATTTCCATTATTCTGGAAATCTCCATACTGATTTCCAAAGTGGCTGTACAAGTCAGCACTCCCACCAGCAGTGGAGGAGTATTCCCCTTTCTCCACATCCTCTCCAGCATAAACTGTCTTTGGAGTTTTTGATTTCAGCCATTCTGACAGGAGTGCGATGGTATCTCAGAGTTGTTTTGATTTGCATTTCCCAGATAGCTAGGAATGTTAAACACTTTCTCAAGTGTCTCTCAGCCATTTTAGACTCCTCTACTGAGAATTCTCTTTTTAGTTCTGTAGCCCACTTTTTAATTGGATCCTTTGGTGTTTTGGAGACTTACTTCTTGAGTTCTTTGTAAATTTTGGAGATCAGCCCTCTGTCAGGGCTGGGCAATTTGTGGGTTGCCTTTTTGTCTTGGTGACTGTGTACTTTGCCTTACAGAAGCTTCTCAGATTCAGGAGGTCCCATTTATTAATTGTCGATCTTAGTGTCTATGCTACTGGAGTTATGCTCAGGAAGCAGTCTCCTGTACCAATTCATTCAAGGGTGCCTCCCACTTTCTCTTCTAACAAGTTCACTGTGGCTGGATTTATGTTGAGGTCTTTTGTCGCACCTGCTGTGCAGCCTGCATCCGAGAATGTAGCGAGGTGGTCGGGATAGATGACACAGAGACCGGTCGGTTGCTTTAAGAAAACTTTATGCTTCCCAAGTCAGCTTAGGAGGAGACCCCAGTCCGCTTAGGAGAGAGCTCTCAGGAGAAGTCTCTCTAAGAAAAAAAGAGCTTCCCTTTTTTAAGGACTTCTGCCATCCATCTACATACAATTCTTTCCAGACTTCTCACCCTCCTGGCTGGTGGTTTAATCTCTGGCCCCAGAATCGGGGAGACACAGCAGGGAAACAGGAAGAGGCATCTAGCCATAGGGGGTGTGAAAGGCATGGTATTTCAGTGAGCAAGCCCTTATCTGAGCCCTATCAAGAGCTTTAGCACTGAATTGTTTTCAGTAAACATTACACAGCTGCCTGCTCCCAGGCCAAAGGGGAAGTGGGTTTCTGCTCAAGGTCTGGTGTCCCCACAGTCTTTGATCCATTTGGACTTAAGTTTTGTGCATGGAGATAGACATGGATCTATCTGCAGTCTTCTACATGCCAATATTCAGTTATGACAGCACTATTTGTTGAAGATGCTTTCTTTTTTCTATTGTATAATTTTAGCTTCTTTGTCAAAGATCAGGTGTTCATACTTGTATGGGTTAATATTGGGGTGTTCAATTCAGTTCCATTGGTCTATCTGTCTATTTTTGTGCCAATACCAAACTCTGTAACAGAGCTTGAAGTCAGGGATGGTGATGCCTACAGATGTTGCCTTGTTGAACAGGGTTGTTTTGGCTATCCTGAGTCTTTTGTTTTTCCGTATAAAGTTGATTATTGTTTTTTCAAGGTCTGTGAAGAATTGTGCTGGGCTTTTAATGGGGATTACATTAAATCTGTATATTACTTTCGGTAAGATTACCATTTTTACTATGTTGATTCTACCATCCAAGGGCATGGGAGATCTTTCCATCTTCTGGTGTCTTCTTTAATTTCTTTCCTTAAATATACAAAGTTCTTGTGATTCAGGTCTTTCACTTGTTTGGTTAGCATTACCCCAAGGTATTTTATGTTGTTTGTTTGCTATTATAAAGGCGACTTTTCTCTGATTTCTTTCTCAGCCATTTTATCATCTTTATATAGTAGGACTAATGATTTTCTTCAGTTGATCTTGTATCCTGACATTTTGCTGAAATTATATATCAGTTTCAGGAGTTCCCTGGTAGAGTTTTTTGGGTCACTTATGTAAACAATCATATCATCTGCAAATAGTGAAAATTTGTCCTCTTCTTTTCCAATTTGTATCCACTTGATCTCCTTTTGTTGTCGTATTGCTCTAGCTAGAACTTCAAATACAATATTGAAGAGGTATGGAGAGGGTGGACAGTCTTGTCTTGTTCCTAATCTTAGAGGAATTGCGTTGAGTTTCTGTCCATTTAGTTTGATATTGGCTGTTGGTTTGCTGTATACAGCTTTTATTATGTTGAGGTAAGTACCTGTTATCACAGATCTCTCCAAGACCTTTATCAAGAAGGGGTGTTGGATTTTGTCCAGTTCTTTTTCAGCATCCAGTGAGATGATCATGTGATTTTTGTTTCTCAGCTTGTTTGTAAGGTGGATTACATTGATGGATTTTCGTATGTTGAACCAACCCTGGGATGAAGCCTACTTGATCATGTTGGATGAGTTTTCTGATGTGTTCTTGGATGCTATTTGCCAGTATTTTATTGAGTACTTTTGCATCAATGTTCATGAGGGATATTAGTCTGAAGTTCTCTTTCTTAGTTGTGTCTTTGTGTGGCTTGGGTATCAAGGTTATTTAAGCCTCATAGAAAAAAGGTTGGCAATGACCCTTCTGCATGTAATACTTTGAGAAGAATTGGTATAAGCTGTTTGTTGAATTTCTGGTAGAATTCTGCACTGAGGACATCTGGTCCTGGGCTTATTTTTGGTTGGGAGACTTTTGATGACTGCTCCTATTTCCTTAGGGGTTATAGGTCTATTTAAATTGCTTATCTGTTCTTGATTTAATTTTGGCAAGTGATAGCTATCCAGAAAATTGTCCATTTGCTTTAGATTTTCAAATTGTGTGGGGTGCAGGTTTTCAATGTATGACCTGATTATTCTCTGGATTTCCTCAGTGTCAGTTGTTACATCCCCTTTTCATTTCTGATTTTGTTAATGTGCATGTTCACACTCTGTCGTTTGGTAAGTTTGGATAAAGATTTGTCTATCTTGTTGATTTTCTTAAAGAACCAACTCTTCCTTACATTGATTTTTTTGTATTGTTTTCCTAGTTTCTGTTTTATTGATTTCAGCTCTTAGTTTGATTTTTTTCCTAGCGTCTACTCCTCTTGGGTGAGTTTGCTTCTCTGTGTTCTAGAGCTTTCAGCTGTACTGTTAATTCTCTAGAATAACTATTCTCCAGTTTCTTCATATGGGCACTTAGTGTTATGAAATTCCCTCGTAGCACTGCTTTCAAATTGTCCCATAAGTTTGGGTATGTTGTGTCCTCATTCTCATTGAATTCTAGGAAGTCTTTAATTTCTTTTTTATTTCTTCTTTGACACAGGAATGGTGCAATTGTGCATTATTCAACTTCCATGAGTTTGTAAGGTTTCTGCAATTTGTGTTGTTGAATTCTAATTTTAATGCATGGTGATCTGATAAGGTGCATGGAGTTAGTCCAATTTTTTGTACCTGTTGAGGTTTGATATGTTGCTAAGTATGTGGTCAATTTTTGAGAAGGTTCCATGTGGTGCTGAGAAGAAGTTATATTCTTTTTTATTTGGGTGGAATGTTCTATAGATGTCTGTCAATCCCAATTGGGTCATAACTTCTATTAGTTCCTTTGCTTCTTTGTTAAGTTTCTGTCTGGTAGTCCTGTCTAGAGGTGAGAGTGGGGTGTTGAAGTCTCCCACTATAAGTGTGTGGGGCTTTATATGTGATTTGAGTTTTAGTAATGTTTCTTTTATGAACATGGGTGCCTTTGTATTTGGGGCATAGATGTTCAGAATTGAAACTTCATCTTGGTGGATTTCTCCTGTGATGAGTATGAAATGCCCTCCTTCATCTCTTTTGATTGATTTTATTTTAAAATCTAATTTGTTAGATATTAGGATTGCTACCCTGCTTGTTTCTTGGGTCCATTTAATTGGAAAATATTTTCCTAACCCTTAACTCTGAGGTAATCTCTGTTTTGAGGCTGAGGTGTGTTTCTTGTATGCAGCAGAAGGATGGGTTCTATCTTCGAATCCATTCTGGTGTCCTGTGTCACTTTATGGGTGAGTTAAGACCATTAATATTGAAGGCTATTAATAGCCATTGATTGCTCATTTTTGTTTGTTTCGGAATAGTTGATGGTAGTGCAATTATATGTGGATTTCCACCTCTTTTCTTTTGGCTTTGGTAAGGTGGGATTATCTATTGCCTATGTTTTTCTGGTTGTGGTTAACTTCCTTGGGTTGGGGTTTTCCTTCCAGAACTTTCTCTAGGGCTGGGTTAGTGGATACGTAGTGTTCTTTACTGGCTACTGTGCCAGGCAGTGAGCACACAGCATACATAGTCTCTGCCATGAACGAATTTATTGTCCTGCACAGAAAGGAAATAAACACCTAATTGTTCTTTCTCATTACACTAAATAGCTATTGCTTATACTCCTTAACCTGAAACAATAGAAAACATCAATAACCGCAACCTAAAAACACTTCATCTAAAGTGAGTTTAACTTCCATATTCCAATCTGCTTCAACAGCCCAGAGCACTGAAAATTCTCAGAGGTGAAGTGATTTCCTTAGGATCACACAGCCAGTAGAAACTGAATGTGGAAATTTTCATCTTCCAGAGTCCCTCCTGCTCCCCATACTGCCTGTGTGATGGCAGCGCCTCCATCCCTGTCTGTAATCACAGGAAGACACGCCAAATTGTATCTACAAGCTACAACATGAACTTTACTGTAGCTGGAACGTCACATGCCTCCTGTATGTAAGTGCAACCGGAGGTAGCAGAGGCCAGCCTTGAGCCATCCCCTCAACTGCCCTCTTGGGAACTTGCAACGGCTCTCTGGTTATGTAATTTTATACATGAGAGCAGAACTACATCTGGGAGAGAGGCTATTCTCAGGTTTGTCTACAGAGACTTCCTAAAGCTTGTATTTCTGAGACTCCATTTATCTGTCCCAGGAGTGTGGTAAGAGCCCTCATAAACGTGATGCAAAAAGCGAAAACGGCAGCCTTAGTAATTCCACTTCCTGTTCAAACCAGCAATCACATCTTGAAAGTCTCAGACAAATAGAGTCAAGAAATAATGTGCAAAAGGAGGAAATGCCGTCCAGTCCCCTAACAGCTAATCAGCTTTAACTGTACGCCTCGGGGCTGAGTACATAGCCCTGCCGCAGCTACGTTCCTCTCTATGCTTTATAGTTGATTGATGAAGGAAGCTGGTTATCACATAAGCAGTCAGCAAATAGCATGATGTAATGACGTGTGGGACAAAAAGCCGGTGACATGTGTGCCTGCTAATGCTTCATTCTAATAAGTATGTTGGTGAGAGGAAACAACTATGGGTAGATTGTGGTCCGTATGTATAAATGCAGAAGTACAGACATACCTATTTGCAGAAGGGCATGGACCAGTCCAAGAGTCATGGCAGTGAAAGCCCCTGGGAGGGGTTGCCTTTGATTGAGAAGACCAGCAGCAGGAAGCAGTCAGAGCATGGTGGACATGGGCACTAGTGTGACTCCAGTTGTGACAGCCAGAATGAACATGACTATGAGAGTGAAATGCCCTGAGTAGCGGGTACAGCGTTCTTGTCAGAGCCTATGGACAAGCAGTCACACCTTGGTGATGTTACTTTCAAGCCCTGCTTCCAGCCTAACTCTGAAGTGCCCCTTAATACTCAACTCCAGCATCTACTCTTGCCACCTCCCTTGAGCAAAATACAATAGTAATAAGAGAATCTACTACTTCCTTAGTGCCTTTTATGTACACGTATCTGTGAAGGCATTATTGGTTCATCCCACAACATATGAATTGACTGTATTATTTCCTAGGTGGGGAAAAGTCCTCACCCACCATGGCGGGGGCCATGGTCATTATTCCATGTTTACCTATGTGTCTACTTAAGTAAATTCATGAGGACAGGGACCAGAGGCTATTCCTATTTGACACCCCAGTGCCTTGTACAGCAGACCTGGCACAGATAGGAATTAACTGATGCTTGTGAAATAAACCAGAAGAGATTGCCAAATGAACAGCATAGCTCTGAGTCCAGAGAGATGAGGCAGATTGCCAAAGAAAATCAGAGAAGCTGAGTCATGAGTAGCAAGAGCCTTAGAAAGCCTGGATCTCAGAACAGCAGGGCCTAGGACAGGGTAAGGTCTGATGGATCTCTGCCACTGAGCCCTGTATTTGATGGTGGGATGTCTTCAAATATTCTCTCTCTGATACCAGTAAGTTTTGTCCTGAGAACATGGGCAGCTTGGCAAATAGATGAGTTCAGGGCCTGGCCTGGAAGGGATATGATGAACTAGGCAATGCCAGGGACACTGAGAAAAAATTAAAACAGGTGCAACACAGTCACTGACAGTCAGAATGGCCACAAGCTGTCCATTATTAAAGAGGTGACAGCACATTAGTTGTTGGGTCTCACAATAATCCAGTGGTTCCCTGGAAAAAGCCACAGCAGATGATGAACATTTCGATGGAAACTCTCTAACACCTGGACCACTCCAAATCGGTAACAATTGGTAGGTCCCCACATGCAGATCTTAGCAAAAGAATGCCACTTCAGTATGGGGTTGGAAATTTTTAGTTTTGTTTTATTTTATGTGTATAAGTGCTTCACCTATATGAATGTGTTCCATATGTGTGTCTGGTGCCTTGGAGGTCATAGAGGGTATCAGATACCCTGGAACTAGAGTTACAGATGGTTGAGAGCTGCCAGCTGCCAGATGGGTGCTGGGAACTGAACTTGGCTCCTCTGTAAGTGCTCTTAACCACTAAGCCATCTCTCCATCCACAATGAGGTTGAAATGTAATTGTGAATGAAAGTCATTTTCCAAAAGCCATGTATCTTATTTTGGGGATCTTGTTAAAACTGGATAATGTCATCTGTAGCTCTGTTTACCAAGCATAGAAAAGCTATAATTTCTCAATGTGGCAATGATGGGTAAATGACCCATTGCAGACTCCTTCATATTGTACAATCTCCTCTGGTGTGGAAATTGACTTTCTGACATCCAGACCAAGAGTCTGAGTGCTACTTAGTAAGATTTATTTTTCTTACAGCTAAATGAAAGTTCTAGCACATTTCACCTCTGCTTTAGTGAATGGTCTGTAAGGTGTCTGTGTTACCCTGGTGCTGGAGGCCAAGGCAAGGTCACAAGTTTAAGTGAGCCTGTGCTATTTAGTGAGTTGCAGGCCAGCTGGGCCAATTTAGTGGAACCTTGTCTCAAAATTGGAATAAAAGAAGTCTAGGAGAATGCTGGGGATATCCCTTGGGAGAAGAGTGTTTCCTAGCACATACAAGGCTGTGGGTTCAGTCCTCTGTACCCACTGCAAAAAAAGAAAAGAAAAAAAGGAGTACTTATCCTTTTGGAGCCATGGAACTGCTAAACTGTCTTTCTGCTTTGTCAGTTTATAAATCTAGAGCTTCTAGAAGTAATTTCTTTAAATCCTTAAAATTACCAGTTGCTAAACAGTCATTCGTTTTCCTCAAACACAAAAGAAGTTGATGGAAGTCAGCCAAGAGAAACACTTAAGCTTATAGACAGAAGCAGGCTGTTATTAAAAGCCACAGTGGCCATTAACAAAGATGATGTCATAATTAAATATCTGGGATCCCAGGGATCCCTGCGGCCAAGGAGAAACAACCATGATCTTTCCAAATCAGTTAAAAGTCACCTATCTAATGGTTTTTGGTAAGAGTGACCAGTCTGGCTGTGCATAGTGGTGCACACTTTTAATTTCAGCATTTGGAAGACAGAGGCAGGCAGATTTCTGTGAGTTCAAGGCCAGCCTGGTCTACATGATGAATTCTAAAGCATCCAAGACTACCTGGTGAGACCCTGTCTTGGCAAAGAAAAAAGAGTGACCAGTCTACAGACAAGATAGGTTTCTGCAAAGGAATCTGGGAACTAGCATGGTGCCCCCTGCTTGAGAAGCTGTTGGCAAACACCGGGTATGTATGAAACTGGTAACTGTTAGATCTGAGACTACGGGCTGATCAGGACATACCTACCTGTAGCAACCCCCCTCTTACAACTGCTGTAGAGCAAATGGCAATGTGGCTACCAGGAGCCTGTCTGGGAATCTCAAATCCTGTAACAGAATCTTCAGGTATCTGGGTTTCATGAGAATGACATGTGTCATGGTCATTTTTTCCAAGGAAGTTACAGGCTCAAGTTGCCAGGCTCCAGGATAACACAAGACTAGCAGGTGTATCTCCAACCAGTATAAGGGTCTGCCTTGACTAAATGTGTCCTCTTCTCTCACGTCACCAGAATAGCATATTCCCTCCAGAATTCCCTTCCCCACCTCCGCCACCCCAGAATCAGAGACAGGTTGCACAAACCTCCCCACTTCCTCTGAGATTTATAAAAAAGGAGCCCCAGTCATTAAAAAAATACATACACGTTACAGTATTTGAACTGAGTAAGTTGTATTTATATATTTAGGAATACACAAACACAAGCATACACAATGATATATATATCACGCAAGCATATATATGTAACCACCATTTTTAAAGAAGCTATGAATTTGAAAGAGAAAGGGGGACATATGGGAAGGTTTGGAGGGAGGAAAGGGAAGGGAGAAATGATGTAATTATAAAATCAAAAACATTAAAAATTATTAAAGAGGAGTTCACTCTGCCTCTTGGGTCTACTGTCTGCCATACGCCCGTCTTGCTGTCTGTCTGTCTATGTGTCTGCCTATGCCATTAATAACTCTCTGAATAAATCTCTTACCCAAAAAGGTATTCAGCCTCAGCATCCCTCTGAACCCCACATCTCCAACTTTTCAGTAACTTAGGAAAATCTTTGATAAAGCAAAAAACTTTGGGATTTCTATGGAGTATTTTGGCCATGTGCCTGTGTGTCATCTTTCCAACCAGAGAGTGACCTATCTTTTTTTTTTCATTTTTATTACTTTAATTTTAAATAGCTTGCTTCACATGTTAATCCCAGTTCCCTCTCCCACCCCTCCTCCCGCACCCCCCAACATCCCCCCCAGCCTCCCACCCTATCCCCAATTCCCTCCACATAGGGGATATCCAGAGTCTGTCATTTCATTCAGGCCAGGGTCCAGGCACTCCCCTAAGAGTCCAGGCTGAGAGAGCATCCCTCTTTGTGTTATGGACACACAAAGTCTGTTTGTATGCCCATAGGTTGCCCAGGCCTCCTCACTGACTCTCACACTCAAGAGGTCTGGATCAGTCCCATGCTGGCCTCCCAGCTGTCGGTCTGGGGTCTAAGAGTTTCCCTTGTTCAGATCAGCTGTCTCTGCTGGTTTTGCCAGCCCATTCTTTGCCATTCTTTCTGTGTCACTGGGTTCCATGGGTTCAGTTCATTGTTTAACTGTGGGTGTTTGCTTCTGCTTCCATCAGTCACTGGATGAATGTTCTAGGATGGCATATAGTGTAGACATCAAGCTCATTATCAGGAATGGGAATTTAAGGTGGTCTTTCCACTATTGCTTAGCTTGCCAGTTGGTGTCATCCCTTTAGATCACTAGAGGTCTCACTGGTGCCAGATCTGTCTTCTAACCTATGACTCCCTCTTTTATGGTATTTCTCATCCTGTTCACCCCCTATTCTCCCCCCCCACTCAACCTTCCTGTTCCCCAATGACCTAATCTCTCTTCCTCTTCTCCCCCCTCTATTCTTCCCAGCTCCCACTCCGCCCCCACCCCTCACCGTGTTCCCCATCTGTTCAGAGGATCTTGCCTCATTCCTCTTCTCTTGGGTACCGTGCATATCTCTCTTAGGTTCTTTGCTGTTTCCCAAAATCTCTGTCAGTGGAAGTGCAGACTGACACTATCTAGATCCATGTCTAAAATCTATATATGAGTGAGTACATACCATGTTTGTCTTTTTGTGACTGGGTTACCTCACTCAGGATGGTTTCTTCTAGTGCCATCCATTTACCTTCAAATTTCAAGATTCCATTGTTTTTGTCTGCTGAGTAGTACTCCATTGTGTAAATGTACCACTCTTCAGTTGAGGGTCATCTAGGTTGCTTCCAGGTTCTGGCTATTACAGATAATGCTGCTATGAACATAGTGGAGCAGATGCCCTTGTTGTATGAATTTGCCTCATTTGGATATATGCCTAAGAGTGGAATTGCTGGGTCTTGTGGTAGACTGATTCCCATTTTCCTGAGGAATCTCCATACTGATTTCCAAAGTGGATTTACGAGTTGGCACTCCCAACAGCAGTGGAGGAGTGTTCCCCTCTCTCCACATCCTCTCCAGCATAAACTGTCATTGGTGTTTTTTATTTTAACCATTCTGACAGGAGTAAGATGGAATCTCAGAGTTGTTTTGATTTGCATTCCCCTGATGGCTAAGGATGTTGAGCACTTTCTCAAGTGTCTCTCAGCCATTTTAGACTCCCCTATTGAGAATTCTCTATTTAGTTCTGTACCCCCACTTTTTTATTGGATCCTTTGGTGTTTTGGAGACTTGCTTCTTGAGTTCTTTGTGAATTTTGGAGATCAGCCTTCTGTCAGATGTGGGGTTAGTGAATATCTTTTCCCATTCTGTGGACTGCCTTTTTGTCTTGTTGACTGTGTCCTTTGCCTTACAGAAGCTTCTTAGTTTCAGGAGGTCCCATTTGTTAATTGTCGATCTCAGTGTCTGTGCTACTTTAAGGTAGAGCTTTCTCACAGTTCATGTACTTCCCAAGAAGAAATGGTCTTCAAGACATGCAGGAGCTGATTTGTCCCTACCACTTTATAAATGTGTGGGGAGCTCAGTCTCAGAGATCCCTGGCCTTCAAGACACATACAAAGAGGAAATGAGAAGGTGCCAAGGACTCTTTCATTCTCCCTCCCCTCCAGTTCATTTCCTGATTGCTATCTAACCTAAGATAATCATGGCAAAACTACCTTGCCTAATGTACTCACTGGCTACAGGATACACCCTGCTTCTAAAAGGCAATTCAGTATAAAGCAAATTAGGTAACCTCTCTACTTTAGCCCTCTTGTCTGTAAAGTGGAGGTTTTTAAATGTCCTCATAGACTGGTTGTAAGTGAAATATAGACTAAAACTGTGTAGTTTGAGATAAACTATGTCACAAATGCAAGATGGAATGATATGTGATAAAATGAATGAGTTGTCATGAAAAGTCACAAAAGCCTTAAAGTGCTTGAGTTAAGTTAACATGGTTCTTAAGTGAAAGAACCTAGTCTAAAAGGCCTGCATATCTGCATATTCTCTTACTCCAGTTGCATGGCATTCTAGAAAAGGTGAAACTGTAAAGACAGAAAAAAAAAAAACAGTATCTACCAGAGGTTTGGCCAAGCAGGTAAAGCCCATGGGATTTTGTACAAATTATAAATTTACTCTCAGTGAAGATGGAGGAGTGGGAAGTGTCTGCTTAAGTAGCTTTGGAAATTAATGAAGTTTGTAAGACTAAGGGCAAAGGAATTTCATACTCTATCTTATAAAGTTGTTTCCCATAGTGGTACCAGTTTAGAATTTTGACACTACCGTATGTGTGTACTGGAATTAAGAGATTAAATAAACAGAGACAAATGTTAGGAGGAAAAATTCTGACTGAGTTAGAATTTATAGATTAGTAAGGTGATCAGACTAAAATGATCCATTCGGTATGGATTAGAGTTACAGGCCTTGGTATTTACATAATCTAGACTCAAATAGGTAATTATAGAAATATCTGCAAATATGTATTCATACACATTTTATAATGCATGCCTGTGTGTTCTTGCTCTATAAGCTGAGAGATAGGACAAACTGGGAAACCTCAGAGCACCAAACACCATAAAAATGATGCCCAAATCTTGGTTTCTAATACCAAACTATAGGAAAAGGAGTTGAGGCTCTTAGAAGAAATGGCTGGTTCTAGAACCAGAGCAAGCAATATACAAGACAAGCATCATGGAGTGCCAGAAAGTAAGGGATTACTCAACACAAACCAAGTTCTGTATTGTAGGAGTGTGTCAAAGAGAATTGAAAAATACTGGAATCAACTTAAAGATTTCCCAAAGGCCAAAGCTGGGATAATATGAGCAATAAAGTAACTAAGACAGTGTTAACTCATAAGCCAAAGTAGAAAACAATAGTCATGAGTCTGTCCTAATATTTCTCAATTCTAACATAGACAAATTCTCAGGACAGAGTAATTCCAAAGCAGGAGACACTAGCAAGCACTACCTCAGCTTGGTGGTTGTGATCCACACCAACAGAGACTATGCCCTCTCCTTCTGTGGCCTTCCCCTGAAAACCTACAGCCCCACTGTAACTGTGAGGAAAGTTGGACTTGTTCTAGTAGAGAAGTATTGTCCAAAACACCTGAAAAACACTCTCCAAAAGATCAAGGTCATAAAAAGCTAAGGACATCTGAGGACTGTCATAGTTAAAACAAGCCTAAGGAAATGCTAAATACAATGTGTCTTGCTTGAATAGAACCTTGGATGGCACATGAGCATGGTAAAAATGGAGGAAATCTGAATAAGCTACAAACATTGACTGTATAATGGGCCACTTTGTTTGTTCAATAACTTTAATATATATGCCACACTAACCTAAAAAGTCAGTCAGGGAGAGTGAGGGTGGAGGGACAGGGACATTATTCTATAGTCTGGGGTGTTTTTTTTTTTTTTGATTTTTCGAGACAGAGTTTCTCTATATTGTTTTGGAGGCTGTCCTGGAACTCTATCTGTAGATCAGGCTGGCCTCAAACTCACAGAGATCCTCTTTCCTCTGCTTCCCTAGTGCTGGGATTAAAGGCTTGCACGCCACCAACGCCCAGCTATAGTCTGGTTTTCTATGGGTCTTAGCTTATTTTTTAAACAGGCAAAATCTAGTCTTGATGAAGTGACGACTGTCTTCCTCATTTGTTTTCTCAGGAGGCCTCACCATAACTAGCACAGGAAAAGTCCCTTTTAAACGGCAGAGGTGGGATTTGGATCCATCCCTTTTTGCTGATCCCACACTAACTTTAGCGGACCGCACATGGACCGTCTGATCCTTGGCTTCCTGAACGTTCATTAAGTCTATGTTCCTTTCTTCCCCAGGGCATGGCCTTTACCCTCGAAGAAAGACTACAGCTTGGCATCCACGGCCTGATCCCACCCTGCTTCCTGAGCCAGGATGTCCAGCTCCTCCGCATCATGAGATACTATGAGAAACAGCCTAGCGACCTGGACAAGTCAGTGGCTGATGTCTGTTCTCTGGGCCCAGTCCTGAGGCTGAGCTGCTCTGCACTGTGGCTCCCAGAGGGTTTCTAAATTCTCTGTAACTAGGAAAGGCTGAGAGCCCGAGAGACTTCTGATCCAGCTCTGTCTTTAAAAAGAGTTACAGTCTCCCTAGAGATGAGGCTTACAACAGAAGCACAGCTAAACTGAAACTGGATGCGACTAGTGGAGTCTGGGAGGCCATCTGAGAGATGTTAGAGATGAGTCAGTCCCAGAAGCCTTGATGGAACAACTCAACAGTCAGCAGGGGCATGGGGGAGGGCAGAACAGAAGATGGGCAAAATACTGGCATGGGACTGGCAAGGAATATAGCAAGAGGAACAGCGGAGAAAAGGGGGATGGAAAGGGGATGCTTTGGGAAGAATCTAGATGCTATCTGAAGGGCATGAGCAGCAAATAAGAGCACTGCTTCCTCTGAATACTTGCTGCTCAGTGGAGGCACAACCACAAAGATCCCATTTCAGAGTCCTTGAGTTAATGCTATCTGTTCCTGAAGATGGTAGTCACCACCCAGGCACACAGCATGAGTGAGCACGGGATTTAAACACCGCTGGCTCCAGCATCTCTGATTTTAATTTCTCTGCTGCACATAGTTCAGAGATGGTAAAGCCTGGTTGTTGTAAGACTAATTCTAGAATGAGTGAAATCGACCTTCCTGCACTGGATAACTAAAGCTACATTGCCAGTCTCTGTCCTTTGCCTGCCTTATGACTGTGCCAATGGTATCTGACTGGCTGGGTTTAGGAGAATTAAATGAATGTCTTTGTGATATGCTTAGAATGTTGCCTTTGACATAGTAAACCCTATATAAGTTTGTTAAGCAAATGCGTTGTCTTGCTATGGGATCTAGCAGATGTATAGGAAGAAGACAAAAGTTCTGTCTATATCAATGGAGCTAAATGGCTAGAGCTAAATGCCCATGAAAGGCAGAGTTCAATAGCATACGAGGCTCATCCTGCATCTAGCTCCCAGTGCCTCTACCGATTCACCCAGAGCTTCTGAGAAGCAGTTAACACATATACCCCTACCCACATCCATGTCCCAACTCCTGAAGCACTGAACTCCAGGGCTATTGCAAGTCAAATATTCTCTCCCTTCTGTTCACCTAGCCACATCATCTTGAAAAACAAATCAGAAATTACACAACAGGTTATACTAACAAACTGATACATGCCCAAATGTTGAACAATCAGAAACTCCTATTAAATGGACCAAAAATAAGACAAGAGTCCAAAATAAAATGTTTGCTTAAAATAGGAAATTATAAAAGCTGAAATCTCTAATGTTTGCCTTCTCAATGCTCTCCATCTTAATGGACCGCTCTTACTTGCCTAAAATGAGACTCTAGGATCAGGAAATGATGAATATGTGTGTGTGTGTGTGTGTGTGTATATATATATATATATATATATATATATATATATATATATATATATATATATATTCCTGAGCGCGCTAGAGGACTTGCTCCTGGTTCTCTACTTTCCCACACTCACTCCCTAGAGTCTCTCATTTCAGCAAGTGATTGGGAGAAAGGCTAAGAAGGCTCCCCAGCCATTCATACTGGGGTATACTTGTAAATGTGCCAGCAAGGAGGAGAGTAGAATGTAGAATTGGAGAGAAGTGTACACTAATGTCTAGGGAAATGGAATGCCCTACACTGGCAGTGGGTTGAGGGCATGCCTACCCCTGTGTCTAAACTCTCCCAGGAGCAAGGTCCCCGTTCTTAAGCACAGTGACATCATCCAGGGTCTGCCAAGCATCGGTGTCCCTGGGATCAGCTGGCTTCTTCTTTCCTTTCCAAGGTATATCATCCTCATGACTCTCCAAGACCGAAATGAGAAGCTCTTCTACCGGGTGCTGACTTCAGACGTGGAGAAGTTCATGCCCATTGTGTACACACCCACTGTGGGGCTGGCCTGTCAGCAGTACGGTCTGACCTTCCGACGACCTCGGTGAGTACCTACTAAAGGGGCCAGGGAGAGGCTGGCCCATAGAGGGAAAGAAATCATTTCAAGTGGCATTGCTTCTTGACCCTTACTTAGCAGCTACCTTAGAGTCAATGGCCAAAAAGGAAACATTTGACTTTAAACACGAGCTCAGTAAAATAACACCACCAACCTGGAAATGAGCTGAGAGAGAAGTTAGCAAGGGGACATTGGATCTTTTCGACATTCAAATGATAAATGTTCAATAGGCTGTTTGGAGGTGGCCTGAGAGGTAGTTCCCATTGTTTTCACAGTCTCCACCTGTCACCTCTCTCTTTTTCTGTTCACCTCCAACAGACCTCTGGATAATTGAGGACAAAGAATAGCACGGGACAACAAACACATGCTCTCTTTCCAGGCCTTAAATCTCATACCTCCATTTGGAGTTGACTTAGATTTGTTTGTTTTGTTTTTTGTTTGTTTTGAGATAGAGTTTCTCTGTGTAGCCCTAGCTGTCCTGGAATTCACTCTGTAGATGAGGCTGGCCTCGAACTCACAGAGATCTTCCTGCCTCTGTCTCTTGAGTGCTGGGATTAAAGGTGTGCACCACATCCACCTGGTATGCCTAAGTGATTGAAAGCAGGTTCTCCTGTAACCGAGGCTGACCTGGAAACTCACCGTTTAGCAAAGCTATCTGGGATCTCTTGCTCATCTTGCTTCCACCCCTTGCCACCACACCTGACTACAAACCACTTTTTAGAGTGTTACATAGGGAACATGTAATCATGGATCTATGGCAGCTTTAGTTCATCTCTGCTGGGCCGTGAAGGATGAATGGAAAGAATTGGGATTTAAAAATGTCTATGTGGAATGCTGTACCTTAGGTGAGACACCTTTTATCAACTGCTCCAAAGCTCAAGAAACATCCAGAAGAGGGAGTGGAAAGAAAGGATGAACCAGATGTTTGGGAGGAGGATTGCAAAATAGCATCTTCTGGACATGACAGGGACATTTTATTCATGAACTCACTGTAGCTGCAGTTACCTGCCAAAATTGGGCCATCACTTTGTGTCCTACGTGAGGAAGGAGCTCATGAGCCTCCGGCCCTCACTGAGGAACTATGAGCAGGTAATGGGTGCTGGGGGGGGTGCCATTTTCTTTAGTGGTGTAGCCACTAATACAATGCCCATATTCCAGTAAATAACCCCAACTAGTACCTATACAAGCAATTTTAGTTAAACTCAGTGACATCAAAGTAGGGGAGGGTGCTGGGGGAAAGAAGGGTTCCAAATGGGGAACAGAGGGAAATGAGAGTAAAAGAGGTGAAGAGAGCGAGAATTCAGAATATCCATGTTTGAAACTGTTAAAGAATAGACATAGAAACAACAAGCTAAGGGGAAGAGGGGGGCACATATCGAGGTCCATGGAATCAAGATAAGACTAATTAGGGTTAGGAGTGTACAGAAATCAGAACCACTGTAGCCACTAAGATGACTAGATCTCCCTGGGTCAGCAGGTGACATGAGGAAGGCTGGTGATGACTTTTTATAAACTGATGAAAAACTGACTGCTATGTGATATGGTAAAGGGGAAGGTTTTTACTGTAAATATGAGGGAGAAAGCAGCCAGAGACATCTGGAATAGTCCAGAGCAGAGAAAAAGAAGTTGACAGGACATGGCCAGCAGATTAGGCCTGGCCATGAGTGAAAGCAGGAGCAGAGCAGAGAGGGAGAGAGGAGGGGAGAAAATGAAGGAGACAGAGAAAGGACCCAGAGAGAAGCATAACTGAAATAGCAGGGTTATAGGGAGAAATGCGTGGGGGAGGGATCATGAGTTGAAGAGGTTTAGGGTAGGGAGAGCATGGAGAAGAATCAGGATGCCAGCATGGACTCTGAAATGTTCAACAGGTACTTGTGATACTGAGGGAGCCTGGAGGCCAGCGTGAGCTTTAGTATGCTAATAGGCACCACAGATAGCCACTTGTCGCTTCTGCCAACGATAAGGGAAATGGCTACTTTCAGTAGTACCTGAAAACTGCTGACTTTTGTCTAACCACCAGAATTTGGAGAATTGAAGTCTCCTTTGGACCTGACAGACCTAACAGAGGACCATTTCGTGGAATTTATGATTTTTCACTGGAGAGCAGGAAAGGGAAAACCGAAGGGGGGGGGAGGTACCCTTTTGAAAATTGGTATTGTTGTAGTTGTTGGAAACTCAGGAAGGTATTCGGGTCAAGAGGAACTTGTCTTTCGTTGGTGTGTTCTGATGTGAGATAGGCTGGAACAGTCTTCCTGGCAAATGTCCCATGGCTGCTCCCTTCCCATCTTTCATGCCCAGTTCTATGTCACCTTCTGGTCCCAGTCTCATTGCCTTGTGTTATTTTCTTTGTAGCACTTGTTTCTATCTCTAATACCTCTGCTTGTGTTTACTTCTACCAAGAAAAGTATGGAATTTGTTTTCTTTTGTTTTGTTTTTCAAGACCGGGTTTCTCTGTATTGCTTTGGAGCCTGTCCTGGAACTCACTCTGTAGACCTCGAACTCACAGAGATTCACCTGCCTCTGCCTCCCGAGTGCTGGGATTAAAGGTGTGCACCACCAACGCCTGGCTTAAGTATGGAATTTTTTATTTTATTTGTCTAGATTTCAGCCTTAGTTAGAATGCCTGGCATCTAGTTCCCGTGGCAGCAAAACAGGAGGTCCAAGGGTCTGGGTAAATGGACAAAGATGTCTGCCCCAAAATGAAGTCTCTTTCACGTGATCAGGGGAGTTGGATTGATGGGGAGCTATTTCTGGCTCAGGTCAAGTCAGACTTGTGTTCTCTAATGAGTCAGCAATGGGCAGAGCAGTGGTAGTAAGGTAGGGCTCACTGTGTGCAGAAACAGGATCCTGAACCACTTCCACAGGGAGAACCAGGTCATCTCTAGGTGTAGGTAGCATGGGTGCTGCAGCCAGAGACACAGCCTGGGGAAAAATAGGCAACAGCACGAGCAAAAAGCCCAAAGATGAACTGGAATGTGGAGACCATCACAACTGTGAGGTCGCCTCAAATCTTTAACACATCCTATTCAATTATCATCACGCCCTCAGGAGGTAGGCACTGTACCTTCTGCAGAATGAGAGAGCTGAGGCACAGAGAAGTAAGTTATTCAAAGTTATATAGTGAAGCCAGGACTGGACCTGGGTACTCAAGTTTGAGTAAGAAACTGCCACACTGCTCACTACACTGCCTCATAGTTCAGGGCTGGACACACACCATGGGCATTCAGGGTTGGGCACCATTGCAGTTCCAAGAATGACTGACTGCTCAGGGTCTAAGGTGAAGATTAACTAGATGTCATTCCAGAGCCTCTCCCCAGAGGAAAGATCTAGTCAGGTCATTGGCTTACAGCTGCCTGACGCTAAGGCAGGTTCAGGCAGACTGAAATGTCTTCTTGGATTAATTCCTCACACCTAGTACAGTGTGTTTTTCAGTAACTCTTCTTCAGATGACTACCCAATTAAGTGATTTGACATGTGACATTCTGAGCTGTTGCTCTAGGTTTCCATCTGGCCTCTTTCCAGCCTTACTCTCAAGGGAATGAAGACTTTGGGTTCTGCCCTAGCCCTGAGCTTCATCTGAGGTCTGGCTTAGGATGGCTTTATAGATTAACATCTGAGGGAAGGACAGCCCCAGGGCCAAGAGGAGGAGAGCCAGGCCCTCTCAGTTTCTGAAATGATAAATATTCCTGCCAGGTTGCTGTTAACAAAGAAATGCTCTGTAGAAGGGCCTGGTCCCACACCAAAGCTAATTAGGTCCAACTAACACTAGAATTGAGGCCTCCAACACACCTTGGCTCTGTATCACCTCAGAGCCTGGAAGGAGGGGCTGGGTATCTCAGGGTACCTAAAGGTACCCTATAAGAAGAGTGGCTATCCCTCATCCCTCATCCCTGAGTGCCTTTCCCTTGGAACAAGTTCTGCCTGTGCTTCAGTAGGTCTGACTGGCCGGGACACCCAATAATGGTTATTGGGAAGAAGTGGAAGCCAAAGAGAAGGCTGGGGATGCCAGGACAGATTTCAACCCAAAAGACAGGTGTCAGGAGAAAACCAATATGGTAACCAGGGTCCATGAGTGTTCTTCTCCCAAGCTACCCACCTTCACCAATACTGTCTATACCTTCTTCATTCTCTTGGACTCCAGGTGGCACGCACACAATTATTGATATAGCATTTTGAGTCTCAGTGTGCTGTCTAACCTGTATGGGTGAATGGAGGTGTTAATGAAAAAAACTATTCATGGTACCTAAAAGGATAAGTAAAGCAGACTTCTTTCAAGTGGGGGACAGTTTTGTAGGTATAGGGACCACTGTGCGATTCTTGCCCCAAGGGAAAAGATTAGACTCAGTTTTGACAATGACAAATTGGACTTATAACCAAGAAGTAGAGGGGGGGTGGATGATGATATAGTTTCAAGGTGACCGGATACCAAAGGTAGGAAACTTTTACTAAAGTAACTTGCCAGGATTCTTGCTCAGAGTGGGTTCTTCAAAGGACAGAGAGTAAAGTCTACTTCCCGGCCTATCGGAAGAGACCGAGGAGCTGGACTAAAGATGAGGCTGAAGGAGAATCTATCAGACAGTTGAGCTGTAAGAAGTGGAAAGAGCTCAGACCTTAAAGTCGGGCAGTCTTGACCTCAAATTTCAGGTCCTGATAACTTTGACAATTAGCGTAGCAACCCCCTACCCTTAGCCTTTTCTGTATGAAATGGGAACAATGATTATGCATGTGAAGATTTTGAGGTTCCATATGGAAAGGGCCTGACTTATGAGGTTCTGGGAGCTCCGACTCACCATCCCTAGGAAGCGTTATCTGACTGAGTCACCCTCCCTGTACTGGCTAGTTTTATGTCAACTTGACACAAACTACAGTCATGGCTGCTCAATTGAGACAACGCCTCTATAAGACTGGGCTGTAGACAAGCCTGTAGGGTGTTTCCTTAATTGGTGAATCA
The DNA here is from genome assembly GCF_017639785.1 of Mesocricetus auratus. NCBI lineage: Eukaryota > Metazoa > Chordata > Mammalia > Rodentia > Cricetidae > Mesocricetus > Mesocricetus auratus. Next base: position 108,502,860 of record NW_024429182.1, on the reverse strand, counting down.
TAGGATTGTGCCATCCCTGGGCTGGTGGTCCTGGGTTTTAAAGGAAAGCAGGCTGAGCAAGCAAGCCGTGAGGTTGAAGCCAGTAAACAGCACTCCTCCATGGCTTCTGCATTAGCTCCCGCCCCCAGGTCCTTGCCTTGCTTGAGTTCCTGTCCTGACTTACTTTGATGATTACCTGTTATGTGGAAGCATAAGCTGAACACACCCTTGCCTCCCCAAGCTGCTTTAGTCATGGTGTTTATCTTAGCAATAGTACCCCTAACTAAGACACTGCTCAAGAACATGGACATCTCAGCCCTCTGAAATGCCTCCATACTCCATTGTTTGGTCCAGATCCTAAAATTATCTGTAATCTTAAGTAACAAATTTATTAGCAAATAACTACAAAAACATAAAGAGAAAAGAAATGTGTGCTGAGTTGCAAAACAAACAAACAAAAAAAGACTAATTGGATGTTCTTTGGAAAACATCTAAAGATTTATTTCAATTTGAAAAAAGGTAACATCCCTTGGCTCTGTGCCAAGCGACCATCCTTTTCTGCAAACATGTGTTTCTGCACCTAGGCCAACATTGTGTACATATAGGATATTAATAGCTATCATTTATTGAATGGTTACAATGTCTGTGATTAGGCCCTAGGCTAGGAACTCCACAAAGCACTTGGTATTTTGCTGAGAAAGAAACTGGACTCCCTACAGTAACAATAATCAGGCATCCCTAGAACCTAGTTACCCCACCTCCAAGCTTGCATTACAGAAACTGTGCACCTCATGGAGCCTGTTGTGAAGGTAAGGGGTGCTAAATGCTTTATTGATGGTAAAGTTCCCCATTAACTTAAAGGGACATTATTTTTTCATCTCTCATTCATCACTCCAATCCTCATAAAAATCTGTGATTAAGTTTCATTCACCTTGAAGTTTCCTGCTTCATGTTCAATACGTCTAATGAGCTTCATTTTCTCACACTGAAACGTTTTTATCTTCAAATATATAAAGAGAACCTCTGGGACACACATTGCGTGTTTCTGTTTGCTAAATGTGCACTGGAGCCCATTTCTAGCCAAACAAGAAAGTGGGTGTCAATATCCTGAACAAAGTCATTGTGAAAAACAACATCAAACTTATCCCAGCAAATTGGGAGACCCCTGATAACAAGGACATAGTCTTTGAACACCTTACAATCTGGATTTAAACACAACTGTCCGTTTTTAATTACACACATACACATAAACGTACACTCACACATATACACACACACTCACACATATACACACACATTCATACACTCACATATACACACACTCACACATTCACACACACATATATACACACGCACATACACACATGTTCATACACACGTATACACATACACACACTCACCCACACATATACACACACATTCACACACTCACACACACACATATATGCTCACATACACCTAGCACAATGAGAAGAAGACTAACAGAAAGCAAAGATTAACATCATCAGACCCACCTCACCTCTATTACCAGGGTGCTAAAGCAGAGATTCCTTTTGCCAAGACTGGTCCAAGCCCTATTCCATTTAGACTCCTCCACCTAACTATTTGAGCTTCACTGTAGGGAAGGTTCCCTGGAGAACACATGGGGTCTGCCCCTGGGACTCCTTGGCTTCTCCTTTGGCAATCCTGACCTTTAGTCTTAGGGATCATAGGGTCTAGATTCTTCACACGTGATTCCCTTCTGGGCTACAAACCCTAGGGTAAGTCATCTCACTCATTCTTATCAAATAAGTCACAGAGTTAGGCTACCTAGCTTCTATAATGTCTTCCAGTTCTAACAATTTCTGGAACTCTATAATTAAGTTAGCAACAAGATTTTGAAGTAAGCCATAGTCTTTATTATGAGATTAATTTTTTCTTCCTTTTTTATTTAAATTAGAAACAAGTTTGCTTCACATATCAATCCCAGCTCCCTCTCCCTCCCCTCCTCCCCTGCCCCCCCACCAGGCCCTCCAGTCCCCTCACGAAATCTCCACTCCGATCCCCAGGGAGGGTGAAGCCCTCCATGGAGGATCTCCAGACTCTGTCATTTCATCCAGGGCAGGACCTAGGCCCTCCCCCAAGAGTCCAGACTGAGAGATCATCCCTCATTGTGGGATGGGCACCCAAAGTCCATTTGTATGCCAGGGATAAATACTACCCAAGGCCCCATAGATTACCTAGACCTCCTCACTGACACACACCTGCAGGGTCAGTCCCATACTTTCCACACAGTCATCAATCTGGGGTCCAACAGCTCCCCCTTGTTCATGTCAACTGTTTCTGTGGGTTAAACCAGCCCTGTCTTAACCCCTTTGCTCATCAGTTCTCCCTTTCTGTCACTGGATTCCAGGAATTCAGTTCAGTGTTTAGCTGTGGGTGTCTGCCTTTGCTTCCATCAGTTGCTGGATGAAGGTTCTATTTCCCAGACTCTCTGGCAGTGGGATTGTATGCTGGCACTCCCCTGATTCATGTCTAAAATTCATATATGAATTTTTCTCTTTTTGTGACTGGGTTACCTCACTCAGGATGATTTCTTTTAGTGCCATCCATTTGCCTGCAAATTTCAAGATTCCATTGTTTTTTTCCCACTAAATAGTACTTCATTGAGTAAATGTACCACATTTTCTCTATCCACTCTTCAGTTGAGGGGCATCTAGGTTGCTTCCAGGTTCTGGCTATTACAAATAATGCTGCTATGAACATAGTGGAACAGATGTCCTTGTTATATGAATGGGCATCTTTTGGAGATATGCCTAAGAGTGAAATTACTGGGTCTTGTGGTAGACTGAGAAATCTCCATACTGATTTCCAAAGTAGCTGTATGAGTGGGCACTCCCACCAGCATAAACTGTCACTGGAGCTTTTGATTTTAGCCATTCTGACAGGAGTAAGATGATAGGCTGAAATTAATTTTTCCCACCTGTGAAGTTAAGAGACTTGTATCTGGGTAGCAGTTCTCAGTCTTGGAAGCACATTAAAAAATATCTGGGGAGCATTTACTAAAATCCCAGAGTTAGAAAAGGGCTCTTAGGTTTTTTTAAATTTTTTTTATTCAAATTAGAAATAAGCTTGCTTCACATGTCAATCCCAGCTCCCCCTCTCTCTCTTCTCCCACCTCCCCACCCCCCCAGCCCTTCACCCAATCCCCACTCCAATTCCCCAGGGAGAGTGAGGCCCTCCCTGGGTGATCTCCAGAGTCTGTCATTTCGTTCAGGGCAGGTGCTAGGCAGTTCCCCCAAAGAGTCCAGTCTGAGATAGCATCCCTCATTGTGGGATGGGCACCCAAAGCCAATTTGTATGTCAGGGATAAATACTGATCTACTACTCAAGGCCCCATAGATTGCCTAGGCTCCTCACTGACACCCACATTCAAGAGATCTGGATCAGTCCCATGCTGGCCGCTCAGCCATCAGTCTGGGGTCCAGGCTCTTAGGTTTTTAAAGGCTCTCCAGAAGGTTCTAATAGGAGCCAGCCTGCAAACCATCAAGCTGGGTGATCCCTTCTAGTTGGAACTGCCACAAGTTTTAGAGAGTCAATAACCTGTATTCTGTAAATCATTCCCGCCTGGACCTGTGCTTGAAAATTAAGGTCACAATATAACAGAAGTTGCCTTTAATTGAGTCCTCAGTAAATCAAGTGGTTGACCTCCACTGCCAAATTCTCTCATGTCCCACTTACAGGGCTAGGAGGGGCCATTTCTCCCAAGATACACAGGCATTCTCCTGACTCCCCTGTGTCATTGCCCACCTGACAGTCACAGATGCCCACTCATCTGATGTCAACGATTAACTACAATAGCAGACATCATGTTCAAGGAGAATATTTGAGTGAGCACATGTGGCCTGGCTCAGAAGATAAGCTGGACCAGTTGATGTCCTTTTCCAGGAATCCGACCTGGAAAAAAAAATGTATGGAACGAACTTTCTAGTTTGGAAGGGAAATGAGGACAGAAAGGATGCTATGGTTCAGATTTTACAGTAGGGTCATTGTAAGTCAAAGACAAATGCCAGCTCTAAAGGAACAGGAAATCGAGCAGTAGGTGAAGGGGTCCATGGAAAGAGAACAGGGAAAACAGGAGAGAGAAAGATCTGTCAGTGGCTAGTCCCTGGTGCTACCTGAGGGGACAAGTTTTCCATGCTAGTTCCTGTTCCCAAATTTACAATGCACTCTCTCTCTCTCTAGAGGTAACTTAAGTGAGTCTCTGCTGGCAGTAACCAGAAGAGCCAAACTGAAAAGGAGCTATGAAATCAGATGGATCTGATGCCCTGGTTAGATTGTCTGGCACTGACATCAAAGTACCGTGCCTCTGTCTTTCGCATGCATGAAAACTATCTGGAGGACTTGTTAAGACGCACATTCCTCATGTCCAGGAAGGGACCAGAAAATGTCCATACCTAACATGGTCCGGAGATGCTGTCGCTGTGGCTGCTGGAGTCGCTGGGCTAAGGAGAAGTGAGAGGCAGCTCACAGCAAAATGAAGAGACCATCTGAAGGAAACAGGAGTAGGTGCTTGCAGGCCCCCACTGCACACTGGGAGAAAGAACTCTGAGTCGTGAACGTGGGTTCTGAGCCCAATGCATGTCACCAACAGTGTAACCTTCTAGAAGTTTCCCTCCCCTTCTTGAACCTCAGTTTCTTCGTCTATAGGAGAGAGTTTTACTAGGGATTTCAGGTGTTGATCCTGACCCTGAGGATCTCCCGTTCATGGAGCAGACTGAAGCACAAGGACTATAAAGTTACCACTAAGGGTCGCGGTATTTAAGATAAAAATGGAAAGGTAGATGAAAACACATTCTTTTCATTTTCTGACAAGAGAAAGCTTGCAGGCTTATCTGCAGACGTGTCGTTTTTTTTTCCTGAGAGCTCTGATTCACTAGTGGGCACTTTTCCAAACAGACCAGCTGGGCAGACCAGCATTGTTAAGTGTGGTTTGGTGTTGTGATTTGGAAATTCCTGCTGGAATGAATAAAAGGCATGAGGAGCCTCTAATGGACAGCAATTATTTGACACAACTGTCCTAAGGAATGCACTAGATAGTTCCTCCATCCCATGTTGTTAGAACAGTTTGAAGCACAGAGATGGAGGAGAGAAAGAATATTTACTGTGTCTAAATTCCATGGATTTCAATCATGGAGAGAATTGGCTTATTCCTTTTAGAGATGGTCAGGATTTATGTTTTTTTTTAAGTGAATACATGGTTAATTCTATGTGACCTGCCCAGTAATTTTTGCATTTTTAAAAGTGACTACAGGCTTAGTTCTATGTGACATGCCCAGGACTTTCACTTCCAAAGGCCAGCTTGCTCTGTGGACAGGATGGAAGGCACTCCTTAGCCATCTTTCAGTTTGAGCATAGAAGGCTGGGTGTGGAGGTGGGAATCATTGAGCAGTTCCATGTAGACACAAAGATTACATTCTCTTCCTTAAGCTGGAGACAGATGCACTTTATTAAGTAGAACGGGATGTTCTCTGTTTGACTTCCTTTAGCCGAAGGCAGAGTTCCCTGACCATTTAAACAAACTGATTTTGTTGCTCTTTTACTGGCCCTGTCCTTTTCCTCCTTTGTCCCGGGCAATCCAAGCCCTGGTGATCAAAGAGCAATTGTGCAGGGAATTTCCTCAGTCAAACCAGGAAATACGTACATACAAGCAGGAGTTGAGCAGACCTTTCTTCGAACAACCTTGATCTCCCATTGAACTGTAAAGTGTGCTAAAGGCTGTGTTGACTCACACTAAGTTTAGTTAAAAAAGAGTCTCAAACAGTGCAAATGTTCTGGAAGGTTCTAAGATAGAGGAGAACTAGCCAATTACTGGCATAAAACTTTTTGAAGAAAAGCAAAAGTTGACTTGCCATAAAGAGCCCCTTCACTTACTCTGCCCCCAGAGCTATTATCATTTTATTTTTCTGGCATTAGACCGTTATAGCTATGCAGATCTCTGAAATCCCCATATCGTAGTGGGTAACAAGTCTTTGAACGTGTCTCTTGCAGACTTTTTTTTTTAGATTTATTTAGTTTTATGTACATTGGGGTTTTGCCTGCATGTCTGTGTGAGAGTGCCAGATTCCCTGGAACTAGAGTTACAGACAGTTGTGAGCTGCCATGTGGGTGCTGGGAATTGAACCCTGGTCCTTTGGAAGAGTAGCCAGTGTTCTTAACCACTGAACCATCTCTCCAGCCTCCTCTTAAAGACTCTTAAGCTATTATTTCTCAAGCCAATAAGGATCAGAAATTAGGAAGGAATCAGTAACATCAGAAAGGAGTGGATCAAGAAGGGAATGTTTAAAGTGCTAGAGACAAAAATGAAGCTCAAGACTTGTAATGACTAACATTTGTTGTCAGCTTAACCCATAGGAACCTCAGTTGAAGAATTGTCTCCATCGAACTGGCTTGGGGACTGTCTGTAGGGCATTTGCTTGATTGCTAACTGATGTTGGAGGACCCAGCCCACTGTGGGCAGTTCCATCCCTATGCAGGTGGACCCAGCTATATGAGAAAAGTAGCTGAACAAGAGGCTAGAAACTAGAAACAAGCCAGGAAGCAGCTTGTGTCAATGGTTCCTACCTCGGCTTGATTTTCTGCCCTGACTTCCATCAATAATGGACTGTGAAATAAAACCTTTCTTCCTGTCAGAGTTTGCTTTCTACTGCTGTGATAAAATAACATTAGCAAAAGCAATTCGGGGAGGAAAGGGATTATTTCATCTCACAACTCTCAGGTCACCCTCCATCACTGAAGGAAGCCAGAGCAGGAACTGGAGCAGAAAACTGCTTACTGGTTTGCTCCTTGTGGCTTATACAGCCTGGTTTCTTATAGCGCCCAGGACCACCAGCCCAGGGGTGGCACCACCTGCTGTGGTCTGGGCCTTCCCACATCAATCATCAATTAAGAAAATGCCCCCACATGCTTGACCAGGGACCTGTCTGGTGGGAACATTTTCTCAATTGACATTCCCTCCTCCCAAATGACTCTAGCTTGTGTCAAGCTAACATAAACTCTCCAGCATACCTCCCCAAGTTGCTTTTTGGTCATGGTGTTTATCACAGCATCAGAGAAGCAAACCAGATGTGGTATCACTGGCATTGAACAAAAGGTTGCTGGAAGAGAGCAAGTGGAAAACTAAAAGGATAAAAGGAGATGCTGAGGTTGAAGACGGACTTCCCTACCTCCACACATTTGCATTATCTCTTCTCCTGAACCACAGGCTTCCAGGAAAAGAACCATGTATTAAGCTTCCCTGCATCTCCTGAGCATCTTGCTTTGAAGCCCTTACCAGAGAGAGCATTTAAACAAATGTTTCTGCAACTGAGGCTGCATGTCAGTGATAGAAGAATGTGATTAAGATGCAGGAAACCCTTAGTCTAAACTCAAGCCTCCAAAAAAGGCACAGGAAGAAGTGGGAGAGGGAGGAAGTCAGGAAGAGGAGAGAGACAGACAGATAGACAGAGACAGAGAGACAGAGACCAGAGACAGAGGGGCAGAGAAAGAGAGAGACAGAGAGAGACTGACTCTTCTGGTGACATTCAGCAAACACTGACTAAGCATCATCTTTATGGTAAGTCATCATAAACACATAAAGTTCCAAATAGACTAAGGATGTTTGTTCATGGATTCCTGGTCCGTGTCTTTAAAGAGTTTACAGACCAACTAAGAATGATTCTAAGGCCATATAAACCAATAAACGGTTTGGATTATTTAGTTTACTAGACACTAGTACTGAGATAACTCCTAAGGTAAAGAAATTTTCTGTGTGTTATTGGTTCTAGACCTAAGCTTTGAAAGGATTTTGGTGTACTTTGTGAAGATGGTCCAAAATAGGCCATGCCATACAAAGACTAACTGGATGAGTTCCAAGGAGGTAAACTGCACAGGTGAGGCATGAGGTGGGCTTTGCTGGTTGCCTCTCTTTCCTTCTTAACATCGCCGAGTCTTCCAGATGTCTTTCGTCCTCTAAACTATTGAAAGCACTAAAGGTTTCTTGACCCTTCCAGAAGTCTTAATTATTCTCAGGTTACCCTCAGATGCTAGTTCCTTTGTCAGTGACTAATTTAAATATAATACTGGCCACAGAAGATGTAAGTGATCTGCCAGGGGACTTTAGGGGATTTTTTTTAACTTCAGAAGAGAATCTCTAGACATTTCTAAACATTCTGACCCTGTCTTGGATGTCTGGAACTGACTGCAACAGTCATTCTACAGTCCTGACAAATGCAGCCCCTACTATCAATATTATAGTGCCATGGATGGCGAAGTAGAAACATGGACTGTCTATAGTCACAAGTAAATCCTGGAGGTATGTAACTCTGGACTTCTTGTTATATAAAGTAAATTTCCTCTTCTCAACTAGTTAAATCGAAGCCCGCCCCCGTTCCTCCAGTCAAAAACAATTCCCCTTCCTGATGGGATGGATGTGTGGATTGCCCCCTTGACGGGTGACAGTAGCTTCTAACTCTGTATCCAGAGCATTCAGTACTCCAGGTACTCTCTTAAGAACTTCGCTATTCAGATCCCACAGTATTTCCTATGGGATAGCATGATTTGCCTTATCAAAGCTGCTGTGGCAAAAGCAGCTTGGGGGGGAATGGTTTAGTTCAGCTTACATTTCCAGGTCACAGTCCATCCAGAGGGGCTGAGGCAGGGACACAAGCAGGGGCCATGGAGGAGTGCTGCTTTCTTGCTTGCTCCTCCTGACTGGCTCAGCTAACTTTCTTATGCAGCCCAGACCTATCTGCCTCAGGATGGCACACCTAGAGTGGGCTGGTCCCGCATATCTACTAGCAATTAAGAAAATGCTTCACAGACATGGCCGCAGGCCAGTCTGACCAAGGAAATTCTTCGGTTGTGTTCCTCTTTTCCCAGGAGACTCTGGGCTTGTGTTAAGTTGACCACTGAAGCTAACTATGACGTGGTGTGTGTCTTCATTTCTTTTCATATTGTTGTGATAAGGTACTCTGCCAAAAACAACTCAAGGAAGAAAGAGTACAGCTCAAAATTAGCGGCTCTGGTTTCAGGGGACTTCACAGTGATGGGAGCTTGAGACAGCCATGTTGTATCCACAGCAAAGATGGATGTGTCCTGGTGCTCGGTTCACCTTCTCCTTTTCATTTAGCTCAGGGCCCAGCCCCCTTTCGGGATGCATTCCCCACCTCAAGTAACTCAGTTAAGAAAATCCCTCACAAGCATGCCCACGGGTCAACTTAATCTAGACAGTTCCTCATTGTGACACCCTTCCCTATGGATTCTAAATTGTGTCAAGTTGGCTATTAAAACTAACCATGGCAGTGTGTAATACTATTGATCCCGTTTTCGGGAGGGAAGAAAAATGAAGCAGTTGAGTAAGCCTGAAGAGCCATCTAGTGTCACACCAGGTTCCAGAGACAGTGCCCCTGTCCTTCCTTACCTTGGCTGCTTCTCTCTGGTGACTGAACACCTATCTCCAGGACAGGAGACTGTCCACTGAGTCAGTCCACCCCATACAGAACATGTTACAAGATCAGTCCATTGCCAGGAAGGGTCAGTAAGAATGAGCATACAGATAGTGACGCATTTGGATGGAGCTATTCAGGGGTGATGATAGACAGCTGAGTGAGGGAACACTAGGATAGAAGTGTTTCTTGGAGAGATTTCTCAGAGAACCCAAGGAGAACTCACTGACATGGAAAACCCAAGAACTTGATGCGGCTGGGGGATGGAGCTTTGGAAACTGAGGCCACCAAGAAGCCGGGATCTACAGTACGAGCAGGTGGAAGCAAGGGTTGTCAGGCAGTGGGCTGTGCTCTGATGAACTTGATTGACAGTGTGAGAAGCAGAGCTCCTGAAACAGAACACTGAGCCATATCATAACTAATACTACTGAATTCCCCTGTTGTTATTGACTGGCCAGTACTGTGATGGTCAAGTTGTCTTCATTATCTTTGAATCCCACAACAACCCTGAGAAGTCAGAGTGTATTGTGCTGCCAAGAGGAAAGACTCAAAGGTAGAGGGAGGCCTGCCCAAGACTGAGTGTTGGTAAGTGCTTGTCTCAAGCCTGTATTGGTACTATCCCAAAGCTTCTCCCTCCATTCATTTTAAAACTTCCATTAGTCATACATTGCTAAAACCCAGCGTTTCTGAATCATGTGTGTTTCTAAAAAAATATGGTCAACCTCTTCTGTCCCTAAATAAGAGCAAAGCAAACACATCCCTAGGCTGAAGGAAATTAGCAACAGTTTCCTACAGGAGTCCATGTGTGTGAGTCTCAGGCTGCCATCTCTTACAGTGAGACAGGGTGGGGTAGGGCTGTGAATTACAGTGTCAAGTTAAGGTGCTTGGCTATACAACTTCTGAAGGAAAGGCCAGGTTCTTCACACCCACACAGGCAGAGCCTGTCATGCACATAGCAGAGACTTCATGGGCCCTCTGCTCCCACACTGAGTTAGGATCGGAATATTTAACAACCTTTACATTGTAAAATCCACCTCTGGCCAACATAAACCTTACCTATGTGCCCCCTGCAGCCCACTCCTAACACTGTCAAGCAGCTCCCTGATTCAGGGTTCCAGGAGAGGATGTGGAATTAGCCTCCTAAGAGGCCTTTGAATGGGAGACTCAGATCTCTCCAAAAAGCTGTAGGTGGGACGCTGGTTGGGAACAGATTGGTTAGAATTGATTGGCTCTTACAAGCGCCAGGAGCTCCGCATTTCTGTAACTTTGCATCCCTGCACAGCATGCAATGACAGGATCGCAGATCTGTAAATAACCAGCTCAAACTAAGGCGAAGAGAGGAAGTGACTCCCTGATTCCCGAGGTGGGGGGTGTACGAGCCAGGGCAAGCAGCAGGACAATGAGGTAAGTTTCCCACCTCTTATTCTAAAACCTTTCTGTCCTCCATTCTAAGAGACAGATAGTATCTATGAATTTTAACTATATGTATATGCATATAGCATGTCAAGATTTTAGGGTAAACTCAGACATGGCCCTTTAAACTGCCTTGTGAAGTAGGAGAGTGCACTTTCACACAAAGAAATAAAGAATTCAAGAGGGTGAGTGACCACCACCCCCCAAGCTGAACAAATACTAGAATAGTGGTTCAAGGATTTGTAACTTCCTATTTGACACTCAGAACCATTTCCATAAGTGGATCCTAGAATCCAAAAGGAAAGCCATACTTGTTTGCTAACGGACAAATATCAGCATCCATCTTATTCCCCAGAGGTCCTTCCTTGTGATACTTATTAGCTGGAATCAGGGATGGATTGATGGAAGATGCATGGAATCTTCTTTTCCTGATAATGGCGCACATCTTTAATCCCAGCACTCAGGAGGCAGAGGCCGGCAGATCTCTGTGAGTTCCAGGTCAGCCTGGTCTACAGAGTAAGTTCCAAGACAGCCAGGACTGTTTCACAGAGACACTCTGTCTCTAAAATTTTTTTAAAAGATAATTTTTGATAGAAACATAGAGGTGTGGATTGCTGTTCTCATTGGCTCCTTAAACATGAAGAGCTATAACTGTAATTTTGAATAATGTACTCTTAATTGAACGTGAACATAAAATGTGCCTTGATTAATGTAATAATTTTCAGCAAGAATAGTTGCACAGGGAATGGTCAATTTTCACTTAGTGATTCTGTAATTTAGTTATGTTTAAGCACTAGGAAAAGAACATTACAGTAATCACAAAGAGTTTCTGTGTTAGAAGGATAATTAAAGAACAGACTTTATTCATTGTTTGCAAAATAATGTAGTCCTCAAATCTAGCTCCATCAATTGGGGAGAAATAAACAGCTGGAGTGGAATAAGATCATGACCCATGTGTCCTGAACCCTTGATTCTGGAAGTCTAATAATGTCCAATGCTCATCACAAATGAGCTTGAAGAAATAGCCCTTGTCTCCCAGTACAGGATGGACCCCGGGTGAGCCAACCAGTGCCTCTCATGTGCAGCCAAGCAGAGGGACATAGATGTGATGTTGTCATGGTGACCCTTTTACTTATTTGAAGAATAGATGAAGCCAAATGACCCTCCAGATTCAATGGGGATAGAGATGGGGGTATCCAGGAGTGAGGAGCAGAAAAAAAAATCTCTAGTCAAAGAAAGTACAACGAGTTTAAATTCATTAATGGTAGAAGAAAACCAGAAAAGGGACTGTGTAAAATAATGAAAAATGATAAGCAATTAAAGGATTTTTTTAAAATCATCAAAGTGAGAAGGTGCTTGAGAGTGAATGACCTGAGCCTGGATTAAAGTTTCCTAAGAAACTACTAGTGAAAATTACACATTGCAGCCCACTCTCTCAAGATCCAGATGCCCTGTATCAGGATAGGGCCCAAGAGTCTATACTTTAAAATGCCCACAGCTGACCCTACTGCAGGAAGCTTATGGACTGTGTATTATAAACACTGCTCCAGGACAGTACAAGTTGGGACAGACAGTTGACCCAATTGGGAACCCACTCTACTACTGGTACCTCAGGGAAAGCTCAGGGGAAATCAAGCCTATTTTCTACTTAAGCCTAAGTCTTAAAGCAAAACAAAAGCAGAGTTTGATTACAAGGTAATTGATATCAAGTTTTTTTCCCTTCCAAATCAGCAATTTTAATTAGTATGTGATATTTTCCTTTAATCTGACCTTCTATCACATATCTTATTAACTAATGAAAACCAACAGTAACTTTCCACACCCAAGGCCCTCTCTTCTTATCCAGATGATAAGTCTCTGCTAACTTAGAAATCCACCTCAAACACGTGACTTCTACCAGTACATGGTTTCCATGTTCCAAGCTCATCTGCACAGTGCTTTGTTTTCCATTCTGTGGACAGCACCCTCTGGAATTCTCTGCTGTAGAAATCACTATGTCATAGCCCAGTAGCTCCTTACAGATCTGCCCTGTTGCTCTCTGCCCTGCTACACCAGGAGCTCTGAGGCTTCTTCATCTTTGTATTTTTTTTTCTCTCTCTCTCTTTAACATCTACTAAGCTCTTTCCCATATGATAAAATTGAATGGCTGGATGGATGGAGTATAAATATGTTCTATGAAAATAAGATTTTTTCTGTTTCACTCATTGAGATAAATATCTCAAGTGTTTACATAAAGGGTTTAATAAATAATTATTGAATAATTCATAAATTAAACAAGCTGTAAAAAGTACGGGTCTGCCATGTCTCCTAACATAATAATGTGAATTTTCATATTAGCTTCGTAAGCATATGAAAATTTAGATATTTGTCGGTGATGAGTCTGAAATTTAGCTGTGTAAGCCTATGATATTCTAACAGAGGGAAAAAAGAAGTTTGCAAGCATTTGGCTCGTTCATGCACAATTTAGAACAGGTTCTATTGTGTAGCCCTGATCACAACATTCCTCCACTGATGATAGATCACGGTGGAGACTCCAAATTATAAAAATAACTTTAATTACTGAAAATTTGCTAAATATGTCATTTATCTGAATATCAATTTTCATACTTATCTGTTACCTGCTTGGTTGTTATTTGTTTAATTTTGTTTGTTTGACTTTCTTAAGAAACAAGGTATTGCTATGTAGACCAGGCTGGCCTTGGTTAAGCTGGTTTCAAACTCCTGATCTTCCTGCCTCCACCTCCCTAGTGCTGTAGTGCAACTGAGCATCAAAATGCCCAGCCCAAGTACTATCTGTGGAACTGTTGCAAATAGGACTTTTCCTAATTTCTTTTTCTACATAGCTCATTGCTATTTATGGAAATAATGCTGATTTTAAAACTATTTTGTATTCATCAATCTTACTGAATTCATCCATTAATTCTAACTTTGGGGTAGTAATCATCAAGTCTTCTTGATGAATTGATCCCGTTACCATCATAGCAACCTTCTTTACCTCTTTAATACAATTTTGACTTATGATATGTTTTTTTCTGATGCAAGTAAAACCACCTCTCCTTTTTTATTTCTATTTGCATAGAACAATTTTTATACTCTCTCACTTTCAGTATGCTGCCTTAAGAGAACAGTGGGTGTCTTGTAGGAAGCATGTGTCTTATTTCTTTATTTTTATATATTCAGAAATTCTATAATTTTTGATTAGCAAATTTAATCCATCGACATTTAAAATAATTATCAATGGGTAAGGACTACTACCATTTTGCTAATAGTTTTCTAATAGTCCTGTACTTTGTTCCTCTCTTGTGTATCTTACTGTCTCCTCCTGTACTCTGCTAGGTTTTTTTAGTTCATTTGTTTTTATTTTTGTGGGGGTGGGTTTTGAGAAAGAGTTTCTCTGTGTTGTCCTGGATGTCCTGGAAATTGCTCTGTAGACCAGACTGGCCTCGAACTCACATGAGTTCTGGGATTAAAGGCATTTGCCACCACTGCCCAATTGCTAATGTTTTTTGTTGTTGTTTGTGGTTTCATGGGGTTTTGTTTGGTTGGTTTGGTTTGATTTTTGAGCTATCATCTCATGGTGTAGCCTTTGCTGGCCTGAAACATTCTATATATAGCAGAATGGCCTCAGACTCATGGAGATCCAACTGCTTCTGCCTCTCGAGTACTGGGATTAAAGGTTTATGCTATCTCATCAGAGCCACATGGTTTAATAGTTTTCCACATATATATTTTCTTCAAATAATTACATTCTTTGAATCCAAATGCAACAGGCATTGGGCTCACAGTTTTCCATAAATTCTTTTAGTTTTCTATATAATTACATTGTTCTTAATTTGTGTTTTTGTTTTTGTTTATCATGTTTGTGTTGTTTGTTTGCTACTCTTACTTTAAAGCTAAGAAAACTAAGGCTCAAACATGACTGGTTACCAAGGTGCAGCTGTTGATGCTGCCGTAATGCCTGAAACATGGAAAGTCCTTCTGAGTCTGTGCTCTCAGGCTTCAAATTAGCACAGGCATCTTACAGATATAGTACTTTCAATGAGACCCTTATCCCTGGGATGCAAACATCTAGTCATTCCAGAGCAAATCCTTTCTTGGGCATTGACTAGTCGGACCTGAGTGTTCTGGGAGTTCTTCCTTAGTGATATGAGTAGTTTGAAGACTGAACTTGGTCAAAACAACAAATTGTGTCGGATATGTCCTTTCTGATTAACAGCACCAGATGAGTGGGGGTTTTGAGACAATAGCCCAGGAACTTTGCTGTCTCTTAGATTTGCTTCCAGTGTTGTAAGGTCTCTGGGATTCAAACATATGTGTTCCCAGTGAACTTTTGTCCTCTTGGAAACTGGGTTCCTCTCTCTCTTATTAAATTCCAGCTTTCATGACTAATTTGCAGTGCTTGTATGATAAATGAAAGAGGGTAGGGGCTTCCGCTTACAAATTGCTTCAAGATAGGCCTTCAATGCCTACTCTTAGAATTGCCTCATAAATGCTAACATGAAATGGGTTTGAGCTTTTACAGCCTTTGCATGGGGCCGTGGGGGGTGGTCTGTTTCAGGGTGTCTCCACATGCTCTTGAATGGGGAAGGGTATGTGTGAGCACTTCTTCTACCTGTTTTGGAAAAGCAAGCAGAGAGGATGTTTTTCTCCATCTTGCACAAATGTGTAAACAAGTGACTCACCGACTGCCTCTGAGTCAGGAGGACAGCAATGTTGGAATCAGGGATTGATGAGTGCTGCTTCCAATATCAAAAGTCTGAGTTAGAACACATTCCAAAAACCTTACTTCCCAGAGACTCGGATTAGCCAGTGGCCTGGAAGGAGACAGCAAGGAGTTTGTTTGATAAAGTAAAGGCATGTGTGAGCTTTTGCCACGTTCACAGCCAGGAAATAGAGCCAAGAGTGTGAAGTGTGACTTCTCAGAATAAGGGGGCCTGGGATTTGTGGTTATTATTTCTGGAAGTGTAAATACTACCATAGAAAAAGAAACTCCTTTGTACCCACTCTCCCTGGGTTCCTTGGCATGTTTTAGTACTTCAAGTAATGCTTGAGACTCCATTAACCTTCTCTGGTCTAATGGGAAGCCTCTGGGAGCTGCAGGTTGGCATTTTCAAATTCCACAGTCATTTTCTGTGGATACAGTGTCTTGGCTGAAATGCCATCTGTATAGTCTTTTCCTTCCCACTCGCCACAGAGGGGACACAGGATGAGATAGACATGCAGGGCTGTCTGTTGGCTGCCCTGTTTGGAGGCCTTTTGTGGAAACCTGCACTTGTTAATGTTCACATACCTTCTCTACCTCCTCAGACCCTTCTTATTCAAAGAGCATGGATGGAGACATTCCTCCCCCACCTATGGAATTCAACTCGGCAGTTTTCTGCTGCCAAATCCGTCTCATAATCAACAAAGAGGCTAGAGAAATATACTATATTTGCAAAATCCAGGAAGGCTAAAAATGAGTTTAAAAAATAATTACAAACTTCTTATGTCTTTTCCTCTGTGTCAAGAGAAGGCTCTCTGATCATCAACAAGATACAGGAAACAAAGTGGCTTCTTGACTGCTTTTACACATTGTTCTGACTCCTTTTTGTTGTTGGGTGTGTTTATGTGTGTGTGTGTGCTGTGGTGTGTATGTGTGTGTATGTGTGTGGTATGTATGTGGTGTTTATTTTGTATGTGTGTTGTGGTATGTTTGCATGTGTGTGGTATCTATGGTGTATGTGGTGTCATGTGTGTGCGTGTGTGTGTGTGTCTGTGTGTGGTGTGTGTTTGGTATGTGTGGTATGGTGTGTGTGTTATGTGTGGTGTGTGTGTGTATGTTTGTGTGCTGTGTGTGTTGTATGTGTGTATGTAATGTGTGTTTGTGTGTGCTGTGTTATGTAGGGGGTGGTTTATGTGCATGTGATATGTGTGTGTATGGTGTGTGTGATACATGTAGTGTGTGTGGGGGGTGTATATAGTATATACGGTGTGTGTGGTATGTGTGATATGTGTATATGTAGTGTATGTGGTATGTGTGGTATGTGTGGTTTGTGTGTTCAGTATATGGGTATGTGTGTGGGGTGTGTGGGGTATGTGTGTATGTAGTATATGTGGCATGTGTGGTGTGTGTGGTGTATGTGGATATGTGTGGTTTGTGTGTATGGTATGTGGGTGTGTGGTGTATGTGTGGTATATATGGGTGTCTGTGGTTTGGGTGGTGTTTGTGTGTGTGTGTGTGTGTGTGTGTGTGTGTGAGAGAGAGAGAGAGAGAGAGAGAGAGAGAGAGAGAGAGAGAGAGAGAGAAAGAGATTTGTCTGTAGTATGTGTGCTGTGTGTGTGTGGTGTGTGGTGTGTGTGTGTGGGTGTGTGTGGTGTATTCAGGTATATGTGGATACCAAATGTTGATGTCAGGTATCATCCTCGGTTCTTCTTCACCTTAAATTCTTTAGGATAGGGCTCTTCACAGAACCTGAAGCTCAGCATTTTGGCTAAGGCAGCTGGCCAGCAAGGCTTCAGGACCTGCTTGTCTCTGCCCTGTTGTTACAGATGCGCATGGCCATGCTAGTATCTACAAAAGTTAGTGCTGGGTATCCAGACTTAGGTCCTGTTTGTGCAGCAGGCACTTATCTCCTGACTATCTATCTCCCCAGACCCACATACTTCTTTGATTCCTTACATCACCAATGTCATCCCAGCTCCTGGTTGCAAATGGCACAGCTACACATGACTCCCAGACTTGTGACATTGAGTAGATGCTGTACCATCTGCAAAACAAGTATCCCACTAGGCATGTTTGGGTTTGTTTTATTTTTGTTGTTGTTTCTAGGGTATCTCTTTTTTTTTAATTGTGTGTGGATATTTTGCCTACATGTATATCTGTGCACCACTTGCATGCTGGGTGTCCATGGAGGTACAAAAGAAAGCATCTGAAATTGTAACTGGAGTTAAAAAGGTTATGAGCCACCACATGGGTGCTAGAAATTGAACCCAGAACCTCTGAAAGAGCAGCTAATGCTCTTAGCAACAAACACATTTTTCAAACCTCTTGTTACTTGGATCTCAATAACTGTACAGAGAAGAATTCAAACAATACAAATAAAAGAGTGATCTTTATTTTTTAAAAAATGTGGGGGTGTAGTTGGTGCTATGTCTCCATGGGTAAAGATGCTGACTGCGAATGTCTGGCCATATAAACTTGAGACCCAGAACCCACATAAAGGTGAAAAAGGAGAACAGACTCCTTGAAAGTTAGCCTCTGACCTCCACACATGCACCCCCCCAGTAACAATCAAATTGAAATAAACTGGAGAAAAAAAAACAAAAAACCTTGAGATTTTATAGATGTTTGTACCGTGCTAGATCTGCAGATCAGCAAGTTTTTAAGAGCAAAAAGAAAAACAAATAGTAATTGTGTCAGGACACATGGAAACCAGAATATGCAGTTACCCCATTTTTGAACCAAGGCAAGAAATTCAGTGTCTCTTGGGGGAATCTGGCCTATACTCTTTTGGAAAACATTTCTGGCATGACTTGAAGCTTACCAAAAGGCTGTGTTTTGATGGTGTTGTGTTGATGTGCATGGGTACGCACACAGCAACTGAGTGGGGAGAATTTAATGATTCCAGCTTCATTCTAGTGATGAACAGTACAGACTGCAGTGGATCTGGGAGTTGAAATCCACCTCTACCTGATTTCAAATCCAAGTTATTGCAATGATCCCAGGGATCTCTGTGAGCCCTGCTAGATTATAGGCAAAGAATCAAAGGGTCTTAGTAGCTCTCTGATCTACTGCCTTTGTTTGCAGATGAGGAAGGTTTAATAATCTCACAATCCCATAGCTAGTCGGAAATTCCTTCTGCCTTGTCTTTACTGCCCTATTCCCATGTTCAAGGAAAGCGAGAATGAAGTTGGCCACCTATTGGAAAGCTGTATTTGTACAGTTGCATAGGTGCACACCCATGAGAATCACTGGAAGGGGAGGGCTGCTGCCTCATTTTGCAATACTGAGTCTACTTGGGAATACACATACTACAGCAGCCAGGAGTGGACAGAAAAAGGAGACAGCCAATGGGCTTTCTAAGTCAGCTCTGCTTTTTCACTCTGAGATACGACTGTCCTGTTAGTCTAAGCTTAGCTTGAATCCTCCAATAATGGCTTTGCTATATACTCTATTGTGCTGCCCCCCCACCCCGCCCATCCTAAATCTGAATGGCCACTGGGCCAGAGACAATTGCATTTGTCCTTGTTTCCCATGTATCCAGCACTGTGTCTACCACAAAGTATAACACATGAAGCCATGCAGCTGAAGGTAATGATTAAGCTTGAGTGTGTGAGATCAAGATGTCCCTACCTCTGCCCAGATCCAGTTGACGGTGTCACTTAGATAAAATTCATTGGCTCTCTCCAAAGACAAGCTCACTCCCAGTTCACTGACTTCTAAGAAGGTCAGAAGAAAAGGGACCTCCACTGGGTGGGGATGAGCACATACCCATACACTCCCTTTGTAACATCCCACCTCAGACGGAAGGGGAGTCCAAACAGGATGGGTTGTCCAGAGTACAGGAAGCAAGCTGTGCTACTTCAGTGTGCTTAGCTAACCAAACTGTCCTCAAGAGAGAAAGTAAAACCAACAACTTAGTGTGAGTGACCCACCGCTCACACCTGCCCTGTCTCTAGGCAGCCTGTCTCTCACTTCAATCATGTCCCACAGACCATGGCCTGCAGAGCCTCAAGGATGCTGAGATCTATTTCCTACACTTCTTAGACTGTTTCTCCTGCATACTGCTGATTTTAGGAAAAGTGCTGGTGGGCTTTAAAAATAGCTTCCTGTGGGTTTTTCAGAGGACAGGTTGCCTTGCAGCCAAAAAATGTGTGGAATGGTGGGTTTCGTCAACAATGAGTCTTTGTTATGGAGTTGGAAGTGCAGGTCCCTCCTCCTGAGTCCACTGCAGAGGTTTACTTAATGCAATTGACCCTGTTTTAATTAAGTCTTCCTTTTGTGTTGGACTTGGTGCCAAGAAGTCTAAATGAATGCTGTGGATTTCAATGGGTTTTGTTGTTCTGGGCTGTCATTTATTTCCAGTTCTATTTGAGGACCTGTCTAAGGGTCACTCCCTGGCCGTACCTCAAGATAAGGGTTAAGAGACTTTTTCTCAAAAAAATAACATTCTCAAAGTGAATTTTATCTTTGTTTTACTTTCTCTCCAGTGTAATTGAATTCTCAAAGTCAAAAACATTTTTCTGCCTCCTGATGGAAACTGGAGACAGTGATGCAATTCACAGGCCTCTATTGGATGGGGGAAACTTTACCTGCATTTACCCTCAGGAAACTCCAACAGATGTTGAGTTTGGTGTAGTTCAGTTGGTAGAGTGTTTACCTATTACCTATGAAGCCCTAGGTTTGTTCTCCTGCATCACATACACTGTGCCTTGGGGTATACATCTATAATCCCAGCACACAGAGAGTAGAAGTAGGAGGATCAGGAATTCAAGGTCATCCTCAGCTACATAACAAGTTTGAGGCTAGCCTGGGCTACATGAGCCCACTTTAGTCCTTCCCATGCCACCCAGGAAATTTCATCAAGGTTTCCAGCCAACTTGGCCTCTAAAACTAATTATCACTCTTGGTTTTAATCAGAGAAGCCTCTCCTCTATTTTGTGAAGAGTGATGAAGGCAGAGACCTAGGACTTCACAAGGTGCTGAGCATATGTGCTGCTCCACCCTAAGTAAGGTACTTATATCACCCCTCTAAGGCTCAGAGAGTGTGGTGCTACAAGAGCCAGAAGACAGAGGAAAGAGCTGTGAAATGCCGTCTTATTGGCAACACACAGCCACTGCCACCATGAACGCTAGACAACTGCAGATGATTGCACAAGGACAGCCCCATTAACAGGCAGACAAGGAAAGAGAGGAGAGACTCTGCATGCCCTACCTGTCAAGGATGAAGTGTTTCCTACTGATGGAGTCGGGCAAGGGGGAGTCACTGCCTTCAGTCGTGTGCCCACTGGTGACCCCACCAGGCTCCAATGGAAAGTCATCTGATGACCATATAGATGGCACTGATCAAACTAAGTGAGTCACACAGTAGACTAAAAGTCATTAATGGAAGAAAGGGACAGATTGGTTGGGTATGTCTTGACAAAAGCTTGAAGGAGATAAGAGAGGGTAGAGGAAGAGAGTAACCAGAAATGTGTTATAAACTCATATGAAATTATCAAAGAACTCACTTAATAGAAAGCAAAAATAAGAATGAAAAAATTAGTTTAGAATTGGGAAACATACAGAGGAAGAACTGTGTTGATCAACTACTCAGGGCTACCACTCAAGAATTAGATATCTGGTTTCCTCAGCTCCTAACACTGCAGGAACCAGATAGCACAGGCTGGGTGGTTTGAAACAACAGGAATGAATTTGTCATTCTGACACAGTTCTGAAAACAGGGTGGCGCTCTTTCTGAATGATGGAGGAAACAATTCCCCCTGCCATTCCAGCCCTCTATTGTTTATTGATAAGCCTTTGCAGCCCTTGTCTCATGGACATGGCAGTCCCTGCATGACCAGCCTGTTTGTGTATGGCACTGTCTTCCCTTCTTACAAGGCCAGCACTCTTCTAAATAAGGTCCCACCCTAATGGCATCATCTTAATTGACTCTTCCACAAAGACATTATCTCTAAATAAGGCGTGGGGGTTAGCATTTTAACATCTAAGTAGGGGGGTCACACAATCCATATGGCTTAGTGGAGGCCTTCACAAAAACATCTTGAGATAATATGGACTCAGTTTATAACTGTGAAAGTACAGGCCCAGATTTTTATGATTTCAGTACTGCGTCCTGCACCGCTCATGGTCCCTAATGCGTGTACTGTCTGGAGAGTACCTGTTCTATGCACAGCACCGTGCCAAGACACAATTTTACAGCTATGAATAAAACAGATGCAGCCCAACCCTCCTTAAACAACAGTCTCATAGAATCAGATATACATTGAGGTATATAATTTCCCAGCCATCATTTGCTCCCGTAGCTTATTTTCAATAATGAAATCTTCTTCCATGGCTGTCATCGCCAGCCGAGGGAAGGAAATCGAGAACTCTCTCAAAAGGGTCGGCCTCTCTCTTCTGCTTTCACCAGAGTGCCAATGCTCGTTTTATGTATGAGACTTCCCTGGGTAAAGGTTATTGATCAAAGTGGACTATGTTCATGTCATGCTATTGAGCAAACAATTCAAAAATCTCAATGCTTAAAAGAAAGTTCTTGGGACTGAAGAGATAACTCTACAGTTGAGAGTGCTTGCTGCTCAATCATGAGGACCCATGGTAGAATCCCAGCATCCATATCAGATGACTCACAAATGCTTCCTAGTCCACCTCTAAGGGATCTTATGCCATCTTCTGAACTCTGTGGGCACATACATGTACACATGCAATTGCCCAGACACATGCATACACATATAAAACAGACAAACCTTTAAAATAAGCTTCATTCTGCACTTTATCTGATGCTTCTACGCACACACACACACACACACACACACACACACACACACACCAATAACCACCTAGTGCTATGTTCTGTGTCTCCCTCTCTCCAGGTCCCAGGCTAATGATCACACATCAGCTAAGAGGGTCTGAGTTCTGTTTCTAGAAAGAAAAGCCAAACTTGGGAAAGCCATGCATCAGTTGCTATAGTTTAGATCTGAAACAAACCTCACAGATGCAGGTGCTAAGACCTTCCTTTCTATCTTTGGAGCTGTTAAGAGTTGGTGGCATCTTTAAGAGATAGGGTCAATGGAAAAAATAGGTGACTTAGTTCATACTACTGGAGAGGATTTTGGAACCATGGCCCCCTTCTCTTTCTCTGTCTTCCAGCTGCCATGAGGCAAGGGCTTCCTCTACCATGCATTTCTACCATGACGTACTATGCCACCACAGAGCTGAAAGCAATGGACCAATCCACCATGGATTGAAACCTCCAAAACGATGAGCTGAGATAAATCTTCCCTCTTTATAAATTGTTTATCTAAAGCATTCTGTCACAGTGACAGCAAACAGACTAATATATGAGAGGTTAGAAGATTCTATTTCCAAGGCATTCTCCAGTTTTTCTTTTACAGCAGTATCCTGAGTGCAAATACGGTGTACTTTTCAGTCTGGACATTGCGTTACTCACAACTTTGCAGGACATGGTTGGTGCCTTTTATGGTAAAGCAAGGCATTTATTAATTAAAGATAGGTTCCTTAGGTCAGCAGCTTGCCATAGTATGTTTTCCTTACCCCCCAAATTCTAAATCTGCTTCCTGAGGTTAGTAAGGAAAACCCAGGAGAAGTCCTAAGTAGCTAAAATTACTCCTCTGTCCCACTTAGTGACTACTGACAGTGAGGTTTCCACCAATGCCTCTACCCCAGGTGCTCATCTGGGCATCCCCGAGAGCATGAGAGGCATTCTGTTTTAGTTCCTGTAAGAAGCCACTGGCCGTGATGAGTTTTCCTGCTATTGTTTTGACCCTGCAGAATGTCCAGAACCTTGGCATCCAGTGATTCACTCAAGTTCTGGAGATGCATGTGTAGCTCCAAGCCAGGCAGCGCTTCCTAGCACTCCCTTACCACCCTGTTTCTCTGGCTGAGACTGTAGAAAGCCAGTGTTATCAGACCTCTCAGGCTTACTCTGATGGACAATCAATAGACAAACAAATATTAGCAAGACTGGTACGTCATAGTGCTTTGTGGTGTACAGGGATTCGGCAACCTCGCCCTGTCTGGTACCACAATCACCCCACAAAGAAGCTGAAGTCCCGATTTTACTGACCAGAAAACTAAGGCATAGAGAGCTGAAGTGTCTTTTCCCAGACCACACCCCTAAAGGAACCACTTCCTGGCATCTTTGAGGCCTGCCCTTGTATCTCCTCGGGGCTTCACATCACCATCTTGTGAAGATGATGGTGGGATGATAGGGTTATCTTCTGAGAGCACAGCCTGTGCTCAGGGTACGTACATACAGAGCCTGTTGAGTCCCGGGATCAGAGATACTCACAAAATCTCCCTGCATGGATGAATGGAGTGGATGTTGTCCTTTTGTGACTTATGCTTCCTTCAAAGTTGCCTATGATCTCATTCTCATTAAACATTAGCTCTTGCAGGGATAATAGAAAATGCTTACTCCCAACTGTGCATCACCAACAGCCTTTTATTTTGTCCCATTTCAGTTAGAATTTCTTTTGCTATAAAGATACACCATGACCACGGCAACCCTTATAAAGGAAAAACATTTAATTTGGGTGGTTTAGATTTTCAGAGGTTTAGTCCACTATCTTCATGGTGCAGCATGGTGGCATATGGGCAGATGTGGTCTAGAGAAGGAGTTGAGAGTCCTACACCTTGACCTGCAGGCAACAGAAAGTTGTCTGTGTCACTGGGTACAGCATGAGCGCAGGAGACCTGAAAGCCCACAAAGAGTAATGCTCCTTCTCCATACATACCAACCAAGTCACACCTATTCCAACAAAGCCACTCCTCCTAATAGTGTCACTCCCTATGAACTTATGGGGGCCAATTACATTCAAGCCACCACTCCATTCCCTGGACCCCAAAGGCTTATAACCATATGAGAATGCAAAAATGCATTCAGTCCAATTTCAAAAGTCCCCATCGTCTGTCACAGTCTAAGCAATGCTTAAAGTTCAAAATGTTTTCTGAGATTCGTGCAATATTTTAACTTCAACCCCCTATAAAATAAAAATCAAAAAACAAATTACATACTTCCAACATATAATGGCACAGGATATACATTACTGTTTCAAAGCATATGGAAGGGGGCTACACTCAAAGCCCACCCTAACAGTGACACACTTCCTCCCACAAGGCCGTATCTACTCCAGCAAAGCCTCGCCTTCTAATAGTGCCATGGGAGCCATTTTCTTTCAAACCCCACCACATGCCCCCACTGATGACCCATGTAACGAGAGATTTTCCTGCCCACCATACTTTATTTATTACATGCTTATTCCTCTGACACCAATAAAAGGCACTGCAACTGCCAACCATGGCTTGAGACAGGTGGGCTACCATTCTAGCCAAAAATGCTAACTTATAATTAGATTCCAGCATTTGCCAGGCAATTAGTATGCATCGTCTGCCTCCAGGATGTTGTGCCAGCATTTGAACCCAGACAAGCTGACCCGTGAGCCTGGCCTGCTGAGTACTACACTGCCAGCAACAGGAGGAGCTACCATTTGTTTACAGAAGACACTGTACCACACTATGTAAATGTGTACTATCGCATTTAACCATTATAGCGAGGGTAGAAAGCCGGTGGGGACAATGAGGCCATTCTTCCATTTTGCATGTGAAGATCAGATGACACAGGAACAGAAAAGTAACCTGTGCATAGCTATGTCACCAGGAACTGGCGGCACCAGGCTTTGAGTCCAAGTGCTGTGGCTGAAACACAGGGACATTAACTGCTGGTCTATGCTCCGGTAGCCCTCTCGCATGTCAGTGAAGGCAAGGGCAGCCTCGTTAGTTGGTTTTAAATCCTCACTCCAGCCACAGTAACTACCAGATGATTGCATTTTCCAGATGGAAGCCAAGGAGAAGTGAGAAGGGAGTTTCCCAAGGCACGGAGGTCCTCCCTGAGGTCACTGAGGAGGAATGCATTCCTCCACTAATAAAATGTCTTATGGAAATGGGAAGAGTCATACGATCATCAGTTAATGGTGGAAATTTTGATTTCCCCTGAGTGAAAAGCAGCTAAAACTGAAAATACCTTACTGGGAACATTTTACAGGCCATTGTTTCTGAGCTGGTCTAGATGCTTTTCAGGCAGATGGTGAAAATACCCCCCACCTCCCTATCTGCTTTGCGACTCCAGGAACTGACCTAAAGGGAGCAGTGAAGGAATGAAGAAATGAAAGACACGAGGACACAGAAAAACCTGGATGGCAAAGCTGCAGCACGGTGGAAGCTGTTTATACAGACACTTAACCAGAGAGCTGGGTTAGCTAAGCCTGTATGAGCATCTCTATGGGGGAGGGGGTAGCAGTCTTCGGGCAGTAACCATCAGAGAAAGAAAGCTACAGGAAACTTTTCTGCACCAGCGTCAGCATGCACAATCAGACCTAAGGATGCTTGATGTTCCGCTGAGTCTTTGTCAGTGAGGCTTTGCCCAGTCCCATGGAAGTGAGGCGCACTGGGGTCCTCAACACGGTCGTGCCTGTGTCAACAATACACATTCACTCAGGACTTCACTCTCTCACTGCAAACCCTGTAGGATCCTTCTGGGGCCTACAATCCTTTTGTTTATTATCATAATCCCTTGCCAATGAGAATCACAGAAAAAAAAGCCCAAAACCCACATCCAGGGCAGTCCTTTTCTACAGTTTATATGCATGCTTTAAATGGTCTTAATACGTTTCAAAAGGGGAAATTTTACAGTCTGATCTTTGCAGGCCCTGGAAATACGCTTTAAGAGAAGAGAATGAACAAGTCTTCCAATATTTCATCAGGTCGGAAGTTTAAATGTAAAACAGTTTGAGCACCCCTGTCCCCTTCTCCCTCTAATTGTCAATAAAGAGGGCTGGTTTTAATGCACCAGATAATTGACGTAATCACACTTTGCTTGTGTTTAGCTCTACACCATAGCATGGTGGGTACCTGTTCACACATGCGCTCTGCCCTCAACGCCACCACTAAGCATCCTGCTGGACCTCTATCAGGGTTCAGGGTATGGAAGGAATATTGAGTGAGAGACCTTTCCAAAATAAAGTCAAGAGGTTATAAACGTGTCATGGTCATCACTGTGGGTTAAGTGATTTCCCTGAGTGAGATATCAGTAAATCTGGGGACTGATACCTGGTTTTCCTAGTTTGAAAGAATTGACCTCCTTGTTAGTGTAGGAGAGAAACACTAGCCTGTCTGCCCTTTACAGCTCTTGACTGGAATGAACCCTTTCGAAAAAGACAGATTAATAAGAGGAAAATGGAATTTAACAAGAATAGCCTAAGGAGTAGTTAGAGCTTCAAGATAAAATGCTGTTGTTTAGATAAAACAAAAAAAAGGTGGGGGCAGAGAGGATCCTAAAGGAACGAGATTTGAGATGTCCACAAGTGCAGGAAGCAAGGGTTATCAGTGAGTTTCATTGTGGAGGTAAGATGGGTGCATCTCTACAAACAAATTATTAAATAAATGTAAATGTTCTTTACAAAAGGAAAACAAGCTTAGTGTAGCACTCACCTTTAATCCCATCACTCAGTAGGCAGAAATAGATGGATCTCTGTGAGTTCAAGGCCACCCTGTTACACATGGTGAGTTCCTAGCCATGCAAGGTGAATACTGAGTGCCTTTCTGAAAGGAAGGAATGAAGGAAGGAGAGAGGAAGGAAGGAAGGAGAGAGGGAGGGAGGAAGGAAGGAAGGAGAGAGGGAGGGAGGAAGGAAGGAAGGAAGGAGGGAGGGAGGGAAGGAAGGAAGGAAGGAAGGAAGGAAGGAAGGAGAGAGGGAGGGAGGAAGGAAGGAAGGAGGGAGGGAGGGAAGGAAGGAAGGAAGGAAGGAAGGAAGGAAGGAAGGAAGGAAGGAAGGAAGGAAGGAAGGAAGGAAGGAAGGAAGGAAGGAAGGAGAGAGGGAGGGAGGGAGGGAGGGAGGGAGGGAGGAAGGAAGGAAGGAAGGAAGGAAGGAAGGAAGGAAGGAAGGAAGGAAGCCCTTTGTTCTGGATCTACCCACCAAAGCATAGCTGTCAACACTAAGGGATAAGACGTAGTTTATCCTGGAACCATGTATGAGTGACTGTGACCCAGGAGCATGAATTCAGGTTTCTTCAAATATCCTAATCTCAATATGGTAACAGGTGCAGGAAATTCTTATTGTCAAACAACAAAAGGAAGTTACAAGTCAAGGTATTCTTCAAATACATTGGTGGGAATATCAGGAAGGCAGGTTACAGCACAGAAAAAAAATATTTTTTAAATCTGTTACAGTTTTCAGTTGTTATCTAATAGCATTCTTAGCTTTTGGTGGAATAAGAGATCTGCTACTACATTCCAAAAGTATTTACCTGAAGAAAAAAAATCAAAGGATGTTAGGTCAGACACATAGAACTAAAGACAGCAGAAGATCATCTGGCAACATTCCAACCCTCCATAATCACAGATTTAATCAGTCTTGTAGAACACAGGTGTGGCTTTTTTTTTCCTGAAAACTTCAGTTTGCAATGAACTAGCTCAAAGCAGTCTGTAAGAGGAAGAGGCGTATTTCAGGGGTGGTGTAATCTAGTATTCTTCCCCTGGAAAACATCGAGCTTTATGGATAAGTTAATTCAGGTGCTTATACGGCCCACTTCAAAAACAGAACCATATACCCCAAGTGTGTTTCTTTTCCCTGGCCCATCCTCCATCCACTTGCCAGCACTGTCAAGCCCCACCCACTGCCGTTCAGCTCACAGGCTTCCTACAGGGCACACACACAAACTGCTCTCACCCAGTTTTATCCAACAGTTTTCTCCTTTATCACTTGAACACCATCACCTTTTGATTCACATATAATATGTACTCGGCATGTATTATAAACTAAGCCCAAGGGAGCGGTGCTGAAGATACCAAAAAATAGATGCAGAGCTTGCCCTTGTGATGCTTTCAATCTAACGAGGGAGAGTTAGCCAAGGAACCACACGGTAAATACGTCTGTGCAAGCAAGGCTAAGAGACCATGAGCTCATACCAAGAACTTTCTACCTGGACTTGGAAATTACCAGAGTAATGAGAATGAATTAACTCCATGAAGAGTGAGGAAGCACAGAGGTATTAGGCAGAAGAAACAGCCTACACACTCTGAGGTAGGAGGCACATGGCAGCATGGGGTCGGGAAAGGAAGCCAGAGTGGCTGACAACTTGAGATCGAAAGGAATGAGTCAGTCTTGTTGTTGAGTGACAGCTGGTGAAAGGCTAGATCATAAATTTGGTCTAAGACATGTTAAGTTTGAGTGTCATTGACATATGTCAGGCAGGCAGATAATACAGAAGTCTAGAGCAATTCCTTCCAAGTGTGTGATGATTTTCATCCCTTCTGGATATATTTGCTAATGACTAGAGACAGTTGTTGTTACAGCAGAGTAGAGGTGCTACAGGCAAGGGATGTTACCAAAAACCCTGCAGGGCTCAGGGCAACCTCACCCACATAGCAAAGAATTCTCTAACCCAAAATGTCAATATATGAGGCCACTGGCAGTGGGTTCAAGATCTAACTCTAGTGCACAAACTGACTTAGTGGAGTCTATTCTAAATGAAGAGATACCTTGCTCAGTCTATACATGGAGGTGTTGGGGGTGGAGAGGTGCTTGGTCCTGCCTCAAGGGGATGATGGCACAGACTTAGGAGACTTCCTGGGGGGGTCTTACCCTCTCCCAGGAGAAGATGGGAGGTGGAGAGGGGAAGTAGGGGGAGCGGGAGGAGAAGATGGAGGGGGAACTGGGATTGGAATGTAAAAAATATATTAACAAAAGAATTTTTAAATGTCAGTAGCACCCAAAATGAAAATTTCTAGTGTTCAGGTGTTTGAAATTCAGTGACCAAATGCCTTTGGCATTAACGAGATCACATAAAAGAAGACTGAAAGTGAGATACTGAAAGGAAGTATTTGAGGAATGTTGTCACAAACATAGCTGGATGGCCAGTATAAGAGAATAAAGACAAGCAGCCAAAGAAGGAGAGAGAGAGAGAGAGACAGACAGACAGACAGACAGACAGACAGACAAGACAGACATCAGACATTTGGGGGCAAGGAATTAATAAAAGCATCAGATTCTACCAAGAAGCAAGAGGAGGGACTGGAAAACAGCTCAGCCCTTAAGAGCACTTGCTGCTTTGACAGAAGGCTAGAGTTCAATTCTCAGCATCTTCATCAGAAAACCTGTAACTAGCTCCAGAGATTTCAACACCCTCTTCTGGCTTCCAGGGGCACTGCACACACACACATAGAGCACATATACACATGCATACATATAAATAAAAATGAATAATTCATATAAAAAAGAAACCAGAAGAAATAAGGACTGAAAAATGCTCATTGCTTTCAAAGAGGTGAAAGCATCGGTGGTTTGGTAATACAATGCTAATAAAAAACACGCTACTATGGGTGGAGAATTAGAGGGGGAACAAAGTCCAGGCAGCTTCTGCAGGCAAGTTGGGTTTTTGGTTTTTGGTTTTGTTTTTTGTTTGTTTGTGTTTAGTTTAGTGATAGAAGAGAGGAGAAAGAATAGTTCCAGTAAGGGATTACATTCAGGACACTCTATGGGGTTTGCGATGATTGCTCAATGAGAAACTGCACTTCCCATGCAAATGTGAGCACCTAAGTGCAATACCCAGCACCTACATTTTAAAAAATGCTGAGGGCAGCAATGAGCATCTGCCATCTTAGCGATAGGGAGGGAGAGGCAAGGGTAGCTCTGGGCTTGCTGGTCATCCAGTCCAGTCAAAGACTATACCAAAAAAATAAGGTGGAAAATTCATGATTTCAACTTCTGACTTTTACATGCATATGTGACAGGCATGTGTGTGTGGGCATGACACATACACTTATTTTATTTATTTATTCTTGCTACAACTAATTATGTCAGTGTCCCTGCTAGTCATGGCCAGTCAATGGCTGTGCTTTTTTTTTTTAATTTATTTATTTTTCAGTTTAAATTTAGATTAGAAACAAGGTTGCTTCACAAGTCAGTTCCAGGTCCCTCTCCCTTTCTCTCCCCTCCTCCCGTGCCCTCTCCCCAACCCCCCCATTATCCCCTCATTTCCCCAGGGAGGGTGAGGCCCTCCATGGGGGTGTCCATAGTCGTTCATTTCATCCAGGGCAGGACCTAGACCCTCCCCCAAGAGTTCAGGGTGAGAGTGCATCTCACATTGTTGGATGGGAATCCAAAATCCGTGTGTATACTCGGGATGAGTACTGATCTACTGCCCAAGGCTCATTAGATTACCTAGGCCTCCTCACTGACACACACATTCAGGGGGTCTTGATCAGTCCCATGCTGGATTCCCAGGCTGATGCCTGGGATTCAAGAGTTAACCTTTGTCAGGTCAGCTGTTTCTGGGGGTTAAACCAGCCCAGTCTTAATCCCTTTGATCATCAGTCCTCCCTCTGTGTTACTGGCTTTCTTGAGTTCAGCTCAGTACTTAACCGGGAGTCTGCCTCTTCTTCCATCAGCCACTGAATGAAGTTTCTGTTTCCCAGACTCTCTGGCCATGGGATTGTAGGCTGGCACTCCCCAGATATAGGTCTAAAATCCATATATGAGAGAGTACATGCCATGTTTCTCTTTTTGTGACTGCGTTACCTCACTCAGGATGGTTTCTTCTAGTGTCATCCATTTGCCTGCAAATCTCAGGATTCCATTGTTTTTTTCTGCTGAATAGTACTCCATTGTGTAAATGTACCACATTTTCTCTATCCACTCTTCAGTTGAGGGGCATCTAGGTTACTTCCAAGTTCTGGCTATTACAAATAATGCTGCTATGAACATAGTGGAACAGACATCCTTGTTGTATGAATGGGAATCTTTTGGATATATGCCTAAGAGTGGAGTTGCTGGGTCTTGTGGTAGGTTTATTCCCATTTTTCTGAGGAATCTCCATACTGATTTCCATACTGGCTGAACCAGTTGGCACTCCCACCAGCAATGGAGGAGTGTCCCCCTTTCACCACATCCTCTCCAGCATAAATTGTCATTGGTGTTTTTGATTTTAGCCATTCTGACAGGAGTGAGATGGTATCTCAGAGTTGTTTTGATTTGCATTTCCCGGATGGCTAAGGATGTTGAGCACTTTCTCAAGTGCCTCTCAGCCATTTTAGACTCCTCTATTGAAAATTCTCTATTTAGTTCTGCATCCCACTTTTTAATTGGATCCTTTAGTGTTTTGGAGACTTGCTTCTTGAGTTCTTTGTAAATTTTGGAGATCAACCCTCTGTCAGATATGGGATTAGTGAATATTTTTTCCCATTTTGTGGGCTGCCTTTTTGTCTTGCTGACTGTGTCCTTTGCCTTACAGAAGCTTCTCAGTTTCAGGAGGTCCCATTTATTAATTGTTGATCTCATTGTCTGTGCTAGTGGTGTTTTGTTCAGGAAGCTGTCTCCTGTACCAATTCATTCAAGGGTACCACCCACTTTCTCTTCTAAGAGGTTCAGTGTGGCTGGATTTATGTTGAGGTCTTTGATACATTTGGACTTAAGTTTTGTGCATGGCGATAAACATGGATCGATCTGCATTCTTCTACATGCCAGCCTCCAGTTATGCCAGCACCATTTGTTGAAGATGCTTTCTTTATTCCATTGCATATTTTTAGCTTCTTTGTCAAAGATCAGATGTTCGTACGTGTGTGGGTTAATATCCGGGTTTTCAATTCGATTCCATTGGTCTACCTGTCTATTTTTGTGCCAATACCAAGCTGTTTTCAGGACTATAGCTCTATAATAGAGCTTGAGGTCAGGGATGGTGATGCCTCCGGATGTTGCCTTGTTGAACAGGGTTGTTTTGGCTATCCTGGGTCTTTTGTTTTTCCATACAAAATTGATTATTGTTCTTTCAAGGTCTGTGAAGAATTGTGCTGGGATTTTAATGGGGATTGCATTGAATCTGTAGATTGCTTTTGGCAGGATTGAATGGCTGTGCTTTTTATACTGAAACTTGCGAGTCCCTTCTCTCTGAAGTTTCTTACCTTCAAGTTCCCCTCTGCACTGTCCATCTGCTCTTCTTAACCCCAGCCCTGTTCTCAGGCACTCGACCTGTAAGTCTGTCTTTCTGTTTGAAGATGGATCTGCACTCAGGCAAAACACTGCAGAGCTGCCCATCTCAGAAAATAATGCCTGTTTTCAAAGGCATATGCTCCTCCAGATTCTACCACCATTTGACCAAGCTCCATTACTGTAAACCAAACCACATGTTTCATAGTATAGAAGTAATATAAATTATTTATATATATATATGACTGATTTTATAATAATTGTCTTCAGAAGGGTTATTCTGTGCCACTACCAGAAGGCTGGAGTCATGTTTCACTTCTAAAATGATAAAAATTTGAATATGTAAATCTTATGGGTTATCTACTAGAGTGGGAGAGAGAAGGGATCTCACAAATGTCCACATAATCTCTCATCTCTAATCCTAGAACAAAAGATTCATAACCACAACCTTTAAGTCTAAACATTAAGCATTCTAATTCAAGTAACAAGCTGTTAAACATAGCATGCTGTCTTGTCTTACATTTGCATCTGCACCCTCTTCTAGACTGGAAGGCTAAATTTGAATTTGGTGTTGTTAGATTCCAGTGCTGCAGAGAAAAGTACGTCATCAGGCACCCCTCCCCTGCTTCCCTTCCCAGCTACACCTCCCATTTCAGGGGCCTGGTGCATATGCATCTGAACATCCCAACCCACATGTCCAAGTTCTGGTCCTGGCCATGTGGTCTGTGCCATGGAGTAAGCAGCTGGAGAGCAAACCCATGCAGTCGGTAAGGTAGTTGTGGGGTTAGTGAAGCAAGGGATTCTGGTACCAGATCTAAAGAGAGAAGAAGAGAAGCTGCATTCTCCAGAGAAGATGATTCCAGGTGGGCACGCCCTTGACCCAGTGCACTACTGATCCTATGGAGAGAAGCAATTAAAGGAAAAACATCGGGACCATCCAGAGCTTTGAGATAAAACCCATCTTCCTTGGGACTGGGGGCAGAAGTCAGCAATGCAATTGGCACCAGTGTTCATGGTCTTTGCTGTTTCTACACTGATCGCCTGGTTTCTCTGTGTGTTCATGTTTATTTTTCCTAGTGGGCTGTTTATCACCATTCATGACAAGGGCCACCTTGCAACAATGCTGAACTCTTGGCCAGAGGACAATATTAAGGTAGGATCCTGTTTTATTGCTGTTGCCCTGCTTGTTGGAGGAACCATTGTCACTTTGTATTGGTGTTATCTGTACATATGAAATGAGCCATTACGACAATGAAGGCAAGATACTTGCTTCTTTCTCCAGGCCCTGATTACACACCAGTTATAGCCACCACAAATGCATCATAAAAGAGAGATTTGCCTTAACGATGTATCTCGGTAAAGTTGCTCTTAATTAATATTAATCTCAAGAAATGTTCAGCATGTGTTGAAAGTCCCTGCTGAGTGCACTGTGCCAGTCTTGTTGTGGGTGTAGACAGAAATCAAGGTACTGAACACTTCGTGATGAAAACAGGACAGTGACCCAACAGACTAGCCGGGAGAAACGTGATCAGAGCTAAGCGAACCACATAGAAAGAGCTGTGGGTGATCACAGAGGTAGGATTTTGATCTCAGAGAAGTCCGAGGTGACTTCATATGGAAATGACTTTGGAACCGGGCCTTAGATTAAGGGTTATGAAGATATGGATGAGGACTTTCTGTGTGAAAGTTTATGGTGAGCATACTTGGGTAGTTGTGCCCCAGGTAGCAGAGAATAGAGAGTATATGTGCAGAGTGACAAGGTAAAACTGCCACTGCTTCCCAAATATCAAGTCTCCTCAAAACATTTAGGGATTAAAGGATGAGACGACAGCGTGGAATGCAAACCGTGCAGTGCTCCACATGAGGAGTGTGAGGGGTCTGGCATCTGAGGCAACTGTCTTTTCTGGAAGTGACATCAGTGAAGCTGATGGCTCCTTATTGAGGGGACTTCAGCTCTGGAGTCACAGTACTGGAGCTAACCCTGGGGCCAGCTGCTCACTTTACCCTGGCTCCCCTGGCAGGCTGTGGATCTCTACTGTTTTCTCGGCAGGGTCCCACTCCCTCCACTCCTGCTAGTTCCCTGAGCCTATTCCTCACCAGAAGGTACCAAATAGAGCCTCTATTGGTTTCCCACCCAAATCAGGCTCTCTCTAGCCAGTGTGAGCACTTAGAACAAGAGTAGAAAAGGCTTAGAACCTAGACTCTCTGCAGCCGGGCCTGAACTGCAGCCAAAGCTCAGTACTGGCCACAGGGGACAGACCATACTCACATCTCCATCTGGGTGTGACTTTGCCCTGTGCTTATCCATGTGGACTCCAGTTATGTGTAAGGCCTTGGCCTCGAAAGTTTTGGCCTCCATCTCAGGGAAACATGTTTCCAGGGTGTGTCTAGGCTGAAACTCCTGTAAAATATTGAGGACATTGAGGGAAGCCAGCTCACTTAGTGGGGAGTTAACTTTAGGCTAACCTGAGCGGGCATAATGCTGAGGTCCTGTCCACTAATCTCTTCCACATTCCCTGGACTGCTCAACCACAGAGAAATCTTATGCATCTACAGACACTCAGCAGATGCTCTCCACTGTGAATAAACTCAGTCAACAGATACGTTAAGCACCTTCCTGTGCCAGGCACTGTGCAAGGAATAGAGATAATGCATATAGTACTTTAAGCAAATTATGAGCAATTGGAACAAATAAAGGAAATTCCTCTTCTTCAACTGGAAGTAAAAAGGTACCTCTTCCTCCAAACTAGCACAGGAATCAAACGTGCGATGTTTCCTTGGCCGGGTACAATATATATGACTATTATCAGGTCCTCCTTCAAGAATTCCAAAATGAAATGAAAGGCACCCTGTCACCAGATTCTTCCTGTCACGCTTGAAAACACAGGGTATAAATTCAAAACAGAACCATGGGAGCTAAGTGACTATTGACTTCAATAAACATATTTTGAGACCCTTCTTAATATTGAAGACTACCAGAGAGGTGGTGACAGTGATGAAAGGAACAGAAACAGGAACTTTGGGTACTCTAGAGAGAGCAAGGCTAAAGTAGACCTCTGCTACCAAAGAGAGGAACTTACAGGGCAAGTTGCAGACAGGGCACAGGCCACCTGGCCTCCCTCCTCTTGAGGCTCCAAAGGGGACAGGTAAAGGCCTGGGACAACCCCCATCCTTTATTTCTGTCCCACTTTAGAGAATTTCCAGTGACCATATAGAGAAAACAGCCCTGGTTTTGTAAGCAGACACACAGGGCTTCTGGCTATGGATCTTCCCCATGCCTGTTATGTTTGCACATTGACTTTCCGAACTTTGCATTCCTGATGTGGGTTGATCATGATAAAGCCAGTGAACACTGAAGAGCACACAAATGAACAACATTGTCCTGCTAGGGGATGTTGGCAGCAGTTGTAGCATCTGTGGCTATGCAGGGCCAAAGGGCAGCGATGGAAACAGGTTTCTTCTGGGAATCTGAGGCCACAAATGGGTAGTCACGTGCCTTGTATCCATATATACTTGGTTTGGCCCTCAGTGCCTGTTAAAATTTTTGAATTTATAGGCTGTATTTTTAAAAGCATATTTCATTTAAAACAATAAATATAAAAGCACTTGGATTTTGGGCTTCTCTGGAAAAATCAGGCACTCTGAATATAGAGCCTGTATCATGGTGAATAAACAAATAGCTGACTGGACTTTCCCCAACCCACCCCACGCTCTACCCTGTCCCACTCTCCAGCCTTTCACTGAAGGTTTCCTCCCTTGCCACCCAAGGCGCCCTTTCAGAAGTCCGGGATGTTCCAAGCAGCAGTCTTTCTTGCTCCTAAAACTGAAAGGGTAAAGATCTCTCCACTTCCATGGAACTCCCTGCTCATCACCCTTTCGGAGCTCATACAGGGCATCTTTGCAGGCACTGAGGTCAAAGCTCAGGAAGGATTCCTTCTGAAAGCCCCAAGGTGGGCCCTGAAGGGTGGGCAGGAGGAGGGGACATTGCTGAGAGGAGCATACAAGGAACACACTGGGTCACTCACAGGTGAGTGCTGGTGTCCAAACTACATCTCCTTGCTGAGTTCCGCCCCACCCCACCCCATCCCACCCCCCACCAGTCCATTCAGAGAGACAGTTTCTCAATGAGGCTTCGGAAATCTTTGGAACCTAGTGTTGCTGGCTGCTTGGTACAGAGCATGGTTAATTTCAGAGGACCTTCTAAATCAATTTGGAAGATGAAAAATGAACTTTTTGTGGTTTCCCCAGCTAGAAGGCCAGGAAACTGAAATGCAGGAGAAGATAACTATGAGGAACCTATTACTCAAGGCCAGGACTACCAAAGCTTTGGGGCCTTTCTTCTGCAAGGAGGAGAAAGCTGCCCAGTGTAAATAATACAAAGGAGTGAGAACCACTGCTCTGTCTCCTTCCCAGAGTGCCCGATGCCTTCACAAGAGAAAGGCTCAACTGAGAACGTCTCTCCCTGTCAATTCCTCAGACTCCTAAATATCTCTCCCAACACTTCTGAGGAAAAAGCTCTGGGTGGTGGAACCAAAACAGCAGCCTCCACCACGAAGCACCAGTCACACAGGTGTTAAAACATGGTCCAGAATGCTAGAGCCATATGTCTGTCTACCATGCATGGGCCCAGGGAGTGGTGAACACCTTCCGTGTCAGTCCGGTGACTGAACCTGCTGAAAATCTCTGAGACAGAAATTAACTTGTCAGGAAGGGGTTCAACAGCTATACACTAGAAGAGGAGCAGAGCCGAGGGCCACAGGTTGCCTGCGGTAAGGTCTAGAGGAAGATTCAGTGAAAACTATGAGTCAGGTTCAGAGCTGGGATAGTTTAGGCAGAAGCTGGGGGATAGGGCTTTTTTACTCCTGGTATGATCAGACATTGGCTGTAGACTGACCTTGGAAAGAGGTGTGGCTTCTGTGCAAGGTGGCTCAAATAGAGAAAATTCTCCAGATAGGCTGGTGGCTAAGAATAACAGTAGGGAAGAAACTCCCAACAGTCTTGGGCAGATATTACCAGCCCCTTCAAGCAGTACTATAAAAGCGCTTCACTCAGATTGACTCATTGAATTCTACTGACAACCACAGGGCTTCCCATTATCTTTGTTCTAGAGACAAGGAATCTGAGAGACTAATCACTTTGTGAGGAGTGGAATCAAGATTTGAACCTAAGGAATGTGTGTTATTTATGTTATGGAGTAGAGGGAAGGAAGGGGAGATAAGAGTGAAGGGTGAAACAAAAGGAAGAGGAAAAGGTGTTTTGAAAACTTGGGCAGGCAGCCCATCCATAATCACACTAATAAATCTAAAACAGCCCAAGAGCAATCTAGGACTCAAGATCTTCCGGTCAGTCTTTGGTTAGTTAAGCTAAGGGCCATACCCAAGAAGTCAGAAAAGGTCATACATAGGTCTGAGGAAGGCTGGCAAGAAAGAACATAGCATACCGTTCTTCAAACCTCTCCATTTGTCTAAGAAACGAGGGATGTCATGACTTTTCCAACATCCAAATAAGGAAATTGGTGTTCGGTCATTCCAGAAATTATTGCTGGCTTTTCAAACCCAAATACACTGCCCAGACTTTCCCTAAGCCCTTGGCAACCCACTGAACTAGTTAAGTGTTTCCCAGCATTAATCGGATTGCTATCCGGAACAATGAGAGGCTACATCTTCTCTCTGAACTTAACTATCCTGGCTTTGAATCCTGTCCAACCGAGAAGCACTTTCTGCACTGTTGGGGCTATAGTTTGCCTGGCTAATTGAGTGTGTGTCACATTGCTGGCCTCAGAGCCAACAGCTAAGGAATCAAAAATAACACAACCTAATATTGCCCCTAAAAAGCTTACAGCTTTTATGAAGGACATGGGAACATGAATATTTATAGTACGAGCAAAAGAGTGATGGCTACTTTAGGCAAGGAAAAGTGCTCCAGGAGTTCAATGGAAAACAATGAAAAGCCTAGGAGGGCAGCTTCACAGAGACAGGTAAAATTTTTATTTTATTTTATTTTATTTTATTTTTTTGAGACAGAGTTTCTCCCTGTAGCCCTGACTGTCCTGGAACTAGCTCTTGTAGACCAGGCTGGCCTCAAACTCAGAAATCTGTCTGCCTCTATTTCCCAAGTGCTGGGATTAAAGGTGTCCACTATCACCTGGCAAGACAAGTGGATTTTGAATTGTCCCTTGAAACACAAAAAATAGTAGAATTCCAATCAAAGAAATGAAAGACCTGATGAGTAAAATGCCACCTATTACAGAAAGTGGAAAACCCATACAGAATCGGAAATATTTTAGTTAGGATGGAGCATGGAAAAGAGAAAACTTCAAAAGGCAGAGTGGACCTAGCCCATGGAAATCTTAAAGGTCAGGCTAAGAAAATGTTATAGGGGGCAAGAAACTGATACATCCAGATGTGCTCTGTAAAAGTAAAAAAGGATGGGGAGACTCCAAGAATAAAAAGAAGAGTCAGAAAATCATATGGTGGTTTAAGTGGCAAGCAGGTTGTCTGGTCAAAGGCAATAGAAACAGTGTGAGGGTCCTAGAACAAATGCCACAAGACTGGAGCAGGCAGGATCAGCAGATCTCAATAGCCAACTGGACATGATTGCCAAAGTGCAAAGAAAAATCAAAAAAGGTTGGGTCATCTTGAGCTTGAAAGATGTAGGGAAATAAGAGGGGAGCTGAATGAGACCAGTAGTTCTTCCTTGGTTTGTTCTGGAACTCTAAGGGGGAAGACCAGGGGTAAGAAGAGTCAAAAGTGGGCGTTCAGGAGGACTTTGAGGGCTGATGACCCAAGCATTTATTAATCCTAATATACCATCAAATGAAGAAGCAGCAAGAAAATCTGTAAAGTTCATCAGGCAGCAGGATTATGGGGAACTCAGAGTAACTGTAGTTCCTCTTTTGCAAGATCTGTACTGTTATGACAAGCAAAGCGTTTCACATCTCTGTATCTGGAACATTTGGCCACAGCTTTACAGGGAAACTGTCAAGCTCCAGGCTCTGACTTTGGGAGGCTCCAGAGTCCTGACACCAGTCCATTGGTAGCCTTGCCAAGCATGACTCTGACAGGAAACAAAAACCTAGAGCTCCTTGTTCCATCCACAGAACCCCAAATGGCCTTTGACTTACCTAGCCCCTGACAGGAAGGCAGCAAGTAAAAAAAATTCAAATAAGAATATAAGAATTCATTTGGACAAGCAGCAATGGCATTTGAGAGGTGTATTAGACATACAAAAGGCACTTCCCAACAGTATTTTGTGTGAGTCTTGGTACCCAGTAGGCTCTTAACAAGTGCTCGCAGAATGTAGAAGGTGACCAGGAATGTGTTTATTAGATGTAACAAGGTTAACAGTTCATAAGAATGAAAACCACTACTATATCTGTCAAAGTAGAGAATTGGAAGAAAGATCCTCCAGAGAAAAAAATAATTATAAAGGCTGAGAGAGACATAAAGAGAGAAGAAACCACTAGCCAGACAATGCAGTTATATATAGATAGACAACTTTTAGAAGGTATGTTAAACAATATACAGATTTAGGTGTCCAGAGGAGCAGTTAGAAATCAGTGAAGGTCTTTGTCTTAGTTATGGTTTCTGTTTTTGTGAAGGAAAAAAAAAAGCTATGACCAAAATCAACTTAGTGAGGAAAGGGTTTATTTCATCGTATAGCTTGTAGTCCATCATGAAGAGAAGACAGACAGGAACTCAAGGCAGGAACCTGGAGACAGGAACTGAAACAGAGGACATGCTGGATCACTGTTTCCTGGCTTGTTCCCTCATGATTTGCTCAGCCCGCTTTTTTTAATAACACTTAGGCCCACCAGCTCAGGGATGGCACCGCCCACAATGGGCTGAGTCTTCCTCCATCAGTCAGCAATCAAGGGCATGTACTACAGACTTGCCTACCAGCAAATCCTGTGGAGTCCCCACTTCCTAATGACTGTAACTTGTGTAAGCTGACATATAACTACCCAGCACAGTCTCTGATCCTGGAAATATCATGATGAAAATGAGCTTTGAATGTAATGAACTTGACATAGGTTTGCAGGAGAGACTAAACGTAAGAAGAGGGGTCAAGCAGTCTGAGAAGCTGTTGTACCAAGTCAACCATTTGTACAGAAGAACTGAAAATTGATGCATTCCCTCAGAAGAGTTGAACATGTTGTAGAATGTCCTGGGACATTTCCAGTCTGGGAAACTGCACTGATGGCCCCTCATCATCTTAGGGTTATAAGAATAATGCATTAGAGTAGAGAGTTGCTCGAGTTTAATCTTGCAATGTTTATTGCTGTTGTGTGACTTTCCTGAGGAGACATAAACAAACACCACAGATAGGTCACTAACAACAGACCAAAGACATGATCCCACCTAAGTATACCTTAGTGAACCAGTGAGATTATTGGGGAGTATGGCTGAGGGGCTGCTTACAGGAGCATAAGTGACTCCTAGGCAGCTGCATCCCTGGAGCTCCCTGCTCAACTTGCAGGAAGTTTGGTCATTCAAAGAGTCTCTCCTCTCCAGCAATTGTCACTGCTTATGCAATCTTTGGGAAGGATCTCATGATTCCTGTAATTTTCAGGAGCTTCCTGTAAATGTCTAATCCCTGAACCTTGTGTGTTGTGTTTACTTCCCAAGTCTTATTGGCCTCCCTCCTCTCCACAGGAGGGAATGTCTTAATTCAAAGCAAATAGGTACACAACAGTTTCCCTGTAAGCAGAGCAAAGAATTCCCTCAGGAGGGGAATCCAAGTCAGAAAGCTTTGATTTGGACAGATCAAAAGGTAGAGAAATGTTAAATTGGGGCTACCGCAGCTTCTAGTCCCTTCATTCTTCTCTTGTTCTTCTTTAACCTAGATTTCTCCTCCTATTTATTCTCTCTGCCTGACAGCCCTGCCTATCTATTGGACATTCAGCTTTTTATTAGACCAATCAGGTGCCTTAGGCAGGCAGGATGAAACAAATGCAACACATCTTTGCATAATGAAACACACATTCTCACATTGTTAAACAAATGCAGCATAAACAAATGTAACACACCTTACATGGGTAAAGTAATATTTCACAACATAAACAAATATAACACATTTTTTCCTAGTTAAAGTAATATTCCACAACACCTATTAAAGGTCTTGCATTCTGCCTGCACCCTCACAATTGCTTCTTGTCCAAGGTCTGGTGTGTGTATTCTCTCATCTACAGAACTTACAGGAGTGGTTCACCCTACAGGAGTATCTCAATCTCTACTCTCCCTGCATTGTCCTGTTGCATTCAGGCTTCTGTCTCAAAGCTGTAACTGTTAATAAATATGCTCCCTCTCTCATTTGGGTGTACACATATTTAACTTTATAGGTAAGCAAACTAAAGTTCTTTCCCCAGGATATGTCTTATTAGAAAGCAGGTGCTTTATAAGTGTTTATTAAGTGAATGAATAAATGAGCATCCACCCTGATCATGCAATCATATCTGAGCCCCATCAACATCTGATAAAGGTAAGATTTGTACCAGAACTGTGTCTAGTACAGAGCTGGCCCTCAGTGATTCTTTGCCAACAGGTTATCCTCAGACAGCCAAAGAATCTACCTGATTCCAGGATTTGTCATTCTAGAAAACGTTACAAGCTCTGTTCTTTGCAACAGAGCTGTGGCTGTAGTAGCAGCATAAACTTTCTTACATTGTCCCCTTCCTGTCCCATTCCCCAGGTTTCAGGCTGAGACTGTCCAGTTTGGGGAGGGGGCGGCTAGATGTGATTTCTCTCCAGCTGTTTCTGCCACTCCCAACCCAATCTTCAGAATGCAAGGAGTGCTGTCTTTCTGTCACTTGGCCTCTGTGAGGTTCCTCGCCCACTTGTCAGAAAGGGCCAGCCACCTGCAATTGATGAATCCTCTGGCCTTGTCCCAGACAGGCTGCTTTATTCCCAACAAAGTCAGCGGGTGTCCAGCTGTCAGGGCTGACTTCTGGGACTTTGAAATGAGCACTTTGTCATGGAGGTGGTGCTCCTGATTGAGGGTGTCCTGCTGTGTCTTTCAGGCGGTGGTGGTGACTGATGGAGAGCGCATACTGGGCTTGGGAGACCTGGGCTGCTATGGCATGGGCATCCCTGTGGGCAAGCTGGCCCTGTACACAGCATGCGGAGGGGTGAATCCACAGCAGTGCCTTCCTGTGCTGCTAGATGTTGGCACCAACAATGAGGTAACAATGTCTGAGCCAGGGGCTCTTGGGCCAGAAGGAAGATGTGGGGTGGGGGGCACTTTTGTGGAATAATTATATCCACATGGGCTGTTTCTTTCCCAGGATCCTCTCGACCCCCACATTTCCCATATGGTTGTGAAGTAGAAGGCTTCCCTCTCCCAACCCCCTTTACTTCTGAGTCATTCTCGTTTTTTCATCTTCCTCCCCTGTGCCCATGATGCCCTGGACTTACTTCTTCCCTGGCTTCCATGGTACCCCGTAGTTTGCATTCCTCCTTGGAGACCACTCTCCAAGAGAGCAGCCAATGGTGAGACTAGTGTGTGTGTTCTGCATTTTCAAGGCAAGTTGCCTCAGTGTGTGAGCTAAAATTCGAAAACAAGGCCACAGGCTGAAATGTTTGAGACAAGCAGATAGATGAGTGTCCTGCAGGTCGAGTGAGAGAAACTGAGCCAAGCCACGGGTCAATCCTCCTGCAAGATTCAGGGGCTTTGTCACCGAAGGAGCTTAACCCCCAGTCAAGAGTTTGTCTGCTCCTGTAGTTGTCTCTGGCTGTAATTCTCGGCCCTGTGGCTGGCAGGAAAAAAAGAAGTGTCTTACCAAGAGATAGTGGCACACACATTTAATCCCAGCACTCAGGAGGCAGAGGCAGGTGGATCTCTCTGAGTTCAAGGCCAGCCTGGTCTACAGAGTGAGTTCCAGGACAGCCAGCCCTATACAGAGAAACCCTGCTCGAAAAACCAAAATAAGAAAGGAAAAAAAAACTCCTCTTTTCTTCATTTTCAAAATTATTTGCTTAATTCAATCTTCTAAAACAATTTAGATCTTTTCACAAAGGAAACAAAATATAACTCTATACAATTGTCATATTTTGCAAACTATAATTTTATTGTAATATATGAATTATATAAATATAGGTTCCATTATGATAATTTCATACATGTCTATAATATACTTCAAGGGAATTCCTTCTAAATAACATTTATTTTTGAGTTTAAAATCAGTTTGTGCTCTTTTAAAAGGCAAAATCCAGAGATGTATTACCGGTAAAATAGTTACATGATCAGTACACACACACACACACACAGCATTTTAATGTTTTTAATATATGTTTACAAAAATATGTTTATGCATGCACCTCTTTAGACCTGATCACGTACAGAGCAATACTGCCATTTCTAAAATCCCTTCCTCTTGCTGTGTCTCCTGACTGGTCTATGAGACGTGGGGCTGGCTGGTGGCACAAGGCTTACAGCTGCTCAATGAGGCCAGACCTCAAGTTTTGCTCTAAACCGAGCTCCTTTCTCCCAGCCAGATGTTTGAGTGCATTCCAAACAACTGTTAAAGCTATCCTCAGACTCCAAGAGTGCATTGTTGCCTCTGGAGATGAGTACAGCAAACCTTGTTTAGTCATTCTTCCAGCATCTGCTGGGGGGTTGCAAATACATTTAATCCTTCACCCTGTCAGTGCCTTAGAAGCTGGCCCTGGACTGGAGCAGAGATAGCCTGAGTTTAATACTAACTGTTACACTCCCTGGAGGGTGCTGGTTACCACTAGCA
Organism: Mesocricetus auratus; assembly: GCF_017639785.1. Taxonomy (NCBI): domain Eukaryota; kingdom Metazoa; phylum Chordata; class Mammalia; order Rodentia; family Cricetidae; genus Mesocricetus; species Mesocricetus auratus. Next base: position 108,458,569 of record NW_024429182.1, on the reverse strand, counting down.
TGGAGATCCTGTGCTGTTGAGGGTCCAGCACCCACCAATGTGAGTGAAGCTCAAGGCTGACCTTGATCTGTAATAAATCCATCACGAAGGGTTTCCAAAAGCAAGTGACAATCATGGACCCAGACCTTACATCTAGTTTGAGCCTCACAGTAGCACAGAGTAAAGCCTCTGTCATTGCCCTCTCTTCCCAGGTCAGGAAACTGAGGTCCAGAGGCTTTAATTGGCTCGAAAAGATTCTATTCAGAACCAAGATCCTCTGCCATATCACACCCCTGCTGGGACTCTGGTGTTATATAAGACAACACGATCTCTTGACTTTCCTTACTAAAGCAACTTTAGGATTCAAATTCTTTTTTACTTTTTTTTTGAGACAGTGTTTCTCTGTGTAACAGTCCTGGCTATCCTGGAACTTACTCTGTAGGCCAGGTTGGCCTTAGCTCACAAAGATCCACCTTACTCTGCCTCCCGAGTATTGGGATTAAAGGTGTGCACCACCACTAACCAGCTCAAATCTTAAAAAAAAAAAAAAGGCATCTCTCCCACAGCTCTTTATATGTGCCCGCTTTTCAATGTTTATCTATGACACATGCACATAAAAATTTATTTATTAATTAGTTGGAATCATACTGCACCTGTATTTTGTTCTCATTTTTTTTCATTCCAGGTTACTTTGTGAACACTTTCTCTTTACTTATTTAATCAAAGTTTATTGAGTGTTTAGTGGGTGCCGGGACTCTGGTAGGCATGAGGGAGATAAATGAACCAGGCCTGGGTCGAACGGTCTAATTGTTGGAGTTTCAACACTGTCACGTAATGGATCATTTTAATGAGCCATGTATTCCATCTATTCAAAGTGTGTGCTTGTCCCCTGAGTGCCTGACTCCAAGCATGAGAATTCAAAGTTGCCAAGTGAACCAACATTACAAAGACAGTGATTTATCCCCCTTCAAATGAGTTTACTACGTCATGCCCCATACACAGTACAGCTCTCTGTTTAAAATGTATCTATTTATATGACTTGTACAATGACAAAAGCAGTCAAGATGCCAGTGTGGATTGGGGAAATGTCACAAGGCCCCCTCCTAGGTGAAGAGCTATGGGCAACTAAAGGCTGGTAGGAGAGTGAGCATCGGTCTTCTCTTGGAACAATCCTTCTGATAGGTTATCCAATTCTAAGTGGTCTGCCCCAAATAAGTATACGTATGAGCACAACACTAAATGGACACTGGAGAAAACCTGTAAATATATGTGCGTGTATATATATATATATAGATAGATAGATAGATAGATAGATAGAGATAGAGATAGATATATATGTATATAGATATATATATATACACACACACACACATATATATATATATATATATATATATATATATATATATAAAGAAGAGTTCATGAACTTGAGAGTTCAGAGGGAGTTAGAGGAAAATGGGAGGGGTTGGAAATGGGAGATTATGGAGTTGAAATGATGGAAATACAATATCGGTATATAAAATTCTAAAACTAATAATAATAAAATAATTTTTAATGTGTCTCTTTGCAAGGCATTTTCCCTAGGAGTCTTGAGGTTCGTCATTCACTGCTAGCAATTCAGGGTTGTAGGGGAGGAAAACTGGGCCTTATCGCTTCCACTGCCTAGAGCATTCCAGGGAGGATGCTGTAGTGAGATGTTTTTATGTCCAAATAACAAAACCATCATTATGTATGCCTCTATGATAAAAAAAAAACTTCTGACGTGACAGCAATTTAATCAGTGTCAGAACACCCCTCTGGGCTTCCTGTTGGAGGAAAACATCTGCTTTCTACATCCCTGAAACTGAGTCACTTTACCTGCCCACACCAAGGACGTCTGGAAAAACAAACACATGAAGCAGTGATTCCATAGAGGCGAGATGGCCAGGGTTCAGTTCCGGAGCTTAGGGGCGAGAGGCCCCTCAGTCATGGCTGTGTCTGTGGATGAAACCAAGTACAAGATGGTCATGTTGTCCAAAGTAGAAGGGACCAGAAGCAGTCTCTCAAACAACTCCTTCATTCTGTGTAGAAAAAGAGTCCCAGAGCATAAATGTCATCCCTAAGCATTAGTTCCAAAATCCTGTGCACATGGTACTCTACAATGAGGTTCTCTGGAGCATTCCAACAGGCTTAGCTCTCTGGTTGCCCTGCTGAGCCCTGAGAGTCTTCTGCTGCCTGAAATCCTGAACCTGTGCTCACCTCTGAGGGAGATGCCCCATGGTCCTCTGGAACCCACTGTGTAGCTGAGGAGGATGTTGGCATCTGTAGACAGGCTCAGGTGAAAACTGACAGCAGAGCCAGAACCCTTGACTTTGAAGACTTGGTGAGAATGAGCAGAGTCAGCTGCTGTGCTGGAATTTGCTGTTTCTTCTATTTGGCAAGCTTATTGTCTCTGTGACTAGAATACTCAACTTCCTGGTGTGGTTCTACCCGAGAGCTCACTCTCTGCATGCACAAGTGAGGATGCTACCCCCAGAATCTTTGCAGCTTTCTCCCTGGCTTACCTTAATTTTTTCAAGAAATAAGCATTAGAAATAACTACAATTTGGGAGAAGGGTGCTATGGCCATGGAGTGGACCCCAAGCCATGACCTCTGGGACACACAGATGCTTTTCATGACCTCTTAGTGTGCCTGTTGCTATTCAAGGTAAATATTTTTTTAACCAGGTTTATCTTCCAACTTAAATACAACATTCCGTGATGTGTCCAGCAAAGAGGAGGGAAAACTATTTGTTTTCTATGACATTTTGTTTCCAAGGAAAATCTAGAAAGGCAGAGCTAGGCAAACAACCCCAGAGGGTGTATCCAACCCAACTCCCACAGCAGAGGAAGCAGTTCCAGTTTGCCTTCTTTGGGTGAATTCCTTCACCTACAATTCTAACCACTGATTTGTTCGGTTCCAAAGGGAACTTAGTAACCGGATAACTACTTAAGTATCAGGGTACCTTGTACACACCAGAACTTGGGAATGAGTAAATTCAGTCCCTCTCCTGTCCCAAAATAATGGCTTCTTCCCTTTCACTACCCTCAGTGGGTTTTGTGACCTGGGACATCTCATTACACCTTTATGAGCCTCAGGAGTCCATTGGGAGAAAGCTGAAGTGAGTGATTTCCACAATCTAAGTTTTCTTAGCCCAACAGTGCCACTCTGGCAGCTGGCATCAGCTAACACAGTTGCCAGATTTGCCATGTGCTGACGCTGTGTGATCTCTGGGGAGATGTAAAGGAGAAAGGAACAGACTTTTTCTCAGGAAATCACTTTATGAGACAGGACTCATTATTATCCCTTTTCAACACAGGAGAAGAAACAAAACAGCAAGGTTATAAGCCTCTGATCTTAACTGGCAGGGTGTGAATTCAAACTCAGATCCATCCAATTCCAAAGCCCCCAAACATAGACCTTCTGGACTTTGCCAGCTACTGCTAAACTCTTCCGGCAGAAACAGAGAGTGAAGACCAGAAGCTGGTGCTTAGCTTCTTGGTCCCCACAACATCAAAGGATGGGGAAGAAAGAATGCTACCCGAGAACCAGTCTGAGCCATTCTCTCCTGGTTTGAGGCAGTTTGTTTAAACCACTGAACTCCAATGTCCTGATCTGTAAAACAGGAATGGACAGTCAGGCACCAGATGCAACAAGGACATTTCTTCTTACGAGCTCTATGCAAGCACAAGACGCATTTTTTTTAGTGTCATCTCTCTAATTAAATTTCCCCTCTTTGTAGTTAGTTTTGAAGTATTTGAGACATGGAACATTTTATTATAAAAATAAAATATAAAGATTTCTTTAAAATGTTTTTAGAGTCAGGATTCATTGCTTTCCTTGTTGCTGTATAGATACCTAAAAGCAGCAATGTAAGGGAGAAAAAATTTATTTTGGTTTGAAAGGGTATTTCTCCATCCACGAAGGAAGGCATGGAGGCAGGGACTTATTACACTGCATCAGGGCTGCAGTATGGGTCTGGGTCAGTGGATTAAATAGCGTGTTGATTCTTACTGATGAGCAAAAGAACCACTAAAACTACATGTTAAGAGCAAGCACTCTGGGTTTAAATACCAAATGTTGCTCTTACTAACCAAAAATCTTGGGGCAGGTAGTTTAACCTCTCTGTATCTTGCTGCTCCATTAATAACATAAGGGATTAATAAAAAGTGAAAACCATCTCTCAAGTCCTTGCAGAAATACATACGTGAGAGCTTCATAAGGGGAAACTGAAGAACGTGAGGCGAAAGAGCAGTAGTTGGAACCAGTAGGACCTTCAGATTGTGCAATATAGACAAGACTCTCATGGAAAGGAGGGAAAGATGGAAAGTTAAGAACTCTAGCTACGGTATGCCCAGAAGAGTCTCTGGAGAGCAAAGACTGCATCAAATGGCCTCATTTAGGAAGAATGCCCCTCATCTCATAATCATTAAGCATTCTGGAGACAATATGGATGGGTAATAGCCCTGAGACTTCTCTCCTGCAACAGAATCCATTTAAAAAGTTCAGAGTCTTCCTGTGGCTGCAGTGACACCACAGTGCCCTCAGCATGGGGCACATCAGAAGTTTTAAGAGCTAGAATGCCTGCCACCATTTATAACCGGTATTGCAATTCACAAATGTCTGTCATATCCTTTCACACAGTCACCATAACCACTCACTGTGGCTACATTTTATCCTCATTTGACAGATGAGAAGAAAGTCCTGGAAAAACATAAAAACTTTCTCCAGAGAGAGAGCTAGTAGGGTGGCCCAGAAGCAGGATGGCGGGGGGGGGAGACACCAGTGACTGAATGAGTAGCCCAGAAGCATCGATAGCAGCAGTTTCCAGAAACTATCTTAAGAAGAGGCTGGGGTGGGTAGGAAAGAGTCAGCTCCACAGCAGGCCTAGGCCCCAGGAGACAGTATCGCAGCCTGCACAAAACTATCTGTTCACCAGAGTTGGAGCCACAGCTTCAACCCCACCTGCACCTAGAAAAGTGAGCACCAATGGCCCAGCACAAACTGCACCTGGAGCCCATCTACACCTGGCGGAGTGATCACAGAGGCTCAGTCATGCCTGCACCTGAAGAAGTGTTCAGTGGAGCCAGAACCCCAAACTGCACCAGATGGAGGAAGAGGGACCCCCTGATGCACAAGCTCCACTTACAATCATTGGAGGAAGAGATGGGTAGACAACAAGGTAAGAATACACTCAACAACACAAAGAGCAATGCAGCACCACCAGAAACTAGTGGTCCTCCAGCAATATGACTGGATATCCCAACACAGATGAAGCAGAAGAAAAGGACATTAAAAATAGCTTCTTGAAGATGATTGATGCCTTTAAAGAAAAAGTGAAAAATTCCCTTAAAGAAGTGGAAAAAATTGGAAGTGATCAACAAATCCCTTAAAGAAAACCAAGAAAAAGCAATCAAACAGGTGAAGGAAATGGTTCAATATTTGAAAACTGAAATAAAGGCAATAAAGAAAATACGAACTGAGGAAATTCTGGAAATGGAAAAACTGGGCAAAAGATCAGCAACTATAGATGCAAGCATAAACAACAGATTACAAGATATGGAAGAGAGAATCTCAAGCACTGAAGATATGAGAGAGGAAATAGATTCATCAAAGAAAATGTTAAATCCAATACATTCTTAACACAAAATATCCATGAAAAGGCCAAATCTAAAAAATACCAGCTCAACTGAACTCAAGAAAGCCAGTAACAGAGAGGGAGGACTGATGACCAAAGGGATTAAGACTGGGCTGGTTTAACCCCCAGAAACAGCTGACCAGACAAAGGTTAACTCTTGAATCCCAGGCATCAGCCTGGGAATCCAGCATGGGACTGATCAAGACCCCCTGAATGTAAGTGTCAGTGAGGAGGCCTAGGTAATCTATTGAGCCTTGGGCAGCAGATCAGTACCCATCCCAAGTGTACACATGGACTTTGGACTCCCATCGAACATTGTGAGGTGCACTCTCACCCTGAACTCTTGGGGAAGGATCTAGGCCCTGCCCTATATGAAATGACAGACTATGGACACCCCCATGGAGGGCCTCACCCTTCCTGGGGGAATGAGGGGATAACGGGGGGGGATTGAGGGGAGGGCATGGGAGGAGGGGAGGGAAAGGGAGAGGGACCTGGAACTGACTTGTGAAGCAACCTTGTTTCTTATCTAAATTTAAACTGGAAAAAAAACTTGCTGACAAAAAAAAAAAGAAAGAAAAAAAATTTAGATCCTAACAGGACACCTGCGACCAGTGAGAGCTGTCTCATACTGAATACACTTGCCTCTAAGGTCTGCTGACCAAAAAAAAAAAAAAAAAAAAAAAACCAGCTCAAAGGCACAGAAAATATATTCAGCAAAAACATAGAAGAAAACTTTCCCAAACTAACAAGAGACATACCTATGAAAATCCAAGAAGCTTACAGAACACCAAATAGACTAGACAAAAAAAATCACCTTGCCACATAATAAACAAAGAACTAAATGTACAGAATAAAGAAAGAATATCAAGAGCTGAAAAGGAAAAAGACAAAGTAACATATAAAGGCAGTCTTATCAGAATTACACCCAACTTCTCAATGGAAACAATGAAAGTCAGAAGATCATGGTCAGGCATTATGCATACACCAAGAGACCATGGATGCCAATCCAGACTACTATATCTAGCAAAGCTTTCAATCACCATAGATGGAGAAAACAAGCTATTCCATGACAAAACCAGATTTAAACAATACCTATCCACAAATCTAGCCCTATAGAAAGTAATAGAAGGAAAACTTCAACCCAAGGAAGTTAGCTATATCCACAAAACCACAGACAATAGATAATCCCACACTAGCAAATCCCTAAGAAAAGAAATGCAAGCACACACTACCAACAACAACACAAAGAAAAATAACAGGAATTACCAATAACTGGTCATTATTATCCCTTAATGGACTCGATTTGCCTGTAAGGAGACACAAGCTAACAGATGGGATATGAAAACAGAATCCATTCTTCTGCCTCATACAAGAAACTACCTCAACTACAAAGACAGACATCACCTCAGAGTAAAGAGTTGGGAAAAGATTTTCCCCTCAAATGGAGCTAAGAAACAAGCTGGTGTAGCTATCCTAATATACAACAAAACAGAATTCAAACTAAAATTAGTCAAAAGAGATGAAAAAGGTCACTTCATATTTGTCACAGAAAGATCCATCAAGATGAAGTATCAATTCTGAATATCTATGCTCCAAACACAAGGGTACCCTCATTTGTAAAACAAACATTACTAAAGCTTAAATCGCACATCAAGCCCCACAGACTAATAGTGTGAGACTTCAACACCCCACTTCTCCACTGGACAGGTCTGCCAGACAGAAACTTAACAGAGAATAAAGGAACTAACAGATATAATGACTCAAATGAGCCTAACAAACATCAATAGAACATTCCACCCAAACACAAAAGAATATATTTTCTTCTCAGCATTCCATGGAATTTTCTCTAAAACTGATCACATACTTGGTAACAAAGCAAACCTCAAGGGATACAAAAATATTGAAATAACACCCTGTATCTTATAGAATCACCATGGCTTAAAGTTGAAATTCAACAGTACTAATTTCAGAAAGCCCATAAACTCATGGAAACTGAACAGTGCTCAACTAAATCACCACTGGGTCAAGAAAGAAATTAAATACTTCTAAAATTCAATGAAAATGACAGCACAACATACCCAAACTTATGGGATAAGAGGCAAGTTCATAGCACTAAATACCTACAAGAAGAAGCTAGGTAAATTCCACACTAGCTGATTAACAGGACAACTGGAAACTCTAGAACAAAAAGAAGCAAACTCACCCAGGAGGAACAGATGGCTGGAAATAACCCAATTGAGAGTTGAAATCAATAAAATAGAAACAACACAAAGAATCAATGAGACAAAGAGTTGGTTCTTCAAGAAAATCAACAAATTAGAAAAATATTTACCCTAACTAATCAAAACACAGAGAGAATATTCAAATTAACAAAATCATACATGAAAAGGGGGACATAACAACAGACACTGAGGAAATCCAGAGAATCATCAGGTCATACTCCAAAGAACTGTACCCTACAAAATAGGAAAATTTAAAGGAAATGGACAGTTTTATTGACTAGTACCACATAGCAAAATTAAATCAAGACCAGATAAATGAATTAAATAGATCTATAACTCCTATGGGAATAGAAACAGTTATCAAAAGTCTCCCTGAAAGAGCTCTTGGACCCCAGACTGACAGCTGGGAGGCCAGCAAGGGACTGATCCAGACCCCCTAATGTGAGAGTCAGTGAGGAGGCCTGGGCAACCTATGGGGCCCTGAGCAGTGGATCAGTGTTTATCCCTGGAATACAAACAGACATCGTGTGTCCATAACACAAAGAGGGATGCTCTCTCAGCCTGGACTCTTAGAGGAGTGCCTGGACCCTACCCTGAGTGAAATGACAGACTCTAGATATCCCCTATGTGGAAGGAATTGGCAAAAGGGTGGGAGGCTGGGGGGAATGGCGGGGGGGGGGGGCCGGCGGCGCGGGAGGAGGGGAGGGAACTGGGATTGACATGTAAAACAAGCTATTTAAAATTTAAATAATAAAAGAAAAAATTACACTAAAAAAAAGTCTCCCTGAAGATGGAAGTTTCTGTCTTGCCCAGTCCCAGCCGTTTGGTCCCAAATAAACACACAAAGGCTTATATCAATTATAAACTGTTGGTTATGGCTCATATTGGCTAGCTCTCTCTTAATTATTAACCCGTTTATATTTATCTGTGTATCTCCACATGGTCTTGGCTTACTGGTAATACCCTGCCTCATTCTTCCTTAGTTGCTAACTTCCTAGTAACTGTGTGGAATCTCTCTGGGAAGTCACTTCTTGCTTTTCTCTTCCCAGAATTCTCTTAGTCTGGTAGTCATGCCTATATTTCCTGCCTGGTTATATTCTGCCTGTTCAGTGACCAAAACAGCTTTATTCATAAACCAATAAGAGAAACATATATTCACAGCATACAGAAGGACATCCCCCATCACCTTCCAACCAAAAAAAAAGCCCAGGCCCAGATAGTTTCAGCACAGAATTATACCAGAACTTCAAAGAGGATTTAATACCAACTCTCCTCAAATTGTTCCACACAATAGAAACAGAAAGGATATTGCCAAACTCTTTTTACAAGACTACAGTTACACTGATACCCAAACCATACAAAGACACAACTAAGATAGAGAATTACAGACCAATCTCCCTCATGAACATTGATGCAAAGATACTCAATAAAATACTGGCAAACAGAATCTAAGAACACATCAGAATAATTATCTGCCATGACCAAGTAAGATTCATCCCAGAGATGGAGGCATGGTTCTACATAGGAAAATCCATCAATGTAATCCACCATATAAACAAACTGAAAGAGAAAAAACACATGATCATCACATTAAATGCTGAAAAATCCTTTGACAAAATTCAGCACCCCTTCATGATAAAGATCTTGGAGAAAACAGGGATACAAAGAACATACCTAAACATAATAAAGGCAATATACAGCAAGCCAACAGCCAGCATCAAACTAAATGGAGAGAAAGTCAAAGTGATCCCACTGAAATCAGGAACAAGACAAAGCTGTCTACTCTCTCCATATCTATTGTATATAGTACTCAAAGATCTAGCTAGAGCAATAAGACAACAAAAGGTGATCAAGGAGATACATTGGAGGGGAGAAGTCAAACTTTCCCTATTTGCTGATGATGTGATAGTGTACATAAGTGATCCAAAAATTCTACCAGGAAACTCCTACAACTAATAAACACCTTCAGTAAAGTGGCAGGATACAAGATTAACTCAAAAAAAATCATGGACCCCAGACTGATGGCTGGGAAACCAGCATAGGACTGTTACAGACCCCCTGAATGAGGATGTCAGTTTGGAGGTCTAGTTAATCTATGAGGCCTCTGGTAGTAGATCAGTATTTATCCCTAGTACATGAATGGACTTTGGGAGCCCATTCCACATAGAGGGACACTCTCTCCGCCTAGACACATGGAGGAGGGCCTAGGCCCTGCTCCAAATGATATGACAGACTTTGAAGATCCCTCATGGAAATCCTCACCCTCCCTGGGGAGCAGAAAGGGCATGGGATTAGGGGTCGGTGGGGGCAAGGGAGGAGTGGAAGGAGAGGGAACTGAAATTGACATATAAAAGAAGCTTGTTTCTAATTTATATTTTAAAAATGGCAAAAAAAAAACTTTCCCAAAGTCATAGAGATAAACTTGGTGTATGTTGCCCTTGTCTTCACATCTTGCAACATCAGTTCAGATAGGGATGACATGGTGAATATCAACGAACTCTTATTGTGGTAGAATTAGACACGGAAATGGGAAACTCCAAGAGGCTCTAGCAGAGAGTTGTTTCCTGTTTCATAAACGTAGCAGCCACTTTCCCCTCATCTGCCTGGAGACCCAGCTAACCTGTTAGAATCTGAGCATCTTTTCAGGCCTCATCATTTCCCCCACGACACAATTCCCACTCAGCTTTCAAGCGAAGTTGCTTTCCCACTTTGTGTTCATATGCTATGCTATCTCCCAAGGTAGCGCTTCCTTCTCTGTGAGAGTTCACTCATCCACACTCTCAGTACACTGTGAGCACCTTCGCAGAATCATTCTCTCTAAGCGTTATAATGCTCCAGGCTGCAGTCAAGGGTGTTGTTGATCAATAAATACATGGTGTCTTTTATTATATGAGTTGCACACACATATTTTGACAGTCTTATTTATGTTGAACTCTTATTTTGAATTATTGTATATTCACATGCATTTCTCAGGAAAAAAATTAAGAGTAATCAGTATTGATTACTTTTTTGTTGCTGTGATAAAATATCATGACCAAAAATCACTTATTGCAGGAAGTTAGAGTTCTTAATGTAGGGATGGTATGACATGTCATGATAACATGGGCAGGAAGCTGGCTGATCGCATTCTCTCTGTACACAGGAAGCATAGAGAGAGGAAGGGGAACAAACATATAAACCTTCAAATCCCAACCCCAATGATAGACTTCCTCCAGCAAGGGCTCATTTCCTAAAGGTGCCACAACCTCACCCCCAAAGTCACCAGCAGCTGGAGTATTCGAATGTGTGAGTCTATATGGGATAGTCCTCATTCAAACCACCACAAGTCTCTTTATCAACTATCCAGTTCTCTTCCATGGTAGCATCTTATAAACCACCAGGAAATTGACCCTAACACAACCTGTGGATCTTATTCACATTTAATTAGTTTTTGCATGCTTTCACATGTGTGTGTGTTCACATGTGTTTATTTACTTTCAATTCTGTGACTTGAATGGATGCCCATACCACTAAGGCAGTCATGGTATGTAACAGTTTCATCATAGAAATATATCATACTATCCATTTACAGCCATATCCATGTGCCCACTTCTTCTCCCTGACATCTGATGATTGTTCTCCAGCTCTATAGCTCTATCATTTCAAGAGTGGTATAAAGATGGAATCAGGCGGTGTGTAATCTTTAGGGGTTGGCTATCTTTCATGCCACATAGCTTGAAATTTGTCTAGATTTTCCCATTAACAGACATTATAATTTTCTCAAGGGCTTTTTGTTTAGATTTTGGGGGGTTTCCTTGCTCTTATATGATGACGTTTATATGGTTATTAAAATAAATAAATTAACAAATAAATGTGCTTTGCATGAGTTAGTCCACATCCACGGGGGTATAGATGAAATAGAAAGCCCCGTGGGAGAAACTAGTCAGGCCAATATAAAAGGAAAGACCTAAGAAACATGTGGCTACTGTGACAGACAGTGTTATTACAAGAGGCAATGGAGAGTCACCTGCCAAGGCTGAAGGTGAGCATCATTTTTTAGATGAAATTTCTAGTAGCATCATTCTACCTTTGTAATCCCAAGACCTAGCATAATGTGAGATACATGGCACATAAGATTTTGCTGAAGGAGTATTTAATTAATGTTTTATAAGTTATATTGAGGGCAAGAGGATGAGAACCCACTCCCCAATCCAGATGCCATCTAAAGTCAGCTTCATAGGTTCTCAACCAGGAGCACTTCTGCCTTCAAGAATACCTTTAGCAATGTCTAAAGACATTTTTATGGTCACAACTGTGGGTGTTGCTAGATTCTGGTGGGTATAGGTGGGAGATGCTGCTAAATATCTTATAATGTTCAGGTCAGCTTTCAGATTAAGGAATTATCCAAGCCAAGGTGTCAGTAGTGACACTATTGAGAAACCCTGAAATAAACCCAGAGCCTACTGCCAGGGCTTGAAACATTGTGTCTGATGGAGGCTCGTCTGCCTCAGAGCACTGCTCATTCCCAAAGTACGGACTGCGTGGGAATCCATAGTGAGTCAAGGCCTTAGTTGCCAAACCCTAAGGGGATTGTCCCTAGGTAGAGGTAGGGAACCCCAGGCAGATTCCTACTTTCCTCTCTCCTACCTTCTGACCTTCCCACTAACCCTGGACACTTACTTTACAGACAACAATAACAGAGCAGGAAGAGTGGAGCGGGTTCAGTGAGTGGGTGTTCTCTATTCCAGGAGCTTCTCAGAGACCCTCTGTACATCGGCCTGAAACACCAGCGTGTTCGTGGGAAGGAGTATGATGACCTACTGGATGAGTTCATGCAGGCTGTGACAGATAAGTAAGTGGACCGTGCTATCCCTTTTGCAGAGAGCTCTTAAGAAGTGCCATAGCCAAAGTCAACCTCTCTTTGGAAGAATTACAAAAGAGGCTGTGACTGTATGCTTTGGGGGTGGTCTGGATATGTCAACTTGACACATACACTTGGAAACCATGTGGAGTGGGCCCATCTCCAGGATAACCTTCAAGGAGGCACTATGATGTGGAGGCAGCTAAATATCTGTTGTTCCGGGAGAGAAACCCTCTTGGTCTGAGCTGCTGGGAGTAGTTTGTATGGATACAGACACTGCTTTTCTGGTGAAAAGATGTTACCCTCCTAATAAAATGGCTTTGGAAAGAAGGAGCTCACCATCTTCATCTACACACACACACACACACACACACACACACACACACACACACAATGTTAGGTCAGGTTAGGGGAATGTCAGTGAAAGAACGTGATGAGGCAGATGAATCAGGCTTGGTGTTTTTCCAGGAAGGAAGGCAAATGAGAATGTACTCAAGGGAATTACAACAATGGTGTGCCAAAGGGCTAGGGTGAGGGAGAAGGGAAATGAGGACATGGAGAAGTGGGAAGGAATGAGGAGAGGTGTAAGATCGGTAAACTGTAAGTCCTGGTGAGAATTGAGAATCGTCGCACTGGGTACCAGGTTGAAGGGAAGTGGCTCTGTGGTAAAGGCCACACGTTTATAGTGGAGGCTGCAGAGGACGTGCAGCACTGGGATGTGGCTACCAAAGAAGCGAATTCACGCTTCAGTGCCTTAATAGAAGCAGAGCATCTAGAACAACGGAGGTGAGTCCCACTATCTCAATGCCACCTTCAAGTCCACACAAAATGCACCTTTAAAGACCAATAGCCGAGGCCGGGCAGTGGAGGCGCACGCCTTTAATCCCAGCACTCGGGAGGCAGAGGCAGGCGGATCTCTGTGAGTTCGAGGCCGGGCTGGACCGATAGCCTCCAAAACAATACAGAGAAACCCTGTCTCGTAAAAACCAAAAAAGAACAATAGCCGAGACAGTGGAAAGAAAGAAGTGCTTGATTTGGTAGTGAGAAGGCTTGGAGGCTGCTCTGTCTGGATCAAGGAGCAGGATTGCTTCTGGCCATCTGAAAGCTATTCTAGAAGAGATTTGGACTCATTTCTGTATGGTCAAAGGGTACAGTGCCAATGAAGGCCATTTTAAGCACAAAGTAAGTGCCACAATACACTGAGTTCTGGATATGTGTTCTCTGTCATGGAAAGAATGCTGTGATACGTTGTTTGGCATTTTGGTGGTAATAGTATGGGTGGGTTCAAGCAGCATATGCCTTGAATGTGTCCTCCCACTCCATTGCTCTGGTTTGACCTCTTTGGAATGCCATGTAGCTGGCAGAATAGGTATTATTATGCCCTTTTTAATGGAAGAAGCTGAGTCCCCAAGATGACAAGGTCACTGTCATGGCTCACAAGTACTCACAAAGTACCTTGCAAGACTGTGAGGTGAACTCAGTGTGCCAACTCTACCTATGGGCTATTTCTTATAATGCTTTGTGACCTGAGCAAAGGGAATGGCATTGCCTTAGGGAGCCTATTTTTTGCTTTCTGTTTCCAGGGCTCATCGCTTGCTTATGAGTCAGTAGTCATTCCATGACTCCCCAAAGAGAAGTCTTGCTATTCATGTGAGAAGGTTAAATAAACCAGGATGTAAGAGGCTTTTCAAATCATCATCAAAATCAGTTCACAGCTCCACAGACACACAGGCAGTCCAGGGTGAACCCTTAGGGAAGTGTGTGCATCAGCCAACAGGAATGTGTCCTTCTGCAGAGAAGATGACAGACGGCTTGAGAGTCCATTGTTTTGACTTTCTAGCAAGCTGGAACAGATGTTTCTGTAGATACTGTAGGTGGAAAATGAGCTGATCTCCCCAGGTACTCTTGGGAATGTACTAGCCCAGAGATGGAATGCCTGGCCTGAGGGTGAGTCAGAAGCCCTGAAGCCAAACACACTATTTTTTAAGAAAGAACCTAGGGAAAGTATGACTCCTGTCTTCGATTTCCTCATCGCTGCCCAAACATCCTGCCAATAAAAATCTTCCTCTTTATACCCTTCCCTACTAACTGACACCTCTGTAGATTCTGGGTGGGAAAAGAGGGGAGTATTGACAAGACTTCACTCTTGCTCAGTTCCTGCCTTGAAGGTTGGTCACTGAGGAAGACACACAAAGACAAAGGAATATCCAGTTAAGTCTGTGTGGTGATATATTGCTTATGAATTATTAATGCTTCCCTGATGATTCAGAAAGTAGTCAGCCTCAAGCTATAGAATCAGGCAGTGGTGATACACAGCTTTAATCCCAGCAGCCAGAAGCTAGGAGGTGGTGGTACACACCTCTGATCACACCTCTGATCCTAGGACTCAGGATTAAGAGGTAGATGGATCTCTGTGAGTTCCAGACCACTCAGATCTACACAAGATTGATCCAGTCCTAAAGAAAAAACAGCTCACACAAAGATGGCCTCATCACCTGGGATCACATGCCTTTAATCCCAGCTTTAGGGAGGTAAATAAGGCAGGAGCAAGTCAGTATCAGGCATTCATTCTCTAGCCATGTTGAGAGCAGGAATGCTCCAGCCCTGTTAGAGGTTAAAAGCTCTCTGGTAGCTTGGCTGCTTTGTTTCCCTGGTCTTCAGGCAAGCTTTAATAAACCATAAATAATATATCACCACAAGTCTGTGAGTCACAGGGGTTGGGATGTAGCTCAGTTAGTAACGTGCTTGGCCTCGCATGCTCAGTGGTCCTGGGTTCAATCCCTAGAGCCACGGGGACGGCAGCACACAACTGTAATCCTAACTTTTAGAAGGTGGACAAATGATAATCAGAAATTCAAGGTTATTCTCAGCTACATAACAAGTTCTAGGCCAGCATGGGTTACATGCTCAAAAAAAAAAAAAACCAGATAGATATGTGAACCACAATAGAACACTGAGTGTAGTTCTCAAATCAGAAGCAGACTGGCATTCCAAGACAAGTCATTTTGTCTTTCCTTCTCTCCTCTCCTGAGTGGTAGGACCTGAAGTGTCTTATCTGGATGCCATGTCCTGGTGAGGCAAGTTCCCATCATTGGTTTTTGTTTATATTTTTATTTATGTTCCTAACAGGGAATTCTCTAGCTTAAGATTGCACCTGGAAACCCAGCTCTGTCTGATTTGACAGGTGTCCTATATTGCCAGCAGCTTCAGCCTTCAGGCAGGCCAGGAAGCCATGTCTTTTCCCATTAGTTCCACAAATTCTAAGGCTTGTGCTTTTGTGGGGTGGGGTGGGGGACTCGAGAAAGTGCTTCTCTGTATTGCTTCTCCAATTACTGGATTAAAGGTGTGCCACCAGGCCCAGCCCTAGCTGCACAAATTCTAAATCTATGGATTCTTAAGCTGCTTAGGTTTGAGTAATAAGGAAAATACTTAATTGTACAGACCTTTAGTGTACAAAAAAAGCCATCCACTTTTTTAGCTTCATGAAATGACTATTTTTGTCTCTGTCTCTCTGTCTCTCTCTGTCTCTCTCTCTCTCTCTCACACACACACATACACACACACACACACACAAGGTTCACAGCATAATGGAAATCACTATTCGCAATCAATGATCTTTACAGATAAATTATATTTATAGACAGTTTTGGGTTTCCCATTCCTGAAGCTCCATCCCAGCCACTCCACAGGATCACCTCTAATGCTACCTTTCACCCTTGATGTGCACCTGCTCTTCTGGAGCCAAGCTCCTGTGAGCCATCATATGTTTCTAATACTCTTCCTGTCTAAGTGCGACCTACCCATCACAGTTCCCTTCTGTATCACATCCTACTTGTTTCTGCTCTTATGTTTGGTGGGTGACCTAAAGGTTCCATCCAAGTATCTGAAACCACAACTTACTATCTCTTCTATGCCCTTATCAGATTGAGAGAGTGCAAAGAAAGATGGGTGCCAGGGTAGTTAGAAATCCATGGGAAGTCACAAATTTTGAGTAGTCTCAAAAAACAAAGGAAAAAAAATGTTGTTGCTGTAACCTGTAGGGCCCAGACATCCTCAATTCTGTCAACCTGAAGTTACTGAATGGAAGGTCTTATGACTCTCGTCTTTCCATTTCTTTTCCCAACAAATAGCTAACTAAGCTTATAGCCAGGGGTCTTCCGTTGGAGGACAGAGGAAGAGAGTGGAAAAAGCACTTCCCTGGAGAAGTCAGAGAAGGGTGAGCTTTCCGGGAAATCGGTTCTTCCCTCTTAGGGGGGGCTTCAGTCTAAGCTGTCATGCTCAGCTGCACGAGTTCCAAAATCAGTGATTTCTAGAATCAACTAGAAGCACTCTGTAGGGCTGGGTAGTTTGGTGGTAGAGTTCTTACTAAGCAGTCATGAGCGTCTGACTTTGATTCCCCAGCTCTGCAAAGCACAGTAATAACAATTCTGAAATTTAGTAGAGCTGGGGAGTTTATTCAAGTTTTTTTCCCTTGCTTACATTGCTGGCTTTTGATTGTCACAAGCTGAGATAATGAGGTGGCTCATTTGATGGTCTTACTGTTGATCGCTAAATGTGACTGTACTCAGCTACTACAGAAATGTTGAGCTTAGATTTTTCCTTGCAGTCTCAGAGACTCTACCTCTCCCCATGGCCTCTTCTCCTAACAGCAGAGCTGAAATTATAGTGTGTCAGTCCAGGATCCCCAAGAACACATAGTAAAAGTTATCAAGCTTTCTTAAGAATGGTACCTGGGGTGGGGGAGAGAGATGATTCGGTGGCTAAGAGCACTGTATGTTTTTCCAGGGGACTAGGATTTGATTCGAGGCATCCACATGGTGGCTTACAACTGTCTGTAGATCCAGTTCCTCCAGGGGATCTGATGTCCTTTTCTTGTCTTTGTGGACACCAGGAATGCATGTCGTCATAGGTTTATATGCAGGCAAAACAGCCATACTCATAAAATAATGAAATGTGATTTTTTAAAAAATGGTACCTAGAGGCAGAGAAAATGTAAAATCTAGAGGAGAGGACAGAGTGTTCTGCAATGCTGTTTTCTGTATACAACGTAGCTACTACACTCATAAACTCACCCAAGCTACAGTTACCCACACAAGATCAAGCCAGTTAGTTCCAACACAAACAAGGAAGGGGTTCTCCAGGACCCACCCTTTACTGAGGAGCTATTGGCAGCTGATAGCTCCTGGGGGAGGGAAAATCATTTATGGTTTGTTTGTTTGTTTAAGTCTGTAGCCGCTGGTAAGTTTCCCACGATCCAATGGATGATCTCACAACTGTGAACATGTATATGGACAATGCTGATTGGAATTAGTGAGTTATCAAACAAAAGAAGAAAGCATAAAGCTAGGAAAGAGCCCCTTTGGGTAAATATGGGGTAAGTTGGAGGGGTGGATATTACCATATTTCTTTATGTATATATACGAAATTCTCAAGAATAAATAATATATAAAGAATAACATCTCAACAAGGCACAGTGTAACTGTCACCACATTATACTAATTAAGCCAAATCACAGGTACATACTGAGTTCTACAGGAGGACGTAACACAAGGGTATAAATACCAGGCGTGGTTCACTGGAAGCCACCAGTGAAAAGACTACCACAGCCCATCATCCTGAGACAGACAAGAAATAGGGTACCAGGAGTACAGAAGATGCTCTGGAAATGCAAGAAAAACAGAAAATAATGGCATAGTTACATATATATCCATGGAAAGGTATTATATGAAATTGAAAAGCATTTTTACCTAGCATTTGTTATATTCCAGGTACTAAGCCAGGCTGGTAAGTAATCTACAAATATATAAAGATCTCTGCTCTCAGAAGAGCATGGAAACACAAGATTGCAATCCCAGCATGCACGAAGATGAGGCAAGAGGATTGTGAGTTTAAGACCAGCCTGGGGTACATAGTGAGACCCTGTATCAAAACATCCTGATCCTGTTCACAAAAAAAAAATTGCATTCAAAACATTTCATCTGTATCCGGTGGTGTTTTGATAACCTGACCTTCTATGCTTTCTTTGGCTCAGTGTTTATGTAAGTCAGTAGTTCAAGAAGAGTGAGTGGTATGGTGGAAATATAAAAGTTGTGAGCTTCCAGCCCATAAATGTTAATGTTGACAGAATGACTGCGGCCACCTAAGCAGAAGAAAGAAAGAAAAGAGAGTATGACTCATCACCTGGACTGTACCCAACTACTCTATGAAATTTAGGATTAGGCTGGGATATTGTTGGTAGATACAGTGAGGAAGGTTATGTAAAAGGCCCCATCCCTTGCTCTAGCTTTGACTGCTTGGGATTCTGTGTTCAACAGGGAAGAGTGTTGATGTGGCTTTATCTTCCCTGAGCAGGTAATAAGGTGTGTAGCACATATGAAATGCTACACATAATATGTCTTGGATACATGAGGACTCTGTGATCCAGGCTTCTGATTTCATTTACTCCAGCTGCTGCTGCAGCTTCTGCAACTCAATAGCAAGTCAAAGGCTAATGTAGCCTCCAGTTTACTCTACATATGTTCAGGATATTGCCAGAGTTAAACCAAGTTTATCACCCCCTTCCTCTCTCTCAATGAAATGAAAACTGATTCTTCTAGTGTACAAAAATATGCTGGATTATGTACCCTTGGGTACCTCCAACCTCCTCCCCGTCTACTGCAGAACAGAGACAAAAAATCAAATAAAAAAGGTGTGAAATGCTAAATTAAGCCCCCACTCCCCACATATATATATATCTATCTAACTTTCCTTCTGAATCACCAAGGGTGCTTAAAAAAGATGCAGAGTCTCTGGGTTGAAACATGAACAGCTGTGTTTTTGAAGCTCCCTTAATAATTCTGGTATAAAGTGGTCTAGTCTCATTTCTGTTGATGTGATAAAATATCCTGACCAAAAGCAAGATAAGGGAGGGGGAACTAGTTTATTTAGCTTACAAATTCCAGGCGACAGTCCATCATTGAGAGGAAGTCAAGGAAGGAACTCAAGCAACTAGACATATCACATCCACAGTCAAGAGAAGACAGAGAATAAACTCATGGGCCCTTGCTCAGTTATTGCCCAGCTAGTCTCTTCCACTCTTAGACAACCCAGGGCCCCTTGATTAGGGAATAGTCCCACCAACCGTGGGCTTGTTCACAATCAAGACAATTCCCCCACAGATATGGCCCCAGGCCAATATGATCTATATAGTCCCACAACTAAGAGTCTCCTCTCAGGTAATATTAGGTTGTGGTAAGTTGATAGTTGAAACTAACCAGTACATAAGCAAAGAATTATCTTGATGCATATACACCAAATTGCTAATAGTAATTACCACTACAGAATTAGATTGCCTGGGATTTTTGTTTACCAAATTATTCATTTTCTCATGCTTATTTGTTTATATGCAGACACTTTTGTAATTAAAAAACTTTAATTATGAGTGTCTTAGTTAGGGTTTTTATTACTGTGAAAAGATACCATGACCACAGCAACTCTTATAAAGAAAAACATTTAATAGGGTAGCTCACAGTTTCAGAGGATTAGTCTATTATCATGGCAGCATGAAGTCAGAGACGGTGCTGGAGAAGAAGCTAAGAGTACTACATCTTGATCAGCAGGCAACAGGAAGTGAACTGGGTCACTGTGAATGGCTTGAGTATATATGAGACTCAAAGCCCACCCCCAGAGTGACACACTTCCTCCAAAAAGGTCATATCTACTCCATCAAAGCCACACTTCCAAATTGTGCCATTCCCTATGAACTTATGAGGGCCAATTACATTCAAACTACCACAATGAGTTAAATACCAATTCTCACCAACAGATCATTTCTCATTTTATTTTTTTAACTTTATTTATTTTATGTGCCTTAGTGTTTGGCCTGTATATATCTCCATGTGAAGGTGTCAGATCCCCTGGACTGGAGTTATAGACAGTTGTGAGCTGTCATGTGGGTGCTGAGAATTGAACCCCAGGTAAGCCAGTGCTCTTAACCACTGAGACATTACGCCCAGCCCCCCATTTCTCATTTTTAAAAAATCTAATTATTAAGCAAGTATCTATTCACGCTCTTGGTGAACTGGATACTGGTCTAATTTGGATGCCAATGGACAATAAATAGTTCACTTGCTTAAGTATTAACATTGTCAACAACCCTAAATTAGTCAGCTCTTCATGATTCTAATGAAATACCAGGGATGATTATGAAGATAACTGTTAGTTAATAGTTTTGGAGGTTCCAGTTCAACATCAGGCAGATCTACTGCAATGGGCCTCTGAAGGAGGTGCTATCATGGCACGGAGTATGTGGTAGAGCATACCACTTGTCTCATGACCAGAAGGAAAAAGATGATGAGCAATGTTTCATCCCCCTGGAGGGAAAGTGCCTCATTTCCTAAGGACCTAAAATTCAGTGGTTTGAAAGAAAATGACCCCAGAGGGAGTGGGACTATTAGAAGGTTTGGCCTTGTTGGAATAGGTGTGTGGCCTTTTTGGAGGAAGTGTGACACTGTGGGGATAAGCTTTGAGGTCTCTAATGCTCAAACTACTCCCAGGGTCACAGACCACTTCCTGCTGCCTGCCTATAAAGATGTAAGACATTCAGCTCCAGCACGATGTGTGCCTGCATGCTACCATGTCACACTAAGATGACAAAGGACTAAACTTCTAAAAATGTAAGGCAATTAAATGTT
The DNA here is from genome assembly GCF_017639785.1 of Mesocricetus auratus. Lineage (NCBI taxonomy): Eukaryota > Metazoa > Chordata > Mammalia > Rodentia > Cricetidae > Mesocricetus > Mesocricetus auratus. The sequence continues at coordinate 108,437,199 of NW_024429182.1, read as the reverse complement.
TTCCTTTATAAGAGTTGTCATAGTTATGATGTCTCTTCAAAGCAATGGAAACCCTAAGACAGAAGTTGGTGCCAGGGGCTGGGTTATCACTGTGATATGCCTGACCATGTTTTTGTTTGGAGGAATTGGGACTTTGGTACTTTGCATAAGAACAGTGGAATGCTTTAAGCATTGCTTAATGAGCTGTATTAGTAAGAATATGGAAGACAATAGTGCTGAGAATGACTTGAACTTTGAGTTGCTGGCTCAAAAGGATTCAGAGGAGAAGAATTTTATTATGTTTCCTAGAGATAATTCTTGTGATATTTCAGTAAAGAGTGTGGCTGCTTTTTGCACTTGTATAAAAAGTCTGCCTGGGCGGGTTGTGGTGGGGCACACTGGTAGGATTTGCTGAAGGAGGCAGAGGCAGGAGGATCACAAGTTCAAGGCCAGGCCGGGCTATACATTATGCCGGGCATTGGTGGTGCATGCCTTTAATTCCAGCACTCGGGAGACAGATGAAGGCAGATCTCTGTGAGTTCGAGGCCAGCCTGATCTACAGAGCAAGTTCCAGGACAACCTCCAAAGCAATACAGAGAAACCCTGTCTCAAAAAACAAAAACTAAAGTCTGTCAGGGGCTGAAGTAAAGATATTTGGATTAATTCCATTGGCAGAGGAAATCTCAAAACAGCGAGTATAGACTCTGTTGTATGGTTAGTGAAAGTAACTCAAATAAAGATTTGTAATAAAAAGGGGCAAGCTGAGCAGGGTAAATTACAAAATGTAAAGTTTGAGTAGAAAAGAAGCACCAGGAAGTGGAATGTAACTAAGACCTGTGTTCAAGGAGATGAATGGATTAAGAAATGGAATAAAGAGAGTGGAGACCTCAGGGAAAGATCCCATTAAGCTAAATTTACAACTTGTGGAAGGAAAGAAAAGCTCAGAGCTGGTTGTGGTAGCACATGCCTTTAATTCCAGCACTCAGAAGGCAGATCCTGGTGGATCTCTGAGTTTGTGGACAGTGTGGTCTACAGGGCAAGTTCCAGAACAGCCAAGCTTAGGCAGTGAAGGAAACTATGGAAAACAGAAAGCTGGTGAAGATGTAACTAAATAAGGGGGCCATATTCCAGGTCCAGAGGGGAAAAAAACTTGGCAGCTTCAGCAATGTGGCTCTGGCTTTAGAAGTAAGGATAGAAAAAAGGGGTTATGGAATTTCACTCTACGACTAAAGAAAGCTGCTGAGGTCACATATGTATCAGGTGTGCCCCTGGATAGAGGCCTAGTTTCTTTGTGTGAAACTATGAAGTTGAAGCCTGGATTGCCTCAGAGACCCTAAGATGTTGGAGATGCCAGAGCCACCGGATAACTGCCAAGGAAAGCTGCTAACAGGGAATGAAGCCACCCCAAAAGAAAGAAGTGTGTTGCAGTCAGCAAACCTAAAAGGAGTTAGAGATCTGAAGAGTATTTTGACATCAGACATGAAGATGCAGAGTTTAGAGCTTTCCAAGTTGTTTTTTGGTTTTGCTTTGGTTCAGTATTTCTCCACTATGCCCCCTTCCCTACATTTTGGAACATTAATGTATATCCTGTGCTGTTGTATGTTGGAAGTATGTAATCTGTTTTTAATTTTGATTTTATAGGGGATTACAGTCATGAGATTCAAAAGAGACTTTAAACTTCAGACTTTTAAATAAGTTTGAGAGTATTATAAGCCATGGACTGTTACAGACCATTGAAGTTGGACTGGATGCATTTTTGCATTATGATATGATTATATGCCTTTGTGGGCCAGAGAGTGGAAGGTGTGGTTCAAAATAAAGTGACTCCCAAAAAGATTGACACTATTAGGAGGTTTGGCCTTGTTGGAGTAGGTGTGGCTTTATTGGAGAAGTGTTGTCACTCTGGGGATAGGCTTTGAGGTCTCTTATGCTCAAGCGACTCCCAGCATCACAGACCACTTCCTGTTTCCTGCTTATCAAGATGTAGGACTCTTAGCTCCAGCACCATGTCTTCTTTCATGCCACCGTGTCACATGTTGATAAAAGAATAAACCTCTAAAAATGCAAACCACCCCAATTAATTGTTTTTCCTTTACAAGAGTTGCTGTGATCATGATGTCTCTTCACAGCAATAGAAACCCTAACTATAGAAGTCACCATCTCCTAATGGTCACTTCCTAGCAGTGCTACTCTAGAGAGTAGGCCCTTAATCTATGAGCAATGTTCATACAAACTATATCAGACTCTAGTGACTAGGTTTTGTTATTCTCTTAAAATATAAGCCACAGTGAGGGATCATCATCTACTGCTCTAGCTCACACATCTAAAACAATGGCTGACTGCAACATGGATTATCAGATGGGAGGCTTGAAGCCCAGGAAGCTAAGGAAACTGCTGAAGGTAACACCTCCACTTAACAGCAGAGCTGAATTGTGAACATAGGCAGTCTAACTGCAGATTCACTTTCTAATTGGACAGTTTCTATTGCTGTGCCATCACATGAAAGAAAAGGTAGTTAACATTCTCTAGAAACCTTTTAAAATTTTTTTCTTTTTTGTTTAATTTAGAAACAATCTTATTTTACATATCAATCCCAGTTCCCTCTCCCTCCCATCCTCCCATGCTCCCCACCAATCCCCCCATGCCAACCCCAATTTACTTCCCAGATAGGGTAAGGCCATCCTTGGTGAATCATCAAAGTCTGTCAGATCATTTGGAGAAGGGCTGAGAGAGTATCCTTCCATGGGAATGGTCTCCCAAAGTTCATTTGTGCACTAGGGATAAATACTGGTTTCACTGTCAGAGATTCCATAGACTGCCCAGGCCTCCTAACTGGCTCCCACATTCAGAGGGTTTGGTTTATCTGGTCCAATGCTGGTTCCTCAGCTTTACTACTGGGGTCCATGTGCTCTCACTGGGTCAGGTCAGCTGTTTCTGTGGGTTTCTCCAGCATAGTCTTGACCCCTTTGCTCATCACTCCTTCTTTTTCTACAACTGGATTCCAGGAGTACGACTCAGTGCTTAGCTGTGGGTGTCTGCTTCTACTTCAATCAGCTACTGGATGAAGGCTCTACAGACACTTTAATAAACAAAGAAAGTAAAAGAGAGGAAAAATCGTATTATTAAAGCTATTCTACTTAGCTTACTCCTGTTTTCTCTGTCTTGTTCAAGGTCAAGGTTAGTGCCTACTTGTCCTCACCAAATGGCACTGTAGAGGGACTAGACATCAGTTACTATTCTAGACACTCTCTAGCTTCCGATGAAGCGTGAAGCTTCCTCTTACTTCACCCAGGCTAGTCATCTGGTTCTCCCTGGTTTCTCCTTCTTGACAACAGTAGTCCAGTTGTCCCATCACTCATTAGGCTGAGAAACCCCCCACAGCTCTCAAAAAACCTCAAGCCTGAGCCAATTCCACCTAACACCAAGGGGAAAGATGAAGCATTTGTGCTCCAGGCTTCTCATGGTAGTTTTTAAAGCAACATAACCAAGGGAAAGCCTTAGCTTTTGGCATCCATACCACAATAAAAGCATAAGGATTGTGTTTTCATTTTATAAGATTGTAGAAAGAGCACTGTTTGACTCTAAGCTCTTTTTGTAATATTTCAAGATGGTCCTCACACAGTGTGCTGACAGTCTCCAAATACAGTTTTGTTTTCCGTTTTATCATCTTCCATCCCAAGATCACCTGTCATAACTCATAGTGGAGCATAGCTAGTTCTCTGTGAGAGGTTCTGACTCTGAGGAAGATCAATACATGATTGTATCATTGATTGTAATGGCCCTGAACAGAGATATACTAATAATCAGAGAGGCTTTGTGGAGGGTACCAGTGACCTCATGACAACTGGAACACACAGTCTATGGGAAATGGATCTGTTATCTGTGAAGCTCCAGGTGGTTGAGAGAAAATGATGCGAGATTTAATAACAAGAATTTTTTTGGAGTGACTTGCAGTAAGTTAGAAGGAAAAAAGCTTTGGAGTGACCTCTGACCTTTGAGAGGTTAAAGGGTCATCAGTTAGCCTCCACCCTCTTCCTAGATCTGAGATTATTGTTGCCTTGTGTGATTGCCTAGTAACTGAGACAAACAGGGAGATTCAGGAGGAAATTCAACTGTTCATGAAGTGTTTTCTGTCTGGCCTGGATTTACCCCCTCATAATGGCAGCGGAGTGGACACATTATCCTGAGATATTTGCAGGAAGTTGCTGCTTCCTGAGACTGTCTTGATAGCTGAAGGGATTTCCCCACAGTGAGGTCAGAATGTCATGCAAGGAGCCTCCTAGTCAGGCTTCCAGGCAGGCACACGAGGGGCTTTCTCAGTCTGGGCTATGGGAAGAAGAAGGTCTCTGAGGTCCTCCTTTACATCCCAGACTGGAATCCCATCCACTAGTTCCTCACCAAATGACCACAAAATCACCTCCAGTGACCAGCAACTTCAGTCAGTCCCATATTTGAAATCTCTTCCTTAGGTGGCACTAGGACTTTCTTCTGCCCATTAGCTATGCATAAAATAAGTTCAGCTCAACTTCCAGCCCACAGAATGGTCCTTCATATACTTGAAGATGTTCACTGTGCCCATTCCATTTTGCTTTCTCTTTTTTTGTCTCAGTGGGCCCACTAAAATCTATGATCTCCTGCTTCCTTGCCTGTGGATTAGTTTCCCTAGCATCCTTGTGACTCCCTGTTCAACCTCTGCCTCCTCATGATTTCTAGAACAGTCAGTCCCTCAAGTGTGTCTGTGTGTGAAATATGGTGTGACAGCTAATGTCTGATCCATGATATCTGAGCACGTCTTCACACTCCAGCTGGGCTAGCTCCTACCTCCTCACAGTTCCTTAGGTACTTCCCCATCTTCTCCTCCTTCATTTCATCCTTCATCTCTTATCTCTTACCACCCCTCCAATCTATCTCATTTATCTCCTGTGTACACTTCCCATCTCCAAAACAAATCTATCCTTCAGTCTTGCACCCCCTGTGGTTGCCCCATCACACCCATTTTGAAGCTAAACTTCTTAAAATGCATTATCATCGATAGTCCACTTCCATTTCCTACATTAACCCCATACATCGTGGTTCCTTTTCACCACTCCACTGAACATAGTCTGCAAAGCTCACCTGTGTTTTTCAAACAGTGACTCGATGGATACTGTGAATCCCTGTTTTCCTTGACAACAGCAAGTGGCACTCCTGGTTGCAGCCTGTCACATGGGTCCTGTGGCAACTGCCTGATGTGGGATGTCCCTCTGTATGCATTGCTTTTGTTGGTTAATGAATAAAGCTGTTTCAGCCAATGGCCAGGAAAAACAGAGGCAGGAAATCCAAACAAAGATGTGGATAGAAGGAAGAGGAGTCAGGGAAACACCATGTAGTCGATAAAGGAGTAATGTGCTGGAGCTTTAACTCACAGCCTCATGACAATACACAGATTAATAGAAATGGGTTAATTTATAGCTAGAGCTAGCCTTAAGAAGCCTGAGTCATTGGCCAAACAATTATTCTTTAATATTAAGCCTTAGAGTGTTATTTCATAAGTGGCTGTGGAGACCCAGTAGGCAGGAGAGAAACTGGTCCGGTGGGATCAGGAGAGACAGAGGAAAACATCCAACTCTAACTGCCCTGTAGGTCTCTACTTCTGTGGTTCCCCTGATCACTGTCCTGGCTGAACACTACTGTGACTCTTTCAGTTCTTAGGTGTATCCTGGGATATTATCCTCAGCTTTGCTCCCTGCCTGCTACATAAGTACTTTCCTGAAGATCCTCATTCTTCAGCCCTATGATTTCAACTATTCTCACCACCTTCAGTTGAATGTTTCTCCCTCCTGAACCTCATGCACAGTTCTCTGCTTCATTGACAAGTTCATCCAAATGCCACACTGAACCCCAGGCTCAGCTGTCTAATCTAGTAAGTTTAGCTCTCTTTCCTCATCCTTCATCTCAAAAAGTTCCCCTCTTGAACTAGGATTGACACGTGAAGCAAACTTGTTTCTAATTTAAATTAAATTTTTAAAAGAGGGAAAAAAGAACCCCTCTTACAGAGTCCCTCCTCTTCATCTTCTTCATCTTCCCTGTTGTCAAATCCTGTCCATTTTCATCAGTACCTACAGTGTGTCAGGATTTTGTATGCAGTATCTCATTTAACATTCATAACAGGACCTATACAGAGGTGATGATATCATCCTTCTACCTTGCCAGTGAAGACTGAAATCCATGTCAAATTGTTTATCTATGGTCATTCATGTAGTAAGAGCTGGAACCAGACTCTTGATATCAAAACTCTCTCTAGTCCTCCATAGTCTGCCTTCCTTGTGATTTAGTATTTTTACTTCCTGAACATCTTTTCCTCAATTCCTTTTCCCCTTCCATATCCCCCATTGTCATACACCAGTCCTTCACCATCTTCCACTGTGCAGAAGAACTTGTCTCCAGTGTGCCCTCCCAGCTATCCATCCATCATCTACTTTGCTGCCAGAATCAACTTCCTGAAACACATGTCAGCTTCCGGCCCGTGCTTCTCTGTCTTCTTTAGGGTTGTTATTGATGAGACACCATGACCAAAACAACTTGGAGAGGAAAAGGTTTATTTGGCTTATGTTTCCTCATCACTCAGTGTTCATCATCAAAGGAAGTCAGGACAGGGCCTCAAACAGGGCAGGGACCAGGAGACAGGAACTGATACAGAGGCCATGGGGTAATGCTACTCACTGGCTTGCTCTTCCTGGCTTGCTCAGCCTGCTTTCTTAGAACCTAGGGCCACCAAGGGTGGCCCCACACACAATGGGCTGGGCCTTCACACATCAATCACTAATTAGGAAAATGCCTAACAGGCTTGCCTACAGTCAGATCTTATGAAGGCAGTGTCTCAACTGAGGCCCCCTGCTCCTCTCCCAGTGACTCTAGATTGTGTCAAGTTGACACAAAACAAGCCAGCACACCCTTAGTGGGTCTCTGCTCTCCTGAAAAACATTTGGCTCTTTGCAAAGTCACTTTAAGGTGTGAACCTGGATTCCACCCAGCCTCATCTTCCCCCCAAACTCATCCATTGTTACTCCCCCCTACCAAGATCAAGCCCTATGCATTTTCTGTAAGTGCAGGAGGATTTTCTACTCCTTTTCTATGTGAATGTTGTACCCTCTGCCTAAGTCCTCTCTCCTCCCCCATCCACACCGACACAGGCTAGGAACCTTTACTCTTCCTCTAAGCCCAACTCTGAGTCCCTGCTCATTGAGGGTCTTACTGCCTTCCCCCCAAAAGAGAATTGCCTGCTCTCCCTAAGTTTTCCCACATGTCTGCACAAACCTTTGTTATTGTCCTTGTCATGGTGTGCTGTAATTACTTTTCTATTTTCTAGTGTCCCCTTCAAGCTGTAAGATCTTTGCATTCTAGCAGGTTCCATTGCTCATAGCAGATACTAAAACTTATCCCTCTGGCTCTTCCCATACCTCCCCACAAAATTCATGAACTCTTTTACTTCAGTTACTGTTGTTACATGTGACTAAGTGTCCTACACAGGTCTGTGTTCAGAAAAATGTGGAGAATGGGTGGGGGAGGGGAGCCAACACAAAAGGGGTGAGAGCAGTCTTGTAGCATCCTAGCCAGTGACAGCAATGCAGTAATTCCAGAGAGAGATGGCTAGCCTTGAATCCCCAGCCCCAAGTGGGGCGGCAGAGTTGATGACACATCAAGGGGAAGTCTATGGTCAAATAAGTTTAGAAATTGCTGGGTTAAGCCTTTTTCTTCATGCATAACTTTTCAAAGCCTTTAATATACACTAGGTCTGGTACATGTAATATAAAAAGTTATCCAAACTTCTTTTACTAAGGAAATTTATCTGAGAGCATTTCAAGGGCATACAGTTTAATGGAATGTGTAAAATTTTTTAAAGACCTAGAGTTTCATGACTCTGCCAGTACTAGTTCCTGGAAGAAAAAAAAAAGAAAAAAGAAATAATTTTCCATGGGGTGATGACTGATAAGTTTCACTGGGCGCTAGGCCAGGGGAGACCTGCATTTGGTTTTCATAGGGAAAACAGAGCAGACTCCCTTGGGAATATGAGTCGTAGCTTTTAGTCATTGGATTCAGATGCAGGTTGAGCTAGCTCACCTGTTTCTTCCAGCTCCCTCATGTTTATTCAGGCTTGAAAGGGGTCAGGTCAGGTTTTTGAAAGAATGACAGGCCCCAAACTCTGGAACAGAGATCGTCTACAGCCTCTGGAACGGTTTGTTCTCACCAGCAGCCCTCTCTGTGCCTCTGGTCAGCCTATGAGGGGAAGAGCCTCATGAGAGCTTGGCCCCGTGTGATGTCCTTAGCCTAGGTCTCCTTAACCTGCTTACAGACACAGGTCACCATTTACGGCCTGGGGGAGAAATCAGACATCCACCCATCAACCCTAAGAGAGAGCCCTAACCTTGGCATGGAATGACTTCCATGACAGTTCAAAGAGCACTTCCCAGATGTGCCCAAAGGGAAGAAGTCTGGGACTCTCCATTTGTCTGGGGAGGGCCTCTTTCTCTGAGGCAGGATTTTTCTGCAGGAGTGTCAGATGTTCCTCTGCTGCTGTCAGGGTTACAGGGTGAAGAGTTCAAAGGTTCAAATGGGGACAGATAAGCAGGAGCCTCTCTCAGGTCAGGGTGTCTTCTGGCAAGACAGGACTAAAGGGCAGCAGTACACAGTCTGCCCTAAGACTGGGGGAGAGCCCAGAGTAAGTGACTATAAGCAGGGCCCAGACTGGAGGAGACTGGGTCCTCCCTCTGAGGTCGCTCCTGAATGATAGCCACCTGCTGGCCTGCCTTTGTAAGTACAGAAACGACCCTACAACTGATTCTTCAGATTTCCTTGCCAAGTGTAACTCCTACTAGGAACTATGAAGGTCTCTATCCCCTGACTCCCCCACCACATCTTAAAGAAATGTCTGAGGGAAATGCCCAGATGTCACATCCAACCCCAAGCATTAGGTAACCTACGCCCACTTCTAATGGCCTCAGATCAGGGAATTGTGAGCCAGAGAGAAAGAACCCTCAGGTAAGACTCAGTGTTTGTCAGAGACAACAAAAGAAAACCATTTTTCTGGCTCCCTGCCTACTGTTTACTACCCGTGTATCATTCCAACTGAGAAAGAGTCAAGCGCCACTACCTATTGAGTTTTATGTCTTCTAAATCTGGGTTGCTTTTAATACAAACCTGAAGTATAGCCAGTTAGAGCCACTCAGGACTCCTCTGGAAGCTGTGTGTGCATGGTAAGGTAGTGTGGAGACAGAGAAAGCTTGGAGTGCTGCCGAGCCTCAAAGACCAACTATTTTTCAACCGTTGTTCTTGGAATTTTTACAAGTATTTAATTGATAATTAACATTTGAATTTATGTTTCAGTAAAAGCCTGTGTACATGGATGAAATGAGAGCCCTGCTTTTCACCTGATCCATTTAGATTTCCATGTTGAATTTTTGGTTTTGTTCTTAACTAGGTTGTAACTAGATGAACAAATTAGGAGATAAATTCACCACACCAAAATCCCACCAAGTGCTTCATGTATCTACTCTTTTCCTAAAACATTGAATGATAATATTGGCTCATCACAGGTTTTCCATAGTTATGGATAGATAGAAGAATATTGGGTGGATGGATGGATGGAAGGATGGATGGATGGATGGATGGATGGATGGATGGATGGATGGTTCCTGATTCATACTGGCTTAGTTTGACAGAAGCTATACAGTGGAGGCTAAGGGATTAGGACAATACCATTCAAGGCTCCCAGCTCACAATGGAGCAGATACTGGGAATTCGAGAGAGAAGTTTCAAGCTATTTGTAGAAAGAGTCCTTAGCCTAAGTGCTTTGCATGTAGGCTTAATCTATTATTGCCCTTTAATTCTGGTAGCTGAGTCTCCTAGGCTTCCTTTACATGAATAAACAATGGGTAACATCTCATGAGTTAAATGTGATGGTCACGTTCATTCAGAAAAAAGTCCTGATTGACCCATGCTTGGTGCATGATTAGGGAGAAGGGGCTGTTCTTGCCAAAGAGGTATGCACTACAAGCATGAGGCCTGCTTGGGACCATCTGTGGAAAGATTTATTACCTTCTAGACAGGATGTGCGGGACCTATTTGGTGGCAATTTTCTCATGAGGTCCCTTGCCTATGAGGGAGTGAGCGGCATTGATATGACCCAGAAATCACATTTAGACCTCATCCTTTTGAGCTAGGCTTACTCTGTTGGATATAAATGCCAGTGACTCGGTGAATCTGTGTGTCTGCCATGTGTTTCTAGAGTCTTAGTGCTTCTGGTAGGGGCACTGAGAGATGGGTTCATGCTACAGAGTCCTGAGCAGAACAAGGTCACTGTGGCATCCCGGTGCTAAAAAGTGCCAGGCCTGAGTCAGGCATCTCGTGGGCCTGGCCTGTAACTGAGTGAGGTACACCTGCTACTTCACCTTCAGACCTGCTGGAGCTTCCCTTCTGCTCAACGGGCACAATGCTATCTCCCTTGCCAACTTATGTGGGCTCTTGTAAGGATTAAACAATGAAGGTGATTTTTTTCTTCGGTGTTATGAAAGAATAACTGATTAAAACTCTGTATTAAAACATAACATTTATGATTTGAAATTTATGTATATTGTGAAATAATTGCCCTGACTAGGCTGACATATTTATTATCATACATGGTCATCTTTGTGTGTGTGGCCTAAAACCTCAAGGTGTAGTCTCTCAACAAATTTCAGTTATACAAGTTGAAATTTGTACACAGCAAACATGGCACTATTAGTTACAGTCAGCAGGTGATTTTTTAGACTGCTAACTGCTAAGTACAAGTGTCATTTTGGCCACAATCCTTTTTTTTTGTTTTTGTTTTTCAAGACAGTGTTTCTCTGCCAAACAGCCCTGGCCATCCTAGAACTCACTTTGTAGACCAGGCTGGCCTTGAACTCACAGAGATCCACCTGCCTCTGCTTCCCATGTGGTGGGATTAAAGGCGTGCGCCACCACCACTTGGCCCTCTGGTCACAACTCTTATTCACACTCGTGGAGTAAGTACTGATGAGGTGGTTAGAGACTCTCTGTGCCTCTTAACCCATCACCCAGGCTTCTTTTCCTTCTATATGAGTTTATGAGAGAAGACTAGTCACAACTGGTTTAAAATGGAGCTGTAATAGAATCCCAAGTGTGAAAGACAACACAGAAGGCTGTAGGGGAAGTAGTGGCATCAGAGGAAAGCTAAATTTCAAGTAGGCCAGGACAGCAAGCATTCAGAGTAATGGGATGTAGGAGAATTTTAAAATCACAGGTCTAGCTCCAGAGGACTCTAGAAAAGGGGAGAAGGGCAGGGTGTAAGGGATCGGGGTTGGATGATGAAAGTGCATAGCACTGGCCTTGGACTTCAGCATGATCGTCAGAAGATTTCATTGTCTGCCCAAGTGTAACTCAATGGGACAGCAGGAGAGAGGGCTATGAAATGCTTCTCCTTGAATTCCCTGTATTCTTAGGTATGATTATGAACATTCCATGTTGCTATCTCTGTACATAATTAAATACAGATTGCCATATTTTTCTAGTTCTTAGAAAGTAATTCCAAGTCAGGCTTTGGTGGCACACACCTTTAGTCCCAGCAATGGAGAGGCAGAGGCAGGTGAGTTCGAGGCTAGCCTGGTCTACAAAGCAAGTTCCAGGACAGCCTCCAAAGCAATACAGAGAAACCTTGTCTCTAAAAACCAAAAAAAAAAAAAAAAGTAATTCCATAAGTTCTCTCAATGCAGTCCATGATCTACTTACTATTCTTTGGACAATTGGCATTGTGCAGTACCCAACAGATAGGTGCCTGATGATACGTTAAACCATTCTTATCTGCAGATTCTGCATTCCTGGATTCAATCAATCCCATGCGTAAAAGGTTTAAGAAGATCCAATACATATATATATATAGACTCTTTTCTTGTCAATAGTTACTAAAAATTATAAAGCATTTTACATGCAGCATTTATAATATATAAGGTGTCATAAGTAATTTGTAACTAATAATTATATAGGATAATGTATGTAGATTATATTCCATAAGGAATTTGATCATCCACAGCTTTGGCATCCATAAGGAGTTCCACAACAAATCTCCCTTGGATACTGAAGGACAATTGCACTATGAATAGAAATAATAAATAAAACCGCCCACTCATAAATATAATGTCATGCCTGTCAAGCCAAAATTTACTATGAATTTTTTTGTTCAGGTTATGAATTGCAAGCATTTGTACTGGGAGTAGGGAACAGAATGTCTTGACATTTTACTATACATAAGACTTTCAGTGTTGTTTCACAACTAGCCTGGGGCTAAAATTCTGAACCGCTTAGACAACAAAACAAATGATGTGCGTGTATCCTTCTATCACATACTAAAATATACTCACACACTTGACCTTGAAGCAATACTGCCACCCATTTGCTAAGGTAAAAATAAGACAAAAATTATAAACACCTTTATTCTGTGTATTTCTGTTTTATGTCTCGTTTAATTTTACCTAAATATTTCCCCTTGGTTCTATGGAATATAGAACAAAAGCCCTACAATTCAGTTTAATCTAATTCCAACTTGGAATTGCATTAAAAAAAACCACATGGACCTAATAATCCCACTGTTCCTAGTACTTCTGAACCTTCTCAAACCTGCTCTTCTTTGGGCATGCATCCCCAAGGGTGTTTCCTGGTCCAGGAACAGCCAGTCTGACAGTTTATACACTGTCCCCCTCCAGTCTCTGACTGAAGCTCCTCCCTCCACTTCTAGCCCCCTTTTCTTCTACTGAGTCTTGTCCCACAGCCTGAGTGAGGCCATCTGTGAGATGGGCCTAGTGATCCATACTTTCTTTGAGCTTACTAACTGTCCTTGTATTCCTGGAAGTTGGGGAAAACGTTTACAGAGGTAACAGTGGTTTCACGGGGTGGCCTATCTGGGTCTTCCTTGTGTCTTGTTGGAAAATAACACATGAATTTTGAGGACTGGAACAACTCCAAGCCTAGGGGTCTGGAGAGGGTGACAGCAGGCTTTGGAAACTTCCAGACCCAGAGTGATTCTGTTCAGTGTTGCCTTTGGAGTGAGCTTTCTGCTGGGATCTTAGATGGTCACAGGCTTCAGAGAAGGCAGGACCTGTCTCAGCCTTGCTGATACTTCTGTGGTATACATGGTGGTTTGTGGAGGGTCCATAGTCAACATTAGATGCAGTGAGGTTGACTTGGTAGACTGTGAAGCCCTTGGCCCCTACACTGTCCCATCCACATACATAATGGAACAGACAGAGGTCTCCTTCTAGGAGTTGCTGATCCAGCCAGGTGACAAAAAATAAGAGGAAGGGCCCACTTTACCCTTACCTCTAGTCCTGAGCCTCTCCTGTATCCATCTCAGGTAGGAGCTGCTCCAAGTGGTAATCATACTTTCTTTGCTCCCTCTTTCCCCGCCCTACAGGTTCGGAATAAATTGCCTCATCCAGTTTGAAGACTTTGCCAATGCCAATGCCTTCCGTCTGCTCAACAAATACCGCAACAAGTACTGCATGTTCAATGATGATATCCAAGGTAAATTTTCATCCGCCTAACGAAGTCACTGGGTAATAACACTTTTTTTTCACAAGGCTCACCCAAATGCCAAAAGCAGGGGAGGAAGTTGTCTCATAACTGGTTTGCTGCCAGAAGCTGTTAAAGAAACAATATTAGACTTGGAGTCAATTTCCACTTGGCTCATTCTTAGCTCTGTGACCTTGAACATATCTCTCCACTTGGCTAAGCTTTGGTGAGCTTAAGCACCAAATGGAAATCATTAGTATTTCAGAGGTAGATAAGAACTATATGATTTCATATTTATAAGAAGTTCCATATACTTCCGTCAATTCTTAGCTACCTGAACTTGGAAAAATCAGTTTTCTGACTATAATTTTATCATCTGTTCTGAGAGGACAATACCTGCATCAGGAAAGCACTGTAAAGATTGCAAGAGCCAGGGATAGGAGACTGAAAGCCTCAGTGGGTAAGTGACACCTACTGCCCAAGCATGAAGATCTGAGTTTGGTTTCCATGTTCACATAAAAAGCCTATTGCACATGCCTGTAATCCCAGTGTGACTGATACAGGAGGATCACCGGAGTTTTCTGACCTTCAGACTTGCTCCCGTTTCAACGAAAGGCCCTGTCTCCATAAAATAAGGCACAAGTGATACCCAATGTCCTCCTCTGCTTCTAGGCATACTGGTCAACATGTGCGTACATCACATACATGTACACATACAACACACATACATGCACGTGCACACAGAGACAGAGAGAAATACACAGAGAGGGAAAGCTTATACACAGAAAATATGACTCCATAACTTATCATATCAAAACATCAGTGCTCATAAAAATAGCTTTCCCTATTAAAATTCCATAGCTGTAATATCTTGCTTGCAGGCTTCCAAACACAAGGTGCATCCCTGTCAGAGAGTCATGACAAATCCTTCCCTAAGCTTGGCTGAGAGTTCTAAGTTTGAAAGACACTGGCAACCTGAGACACAGAGCATTTCAAAAGTCAGTCTAAAGCATCTTTTAACTCCAAGTCACTTGGTCACCTGTGCTAGAGCCTTAAAATCCCCTAAAGGAAGTTGCTTCTTGCTTTGGAGGTGCCTGTATCAGAAGCTGGAACAGAGCACAGACCTCTCAGATGCTCTTATCTGGCTCAGGAGATCTCATGAGAATGGTTCCTAGATTTTTGTAAGGCCCAAGGGAAACCTTGATGGCTCCACTTGTTACTTAACAGATGAAGTTGGGTGAGCCAAGCCTGTTAAACTGACAGGTCACATCGGATGAAAAGAATGAGCTAGTACGGAATGGTCTCATTCTTGAGTACAATTTGACATTCTACAGCTGATTCCTCACACACCCAAAATGAGAACAACTCCTCAAGACAGTTAGCGGTATACGAGAGAAAACATAGACCCAGTTTAACGTTTATTGCTGATTATTGGTAACTTAATAGGCACTATTCTAGGAACTGAACACATTTAACCCTGTAAGATACTAGCGGGGCTGGAGAGATGGCAAAGTGTTTAAGAGCACTGACTGCTCTTTCAGAGGAACTGGGTTCAATTCCCAGCACACACATGGCAGCTCACAACTGTCTGTAATTCCAGTTCCAGTGTACCTGACCCCCAGGGCAAAGCACCAATGCATATAAAATAAAATTAATAAATTTATTTTTAAAAAGATACTAGTATCTTGGTCTTCTGAATGAAGAAACTGAGTCACAAAGAGAATAAGTAGCTTGCCTACTCAGTCATTGTCCAACTGAAGGTTAGTTCAGGTATCTGGACTCTAAATCCCACATTTATAACCATTTACCATACTTCTCCAGGTCTAAAACCCCAAAGCCAAGTGCCTCTTTTCTTTTGATCCACATTATAGAGTAACAGGAATGTGATAAATGATTTTGGGGGGATTTGTTGTGATATAATGCAGTTATATCACACTGTCAGATAATTGAGTTCAAACGTTATTGCAGGGCCTGGGGACTGGATGTCCAGAGAAGGGTGGCCCCGAGGGAAAGCTTAGCTTCTCATACTGTCTTTCCAGTCCCCTGATGCCTGAGCCTGCAACAGGCATCGGTGGACTGTTCCAGCCACATCCTGACAAACCAGCTACTCTCCATCTTCGTGGTGCAGTCCAAGAGGACTGGCTGGAGGCAGAAGAGCTTCCTCTCAACTCACAGCCAACCTAGCTGGCAAGTCTGTGGCCTTGGAGGAAGCACCTGCTGACTAGCTCCCTGTAATGCCACCCACACATGAGTCAGCAACAGGACAGCCATGTTCAGAGTCCCCTGGGCTGCCAAGTGGAAAGCAAGTCCATATGGTCAGCACACCTGGTCCACGGGCTCCAGATGTACGGTCAGACAGATAGACTTATAAACATAAACATATAATGATATCCTCATAAACATGCACAGGAACACAGCAGAGCCCAGCTGTCCATCCACCTCCATCCTCCCACACACTGATGAATGCCAGAATGTTCCTCTAAGGTGAAAACAATGACTCATTATACTAGCCATCCCTTTGTGAGAAACTTTACACTCATTTACTGAAACACATGGGTTGGGGAGCAAAGACCTCTTCCTTGCCCTCCAATAGTCCCTTCAGTTTATTTGGTTGGTTTTTGAGATAAAGTCTTACATAGCCAAGACTGGTCTAGAACTCCTATTCCTCTTACCTCTACTTCCCAAGTGCTACAGGTACAGGAGGGCACCACCATGTCCAGCTGCTTTCCATCACCTTCACCCGAGGAATCCCTTTATTCTTCAAGACTCAGCTCAATGGGTCACCTGCTCAGAAATGGTCTGGTTTGGGTACCCGCCCAGGTGCTCTCCTCCATCTGTTCTTACAGTGGTCAATTCTACATCATTATAACAAATACTTGAGAAACACAGCTTAAAGAAGGCAAGATTTATTGTTGCTCACTTTTGGGGAGGTTTCAGTCTGTGGTCCATTGTTGCTGGGTCCATGATGAGGCTGAGCTTCATGGCAGGAATTGGGGCAGAGCTAGTTACCTGATAGCAACAGAAAGTAGTGAGAAAAGAGCAAAGGGGACTTGGGACCAGATACGTCCTTAAGATGCATGCCCCTGGCAACAATTTCCTACAGACAGGCCCTACTTCCTAATTCTCATCATTTCCTAACATCCTAAAATTTTGAATCCATCAATAGGCTCATTGGTGAAGTCAGAGCCCTCATGATCCAGTTACCTCTCAATGACTAGACCTACAATCAAGGGCTAAGATTTCAACAAGTGAGCTTTTGGAAGGTGCATCATATCCAAACAACTTCACTCTAGATGATTTCATTGCTTCCTCTGCCTCTCACTAAATGATAACCTTCTGGAGTCAGCAACCATGGCGTACTTACTTTTGATCCCCAGTTCCCAATGCAATTATTGGCACATTGGATACATGAGGATGCATGATATCTACACATATACAAACAACATTCTCATCATTATTCCTATTCCTGTCTATGCTAGTCCCTGCCTTGCAGCCTCTCTCTTTCCTGATCATCATACATATGCTCACATACAAATGCACCTCACATGTGCTCATCCTCCGATTTTAGACATGTATACAAATGTGTATAACTTCATATGAAGAGCAATTTTTAAAAATATATCAATTCATGTGTTTAAATTCATTGAGTTCTGAGTCCTATCTATAGACTCTCAGACAAAGTCAACTGGAGAGTTTTCAGGTTCTCACAAAAAAGGGAGATAAATTTCCTATTCTTTTCTCAGAAATTAACACAGAAGTTATGAACTTAGAACTCATGAGAAGAAAAGGGAAATAGAACAAGAATGACAGGAGTTCTCTAAGATCATTGCAGCATTTGGTGATCACAGCCTGATATGTAGATGTGCCCTTACAACTAATCAAAACATGAAGAGGTTGGCCTAAGACCTCAGAGTCCTGCTCTGTCCCAGGCTACCCTCCCCACATGAAGAAATGTGTCTAATCATTCCATCCCTGTTCTGGACTGAGCTCCTACTGGGGTTAGTCAAGGCTTTGAGGTCTACACTGAGTCTCTATATGGTTCTCTGCTTCTGTCCACATAAGCACAAACTTAGAGAGACACAGTCCACCCTGCATGATGTGGAAATAGTTTCAGAATCTTGCCTGGGGGCCACATACTGAAAAGGCCAGAACCAAGTGACTTCCATGAAAGTGAGACTACAGACATGCTGCCTACTTTAAGCATAAGCCCTGCCTCATACCCTCAGTGGAACAGGGAAAGATGGGACCATGGTCCTCAGGAGCCTCCCAGGCTAAGCTTCCTGTGGGCTCCACTGTGTGTGACATCAAGCACCTTATTTGTACTGTCTGAATCATAGACCCCATGGGGCCCACAGGGTTGAACTCTGGAGTCAGAGCACAGAAAGACTTCCTTCGGTTTTTGTCCTCTGTCCTCACCCCAGCTCTGGCTCATAGGAATCCTCGACCCGGGCCAGGCTGGTTCTTGATGAACAGGGCTGCCCAAGCACTGATTCATTGCTGGCAGCCTCATCAGGAATTTTGGAACAGGGAGATGCTCAGGTGACTTTTGTTGTTTCAGCTGGGAAGTTCTTTGCTCTTGGGGGAGAAGAGAGAGACAGGGAAGGGGGTTGGTAGTGGGGAGAGTCGTGCTGGGGACAGACTAATTTTGACCTTAGGAAGGATACCTTGCATGAAAGGAATCAGGTACAGAACACCACTGACCTAGTGACCTTGGGCCCTGACCCCCCACTGCAAGCTAACCACAAAAAAACAATTGGCTCATCAACTCTGGAACACACTCCACCCTACCAAACTTACCCTTGCCTCTAGACCTTCTAAGTCTTCAAGGACAGATAGCCTGACAGGATGCCTGTATGCTATGCCACCCTTTCTTCATTTTTGTTTGTTTGTTTGTTCTTAAGATAGGGTCTTGCTGTGTAGCCAAGGCTAGCCTTAAGCTTGAGGTGATCTTCCTGCCTCCACTGCCTTCCTACTGCTTGGGATCATGAAAGTGCATGCCCCAAAGCCTGGTACTCTTTCTTACTTTCAAGCTTCAGTATATGAGTCAGAGTAGTTAACAGACATCTGCCTGAGATAGTTCTATCTCCGAACCCTCACTTTTCTGCTCTGTTACTCTAGCCAAGTGGTATATGTTCTCTTGGCATTCTTTACCTTTCCTCTGAAATGATTAACAGCCATGACTAATAACCAGCAAATATCAGAGCAGCCTGTATGCTCTTCTCAAGCCAGCACCTATTCCAGTGAGTTGAAACCTATACCACCAGTACAGGACTCCCCATGTTGCACTGAGGTGTGTGGGGGGGGGGGGAGGTGTGTACAGGAACAGTCACTCAGCAGTACTCAGTTCATGGAACCTAATACTAATATTTATAGCACATAAATTGGGGAGGAAGAAGGGGTACTGAGACCCAAAGCAGAGCATTGATGAAAATGAGGAGAGTGTGTGAGCACAATGCTACCAAAGCCTGATGGAAAAGGAGACATGGTCGCCATGCTTTTCTACACTTTTCTGTGTGCTCTCTGTTCCTTTTTAAGTTTTATTTTATTTACTATTGTGTGTATGATGTGTGCGCGTATGATGGTGTGCCCAACATGCAGAAGTCAATTCTCCCCTTCTACGATGGGTTTGGGGAATTGAACTCAGGTCGTTAGGCTTGCACAGTAAGTGCTTTCACCCCTAAGCCATCCCATCATCCCCTCAAGTGCCTATTCTTACAGCTCTGAACTCACTGCTCTGAGTTTTATTCTAGTTCCATGATTTTCCATGTGCTGATTCTTCCACCTAGAACTTTCTTCCTATACTTGGCCAATTTTGTTTGATACTTAAAAGTTGCAAGTGGGGCCTCCCATGTGATGCTACTACATCCAGGGCTATACCACAGGCACCTAGGTAGTCCCACTCTTCTCATGACCCAAGACTATGGAGTATCTTTCAACTCTGAAGAATGTTCCCAGAGCCATCAATGGGACACTTGGCCAAGAAACAGAAAACACATAGTATGGGAGCCCATCTTTGTGGGCCTTCAGTCGTATCCAGCAGACTTGTCAGACTCATACCTGAGAAGGTGAGTATGGATTGAGAAAGGGCAGGTAAAGACACTAAGAGGGAAAAAAAACAGAGATACAGGATAGACTCAGGAGGGCAATCCAGTGAATACTGAACACCCTTCTTCAACATTTTTAAGTACCCCAACCAAAAGGGGGACATGGCTGAAGACTTCTATTATCATCTATAAGGAGCAAATAGACTTTTCCCCCTTAATCCTCCAAGCATTTAGTAACCACACCTGTTATCTGACCTTCAGGGTCAAGAATAAACACCCCTGAGCTCAAGTCTGTTGTTATTTAGATAAGACATCTGCTACCAAGACCAAAACATCCTGCAGTAGCTGAACCTTAGACCTTTAGGTCTTTTGGCTTACTACGAACAGTTTTGAACTCTCTGACCTTGAGTCAAGATGAAGTGGTGTAGGGTGAAGCCTTTTCCTTGCCAGTCACTTTGGTTTTTCCCCACCAGTCGCCTGGGCTCTGCCGTGTTGCCGTCCCCAAATAACACACAAGACACAGTATTAATTATGAAGCTGTTGGCCATTTACTTGTTTCTTACTGGCTATCTCTGACTTAAGTATTTAACCCATCTAAGTATTTCTCTTACCAGAGAAAGTGTCCGGAACTTTTACTCCTCTGGAGGCTACATCATGACTCCCTGTGTTTCTCTTTCCCAGAATCCTCCTCGACTCCTAGTCCCACCTATCTTGCTTTGCCATTGGCCAATAGTGCTTTATTGACATATACACAGGACTTCACCATCAAAGTGGAGTCATCTTTATGGGCCCCTGACAACATAGCTAAAAGATGACTTCAGTGGGCACAGTTGACTACAGATGCCACCATATGCACAGAGACAGAAGGACACAAGTGGCTGAGCTCCAAAGATTTTGTGCAGCGTATTTGTCCTGTTTACAAAACAGCAATGTTATTGAAAGCCACCAAAGGATTCATTTCCCAACTCGCCTACCACACACATCCATTGTCTCAAGCCTTTCCTTGGTCTCCCCCACAACAAAATTCACCACCCTGCTCCCAATCTCATTTCTCCTCGACAACCGCAATCTTCCTTTCACCATGTCCTGTGTTTTGAGGCTACTCATTCCTGGGACCAATCCCAGCCTGACCATGAATCTGAAAGTGGTTCCTCAGCAACCTCTTCTTGCAGCCATTGGGCAGCTAAAGACCTACAAAAGCTAAGAAAAATGGCAATTACTCCCTCCAGGAGAGGCCCACTCTGGCCTTTGGAACTGTTATGAGAGTGGGCTTCTTAATCTTTTCCCACCCACAACCTCTCAGAGGAACTTTTAGAGGAAACTCAGATAAACTTTTGCAGGACCCTGGATACAAAAGTATATAGAATGAATATTCAAGTCAAACACTTACTGATATCAAATCAATGTGAAATTTATTTTAAAACAATTCTTTGGCATGCATATAATTTTCACCTTTTATTAAAGATGAATGCAAGTTTTCATGCTAATGAGATTGGCACAATTACTTACTTTTAAAAATATAAAAGCAAAATTAAATCATGACTGAATATTTGATACAACAGATTATAAGCAATCTTTAACATTTTTCAGAGTTGGTGTATTTTAATTTTAAAATTGCCAATGCTAGGAACACCCCTTTATATAAATATGTAGCACAAAATGGCAGAAGTATGCATGTCTAGGGCTGTGTCAGAAATTGTCAGAAATTCTGTCTTATTCCCAAGCCCAAATTCACTGAACAATGATTTATAAAGCTCAAGTCAATATCTCAAAGAGCAATTTCAAAAACATTCAGACATTCTAACACAAAACAACCCAAAGATGTTCAAATTTCATATTTATGTCCTGAGGAATGACGGTATAAAATAGTGTATCTTTTTTCCATAATTAAATCACATTTTTCTGTAAGAGCAGAAATGCTTGGTGGATACAGCAGAGACACTGCGGTTTAGAGCAGACAACAGTGTCACACCTGAGCCAGGACAGCTCAGGCAGCCACCGCTGGTGTTGCATGCTGGAATGGCGCACGCAGTGCTAAGTGCGCAGGTTGTGTGGTCAGAACCGAGGCTGCTGAGAAACCCCACAGTGCAAGAGAACTGAGCACTACCAGATCACCTCAGACCTGTCACGTGCTTGGCTTTAACCTAATTTTTGATTATTTCACGTTCAGAAGCTTTTGACTGCTACTTTGTTTTTCTGAACCTTTACTTTGATTACATGACCTCCCTCCATGGGGTTACAACCCGCAGTTTAACACTGTGCTCTAGGGCACCCCAGGGCTCTAGAAAAGTCCCTTATGACACAGCACTGTTGAAGCAGTATCAAGGCCCTTGCCAGGGGTCTGTAAAGAGGAACTCTACTGAAGTGATGCTGGCAGTTCCTAGAGACAAGTCTATTCTGTTGCTCTTTCTGCATTCAATGCTTTTGATGGCCCCATGTTGGCCCTCAATGCGAATGCGAATGTGTTAAGGAAGGCAGTGGCTGGCTGCTGCGGGAAGGGAATTGCTATGGATCATGACAAAGGTCTGCCCAGCTTTCTAGAAGCCATGCAGTCCTCACAGACCCAGGACTCACAGCCACCTCAGCCAGACCTTGACCCAACCCACCACTCCCTGTCCTTCCAGCTACCAGTTATAGACACTGTCACCATTTCCTCTCAAATCTGTTTAGCAGAGAAACTGATTCAACTTGGCCAAATGTAATTATTAAAAGGAATATTTTCAGCTTGTCCTTTTGTGCCATTTCCTAGACCTACAGCCTCAAGTATTCTGTTTGCAGGAAGTGTAATTATGGAACATTCCCACTGAATAAGAACGTTTGTTTATCTCCCATCAGGAATAGGAACAACCAGTTCACGTCACTTGTGGGCACAAGCCATGTTCTCCCGCAGCCCTAGACTCTCAGACTTCTTTGGGGTGATTACCTACAAAAAAAATCTAAGCAATTTTCCTCCTCTCCATTTTAAAATTCCAGGCACACCGCCCAAGAATTAACCCCCACCTCACCCAGCAATGGAAATTAGTGGCGGAGACGATAACTTGATTTGCCAAGTTCCTTTTTTATAATTAAGAACGATCGCTTTCTCTCTTGAGTTCTGATCTGGAATTAGGATAGCTAGCTTGCCCCCCCAGAGGCCATGAGGAAGTAGCTGAAGAGATAGCCAATTGATATATGGTTCCAGGAGCCAAATTCAGAAAGTCTCCCAAGGAGCCATGGGCAGCGGTGCCAAGTACTGCTGAGAGGTTGAAGGACAGGGAACTGAGAACTGACCACTGAACTTGGCAAGGTGGAGCTGCTCAAGTGGCCTCGACAAGATGTGGGCCTGTCACTTGTGTAGACAGGATTACACCAAAACAGAGAAGAAAAAGCATGGAGACAGTGGTCACATTTGACTCTTTGAAGGGCTTGACTATAGAAGACAGTAAGAAGTAGGCTTGGGCCTATAAGGGAAAGAGTTCTCTTAATAAAAGTTTCCCAGTGTGTTTATACACTGGTGGGGATGACCCAGCAGAGAGAGGGAAACTGAGGGTGAAGAACAGAGGAGGGAATTGGAGAACAAATCTCATAGGTCTACAAGAATGAGGTACCAGTGCACGCAGAGGTGGCTTCGACCAGGAGCAGAAGGGACCTCCGTGGTTTCTGCAGGGGTGGCAAAGGCTGTGGGATGAGGTGGAGGCCTGCTGAGAAGATTCACAGCATCTTGAGAACAGTTCATTCTTCTCTATCCATTGAAGGGAAGTCCCTGCGTAAGTGCTCCATTCAACCTCTCCTGGCTGCTTCTGTTTCCTGTAAGCATCACTGTCCTAAGAGAAAGTCAAAAACTAAAAACTTCCATTGAGGGAACACAAAAATGCCTGCTCCATAGAGTTGTGTGAAGATTAAACGAACAAAGGCTGATAAGAAAGTAGCACACAGCCAAGTTTACTACAAGACTAGTTGACAGAGCTTGGGGAAGGCTCATTTGCTGTGCAAATTTGAAGACCTGAGTTCGAATCCCCAACACCAAAGCCAGGTGAGACTGCTCTTGACTTTAACTCCAGCATTGCAGGTGAGGGGGTCAGAGACAGGCAGATCCTGGGAGTTTGCTTTTGAGCTATAAGAACTTAGTCTCCCAAGGCAGAGAGGTAGACAGCAACAGAGGAAAACACCTGACACCCTCCACTGGCTTTACATGCTTGGAGCACACATGCATTTCCCCATCACACACAAACACACAAAACGTAAATCAGCACAGCATACAACAACCACAGTGTAATAAATTGGTGGCGGTGGCCTTCATGTTGTTTGATTACAGTGTGTAGCTCTTCTTTGAGATTGCCCACTGGTTTTTGTCCTGACCCCATTCAGCTGAACACAAATGTCTCCTGCCCAAGTGCTCATCCATCAGCCTGTACCTTACTTAACTCGCCCCATAGTTCTCTCCCACAAAGTCAGCCCATAATGTCTCTCCTGATGCCTCCAGCTCTGGAGGAAAGGCTGTGAGCTGCAGACCACACAGAGGCTTTCTGGCTTTTCTACTGGACCCTAGTCCAATCCACTCTCTCTTCTATACCATTCAGAGGTCGGTGTTCTCCGTGCAATTCTCAGAGGTCAGATTCAGCAGCCTCCATCCAGATCTACATTCTGAAGATAAATTATGTTATTCAGCTCTCAGGTTCTAACCTCAAAAGATATTTGATAGCCCAAAAGAGAAAAACCATCCCAGGAAACATCTACCAAGAGATATCTTTGGCGCCATCTTCTGGTGTGCGATTTACAATCGGCCTCCCTGAAAGCAGAGCGCGTTGGAAAGAGCAGAAACTGATTTCAAATGTCAGAGAGCTGATGTCTCAGTGGGAGAAGCCATCCCACCCGAAGCGAATCATCATGAAAGGAGCACACAGAAAATCCAGATGGCTTTAGAAATGCATACCTGATGTTAGCCACTGACTGATAGCATTTCCTGTGTTGCTATGAAATCTTCATTTAAAATTTTAATAAAAAGGTTTCCGTGAGGTCTATGCATGTGTGTGCTCCCATGCACCAAGTGTAGAGGCCAGAGGTTGACATTGGTTCCATTCCCCTAACATGTTCCACTTTATTCTCTGAAACACAGTGCCATGCTTAATAACATGGCTGGAGTGGGCCTCTGAGATCCTCCTGATTCCAATCTGTGGTTAAAGACACATATCACCATGCTCCACGTGCACAGGGGTGCTGAGGACCCAAATTCAGGTCCTCATGCCTGCACCGCAAGCACTCTCCAGACTGAACATCTCCTCAGCCCCGTAGTGGTTATTTTTAATGGTTGAAAATATTCCCCTGAATGACCATCCTAGGTTATTTACTCAAGCATTTTTCCTTTGTTAGATGTTTAGATTATTTCCAGTCACTATGCATTATAAATAACACTGTCCTAACTGTTCTAGTGCACATATTTCAGAATCTCCTATACATTGATTTCCAAAAGTAGAATTATATTAAAATCAAAGGACAAAAAACATTTTATGCCCTGGGAAAACCATATGGGGAAACCATTCCAAAAAAGTTGCTCCTTAAATTGAAAAGAATGTTGGAACCTCCCACATTTCATCGCTCCACCAGCAGCCACTGATAGCTTTGGTTTTTGTTTTCTAACTGAAAATGGAGCAAACCATAAACAGTGCCACTTTAATGTCCATTCCTGTGACCTCATTAATATTGACACTGCGATTACAGTTTTGTCGTGGGCCTTCAGTATCAGTCAGGGTCTATACCAGAGACCTGGACAGAGAACACTCCATATAGAAAGTGCTAATTGTATATTAGGGAGTTGAAATGCAGAAAAAGAAGCAGTAAGACTCTGCTACCACCCCCTGAGGCTGAGGAACAGAAGAGAAGAAGGGCGGCTGGCTGGTGCTGATGATAGGCATGCTGTGAGCTAAATGATGGATGACCTGCAGAAGGGATTCCACTGCCACTGCGGAAGTGAAGAATCAAGTCTGGGGTTGTCTGGCAGCAAAAGCAAAACTCTGAATCTTTTGAATCCCGATATCAAATAAATAATTCTTTTTAAAACTATACTAGTGCTTCGTAAGATAAACCCATGCAAAATCATTTTTATCTAAAATCCAGACGTTATTAAATGACCTCCAATTTGCCTGTGATTCTAGAAGGCTGAGGTAACCCTGAAATGGCCTTCTTTTCTCCTCCTGTAGCCTTTCAGTTGCTCTCTACTGCCTCCTTTTGGCAGACTCCTGCACAGAGGCAGTTGGTGGTTTGCCCTTCAATGTAAGCTCAGAGCGTACGTGCTAATTGATGGAGTCCAGCCTCTTACCTACTCAGCATTCTTGCATATCGTTCCACGCCTTTGTGCTTTCAGATGACAAAAGCAACTCTAGCAAAAGAGAACTGTCTCCAACAAGTGAGGACAGTCTCGCCTTCTCCCTGAATAAGAAGAGACTAGACAAGTCTTGAAGTTGTTTTTGTTTTTTGTTTGTTTGTTTGTTTGTTTGTTTGCAAGAGAATTACACTAACCATCTCTTGGAAGAATGAACTTGTTTTTAAAACTCAGTCATAGTTGAAAACTCAGTTAAAGACTGAAGGATAGAATTAACTTCCAAAAAAATGTATAAAATGATTTATGGAGGAAGAAGAGAGGGAATTAGCTAACATCTTCCATTATCGTGATATAACCAAGAAAGAAATATGCATGGCTGCTTGCTGGTTTCTTTAGCCAATCATAATGAAGGGACTCTGGCCAGCTTCAGTGTGGTAAGCATGGCTGCTAAACACCATTAGATTACATTCCTAAACCTACCCACCAAAGTCTATCCCCTTACTGTTCTCTTCTTCCTCCTGAGGCTGACTAGATGGTCCAGCTATCAAAGTGTTGAAGTTCAACAATCAAAAATCCCCCTTTGACTCACCTAATTAATGTGCCTAATTAAAATTAAACACCTCGTTTTACCTTATAAACCACAGTTTTCCTATGTGCCACATCTGTCTCCTCTCTGTCCAGAGTCAGTCCTTTGTCCCTTCTGGACAAATTTCCCTACGCCCTTTCCCTTGTTCCCTTCCCCTCCTCAATAGTCTTCTAAGTTCTTTCCCTGTCTCTTATTCCTGTTCTCTGTCCCTCTGGGGCAAATAAATCTCCTTTATGCTAAAAACTTGGTCTTGGGAGTCCTGAGCTGATACTCTTCCTTTCATGTAATGTCACTGGT
The DNA here is from genome assembly GCF_017639785.1 of Mesocricetus auratus. NCBI lineage: Eukaryota > Metazoa > Chordata > Mammalia > Rodentia > Cricetidae > Mesocricetus > Mesocricetus auratus. The sequence continues at coordinate 108,410,456 of NW_024429182.1, read as the reverse complement.
GTTCACACATTTCTTCCTCAACCATTCCCTGTTTTCTTCTCCTCAGGCAGGACTTTATCTGGTCAGGGTTCTTCACCTAGTAAGGTAGCCTTTGTCTGCATTTCTGAAGGTCCAGGATCGTCAATAGCCCTGCCTATCTTTAGTTGTCATACCCATTAATATTTACTAACAAGTGTAGGAGTATCAATACCCACAGAGCACACCCCAGCTCCAACCATGTTCCTTCTGGTGTTATCTTCCTATTGGTTATAAGGATCAACCCCCATAGTCGGAGAAATGAGAGTCTTCTTTGCTTACTGAGTTAGTGCAGAGAAAGTCCAGGTGGTGATTGCAACCCCCAATTTAATAGAAGCCTGTTGTGATTCTTAATGGAAGTTTTCTCTCTTGGGAGTTAAGGCCTCTAACTATGCAGGATATAAAGTTGAAATCACAGGAAGCATAAATTCTGTGAGTTATCTGGTGGGACTGTGAGAAGAACATGTGTTCTGGCTGTGAGAGAAAGGGCACAATGTACTGTGTGCTGAATCAGACCACAGATTACATATTGTTGCCATGTACACTCTTACAATGTGGTAAGATGGGCAGCTCATGACACACAATCACTTGGTGTCTCATGACCCCATCATGTCTTACTTTTAAGTGTCTTTATTCCTTAAATTCTAGGGGTGTCAAGTCCTGTGTGACTTGGTCCAGGAAACCTGACTGGGATGGCAATAGGAATGAAGAAATGACAGACACAGAGAAGCTGGGATCGGGTGGACCATGTTAACTCTGATGGATGGCACTAGGACTACACCAGGACTCTGCCTGCTTATTGTGTACAGCACAGGAGGAGGGGTTAGCTAGTCTCTGGAGGAGTCTCCATAGGAAGGAGTTCCATGTAGACATCTGGGAACAGGAGACTTCAGTAGGTGCTTTCTGTATACTCTCAATAGTCCCATATGGACCAGGGAAATGCTTTGCCCATTCCCATGGATCTAAGGTATTGAGGCCCTTGACCCACATCAGCAATTCATATTCCCTCAGAATTTCATCCACATCTATCCTGGGGCTTCATTTGTTAATAATAGTGTTGTTTTTTTTCTACCAGCATAGCAGCTGCACATGAATCTACTATTGTTTTAGCCAGTTACTGGTCTCCTTTTCCAATGACAGCCTGGTGGGACTTTACCCACCGGCTCCACCTTCTGGAGCTGCCACCAAATGCAGTTTTTAACTAAATTTCTATTGTTCTATTTACCAATAAAGACTTGGGAATCAGAGGCTGGGGTGAAAACCTGCTAGCTCAGAGAGGTTGACGAGCAACTAGGTAATCTCTCTTTGCCAGCATCTCAGAATGAGAGCATCCTTCTGCTCAGCCAAACCAAAAAGACCACCACACTCAAAGTCCTCCCTACTACTTTCTGTGTGTCTCTCTGTCTGTCTTCCAGACTCCCTCTGACTCTCTATGATTACTTTCTGTCAACTAATTGCTGGCGCCACCTCCTGACCCAAGGTTGATTTTACTTAACACAAACAAAAACTCTTGTTTCACAGTGTGATCAAATACCCACAACATAATAACTGGTTGTTTCCCATGGACAAGTAACAATTCTAGGGACTGTTTCTCCAACAGTTAATTACAGTAGAAGGGAGTAAATGGTATCAATTTGCCCTGAATCCCTTGTGCCTACAGATATGATTTCTTTAGTTTTTTATTTTGTTTTGTTTTCATTTTATTTTCTTTTGTTTTGGGGGTTGTTTGTTTGTTTGGGGGTGTGGTTTTTTGTTTGTTTGTTTGGTTTGGTTTGGGTTTGGGTTTGGTTTGAAACAGGGTTTCTCTGTGTATCCCTGGTTGTCCTGGAACTCAGGCTGGCTCAAACTAAGAAATCTGCCTCCTGAGTGCTGAGATTAAAGGTGTGTGCCACCCCCACCTGGCAGAGATAGTATTTTTTTAATAGTTAAGAAAAGTTGCCTCTCCTCCCACAGGTCCTAAATGTTGGGACCTCTGCCAAGTCTTTGCTTGGGGATTAAGGGCTAGAGGCCACAGGTTGATATGGTCCACTCTGTTGCAGGCACAGCCTCTGTAGCTGTGGCAGGGATCCTGGCTGCTCTGAGAATCACCAAGAACAAGCTCTCCAATCATGTGTTTGTTTTCCAGGGTGCGGGTGAGGTGAGTACCATTAGAAGGACTCTATGATGGTTGTCCTGAGAAGAGTAAGAATGGGTGGAGTAGCATTCATGGCGAGAGGTGGACTGGGGTTCTGACAAGAGGAAGCAGCATGAGTGTGTTCTGATCATTGCAGCTTTTTGAATCTCAACATTTGAGTTTCTCAAAGTAAGGATTTAACTGGGCTTCCCAGGATTTGTGGGACTGAGGAAAAGAAGAAGGACTCATCTTGGTAAAACATCTGGTGTGCTTTGATTTTAAACATTGTCCTCATGCTACCCCCCAGGCAGCCATGGGCATCGCCCACCTCCTCGTTATGGCCCTGGAAAAGGAAGGAGTACCCAAGGCAGAAGCCACAAGGAAGATCTGGATGGTGGACTCCAGGGGGCTAATTGTCAAGGTACTGTTCAGGTCTGAAAAACTAGAAGTTTCCTAGAGCTGCCAAGAACTAAACTGAAAGAGGTCTCTGGCCATGCATGGTGCTGCATGCTTTTAATCCCAGCCCTGGGAAGGCAGAGATAGGTGGATTTCTGAGTTTGGGGCCAGCTTGGCCTCTATTGAGCAAGTTCCAGGACAGTCAGGGCTACACAGAGTTACCCTGTCAAAGAAGAGGAGGAGGAAGGAAAGAGAGAGAGAGAGGGGGAGGGAGGGAGGGAGGGAGAGAACGAGAGAGAGAGAGAGAGAGAGAGAGAGAGAGAGAGAGAGAGAGAGAGAGAGAGAGAGAGAGAGAAGGAAGAAAGAAGAGAGAGGAAGGGAAGAAGGGAGGGAGGGAGGGAAGGAGGGAGGGAGGAAGGAACGAAGGAAAGGTTCTCCAGAGGGCAGAATATAAAGCAAAAGGAAAATTAAATTCCAAAGCAAATTCTTTAATTGCTGTTTTCCAAAAGATCTGATCATGTGTTTGTGTTTTGTGTGGGTGGATGTGTGTGGGTATATGTGTACATGTATGTGGACCTGAATACCCCTTCCAGCCTTTTCTCCTACCACTTCCTGCCTTGAGTTTATCTCAGCCATATTGGATCACAATCCTCCAAAGACACAAGGTCACTCTTCCACAACTTTGCACAGCCAGACCCCTGCTGAAAGGGACTTGGGCCTGGCGATGCATCTTCCTATTCTGTCATTCCAGAGATTGGCCTCTGAGCAGGTTACCAGACACTGCTGACTCTGTTCACTTGTGCATTTTCCAACATCATTTTGTTCACCCTGTTGAACTGACTGCTAACCAAGGAGCTGTAGGTTTGACATCATCCCTCCAGCACTCTGAGGTCAGCTGGAGCCATCAGAAGTGACTGCACTTGTGCCCCTGTCACCCCTGGGCTTCTGTTTGAAGAGATGGAAAGAAATCTGGAGTTTGCCAGGTGCAGTTGGCATGACCAGTCTACCGTAGATTCAGCTTAGTGAGACTCATAGGAAGACAAGTGGATCCTATTGAATCCATTCACGGTCCCTCTCTAGCAATGAAAGTCTCAAGGACTGTCCTTCTGCAAACTTGTAGACTTTTTGTGACCAGCGGATTCAGTGAGGCTAAAGGAATTTCCTGGGAGTTTTTCTGTCCTGGCCCAGTAACCCATGACCCCCAACAGCTAAAAATAAAATAAAAACAAAAGATGATTTGTTGATTCTTCTGTGTGGCTCAGCAGATAACTTAGAGGTTAAGAACACTTGTTTGCTCTTTCAGGGACTCAGATTAGATCTGATTGGATTGTATGGTGGCTAACAACTATTTGTAACTTCAGCTACAAATGACCAGGTGCCCTCTAGCCTCCACAGACACTACATATACATGGAGCACAAATGCAAAACACCCACACAATTAAAATAAAAACATATTTAAAAAAGAAGCATTTATAAATTCCCTTAGGGTCCACGTGGGCTCTACTAGAAAATCTGATCAAGTCTGGGCCTCTCTATTCAGAAGACTGAGACCAAAACATAAAGCTCAATCGCAAACACCATCAGAATCCTAATGTGTCAAGGCCCTGCTCAATAGGCCCTCAACACCATAGTCACACTGCAGCTACTCCACAGCTACTCCATCTTCCCTCTTTTCCTGCAGGGTAGGAGCCACCTGAACCATGAGAAGGAGATGTTTGCCCAAGACCATCCTGAAGTCAACTCCCTGGAGGAGGTGGTGAGACTGGTGAAGCCTACAGCAATTATAGGTAGGAAGAAGGAGGGGCCCTACCACCCAGCCCAGTTAACTCTCTTGACTTGCAGATGAATAGTCTGAGACTCGGTGAAGAGCCATAAACAACCTATGGAAGCACAGCTGTTTCTCCTCTTCCATGCCTAGTTCAATGCCACAAACTTTTATTGAGTGACTTCTGTGTAGAAACCATAGAAATGAAGGACCGGAGTTGGGGCTTGGTGACACAGAATGATTTATATACAGCGGGCAAGAACCATGTTGTGCTTTAGTATGGAGATGAGCACTCCTTCCACACCAAGACTGGGGCCTTGGCACCTGTCCCTGTGCTAGAGGAACACCGTGCTCTCAACAACAACATTCAGGAAGGAATGCCTTCAACGAGCACCTTAAAGACCAGAGACTGGAAATGGACCAGTGGTCTCCCTGGAGTGCACAAGAGGTCTTAGCTAGCTCAAGCAACAGGATTCTTTTCCCTTCTGCACCCTCAGCCCTTTTAGCAGATTCTATCCTCAAGATTCCCGAGTCAGTCATGGGGTACCTAGTTCCCTCACCAGTGCCACAAAAAGAGAAATAGGATGTTTATACAGAGTAGGCATTCCCTACTACCTGCCCCCCTTTTCCCCATAGGTGTTGCTGCCATCGCAGGAGCCTTCACGGAGCAGATTCTGAGGGACATGGCCTCCTTCCATGAGCGCCCAATCATCTTTGCCCTGAGCAACCCCACCAGCAAGGCTGAATGCACAGCTGAGAAGTGCTACCGGGTCACTGAGGTCAGCGGGGAGTCCTTCCTCCCACCAGCTGAGAGAAAGTAGTAGCAGTTATTACCAGCAACCCGATAAGGGTGACAAAGAGTGCCCCGTCACTGTAAGCAAGTTGTGGTTTAGAAAGATGAATTAACTTTCCCACGGTCATCAAGCTGATGAAGAATAGAGTTAGCCCTCAAACATAGATCTAACTTCAAACCAAAACGCTTCCCATGATACTGGACTACTCAAGGTTGCCCAGAACAACAGAGCTTTGTCCAAATCCCATGGCTTCTATATGCCTTAGGCAACTATCTTGTTTTGGCCCTCCCAGATGTTGGGGAAAGAGGCATCAGGGTCTCCCCTGTCAATAACTTGAAGGGAGACAAGGCTTGTGGTCAAATAAATAAACTGTTCTTGGAGTATTTACCAAGTTCTTACTATTCTGGATGCTTAGGAGAGGGTGGAGATGGGCCCAACATTTAAGAGATAAGAATAGACTACCATGACTACCTCAAACCTGTCCCCAAGTTCCAACTCTGCTTTTTTCCTACTTCCAGGGCCGAGCGATCTTTGCCAGTGGAAGTCCTTTTGAGAGTGTGACTCTGGAAGATGGCAGAACATTCATTCCTGGTCAGGGAAACAATGCATATGTGTTTCCTGGGGTAGCACTGGGTGTCATCGCTGGTGGGATCCGACACATCCCAGATGAGATCTTCCTCCTGACCGCAGAGGTACTGATGCTTTCCTCTCTAGGATGCTTCTAATAGGGTTGGTGACTCAACACCAGGTCCTTAAACCCAGTGACCCCCGAATTCACCCTATCTTGTCTCCTACCCACTCACCCCTGACCCTGGCATCAGACCAGAAACAAGGCTAAAAAGGAAAGCTTATGGAACCATAAACAGGGAAATGTTTTTGCTTAGGTGGCCACCCAGAATGATACCAAGGATGTGGGAGGAGACTAGGACCCAAGAAGTAAGGGACCAGAGACTCCTGTGTAATAGGTTGTGACCAACCAGAGGACTGAGTCTTTGTCTTCAGGTCACAAGTTTATTCATCTTGGGCTTAGACATGCTCTTCTAGAATTCATGAAATCTTGTGCTGTTTCAACTTCAGTCAGGCTTAGTACAGAAAGAATGAGTCTTTGTTGAAGCCTAAGCATTAGGCTTCCTTGGGGCTATGTGTGGCACAGGTTGCACTACTTGGCACATTTTGGGATAATGGGATGGATTTGTTCTGTAAAGAATCAATCTCTCTCTCTCTCTCTCTCTCTCTCTCTCTGTGTGTGTGTGTGTGTGTGTGTGTGTGTGTGTCTCACTCTATATCTCTGTCTCTCTCTGTTTTTCTAGAATATTGCCCAAGAAGTCTCTGAACAGCACCTGTTCCAGGAGAGACTGTACCCACCACTCAGCACCATTCGAGACGTGTCTCTGAGAATCGCAGTCAAAGTAAGGGGCATCCTCCTTGTACCCCTTGTTGTAAGGCTCCACCTATTCCTGTGACATCAGGGGGGCTAGGCAACCATGGAAACCTGAGCTCCTTGAGCCTTGCTACATGCAATCCACAGACTGGGTGACAAATTCTTGCCTGTTCAGCAGCCTGAGTTCCACCCCAAACACCCACCCAGGCCAGTTCTAGGAAAGCTCCCACATTTCCCCCACAAACATGAGGAATGAAGGTCATCAGAGGCCATGGTCTTGGGAACCAGAATGTGGGTGGAATTTTTTTAATGAATCATAGCCACTCATTTATGGGAAAGGTCAGCTTGCACAGTGTCACAGAAAGGATTCAGGCTTTGGAGTCCCCACTCAGGCAATCAGCAAAAGAGTCATGGTGGCCCGACAGCTTTACTTGCCTCAACCTTAGCTGCTTTTCTGTAGAGGCCAGTAGTTCCTCCCTCCCAAAACTCTGGAAGTTAAAAACTCCTGCTGACCAAAGTAGATACTTATTTCCCCTTCCTTTCTTTAAGGGGTGATGAGGTGATCAGGTTTGCAAACCATTGTAGATTATGAGATTATGCAAAGATAATGGGTTTTCAAAGAAAACATAACACAATAAAGACAAATTTCAAACAATAATTATGCAAGTCGGATAATAGGTACATGATATCCTTTCCATTAGTGTATTTTTCTGTAAGAATAACAAATAATTTCAGAAACTGCACTGCACAGCAATACATAGCCCCTGTAAATTGTACAGAGCGGGCACCATTAAGAATCAACTATGAAGTTCAACAGTCCATGTTCCAGTCCATCTCACCCAGTCCACTTCCTTCACTGGGGGCTATTTTGTTCACAAGATGGTCATCCAATTCAACCACATCAACCTACATAAGAATGGGTTACACAATGTCACTAATAATATTCACGTCACCCTAGAAGAAGGTTATCGCTACTTTGCTTACCACGTTGTAAGCTGAAATACTCATCAAGTTTATCATTGGCTGGAAACCCATGGGGCATTAGAAGCAGGCATAATAGGCTGGGCCTCTTTGACCTTGTTCCAGGCACTGGGTACAAATCCATCTTGAGAGTTCTGAGAGAGCGGAACTACTAGACCCTTGGGAAAAGAACCAAGTACTATCTAGAAGGAAAGTTTTAATTCTCCCCTTCCAGTGGTGTCATGGGTGACAACTGAAGAAGAACATGACTGGTCCTTTAGGGGATGTTCCTTTGCCCCTGGCCACCAAGTAAGCAGCTTTTAAGGTAGATGTTCCCATAGATCTAGTTTCTCATCCAAATCTATTTTTCCTAGGTCCTCGACTATGCGTATAAACACAACCTGGCCTCTTACTATCCAGAACCCAAGGACAAGGAGGCTTTTGTAAGATCTCTGATCTACACTCCAGACTATGACTCCTTCACACTAGACACCTACAGTTGGCCAAAGGAAGCTATGAGTGTTCAGAAGGTCTGATGCACTCTCTGGAGCGTGTGGGCTGAATGAAGAAATACAATATAAATGGGTTCCAAAATGGACAGCCTTGTCACCGTGGTTATTTTTGTTTGTCATTTGCTTTCCTTTGTGTGTTTTGGGGAGATGCTAAAGCATAATACAGTGGATGACAGTTTTGTTCCTGAAGGCCCTGGAAGCTCTCTTTCCTACAACCCTTTTCTGAATTCCTTCCCAAATATTTCTTTTACTGTTAATTGCTAACTATTAACCAAGCCTTGTGGAAAATTCTGCCTAGAATTCCACCTTTGTGGATCTCAAGGTCTAGACTGAACACAAGTCATTTTTTGTAAGAGAGGAAGTGTTGTGTCCATGGAAAATGATCATTAAAAAAGTCATAGTGCTCAAAGAAAGGTCACTTCCCCAGGAGACACAAAAGGAGAGCTGTGTTTATACTCTGCCCCAAAAGTAAGGGAAGGGTTAGTCATAGGCATTCAGAAATGTAAGCAGAGCCACCTGCTAGAAAATGTGGTCCACCCATCAGGGAGTTAATTCTTTTCAGAAGAATACATTGACTTCAAGACACAGCAGGGTGTGGGGACTGAGTGGCTAGAGGCTCATCAAGAACGGTCACTACTCTTTGGGTGGCTGAGTACTGTACATTCTATTTTGTCATTACTAAAAGGAAAAATAGAAAAATAGGGGTGGGGTCAGCATGCCAAAGAATGAGGAAAAAGAAGGAAAGAGAGCGAACACCACAGGGAAGGTGTTGATTTCATTTCAAAGGAAGACTTGGTTTAATGTTGCAGGCTCTGGAACACTCTCCCTTCCATTCTTCACACTGAAGTAATCGAGCAATTCGAAGAAGCTCTCTTGTAGAGCCGATGCCAGTCTGTCATGGGTGTTTCTGAGACCAGTTTAGTGAAAACCTTCCCCTCCCCCATTTTCATGAGTGTGCATACTGCATGGCAAACAGTAAAGAAAGACTTGGAGCCCCTGCTGTGACCTGTTTGGGATACTGACTTCCAATCTCCTTTCACTGTATAAACCATCCTTTGATACCCTACCCCTGTTGCCACCTCAACCAGGATTCCCTCTGCATGCAATGAGCTATTTGGCTGTCTCTCAGGGCAAGGTGGTTGTACAAATTAAGATACGCAGGACTGAGGTGAGATAGGTTAATTTTATCGGGGAGAATCACTTACATGATCAACACTCTTGAGAATCCAAGTTCAACTGCCCTCCACGACCCGACTGGAACCAACAGAGAGCAAGCCTGTTCCTGACCCCAGACCAAATCCCACATGCTCACATATGCACCTGTGACCACATCCAAACGGTCATGGTCAGCGCTGCAGGTGTGTCTGATAGATCTCTCACTACAAAGTTCCATGAAGAGTACTTAGCAGAGTCATGAATCAATCACCTCTTGTCCAGGTCTTATTCTTCCAGTTGAATCAGCTTCCTTGGTGCTAGAACAACAATATCCTTCAATTGTAGGCCTAAATGTAAAAACTAACACTACACATTTCTAGAAGAGAATAAAGCAGTAAGTCCTTGTGAAGAGTCACCAGTAAATCTCTAATTACAATCTCATATCTAATGTATGTCCCCTGTGGAATACAATTTACAAAGGATAGAAGAAACGGGCTAAGATTTCCAATTTTCTGATCTATTGAATCAGCCCCACATGACCACCAATAGCCATGTTGGACTTCTCATTTCCACAGAAGAAACTATCTGCCTGGACCTAACCTGATCCTTTCTAACCCATGTCCAGAATCAGTAAGTGCACCCAGAGAAGAAAATGGCTGCTTACATCAGAAAGGCTCCCTCCATGGAATGCCTATAGAGCTGGTCCATATCCCTCTCATAGCTCTCACATATCTTAGTATGTGACTTCTGAAATGTCCTCATATTTCCTTAATTGTTGTAGGTAGTGTCTTAGGGTTCCATCATCTACCATATAGAGAAGCAGAAGGCTCAAGACATAGATTTTCAAAATTCTAAATGTATTCCTAATATCACTGAATTATGGTCAGGGAATTTGTTATGACTTACTGAAATAATTTTAAATTTGCTGGGGAATTTTTTGACAAATACTATGATCAAATTTAAGAAAACCGTTCACATCCTCTTAAAAAGAATATATACATCAGCATGATTTGATGCAATATTCTTTGTTTGGGGAACTTTTATTTGACTCAATTCTATATATTACTGATTTTTCTATCTACTCAACCTATAGCTGAAAGATAAATAGTTAAAGCTATGGGATACTTCAATTTTCTTCTTGTAGCTTTGACCATATTTACTTTACATATTTGGTCCAGTGTTATGTACAGGAAGTAGAGAATTGTTAGAACTTAGGTGAACTCAAAACTGTGAAAATTGCCGGGCGGTGGTGGCGCACGCCTTTAATCCCAGCACTCGGGAGGCAGAGGCAGGCAGATCTCTGTGAGTTCGAGGCCACTCTGGTTTACAAATCAAGTTCTAGGACAGTCAAGGATACAGAAAACAAATGTAAAATGTCCAGTTGATTAGCCATGTTTTGGTTGAGGAAAATATCACACTTTAAGCCAAAGTAATAGGTAGTAAGTAATTTCTAATGTTTTGCAAAAAAATTAGGAGTTTCATTAATTGGATAATTAAACACTGCTTTAGCTACAAAGACAATACATCTCTACATTTTTTATAAAATACCAGGGTTAGGCAGATGGCTCAGTAAGTAATGTGCTTGTCCTGCAAGCATGACAACTTGAGTTCAATCCCTAGAGCCTACTTTTAAAAAGCCGAGAGTGATGGGGTGCACTGTAATACCAGCACTGGGGAAGCAGAGAGGGGTGATCCCCGGGGCTCACTGACCAAGTTGACAACCTCCAAAGAAGAGAGCAACTGAGGAAGCCACTTGCCATTTGAGGTTAACCGCATACACACACACACACACACACACACACACACACACACACACACACACTCACATACATACATACAAGATGCTTACTAAATTAAAAACCCTGTGTCCTACACAATATTTGCCTTCATAGTCTCTCAAATTCTGTCTTCCCCCCTCCTCCTTTAATTGGTATGCCAAACATAAACATATAGGCAAGGCATTTTTATCAGAAGGCATTAAACAAACACTGCTTCTGTACAAATGGATCTTGTCTGAGCTTCTACCGAAGCTGGCTCTTCAAAATAGGTTTCAAAATGAGATTTATGGAAATGCATTAGTCACTGTGAAACTTAAAATCTCACACAAGTAACGGCTGTGCAGACTTGATGTATACCAGCACATATTCAGGGAGGAGAGCACCGAAGAGCAGGCAAAATGCTTGCAACGTTTGAAATGTCTGAAGGACTAAACCACGTAAGGTCTGGAATGCTGTTTGTATATTTTATATAATTTTAATCCCGTATCACCAAAAACAGACCAGTTCTGTGTTGTGTCTTGGCAGCCAGTCTCACTAAATTTCTTACATACCTTGGGTGTGATCATGTGCATACAGATCTTGTAGCTTTTATATTCCCAGGGAAGCATTCTTAGACTCATTCGTTAAGCATATATTGCTGACTAATATGCAGAGGAAATTAGGTCCTATGTCAAGGAAACAGCCTCAGACAGCCATATTTTATTGAACACTTGTTTTCGTTTCCATTGGAGTCTCTGAAACTCACGATAATTTTAGAATAATAATTGTCTAAGTACAAAAGTTACCCGGTGTTTAAAGCTCCATGCCACTCTTGTCTTATAAGCCATAGCACATCTTCATTTCACTACACTTTCTATTAATTCCAAGGCCTCCACCTTACAAGAGCTGAGATTACAGGTGTGCATGGTCTGGGAATGGAACCTAAGGATTCCTGTGTGCTACACAAGCACTCTAGTGACTCCAAGCCACATCCTAGGCCCCCGAGGTTCATTCTTCCCCCTCACTTCCCTGCCTGCCGAGTTTATTACATTTGTTTGCATGTGTGCATCCCTGTACCACAAATGTGTGGAGACCATTTATAAGAGCCAGTGCTCCCCGTCTGTAATGTAGGTCTTGGGGATCAAACTCAGGTCCTCAGGCTTGGCAGCAAGTGCCTTCACCCATGGAGCCACGTACATTTAATTAATAGGTTATTAAATGAAAACCTCAGTGCTAGGGTTGGGATAATTCCCTACAATTGTTGATCAGGGAGGTCCCAGAGACCCCCAAAGCAACACAAGCTTTCACTATTACTCTTGATTTCCCACCATAGTTAGATTCTAAGACCCCATTGCTAAAAATACACTTTGGAAGCTAGGTATAGTAGATGAAGTCAAGCTGGAATTGACCTGAATTTTTTATGTCAGAAGATGGCCTGCAGACTACTTGGGAGAAAATGGGCATCAACGGTCTCACCAGCACTGAACCGTTCACGCTAAAATAGCAACCTGTCCGGCAATATATGCCAACTGGTGTAACAGTGACTTAACTAGTATGGGTAACCAGCTGCTTTCTGAATAATCTGAGGCCTGTGACACAGGAAGAATTTTTGCTTCATGCTATAGACCAGGTCAAAAGACAATCATAGGCCATGAGGGGAACCTGCTGCTGCTGCTTTGCTATGTGGTGAATGCTGTCAAATTGTCTCCCAAATGTTTATGTTTATACCTTTAAATTAGCACTGCTCTCAACTTTAGTCAGAGAAGCTTCTTTTTCGATGAACAGCATCAGTGATCACTGATCAAAGTGGTGAGAATAAGTGACTATCGTGTATTCAGCTCGAAATGGGACGTTTCTACCAGAACCCTCCCAAGGTTCAGAAAACATGGAGAAAGAGGGAGCAGAAATACTTTGAGAGAAGGAGACTATGGAGGAGTGCTGCAGAACACTAACTTCAGGACATGATGGGGCCGCTGCACTGGTGAACTCACAGTAGCAATGGTTCCCTGCACAAGACCTATACAAGATCAAATCAGTCGCATTCCAGCATGGATGGGAGAAGGGCTCATACATTATATGCACATATGAGGGGGAAATCTAAAAATAAAAGTAAACCAGCACAATTGCACATAATTATATCATTATAATTAATTATAATCACTAGTAGAGATGACCCTGGGCCCAGCAAAGGCAGTATGTGTTCTTAACTAGATATGCTACTATCATAACCAAACTGCTGGAAACCAAAGATCAAGAAGAAAATCTAAAAAATACATAAAAAATTATGAACAACCAAAATCATTAGAGTTCTCATCAGAACCCACGGAATGTCTAAACAGTTTAAACAAACTCATTTAAAATACTGAAAGTAAATAGCTATCCACTCACATTCATATATCCAATAAAAGTCTTCTTCAAGAATAAAGGCATAATCCATTCTTGGATGTAAAGCTAACAGATTCTTTTGTAAACAATAAATATATACTTAGCAAGATAAGGGGGCTGTCTACCTACCCCTCCCAGTGGCACAGTCACACAAGCTCAGCCTTAGGGTGGAGAGGCTGCCACACGACCATGCATATACTTCCAAGCCTTGTCTCCCACCTGTGAATAAGAGCGGGGTGAGCTGCCATCGCAAAGCTATTGGGTTGGATCATGCAGGTGGAGCTTCTGGCTGGGCTCCTTGGAGCAGTTCTGAGTGGTGAGTTTAGTTCTTATTTATTAATGCACATGGGTATTTTCTTCAGCTGTGAAGGTCAATTGGCTAGTTCAGGGCTCAAGAGTAGCTCAGCTAATTAGGCTCGCATCCAGTGTCCTTCACAGTCACTGCAGTCCCCCCCACCATCTGTTGGCTTTCTGCTGTTACTCCACTTGGACCAGGGAATCCCCACTCCCAGACAGAAAAAAAAATTAAAAAACAAAAATAAATATAGTGTTCTGCCTGCATGTATGCCTGCAGGCCAGAAAAGGGCACCAGATCTCATTACAGATGGTTGTGAGCCACTGTGTGGTTGCTGGGAATTAAACTCAGGATCTCTAGAAGAGCAACCTGTGCTCTTAACCTTTTAGCCATCTCTAGCTCCCAGATTCTTTATCATTATTATTATTTCTTTTTACATCCCAATCACAGTTTCCCCTCCCTCCTCTCTCCTTCCAGTCCCTCCTCCCACCTTCCCTCTACACTCCCCCATCTACTCCTCTGTTTCCCATCAGGCCTCCCATGGATATCAACCAAACTTAGCACATTAAGTTGCAGTAAAACTAGGCACCTCCCCTCATTATTAAGGCTGAATGAGGAAATGCAGTATGAGAAAAGGGGTTCCAAAAGTTGGCAAGATTAACAACCCCTGCTCCCACCATTAGGAGTCCTACAAGAACAGCAAGCTACACAACTGTAGGACATACAGAAGGCCTAGGTCAGTCTCATGCAGGCTCCCTGGTTGTCAGTTCAGCTTCTGTGAGCTCCTATGAGCTCAAGCTAGCTAACAGATTCTATAGCTGAAGGAAATTTTTCAGTGTAAAAAAAAAATGATACCAGAATCACTGGAGGTTCAAAAATGGAGAACAAAAGAATTAGTAAAACTTGGTGTAAGTATTGTAAACTACTCCCATCCTTTTGCTTGTTTTTGGTGGTGGTATGTGTGTGTATTTGGAGGAGGGGGCTTCAAGACAGGGTTTCTCTATGTAGCCCCAGCTGTCCTGTAATTCACTGTGTAGATCAGGCTGGCCTTGAACTCACAGAGATCTACCTGCCTCTGCCTCCACTTCCTGAAGGCAAGGAATAAAGGTGTGTGCCATCACTGCCCAGCTTGTTTTTTGTTTTGTTTTGTGTTTTTTGAAGCACACAATTTTAAAGCAAAAATGTTAACTTTTTTCTGCAGAGATTTTTTTTACCTTTTTTTATTCATTTTTTTTACATTCCAATCCTGGTTCCACCTCCCTCCTTGCCTCCCACTCCTCCCACTCCCTCCCCCATCCCATCTGCTCCTCAGAGAGGCTAAGGCCTCCCCTAGGAAGTCTACTAAGTATGCCCTATCATCCCCTTGAGGCAGGACCAAGGTGGCAATCCCTCTCCTGCTCCACCCAATGTCTAGGCTGGGCAAGGTCTCTCTCCATATAGAATGGGCTCCACTAAGTCAGTTTGTACATTCGTGTTAGATCTTGGACCCACTGCCAGTGGTCTCATATATTGCCCCAGCCTCACCTATATTAAGGGAGTCTAGTTTGGTCTTATGCAGGTTCCCCATTTGTCAGACCTAAGTCCATGATCACTCTCTCACTAGCTCAGGTCAGCTGTTTCTGTGGGTTTCCCATCATGGTCTCGACTCCTTTGTTCATATTTTTGCTCCTCCCTCACTTCAATTGTACTCCAGAAGCTTGGCTCATTGGTTAGTTGTGGATTTCTGCATCTGCTTTCATCTGTTTCTGGAAGAGGGTTCTAGCTTCTCTGGGGTTGTAGATTGTAGGTTGAGTATCTTTTGTTTTATGTCTGGTATTCACTTATGAGTGAGTACATAGTATATTTGTCTTTCTGGATCTGGGTTACCTCACTCTGGATGGTTTTTTCCTAGTTCTGTCCATTTGCCTGCAAATTTTAGGATGTGATTGTTTCTTACCATAGAGTATTCCATTGTGTAAATGCACCACATTTTCTTTATTCATTCTTCAGTTGAGGGACATCTGGCTTGTTTCCAAGATCTGGCTATTAAGAATAATGTTGCTATGAACATAGTTGAGCAAATGTCCTTGTGATTTAAAGGTATATGCCCAAAAGTGGTATTGAAGGGTCTAGAGGTAGGTTGATTCTCTGGTGAGCTTTTCACAGTCCATAATTGTAATGCATATGGTTATACTATGAATATGTGCTTAACAAAAGAGAGAAGAAAAGCCAGGCAGTGGTGGCACATGCCCTTAATCCCAGCACTCAAGCAGAGGCAGTGGGATCTCTGTGAGATGGAGGCCAGTCTGGTAGACAGAACAAGTGCCAGGACAGGCTCCAAAGCTACACAAAAAACTATGTCTCAGAAATAAAAAAAAGAGGGAGAAAGAGTTGTGATCTCAATCTCCAGAACCCACAAAAAAAAAAAACAAGAGAGATGTAATGTGTAAAGCTAAATGAAAACAGTTCTTAGTTAAGCATCTCAATCGGCCCTTTGACAGGAACCTAAGCCTCTTCAGCAGTACATGCAGCCTAAGAACAGACAGAAGGAAAACAGTGAGAGAAGGTGGCATCTGCCAAACCAGCCAGACTTTCCCTACAGGATATACTTATTTCTGCAACAGACATATAAGCAGGATATACAAATGATTGGACAACAAACTGCATCATGGGAGATCTCCAAGGGGATGTCATCCCTTGTCATCATTAACTAACACTCTGAAAACATTGCTCTGATCCTATGGGGGTGATGTACACATGAAAACCTTCCATAAAATCTAAGGTTGGCACTAGTGGGGGGCAGGACTTAGAGAAATCAACCTCGATTCACCAGGAAACTCTCTGCTAGTTAGCTTGCATGGTACCAGAAGCTGCTTTGCATACTGTTGGGGAAGGAGACCAGCAATGGCTCTGCCAGTCTTGGCCTCCAATTTTACCACCTGCCTGGCAAGATGGGACCACTGGTGCGACGGTGGCAAAACTGCTGCTTGGGGTCTGATGTCAGCACCGCCGAAGGGGATTCCTGCCTGGTACTGTAAAACCGGCCAAGAACCCACAACTAAGGCGCTCATAGACCCTAGTGCAGGAATTTACCGTGGTTTGACTAAACAACCATGCTGCTTATGTTTGTGCCCATAGATGTGTGCACTCAGAAACTTTGGCCAGAGAAGCTTCTTTTGCAGTGAGTAGTGGCTAATGGAGAGACTAAAGTGGTCCAAGTGCCAAGTATAAGTAACTGTGAGTGCTCAGCTGTGGGTAGGCCATCCACATCAACCTCCCGCTTCCCAAGACTCTGGGAACATTGCTGAAGAGGAGGTAGAAAGAATGTAAGTGAGAGCAGGTAGGGAGGACAGGTGTGACATGTTGACCTCATGGCATGGCTGTTGCACACACCAAGTCACAGCAACTGAGGTTATCTGCACAAGAACTTCGTAAGATCAGTGACTCTGGATTCTAGTGGATCATCTAATGGATGAGGGAGGAGTTCCTGAGAATCCACCCCTTAGATTGGGAGTGGGTATTGACAGTAGATGCCTACTGAGAGACGAAGAGTCATTCTCCCTTGGGGGATATGCCTATTTTTCCTGTGGAGAGTCTCATGTCCAAGCACATATGGGCAGCATTAACTGGACTCAAGGGGTTATTAATAACAAAAACGAAGGAGGATATAAGGTTGGGAGAGATGTGGAGTAGGATGGGGAATTGGCGAAAGGTAGTGATAGATGGGTCTGATCAAAATACATTGTATAAATGCGTGAAATTTTCAAAAAATCAATAAAAATGTATCTTAAAAGTTTAGACTTGGGGAGGGGATAAAATGTACCATTATGAATCATCTTGAATACTCAGCTCTTAGATAGTATTTATTATAATGTAGTCATTACAGATGGGAAAATGGGAAGTTTCTAAGAGAAGTCACAGAGCTGGGTCAGCACCCCTCAGCATCGGGCAAGAAGTTGCCTCCCATTCCCAGTCCCTATAGCAAATAGACTCCAGGCTACGAATTGTTCTGACACCGTCACTCCTAATAGGAGTTCAGGGAACACTCAGAGATGAGAGAAAGGCAGGACAGGAAGGAAATAATTAGTCCACATGAATTCAAGAAAGATTTGAAAGCACTCATTTTTTTCCTCAGAGGTACAAATATAAACACTCTAAATATTCAGCCACTCCAAACAAACGTTCCTCAGAATACATAGCTTCAAACTTGGTGTTCTACACGAGCAACCGCGACCCCTGCAGGAACTTATTAAGGGGCCACACGTTGCTCTCGCCCACGTTGGAGGTACGCCTCTGGCACTGCCTGCAGCGACGGTACTTCTCACACTGGTCCAAGAGGAACAGCTTGTCAGAAGCCCTAGGGAGAAGAAAGCAAAAGCTGATTCATCGGGTGTCCCTCAAGTCCCTAGAAGCAGAGAGAAGAAAAGAGGTACCCGAAAGGTCTCAGGTTTAATTTCCAGCACTCATTTGGTGACCCACAACCATCTATAACTCCAGTTCCAGGGACTCCAGTGCTCTCTTCTGATCTCCGTGGGCATCAGGCACACACATGCTACACACATACACATGCAAGCAAAACACCCATACACATAAAATAAGTACATTTTTTAAGCTGTGGTTTCAACACAAACAAAAGTCTTGCCTTATAATATTGAACCACCATAACAACATGTGACCAAAAGGAATAAAACAGTTGGCAACCTGTGAGACATTATTGAGCTCCAGGTACTTTATTTAGGGTGTTTTTTACTCTAGATCTCTTTCAGTGTTCACAAAAATCCAGTGATTTTGGTCCTTGCATTATTCTTCTATATACTCCATGATGATAGAAACTTAGCAGTAGTGAAAACTTTTCAAATCAGATAGCCAAACAGTGTTGAAATACTGGTCCGCCTCTTCGGTTGCAACCTTAGCCACTGCAGGCCAGTATTTCTCCACGATGAAACCATTAGTAACAGTTGTAATCAGGTACCTAAAAGATCCATGTTCTGACAATGGGGAAAGATGGTGAAGGGCCAGCAGGCAGTTGGTGTGTGTTCTTTATAACTTGTGTGTGACACCATAGCACTGTTTCTCAGAGATTTAACACCCAAATATACCTCATTTACTGGTGTCAAGGGCTCTGTGTTTGCCTTGGGCCTCAGTAATGAATTGGCTGACTTAAGGTCTTATAATTTCTAGTTAAGTGTTTGTATAAAGCAAAGGCTATAGCTAAGAAGGAAGGAAGGAAGGAAGGAAGGAAGGAAGGAAGGAAGGAAGGAAGGAAGGACCATCCTGACCATCTTCTGTCTCCTCCTTTTCACTAAATCACAGACTGTATGCAAATTCCCACAGTTTGACCCTTCCTTCATGCCTAACCACACATACCTAACAGCAAACACATAAAACCCAAGGTCTCCCCAGCATCTAAGGTGGCCCCTGGACCACATTTGCTAACTTGAGCTCACAATTATTTCCTATGACTCCTGTATTTACTGCCATCATGCTGGCCAGGCATTCTTTCTTGACCGGCTTCTTTTTATCTTTTTTAACCCCTAAAACTCCTGTGCTATCTTGGTCAGGCAATTATTTACTTTCACAGTTCACAAATTAAAAAAGATGATGAACAGCCGGGCATTGTTGGCGCACGCCTTTAATCCCAGCACTTGGGAGGCAGAAGCAGGCAGATCTCTGTGAGTTCGAGGCCAGCCTGGTCTACAGAGCAAGTTCCAGGACAGCCTCTAAAACAATACAGAGAAACCCTGTCTCGAAAAACCAAAAAAAAAAAAAAAGATGATAAATATTTATCAGCCTTGGCAAAGTTCATGCTAACTATAAACAGCAGATTCAAACTGTGAATACACAACTGGAGTAGCTCCACTGTGTGTTGCTCATTTTCCCACTGTCAGTCTCTCTTGACTCTCCTCTTAGTCATAAAGGCCAGGCATGGTGGTGTACACCTTTAGTCCAAGCACTCAGGAGGCACAGGCAAATGGACCTAGGTGAGTTTGAGACCAATCTGGTCTACATAGCAGGTTCCAGTCCAGTTACATAGCAATACTCTGTCTCAAAAAACAAAGAAAAAGAAAAAAAGAAAACCATAATCTTGGAAGTGTTCAGAGCAGACCTCACCCTGCTTCAAAGTAGCTCTATGCAAAGAGAGTTGCAACCCTCAGCAAAGTGGAACCACCAGGGCAGAAGCAAAGACCAGGGCAGGGTCAATGAAAACTTAGCATAAAACACTGTTTTCCAGCCACTTGCTCATAAAAGACATTGCTAATCAATTGCAGCAGCATTTCTCACCAAGCAGATTTGTTCTCCCCACAGAACTTTGCAGAGGGCCATACTAATCACCTGGTGACACTCAGACTCTCCCACCACTCTAGAGTTAGACTTGCAGTGGTTTTTCCACCTGGGGGTGGTGTAGCAGATCTCCTGCTTATCATATGTTCACACCACGGTTCCCAACAGTAGCAAAATTACAGTTATGAAGTAGCAACAAGATAATCTTATGGTTGGGGGTCACCACAGCAGGAGGATGGCAGCATTAGGAAGGCTGAGAACCACTGAGTTAGAGGAGAGAAAACATGGAGCTGATTTACAAGGAAGTTTCTTGCCAGCAAATAGTGCCTGGTTCCCATCAGGTCTCACCGCTCAAAGGCCTTCTCCTCCAGGTCCCGCTGCTTCTTCATGGACAGGCTCCTGTCCCAGTCCTCCTGCAAGCACTGGTTGATTCTGTTCACCCGATCCATCTCAGAAGCTCTGTCTGCCAAGTGCCTGGAGAGAAAAGAACAGCCTGACTCTATTCATGATGCTGGGAAGGGCCTGGGAACGCTAATTCTTTTATGTTAAATTAGTCAGAAAGCATTCTGGTTCTGTTTGGGAGGCTTTAGACATGGGGGCTGCAAAGGCACAGTGACATTGCTGGCTGTCAGATAATGCATGGTTCTAAGATCGTTCAGCTTGCACCCTGGTTCAAATTAGCAGGACCTATCCCAATTAACGACTTCAGCTTCCAAAGCCATTAGTGTCCTTTGAAGCTAATTTGACTCATCTGAAGAATCATTCCAAATGGAGTCCCTATACTGTGTTGTTTCTTCCCAGCCTCTCAGCTGTCAGCAATCAGCCTTCACGAGGCTACAAGCATCTGGTTCTTTGGGGTTTTTTCATTCCCCCCTTTTGAGAGGTCTCTGTGTAGTTCAGGGTGTCCTTGAACTCTAGCTCTTCCTGCATCAGCCTCCAGGGTGCTGGGAGTACAAAGTACACTTGGGGGCTACTGGCATTTTATGAGACAAAGTGAAGAGATATAAATGAGAGAAATTAATTATAAGAGAAAGCAAGCAGAACTATCCAGCACTGACAGGAATGCTTGGTGACAGACATGTCACCCAGGAAGAGAACGAAGCTCAGAACCTCGCTCTTGGTGGTGTTTCCACCGCCTGTCTCCACACAAGCCATCACAACTGTTACAAATCATCATTAAGTCTGGTTCGCATTATTTATGTAAACCTATTTTTGCCAAGACGAAACTTTTGCCATCAGTTCTCATAAGTCTGCCAGGATATTCATTAAACATGACCACTGACTTACAATTCTCTGACAGATGTTGTGTGACAGTGACATCCACTACTAGGTGTCAGGGCCCTCTGACAAAAATCAGTGCTGTCTTCAACTGGGTCACTTTTTCCTAAAACCACCATTAACCTAATTGCTATTGCATGGCTATCATGAAGATTAGATGATAAAATATATCCAACATGCCATACCAATCACAGAACGGAACTCTTTGACAAGTATCTATTTTTTCCATAAGCTTTTTTAACCCCATATGCTTTAATTAAGAGGGAGAGACAAAAACTACTGTTACAACATGATGGCTCTCAAAGTCACTACTGATTGAGACAAGTCAGGTGAAAATATATACTTACTGTATGGTTCCATTGCATATCTAAAACAAAATCCAACAACATGTGTATACACACAGTCCATTACATGTCAATTACATCTCCAAAGTTATTTTTTTAAGAATAAAGAGAAGATCATTAGGAAAGCTATGCCTTCTCTCAGGCTCGACTATGTTTTAACAATCTTCTTACGCTGCCGCTCTCTCTCCTCCCACCATCAAAATGCCCACAAAGCCTTTTAGGATGAGGGAGTTATAACCTTTGTCTCTGCAAGCAGCAAACCTGGTGGTTCCTAAATCACAGAATCTGTGGAAATCGAAATAGCAAGCTTGGATTAAAAAAAACGAACTAGAGTACGCTCACACAATCATGGCACAGGATGCGGAGTTAAAGTCATGGGAAAGCCTTGTGCCACAGTTGTTTGCAGCTGCTGCCGCCACGGAGCAGAGCAGTGTCTTCACATGTAGCGCTTTGCTGGCTATGACTTGGTAACCACACCACCAGGCACAGATGTAGAGGCTACTGTAGCCTTTCTGAAGCCATTTCCTTGTCTAATTTAATAAAGACGTTAGCACTGTCTATTCTAGGTAAAATATTTAGGGTCACTTGTTCTTATATGCTAAAGTCAACAGCCCCATTAGAAGTCAGCCCAAAGGAGGATTCCAAAACAGAGCACCTATTGAAGGGCCAGGAAGATGGCTGACTTACTTAGGGTTTCTGTTGTTGTGATGAAACACCAAAACTAAAAAGCAACTTGGGGAGGGAAAGGGTTTATTTGGCTTATACTTCCACATTACTGTTCATCATTGAAGGAAAACAGGACAGGGACTCAAACTGGGCAGGAACCTGGAGGCAGGAGCTGATGCAGAGGCCACAGACAGATACTGCTTACTGGCTTGCTCATCATGGCTTGCTTGACTCACTTTCTTATAGAACCCAGGACCACAAGCCCAGGTTATGGCACATTGAGCTGAGCCCTCCCCCATCAATCACTAAGAAAATGTCCTACAGACTTGGCTACAGCCTAATTTGATGGAGGTGTTTTCTTGGATGGCTTTAGTTTGTGTCCAGTTGACATAAAACTACCCAGCACTGAGTCAGAGGCATGCATTATGCTCTTTGCAGGAGTCACTTAACTCTGGACCATCAGGAGGTACATAGTTGCATCAGCCCTAGTACAAAAAGAAAACCAGTGCCCTCAAAAGGATGTAATCTGCTCTATATCACTCAAGTAATCCAGTGACAGAAACATGCCAACCAATCAGAATGCATTTCAGAAGTGATCTGGAGACCCAAGTGAGAAGTCGAAGTTCAAGTTCAAAGAAGGGATCATGAGAGGCTGGAAAGATGGCTCATGGGGCTGGAGAGATGACACACTGCTATTCCAGAGGACCCTGTCTCAATTCCCAGAATCCACATGGCAGCTCGCTACTTACTATCTGTAACTCAGTTTCAGAGGATCCAACACCCTCACACAGACATACATGCAAGCAAAATACCAATGTACATTAAATAAAAATGAATCATTTTAAAAATGAAAAAGGGAGGTTTGTGGCTGTCTAGGAAGAAAGTGTTTACTTGTTGGACTTAGAACAACAGTGCCTATCACTGAATATGGAGATATGTCATCATTTTAGAAATTTGATACAGGTTAGATGTAACTCTTTTTTATTGAAACAGGGAAACATGTAATGAAGATCATGATTCTAATAGAATAAACTTCACAATTCAACTACTCCCACACCCTCTCTACCAACAGTCAAACCCACTATTATTGTGTCATCTTCAATCTATCACTTGACTCATGTCTAACCAACCCAGCACAGAACATAATAGATCCACACACTATCCCACTAGGACCATTTCCAAATTTATAAAAATTTAATAATATGACTTTTTGTAAGTACAACTACCTTGGGAAAATAGTGGATTCCATGACCAGAAGATTTTTTTGGATGATAATTTTTGCTCATTGGAGATATAAGGATTGATGAACATTTACAAAGAAGAAAGTAGTTTCCTATGACAACCTGGGTGGAGGTGGGAAGTAGGAAATAGATAATGGAGGGCTAAGAAGGAAACATGAAGATGTTGTGAGATTGAGAGCTAGTGTGACCTTTAAATTTTCCCCACAACTTAGGTAACCAACTGGACATTCTAAGAAATCAAGTGTCTGATGTTTGAACCTAGAGATCCAGGCACTGAGACAAAATTCCCTTGCCCATCCTACAACATTCACCATCACTCCATGATGGAAGCAGAATGTACTGGGAACTGGTAAAGGACCCAGTGTCAGGTCTTGATCTACATGAATGTGGCAGTACATTTGGGGCTCATTTAATACAACCTATGAGTATTGCTGATGCTATGATTCTTTTTAAAAGTTATACTGTTTCTGGGAGTGGTGGTGTACACCTTATGTCCCAGCACTCAGGAGGCAGAGGCAGACAAATCTATGAGTTCAAGGCTAGCCTGGCCTACAAAGCAAGTTCCAGGACAACCAGGACTACTCAGAGAAATTCTGTCTCAAAAAACAGTAGGAGAAGAGGAGGCGGAAGTTATACTGTGATATAAGGGGAAATGTGGAGTTAGGACTTGAAGGAGAAATGGAGATCAAGAGGGTACTTTTTTAGTTAATAACATTCTCTTCATTGAATGAATTTTAAGCATAAAATTGAGTGAAATACGTAATGAATTTAGAATAATGGCTTGCATAACTCCTCAATATGTTAGCTACATTTCTTCTCTGTTGTTACAAAGAAAGAAAGAGTTTGGGGAGAGGAAGAAGGGGAGGGAAGGGAGGGAGAGGAGGGGAGGGGGAACACAGACTCAGGCTCTCCTCACTCTCTCTGTGTCCTCTGAAGCATCTGCAGATCTCGCCTCTGGTCCACCAGCTGGTTCAGGATGGCGTTCCTCTTGAGGCTGGCAGCCGCCTCCATCTGGTGCTTCATGCAACTCTGCTCTCGTTTTCGCTTTTCCACCTCCATCTCACCCTGGTTCTTACCAAAGATGGGCTCAGCAGAATCAGGCTCAAACATGGGCAACTGGGAGGGTTTGTTCTTTACCTGAAATGGGCAGCACATAATGGACCATTCTACATCTTAGTAAAACACCAACACCAAGCCTTATGGGAATGAACAAGAGCCTCAAAACCTACCAGATAATGCGGTTATGTGTTTATGGCATTGTGTGCTTATTTGTAGAATAGTGTTGATGTACGTAATTTTAGAGCAATGATCGTCATCTCCCTACCTGTGCATCCAAAGCTCTCTTGTAGTACTGTGTTTCTTCCATCTTCTCTTTTAGGTATTGGGCTCTCTGTGCAGCAAGTCTGGTATTTAAGAAGCAGAGAAAGTGAGAGCCATTTTGCAGTCTGAATACAGCAGCACAAGTTAGCATTATCAAAACATGCTCGGTACTAATAGGAATGTGTGCACAATGTGTAAAAACTCATCATTCATTCTAGGAGCTCTCATTCTAAGAAAAGGTAATTCGAGTCTACAGGTTATTAGACACTGTGTGGCACACAGGGCAGACAGAACAGATATAAGCACAGGGTGGGCCACATAATCCAGATGGGATGAATATGGCAGGTACCCTCCCCACCCCACGCACACATACAAATACCTTTTTTAATCTAGATAAGAAGGGCATGACTATACTTTCTATCAGCAGATTCAATATATAATTCTTCCTTAAGAAAAGTAATCTATGCTTTTATAATTCACAGTTATCATATGAAACCTGCCAGAAACCTGTATGATCAATAAAACTGGTATAATTAAACAGATAAATATTAGATCAGTACATTCTTTTGGGTACAGAAACTAGCTTATTGTTTATTGTGGCAGCCTCTGCTCATGCTCCACAATTATGGACCTGGTTTCAGCAGCAGGCGTAGAAGCCTCCTGAGGCAGATATGAATTTCATGACCCTGGCTCTACCCAGGGCCTCAGACAACCCAACCTGAACAATAAGATCCTCCTTCCTGAAAGTTTAGAATTGAGACTAATATTCTCCAAGCACAACCTGGAACAAAGGTGGTGCCAACTAAAAGGTCGTGGGTGTAAGCAGAGGGAAAACTGATCCTCATTGCTTTCCAGTCCCTGGTTCTAGTGTCACCTGTGCCTGTGCCCTCAGTTTTGATGGAGCCGACTACATGCTTATAACAAGACCTCAGCTTCCCATGAAGTCACTTGAGCATCTCACAGTTGGCAATGATGCCTGCTCAAGATATGTTCCTTCCTGTATCTACCAAGCAGTATCGGCAATCATACACAGTACGAAATGCTGCTCTATAATTACAGTACTTTTAGATCCTCAGTCATTGCTGTAACTATAGTAATGGTGACTTTCTCTTTTTGATGCAGTTAATGTCTGTGGCACTGGCTGTTATTTGGGTTAGTTTGTTCACTTGGCTAACAAAATTTTGAATGCTTATTCAATCCCACAAAGAAGTTAGGTTCACACAAAACTTCCGCCTTTCTGTGCACATGTGTGAACTCACTCCTCTGTGAGCTGCACTTGTTCCAAGCGATCCATCAACTCTCTGTTTTGTCTTTGCTTTATTTCCTTCTCCCGCTTGCTTTCCATTTGTTTCAGGAGACTCTGAGAATATTCCTCTTGCTTAAAAGCATTTATCTCAGGGCTAAGAGGTCGTTTATCAAACAGAAAGGATTTCTGAAATGAAACGAAAGCAAGTCACTTTACTCTCACATACCAAAAAGTAAAGATACAAACTAAAATCAACCAAGTATTGTTTAATTTATAACATTTTCCCAACTCCCCAGACATTAACCAGCTAGTATTTAGACAGCCCACAGAATAATGACAAGAGCATGTTCCGTGGCAAAGCTAAGTCCCCAGCCTCCTTCTGAAAAGACCCTGGTAATTACAACATCCTTACAAAGGAGAGGGAATTCAGTGTGCCAATGCATTGACAAGGACATGGTGGGGATGGAAAGGGAGGTTGCTGAATATCTACTGTGAGCCTAGGCATACTACAACTGGTGCCCACCCATCAAGATCAAAGATCGGAGGCCTTGTTCTCGCCAGCTGCATTCTGCTGTAGGAAACAAAGAGTGGCAACGTCATCTGATCATTTAAGATTGTAGTAGGTAGAAACGGAGAGGGACCTGGAACTGACTTGTGAAGCAACCTAGTTTCTAATTTAAATTTAAATTTAAAAATAAATAATAAAAAAAGGAAAAAAAGATTGTAGTAGGTGCTGGGAAGCCCTAATCGCAGCAAGAGTCTTGGTCTGGATGAAACTGCCTGACATTTTTCCATGAAGAGGAGTAATTGCCTCTACTGCAAATACCAGGGGCTCCTCTGTTCCAAACAGAAGGAGTCATAAGTGCTGAGAGACGAGGTATGGCCAGTGAGAGGAAGTGAGGGATGTGTTGCTGAAGCATACTGAACAGAATCAGAAGTCAATAAGCTAAAGGAGATGGGGGCCTTCACACACGGTGATAGGGCAAAGCAATTTGCCAGTACCCAAAATCTAAAGCAATATGGATTTCATTTTTATTCAATGGGACACCATTAGAGGAATTAAACAGGAGAGTAATATACTAAAAGAATTTTTAAAGATCATTTGACTTTTGTGAAGAACTGATCACAGGGGAGTAATCAATGGGGGGCATAGTTTACCTATACTGTGCCCTGGAGAAAGACAGT
This sequence comes from Mesocricetus auratus, assembly GCF_017639785.1. Classification (NCBI taxonomy): domain Eukaryota; kingdom Metazoa; phylum Chordata; class Mammalia; order Rodentia; family Cricetidae; genus Mesocricetus; species Mesocricetus auratus. The sequence goes on along the minus strand of NW_024429182.1, from coordinate 108,383,387 downwards.
AACACTGATAATTAAGAGACCAGGGCAAATATTGGATACACTTAGGAGATAGACTTGTAGATAGTTGCACTTGGGGGAGAGAGAAAGAAGCCAGGAATCAATCACTCCTACTGGAGTGTTTGTGCAACTCTGTGGCTGGTGATGACAGACTGAGCAGAAGCTACATTCTATGACATTAACATAGCCCAACCAGCTTACTAATATGAGAAGACAGAGAGGAATGGATGAGGATAGAATCAGAAGTCCTTAGTCTTTCTATGAAGAGGTAGAAAGTGGGCAGTCATAACTGTGGTCTATAACTTATTCTGTAGGAAGGCAGAGATCAGGTCTAAATGCCAAGGGCCCGGTGCTTTCTTTCCCTCCCGGATGCCCTTGCCTAGAAAGTTCTTCCTTCATTTTCTTCTTTGCTTTAGTCTTACATGCAGGAAACGTTTCTAGATCCCAGGTTTGGATTAAGTGACTCTCCTCTTTGCTCATATGGTGCTCTTTTCAAAGATTTACAAAGCAGTTATACTGCACTCATCTCTGAGTGCCTGTCTTCTCTAGACTGAGACCTCATTAGAATACAGAATTCGTACTGCTAGATGCCAACAGAGTGGTCGGTCCAGAGAAGCTCAGTGTGTGTCTACTGACGAACAAAGTACATTTCTATTATATCTATGTGGAGAATATCAGACTGCACCAATAGTGCTATACAAAAATATTCAGGCAGAAGCAAAGGTAGATTCCATGCATGAAGACATGAAGTGAAGCTTGCCTCAATCTGGAGTGGAATTCTCAAACCTTAATGCACTCAGATCACTTGGAGATGTCATCCTAGTCCAAAGCCACATGGTGCAAGTCTAGAGTGAGTCCCTAAAAGTTTTCACTCCTAGCAAGTCCCGGATAATGTCAATGCTGCTGCTTTTTTAGATCCTAGGGCTGGGCCTGATTGGCAAAGATGATGATTAACAAGAGTTGTAGTGATTAATAGAAATCATACTGTGACTGTGACTGTGACTGTGGGTATTGTGGAGACAGACCCTCAACAGGCCCACACTGGCCACTTTCCAGCTTAGTTACCCTAGCTGGCACCACCTGCAGCACAGGATAATAGCTTCAAAGTCTTACAGGTGAGGAAATACCAGCAATAGAATTCTATGGGAATAAAATAAATACAACTGTAACAAAGTGCAAAGAGATGACTGTTGCCTTATTAATAGTATCCCAACACAGCTAGCACAACTTGGGGAGCAAGCACTGCAGTGCTGAGCATCCTATGGCCCAGCCTCTGAATAGCAAGATGCCAGCCACCCAGAGACAAAGTTTATCCCAAAAATTACAAATAGTTCTGAAAATTGTAAAATTTCCCACAGAGAAATACATTCAAACAACAATTCTTTTAAAGCAGAGATTAATAACTGGTCGTGGTGGTGCATTCATTTAATCCCAGCACTCAGGAAGCAGAGGCAGGAGGATCCCTGTGAGTTCAAGGCCAGCTTGATCTACAAATCAAGTTCCAGGACAGCCAGAGCTGTTACACAAAGAAACCCTGTCTTGAAAAACCACACACACACACACACACACACACACACACACACACACACACAAATAGAGATTGAGAAAGATCTAATTGTCTTAAAAAAGACATTGCTTAAGTGATTAAAAAGTTTGATAGGAAACAATTTGGCAGAGAACACACAATCTCCTTTTTAGTGTTGCTTATGGTATCAATAGAAATTTTAAAGAGACTCACATAAAATTCAGGTTTCTCATTCTTGTGGTTCCTTATAGCTTCAGCGACTCCAAGATTATAGGCAGCATTTTTCTGATTCTGCTCTCTTGCAGCCATGCTCTTCACCTATTGCAAACAGCTTTTTTAAATTTTTAACTTAATGACAAAATATAATCTTTAAAGCCCTTTATTCTTCCCGGCAGTGGTGGTGCACACCTTTACTCCCAGAAGAAGCAGGCAGATCTCTAAATTCCAGGCCAGCCTGCCTGGTCTACAAAGCCAGTTCCAGGACAGCCAGGGTTACACAGAGAAACCTTGTCTCACAATACAAAAACAAAAGCAACAACAACAACAAGACCTTCATTCTATAGTAGTTAATTCTGTAACATCAACATGCTCCATTCTTTCAAGCCTATGTCAATAATATATTCCATGCAACACAGAAACCTATTTGGATGCAACGGCACTTTCTGATGTCCTCAAAGACTTGCAGACATGGGGTGAGGTATTTGTTTACTATTCCATATTCTTAAATTCCAGACACCATCACTATAACTATAATAATAAGCAATGGAAGATTTTTAATACACATGTAGGCCACAGTAGCAGGATCATTATTGGAGACCATAGAAATCTGCATAGAGAAAGCATAAACATGACATTTTGTACCCTCCTGCTTCTTGAGATAGACCATAACTTTAAAAGGCATAAGATTTGACAAGACTTATATTTTATCAAAATCAAAAAAATAAAACTATTATTTTCACTTTTTTCTTTTTTGAGACAAGGTGTTACTATGCAACCCTGGCTAGCCTGGAACTCAGTATGTGTAGACTAGGTTGGCCTCAAACTCACACAGAAATCTCTCTTCCTCTGCCTCCTGAGATTAAAGGCATGCACGACCATGCCTGGCTCATTTTCTCCTTTAAAACTCAGCCCTGTGGGTTGAGGGAAAGATCCATAATGTATGCTGATATTAAATATAGGGACTTTCACCAGTGAAAACTTGGACACCACCTGTCTTAGTTGGGGTTTCTGTTGTGTTGAAACATTATGACCAAAAGTAACATGGGAGGAGATGAGCTCGGTTCAACTCTCAAGCACACTCCGTCTCTGAGGGAAGCTGGAGCAGGAGCTGAAGGCAGGAAGGACCTGACACAGGAACCATGAAGGAACACTGCTTACTGACTTGCTCTCCACGGCTTGCTCACGTTGCCCTATATAACTCAGGACCATCAGCCCAGGGGTAGTACTGCCTGCAGTGAGCTGGACCCTCCCACATCAATCACTAATCAAGAACAAGTCATATAGACTTGCCTGATCTCATGGAGGCTTGTTCTCAACTGAAAGACCCTCCTCCCAAGTGACTATAGTTTGTGTCAAGTTGACATTAAACCAACCAACACACCACCTTCTTTAGCCCAGCAGCATACATACGATTAAATGTGTTAGAGTGCAAGCATGTGCAGAAAAGAATCAGTTGAGTCTAAGAATGGTGTCCTGCTGTCCTGCTGTCCTGCTGTCCTATATCAAACCCTCTCCCCTCTAAGGTGTTAAGCTACCTGGTTTTTGAAGAAAGCCTCCTGGTCTTTGAGAATTTGGTACTGCTGCATGAGTCGCTCATCCTCTATCTCTCTCCTCCTCCTCTCATCTCCATAATACAATGGGAAATTCCGTTGTGCTCGTTGCAAACACACATAGCACATTTCCTACAATTCGAATTTCAGGGCAAATTACATGTTTTTCGTCTTCATTTACTTTAGTCCCTTCACAGGCTTTCCAAATACTAGGGGTATGTCAAGAAACACATCCCATTAAAGAATATTGGTAAAATATAATGTCTAATACACAATTAACAAAAGAAGGTTTACAGAGTAAATCTCACAAGTAATTAAAAGAATTTAATGAACTCCCAGAAGAGCTAAAAATTAGAAGGGATTTCCTAGCCCATTTCTCTTAAGTAGGAGCTCTTGACTAGTAGGCAAATCTCAGTGCAGACACTTGAGTATGCCCATAGATAATATTAAGAGTATACCCATAGATTATGTTAAGGAGGAGTGATTCTGATTTCTATTGGAGATACAGAAATTGGAGGATGAGCCTGACTGGGCTTTATTCAGTCGGAGGCACTATACCTGTCCTGCCTTATTATGATCCTGGCAAACGGGGGCAGGAGATATTCTGGGCTTCTCATTGTCATTTCTCTGACAACCTGGAGGTGATAAGCTTCAAAGACAATGGAACACAAATTAATGCTTAATACAATTTGTTCTCCAGAACAATGATCATTTTAAAGAACTTTTAAATTACGTAAAGGGGAGTGTGTATGTGTGTGTGTGTTTAGAGTTATGCACACACACACGTGTGTAGAGGTGTGTACACATGAATGCAGAGGACAGAAGAGAGTGTTGAAGCCTCTGGAGTTGGAGTTACAGGTGGTTGTGAGTCGCTACATATGGGTTTTGGGAATGGAACTCAGGACCTCTGGAAGACCAACTAGTGCTCCTAACTAAGGACTGCCAACTCCAGGAGAGTGATAATATTAGAGACAAGTGTAAACATAAGATAAAGAAAAAAGGAAGAAGGAAACATTGGCATAAATACCCAAAGGAAGTGAGAGAAACTATGGGAATTCCCAAAAGGAAACATTTCAGGAGAACAAATGTGAGCAAGTCCTGGAGATGGGAGCATACCTGGATCCATGGTGCTGGAGAGAGACAAGTTAGGGATGAGGAGCATAGGAGAAGTCAAAGACCCAGCACAACCCTTGCAGCCTGGAGAAGGACTTTATCTCTCGCAGGAGGTCTGGGTAGTAGATACCATCATCTGTCTTACACAGGATTGTTTTGGCTACAGCCTTAAGAGAAAACTAAGTGGGCACTGTGGTAGTTAAATACCAACTTAATGGGTTCTACAGTCATTGACGAGACAAATGCTGGGCTTGTTTGTGAGTTTCCAGACTGGGTTGACCTGAGTGTTAAGACCAACCCTGGTGCTGGAGATGCCATGCTATAGCCAGGATGAATAAAAATAACAAAGCAAGCTGAGCACAAGCATTTCTTTCTCTCTGCTTTCTGGCTGTGGGAGCAATGTGACCAGCTGCTTCATCTCCTGTGCCATGGTGTGCCCACCCTTGAACTGTGAGCCAAAGATTAGCTCTATTCTTAAGCTGCCATCCTCAGACATTTAGTTACAGCAATGAGAAAAGTATTTAATACAGAAACCATGGCAAAGAATGATAGAACAGAGAACTCCTCTAATTAAAACAAAGAGAGACAAGATAAGGAAAATGCATCCTATATGTTAATATATGATATATAAAAAACACAAACTATATATTTGAAATGAAAGTGATGATGCTATTTTAATAACAGCACAAAAGTAAAATAAAATGTTTTTAACAGAGAAACAAAAACCAGATTCAGACACTCCAATACACATTTTATAGGAGTCAAAGTATGAAGCAAATGAAATGATAAAAAAAACAATATTCTAGAAAACAATGACTAAGGATTTCCCATAAAATCATAATGCCTGTAAAGAGTAAGAAATGCAAACACTAAGAAAGAAAACTCTTAAAACTACAAGAAGGAACAAGTCAAATGTCTCTTTGAGACCTCTAACAGGAGAAAGTAGAGAAATTTCATTAAAATGCCAAGGAAAAAATAACTATGAACCAAGAATCAGCATCACGATACTAATCCACTTGTGCAGTAAAAAGAATAACCCTCCTAAAAGACAGAGAACTTGTCCAATGAATCATTACAGAACACACAGAAAAACAGCAAAGAGCTGATATGTCAGAAACACTGGTGAGTAAAGAAATAATGGAGTGTCAGGCCTGTGTGGCAAACTTACATTGATGTCAGCATAAAACTACCAGAAATCAACAATGCCTGTAGAGTTGGGAAGCAGTATATGAAAGCAATCAGGTGTGCTGAATTCTCCCTGTACTATTTTTACTATTCCTCTTACATGTGTCTGGATTTCCCTTTAGATTACAAGTCCTGGTCACCTCTATAATCCCCATCACCTCCCTCAGAGACTGTTTTAAGTAATGCTTAATGAAGGAATGGAAGAATTGTTTATGATTCTCTTAGTCAGGGGAAGACTTCAAGATTATATTTAGTAAAGTGCAACAGAAAAATGGTCAATGCGTTACTTTTCAGAGGTCGTGATCTTCCCACCATTCACACTTCGCTCAAACTTGTCTAGCAGGCTGACGCTTGTCACCTTGGCAGGAGAGATAGATTGCCTATCACGATGTTTCTTGGGTGACGAGATGTCTAGAATAAATAACAAATTCAAGGGACGGTCTCTTCAATTATCAAACAGCTAAATGGAGAGCTAAATACACACAAATTCTGAACAGGTTTTTACCAAGAAAAAGTTTCTTGTAAGATATGCCCTTTTCTTTAAATATCTCTTACCCTGTTGAGATAAAAGTATGCCCTAGAGTCCACACCTCATGCATTTATGCTATTTATCGGGACCTGGTCAAGCAACAGGAGGCAGTCACCAAACAGATAGTAGTGTAAAAGGCTGAGAGTCAAGGGTTAAGGCAAGGTACAGGGTTCCAGGAATTAAAAATGTTTATGAGAAGAAGAAAAAAGAATACAGTGGCTATTTGTGAATCTAAAAGTTTGTGTTTGAATGCAAAATGTCTCCCCATAGACTCCTGTATTTGAACACTTGGTCCCCAGTGGGCGACACTGAGAAGGTTAACCACCTTTAGGAAGATAGGACCTTGCTGGGGAGGGGGCAGCAGGGGATGGGTGGCGCCCGTAATTGAGTCACTGAAGGTGAGTCATGAGGTTTTACAGATGGGCTCCACTTCCCGGTCACTCTCTGCTTCCTGACTGCAGATACACTATGACCAGCTGGCCTCCCACGCTGGCATGCTTAGCCCCTGGAACCCAATCACAAGCCAAAGTAAACCTTTCCTTCCTTAAATCACTTCTCATCAGTTATTTTTTCATAGCAACAAGGAAAGTAACTAATACACTAACTTTATTTACTTTGATCATATGAGTTCCTGAGCAATACCACCAACTTCATAAGAGTCAAGAATAATAGACTGTACCCACAAGTCATTGACCTACCCCTGGCTCCTTCTTCTTTGTCTGACGGGTCTTTCAACTTGGTCTTCCTTGGTCTGCTCTCTCCACCTTCCTCTACAATGACCTCCATGGGTGGTTTGTTCTCTGTCTCTTTGTGCTCAATCCTAAGAATGAATTAAGATGTTTGTCCTCGGCACTGGTCCTGAACAGGTGACTGTGTGAACCTCTCAGTTCTGGAAAGCAACCTACCACCTCTCCAATTTTCACAAGCCTACTTCCTTCAAGACGAAATTTACCATGTGAGATATGGAGCATGAGCTCCCTCTCTTTGAGGCTAAATCTGGGAGCCTGCCAAAACCACATGCCCTTACACCACGGCCCCCAAAAGAGCTTGATATAAAGAAATTGCTTCAGCGCCTCAAATGTCTTTCCCCTTTAGTTTCGGTTTGAGATTCTCTGTCCTTTCTACATCTGGGCTCTTTTTTCAGTGTTCTCAATCACACACTATTTTACTTCAGTTATTTAAAATAAAAAATAAACTAATTTTACATGTCTATAAGACAGAGAAAATTGCAGGATGTATATTACATAATTATAATGAAGACTGGCTATCGTGTTATTGAGAAAATGCCTAGGAGTTAACATCTTGCTCCAAGAAGTAACTACTAGTGTTATTGTTACAGTTATCATCGCCAACAGCAGCCCCCAGGAACACCCTCCATCTTCTTGTGGATATAGATCAGCATGCTTAGTCCTAATAGTCAATGCTTAGATAGGAAGTGTGCTAGGAGCTGGAAGAAAAAAGAAGCTAGGCTGGAGGACATGAAAGAAAGTAGAAGAAACCTAGCAGGCAAGACTATTACAAATATTGCAGGAACTAGGATGAGTGGTATGTAGGGTCAGAATCATTTAAGGGGAGGGGGTCATTTTTCCAAAATTTAACCACAGAAAATATATGCAATAAATTTTTGCTTGGTGCTTATACAGAGATGGTAGAGAGAGAGAAGGAAAGAAAGGGGTGAGAGAAACACAGAGGGAAGCAGAAAGGTAAGAGAAGCGGGAAATTAATTTGGAAAACAAATACTACTGGACAAGCAAAGAGAACCGGTGCCTGGATTAACCCCCAGAGCAAAAACACTCACCTTGGAAAGGCCAGAGCGCTGTTGGGACGCTTTCCATAGGCCTCTCTGCTAGACAACACTGAATCCATGGTGCCAGGCCTCTGGAGGACAGAGATAAGGATTGCACCTAAGCTGTGACCCAAGGCAAGCAAGCTGCCTCCAAGACAATTCTACCACAGTGTGTTTGTATTTTTTCAGTGCTAAAGTCCAGTGAGGAGTGACCTCTTTCATTAAAGGTCACTTGGAATGCTGAACAGCAGTTTCACAAACGCTGCCTTTTCTCGAACCATCTCCTCCTTTTGAAAATTGCCCTCAGAGTTGAAGCTTCTTCTACACATCTTTGAAAAGTGAGCAAATGTCCAGAAATCATCAGGAAATGAGCACAGCTCTGATTTCACTCTAGACCCATAGGACTCTACTATTAGGCAATTCAGAGGTCTCTGAAGTCAAGTAGGCTTTTGTCCCCCTGCATGCTGCTGGCTGCTATGTGTTCCCAGGCACTAGGTTTGTAGAGATAGCAAATGGAGCTGCTTTGTGGGATTTTAATAAGATACTCTACAAAAAAGTATACAGAGCATGCAACCAAGAGCTATTGTGGCTATAGCTTTATATAATAACCACATTATTGCCATGGGTTAATATGTACAATTATTTATGAATGAATTCTATAGCCTACAAAAGACTTTAAAGAAAATTACAAAGGGGCTGGAGAGATGGCTGAGACGTTAGGAGTGTTGGCTGCTCTTCCAGAAAATCCTGGCTCAATTCCCAACACCCACACGGCAGCTCACAACCTTCTATAACTCTAGTTCTAGGAGATCTGGCACCCTCGGACATATATGTCGGAAACCACCAACGCACATAAATAAATAAATAAATAAATAAATAAATAAATAAATAAATATTTACAAAAGAAAATTCCCAAACTAGATGTTTTGTTTTGTTTTTGTTTTTGTTCACCACCAAAATATGCACATAAAAATCCGCAAAAGGACTAGTTTTAGGACCATACTCAGGTTTAAATTATAGGACATCTGCCAGCCAAACCACCACTGCCCCACTACATTTTACAGCGTTTACAGAGTGAATGACATGCTGAGGAGTACTGATTAACCCAGAGTTCCAGGGCTAACTTCACCTGACAAGCCAGCTGCACGGCAACCTGAGTTCACAGCCCCGTAGGACACTGTATACATGGTGCCCCGTCCACGAGGGCAAGGGACACGCACAGCACAGTGACACTCTAGAGTTCAGTATAGCATCAGTTCCTCTTTAGACAGTGTTCAAAATTCAGCAGAGTCCTCCAGAGTTAGGAAGAAGCCAACGGGCCACTTGGGCCCTTCTTATAAACTTGCAGGTCCTACCCTGTGCTCTCAGTCTCTATTGTCCACACATCAGCATACCCCTCAGTAACCCTGTGTAAAATATGACTATGTGGAAAACTCCAAGGGGCTCCCTTATACACAGCGCCATCTCCTCAGTGCCCACTGCAGAGGTCCATGAAAGGAAAAATTGACAGAAAATTTTCATAGTCTTTTCATTATATAAAAAAAACAAGCTTTTGCTATTGGGATTTTGTGAAGATTCAATTAATTCATGTCATCTTTATTAGTACCCAGAGGTGTGCATAAGGTGATTAGCCCCTGGGTAAATGCTACTGATTAACTATTTCTTTGCCTCTTTAAACTTTGGTATATCTAACTTAGCATGAACATCATGCCCGCTACTTAACGGTCACAACGATGGTGACAGTTATGAAATTTATTTTATGACACTGAAAACTAAAAACTAGAAAGTATGAAGCTGGAGAGATGGCTCGGAGGCTAAGAGCACTAACTGTTCTTCCGAGGACCTTGGTTTAAGTCCCACTGCCTACATGGCACTTCACGGTAACTACAGTCTCATGGTATCTGGTGCCCTCTTCTGGCCTCCATGGACACTACACACATGTGCACAGACAACATGCGGGCAAAACACCCATATACATAAAAAAAAAAGTGAAAAGGGAAAAATGCTTAAAAGTATGTTTGCATGGCTTGAACTAGATTTTACCATAAACTTTCTTAAGATGAAATAGTACAGGCTGCCAATACTGAGTGCTGTGGAACTCTGGACTTGAACCACTGACGGGCTTCACATTGAACCTCCGCATTCAGCATGGGAAATCAGAATGATAACCCTACAGTGCTTCTTTTGTGGTATTTTGAGATTCAAATGAAATAATGCATACAGGAGATATTTTTCAGAAATAAGGTACTATAAAATGTCAGAATTATGTGTCCCTATTGCTTTTCCCATTCCTTGGGTAGCACTGATTCAAAACTTGGTTTGAAGTTCTTTGTCTTACAAGTCAAGGAATTGGCTGCCTATAGCCATACATTTCCACACACTTGGAGAAACTGTCACTTAAAATATGTCAACACAAGCTTTTCTTTTATTTGTTTGATTTGGGGGGGGGTACATTGAGACAGGGTCTCCCTATACAACCTGACTGTCCTGGAACTCTGTAGACCAGGCTGGCCTCAGACTCACAGAGATCATCCTCCCTCTGCCTCCTGAGTGCTGGGATCAAAGGTGTGTGTCACCATGCCTGCCCCAAATAGTTTCTCTATAAAAGCACACCCCCATCTGATTCAGAAACACAGTTTGGAAAGGGTTGTGTGATGGCTAATTTTAATTGTAAACTTGATCCGATCTAGAATTCATGGGAAGACAGTCTCCGTGAGGGACTGTCTAGTTCAGGTTGACCTGTGGGCATGTCTGTAGGAGGACTATCTCAGTTGCTTTCACTGATGTGAAACAATACAGACTGAAAGTGGACAGTACCATGCCCTGGTTTTCTTCCCTGGACTGCCCCAGCGTGCAGACTGTGGATGGGATGTACTTAACTGTTCTAAGTTCCTGCCACCACGACATCCTATTTTGATGGACTGTAACCCGGAATGTGAAGTAACATAAACCCCTCTCAATTGCTTCTTGCCGGGCTGTTTTATCACAGCAGCAGAAATGAAACCAGGGAAGATTAGAAGAAAACAATTTACATTTGCAAGGGCTTTCGTCAAGGTGCCACTTCCATCCATCGTACAAATGAAGTCCTTATAAAATCTCATCTTCACTTTGCTGTCTCTGATGGAAAGAACCCCAATTCCTTTGAATGTGAACTCCACATTTTGTTTGACGGATATGGATCTTGACAAGAAAAGCAATGTCTCCTTCACGCATCCTTCTATTGTATCCCTGTTAAATGGACCCTCCAGAGATATCATGACAAAATTAAGTGGGACAACCGGAATATCACCTGGAGGAGAAAAAGACAGGGTGGGAAGAAGGAGATTATTCTAAAAGTAAAACATATTGTTTTAAATAATTACCTGACTCTTAACATTAAAAAAAAAATGTCAAGTCGGGCAGTGGTGGTGCTTGCCTTTAATCCCAGCACTCAGGAGGCAGAGGCAGAGGCAGGCGGACCTCTGTGAGTTGAAGGCCAGCCTTGTCTACAGAGTGAGTTCCAGGACAGCCTCCAAAGCCACAAAGAAACCTTGTCTCGAAAAACTAACAGAAGAAGAAGAAGAAGAAGAAGAAGAAGAAGAAGAAGAAGAAGAAGAAGAAGAAGAAGAAGAAGAAGAAGAAGAAATGTCTATATTTTCTCCTTAAACTTGTAATATTATTACAGATAATGAATATAACTGGTCAATAATACATGCTAATTAGTACAATTTCACCTAAAAGCATAATGTGATAAAAACTGGCTATCTAAACAGTATAAACAAAGATTTGATTTTCTAGGGAACAGAGCAGTGACAAGCTGCTTCTATTCATCATTCTCTGGGGTTTTCAGATCCCTTATCTTTCAGAACACTGAGGCAGTATTTATACATGTCTTCTGGCTGTCATATCAATTACAAATATTTGTAAATATTAAATGTCTGAAAAGATAGCCATCTTACCTTTCATGAAACTAAATCTTATACAAAAATATCAGACTAGATGAGATGCAGAAAACCAACCTTTCCAAAGAACTCATAAACAACAAGGCAAAGGAACAAGATTGCAAGCAGCTTGAAGGAAGCAAAGATCTATTTGACTAGAACTGGTGTAGGATCTGTGCAAGGCCCACAGATCAGAAAAAAGATCAACAGCATAGATGATGGAGATGACCATGACAAAGAAGAAGAGTAACAAGGTTCACCGGCAGGGAATGAGACCCAGAGAGGCATGCTCCAAGTGTTCACTTGGCACAACTTATTCTTTCAAATGCCCATTACTGCTGAATGATAAGAATTAGCAGTTCTAATAGATGTGATTTATAGTATACCGGACAGTCTCCTGCACAATGAACAGTGCAGCTCCCTCTGCTTCTTTTTAATGTATGCTTCCTACAATAGAAAGACAGGTTGCCTGCCTTCCCATAGCCCATTGCATCTCTGCAGTCTGTCTTACATCAGGAAAGAACTGTTGATCATGCCCTCTCTTCTCTTATAGCCACAACACCGCTCTTGGTTCTCCAGCTCCTCTTTGGTCTAGTTGCTGGCTTCCCTCTTCCTTTACTCCTTATTATACTGAGGAGCTTGAGGGATTGTTTTGACCTTCATGAATGTTGATTTGGTAGAGTTTGTTTTTCCACTCTATCCTCGCCTGCTTCTTTGTATACTCTTTTAGATACTCTTATTCTAACCTTGATTTGTGTTCTCCACATCTCTTCTAAACTCTGGGATCACCTACAAGAATGCCAGATTCATTGTATCTCTAAGAGCTTGCTACTTTAGCCATCACCATCACTGTTCTCTCGCTTAAGAAATCTGAGTTACTCTAAGTAACTTCTTCCTTCTTACCTGGTCCATCAGCTCTCACCTGAACTGTATCCTCTTTCTTCCTCGCTACTTCTGCCTCCACTTGAGCTTTTGATTTATTTCAGCGACTTGCTGTAACCCCAAGTACTGCTCCTAACTAAAAAGTGGACCAGTACCAAAGACACACTGCTTCAAACCTGTTGGTAGTTCCCAGTGCCAATAGGATGGATGCTAGCATCCTTATCACACATGTGGTCCTTGCCTACCATTTTTATCATAAGTATGCCCCTCTAATTTGCCACAGTCATCAGTCCTTGTAACACACAAGTGCCAGCATATTTGTAACAGGATTCACTCTGTCTCCTAGCCTTGAGTTGTTCACACATTTCTTGAGATATAGGCACAGTTTCTCTGCTGGCAAAACCTCCTCACATGGAGACAGGCCTCCTATAGACCTGCATCATATTTGAACCAGTTTTGACCAAGGCTGATTTTGCAGCACTTAATCCCGAGAATTTCAAAGTAACAGCCATGTCTTACTAATCAATGAAAACTACTCTACAGTTTTTTTGTTATCTAGTTAGTTAATAGCAAATAAGATGTAAACAGGATTGTTCTCTTGGACTACACCCTGTAAAAAAATGAGCTATAGATCTAAACTACTTTTTAAAGATTATGATATAAGATCCACAACAGAAGAATAAACACTTAATTCTAAAGCAAATGTAGTTTTGAAAAGAAACCCCCTTAATCTCCATTTCCTTTCATACTGTCTGATGAAACATAAAATTTTAGGTGAATGGCTGAAATCTTTTTCAACCCACCATATTGAATACATTATATTGTAGTTTTGGTTTTGGAATTTGTTTTTCTGTCATATGTCTTGTTTGCTTGTTTTGTAGTTTTGTTTTTTGAGACATGGTCTCACTCTATAGGCCCAACCAGCCTGGAGTTCACTGTAATAGCTCAGATCTGTGGCAATCCTCCTGCCTCAGGCTTGCTAGTGGTGGGATTACAGGATAAGCCACTATGCCTGGTCTGCTGGCTTGCTTTCTCCTTTTCATAGAGAGTTGCCCTGAAAATCAGTTTCCTGGAGAGTTCAAGGAAAGTTGAGGGATTCTCACCTCTGCCACAGAGGGCAGACCATTTCTCTTTGGCCACAGCTGACTGCGTTGCCACTGGAGACAGGAAGGAACACAGACCTTGGAGCTGAGCCTTCAACCGTGGATAGCCAGCCACCACCAGTATACAGAAGCCCACACACTTTGAGTAGAAATAAGTATGCAAATTCAACATGGCTTATGTTTGTTTTGTTTACCACTGTAGCTCTAGAACCAATGGAGTTGGCCCTTGATAAAAATTTGTGGAAGAAAGGGAGGGAATGGAAAGGAAAGGGAGAAAAGGAAGAAAAGATTGTCTTTGGGTGTGAAAACAAAACTCTAAGGTAATATACATTAAGGGCAGCATTATTAAATTTTAACTTTTAATAATTTAGAATATATATATATATACATGATAAAAAGACATTATTTTTCTCACAGTTAAGTAAACTAGATTTTTTTCTCATTGCCCAGAGACTCCGAATTAGATTTGTGTTCTTTATAGTCACTTATAGTGTCTTAGGATCTGGAACATGAGTATAATCCAGTAGAACTCTGTAGCACTTTTAAATTAACTGTCTTCCCATGCCTGACTCAAGCTACTAAATGGTACAGGAGCTGGCAGGATGGCTCATCAAGTGGTAGCACGTGCCACCAAGCCTGAAGGCCTGAGTTCAATTCCCAGAACCTACAAGGTAGAAGGAGAGAAATGACTCCCATCCTATGGAACAAACACACACATATCACACACATCACACACACACACACACACACACACATCTCACACACACACACATCACATACACACATTAAAATAAATATTTAAAATTTAAAAAGTAAACATAATGAACTTCAAGAAGACTAACTATTCTGCCCTGGCTCCCACTCCTGCCAAAAGTACCACATGAAACACAAGTCTCTCAAACCAGAAACTAGTGCAGTGTTGAACAAGGTTTACGCTTTCCATTTGTCTCCACAGGCCAATACATTTCTGAGAAAAAAATGGTTAAAATGATTTACCGGGAGAAAATACTTTGTTTTGTTTGAGTCCGTGGGTTTGCACTAACTTCTCCGTCATGATAAACACCGGCCTCTGCACTAGAATAAACTTGTTTCCCACCTCAAGCTTCTGCCTCGTGAAGGTGAAAGTTCCAAGTCCTGAAATATGAACTCCCTGAAAGGGAGAAAGAAGACAAAAAGAACAACACACACACAATTCCATAAAAGGGTGAAGTTTTATAACAACCCAATCACCAAAAAGGAAATGAAGATTTAAGCTTATTGATTTAACATTCAGTAGTCTCTGTGAGGCCTATAGATGTAACACTTCTATAGAAATGTTTATGGGTACCATAACTTTTAAAATCTGTATCAAATATTACTCTTTCCTAAACTATATGACATAAATTCAGTCATTTTCTACCTAATGAAATCTTTGTTTTCTTATTCTCTCAGATTTTATGTTCCCTATTTAAAGTCAGAAACCTCACAGTGGGAGAGGGCAGTTGGAGGGTTGAATATGAGCAAGAACAATCATGAATGTAAGAGAATGTCACAATGAAGCCCAGTGCTTGTGTGTTAGCTAATGAAATGGCATAAGTAGGTGAGAAGAAACAGAATCAGACAAGCCATCATCCAGTAATCTCCTACAATATAATCCTGGCCACTGAGTAAATGCAAACACCTCTTGACCTTAAATTTGGTCTCTGATATGACATACAATACCCTAGAGATAACATACACCAATGATTACAAACTCAAATCTATAGGAACAGGAAAAAGAAAAAAACCAGGGAGTGAAGGGAGCCAACTAGAATGTGTGGTGGCCAGGACACGCATGCTTCATGTAAAGGAGAGAATACATCATAGCCTGCATCCATGATCACATGCAAAAATGGAAGACAATATCATTAAGTCTGTTGAGTTTTTAAGAAAATGGTAAGAAAAATAAAAATACTCTGCTAATTTTAACTAATGATAAACGATTCCAATTCCCAAACCAGACAAAATTGGTCTGAAGGGTTCATTTAGCCATGGACTGTCTACTTAGGACATGTGAGTAGGGCATAAAAGTTCCACAATCTAACTGCCTCCAAGCTCCTTCTAAAACCCCTGCCTAGTCCTATAGCATTTAAAGTCAAGACTTGACCTGAAGAAAT
Organism: Mesocricetus auratus; assembly: GCF_017639785.1. Taxonomy (NCBI): domain Eukaryota; kingdom Metazoa; phylum Chordata; class Mammalia; order Rodentia; family Cricetidae; genus Mesocricetus; species Mesocricetus auratus. The sequence goes on along the minus strand of NW_024429182.1, from coordinate 108,367,443 downwards.
AGTTCAACCATAGGTAGTTTCTTATTTTCACTAACTGAGTTTAGTTTCTGCATTTATATATGCCAATTAAAAGTTATTATCAGTAAAATGTCAGAACAAGAAATTTATTCCCTCCCAAACCCATACCAGGAATAGACACAAATAGCCTCATCTAGTTTCTTCATGCAAACCCAGACTGAGCAGCACTGTGCACTCTGTATCACTAAAAGAGATTTTCAAATGCATTGTCTAAGAATAATATCAAGCCTGCCACAAATTCTCCACATATCAAAAAATAAAAATAAAAAAGAAATGACAACAAAACAGAATGGCTCTAAATCTACTGCACTACAAGTCTGCATAAGAAATAGCTCTCAAACTACTGTGTTGAAATTGGAGTGTAAAACCCACCTTATGCATAGTTAACTGCCTTTCCACAAATTCTGAAACATTTCCCCAAATGGTAGAGACTTCTGAAATTCAAAGGAAAATGAAAATGATTTAAGTGAGCAATCATGTAATAGTATTTTAATCCTGGTAAGCAAAAGTGTAAATATAAAATGAATAACTAAGTGGTAGTGACTTCTGATGCATATAGTACAGAAATAACATCATTCCCCAAAATTGATTTTCCTGTTAACTAAAGCTTATGCCCATAAGTTCCAAAGAAATGGTTTTAATTACAACAATAATGGGGCTGGGTAATGTGGTGTGTGAGGCTCTAGGTTGAGTCTTCAGTACTACAACAAGGTGTGTTATGTAACTCAGTAGGAGAATGCTTACCATGCATGAGACCCTGCATTCAATCCTTAAGGACTAAATAACAGTAGTAATAGTGAAAATAATAACATGAAGAAAGCCCCTCTATAATAATGGAAAATAAGTCATGCTTCACTTTCTCTAACCCATGGAGAGTTAGCCAACTATAACCTAGGGTTTTTTTTTTCTTAATGATTCACTCGACACCTATTCCCAAAGTGTTCGGTGTGGGCCACGTGACTGATATGAGCATGAATTTGTATACTATTCTGTAACACCGGAACAAGGCTGAGGGTGACTGATGCACTAAAGGCTGCCTGCCTGCTCTACACATTAGCTGCCCCTACTCATTTGCTTTTGCAAAATTCTCAAATACACTTTTTTCATGTTCATATTTCACTGTTAGATACCAGCTGCCCCCTCTCTCCACTGCTATTTTTCTGCAAGCTCCCTGATCCTCCCAATTTACTGCCACTAGTCTGATATATTATGGAGACAATAAATATACTAATATTTATCTACAGTAATAACTTATAAAAACTGACCATGGGTAGGATATTTGTTTGAATTATATATAGATTTCATAATTCTACTTTGATTTGACGGCTTTCTATACTTATTTTCTTGTAATGAGTTGAGCTTCTCCCCCCAACCACCCAAAAAGAAAAAGAAAATAGTTACTAATGTTTATGTACAAAATATGTAGTCTGGATATGAGTAGCACTTAGCAATATAGAAAATTATGTCTGTATTTACCTCACCATTCTAAATATAATCATATATTATTGGTGGTAATTTCTAATTTAGGAACTTTTTACAAATCAAGAAGGCTAAGTTTTAATTATTAAAATAAAAGACTGAAAAAGGTAACTTCTACTGGACTGCCAGCTGGGGACATGGAAGAAGCTAGCCACAAAAGGCCAATTCTTCTCCAACAATGCAGACTGGTATTATTTTTCTCTTAATGGATTAAATGACTAACTACAGCAGGAAGATTACACCCTTTGATTCTGATACATCAAGGCTATAAAACACTTTTTACTAGCAATGCAGCAGGATGCAGGCAAGTTTGGTGGATAGAAAGCAGCAGTCTTTCTCATGAGCATCTCAGAACAAGTTTAATAATGGAAACCCATGACCAAAACAGGGGCTCAATGAAACAGGGCTACTTGCCACGGTGAACACAGGCCCACTGTGAACCAGGAGTGTGCTGTTTCTACAGTTTTGTCTTTCCCCCCACTGTGCCCCATCCTACAGTAGTCACCCATTCCCTCCTTCCATAACAGCCCAAAGGATCTACCCCTTGCTGCTAAGACCTAAGAAAGGCTATCAAAGGCCAGCTGTGGGACTGGAGAGATGGCTCAGTGGTTAAGAGCACTGACTGCTCTCCCAGAGAACCTGGGTTCAACTTCCAGCACCCACATGGTGGATCTTAACTGTCTGTAATTTCAGTTCCAGGGGATCGATCAGCCATGGCAAAACACTAATGCACATAAAATTAAAATCAACTTTAAAAAAAAGAAAAGGCTAGCTGTGGTGTTGCACACGTTTAATCCCAGCACTTGGGAGGCAGAGGAACTCTCTATGAGTTCCAGGTCAGCCTGGTCTACGTAGAAGTTCTAGTACAGCCAGTGCTACATAGAGAGACGCTGTCTCAAAAGAGAGGGAGGGGGAGGAGGAGGAGGAGGAGGAGGAGGAGGAGGAGGAGGAGGAGGAGGAGGAGGAGGAAGAGAAGGGGGAATCTGTCAATCAATCACAACTATATACTAGGTTAAAACTCTCACTGACACTATAAAAGTAATTAACTCACTGACAGAAATCTTGATATTAATCAGGCCATATGTGGCTTTTTTTTTATATATAAAAACCTTAAGCCGAAGAAAAAAACATCTGAGCTGGCTCAAGTCTGGGAGCAGGGAAATCAGCTCTGAGATGCGCCTGAAGCACAGTAAGGTGCAGCCCCAAGCCCCCACATTAAGTCGTTGTCGCTTACCCTCCTGGCTCAGGGAAGGCAATGTGGGCAGCACCTGCCTGCACAGGTCCTGAAAGCCTGGGGCAATCCTGTCCAACATCTTCTGTCCCGAATGACTCCTTGGTGGGTCCTTGATGGATAGTCTCTTCTTTGGTATATGGACTTTGCACTAAAAGGACTTTCCCACCCTCCAGCTCTTCTTGCCCGGAATTTGAGGTGTACTTTAAAAGCAAATATTGTTGTAAAAATCTTGAAATGTCTTGATATTAGTTTTCCTTAAGTAAACGTTCTTCACCACCGTCCCTCCCCAGGTGATCTGGCTCGCGGATAACCTGTTCCCCCAACACGAAGCCAGAGCGCTGTCCCCCCCCGCTAAGCCAGAAGTGCAAATCCACGCCCATCCAAACAGCGAGGACCTCGGGCACATTGAGGGCGGCAGGGTCGCTGAACTAAGAAGGCATTGGGAAAGGGAGGTCTGAAAGCGTTGCTATGACGCGACAAAGACTGGCTTGGTTGCTAAGGCCTCAAGGCCCGGCCCCCTAAAAGAATCTGATCTCTAGGGAAGCGCAGGTAGACTTTAGAAAGTAGTTTTTGTTTGTTTGTTTTCAACTTTGTTCCTCTCCTCTTTCCTAGGACAGCGAGGACGCGGCCTTGACGGTGGTGTACATTGCAATCATCCAGAGCAAATGGAGGTGCAATGGGAGTGAGGAGGGGGGAGGGGGGAGGAGGGGGGGAGGAGCGCGGTGCATTTTGCCAATAGCGATGTAGATTAGACTCTATGGATCTGATTGAGGATTGGAGTTTAGCTGAAATTTATTTCTTGGCTTTGTTTTGTTTTGGTTCAGACTCCTCTCTTAGGAAATGGAGGGCTGGAAATGAAGGCAGAGTTTATGATTTTACTCCCCACTCCCCCACCCTCCTCGTTTTTGCCCTTCCCTATAGAGGAGAGAAAGGGACAACCCTGCAGATGGCTTTGCTTGTTCTCCCTCCTGCTAAGTAAGCACATGGCAACCCGACCCGGGTCGAGAAACAAGGCTGTCAGTACCACGGAAGCGCTCTCCCTTCCCCTGTGATCATTATCCCACCTGAAACTATATACCAGCTTTGACAGCATTTGAACTTTCGAAGACATGTAAACCATATTTTGTCTGGCCCTATCGCATTTTCGTTGTTGTTGTTGTTGGACAATCCCTTATGGTTTCTGTGGTAGCTATTTGGTCATTTAGACCTGCATAATCCTGTGTGAATGAAGGCCAGTCATTTATTATCCATCCCCCTGTTGAAGAGCATTTGAGTTGTTTCCATTCCTGGACATTAGGAATAATACTACTGCAAGCATTCTCTTACAAGACTTGCTTTTTGTTTTTTGGGTTTTTTTGTTTTTTTTTTTTTTTTGCTAATGCACACTCATCTCTGATGTGTCTATAACTCAGAGTACATTTGTGGGTCATGGAAAAAGCATGTGATCGGTTTAGATAGTGCCAAGCACATTTCCACAGTGGTGGTGATTATGGAGAGGTGAGAGGAACTGTTGGCATGTAATATGGACAGAAATGACAGACCACCTGAAAGGAAAAAGACTTGTTCCACAGACACCATTTTTAAACATCTCATCTGATGTCCATTTAAAATCCCAAACCAAAAAAAAAAAAAAGAGGCTGCTTTACAGCTTAGTATAAAAAAGCTGCAATCCCTACACTTGACCCGGGCTGCTTTTGTATATGCTGCATTCATAATGATTATTATACAGATACAAGTTTGTAATAGCATCATTATGCCCCCTAGTAGTCACACTTGGACACTGTCTTGGTTAAGGTTTCTTTTGCTGTGAAGAGACACCATGACCACAGCAACTCTCACAAAGGAAAACATTTAATTGGGGTAACGGCTTACAGTTTTGAGGTTCAGTCCATTATCTTCATGGTGCAACCCGGTGGCATGCGTGTGCTGGAGAAGTAGCCCAGCATCCTGTGTCTTGGCTTGCAGGCAACAGGAAGTGGACTGGGCAGTATCGTGAGCATAGGAGAACTCAAAGCCCACCCCCACACTGACACACTTTCTCCAACAAGGCCAAACTTCCTAATAGTGCCACTCGCTTTGGGGGCCATTTTCTACAACCCACCACAGACACGCACACACACTGAAATATAGTGTTTGATAGTAAGTTTTGTTGACTTGATGACACAATGTGGACTCACTTGGAATGAGTCTCAATGAGAGATTCAGTAGATTAGATTTGCCTAGGGGACCGCCTTGTGGATTGTCTTGGTTATGTTACTATGGGAGCACACAGCCCACTGTGGGTGGCACCATTACATAGGCAGGAAACCCTACACTGTGTATGTGTAGAGAGGAGGCTGAGCACAAGGTAAACATGGATGTATTCATTTTTCTGTGCCCTAACTACGAATACAACTAACTGCTTGGAGTGCCTGATATGATGAAATTATAACCTTGAGCTATGAGCTGAAATAAATCCCTTTCCCCTCTAAGTTGCTTTTTTTAATCAATGTATTTTATCACAGCAAAAGAAATAAAACTAGAGAAATATTTCACTGTATATTACGCTTAATATACCTATCATGCTAGGGATATTATATCCATGTTTAAAGAGTATGGGTATGTCAGCTCTACCTCCCAGGTATGTACCCAAAGGACCCTTTACCCTGCCATAAGCAGTAACACATCCGTGTTTACTGCTGCTCTAGTCACAACATCAGGGAAATGGAACCAGCCTAGCTGTCCATCAACAGAAGAAGGATGGAAAATAAAAATGTGGCATATGTATATTATACATATAATGAAATTTTACTCTTAAGGAAAATGAAATGCTCAGGGAAATGGAAGCAACTAGAAAGAATTATATTCAGTGTGGTGATCCAGTCATTGGCATACAAAGATCATATATTGTTTCCCATATGCTATTCCTAATATGTAAATCCTAACTCCAGTGTTTGTACGTGTGAAAATAAAGGTTATGAAACTGTGTAGGGGATGGTGAAGGGGGAAAGGGAGGGCATGTGTGGAGAATAGGCTACTGGAGATGGACAAACACAGAAGAGACGGGGCAAAGGGGGCGAGAAGAGAAACAAAACAAAAGACTTTGTTTGGAAAATGTAGTAGTGAAAACTAATTGTAAGTTAGTACTTCTAAATAGTATGAGTAGACAATCTGTATTACCTGTTAATCTGCTTCCAGGAAAATAATGAGTCATTGTGAAATATTTTTTATACAAAAGAAGCTCAAAACTTAGATTTTTGGGAAAATAATTAGCCATTCCACTCTCTACTTTACATCCTGACTTTTGTCCTTTAGTCTGTTCGTAGTGTTTAGTTATACAACACTTGGATAGTACTGAGGAACTGACCTGACAAATGTTTATAATCCAGTGCATGAGACGTAGAGGAGGAGAATCAGAAGTTCAAGGTCAGCCTCAGCTATACAGCAAGTTCAAGGACAGGGAGGACTATGCTACACCCCATCTCAAAAGCAACAACAATCCTTTAGGCGGCATGCATGCATATTTCTAAGATATAATTTATTTTAATAAAAATTTTTAAAAATCCTTTAAGTGTATGCCTTTAACCCCAGGCAGAGCAGGCAGATCTCTTGAGTTCAAGGCCAGGCCTATAGAGGGGAAAAAACAACAAAAAAATCCTTTAAATAATCCTTAAAATATTGGAGTTTGTTTATTTTTAACCTTATTTTATTTTATGTATAGCAATATAATTTACATATTAAATAACACTATAAAATGACTTGATATACTTTTAAACATAAAAAAGAAAAATTACTTCAATCAGTGCTACAAAGAGAAACCCTGTATCAAAAAAAGAAAGAAAGAAAGAAAAGAAAAGAAAAATTTGCCCAATTTGCCAAATTTGCCCAATACTAAATGGTCAGTCCTGAAAACATACAAACTATAGTAGCATTATACAAACTGAGGAGGTTGTATCTACTTGTTCAGAACATAACAATTAATGAAAAAGAGGCCATGACTTTGAAAGAGAGCAAGGATGATTATATGGGAGAGTTTGGAGGGATGAAAGGGAGGGAGAAACTATGTCACTATTGCCTAGTATCAAAAAATAAAGGCATAATTTTTAAATAACTGTATAAAGATAAAACATTTAGATTAAAAGTGTCTTTAGTGACTACACATGTCTAGTCCTTGTCACATGAAAGGTCAATGGAAATAAAAGGAAAGCTCAGCTTTAACAAGCAATCTTGTTGGATTCTTTTGGAATTCAAAAATGGTTCTTGCTACTCCAACACGCAAAAGAAAATAAATTATATCCTCTTTTCTGAATGTCTTTTCTCTGTACACTACCCTTTTGTGAATAAGCAAAGCGATGGGCACTTTTTGCTTTCCAATGTAGGCAGGCATAAGAGCAGCATAGCGAGGGTTCTAAGGACAGCTCAGACCCACGAGGCAAAGTGGAGGTCTTCTCTTACAGGTTTCAGAATGACCAGGGAGATCCCATGTAGAGGACGAGTAACTCATAGTATGTACCTGCAGTCAGGTTATATCTTTGCCCCAGGCATCAGGCCCTTTAGTTGATGTGTGTGTCCAGCCTATGGGATGTGCCACTTGTAATGTCTGTTAACTTAGGATGCTTGATAAACTTCCTTTGGGCAGGTGAAAAAAGTCACAGTCACAGATGCCATTGCAGGATGCCTGTCATTTCCTTTACATCAACTATGAGAGTAGAGAGAAAGAAGACAGAATAGCCTAACCCAAGCCATACTGGCTCTAGATTGTCTCCATATTTCCTTACTCCCTTCACCCTACTTCATGGCCATCTGTTGGTTCTGAGAGCCATTCAGAGAGCACCATTCAGAGAGGCCAACGACAGACACAGATGACTTAACCAGCTCCTATGGCATTGTAAGAGCTTATGTCCACAATAAATTCCTCATTCTCCACCACCAGAGGCTCTCCTACCCTAATTGAACTCTGCTATGGAACTGGTAGTTAAAACTCAAGTACTTAATTTATTTTCTTTCAGTTTTATTTAGAGTACAGTCAATATAACTGTTATACAGTACAATTCCCTTTAATAAACATGTAGTATCATGTTCAAAATATAAAGACAGTAGATTGGAACTCCAAGGAAAGAGATGCTATATACATGAAGAAAAAGCAGAGGGAAGGAAGAGCTAGCCATGATGGTACACACCTTTAGTCCAAGCACTCAAGAGGCAAAGGACGGGAGATGATCTCTGTGAGTTCAAGGTCAATCTGGTCCATAGAGAGAGTTCCAGGCCAGCCAGGGTAACATGGTCAAAATCTTGTCTCAAAAAATAAAAATAGGCTATGTCAAAGAATAGATAACATTGTCACCATTCTCCTGCACCCTCTGCAGGGTGGAAATCATACACTATGCCATGTATAATAAATGTGATCTTGATGAATAATGAATGCGATAATGACACCCATATATATAATACTATCTACTTACAAACAGGATAGGAAATTGATATTTAATCCCTATACATGACCTTACATCCCTACACATTCTCTTACATCATCTCCACTTTTCTTGTTTCAAATATGCTACAACAAGGAACCTGGCATTCACAGACCTGCATTTGAGCTTAAAATTAATATAAATGGGTTTACCTGACTAGATATTGATATTTCTGAACCCAAATTTTCCTTTTTCTATACAGCTTTACGACAAAGAATGTCATAAAAGAAGCACATACATCCTGATCAAAAGGTAAACAGGAATCCCAGCACTTGGAAGGCAGAGGCAGGTGGATCTCTGTGAGTTCGAGACCAGCCTGGTCTACAAAGTGAGTTCCAGGACAGCCTCCAAAGCCACAGAGAAATCCTGTCTCAAAAAACAAAAACAAAAAAAAAGGTAAACAGGACAGGGTCCTGAAAGGTGCTGCACACTGGAGCTTCTGGCCCCATCAAGGAGTTAGAGTGTGCCATCTGTTACAGCCTGGATGTTAGATGTCTCCACAGGTTTCTGTGTCCAAATACTTGGTGCTCAGAGAGAAACACTGTCTAATGGGGTGGAGCCTGTCTACAGGAAGTGGGTCTCTGAGGTGGGAGTCAGAACTTGAAGTCTGCAGCTTGATCCAACTTCCTTTCCCATGAGCTTCCTGTTCCTCTAAGCAATTCACACTGCTGATGGCACAGCTAAGAGCCACGCCTGCTGGCTTCTTCCCAACACCTCCCACTATACCCTTAAACTAGGAACCAAAGTCAGCCTTTCCTCCCCTGATTGCTTCCTGTCAGACATAGGACCACAGCGGTGAGAAAACCAACTCATGCCTCATTGGTCTGACATGCAAATGAGTTTACCTACCAACCCAAGGGCTTCCTGCATCTCTTTCTCTAGGGGTATCATGGAGGTTTCAACTCATGAGTGTGATTATTAGTCATTTGTGACTAACTCAGGTTCTACTCCTCATCAATAACTTCATCAGCACTTTAACCCACTGTTGCACTCCCAGCTGGATGAGTGATTAGAAGAGAAGGCCTAGTCAGAAGAAACAAGTTATGATGGATGTGCCTCTGAAGAGTTATTTCCTGTCCAGCTTTCCTCCTCTCCACCTCCCTCCTTCCTGGCTTCTATGAAGCGGACGTCGTAGCTCTGCCATGATGTATGCCTTATCTCAGGCCCAAAGCAATGGAACCAGGTGACTATGGGTGAAAACTATGAACCAAGGTAGAGATTTTCTTCTTTAAATTGTTGTTCCAAGTGATTCTGTCACAGCAACAGAAACCTACTAACACAGTAATACAGTAATACATGCATATAATGGAACACTGTCGAGGGCATACTCAGAATGAACTACTATAGGTAACACCAGTAAACTTCAAAATCACCATGCTGATAGACACAAATAATACCTACTGTGTGATTTTATTTTTCATAAAATTCTAAAAATGCCAAGTAATTTTTAACAAACCAAGAAACCAGCTATTTGGGGCTGGAGAGATGGCTCAGTGGTTAAGAGCAGTGACTGCTCTTCCAGAGGACACAGGTCCTATTCCCAGCACCCACATGGCAGCTCACACCTGTCTGTAATTCCAGTTCAGTGGATTTGGTATCCTTAGGCCAATGCACATAAAGTTAAAGTATTAAAAAAGAAAGAGAGAAAGAAAGAAAGAAGAAAGAAACCAGCTATTCAGCGGGACCAGGATCATGAGAAGATGATCTGCAAAGGTATGAGTATGTCAGAGATGGAGGGCATACACTGCATCTGAATAAGAGTCTCACAAAAAACAAAACTGCTAAAACTTACTTTTTATTTAATTTAAAAACAGTCTTATTTTACATATAAATCCCAGTTCCCTCTACCTCCTATCCTCCCATGCCCCCCACCAACACCCTATCCCACACCCCCATCCACTCCCCAAGGAGGGTGAGGCCTCCCATGAGAGGCTATCAAAGTCTGTCACATCATTTGGGGCATGGCCTACCCGTTCCCCCATGTTTATAAGCTGAGGGATTATCCCTCCATAGAGAACGGGCTCCCCAAGTGCACTAGGGATAAATACTGGTTCCACTACCAGTGTCCCCATAGCCTCCCAACTGACACCCATGTTCCGGGAGCCTGGTTCAGTCCTATGCTAGTTTCCCAGGTATCAGATTCAGGTTCATGCACTCCCATTTGCTCAGGTTAACTGTTTCTGTGGGTTTCCCCAGCATGGTCTTGACCCCTTTGCTCATCAGTCCTCCCTCTCTACAACTGGATTCCAGGAGTTCAGCTCAGTGTTTAGCTGTGGGTCTCTGCTTCTGCTTCCATCAGCTACTGGGTAAAGGCTCTAGGGTGGTATTTAAGGTAGTCATCAGTCTCATTATAGAGAAAGGGCTTTTAAAGTAGCCTCTCCACTATTGCTTAGATTCTTAGTTGGGGTCATCCTTGTGGATCTCTGGACATTTCCCTAGTGCCAGATCTCTCTTTAAATCTATAATGGCTCCCTCTATTCAGGTATCTCTTTTCTTGTTCTCTTTCTCTATTCTTCCCTCGCCTTGATCTTCCTGATCCCTCATGTTCTCTTCTGCCCTTCCCCTTCCTCTTACCTCCCTCCTACAGCGTATACTTTCAATGAGTCCATTTTATTACGTATGAAATATACCTCAATAAAGGCTTTAATTAGAATTGCAACTCAGAATTCTGTGGAAGCAAACACTGATTAGTCATGTGTATGAGGAAACTGCCTGTGGTACTGGGGGTAAAAAAAATCAACCAAAGGATTTGGGGGAGAAACGGCGTCCTCAGATCCTAAAGGCCCAAGCAATGTTCCTGTTACCAGTAGCCAGAGGAGAAAAATCTCTTATTTCAAGAGAAACTTGGTTCAAAGAAGGAAAAAAAATTTTTTTGGTTTATCAAGACAGGGTTTCTCTGTGGCTTTGGAGGCTGTCCTGGAACTAGCTCTTATAGACCAGGCTGGTCTCAAACTCACAGAGACCTGCTTGCCTCTGCCTCCCTAGTGCTAGGATTAAAGGCGTGCGTCTCCAATGCCCGGCCAGAGAAGGAAAATTAACCCTGGACCAAATGCTGCTCCAGTTCTACCCAACAAAACTAAAAAGACCAGAACAAGTTCCCTGTACCAAATACCTACGCTGTGCTCCAGAAGAGGGTTGCGTGGTCTGGATAGAAGTAGAAAAAACATCAACATGATAATCAAATATCAATGGAACATGATAAAATTCCCAGCATCTAACTTCCAAGGGAAAGGATCTTGCATTCAAGGAAGTAGAACACATGACCTACAAGGAAGGAGTGATAGCAATCATTCCTGGGCCAGCAATTGCTCAGAGGGTATGAATACAGGTTACCAAGACGATAATGACCTGAGTTCAATCCCCAGGACCGTTGGTGGAAGGAAAGACACAGCTCACACAGGTTGTTCTCTGACCTCCGCCATGACACACACACACACTGTCACACACACATTTTTAAAAACTGAAACAGAGTTTGTGGATATAGCTCTATTGGCAGAGTACTGTCTTTCATGCATGAGGTCCTGGGTAGGATTTCCAGCACAAATAATAAAGAAAAGAAATTCAAGAATAGAAACTTTAAAGTGTTGAAGTGGCTACTCTCTGGGGCCTGCTAAAATGTAAAACAGTGTCTGCCAGGTAGATGTTGAAGAAGGCCTTGAACACCCACAGCTTCCTCCCCTACCCAGATTAGGCACAAACTATGTTCATAGCAACATTCATAATAGCCAGATCTTGGAAACAACCTAGATGCCCCTCAACTGAAGAATGGATAAAGAAAATGTAGTACATTTACACAATGGAGTACTCCTCAGTGATGACATCCTAAAATTCACAGGCAAATAGAACTAGAAAAAAAAAACATCCTGAGTGAGGTAACCCAAAACTAGAAAGATATAGTATGTACTCGCTCATAAATGGATACCAGACATAAAGCAAAAGATACCCAGCCTACAATCCACAATCCCAGAGAAGCTATAACCCTCTTCCAGAAACAAATGGAACCAAATGCAGAAACCCAGGGCCAAGCTCCTGGAGTGCAATCAAAATGAGGGAGGAATGATAATATGAACACAGGAGTTAAGACCATGTTGGGAAACACACAGAATCAGCTGATCCAAGTTAGTGAGAGATCACTGACTTGGGTCTAGCAAATGGGGAACCTGTGTAAGACCAAACTAGACTCCCTTAATATAGGTGACAATGGTGCGACAGAGACAATATATGAGGCCACTGGCAGTGGGTCCAAGATCTAACTCTAATGCACAAACTGACTTAGTGAAGTCCATTCTATATGGAGAGATACCTTGCCCAGCCTAGCCACAGGGGTGTAGGGGTAGAGAGGTGACTCAGTCCTGCCTCAATGATATGATAAGACAGACTTAGTAGACTTCCTAGGGGAGTCCTTACCTTCTCTAAGGAGCAGATGGGAGGTGGGGGAAGGGGGAGTAAGAAAAGAAGAGGGAAGGGGAACTGGGATTAGAATGTAAAAAATAATTCATTAAAATTTTTTTAATTTAAGAAAATAAATCAGAGCCAATACACAAAAAGGAGGTACAGATCTAAACAGAGAATTCTCAACAGAAGAATCTCAAATGGCCAAGATACACTTAAAGAAATGTTCAGCACCCCTAGGCATCGGGGAAACACAAGTCAAACTGACTCTGACATTCCATCTTACACCTGTCAGAATGGCTAGTATAAAAAACACAAGTGACATCTTATGCTGGAGAGGATGTGGAGAAAGGGGAACACTCCTCCACTGCTGGTGGGAATGCAAACTTGTACAGCTGCTTTGGAAATCAATATGGCAGCTTTTTAGAAAATTGGCACTCAATCTACCTCAAGACCCAGCTGTACTACTTTGGGGCATATAGCCAAAGAATGTTCCACCCTACCACAGGGACACTTACTCAGCTATGTTGACAGCAGCTTCATTCGTAATAGCCAGAACCTGAAAACAGCCTCAATGTCCCTCAACTGAAGAATGGATAAAGAAAATATGGTACATATACACAACGGAGTATTACTCAGCTGTTAAAAATAATGACATCATGAAATTTAAAGGCGAATGGAACTAGGAAAAAACCCAGACCCAATACTCAGCTGTTAAAAATAATGACATCATGAAATTTAAAGGCAAATGGAACTAGGAAAAAACCCAGACCCAAAAAGACAAGCATGGTATGTACTCACTTATAAATGGATATTAGTGGTAAAGGGTAATTATGCTATAGTCCACAGACCCATAGAGGCTAGGTAACAAGGAGGGCTCAAGGGGCAAGGGATGCAAGGGTCTCCTGGAGAAGGGAAAATAGAAGAGATTTTGTGTATGGACTGGAGACTGGTAGAGATGGGAACATGAGGGATCAGGCTGGGGATGAATAGAGGGGGAGAGTGCTAAAAGAGATGACTGGAAAGGGGGAACATTTCCAGGTCAGTAGAAACCTAGAACTGGGCAGTGGTGGTGCACGCCTTTAATCCCAGCACTTGGGACGCAGAGGCAGGTAGATCTCTGTGAGTTCGAGACCAGCCTGGTCTACAGAGTGAGTTCCAGGACAGCTAGGATACAAGGGAAACTCGGGAATCTACAAGGATGACCCCAGTTAAGACTCCTGACAGTGGTGGATGTATAGCCTTAACTGACCATCTCTTGTAACTGGGCAGGACTTCCAGTGGAGAGATTAGGACACCTACAGTGTGTTCTGCTTATGGGATGTGGGTGGCAGGAGTGAGGGATGGACTAAGGGTGGTATGGAGATTGTGGGAGCGGCCAGCCAATGACTGGTGCAGTCTCAGACCCATACCATGAGAGTGAGCCCATCCCTTACACTGCCTGGAGCTCCAGGACCCAGAGGCTGCATGGCCCAGAGACCTAAGATATAACCAAACATGATCAGAGAAAAAAGAAAGGCAACATAGTGATGTCTAATGATATTCTGGTATACTCATGGATTGATGCCTAGCCCAATAGTCATCAGAGAGGCATGACCCAGTAACTGGTGATAACAGATGCAGACCCACAGCCAAGCATTGGGATAACCTCAGAGAATCCTGCAGAAGAGAAGAAGAAAGGACTGTATGAGCCAGGGTTCAAAGCCATCACAAGGGAACCCACAGAAACAACTAACCTGGGTTTATAGGAGCCCATCTGAACTGACAGCCATTCCCCATTCTTAATCTACCACCTTCAACTCCTGTAAGACATTGCACTTTCTCAAGTCACTTTTACTCCCTTGAGATTCTTTCTCCCTCCCTACCTCTTGATGTTTCTGGACAGGGTTTCTGCCTCTGTTAAATCTTCTACTGGGATTAAAGGTGTGATCCACCACTGCTCTGCTGGAATTCTTATACTGGAGTCTTCATTCCAACATTTATCTCGCTGTTGTACCCAAGTCTCAATTGCTATTAGGCTGTCCCTCTGCCCATCTACACATCTGGGTTAAATAACTTTTCTCGGGGCTTGAATTCTTCAATGTTTCTTGAACGGCTGGTTAAGTGCGCTGGATGCTTAGACAAGATTCCTACACACTATCCTGCTGTAAAGCGCCATCTAGTGGCACAAGAAGGTAACTAGTTAGAGATTGCCTAATTTGTACTCCAGCTTGTAAAATTCTCCACTCAACCTGTGAGTGGAGACTCCACATAGGTCACATATTAGACATCCGCCATATCAGAAATTTACATCCTGATCCATACAGTAGCAAAACTACAGTTATGAAGTAGCAATGAAATAATTTTATGGTTGGAAGTCAGTACAACATGAGGTACAGGACTACAGGGCCACAGCATCAGGAAGGTTGAGAACCACAGTTGGGGGCGGGGAGCTGCAGTGTTCTACGTGAGTGTGTTATCTGAGGACAAACAGTTTTTGAAAGACTATGTCCTATGCTTTTGCCCACTCCTATTTTTTTTCCACTTTCCTCCCCATTTGTCACATTCTAAATCCCTGGCCCTTTTCTCCTTACAGCTGCATCCTGTAAGAATAGGCGGCCTTGCATTCGCAGTGCTCTGGCTCCTTAGAACATCCAGTTGTGCATGATCTCGGCGGGACAGTATTGCCCAATGGCCGACTGCGTTACAGAAGGTGAAGGGAACAGAACTCTTCCTGACTCAGCATGACCAGAGGCCAGGCATGGGACCAAAGCTCATGTGAGAAGAAGATGGCGCAGGGCTTCTGACACAGACAGCAGGAAAATCTGGAAGGTGCCATGCAGAGAGGGCAGGCTTTCCTCTCCTGATTTAAGAGAAGCCGGGTTCATAATGCCACCTTTACAGCTCCCTCCACTCCTGCCTGCCTGACCCTTGAAGTTTCCGCCACTCTGTAGCCTCTCCCACAGACTTCCCATAACTCCCTCAAATCCAAGTC
The DNA here is from genome assembly GCF_017639785.1 of Mesocricetus auratus. Lineage (NCBI taxonomy): Eukaryota > Metazoa > Chordata > Mammalia > Rodentia > Cricetidae > Mesocricetus > Mesocricetus auratus. The sequence continues at coordinate 108,351,896 of NW_024429182.1, read as the reverse complement.
AACATCTGTGACCCTGTTGCATACAAAGTTACGTAAACAGCTAAATGTCAGACTTGTGGGGCGGCATCAAAGGAGACAGGCTATCCACTCTCTCACATCATGGTCGGATTAAAGAGATCTATTTAAATCCTGCCTTAAATTAAGCAGGCAGCTCCAGCGAAAACCAGAGAAAGAACAAATGCCAATGGAAAGATTAGACTTGCCCTATGCAGATTAGATTGTGTGACTCTGGAATAGAAGTTAATCTACCTAATGGCACATAAAATCATTTACTTTATGAGAAAATCAGTTGCAATTGGAAAGGACTCCTCAGCTTGCCCCTGCTCACCCCCACCCCTACTCCACAAAATAGAAACAAAGTGGATAGGATATGTGTGCTCATGCACACGGCCAGTGGGTACACCGGGAAACAGAGTTTATGAGATACAAAGTGTCTGAAACCTTATTCTGGTGCCAAGAAGTGGCTTGCATAAAGGGGACAGGAGCAAGCTTTGTTCTTGAGATGTTGGACAACTTGGGTATGATGCAGTCCTACCTGACTCTCACACAAGGAGAAGGAGAGATCAGTTAAAGCCAAGCCGAATGCTGTTCTTCCCCTTGGACTCCAAATGACTTGGGAGAATTCAGCTGGCCCATCAGTAAAGAGCAGCTCTGGGCTCTATTAAGGACTAGCTAATATCCCAAGAAAAGAACTGGGAGCCATGAGATGGCTTAGTGAGTAAAGAATGCTTGCCACGAAAGCATGAGAACCAGATCCCCGGCACTCAAATAAAAAGCCAGGTATGGCCCAGAATAGCTGGAACTCTGGGGAGAGATAGGAAAATCACTGTAGCCTACTGACCAGCCAGCCTAGCTGAAAGGGTAACCTCCAGGGTCACTGAGAGACTTTACTGATCTCAAGGGAATAAGAAAGAGAATGATAGAGCAGGACACCCCACATTACTGCAGAAATTGGGATTCCCTTTGAGATTCTTAGTTCTGTTAATAAGAGAATTTGGAAACAGAGTCAGAAGGAAGTATGGTTTAAAAGAAAAACAGGGCAGACAAGCTCTTAATCTCAGCAGTTTTCAGGAGTTGAGAGACGGGAAAGAGAAAGCTATGCCCTTTGAACTAGGATCCTAAGTGCTGGCCTGTCTCCTGGCAGAACGCACTCAGGCAGTACCCCTGGCCAGCCCAGGTTTCCATGGCTGCTACTTCACTATGTAGTCTGCACGAAGGTGCAAAGGACCCTTTAAAAGAAAAAAAAAACCCCACTCACATCCACCCTCTTTCCCGCAGTTCCCCTGAAGGAGAGACAGGATCCTGTCTCCCTCTTCTCTTCTGTCCTCTCTCTGTTTCTGTGTCTCTTTACCTCCTTTCTCTTTCCTTCCCCCCTCCCTTCCCTTTCTAAAAGACTTCCCACTTAAGGGCGTGTTTGTCCCTTGCCCGCCAAGGAATCTGCCAAGGTTCACTTTGCGCTTTATCTTAACAGTTGGTATGTCTTAGCAATGGAGGCCAGCAAGCAGGTACACGGCAGAACAAAGGAGTGGGGGAGCTAAGGACAACTGAGAAAGTCCAGAGCAGGCCCAGGCTTTGGCCAATATCTGAAAAGAGACCGAAAGAAGGAAAAGGGAGGTTATGCTTTCCTGAAATTGACAGTCTGATAGGTGGACAGGCTCTGTGGTGACTCCACAGAGACTTCTGGGAAGGGTCTGTGTGTTATCTCATCAGGGAGACAATTAGTATTCCAAGATCCTTAGCACCTCCACAGGTAAATCAGCTTTCCTAGGGGGTGAACTCCCAGCCAGTTGATTGACAAACCCAACAGGATTAACTCTTTTTTGTTTTAAGTGTTCTGCCTGAATGTATCCCCGCAGGCCAGAAGGGGGCACCAGATCTCACTGCAGATAGTTATGAGTCACCAAGTGGTTGCTGGGAATTGAACTCAGGACCTCTGCAAGAACAGTCAGTGCTTTTAACCTCTGAGCCATTTCTCCAGTCCCCTGGGATTAACTCTTAGGGAAGGAGCATGTAATGTTTTAATCTTTGGAACTGATTAGAATGTCATGTTTCTATCCAAGGCAGGGATAACCCATTCTTTTGACCAGGAAGTCTGAGAAGTGACAAAGTTGATGTTGACCTGTTTAGTGTTACCAGGGAAATAGGTGGTAGGGTCCAAAACTAACCATGAGGGAGGCTCCATCCTCAATGGCTTCTAAGCCTGTTGGCCTGTTAACTGTCTCTGCCTTCCCAGTGCTGGGGCACAGGCAGACACTCCCACACCTGGAGCCTTCATTTCTTTTCTCTTTGCTGTCTTGACAAAAGCAACTTCAGCTGGGCGGTGGTAGATGGATCTCAGTGAGTTCAAGGCCAGCCTGGTCTACAAAGTGAGTTCTAGGACAGGCAGAACTGTTACACAGAGAACCCTGTCTCAAAAAAAAACAGAAGGAGGAGAAGAAAGAAGGAAGACAGGAAAAAAGGAAGGAAGGGAGGGAGGAAGGAAGGGATAGAAAGAAAAGGAAAGAAAGAAGGAAAGAAAAAGCTACTTCAAAGAACAGGCATTTATTTGAGCTCATGGTTTATGGTACAGTCCATCACAGCACAGAAGTCAAGGCAGGATCCTGGGAGCAGCTGCTCATATTATGTTGGCAGAGAAGAGAGCAATGACTTCATAATGCTGCTCAGCTCCCTTTATCCACTTACACAGTCCAGGAAGTGACAATACCCACTGTAGAAAGGTCTTCCCACCTCAGTCAAGGCAACCAAGATAATCTCCAAGATAAGCCCAAATGTCTGTCTCCCAGGCAATTCTAGATTCCATCAAATTGACAGCTGAGACATCCTAATTTTCACTTGGGTGCTAGGAATCAAACTCAGGTCCTCATGCTTGCAAGGCAAGCCCTTTACAGATACAGTCAACCCCCAGCCCCAGAATCAAAACCTGACATGGAAAGCTTACTAATGACACTTTCCTATGACCCCAGAAGATTGTCTGTGCTTTTAGCATCTTATATTCATTATATCAACATCTGTTTTCCACACCACAGGAGCTCACAGGAGAGAATTGTGTCTTGTTTATTTCTCCATGTTTGTCTCCATACCACCAAACCACAATGTCTGGCATATTAAACATAATCAAATGCATACTGAGCTTCTTTTAATAAGAGGTGACAGATGCTGTATCATACTATGTAAACAAGCATCACAAAAGATTTTGAATTCTTAGCTAGGCGGTGGTGGCATGTACCTTTAATTCCAGCACTCAGGAGGCAGATGAAGAGGAATGCCTGAGTTGGAGACCAGCCTGGTCTACAGAGCCAGTTCCAGGTTGGCCTGGATTAACCAGAGAAACCCGGTCTCAAAAGACAAAAGATAAATAAATAAATAAAAGTTTTAAAAATGAATTCTTGTTCTAGTCCTTTGCAATTTGCGATCATTTCAAGTGTAATTTCCAGGTCTCATTTCAGACCTTCCTAGGGGGTCCTTTGGCAATGTCTCTCCCACTGCTCCTCACAAATTTAATGTCTGTAATTACAGCACTGGCAGGATTGCTTGAATGTGGTTCTCCAGACTCTCTAAAGGCAATGTTTGCATTCCCTGCTCTTTTGCCAAAACTGCATCTGCTCCTGTTTACCTTCCCTCCTCTGCTGGCCATGTGGGAGGCCATGAACGCTATTAATTATAAAGGCGGGCATTTGTCCTCCGGCCTTCCCACGTGACATATGGAAAAGCAATTTTGGGGGGGGTTTGAGACAGGGTTTCTCTGTATTGTTTTGGAAGTCATCCTGGGACTCGCTCTGTAGACCAGGCTGGCCTGGAACTCACAGAGATCTGCCTGCCTCTGCCTCCCAAGTGCTGGGATTAAAGGCATGCACCACCAATGCCTGACTGGAAAAGCAATTATTTGAAGAACCCAGAACTGCTTTTTCTGTCTTGACCTGAGCTCTTCAGGAACAACCTAACTATGAGCATGCAGCTGCTTACCACGTCCTCTTACTGGCCTTGAGAACTCCAGGTTGCTATAACCAAAAGAATGAAGCAGATGAGTGAATAAACCCTAATAAAATTCCAATGAAAGATGAGACTAGACTAACACAAAACTTTTGTTACTATAAATAATAACTATTGTCACAAATCTATTTTTAAATGTTTAATTAGAAAACACACATATACAAATTTAGCGTCTTAACCATCCTAAGAGTAAAATACAATGGTGGTAGGTTTATTTACATTGTTCCCAACCAATGCCCAAAACTTTCTTTTAAAAAACTGAAATCACAGCTGTTAAACAGCTCCCATCTCCCCACCCCACACCTTGATAACTACCACTCCCCTTTCTGTTTCTATGACTGATACTAGATACTTCCGGGAAGTGGAACCTTTAGGTGTTTGTTTTGTAACTGGCTGGTGTCATTTGTGTTGTGTCACATGTGGAAAACTCTTTTGTTAAGGCCCACAAACCATCTGTCCATGCTAAAAAACAAACTTCTTTTTGTTTTTGTTTTGTTTTGTTTCCAAGACAGGGTTTCTCTATATAACAGTTCTGACTGTCCTGAAAAACTCCCTGTAGACTAGGCTGATCTCGAACTCACAGAGTTCTACCTGCCTCTGTCTCACCAGCGCTGGGATTAAAGGTGTGTGCCACCCCCTCCTGACACAAACTTATTTTTCACTTCAAAGACATTATTACCTAGTGTTTCTCAATCCTTTCACCACATAGGTCATTTTCTTTTAATTCTTCTCTTTCAAAGAGACTTTTAAAGAGCAGCTTTAGGTTCATAATAAAATTGAGCAGAAAGTATGGCAATTTCCCACTCATCTCCCACCCTCTAAGAGACACCAACATAACACTCCTCACTACACAGTGTCACATTTGTTATTACTGACAAACCTACACTACTCTTTTTGGCCTAAAGTTCAGTTTATATTAGGGTTCATTCATAGTGATTTGGACAAGTGCACAATGATGCACCCATCCATCAGATGAACATCCCTAATCTGAAAAGTCCCAAATCCAAGAGCTCTTGAAGGCTAGTGATAGTCCAAGTTTAAGATTTTGGAGCACTTAGGGTTTCAGACATTTAGATTAAGGGTGACTAGTCAGCAAAGCCTATGAGATAATTTTAAGATAAAAATAAAACCTCTGTCTGAGACACTTTAGGTCCTACACATTTCAGACAAGGGATGCTCACACTGTACTAATATATAGGAACTTAGATGCCCTAAAATCCTCTCTTCTGCCTACACGTTCCTTTCACATCCCCCTCCCCCAACACTTGACAACCTTCTCATTTCTCTATAGTTTTCCTTTTTTAGAATGTCTCACCTAGTTGCCTGTATCCAAGGTTCCTCCATGTCTTTTCGTAGCTTGACCGGTCGTTTCTTCTTAGTGATGAATAGCATTCCATCATAAAAGTATGTTTGGCTTTATGAAAAGCTGCATATTCCCTTGCAAGGAAGTTTTATTATTTTGCATTTCCAACAAGAGCTGCTTTGCCCCATGTTGCCATTAGCATTTGGTACTGGTATTTTAATTTTGGGGCATTTTAATAGGGTGCAGCAGTATCTCACTGTTGTTCTGATTTGCATTTCCTAGAACATGATATGGAACACTACTTAATGCTTATGTATGTTATATATATTTATGCATATATGTTATCCTTTTTGGAGAGGTGCCTGTTAAGGTATTTAGCTACCTTGGTTTGAAAATCAATTATTTTCTGTGATGAGAAAGTATCAGAGATACAAAAATTTAAGTGACTGAGATAACAAGATGGTAAAAATAAATCCCCAGCCAGGCTGAGGATGTAGCTGGGTGCTAGAGTCCTTGCCTGTGTGTGCAGTGCAGGATTATGGCAAGCTGCAAGCCCTCCACAATGAACTACATCTCTTGCACTTGCATCCTCTCAGGATGAGAAGGTTTTCTTCCCGTCTATATTAGTTAACTTTCTATTGCTGTGATAAAATGCCATGACCAAGGCAACTTATAAAAAGGAAGGGTTTATTTGGGTTTACAACTCAGAGGGACAAATCTGTCATGGTGGCAGAACAGCAGAGAGCATTAATCTTGAGTTGAAAGCATGACACAGAGAGCTAACTGGGAATGGTGCATGACTCTTAAAACCTCATAGACAGACAACTTGCTCCAGTCACGACGGCAATTTGCATGACTTTCAACACCGTTCAGAGACAGAGACATCTTGGTGAATTTTGGATGGCCTTGTTCATCCTGAAGCCTTCTCACTCAGGACAGAACATCTCCCTGGTAAAATCATGAAATGCCTGTGTCTGGTCTTCTAGGAGGCCTGTGATTGGCCCATTATTTAAGGCTTGTGAATAATGGACCTAGCTATATGTAGCAACTTATGTAACTTGTACACATGCATGGTATACTCCCCAACAGGCTATGTAAGCAATCTACCTCTTATGCTTTTCAGGTCAGTCCATAGAAGACTTCTTTCTGGTCTATTACCCTTAAGAATATCAGGCCCAAATAAAGGGCATCTTCCAAATGGCCTTGTAGTACCTCCTTATAGTCTTTATCACCATAGTGGTTTAGCTGGTTGCACAAAGAACAGAAGAGCTCCTGGTTTTAGTCTCAGGCCCATCCAGCAGCTGTAAGAAGGTAAAGTTTCCCAGATTAGCCAGTAGCAGAAATTAGACAGTTAAGACTACAGAAGGGGTTACAAAGAGCCAAAGAAAGGTAAGAGAGACTTACAAGCCCCAGTCACTGGAAGATGTCCTGATAACCACCATGGCTTAAGAGCTGAGTCTGAAATTCAAAACATGGGAGCTTTAAGACTAATTACAGGGTGCTAGCAGAGCTACTGGCACTCAGTCAGAACAGTGAGACTCAACTGTGCATCTAGAGCTGCTTGTGGTTTTGAAAATTGGAACAATAATCATCTATTTCTTAAGACCATGAGTCACAGCCTCTGGCCACTGGTAGGTCTAAGTATCTAGAGCTATAAGTCTCTGGATTTTCACACAAGTCAAAATGTCTGAAGGGTCAAAGGAAAATCTCAGTCAATATTTGCACTTAGCACACGAGAAAAAAAGTTAACAGCTATTTAACATCTCTTTCTTAGAGATTAAGTTTAAAGATTGTGTTGAAGCCACTTTAAAAATATTTTATGGCCAGACGGTGGTGGTACACACCTTTAATCCCAGCACATGGGAGACAGAAGCAGGTGGATCTCTGTGAGTTCAAGGCCAGCCTGATCTACAAAGCGAGTCCCAGGACAACCAGAGCTGTTACAGAGAAAAACCTTGTCTCAAAAAAATAAAAAACAAAAAAGAGAAATGTGTATTTGAAAAATTTTGCTAGCCATTTTAAATGAGACATAAACAGTATTTTCTGTATGCTCACAGCTGACACAGATACTCAATATGGACAGGTATCACTCATGGACCTAGAAAAAGGCTGTTAACTTCTGCTATTGGTACAAAGCAATCAACTTAAAAGGAGGAAGATTATTTTGTATCATAGTTTCAGGGCATCGGTATACAGCGGCTTGGCCCTGCTGCCCTGAGGCCTGAAGGATAGATATATCATCATAGAAGCACATGGTAAGTCTGTCTGCCTCATGGCAGTCAAGTAGCAAAGAGAGATGGGAAGAGAATAGAGTCCCACTTCAAAGTTATGCCCCAAAGAACTCTATGGCCTTCCGCTAGGCTCCAACGTTCCCACAGCACTACCGGTGACCATGCCTTAAGTACACAAGCTATTGAAGAACACTTAAGATCCTGTAAATGCTGGTTCTGGCTTCCAGTCTCTAGTAGTCTACTTGTTTTCTTGTACTTGCAACTCTGAGGGAAAAAAAAACTGTTAAAATCATCAAGAATTCTTTTATTTCTGTAGCTTCTATATTTTCCTGACTTTTGTGTACATATTTACTTCAGCAGCTGCCTTAGATTTAAAAAAAAAAACTTTTAGACACAATCCACATACACAAGTCACCATTTAAAGGATACAGTGTTTTTAATTTACTCAAAGCTGTGCCAGAAGCATCACAATGTGACTTTAGAACAAACATCCTTTTCTGTTTTGTAATTTTTATCTTTTTTAATTCTGCAATACATCCACCCTCCTCAAAGAAGTCTCATATTCAGGTTAATTCTATCTCCTAACCCACAACAGCACTAAGCAGCCACTAATGTTTTTGTCTCCAGATTCACCCTTTCTAGATACTTTATGCAAATTAAACCAGTGTGTGGTCTTTTAGGATTGACTTCCTTCACTTACCATGTTTTCAAGATTAGCCACCTCATAGCCATGTCTAGCTCGTCATTCCTTTTTATTACAAATAAAATATGCATGCCATTGTGGGAACATGGCACTGTAGCCAGTTTCAGCTGATGGACAACCAGGTTGGTCCCACTCTTTTATTTAGGCTACTAAGATTGTTACTGACATCTATGTTCTACTTTTTATAAGAATGTTTTTCTTTTTTAAAAAAGATTTATTTTTAATTATGTATGTGTATATAGGTATTTGCATATACCTACAGTGGCCAGAGTTGTCAGCTTCCCTGAAGCTGGAGTTACAGACAATAGTAAGCCACCCAATATGAGAGTGGGGAGTTTTGAGTCCTCCACAAGGACCATCTGAATTTTTAGCACTTAGCCATCTCTCCTGGGTACTTCCTTAATCAGCTTGGACTACTCTAAAGAAGTACATAGACTAAACAACCAAAAATAAATGATAATGTTCCCATTATTTTCTGTACCATTAGGAATTACTTATGTCAAAACTAGGTTTATGCATGCATCCTACACAAAAATCCATTTTGTGCATAAAATTTTTTATCATTCAGATAATTAACTTTCTTATCTTTCTTGTTTCCCTGTGGGAAACTATGCATTTCCAACATGCCAGGAGTATATGCTACATCTGAGATTTCTTGGAAATGAAAACTAACTTGCTTTGTTCACGCTATTGCAAGAGTAACCATCTACTGTGGAAGCCAAACAAACTAGTTTAATTGTATTGACCCAGAACTGTTATAGACAACTGCACAGACTTTGATGTCCTCTTACTAAGCCAAGGAAAAGTCTGTGTTAGATGACTTGTACCTCTACCAAACCATTGATTAGGCAAAACAGATTTAAGGAAAAAAAGATTATTTCTGTTTTATGTGTGTGAGTTTTGCCTACACATGTGGGTATACAACATGCATGTCTGATCTCCTACGGAGACAAAAGGTATCAGACCTCCTGAAATTGGAGTTAAAGATATGTGGCTACTATGTGAGTGCTAGGAATTGGATTCCCTGAAAGAGCAGTAAGTGCTCTGAACCACTACACCATCTCTCCAGCCCCAGAACAGATTTTGACTAGGTAAAACAAATCATTATATGACTAGGATAGTCATTTGAGCTTTGGGTCATAGTTTTGTAACCTACGGTCCTGGTCACACATATACTGGTAGAATAATCATTCTGTCAATTGAAATTGGTTTGGACTTTGTCAAGAAGTTGTTGTATAGCCACTGTCAAAGTACATGACTGAACAACAATCATTTATTAACAAGAAGGATTGAGCATAATCACTATACACAATCATAACCCAGTAACCTAGGCTTCTGGCTGAAGAAGGCCAGAGGAGAACTGAAAAAAAGTTATATACCATATGCAGAGTCATACCAAACACTGACAATGCAAGAAATTACCAAAGAGCAAGGTTGGGGGTGCAGTTAAACTAGATCCTTATCTCAACAAAAGACCACAAAGTGATCTCACAATAAGTCTGCACAGGTATGTATTTTCAAAGACACCGTTAATACATATCACTTAATTTCACCTTTTAAAGACCAAAAAACACTATATCATCAGTGAGCTATTTTCCAATATTTTAGAATTATCTACCAAAAGAGCACAAAATTAACTCAAGGCTCCAAAACTGTTCGGTTCCCTTCCTATATAGGGACCAGTGGCTCCTCTGCTGTACATGATCCTTCATTAAGTAAGCTTATATATCCAGCTTTGATTACATATGAGATCTTGGTGGTCTTCAACCAATGTGTTTCACCAGTACGAGTTCTTTTTAAATGAGACAAAAAGCTCTGTCTTCAAACGCAAAGGTACGGAGTCCTACATTCTACACACAACTGCCTACTAATGTTAACAGTGTTCAATAAAAGTTCACTGGTATAAACATAGAAATTTTATTAAATAAAAAACATACATCAATCTGCAGATATAAAAACTGACAACCAATCTTTCTTGATTGAAAAACAGCAAACTTGCTAATTTTAAGAAATACTCCCTGAAACCAAATGTGGTGGTATATCTCTGTAATGCCAGCACTCCAGAGGCAGCGGCTGGACGTTAGGAGCTCAAGGGCATTCTTAGCTACAGAGGGAGTTTTGAGACTAGCCTGGACCACATGAGATTGTCTCAAAAACAACACACACCCACACACCAGGGATGGGGTGGGGGGGAGAAAAACACCCTGAAGATAATTTTCCTGTCTTAAAACACATATCTAACGTGTTCATATCTGACATGCTTTTCTAAAGTTCCCCAATTATGAAATAGTTGACTTTAAAGTTTACTACTCTAAGCAGGACATGGTGGATCAAGCCTGTAATCAACTTAGCTACTGGCTGTCCTGAGCCACGTGAGACCCTTAAAACAAACCAAACAACAAAGTTAACTACACTAGCAAAGAACTGTGAGAATGAACAAAAAGGTTACACATGCAATGGTATTTCAAATACAACTACTGTGAGTAGGATTTATTTTAAGAAACGAATGACAGCCGATACAAAATGTTTGCCTCCAGGAAGTATTTTCACACTTATAAGGGAAAGGGCAATTAATATTGAACATTTTCCGTGTTCAATGTTTCTAATGTTTATAAGGGTTTTATGTCAGTTTCATAGTCACTAAGCAATTTTGAAAGGTAGGCTTCATGACCCCTTTGACTTCATGCTTTTAAATGACATGACAAATTATTTTATTCAAATTATGTTTTCCAAAAGAGAGGGTTCTGTGCTAGTCGTCTTTGAAAGTTTTCATACCTGGAAAAGAAAATTCAGATTTATATAAGAACATTTCAATCACAATTTCATAACCAAATAACTTTTATCAAAAATCATTTTATGTTATTTCAAAAAAACTATGAAAGGAACTCTGAAAGTTATCACTATAAAAAGCAAGAACAGTGACCTAAGGTGAGATGGGATTGACTCTTGAAGAGAGTGGCAATCACCTCAACCTCTGCAATTAGACAGATCCCATGTTAGAAATCACTGCAGAGACTGCAGATCCATGAAAAGGGTTTGCTCAAAGCTATAGCAGCATTGGGATAAAACACAAACCCATTTTATTCCGGGGCCCCTTGCTACAGCAAAGTACCACCTCCTACAAAGCTTCCTAAACAGCTCCACACTGGGACATTCAAAGTGAAAAGAAAGCTCTACAAAATATAGGAAGCCAGCGGAAAATATTTAATAGTCTTATGTTCAAGGTGCAGAGCAAGCCACATGATGCCAAGTGTGTTGACTTTCAATTATTTGTTAATGTTCTTGAGTTATATTTATTTTACTTGCAAGAGCATTCTGCCTGCATGCATGTATATGCACCATGTGTGTGAGTGATATCTACTGGGCCCAGGAGAGGACATCAGCTCCTTTGGAACTGGAGTTATAATCAGTTGTGGGTGCTGGGAAGTAAACCTAGATCCTCTATAAGAGTAGCCAGTGTTCTTAACCATTGGGTCATCTCTCCAGCCCCAGGGAGAAAACACTCTAATCTACTGTTCAACCATATATACATATTTCTAACTCAACATATATACAATGTATCATCGCATAGTGATCCCTAAAACACAGACAATTATCTTTCCCTGTCTTTATGAATTCCTAATGGATATTGTCTAATAGGATATTTAGGGTATGAAGTATTTCAAATCTGAACACTATAGAACATATACATATGTTGACATCTACAATAAAAGACTATGTTTACTTCTCAACGATGAAATACATTCATAGGCAAAATATATATATTTACTAAAGCCTTAATCCCAGAGACTGACACTGTCTCATACCATTTCAGAACCACATTTGCTGGGATGAACATTTCAGATGGATTTGGTGTCATCTGGGCCTGAGAGAGAGCAAATGATGAAGCAAAATTGTAGAAGTTGTCCAGCATCTTCTGTGTGAACTGAAAAGTTAATAATTGATGTTAGTGAATTACATTAAACATTCAGTTTAGACCTTAATACTTTTATTTAAAAATATTCCTTATTAACTTGGTTCTAAGGAATATAAGTTCTAAGACAGCTGGGTGTGGTGGCACACACTTTTAATATAAGCACTCAAGAAGCAGAGACACGGGCTGGAGAGATGGCTCAGAGGTTAAGAGCACTGGCTGCTCTTCAGAGGTCCTGAGTTCAATTCCCAGCAACCACATGGTGGCTCACAACCATCTGTAATGAGATCTGGTGCCCTCTTCTGGCCTACAGGCATACATGCAGGCAGAACATTATATAAATAAATAAATCTTTAAAAAAAATTAAAAAGAAGCAGAGACAGGTAGATTTCTGTCAGTTCCAGGCCACCTAGGTCTACCTAGTTTTGGGCTAGCCAGCAGTAAAGAGACAGGGTATCTGAGTAAGATCTAAGACAATCTAGTGAGGAAAGTTTAGGGTAGTCATAAGATGATACTGGTCCGCAGGAGTAAAGGGAAAATCTTCCTCTTTCGTCTCAGTGTCTGCACACCCCTCTAATACCACTCTCCTCCAATCACCATATTTTCTCATGTAAGGTCTGTCTTAACAGAAACATAAAAGCTTAACTATCATTAGAAAAGCTACAGCCAGCCGGCAGTGGTGGTGCATGCCTTTAATCCCAGTACTCAGGAGGCAAAGGCAAGTGGATCTCTGTGAATCCGAGGCCAGCCTGGTCTATAAGAGCTAGTTCCAGGACAGCCTCCAAAGCCACAGAGAAACCCTGTCTTGGGGGGGGGGGTACAAAACAAAGTTTTCACGCTGGGCAGTGGTGGCACATGCCTTTAATCCCAGCACTCTGGAGGCAGAAGCAGGAGGATCTCTGTGAGTCTGAGGCCAACCTGGTCTATAGAGAGAGTTCCAGGTCAGCCAAGGCTACATTGAGAAACCCTGTCTCAAAACACAAACAAATAAAAAAGAAACAAAGCTCACAGCAACCACCAAGACTAAAAGGTAACCAAGTCTCCCCATAATTAAATACATAAATTCAATGCTACTGTCAACAAAATTCTAATGAACTTTTTCATACCCTGACAAGGTGATACTGTCTGGAACTGAACAAAGTGATTAAAATGATTAGTAACAACACCTAGTGCTATTATGATGACGAGAAGGAACTTGGACTATTAGACATTAACACTTCACTAGCAGCTGGTCAGTGGTGGCATACAACTTTAATCCCAACACTAAGGAAGCACAGTTAAGTAGATCTCTGTGGTCCAAAGCCAACCTAATCTACATAGTGAGTTCCAGGTCAGCCAGGACTACATAGTGAGACCTTATTTCAAAACAACAAAAAAAGAAAGTAAAAATTTCTGCAAAGAGGCAGACAACTAAACTAACTGAAGGAAAAGAGTAAAAATATACCTGAGTTTATGTGACATAATACAGGACAAAGGTGTTATTACTCTGGTGGGTCTAATTTATTAAAACAACAATAATTTCCTGGAGGTAGGGCAGGAAAAATAAAAAATAAAGGAATTCAACACAGAAGAGGAATAAAGGAATTTCTATACCAATTGTAAAAGAAAACAATCCAAACAGATTACATAAGAGACTCAATCACCATAGGGAAAAGAATCTTTAAAGGAAAGAGCAGAGATTTTGAAGAGGAATGGCTCCAGAAGAATGTCAAGTGGTCTGGTTTCTACTTGCAGACTCTGGGCACAAATAAGAACTGAAACAAAAAATGTATGCGAAATGCAAAAATGTATGCGAAAGACAAAGGAGGGAGTAACCCAGAAATTAGTAGACATGAGAGAATATAAAAAAAATCAGAATGGGGTGGTGGTAAGGGAGACTGGACTCTTTAAAAGTCTACAAGGACAGGTATTCCTTTATTTTGTCTACCTTTTTGTATCTATTTGTACTTAAAAAATGTTTGACACTAAGTACAAAATAAAAATCTGTGGAATACCTAACTTATTCTCTGTACTTTATATACTTAAAATATTTTAAAATAAAATGTTCAATGAGTACAAGTGCTTTATTTAAAACCTCAAAAACTTTATGAACTCACAGAAACAGACAGGAGAATGGTGGCTGTCAAGAGTTAGGGGACATGGGAAGGTGTTGGTCAAAGCACACGAAGTTTATGGTTTTTTTTTTAAATAATTATTTATTTTGTGTGCATTGGTGTTTGCCTGCTTGTATGTATGTCTGTGTGAGGATGCCAGATCCCCTGGAACTTGAATTACAGACAGTTGTGAGCTGCCATGTGGATGCTGATTGAACCTGGGTCCTCTGTAAGAACAACCAGTGCTCTTTACCTGAGACATCGCTCCTGATCGAATACAAAGTTCATGTACAAAAGATAATACATTGAAAGTACACTTGAAATCTGTTAAGACATCAGCTCTTAAGCATGCTTTTATACAAGGAAGAATGCAACATCACAGACATGTTACCTAGCTTTAGTTACTTCACAAAGTAGACATATCAAAACATTATCTTAAACACCATAAAGATACACAAATTTGTCACTATACCATAATGGGGGAGAGGGCAGAAAAGGGGATGGAATATGTATGCATTACCTGCGTGAATGAGTCAACTGAGGACACAGCAGCACTGCCCACAGGAGTCTGCTGAGCCAGGCTGTCCAACAATTCCACCGAAATGCCAATCTGAGCAACAGATGGAGTTCGCACAATATTCATGGCTCCAAATGGGTGTTGGCTTCCTTCTCCTGAAAGAAATTTACAGGTGCTACAAATTTCAAACTATCTTGAGGACTTCTCCCTGATTTTACACATTAAGAAGTATTAAGCTTTTCTTTATGATGCTGGTAACTGAGGGATGTCTCACTTCAGTGTTCCTGTTCTGCTATTTATGACATCTGCTTTGGACCAAAAGGCCTGCTGCCCACTTCAGGCCTCAGTGTATAACTCTACTGATACAGCTCATCTGAAAGGAAATTCATGCTAGCTGTCCTTTAATATGAACATCCTGCTCTCTCTAACACAAGTCTCCCCAGAAAAAGTCACACAATAACACGGAATCAATATATGCACCTTACAGATCTCATCACCACACACTGAAGAAGGAAATAAATCTCATAAACCAGATCTCTAGCAGGTTCCGTTTATGGCCACATCCTCTTCTTTTTGTGTACATGCACTGTTAAATGCAATACTTCAAAGCTGGAACTCTGAAACCTTCAGTGGCTCAGAATTTGTTGAAGATCATTTTCTCTAGCCAAAATATGCCAACCATTCTCATTTTTTACATTTATAAACTTTATTAAGAATGACCAACTATGGGGTCAGTGAGATGGCTCAGCAGGTAAAGGTGCTTGCTGCTAAGACTGACGATCTGAGTTTGATTCCTGGGACCAACATGGTGGAAGAAAAGAACCAAGCGCTTCATTGTCCTCTGACTTCCACATGTATCCTGTGGATTACTTGCACAGACAATAAATACTTAAAATTAAGAGAACCAGCAAGGTAGCTCAGAGGGTGAAGGCACCTGCCACCAAGAACACCTGAGTTCTGTCTTCAGAATCCTCAAAGTTAAAGGGAAACAATGACACCTCCAAGTTGTCCTCCTACATGCTGTGCCACACACACACACTAACATCTAATATAAAAAGAAAATTAAATAGCTCCTCAAGAATGACCAATTTATGATAGTTACTCTGTCAACTTGACAAGCAAGAGACAACCATGCATGCTTGTGAGGGATTACATAGATGGGGCTAACTAAGATGGGAAGACCCTTGATTCAAGTTTTCCTCCTGTTGTGATAAAACACTCTGACCAAAAGCAACTTAGAGAAGGAAAGGAAAATTTATTTGCCTTACACTTTTAGGTTACAGTCCATCATCAAGGGATGTTAGGGCAGGAACTCAAAACAGAGCTGGGAGCAGAAACCATGGAGAAACACTGTTTGCCTATTTGCTCTCAGGCTCATACTTAGCTACCATTCTTACACGGCCAGGAACCACATGCCTCAGGAATCGTGCTCCACAGTGGGGTAGGCACTTCTGTACCAACTAATAATCAACACAACCCCTCACAGACATGTCCAACATTAACTTGATCTAGAAGCTTAACAATTGAGAAGACTCCTCTTGGATGGCTGTAAGCTATATCAAACTGAAAATATTTACAGCTAAACGGGCACCCATCCTGCATGTGGCGGGATTACTCAATGGGCTGGAGTCCTGGACAGAATAAAAAGAGCTGAGCACAAGCATTCATCGCTTTCTTTTTTTTTTTTTTAAGATTTATTGATTATACATACAGTATTCTGCCTGCATGTATGTCTGCAGGCCAGAAGAGGGAACCAGATCTCATTATAGATGGTTGTGAGCCACCATGTGGTTGCTGGGAATTGAACTCAGAACCTTTGGAAGAGCAGTCAATGCTCTTAACTCTGAGCCATCTCTCCAGCCCCCATCGCTTTCTTCTTGACTCCATACAATTTGACTAGTCATTCCTGCTGTCCTAACTTCCAGGAATGTTAACCTTTCCTTCCTTAGGTCACTTTGCTCAGGTGTTTTGTCATAGCAAGGGAACAAGTAACTAATACAGCCACCCAACAATTTTTTTTCACATTTGTATATTTCTATTTTTTTTTCTTTCCGAGACAGGGTTTCTTTGTGGCTTTGGAAGCTGTCCTGGAACTAGCTCTCGTAGACCAGGCTGGTCTCTAACTCACAGAGATCCGCCTGCCTCTGCCTCCCAAGTGCTGGGATTAAAGGCGTGCACCACCACTGCCCAGCACGTTTGTATATTTCATTTCAATTACCTTTGCACATAAAACCACATTCAGGATCTGCATATATTTCTGCCACATATTCAGTATATTACCAAATACTGTGTGATAAGTTCTTTTTATATGACTGGTAAAATACTATACTTCCTTTTGGTCCTTAGAAACAGTTCAGAGGTCAATACTTACTTGGGGAAACTCATTTGAGGAGAAGATCATCTAAAGACTCAGGATCTAAGATTTTTGCTAATATTATCAACTTCACTCTCATTCTAGAATGTATTTCTTTTATCTGTCCTTGCATTTGTCTAGCCATGAAACTTCTCATCTATTTCTTTCTTTTTATCATTATGAAGAAAGCTTGAAAAGTGTGAATTTCACATTCTGTTTAATAAAAGCCAGCCATGAAGATTGTGTCATGTCTCCAGTCTCCTTTTATATTTCCTTTAAAGACAGCATAATTACGACTGGGCATAATGGCATATGGCTTTAATCCCAGCACATGGGGCAAAGAGGTAGATGGATCTCTATGAGTTTGAGGCCAACCTGGCCTGTATAGTGAGTTCCAGGACAGCCAGGGCTACATAGAGAGACTCTGTCTTAAAACCAAAAGGAAGGAAGGAAGGAAGGAAGGAAGGAAGGAAGGAAGGAAGGAAGGAAGGAAGGAAGGAAGGAAGGAAGGAAAGATTACACATCAAAAAATTGCTCTATGAAGATTACATGTCAGCAAACCTGGCTCACATTCCATTTTTGTATGACCTGGGAGCTAAGAATACAGCTTAAATGTTTAAAGACGTTTAAAGAAAAATATGCCATAGAGATCACCTGTGGTCTAGAAAGACTAAAATATTTACTATGTGACCCTTTACAGAAAAGCTAGCTAACCTCTGCCATGAGCAATTGCATCATTCCTTCTTCTTTCTTACTATATTTCAACCCTTTTAGGATAGTTAAAAGTAAGTGATGAGTTGAAAGTAAAATAATTTCTTGATTGAATGCCATAGTGTATGAGATACTGGAATAGTAAATATAGCCTCAAATACATCTTAGATTTTTAAAATGACCTACTGGACTTCTGTAATTTCCAAGATAAAAATAGGCTTCTACTCTATTCAAAAAAATATGTAAGTAAAGGGTTTGAGGAGATGGCTCAGTCGGGTAATTGCTTACCTAATGAGGACCTGAATTTAATCCCCAGCATGCACATAAAAAGCTATGTATGGTGGTTCGCATATGTAATCCCAGCACTGGCCAGCCAACCTATCCTACTTGGCAAGACCCAGGTCCCAGTGAGAGCCTGTCTCAAAAACCAAAGTGGACTTCTCCTAGGAACAATACCGAAAGTTGTATATGTAAAAGTTCCCTCCATTCTTTGAAAGATGTCTACAAAATAAAATCATGAAATATAATTCATCTAATTAAGTGCGTAAGAGAAAAACTAAAAAGCTACAAGCCCACTATTTCAGATACTGTATGTACACGTAGCAGCCAAAGAACTGAAAATTCTTACAGCAAAGGAAGTAGTTGCCACACAGTAACATCTGAATATGACAACGTATGCTGCAAAGTTACATGAAAACATCTTAACAGCATTCTCAGTATTGAACAGAAAGATTAGAAATCAAATGTATATTTTATGTATTAATATATCTGTCATATATTAATATATAAAATATATCTTTTACACATTAATATGTGAAATATATACTTAAAATAT
This sequence comes from Mesocricetus auratus, assembly GCF_017639785.1. Lineage (NCBI taxonomy): Eukaryota > Metazoa > Chordata > Mammalia > Rodentia > Cricetidae > Mesocricetus > Mesocricetus auratus. Next base: position 108,333,247 of record NW_024429182.1, on the reverse strand, counting down.
CTTTGCTTTGTATTATTAACAGGGAAAACAAGCATGAAAATTCATTTTTCACTAACAGTTTCAAAATGTACATTTTAAAACTTTAGTCAGTAAATGCATTAACTTACCTAATGATATCATATTTGATGTTTAACATATCTGAATTTGGATATTTCAAATATACAGAAATATCTAAACTCTACCAAGTTAGAAGATACTAATAGTTCTTACTCTCATCAAGTTTAAACTCTTAACTGAGGCAATACTGTCACTTAGCTATTCTGAACAAGTTTCATTATCTGGGTGATTTCTGGTTTTATTTTTGGAGACAACATTTCATGTAGCCAAGGCTGGCCTTAAACTGTTGATCCTCAATATGCTGAGATTAAGGTGGTGAAGCGATACCACCATATTCAGTTAATCTGGTGATTTCTAATATCTCTTCTAGCACTGGCATTTCACAATTCTATGAGAACAAAATAACAATTTACTGAGCACCAAATGGGCCACTTTACATATCTTATGTCTAATGTATTTTCCATATCTTCTATCTTATCCTTTCATTTTGCATACATTACATTTAATGCTTGCAAAACAACTTGCACTGTAGTTATTATTTCCATTTTATGTGAGTTCTCTACAGTAAAACATCTTGGTGGAAAGCACACACCTAGAGCTAGGTCCCATCTACTTCTATGGTTGAGGCAGGAAGATTCCTTGAGCCCCGAGTTTTGAGACTAGTTTGGGCAGCGTAGCAAGACCCCTTGGCGCTTGGGCATGGTAGTGTGCACCTGTAATCCTAGCCCTAGGAAGGTAGAAGCAGGAGTTTAAGTCCATCTTTAGCTACTTAGGAAGTTTGAGGCCAACCTGTGCTACAAAAGACCATCTCTCAAAAACAACCAACAAAAACTATGAAACTGGAGATATGGCTCATGAACTAGACCTAGGGCTGTATGCACCTAATAACCTCAACAGGGGGTTATGGGACACAACATGCAGATCCCTGAAGCTCTCTAGCAGATGGTTTTCAAGTTCGTTAAGAGACCCTGTCTCTCAAGAATAAGACAGAGAGTGAAAAATCCCAAGTCCTGCTCTGGCCTCACATGTATGAGCACAGGAAAATACATACAGGCCCCATACATACATTCACTGGAGCGTGCGCATGTGCACACACACACATACACACACACACACACACACACAAACACACACACACACACACAAAGGAGGAGGGGACAAAAACAGAGCCAGCCCATGGTGAAAAAAAAGAATGCATACCCATAACAAGCACCACTGAGGAACAAAACAGAGAAGCCCAGCTCCAAAGTCACAGTCCATTCCAGCTCATTATTCTACCCATTTCCATCATATTCTTTGGTAAGCACTCTAAGTCATTGTTTAATCCTTACTCACAATGAAACCACTCAGTTATCTGAGTGGGGAAGTGTGGGAGGGCACAAGGTCCCATTCCGACTCACCAACGCCCTCTCACCATGAACACAGACTCATAGTGGCCTCTTGAGTTGGTTTCTGACAAACTTGACAAACCCAACATAATTTTAAAACAAAGCTACAGTTCATGTAAGTGTTCCTTCTGGAAACTGAACTGATCGAGAGACCATTTACACCACATATAGGAAAAGCTAAGAACAGTTGTTAAAATACAGCAGCAAGCTCAAAAGGAAGAGTAGAATTATGTAATGAAGCAATCACAGCCAGGTTTGATGGCGAACACCTTTAATCCCAGCGCTAGGCAGCGGCAGATGAATCGGAGAGCTGGAGACCAGCCAGGGCTACATAAAACAACCAGGTCTCAAAAAACTGAGAGGAAAAAAAGAAAGGGGAGGAGGAGGGAGAGGAGATAAAGAAAAGTCAAAGTCAAACGAAGATTTATAAAAATTTTCAGCCTTTTTCATAGGTATTTTTATCTTATTGTTATGAAAGGCAAAAGGAAATTAAGCAATTGTACCAGATCAGAGACTAGAGGTGTAACAGATATGCAATGCATGATCCTGCTTGGATCTTAGATGAAGACTGATGGAACAATTACAAAAGGCATTTTGAGGACAAATGACAAAACTAATACAGACTGCAAATTAGGTGAGAGTACTCTGCATTAATGTTGAACATGACTATATTATGTTTCTACAGGCAAGATTATGCCATGAACCTACAAAATATAAGCTCACACATTCAGGAGTAAAGAAGAAAAGCAAATGTGTGTAGGACCAGTGAAATGGCTCAACAGGTAAATGCACTAGACTCCACACCTGACAAACTGAGTTCAATCCCTGGGATCTCCATGGTGGAAGGAGAAGCAGTCCCTGGCTTCCACATATGCAGCATGGCACACACACGCATGCATCAAACACACACAAATATATCCAATCTGTATCTAGATAATGACAAATATGGCAAAAATGATAATGTGGGGAAAGAATAAGGAGTCTTTGTACAACTCTTATATTCTCCACTAATTTCCTTATTCAAAATAAAGTCTAAAATCTCTGATGCAGGATTAGGGAATGTAACTCATTAGGAATGAGAGCTTGTCTTACATTCATTTCACACACACACATATCCCTAATATAAAAAAAATTATAAATGAGGTTTTTAAGATTTGTTTATTTATATGTGTATGTGTGAGTGCCTACATGTATGTGTACCATATACGTACATGGAGCCCATGGAGACCAGAGCAGAGCATCATATCTTCTGGAACTAGAGTTAAAGACAAATTGGGAGCTGCCAGTGGGTGCTGGGAACTGAACCCAGGTTCTCTGCCAGATCAGTAAGTACTGAGCCATCTCTCCAGCCTCTAGAACTGATATTTTAAAAACTTGAATTTCAGACTAATAGTATCTCACCATCAGGCTTTGGTCAAAACAGTATAAAGGAAACTCAACTACAAGGTACCTAGTTTACTCTGAAGGCTTGGAACACAAAATATAATCCTTTTAATAACAAGGTTTGTAGTTTATAAAACCCTACTACAGTACTTACTCATATCTATTTTTCTCTTATGCCACAATTTGAGCAACTATTTCTTATTATTTTATTAAGTATAACATATTAAAAGTGCTGCAAACACAATGAAAACTTTGTCAAACTCTATGTAAGTGTTTTCATATCTGACCTAAGGTCCTACTCCCCCACCTGCTCTTCCAATCTTGGTCTCTTCTGTTTCCCATTCTCCATATAATTCTCCACTGCAGATGTCACTGGAATGCTCCCTGACTGAGGCATTGCGCTATTTCCTCCTTGTCTCTTGAAACACTTTACAAATAGTTAACCTACAGAGAAAAGGAAGGTTTGAAATTGAACTTTGTGTGTATGAACGGGTATGTGCATGTGGCTTCAACAAACTCTTCAAATAATATATGAACTCTGCAAACATTTATCTTTGACAGACAAATGCACATAAATATGCATACATTATTGATATAGTTTTCTCTTTGGCAAGAGAAACTGCTTTCTATTTCTAAATTCAGAATCAAAATTTTAACTCATAATTTTAAAAATATGATACTCATATTCCTGATTTATCACAACACAAAACTTAACGTTATTCACAACTATTACAGGTTTTAACAGATGTTCAACTTGAATCAATTTTCAGCTGACTCTCTGAATGCTGAAAGCAATATCAAGTTTTCTGAAGATTCTTAAAATTAATACCACAAAGGACAGATACCACTTATGGGCTCAGATATGGCACTTAAAGAAACAAGTGAAAAAGCAAACGTCAGTGCTAATATAAAACTTGAGATACACTAGTTATATGTGGAAATGGATTGAGTTCATAGAGTACCTTTTATGTTAATGAGATAGCTATACAACACAAGGCTATGGCCAGTAAAAGAACTTGAGAAAATTAAAGATACTGTCCACTAAGAAAATTCTCAGGACACATTGGCTGTCATAGGCCAAATTAAATTAAAACAAAAGTAAGTAAATAGCCTTTTTGCCTGTTATTTGACTATGAAAAAAATGTGAAATTCTAAGCTTTGGAGAAAATAGGCAGAATATCTTAATAGTGCACCTGGCTTCCCATCACCTGAAGCCTTGATGCCTATCAACAACACAAGTGATGATCAGGTATGGTAGCACATGCCTTTAATACCAGAGAGGCAGAGGCAGGTGGGTCTCTGTGAGTTCAAGGTCAAGCTGGTCTAATAGTTCTAAGACTATGTAAGCCAAAGCTATGTAGAGAGGCCCTGTCTCAAAACATAAAACAAAACAAACAAAAAGCCCACCAGTGTTAAACTTTAGTATAAAAATAGTAAGAATTTATACAAATATTTTTAATTCAAAATAATCAAAATTATTTTTGCCCTAAATTTGTCAGTATATTCAGAATTTTACTAAATGAACCACTAAGCAAGGAAAACCGGAGATATTATAAAAGTTACCAAATTTAACTTCACAGCTGTCAACATATATAGATTTTACTTCTATAGTATTAATTCATGAAATGTTATAAAAAGTGAATAACCTCTAGGAAAAACTAAAAAAAGGTAAAGAAATACACCTTACAGACAAGCTTTAAAATTCAATTGAAAAGAATGTCAAAGACAGAAGAAAATAAATAAAAATAAAAATGTTAAAGCAAAGCACATAAGTACCAACTCTGAGCTGACCTAAATACCATATTAGAGAGCTGGTGGTTGTAAGAATAATTACAGGGGCTGGAGAGATGGCTCAGAGGTTAAGAACACTGGCTGTTCTTCCAGAGGTCTGAGTTCAAATCTCAGCACCCACATGGTGGTTCACAGCCATCCATAATGAGATCTGGTGCCCTCTTCTGGCCTGCAGGCATACATGTAGACAGAACACTGCATACAAAATAAATTTTTGGAAAAAAAAAAGAATTTCAGCAACAGTGCCTCAATGGGCTTGGTTAGCTTTGCTCAACCTAATCAAGTGGAAGACTCAGGGCTTGAAGAAGTATCTCAAAGGTTACAAAATAGGAATCTATCACAAACCCATGAACTTTCAGATTTTAATACTACATTTCCTGTGAGACTATCTAGCATGTAGAAACTTAAGAATTCTAACACTTGAGGTTAAGCGCACTGACTGTTCTTCCAAAGGACCCTGGTCCAATTCCCATCACTGACATGGCAGCTCACAACTGTCTGTAACTCCAGTTTCAGTGAATGTGACACTCTTATATACATTCAGGCCAAGACAAATGCATATAGAACAAGTCTAATTTTAACATCCAATGTTAAAATGTTCAGGGTCTCTAAATATTTAAGTTGCATATTACTTACAATTTCTTTTTAGTGAATAAAATCATTAACAGCCATGTTAAAATGGAAATATGGAGAAACTATTTTTAAATAACTTGCTCATTATCAAAATGAAAACAATGATTAAGTATTACTCATTAGATTCTGAAGGTATCATTAAGTAGCCCTAGCATTAAAAATATGAGCCACCACACTGAACACAACAGACATTTTAGTCTAACTTCAAAAGGAGAAAATGAGGACATTATATCATTATCCCTAAAATTTCAATTACAGTGATTGAATTAGCTTAACTTATTATTTTACTAAATTTTCTCAGGCTGAATGAAAATAAAGCAGTAAGAAAGCGTAAGAAATGCGCCAGTTCATGATTGTTGAGTGTCTCCCTTTGACAGTTCCTCTAAGTAATGACACCAAGATCACCAGGGACAAACTCTTGGGTCTGGTTATGATGAGGAACAAGCATTGCTGCTCGTTTGCCTGCCATCAGCTCTTGCTGCCATCTTCAGTGCCACTAGAACCCAGATCCCTCAGTCTTCCAATGGAACTGAAGAAGACCAGTCTCCAAACCCTCCAGACCTTCAGCAGATCAGAACTGCTGAGACATCCAGCTCCACGACCTGAGAAGTTGCCAGGTTCTTGAACTCTCCAGCCTGAAGACAGCCATTGTTGGATCTCTTAGCCCCGTTGGATAAGCCAATCTAATAAGCCTTTTGTAGCATATATTCATTCTACTGGGTTGGATCCTCTCAAGAGCCTCTTTTTTTTTTATATTTTATTTTCCAGTTTAAATTTAGATAAGAAACGAGGTTGCTTCACAAGTCAGTTCCAGGTCCCTCTCCCATTCCCTCCCCTCCTCCCGTGCCCTCCCCCCAGCCCCCCCCCCGTTATCCCCTCATTCCCCCAGGGAGAGTGAGGCCCTCCTCTCAAGAGCCTCTTAAGTGTCACAAGAAAAAAGGGAATGTGGCTAAAGACAAAGCAAAATGGACAAGATAGGGCACTTTCACTGCTTCCTGAAGGGACAGTGAAACCCACTATAAGCCATGCATCCTTGCTCCCCAATCCATTGTTCCTCCTCCTCTACTGCTTGTTACTACAAATACAGACCAAATGATCTTTCCATCATTTTCCAACTAAGGTTCTATTGTTTAAAAAACACTATAAAATACCCGTTTCCAGCAGAGCAGTGATGGTGCATGCCTTCGATTTCAGTCCACAAGAGGCAGACGCAGATGGATATCTGTGAGTTCGAGGACAGCCTGGTCTACAAAGCAAGTTCCAAGACAGCCAGAACTGCTAGGCAAGCCGGGCTATGGTGGCCCATGCCTTTAATCCCAGCACTCAGAAGGCAGAGGCAGGCAGATCTCTGTGAGTTCGAGACCAGCCTGGTCTACAAGAGCTAATTCCAGGACAGTCTCCAAAGCCACAGAGAAACCCTGTCTTGAAAAACAATAAAAACAGAACTGTTAGGCAAAGAAACCCTATCTAGGGAAAAAAAAAACTATTTCCATATTATTTCTATCTTTTTAAACTAAATACAGTCCAGTAAAACCCTATATAGGAAAAAAACTATTTCCATATATTTCTATCTTATTAAACTAAATAAATACAGTCCAGTAAGATGGTTCAATAGGTAAAGGTTCCTGCTATCAGGCTGACAACCCAAGTTTCATAAATTGTATCCACATGGTGAAGGAACCAAATCCCAAAAGTTGCCCTCTGACCTCTGCACCTTTGTACCTACACACATACACTTACATTAAAATTTAAGTTAATAAATACTAATGTATGTCTATATTTTACTTTAAAAAAAAAAACAGGAAGAATCCCAAAAAAGTAACAAGTGAATGAGCTCAATGACAGGACAATTTGCTCTTGGCTGTCTTTTAAACACATTGTGCTGTTACTACTAGATATCTATTTACCAAGAATTGAAAAAAAAGATTTTCAAAACATACCTTGTACTAGACAGAATACCAAAAGTATAAACTCTTATTAAGTAAACATACCACAAAGAAAAAAAAAGTAGCCAAAGATGGAGAAAAGGGTATTTTCATACCATACATCTGATAAGGAGCTCATGCCAAGAACTCTCAAAGCTCTAATTTCCAGAAGTAGAAGACTCCTGTAATGTGCACCTGGGAGGCTGACACAGAGAAAGCTCAAGTTCAAGACCTTCCTAAACTATATGCCAAGTTCTCCTGACTGAGGAGGAAAGGAAAAAGAAGGGAGAGAGGGGGACCTAAGGAGCTGAGCACATTAAAGAACCAGGTAGGGGCGCACACCAGCCTGGTCTACAGAGTGAGTTTCCAGGACAGCTAAGGCTACACAGAAAAACCCTGTCTTTGAGGGGGAAAAAAGGCACATAAGAAAGATTTCTCAGTATCATTAGACATTAGGAAAGCGTTCATTAAAAACACAATGAAGTACTACTTCGAAAATACTGGCATGGTAAAGACAGATCATACCAAGAGCTGGCAGGAATGTAGACTAGTTTCTTCAACAGTAAGGTATCCATCCGAGTGCTATATTATCCAGTCATTCTACTCCTTGGTGCTTACCCGAAAGAAGCAGAAGTAAATGCCATATAAAAGTTCATATACACGTTTATAGAAATTTTATTTTTTATCTATGCCACAGTATAGGTGCTGAGGTCAGAGGTCAGAAAACCATTTGCAAGAGTCAGTCCTAGAAAATTCAGACCATCAGGCTTGATGACAAGTGCCTTTACCTACTGAGCAGGTATGATTCAATCAAGTATCTAGAAATCGCCCTAATGCTCATAAAGCATAATGAACAGACTGACATGTGGCACACACCTTTATTCTCAGCTCTTGGGAGTCAAAGGCAGGTTGATCTCAGTGAGTTCAGGGCCAATCTGCTCTAGTCAGTTCCAAGCCAACCAGGGCTACATAGTCAAAAAAAGAGGGGAATGAATAAACAATTGCAGCATGTGTTCAGAAATTCTATTAAAAGAGCTTGAAACTCAACAATAGCAAAAGGGCCGGGCGTTGGTGGCGCACGCCTTTAATCCCAGCACTTGGGAGGCAGAGGCAGGTGGATCTCTGTGAGTTCGAGGCCAGCCTGGTCTACAGAGCTAGTTCCAGGACAGCCTCCAAAGCCACAGAGAAACCCTGTCTCGAAAAACCAAAAAAAAACAAAAAAACAAAAAACAAAAAACAAACAACAACAAAAAAAATAGCAAAAGGAATGAACTAGTGATACACACTATAATATAGAAGATTCCAAAATTAATTGTGTTCAATTAAAGAAGCCATCTCCTGAAAAAGTACCCACTATATAACATTATCTACATAATTCTAGAAAATACAACTTGTGATGTCAGAAAATAGGGCAGTAGCTGCCTACACTGGGGAGGTGCCACAGAGGACGGATACAAAGGAGAAGCAGGGCCTACAAGGTAAGACAGCAGCACCAGACAGTGAATGAGAAACTAGTGAACAAGGACAGACCTGAGAAAAACGGAAGATCTTCAGAAGTCTTAAGGTGACAAAGTGGCTAAGAAGAACAAGAAATGAAAGAATATGCAGTGGAAAGGGGTAGAGTGTAGGTACAGAGTTCTCACCAACAGGAGAGGTAAGCCAGGCAGCCCTGCCCACAGGACAAGTGTGCAGTTCCACAAGTCTTACCTCGTGAGTGACATGGTATGAAGTGATGCCCTCTGGCGGACAGGTCAACATTATGATTTTTGGCCTTGAACCCAGAGTCTTGTACATGGGAGGCAAGAGCTCTGACCACTGAGGTATACATTCCTAGCTTTCTATGCAGATGTAAGTATCTTAACCATTCAACTTAGTCACAGTATGTCTATTTAGAACTTCAATTTTCAAGTCAATTCTGTTTGCATTTCTAGTACACAAACTCTGGAAAACATTATCAAACAGGTCTGTACCTCAAGCACATTAGAAATGCTGACCTATTCAAAGTATCCACTCCATTTATGATCCACACACACCTATTCTTGCCATACACACTCTTGCCTTGTGCCATTCTGAACAGAGCACAGTCTCAAATTCTGACTAACCCCTTCACCTAGAAATTATACCTACCCTTAGGAAGGAATGCCAATAGGTCTCATAAGACTGGCAAACTCTCCCAAGAGCAATAATACTATCTCCTCCAGGTAACTTCCCTAACCACTGGAAGTTCTTCATTCTCCCCAGTATTTTTTACAAACACTCACAGCTACGTCTATTTTCTCTGTTTTATTTCTATGCATTAATGTTTTGCCTATATGTATGTCTTAAGAGGATGTTGGACCCCCTGGAACTGGAGTTATACAGTTGTGAGCTGCCCTGTGGGTGCTAAGAATTGAACCCAGGTCCTCTGGAAGAACAGTCAGTGCTCTTAACTGCTGAGCCATTACTGCAGACAAGAACTTGTTATTTTTAAACTCCCAGAGCAGGCACCTATTTATTAAGTATATAAACATGTTATCTATGTTGCCTAAGTCAGCTTTCACTTGGCCTCCATATCTACTTTTTATAAGAAATACATTGAAGAGTTTTTACACACCTCCATCTAGACAAAGCTTCAGAAGTAGCAAATGGTACCCAATCAAAGCTCATTTTCACATTTCTTTAAAAACTACTTCAAAGTGTTAAAGTGAAGATTATGCCCCCTCATTGTAAACAGAACCAAAAACAAGAATGCTAGAGATCAAACATAAAAGCTGAAAACAACTGTACATGCATGCTCACATGTATGAGCATGTAGGTATACATATTCACATATACAAGTATGTGTATGCACGAGGAAGTGTGAATGCATTCAGGTGTACTTGTTCAAGTACATGTGTGTGTGTGCACATGTCTGTAGAGGCCAGAGGTCATCTTCAGTGCTATTCCTTGAATCTGTCCAACTTGTTTTTGCCACAGATTTCTCATTGGCCTGGAACTCGTCAGTTTGGGTAGGGCAGCTGCCAGCAAGACTCCAAGATACACCTGTCTCTGCCTCCCCAGTGCTGGGATTATAAGCACATACCACCATGTCTGACTTTTTACATGTTTGTGGTCAGGCATTACCAACTGAGCCATAAGAATTCAAATTTTTAATGAATTTCCCATTTTGTTTCCTATGCAATTGTATCTAGTTGTATTTAAAACAGACATGCACACTAAAAAGTGGGGGCAGCGGGGACGACTACCTTTGTTTATTAAAATATTCAGGAACTCCGGAAAGTCCAAAGTAAAGAGTGAGTAGTTTCCCTCAGGGTCAGAAGACAAGAACGTCGTACCCAGGGAGCTTTCACTTCCTACTTTGTCAATGCTTCTGCATCGTCATTCTTAGAAAAAGAGGAGTATAGACTACCTGCTTAGAAAAACATGGTGGAACCTTCAAAGCTGGATTCTGTGTTATGCTGCTTAGGAGAAAGCTTAACTAAGACACTATTTGAATATTATTCTTACCAGATTTAAGACCTGATATTTTGAAGATGGCACTTGGCTTCCCATTGGTGACAAATCCCAGGAGCTGCCATACTGGCACCCCATTTGAATCAGGATAGGAAAAGTAGACAGATCCTCCCATCCCCTCAGGAAATGGGATTGTTCCCAGCATAAAAACCACAACATGGTTGATATTTTCATAATCAGGCAAGTCAAAAACAAATTTATCCTCTGCCACTTGCTGTGCAGCGGTTTGCACCTAGAAAATAAGAAACCAGTCTTAGTTTGAGAACGTGATGAGTTACTCTAACCTTTAGTACTGCTACAAACTGTCATCAGGATACCAACACCACGCTTAGTTGGCCTAACTTTCTAATTCTAAAACCACCAAATAAATATGCCAAAAACTAAATCTAAACCAAATATTTAGCTTTAACATACTCATTTAATCAAATACTGCTGCAGTCACTCAGAAACTCCCTAATGGCTTCTTACTTACAAAACAAATAACTATGGTTTAAGAGCATTTTAAGAATGAGCACCTGGTGGCACTTGCCTGTTATCCCAAGGCTTGAGGGGTCATTCATTCTTACCTATATAGCAAGTTTGAGACTGCCTGGGCTACATGAGACTTGAATACGAAAACCTTGTAAAAATGAAAGTGTGTTCAATTTAACACCACTAGGCTTTTATATTCAATTCTGAAGGACAGAGGGTCAGACAATTAAATGGGTACCCAGTTTACTAAGATTCTAGATTAGCAAATTCAGGCACTAAAATTATTTATAACCCAAGGCTTGTAGGATTTCTTCAGTCATTCACCAACACTCTCAGAGGAAGAACAGAAACAAAACAAAGTTGCCCTACAAAAAACATTTCCAGCCGGGCGGTGGTGGCGCACGCCTTTAATCCCAGCACTCAGGAGGCAGAGGCAGGCGGATCTCTGTGAGTTCGAGGCCAGGCTGGACCGATAGCCTCCAAAACAATACAGAGAAACCCTGTCTCGTAAAAACCAAAAACAAAAAAAACAAAAAAACAAAAAAAAACAAAACAAAAAAAACAACATTTCCAGCTAAGATAGGGCAAAGCTGCGTGGTGCCTTCTAGTTTCAGTACCCATGTTGTGACAAACGTCCTTTTTGCAACATATTTAGTGCCACATTTTCCACTTTGTGCTTTTTATACTTATAATGGTAGCACTTTATAAAGTATTTCTGGTGTTCCTACTTACAAGATGGCAATGAAATGCCTCCATGGAAAAATGCATTGTTATACTTTTCTTCAGGTATGAGGAATAATGGTATTAGGCCATGCGCTGAATATTAATCAATGAACAATGATTCTTGTTGGAAACAGGATATTGCTACTTAACCCTGGCTAACCTAGTACTGACTTATGTAAACCTTCTATACTCCCCGTGCTATCCTGGAACTCACACAAACTCCCACAATAATTCTCCAGCCTGAAATGTTGAGATTACATTGTATACTATCACTCCTGGCTCAATAATACAAGTTCTTAAACACAAATACATATGAAACAAAGTAATGGCATGATTTAAAAAAAAATGCAGCCCAGCACTTGGGAGGAAAAGGCTTCAAGGCCAGCCTGGTCTACAGAGGGAGTTCCAGGACAGCCTCCAAAACAATACAGAGAAATCCTGTCTTCAAAAAACAAAATAAATAAATAAATAAACGCAGAAACCAAAGGTTCTCAGGAACCTAACCCTGCTGTTCAACTAGTTGCAAAGATTAACATTTACTATTTAATCTTCAAACTAAAGAAACCTTAATTTATGGGAAGAACAAGAATTAGTGATTAACCAGGTGTGGTGGCATACACAGTAGAGACAGAGAACCAGGAGATCATGGCCAACCTTGGCTATATAGCAAGTTGGAAGCCACCCTGGGCTAAATGAGATCCTGTGGAGTACTAATAATACTATATCCATATGCTTGGCAAGAAACAGCAATTCTGAGAGGACTCGGGTATTTTCGCTTATATAAGGTTGAGTTTTTTTGGTTTTTGTTTTCTTTTTGCTGTAATTGGTATTCAGCAAAACAAACAATCTGCATCACTAGAGTTATTCTGTTTGTTTATTTATTGAAGCAGGGTTTCTCTGGGTAGCCCCCAACTGTCCTGGAACTTACTCTGTGGACCAGGACTGCCTCTACTGGAGTACTAAGATTAAAGGCCTGTGCTACCATGATCCTCCTGATCCAAATATTGAATTCCTAATACCTGATGGAACTAATTTTCTATGTCCAGTATTTGCTGCTACTTAAATGTTTACTTTTTCTTCTCTATAATTTTCTATCCTACCAATACAAGAAACCCTAAAAACTAAGTTACTACTTAACTCCATCTATAAGGTAACATAAAGTTCTTAAACTAAACTCCAAGATGTCAAGGCTGAGTTATCAGGATCTCACAGAGGCCACACCAGCCTCAAATTCATTATATAACCAAGGATGATCTTCAGTTCTAATTTTCTGCCTGGGGGGGGGGGGGGCAAGTTTACAGGTACATGTCACTATACTAACTAGGCCTGAGTGTTTTAAGGTCAAGCTCTGATTCCCTTTTATGAAATTTACTAACCCAACTTAAAACTTTCCACCAAAAATAAATAAATAAATAAAGTGTCTGGGCGTTGGTGGCACATGCCTTTAATCCCAGCACTAGGGAGGCAGAGGCAGATGGATCTCTGTGAATTCGAGACCAACCTGGTCTGCCAAGCGATTTCCAGGACAGGCTCCAAAACAATACAGAAAAAACCCTGTCTCAACCCCCACCCCAAAAAGTGAAAAACAAAAATATAAACCAAACTTTCCTGTAGTACTTAATTCAACTTCATCTAGTTTTAGCACATATATTTCTTTTTTTCAAGACAGAGTTTCTCTGTGTAGCTTTGTAGACCAGGCTGGCTTCTAACTCACAGAGAACAGCCTGCCTCTGCCTCCTGAGTGCTGGGACTAAAGGTGTGCGCCACCAAAGCCCAGCTATATTTCTTGAAATGCATGAGAAATTATGATATTCACAGGTCTTGAAATAACCATAAGGCAAAGTATTTGCTTCAACTTTTATTGCACAGGCAAGAGATGTTCTGTAAATTTGTACCTACATTCCAATCTCTCTTTATAAGATAAGATTTTATGCATGTGACCCAAGCTACATAGTCAAGACTGACCTTAAATTCCTTGGTCTCCTGTCTCCATCTCCTAAGTGCTAGGATGATTAGTGATAAGCCACCATATCCAACTATACACTAATACTTCACCATAATTAAAGCAAACAAATGGAAAATGGAGTGGGGAACCTTTCTCTTTTTTTTTTCTTTGGGTACTTTTCTCCTTAAAGAAAAAAAATCACGGCTGGTTGTGGTGCCGGAGGCTTTTAATCCCAGCAGAGATGGAAATCTGAGTTTGAGGTTAGTATGTTCTATAGAGCAACTTCCAGGGCAACTAGGGCTACACAGAGAAACCCTGTTGAGAAAAAAAGGAAAAAATTCAAATAATGAAAATTGGGTTCATAAGTTTCAATAGGTGGATTTTCTGGCAAGAGAAGAATGTATCTTGGTTCTGAGATGTTAGTAGGTCTATTTGTCCTGCAGTTTCATTTATGTCTAATGACACAATTTTTTTTTTTTTGGTTTTTCGAGACAGGGTTTCTAATGACACAATTTAAAGACAAATATTACCCCCCAAAAAATCTTAAGAAATACCCACTGGATATGTATTACATAAATTTGATGTTGGACAAATAAAGCAAATGTAACTCTAAAATTCCCTTCCAGAGTAGTCCACAGCATGACACTGATTCTACATAGTTTTTTGTTGTTTTGTTTTTGTGTGTGCGGTGCTGGGATTTGAACCCAGTTGGGCTTATTAAACAAGAATTCTGAGACGGGTGTGGGGGCACATTCCTCTAACCCCAGCACTTTGGAAGGAAGAGGCAAGTTGATCTCTAAGTTCATTACTGGCCTGGTCTACAGGGTCAGCTCCAGGTCAGTCATAGCTACACAAACAAAAAAATAAAAAGGGTGTTTGTTCGAGATTTTTTTTTTCTTTTTGTCACCCTGGCTGTCTTGGAACTCACTCTGTAGACCAGGCTGTACTGGCCTTGAACTCACAGAAATCTGCCTGCCTCTGCCTCCCGCCTGCTGGAACTAAAGGCACTTGCCACAACTGTGACCCTTCTCCCTTGCCGTTTGAATAGCTGGAATTACAGGTGTGAGACACCAGGCTAGAATTTATTATGTCAAGCATCTGAGTTCCACACTCATCTTAAACTGTTTCTTTCGTCTTCCAGCTCCAGAACTGGGGCATTCCAAAAGTAGATCACCAGTGTTACCTCTATCCCACCTCCAGAGGGGCCTCCCATTAGCTGGAGGCAGAAAATAAGCTCTAGAACACTAACCACGTGGTTTCCTAAGAGCCTCGTGTACAAAACACATCATCAAAAGCTGATGAAAACGGATTGAGAGCAGTAATTGTGCACGAGTGAGGCACAATTTGACAAAGAGGCTGCAATATTTAACAAAGGAGGGAGGAAACAAAGAAAAACAGCTCTGAAGGTCTCAAGTCAGGTCTCAAGATGGTCTCTAACAAACAAGATTCACTCTGGGTTATCCCCCAACAATTCCAGGCACTCATTTCATTCTAGCGTTCTGGAAAAGCAAATATAGTAAGGAAGCATTTGACTTGAATCCTTCGCTGGTTACCAAAGAATAGCTCACACAAATTTCAATCATTTCTATTAGTTAACTTCCAATTATTTTAAGCATAATTTTACAGGGTGGAAAATTTTAAACTGGGTCAGTAAACTTCAGAAAGGGGGCCTTCCAAATACACCCAACAGAAACTTATTGCCCGGGCAATTTAAAAATCTCTGAAAAACATTTGGCTTTCGATTATTAATTTCAGCTTTACTTTTAAGCTAGTATTTACACTATCTAATTAGTGAGTGTAGGTTCCTGAACTGCAAGGAGAATGACTGTCTCAGGAGTTACCAAGGTTACGGAGAAATGCCAAAAAAAAAAAAAAAACCGCCACGCAGAAAGCTGAAATAACGAAATAATTCCAACACTCAGCCCAGGACGTGGAACAAAATGTGCAATCAATAATATGCAGCAATATCCTGACAGCCATTCAAACACGTCTAAGAGTTGGGCAAGCGTCCCACTCCCCATAGCACACGCCCAGGCAAAGGGAAAAAAAAAAAAGACAATGAGTGGGTGTCCCCGCGTTCCTGGCACCGTGCACCGTGCCAGCACCCGGCGGCTCTCAGTCACCGACCCTTCCTGCCACCGCCCGAGCCATCCTCACCAGCCTCCCCGCCACCAGGCAGCCAAACATGGCAGCGCCCTCAGCGCCTCGGCTCGGCCGGCGGGCGGGCACCTCAGGCCGGAGACCAGGAATTCCGCATCCGCCGTCCCAATTGAACTCAAGAACCTTCCAGAATTTGCAGGACGGAACGTGCTCCTCCACTACATAGCAACACGAGAACGCATTCTGTCCCGGCGACCTCTGACCTCCCTGCCTAACCCGCACGCCTCTCGGGGACGAGTACTTCCGGGTCTTGCATCCATTTCCTCCTTTAAGGGGGTAAGGAGGAGCCGGCATCTCACCAAGACTACAAATCCCGTAGTGCCGTGCGCCGCCCTCCGGGATGGTGAGCCCGGAGAGTTTGAAAGTTAGTACGTGATTTCCGTGCCTGTGCGAGTCAAATTTTCTCAAGGTGGTGCTGGAAGAAGACGCTTCTGAGGCGAGCGTAACACTTTGGGATTAACAATGCGCATTTACCAGAATCGCTTCACTGGGCCTCTTCCTACAAAAGCCGCATGGGGTAAATATTACCTCCGTTTAGTAACTGGAGAAAATTGAAACTCAGCGTGACCAGCCCTGAAACTTGACAAAGTTGTGAATTTTGGAGAGCGTAACTTCAAGTCGTCATCCAATCCCTGCGTTCTTTCTGTCAAACATTATCTCAGAGATGATTCTGTATTTTTTTTTACATAATTTATTTTTATCTCACGTGTGCCCGTGGTTTGCCCGCAGGTATGTCCGTGTGAAGGCCACGGATTCCCCGAAAGTTACAGGCAGTTATGAGACGCCATGTGGGTGCTGGGAATTGAGCTGGAGTCCTCTGAAAGAACAGCCAGTGCTCTTAACTGCTGCGCCATCTCTCCGGCCCTTCTGTATTTTTATCTCATTGTTTTTATGGCATAGTCTCATTATGTAGCCTAGGTTGATCTCGAACTCATGAGCCGCCTTCCTCTCGGAGCCATGAAGGATCAGAAGTACTAATTTTAACAAGTAGTTTTGTTCTTTTCTTATGTTTCTCTTTTCTTTTGTTTTTGTTTTTTGAGGCAGGGTTTCTCTGTGTAACAGCCCTGGCTGTCCCAGAAATCACTCTGTAGGCCTCGAACTCACAGAGAACCAGCCTCTGCTTCCCCCAAGTGCTAGGATTAAAGGCGTGCACCACCACCCCCGGCCTCTTGCTCATACTTCTTGTAGCGATTTCCAGCTTCACTTTTTTTTTCCTTCCCACTAATGTGGTGTACAACTGTGGGCAAACTATATAACAGCTTCAGTCACTCATTTGCAAAATGAGAACAGGATTGTTGTGAGGATTAAATGATAATTTAACAGATTACTGCCACTGAGAATAGCATCTGGTGGTACTTAATTGGTGGGAGTTTTATTGTAAATGCTTTTCTTTCTTTTTTTATTTTTGAGTCAGGTTTTGTGTAGTCTGGCTGGCTGGGAACTTGCTATGTAGTCAAGGATGATTTTGAATTCCTGGCTTCCCAAGTGCTGGCATTACAAACATACACCACCATACCTGGCTCGAATGTCTTTTTTGTTTTTTGTATGCATGTCCATAAGAGGCTCATAAGAAATACAGAACAGTCCTTTCCTCTGGCGGCAGCCATCAGCGGTGAGCCGAGATGGGCGCCTACAAGTACATCCAGGAGCTGTGGAGGAAGAAGCAGTCGGACGTGATGCGCTTCCTGCTACGGGTCCGCTGCTGGCAGTACCAGCAGCTCTCGGCGCTGCACCGGGCTCCCCGCCCCACCCGGCCCGACAAGGCGCGGAGGCTGGGCTACAAGGCCAAGCAAGGTTATGTCATATACAGGATTCGTGTCCGCCGCGGTGGCCGCAAACGCCCGGTTCCTAAGGGTGCCACTTACGGCAAGCCTGTCCACCACGGGGTGAACCAGCTCAAGTTTGCCCGAAGCCTGCAGTCCGTTGCTGAGGAGAGAGCTGGACGTCATTGTGGGGCTTTGAGAGTCCTGAATTCTTACTGGGTTGGTGAAGATTCCACGTATAAGTTTTTTGAGGTTATCCTCATTGATCCATTCCATAAAGCTATCAGAAGGAACCCTGACACCCAATGGATCACCAAACCAGTCCACAAGCACAGAGAGATGCGTGGGCTGACATCTGCTGGCCGCAAGAGCCGTGGCTTCGGAAAGGGCCACAAGTTCCACCACACTATTGGTGGCTCTCGCCGTGCAGCCTGGAGAAGGCGCAATACTCTGCAGCTCCACCGTTACCGCTAATATATGATGTTTGTAAAAATTCATACCCAATAAACAATTTAGGACCGTCAAAAAAAAAAAAGAAATACAGAACAATATCTAAAAGAAGTAGCATCAAGGATTAACTGATCTGTTGGAGCCTCCAGCTCTCCTCTGCATTGTCCTGTCTTTCTCCAAACCCCACCCACTCAGTCTGCTAACAAAGGAAAGACGGTGCCAAAAAGCCCAGTACTTTATTGGAGCCTACTGCAGCTTCCTCCCCTGAACTTGCCAACTGCCCAAGTCCCCACCTAAGCACTCAACCTTTGACTGTACTTGGGCACAAGCCCCAGCTTGTGACAGACACATCATCACCCCTCACCTACAATCTATAAAACCTCCTTGTCTTAGCTTGGGCATGTAGTTTCTCTGGCCTCATTCTCTGAGACCAGTGAAGCCATCCAGGAGTTGTTTGTTTTTCTCAATAAGTCTGCTGTTATACTTTTTTAAATTTGGCTTGATCTGGCTTACTGCGTTGTTGGAGAAACCTATTATTGACTGCCACAGATACTCATTCTCTTTCTCAGCTTTAATACCTGTGCCTTTTGCATAGGAAGAAAGAGAACAAAAGCTAATGTTATGTAGTTCCTTTTTTGTTTGGCTTTGGTGGGCTTTTCTGTTTGTTTTTTGAGACAGGGTTTCTTTGCATAGTCCTGGTACTCACTCTGTACACCAGGTTGGCCTCAAGCTCATAGAGATCAACCTACATCTGCCTCCCAAGTACTAGAATTAAAAGTATGTACCACTGCCTCTCAGCAAGTAGTCTACTACTGGACTCTATTCCTGGAGGATTTTGGAATTCTTTTTTAAGAAAGTGTCTAAGTTGTCACAGCTGGCCTTATACTCAGGACTTCCCTGTACCAGGCTTTTCTTTTGGGCTCCCAAATCATGACATGGAGACTTCTTATTAGTTATGAATGCTTGGCCTTATTTTAATCTGTTTCTCTTTATCTATGTTTTGCCTCAGGGATCATTACCTTTCTTTCTTTGTATTTTACTTTGCTGCTGTCTCTATGCTGGCTGGTTGGCAGTGGCCTGGCTTCTGACCCCAGGCGTGTCCCTTTCTTTTTCCTCCTTTCTGGTTCTTCGTCATTCTTAGATTTCTCCTCCTACTTATTCTCTCTGCCCACCAGTCCTGCCTATCCCTCTCTTGCCTAGCTATTGGCCACTACGCCTTTTTAGTAAACCAATCAGGTGTCTTAGGCAGGCAAGTGAAACAAATGCAACATAAACAAAAGTAACACACCTTTACACAGTTAAAGTAATATTCCAACATAAACAAAAGTAACACACCTTTACACAGTTAAAGTAATATTCCAATATAAACAAAAGTAACACACCTTTACACAGTTAAAGTACTATTCCAACATAAACAAAAGTAACTCTCCTTTACACAGTTAAAGTAATATTCCAATATAAACAAAAGTAACACACCTTTACATGGTTAAAGTAATATTCCAAAGCATAGTTAAAGTAATATTCCAATATAAACAAAAGTAACACATCTTTGCATAGATAAAGTAATATTCCAAAGCATAAATAAATGTAACATGCTTTTGCCTAGTTAATGTAATATTCCACAACACTTCCCTTTTAGCATTTTGGGCTCTTTTGTGTTGTGTGTAGCTGTATAAATTTGCAGTTTAACCGAGTACTATAGTACACCAAGAGAAAAGAACATAGGGCCTTTTTGAGATCTGTGTGAGCCCCTGAGAGGGCCTAGCTGTTGTGAGGCCCTGTGCCTCCCTGTTCCTCAGAAAGACCTATGTCTTGTTTAACACTGCTGTTCCCATCAATGGGTCATGTTTTTTGAGTTAGGAGAAAACAATTCAGCTGTTTCCTGCCCTCCTTCTGTCTGTACATGGCACTTCCAGATCCCCCATATGCACAGAATTGTCAGTAGACCCATAATGTATACAATTCAGTGAGGTTTCAAACAGATGCTTGGAAAGCAAGTTACTTGTACAATAGGGTAGGTGTGCTGACAGTCCCAGGAGGCCATGCTTTCAGTTAAAAACAGAACTTACTTTGAACACAGAATCATAACAGCATTTTATACTAGTGTAGACTGTT
Source organism: Mesocricetus auratus (assembly GCF_017639785.1). Classification (NCBI taxonomy): domain Eukaryota; kingdom Metazoa; phylum Chordata; class Mammalia; order Rodentia; family Cricetidae; genus Mesocricetus; species Mesocricetus auratus. Next base: position 108,312,951 of record NW_024429182.1, on the reverse strand, counting down.
ACCAACCATTGAATTACTTCTGAGGAGTGTTTCTACTGTACTGGTAAGAACAAAATAAACAAATGTGTACAGATCACAAAATAACTTGTTTACTTTCTGTGACTTTTATGAGTTAAGTACTCATATGTTCACATGCATGATACAATATCAGGGCCAATACTAAACTGCATGCTAATTACATAACATTTTAACTTTACTTGTAATGGTACTAAATAGCAATTTTTTTAAAACCTGGAAAGAGAAAGCTTTTTGTTTAGAACCTTGTATTACCGTTTGTGTCACTATGACAAGATAACTGACAACTTAAGAAAACAGTTTGTTTTGACTTAATTTGAGGGGATGCTGTCTGTCATGGTGGGAAAGGAGAGAGCTGGTTACATTGCATCAGCAGTAAGGAAAAGTGACTGCAAGGAATTCTGATATTCAGTCCACCTTCTCTTTTCTGCAGCTCAGGACCCTAGCCCTTGCAATGGTGCTGGACACTTAGGATTGATTTTTGGAACCAAATAATCCCTCAGACAGGCCCAGAGATTTGTTTCTTTCGTGATTCTAGACCCTGTCAGCTTGACATTAGTTACTATCATAATCTTAAGTTCACATTTTCAAACAGGGAGCTTGCATTTTTATTTTGTACCCTACAGATTTTGTAGCTGATCCTGTCTTCAGAGCTAGAGATAGGTCTGGCAGGTCTCTGTTCCTCTTAGTTTTTTGTTTCTTTCCTAAGTGAACTGGGTATGGAATCCATGTAGATCAGGGGCTCTAGGAAGACTTTGTTTGGTATCACAGGTCAGAATCTTACTGTACTCACTGTCCTCACACACTTGTCATCATGCCCTTCATGCCCTTGGGAGGACAGCACACGCTCTTGACAATGAAGAGATGCTTGAAATCTCTGCCAGTTTGTCTTACCTGCCTTTGAGATGTCCAGGTTAATCACCTATACTTTCAAAAGTTGTGATTAAGTTGGGTGTGGTGGCATTCGTCTACATTCTCAACATGAAGGAGGCTGAGGCAGAAGTGTTTGGGGCAAGTTCAGGCTACATAGGAAGACTCTCAAAAAACAGACAAAAAGAGAAAATAAGCAAAATTTAGGGGTAGGGGATGTTCCTTGAGGCCATCTCCATCAGATTCAGTGGGCTAAGGCACTTGCTAGAAAGCCAGATGATAATCTGAGTTCAGTCCCCAAGACCTGTTATGATAGAGAACCAATTCTACAAGTGGTCATCTGACTTCCACATGCATCTACACACTGTCCACAACATAAATAAATGTAATTTTTAAAAGGTACATACACTATTGAAGGTGTAATCCAGTGAAGAAATGGGTTCCATGTTGTTTGTATAACTAAATGTAGAACTCAAAGGTTATTATATAACCTGTATACTTGCTATGTGTGTGCATGCATGTGAAAATTGAATTTAGAATGGCATGACTGCTAGGTAAGCACTTAACTACTGAACTGTATTCCCTGTCCAGGAAGAGGAGGTTTAGATCAAGTCATACTCTAGGTAGACCCATATTGTATAGAATCCTTGATTTGTTGTCTGGAAACACAACAAACTCTATGACTTCCATATCTCATTGTTCTAAGAGTTGTGGCATTGAAGTTTCTGGGAGAACCTACTTTCTAGAGGACCATCTGCTGTTATCACAAAAGACCTCTAGCTTCAAGAAACAAACTGGGGGCTGGAGAAATGGCTCAGAGGTAAAGAGGAGTGGCTGCTCTTCTAGAGGTCCTGAGTTCAATTCCCAACAACCACATGGTGGTTCACAACCATCTGTAACGAGATCTGGTGCCCTCTTCTAGCATGCAGGCAGAACACTGTATACTTAATAAATAAATAAAATTTTGAAGAAAAAAAAAAGAAACAAACTGAAGGATGAGTTTCCTCAGGACATGCTATTGTTTAGGGTGAAGATCTAAGTGTGGTAGAGACAAGTCAAGTGGCCCATTACTGACTATGACTTCAATGAGGGAACAATGCCAAAGCTACCCATTTATCCTAGACCTGTCACATACAACCCCACACATTCTTAGGTGTTACTTCAGTGGTTCTCAACCTGTGGGTAGTGACCCTCAAAGACAATCAAAAAACACAGATATTTACATTATGATTCATAACAGCAAAATTATAAAGTAGCAGCAGAATAACTTTATGGTGGGGGTCACCACAACACAAGGAACTAACTATATTAAAAGGTCACAGCACTGAAGTAGTGCCCTTTTTTATGCCTTTTTTTTTCTTGGTCATCAAATAAGCATATTAATAGGCCTTTTCCTTTTATCCTCTATGTTCCTTTTCTGGGTAATTTTGTAGGATATGCAGTCCACTAGTCTTTTTTTTTTTTTTTGGTTTTTCGAGACAGGGTTTCTCTGTATTGTTTTGGAGGCTGTCCTGGAACTCCCTCTGTAGACCAGGCTGGCCTCGAACTCATAGAAATCTGCCTGCCTCTGCCTCCCAAGTGCTGGGATTAAAGGCATGCGCCACCAACGCACGGCCACTAGTCTTTTAGTGGTGTCTATACCATTCACTATATTTTTCCTTCAATATATTTTCATCTCTAAAAGTTGTTTTTTCAATCTCTGTAATGATACTACTTACTTTTGTGATTTATTTTATTTCATTCTTCTGGTAAATGTTGGTGCTTGTTCTGTGTGCAATGCACTGTTCTAGTTGCTGGAGTTATACTGGTGAAATAAAACAAAACCTACCCAGATATATAACACAGAAAGAAGAGAAATTATCAAGGTTAATTTGTTTTAATTTAAGCTTTGTTGTGTGTGTGCATGATAGATGAGTGTGGGCACATTTGAAAGCCAGAGGACAACTCTTGGGTTTGATTCCCTTCCCACCATGGATTGCAGAAGTGGAGGTCAGATTCTCAAACTTATATAATAAACTCATTAAGCCATCTTGCCTGCCCCCAAGTAGTATTTGCAGCATAGTATATACTAAGAAACGGAAACTAAAAGTGCAAAGAAGAAAAGTACAGATGGATGAGAGGTGCAGTTTGCTTTTTTTTTTTTTAAGATTTATTTATTATTTCATATAGTGTTCTGCCTACATGCCAGAAGAGGGCACCAGATTGAATTGTAGATGGTTGTGAGCCACCACATGGTTGCTGCAAATTGAACTCAGGACCCCTGGAAGAGTAGCCAGTACTTTTTTTTTTTTTGGTTTTTTGAGACAGGGTTTCTCTGTGGCTTTGGAGGCTGTCCTGGAACTAGCTCTTGTAGACCAGGCTGGCCTCGAACTCACAGAGATCCGCCTGCCTCTGCCTCCCAAGTGCTGGGATTAAAGGCGTGCACCACCACCACCCGGCAGTTTGCTTATTTTTGAGGCAGGTTTTGTGATGTATCTTAACTGGTCTCAAACTCATGGTCCACCTGCCTCTGTTTCCCCAGGTGCTAGAAAGGTGTGACTTGAAGTAGGGTGGCTGTTTTGCATCCTCTGAAAATTCTAGTTAACTCAAGGCTTGGGAATCTAATGTTTCAGCTTTCAAAACATCTTGCTTCACTATCTGCAAAGCTTTGGATGTGAACTATTTGGTTGACTTAAATCTTCGGCAAACTTCACTTTTTGTGTCAGTGAATCGGAAGAGGCTGTCAAACATGGCTTCTGGAGCCAGGCATGGTGTTGCAAATCTCTCTTTTTTTTAACATACATTAACCTGTTTATTACAGGCTAGGCAAGTTTCAAACGGTAGCACTTCTACTGGTCTTTCGGTTCCTTCAGTCTTCTCATGGCAGACTTGACTGTGACAGCAAAAGTGGTGTTGTAGGTTCAAGACCACCCGTCGTTGTCATGCAGGAACCACAGTGTCAGATGCCAAAGGTCACTTCATCGTTGTCTTGCCACAGGAGAAAGTGTAGTTGGTGTGCCGATTTCCATTTTCTTCACTATTTTCTGGAGCGAGGCACCATAGCAAGTTCATATTTCCTAATGATCCCAACCTTCTTGGTGTATTTAGCCCTGTCCCCAGAACCTAAATCCAAGCCCAGAGCAGGATGTTGCAAATCATTAATCCCAACACATCATGTCACTCAAAACTTAAACTATATGAATCTTACCTGACAGTGTTGGCAAACACCTTTAATCCCAGCATTTGGGAGGTAGAGGTAAGCTGGTCTCTGTGAGTTTGAGGCCAGCCAGATCTACAGAGTTTGTTCCAGGACAGTCAAGGATACACAGAGAAATCCAGTCTTGAAAAAAACACATGAAGCCGGGCGTTGGTGGCACACACTTTTAATCTCAGCACTTGGGAGCAGAGGCCAGCCTGGTTTACAGAGCAAGTACCAGGATAGCTCCAAAGCTGCACAGAGAAACCCTGTCTCGGAAAAAAAAAAAAAAAGAAAGAAAAAAAAAACACACACAAAACCAAAACCTATGTGGATCTTTTGAAACTCAACAAAATTCAAGCTTGTATTTTCCCGACTCACCTCATTTTTCCTTCTACCCTTTCTTCCTCTGCTCCCTGTGTGGTCAATGCCCATACATGTGTGGAAGATACACCTGGATGGAAGCCAGAGGACTATCAGGGGTTCTGCTCTAGCACTCTCCGCCTTATTCCCTTGAGGCACTCTCTTGTTGAATTTGCAGCAATCCCAGTCTCTGGTTTCTGCCCAGCAGAACACTGGGATTATAGGCATGCAAAGCAAGCATTTTTACCCACTAAACCATTTCTCCAACCTGGTCCTAACTCTTCCAATGCATCCATTACCCAAATCCAAAATATGCTCTTAACCCTATGAGACCTAGTTTTTGTCTCACCAAACCAGTAATAGCTTTAGAAAAGGTGGTAATTTACTACAGAGCCCCACTCTTTAACTTCCTCTCTCTTCCTCCGTTCTATTGATGAGATTTCCACTCAGGTTACTACTATGGCCTAGTTATAAGCCAAATACAAGAAAGTATGTTCTGGGGCTGGAGAGATGGCTCAGCAGTTAAGAGCACTGACTGTACCAGAGGACCCTGGTGATGGGGATGTCCTTCTGTATGTTTCTCTTATTGGTTGATGAATAAAACACTGTTGGGCCAATGAGGCAGGAAGATAGGCAGGACTAGGAGAGAAGTCTAGGAAAAGTAGGCCAGAATGGTGGCAATGTAACAGGCAAAGGAATTGCAGGTCCAGCATTCTCCATTAAGCCAAGACCATGTGGAAGTACATAGATTAGTAGTTATGGGTTAATTAAGACAGAGCTAGCCAATAAGAAGCCCAAGCCATTGGCCAACACTTTTGGGGCAAGATAGTTGCAGAACCAGGCAGGAAAATCACATTAACACTCAGGTTCAATTCCCAGTACCTATATGGCAGCTTACAATTGTCTGTAACTGTAGTTCCAGGGGAATCTGATACCTTCACCCCAATGCACATAAAATAAAGGTTAAATAAATCATTTGATAAAAAAATAAGTGTTATATTGCTACTGAATTCTTAAAAAAAAAGCATATATTGTGTATGCAGGTACATGCAAACAGGAGTTGCTTTCCTTCCCCTGTAAGAGTCCCCAGAACTGAACTCAGGTCATTAGGCTGTACAACTGAACCAACTCACCAGCACCTCTCTTAAACTTGAATCCATAAGACAAAACTTCAGTAACCATTAACTTCAAATATATTTTTTGTATACAGGTGCTTTGCCTGCATGTATCACTTTCATGCCTGGTACCTTCAGAGGCCGAGAGAGAAAACACTGGGGTCACTGGGACTGGAGTTACACAGTTATGAACTACCATTTGGGTGCTAAGAACTGAACCTGGGCCCTCTTACTTAGCAAATAATGTTCAAAATGCCTCAGACATCATTAAATGGACTTCCTTAAGGTAGGTACGCCTGTTTTACACATAAGAAAATTAGAAGTCCACAGCTGTGAACCGAATTGAACTTCTGGAACCCGCTAGCAAAGAAGAGTGATGACCAAGGGAATCAGGATTGGGCTGGTGAGCCCCACAGGGGCAGCTGACCTGAACAAGGGGCATCACATGGACCCCAGACTGATGATTGGGGGCCAGCATGGGACTGATCCAGACATCCTGGGTGACAGAGAGGAGGCCTTGGCAATCTGTGGGACCTTGAAGAGTGGAGCAGTATTTATTCCTGGCATACAGAGGGACTCTGGGAGCCCATGCCACGTGGAGGGATGTTCTCTCAGCCTGGACACATGGGAAAGAACCTGAGCCCTTCCCGGGATGATGTGACAGACTCTGAAAATCCCTCATGGAGGCCCTTGCCCTCCCTGGGGAGTGGAGGGTTAATGGAGTGGGGGTGAGGGATTGGGAGGATTGGGGAGGAGGGGAGGGAGAGAACTGAAAGTGACATGGGTAAAAAGTTAAATAAAAATATGGAAGAAAATTAGAAGTACATGATATGAAATTATGTATCTGTGGTGGTTTGAGTAAGAATGGCCCCCAGAACTCATAATTTGATTTTCTAGTCACCAGAGAGGCACTATTTGAAAGGATTAGGTGTGGCTCTGTTGGAGGAAGTATGTTCCTGAGGGTTTGAGGTTTCAAAAGCCTGTGGATCAGGATGTGGCTCTCAGCTATTGCTTTAATACCTGCCTGCATCCTGCTGTGCTCCCCACCATGATAATGGACCAAGTCTCAGAAAGCCCTCAATTAAATGCTTTCTTTTCTAAGAGTTGCCTTGGTCATCTCTTCATAGCACATGACCAATAACAGTGACAAACAATACCCAAGGATATATGGTGAAGAGCCAAGATTTAAATTTAGGTACACAATTTACGCTTAAGTTTCCATAGTAAATAGCTTACTCCAGTTAAAGCAATCATTACAAAAAGATATGGAATAATTTTATTACTTGTTTTCATCACAATAAAAAACACAGCTTTACAAAAATAAATTTTTATTAAAAGCCGTAAAGTCTGAGCAGGAAGACAGTACAAAGAATGTAAACAATGTAAACAACATCACTACATTCAGCTCAGCCTGATTGAATGCTGAAAAACAAGTCTAAATGCTCTATGTGCCCTTACTAGCAAGATACATTAATTCTATTTTACAAAGACAACAAACATACTCTAATTTTCTAGGAAAAAAATAGTTTATCGAAGTCTATCCCAACGCCAAATGCTGGCATCATCACAGACAGCTATGAGGATGCTGCTATCCCTGCTAAAGCTGGTTTGTCGAATAGCAGCACCACATTTATGATGAGTCAGTGTTGTACATCTAGGAAAAAACATGACAATAGGTGAAATAGCACACATTACCGTGTTTATCTTAAAGAGTGAATGATAAAATTTGCAGTTTAAAGCTATCTTGATTAAGAATTCATTCTCAAATCTCAAATTCATTCTCAGATCAATTTGGTATATTTATCTTGTCACCACAGTATAAATACCAGGTAATTGAAATATTAAAAAAAAAACCATGAAAATTGTAGAGGTTAAAAATCACTGAGCTATGACACAGCTCAGTGGTAATGCACTTGTCTAGCTTGTGTAAGGCATCGAATTTGATCCCCAGCAACACAAAAATTAATGATTTAAGGATAACACAAAAAGGCTACAATTAACATTTTGGAAATTTCTATACTTACTTGGCTTTATGAGGATCTTCTACTTCTAAATCCCAAACATAAAGTTTGCCAACCTGATTGCCCAATGCAAGCATCTGTGTAAAGATAGTTGAAAACATAAAATTAACACAGCACTGAGCTCTAAGGTATTCAAGTAATCCTTGCTTAGAGAAGCCTGAGCTCCAGCCTTGATGGCCCTCTTGGCTACTTTTTGCATCTTGTGTTACTGATTTGTAGAAAAAGAGCAATTGCTAGTTCCTTGGTATCTTGAGAAAATAAGGCTCTGCAACACTTCATGGACAGCATTACAGTACTTTTTTCTATCTTACAGTGGGATGCTTTTCCAAAGCTTTCTTAGGGAAATACTCAGTTTTCTGACAAAATCGCAGCAGTAGAATTTAACATTTTAGATAATAGTTTCTTTAGAAAAAAGCTAGGTAAGATGATAAACACATTAAGACATTGTATCTTAGGAACAGGCATTAGGAATGTAACATTACCAACACCTAACTGCCCATTTCTTCTTTAACACTTCAGAAACTGTGAGCACCCAGCAAGGCAACTAAAGTAATCAACACAGGATCAACACAACCAAAGTGTGAGGACAAGGAGCATGGACAGAACAGGAAAGGGTAGAACTACACGGTGTTTCAGAAGACAATTCCAAACGTAAAAGTATGTGCTACCTTTTGCCAGAAATCCATAGAAAACCTCATGTACCAAATGTCACACTGGCTGTAATCAAATCGCCCAAGAATAGTCACATTAGACTCACTAGGTTTAATTTTATCTATATCATCCTCCATTTTGCCAGGTTTCCAGCATACAATGGCATTTTCACAAGACTAAAAGAGAAAAATAAGAGCCATGTATTAGTACTGAGTTACAAAGATAAAAATAAAACTGTTTACCATTGTAGGATAGCTCAAAGAGCCTGCTTTCCAGGACTATAAACTGACTGTTTACCACCAAGTCAAGGTTTATACCTCAGGACAAGTAACCTGACTAGGAAAAGAACTAAACAGTACAAAAGAATCATGCTATTTGAAATAGTTCATCTTCCAGAACAAATTAAATTCAGCTCCAGATAGGCTAGCACCCAGAGTCTTGAGAAGTGCTATAGAAAATTAGAACAATTTAGTATTGCAATAGATGGCTTTTCAAATGTGGCCACTGGTTTCTCAATCCACATGTAACCAGAAGCAGCTTCCTGTACCTTGTTATCTACTGAGGCTTCATCCACAGCGTGAGCACCACATGGTAGATGCTTAGAAGACATCATAGGAAATTGATTACTTCACTGAAAGGAAGTAATCATAGGTTCTAAAGTAGCTCAAGACATTGACTGTGGGGATAGGATCAAACAGGCCATGAAATTACACATTCCTGTAACAGTGCATCTTTTCATACTTCTACTTAAAACAGTCTCCCTGTGGCCATTATTCTGATCACTGTTCCAGTCAATGGTCCACACAAGCAAATTTTTGGCAATGTGTCTGGCGTCTAGTTGAGAAAAGCCAGAGATGCTGCTAAACATCAACAACCTCTCCTCCAAGCCTGCCCAACTGCAACGGTACCTACATTAAAGACCCTGCCCTCTAGAGTTTTCCAGCCACAGATAGATGGCAGTCCATTGAAGTCTCTACATTTAAACAAGTTTAACCACAGGTCCAGAGAAAGATTTAATATTTTGGGTTCTTGTTTTGTTTTTCGAGACAGGATTTCTCTTTGACTTTGGAGGCTGCCCTGAAACTAGCTCTTGTAGACCAGTTTGGTCTCGAACTCACAGAGATCCGCCTGCCTCTGCTTCCCCAGTGCTGGGATTGAAGGCATGCGCTACCACCACCCAGCTGAAAGATTATAACGTTAAGAGCAGTTTTTCTTCTCTACCTGCTTCAAATTTGGAAATTCTCAAGCTAAAAGACATCTACACAAATTACTAACTGCACAGTACCTGATATTACTAGCCCAACGTTATTGCAATTGTATAGTTGGAGTTTTCTCTGAAGACTCAGCAGAGTTCCCTGGGTTTCTTTTGCTACCATAGACTGGATACTGAGAAAGCAATGACTTGGAGATGCTAAAGAATAAGAATAAAAACAGTGTGGTGGTTTGAAATAAAATGGTCCCCAAAGGGAGTGGCATGATTAGTAGGTGTGGCCTTGTTGGAGGAAGTGTGTCCCTGTGGGGGTGATCTTTGAGTTATCTTTTGTTTAAGTTTCCCTCAGTGTGATAGCCATATGACTTCCTGTTGTCTGCAAGATGTAGGTCTCTCAGCTACTACAGCACCATGTCTGCCTGCCCGCCACCATGCTCCCTGTCATGATAATGGACTGAACCTCTGAAACTGTAAGAGAGTCACCCTAATTAAATGTTTTCTTTATAAGAGTTGCTGTGCTCATGGTGTCATTTCACAGCACTAAAATCCCTAAGACAAGCAGAAGGCTATTCCCAAGCCAGAGAACTAAGACAGCAGCAGCCTAATAGAACAAGAGTTCCACAACAAATGCTCTACTCCCAGCAAACATCATAGAAAGTGGAACTACTTTCATTTAAACCTGCTTTTAAGAAATACATCCCTAGCGCTCCCTATCCTTTGTAGTAATGTGTAGCATCAGGGAAGAACTGCCCAGGGGTAAAAGTACAACAGACAATCCACAGAGCCAGTAGAATCCACTAGATAAGGTACCCTCCTCCTCACCTCCTTTATGATGGTGTCAGCTGAGGCCTAGTGGGAAGCTTGAACTTCCTTCACCTGGCAACTGCAAGACAGCACTGCAATGCTCCCATCCACAACTGAGAAGGCAATAAAGAAAGCACACACTAACGAGAGAATCCCAAGAAAGATCCAAGGGCCAGCTTAGTAAGAGTGCTGGCCTAGCAGGAGTGAAGCCATGGGTTTGATATCTAGCACCACGAAACAAATGGCAGGCTGAATGGCAAAAAGGAAGTCTCCCGAGTCTCATAATACTCAAAATATTCATGTCCTAATAAAAATATTATAGCTGTGATGGGTAATTTTGATTATCACCTTCATGGGACTTAGAACCAGTACATGACCGAGGTGGGAAGAGCTTTCCAGTATGTAGGGGCACTATTCCATGGGTAGAATCCTGGACTGAATAAAAAGCAGAGTAAGCTGAGCAGCTGCCCTCTCTCTGTTCTGAACAAGGATGCATGTAACCAGCTGTCTCATGCTCCTGCTACCAGGACTTCCGTGCTATGAGACTGTTCATCAAACTGGAGCCGAAATAAACCATTCCTTCCTTAAATTGCTTGTCAGACATTTTGTTCCATCACCTTGTAATTAATAATATTAATTAATAAAATTAAAACTTAATGTATGGGCTCAACAAGATAGAGGAGAATCATCAAGAATTTTAAAGATAAGCCAATAGAATAGTATCCAATCTGAGCAAAAAAGGAAATGGAGGAGAAGAAGGAAGAGAACAGGAGCCAAACAACAACAAATCTAACAAAAGAAGGCCAACACTGTGTGTGTAAAAAAAATATCTAATCTCATTAGTGTCTCAAAATGAGAGAAGAAATCTACGCTGAAAAAAAATCTGAATCATCAGTGATGTCAAGTATGAGACAAAATATTTCTCTAATATATAAATCTACTACAGATTCAAGATCAATAAACTACAAATATCAAAATAATGCCCATCTAGTCGAATCATACTCAAATGTGAAATTATAGTCCTCTTCAGTCCAAAAACTAAAGGAAAAAGAAAAAGTCTGAAAGCAGCTAGTACAGAAGACACAGCTACAGTTTATACAGGGGAGGAAAAGTTTTAATGACAGAATTTCACATCCGAAACCACAGAGACCAGAGAAGGGGAAGATATTTTGCAAACATGGGAGGGGGGAAAACCATGAAGCCAGAAATATATATTTAGAGTGAAGAATATGAATCTTTCAATAGCAGACCTCTAAATGAATGCCTGCAGGAAGCTGCCTGAACAGAAAGGAAATGATTTAAGATGGAAAAATAAAGGCAGTCAATACAATGCTCCTTTCCCTGAGATTTTAAAATTATATTTCACAGCAAAAATCATACTATCCAATGTGGCTCTCAAATATTAAAGGAATATTTAAGACAATTAGATTGTGACCTGGGAACAAACTGATGAAAAGAAAGGGTTCTACACTTGCTTTGATTACTAGCATGCCAATATATGGTAGACCAAAAAGTTATATACATGAAATCAGACATCTAAAGCAACCTCCAAAACTGATGCACAAAGAAATAGTACGCACAATAATGCTATATATGGGCCAGCAAGATGGCTGTGCAGGTAAAAGTCCTCAATGCACTAGCCTCACCACCTGAGTACAATGCCCATTCCATGCAAGAAGAATACAGATCCCTCAAAGTTGTCTTCTGACCTCTACACACTGCAGTGGCACACAAGCATACGGAAATAAAAATTAAACCAAAAAAGCTATATTTAAATAAAAGGGGGATTCTAAAAACTGTTACATTACAGGCATGGAGCTCTGGCCTGTAATCATAGTACTTGGGAGACTGAGGCAGAAAAATCCCAACTTTGAGATTAGCCTGGGCTACATAGCACGCTCAAGGTTGGCTTGAGTTCATGGTGAGACACCTTGCCTCAACAAACAAACAAGAAGAAGAGGAGGAGGAGAGAAGATGAAAAGGAAAAGGAGGAAGAAGAAACCAGTCCCAAACAAAATGAAAAAAAAGTTTCAAATAACCTATAGGAAGTACAGGGGCGAACTCAAGAAACACAGAATAAAGAACAGAAAGCGGATTTACCGTTCAGCTTTTTGGGTGGCTAATATAAATTGGCAAGAAGAATTTAAAAAGGTAAGGCCCAAATAAAGGGTTGAGGATGTAGCTCAGTGGTAGCACTTGTTTAGATTTAGTCTTAGTTACTATTCAATATCCAAGTCAAGGTAAAAGGTTGGGAAAAGATTACAAAAATGAACTGGGTGTGGTGGCTCATACCCCAAACCCCATCACTCAGGAGACTTAGCCAAAAGGATTGCTGAGTTCGAGGACAGCCTAGACTTACACAGCAAATTCCTTTAATCCTAGGCCTTGGGAGGCTGAAGCAGTAGAAGGCCAAGCAAGGCCAGCCTAGTATCCGAAGTGAGTTCCAGGCAGCCAGGGCTATATAGAGAGACCCTGCCTCAAAAATAAACAAAACAAAACAAATGAGAATGTAAACGGTGGATGTAGCTTAGTGGTAGAACCCTATTTAATCATCAGTACCCAAAAAGAGAATGAAAAATCAGTCATCACTAGAGACTCAGTTGATAGCAAAATAACGCCCAATAGGAACATTGTAAGAAATTCTGTTCATACATCTTACCTCAGACAAACCAACTCCTCCAATGACATACTATGACCCACCCAACATGAAGCAGTTAATCTCAACAGCTGTTTATTAAGGAAACCGAATCCATTTTTTAATCTAGAACTTCAACAGGAAATTCCTACTAACCATTTAAAAAATATTAAGTAAATTCTATTTCATCTGTTCTAGAAATGGAAGATAACCACTTGACAACTTCTTTTATAAAGCCAGTATTATTGAAATAAAAGGTAGACAAAAATATTAAAAAGAAAACTTCATACCAGTATCTCAACAAAATATTAGCAAATACAATCCCATCCAACAGATATAGCAGTCCAAACTTTTTACAAGAAAGAGAGATGAAAGGATAAGCCACTGGCTGAAAGAAAATATTTGCAAACAACATTTCTGAAATAAGATGCATAGTTAGAATATTTCAACAATCAAAATAAAACAAAAACTAATCCAATTATAAAATCAGCCAAAGAGTCAAAGAGATATCCCCAAACAGAATATGAATGGTGTGATGGCTATTCTTGATTGTCCCCCTGACTACATTTGGGCACACCTGTGAGGGATTTTTTTCCTTAAATCATTTGAAGTGGGAGACCTACTTCTAATCTGAATCTTTGAGATGGAAAGACACACTTTAATCCAGATTTGTTGAGGTTTTAAGAGTCACCTTTAGGGGCTGGAGAGATGGCTCAGAGGTTAAGAGCACTGACAGCTCTTCCAGAGATCCTGAGTTCAATTCCCAGCAACCATATGGTGGCTTACAACCATCTACAATTCAATCTGGTGCCCTCTTCTGGCATGTAGGCAGAACACTGTATATGTAATAAATAAATATATCTTTAAAGAGTCACCAATGGCCGGGCGGTGGTGGCACATGCCTTTAATCCCAGCACTCGGGAGGCAGAGGCAGGCGGATCTTTGTGAGTTCGAGGCCGGGCTAGACCGACAGCCTCCAAAACAATACAGAGAAACCCTGTCTCGTAAAACCAAAAAAAAAAAAAAGTCGCCTTTAACCCAGGACACACTTTCTACATGCAGCCCACATAGGGGACAAGAGAGAAGGAGCCCTCTTTTGGTGCTTGCTTTCGCTCTCAATAGCCAAGTTCATTCCTTCCACTAGCATTAGAGTCTACTTCTTTAGATTCTGGTGTATACTTAAGGCCAGCCTTGTGGACTTAACAGCTACTGGATTCTTGGACCTTCTGCTCATAGGCAGACATTGATGGATTAGCTGGACCACAGTCTGAAGCCATTCTAACAAATCCGACATCACACACTCACACACGTTCAGCAGCATCACTAGCAGAGAATGCAAATCAAGACCATGAAGAGAGCCGGGCGGTGGTGGCGCACGCCTTTAATCCCAGCACTCGGGAGGCAGAGGCAGGTGGATCTCTGTGAGTTCGAGACCAGCCTGGTCTACAGAGCGAGTTCCAGGACAGCCTCCAAAGCCACAGAGAAACCCTGTCTCGAAAAACCAAAAAAAAAAAAAACAGACCATGAAGAGATTTCACTACACATCTACTAGAACTAAATAAAAATAACGGTAATACTAAATGACGGCAATGACACAGAAACAGCATACTTTGCTAGTTAGACTGTAAAAGTGGCACTCTGGAAAAGGGTTTAGTAGTTTCTTAAAAGCTTAACCGTTACCCAACAATAGCTGTCTTATGCATTTATCCCAGAGAAACAGAGAGACAAAATCCTGTACAGAACTATTCATCAAGTTTACACTATAGCTTCAAAACTAAAAACAACAAACACAGTCAATAATATGGTGTTAAATTAACTATGATGAAGCTTAGGCATGGTAGTATAATACACCTTTAATCCCAGGATTTATAAGGAAGAAGCAGGCAGAGTTTGAGGCCATCCTGGTCTACATAGCAAATTCCAGGCTAGATTCTATCTTAAATAAATAAATGAAAAATATATAAATAATAAATGAATACATAAAAATTAATTATTTGGGATGGTACAGTGGTACCATGGGATGACTTAGCAATGGAAAAATAAGAACTACTTTACAAGCAGCAACTTGGATGGATCTCCACTGAATCCAATTGAGTAAAAAACAATCATAGCATTCTTGAAATGACAAAATGATAAGCAACTAAACACACAGCATGACATATAACTTCTAATTTATATTTCTGGTTCCAGGTGATCCAATGTCCTCTTCTGGCCTCTGAGGGAAACAGACACACACAAGGTACATAGACATACATGCAGGCAAAACACTCATACATATAAAAAGTAACTGAGCCAGGTGATGGTGGCTCACTCCTTTAATCCCAGCACTCAGGAGGCAGAGGCAAGCGGATCTCTGAATTTGAGGCCAGCCTGGTCTACAGAGCGAGTTTCAGGACAGCCTCCAAAACAATACAGAGAAATCTTGTCTTAAAAAACCGAAAATAGATAGATGGATGGATGGATGGATGGATGGATGGATGGATAAAAAATAACTAAGACAAAGTGGGTAATGGTCATGCTGAACCCCTCTGAACTACCTTTAAAACTTCCTGCAGTCTACTCTAAGACAAAGAGTTTAAGGAGGGGAACATGAAACCAACAAAAGTAAATCTAAACCCAAAAGGAAACGAAATGGGAAAAAAAAAATCAAACTAGGTGCTGCGAAACACCGTAACATTCACCTCAAGAAGGCAGGCAGGAATCTCTCCAATTCTGACAGGTCTACCTGTTCACAGAACATGAATCACCCCTCTAGATGACTAACCAAAAAAAAAAGGAAACTAAACAAAGCAAGACATAGTCGATCCTCAATTCTCTGGAAGAACTGGCTCCAAACACCAAAGTCTACATACTCTAGTACCTTATTGAAATGGTATCATATGTACACATACTTCCAATCAAGACTACATTTATGAAACCCAATACAATGCAATGTGTATATTTTAGTTGTACTGTATTTAGTGAACAAAAAAAACCTCTTTGTACATGTTCAGCACAGATACAATCCTTTTGTTAAAAAAACTTCTGGTCAATCATAAATTGAATTAAAAGATGTGGTATCCATGGATACAGAGGGGGTGTATCTGTATCTACCAACAAGTTATAGTAGGGTGAACAAGCTGCAGTCTGTAAGGCAATGAACTCCAGCCACCTGTTCTTACAAATAAGGATTTACTGAGATAAACACAAAAACATTCCCATTGGCTTTAGTTATTATTTTCAATATCATTGATACCCAGAAACAGTCACACCTTCCAAGCTCACTAGTCCTCATATTGGAGTATAAAAAACAACAACCTGGTGAACTTACTTCCTAAAATAAGTTTGCAAATCTACCAAAATATAAAATTCTTTAAAAGTTTTCTGCTATTGATTTTAATAAATTTTATAAATAACTGTTTCCTGGAAAGCATGCTCTCTCACACACACATATACACACAATGCAAGTACAGCTTATAGTTTTCCATACCTTGGAAAGTATCAAATCGCCTAACCATCGCACACAATCAACATAATTCCTATGTATGTCTCTGGTAGAAAAGTCAGGAAAGTGGATTTTCTGGGAAATAAATGGCCTGAAGGAAGAATGGAAATGTAAAAGTTAAAAGAAAAAAAGTGTAGTAGGAGCATACTGATTTTTCAGTTTGGGACTTACACAGTGTGTTGCTCAGGATCAAACCTAGGGCTTCCCATAAATCAGACAAGCACTCCACCTACTGAGCTTCATTCTCCGGTTCAATTTTTAAAACTCCACAAAACAAAATATGGCTATTAATTTCTCTATGTTTCTAGATAAAATTTATCTGCTAACCTGTTTTTTAGAGATAAACTATCCATTTTGCATTTTTATTTTCTTTCATTATCAGCTTTTTGATATAAGGTTTCACTTTTCTTTTTAAACTTACCATTTTAAATTTGGGGCAGGTGAGATGGTAAAAGCACTTGCCACACAAGCCTGACCTGAGTTCAATGTATGGAACCCACATAATTAGCCTATTAATAATCAGACTTGAAAACTCTTTGCTAAAATACAGTTAGCATATTTAAAAATACGATGCTTATAGTAAAAGAACAACACATATGAATGTGTTTATAGTTAAAAGTATTACTGACAACCCAGTAAGTACTAAAAAGGCAGTTACACCAAGACCTGAAGCACTTCAAGAAAAACAATTGAAACATCTCAAAAAATACGGAATCTCCACCCCATGGTATTACCGAACAAGACTCCACAATTAGAATTCCTCTATTTAATGAAGGAAGCATCACTTACAGGTAAATATCAGTATCTGTCTGTCTACCTATCAATCCATCAATCAATCAGCTGGGTCTCACTATGTATGTAGCTCTAATTGGCCTGAAACTTGCTCTGTAGGCTAGGCTAGCTTCCAACATTCCAATCAACAGAACCGTCCTTGCCCTCTGCCTCCTCAGTGCTGGGATTAAAGGTGTTTACTGCCATGCCCAGCAGGAAAGTATCATGAACTAGAAAACCAATTTGAAACGATAGTTTACTATATTTAATTAGGATTTATGTCTTTTCCCTTCTCTAGTCCACAATAGGTTCAGGTGGTTTAAAACCTTTATACTTCAAATTTAATGAGTCAAGAACTTGCAAACATAAATCAAGTGTTCCATTAAAAAAAAAAAAACAATTCAAATAAGACAAAAAAATATAAATATGGTATTCCTTTTGAAAGAGATGAATCTGATAGCAGGTAAACAATACCTGGAGATTATATTAAAGGGCTTCTAAAGCAGCAGAGGGGATTATTTCTCAAAACTTGAGAGAAAGGGAAACACGTCTACTCAAAAACAAAGCATCAGAACTGTCACCTGTTAGTTTTGTTTGGGTTATAATCGTAAGATTCCTTAATCGCATTCATCATTCTCTTTGAGTTGATTCTCCAAAGTTTAAGTGAGTGATCCATACCACAGGACATTATTTTTTCACCCAAAAGATCATAATCCTAGGAATAAAACACAACAGTACAAACAAGTAAATTACAGTCTCAAATGTTATTTATTCAAGTTTTACCTGGTATATGACACAGGAAGCATTGATTTCAGACCACATAGTAGCTACATTCCGAGCGTCACCTCAGTACATCGCCAAGTCACACTAGTAGTTTCCATTTAAAGTTTTAATTTTTTGTCACCACTAGAGTGCAAAATGGAAGGCAAAAAATGCTACTTGAATTTATGTTCATCTATCCAACTATATTTAAATAACTTCCTTGATTTTAAAGGTAAATCAAATGCTGAAAATAATCATCCTGACACTAAAAAGCTGAACAGTTATACTACTTTTCTTGTCTGACTGCAATTAAGAAACTAAAGTGGCAGCCGGGTGTTGGTGGCGCACGCCTTTAATCCCAGCACTTGGGAGGCAGAGGCAGGTGGATCTCTGTGAGTTCGAGGCCAGCCTGGTCTACAAAGTGAGTTCCAGGACAGCCTCCAAAACAATACAGAGAAACCCTGTCTCGAAAAACCAAAAAAAAAAAAAAAAAAAAAAAAAAAAAAAGAAAAGAAACTAAAGTGGCAGCTGTTTTTAAAACTGCAAGCGTTCTTCAACAGTTAAAATTAAACTTTTTCTTGTACTATTTCAAATTACATTTACTAAATTCCAGCATGGAAAAGTCCCACCCTAGTTGAGGACTGCTTCTGAGAGAGGGGGTCAGTTCTTCAGTGGTGTGGCACCTGGTATATTTACCACACTTCAGGGCACAACCCAAGTCCATGAGTAATCAGCTAACACAACCTGGACTGGATGGGAAGAAGAGAGAGACAAAGGGAGGGAAACAGAGAGGGAGGGAGAGAATACTCTAGGACTTGTTTCACAGTATATTTTGCTCATATTCACCCCTCTCCCGTAACAAGGTGGTGGTGCACGCCTTTAATTCCAGCATTTGGGAGGCAGAAGCAGGTGGACCTCTGAGTTTGACGTCAGACTGGTTTATAGTGTGAGTTCTAGGACAGGGCTATAGAAAGATCCTGGCCCATATAAATATAGATTGATTAATTAATTAATAGAATTAAAGAGGGGGGAGGAAAAGAAAAGAATAACAGTAAAGAGTTCTAGCCATAGAAGATATTTCTATATCAACCTAACTATTCCATAGTGACTCAAACTTGAAAACTATCTTACCGCAACATTAATCTTGGTGTTTATTGATTTCACAAATCTACGTGTCACTGATTCTCTTTAATTCTCTAATAACCACACTGTCAACAAGATACCCTTAGAGTCTATGGCTCTATTTTACAATTCCTTTTTAAAATCCTAGTTGGCAAGGTAGCATTAGGTAGTCATGATTCCCCAAGGTGATAAGCCTGACCTGAATCAGTATTTTGGCATCCACATGTTTGTTTGCTTCAAAGTGATTTTTTTTAAAGATTTATTATATATGCAGTAGTCTGTCTGCATGTATGCCTACACACCAGAAGAGGGCATCAGATTGCACTATGATGGTTGTGAGCCACCATACGGTTGCTGGGAATTGAACTCATGACTTCTAGAAAGAACTGGATAACCTATGAGTCATCTCTTCAGTCCAAAGTGATTCATCATTAAGTAGTTAAATTAGGAAAAAACAATTAAAGAGAAACAAAGTTAAAAAAAAAATCAAGTGTGTTAACATGCCAAGCTACAAAAACTTGAACACTAACGAAAAGTGAAACACTTATTCCAAGTTCAAACAAACAAACAAATCACTTATGGACAGTTAAACTTTTGTTCTTTAGTAACAGGAACAAGGAAAAATTAACTTGGTGACTTAGATTAAATGGGAAAAAAGTTGGTTCTTGTGGAGCATGTCTGTAATCCCAGCATCCAGGAGGCTGAGACAGAAGGATGGAGATTTGAATACAAGCCTGAGTTACATGTAAAATCCTATCTTTAAAACCACCAACGACAAACCCACAAAAAGGGGAATGACTTTGTGATATTCTTCCAGAATGATCATGGTACTTGTGTAAAAAATGAACTTTATACAACGGAAACTCATAGTGATTTAACTTGTTCTTTTATGTCAAGACTTATGTCAAAGTCTCTATGTCAAAAAGACGAAATGACTGCCTAGCAGGCTTTATGAAGCAAACACAAACATGCATCTACACTATATAAACCTAGGTCATTCCTCCCAGCTTCAACTTACGGCACTCAGAACTTCATCTCTGTGTCCTTCCACACCTCCAAATATTGCCACAAGCGTGTCTGTTTGTATATTCCATAATCGTAAAGCATGATCTATTAAAAAAACAGAAAGATAAACTTTTATCACTCACTACTGCAAACTTTCAGTAAGCCCTTAATATGTGAAAGCTATGAAAATTTATGTATGCACAATAAAGACTATTATCCATGTCTGTCTGTCTGTCTGTCTGTCTGTCTGTCTATCTATCTATCTATCTATCGAGACAAAGAGAGATCCTGTCTCAAACGAACAGTAGTGATAGCACAGCCTTTAATCCCAGCACTCAAGGAGGCAAGGACAGATTGAGTTCAAGGCCGGCCTGGTCTACAAAGCTACACGAAGAAACCCTGTCTCGGGGAAAACAAAACAAACTTCTAAAGCTGGGTAGTGGTGGCACATACCTTTAATCCCAGGACTACTGGGAGGCAAAGGCATGTGGATCTCTGAATTTGAGGCCAGCCTAGACTACAGAGTGAGTTCCAGGACAGTCAGGGATACACAGAGAAACCTTGTCTCCAAAAACCAAACCAAACCCCTCACCTTTTAAAAATCCTAACATGGTGATATGTCATTCAAAGAGATAAAGCAACGTAATTATTCAGGTGGGGATAAGGTTCTAGAACTATACTGTATAGTAAGTGAGGTTTGTTCTCTAGTCTTGGTTTATGAGATGCAAATATAAGCTATTTTTTCATATTAAAACCCTTTTTTCTTTTAATTTTGATTATTTCCCCCTTAGAACATAACCTGTCTCTCTTTTTCCACAACCTGTCTCTTTAAAAACAATCTGAACTAAGGAAACATTTGCTTCTGTAAGCTTACCTTTACTTACGGACAGGAGAAGATTTGGGTCTCGTGGGTGGAATTTCAGCTCATTGATAGCATTTCCATGGCCAACATAGTGCTACAATAAATTTAAAACATTTTGTTTCATATCTCAAAAAACAATAAATTCTCTTTCATAGCCCTTAAGAGAAACAAAGGCTGGAGATATAGCTCAGTGGTAGATGACTACCCTAGCACACTCAAGACCCAGGGTTCAACGTCCAGCAAAGCTGCCAAACAAACTTTCACTTAAGATTCTTCTCGCCCTTGGCTACTAAAATTGCCCAACAAATTTAAAGAAAGGAAAATGGGACCAATTCGTCACCACTCAGCTAACAGCACTGTTTTAAGATATCCACCAGGGGCAGGGGGAAGAGGGGAGGGAGCTGAGATTGACATGTGAAGCAAGCTTGTTTCTATTAAAAAAAAAAAAAAAAAGAGATTCTCCATCCAGGATGCTGATGAGCCCCAGGTTACAAACAGCAACATCTAAAGCCTGCCTTTTTATCAGCTTCCTTGACTTTTCCTTCCTATCCCTTATAGGGTGCCCTGTAACCCACAACTCTTAATTTGGGTGCCTTGGGAAAAGTGGTTATTCTTCAGTTAAAGATGCCTAAAGCAATCACAAGAAAACCCACAGAATCAACTAACCTGGACTCATAAGAGCTCAGAGTCTGAAATAACAATCAGAGGCCTGTACAGGAATGGTGGCCCTCTGAATCTATGTGGCAATTGTGTAGCGAACTCCTAACAGTGGGAGCAGAGGCTGTCTCCTTTGCTGGATTTTGGGACCCTATTCCTCATTAATGGGCCACTGTGCCCAGCCTTAATACAAGTGGAGGTGCTTAGTCTTACTGCAACTTGATATGCCATGTTTTGTTGATATCCATGGGAGGCCTGCCCATTTCTGAACAGAAATAGAGGAGAAGTAGATGGGTGGGTGAAGGGAGGCTGGGAAGAGAGGAGGGAGGGGAAATTTCAGTTAGGATGTAAAATAAATAATTAAACAAAAAAGATGCTCAAAGCAAGGGAAGGAAGAGAAATTAAAAATGGTGGGTATTGGAGCTGGGTGGTGGTGGCGCACACCTTTTATCCCAGCACTAAGGAAGCAGAGGCTGGTGGATCTCTTTGAGTTCGAGGCCAGCCTGGTCTACAAAGCTACACAGAGAAACCCTGTGGGGAGGGGGGTGTGCATTAACACTGTCCTATGTACTCCTTAATTTACATCCTCTAACTGTAACAGAAGTTTCAAAGTTTCAAAGGGCCACTCTAAAGAAAGTAACAGGACTAGCAAGATGGCTTAGCATGTAAAGGTGTTGCTGGCATCCCTGAAAGCCGAATTGGGTCCTTAGGACCCACATGGTGGAAGATGGGAACTGACACTTCTGACCTCCTCAGCGTATACACACTCATATACACCTGCTCCACCCACCCAAAGTGAATAGATGCAATAAAGGAAAGACAATAAGCAAAGAGCAAATAAAATCAAGTTGACTACATTAGTTTTAAGGCCATTCCATGAAGTTGTAACCTGAGTATTCAAAAGCAGCAAATCTACAATTTGACCAAAGACCCACCTTTATACACTGCATCGTTATGGGATTAATTATCCTTATTATGCCTCTTGACCCAGCAACAGCAAGTAGAGGGTGGCTGGTGTTGCTATCGTAGGTCCAGGCACAAGTATAAAAGTTTTCATCTGCCTAAGAAATGCCAGTTAAGAGATATAATTCATTTCGAAAACTAAACATGTCCATGTTTACAATAAATAGAACCTTCTAAACAACAGCTAAGGTTTTGGATACTTAAGTATTTGTTTTTTCTTTATATAAAATTTGCACAGTGACAGCCAGGTGTCCCATGAGTCAAGAGGCAGAAGCTGGAGGATTTTCTCAAACTAAAGGCCACCTAGGTAGGGCTACTCGGCAAGGCCCTATTCTCAAAAATAAATAATATCCACAGTGGCAGCCCTTTTAGGCTTAAAATCCATTACCAAATGAGCTGTCTCGTTTCACACTTCTCTTTAGCTGCCTACTATAAAACCACTCTCCTCCACTGGAGTACTGCCAAAATAGCAAGGGAGAGCAGCTTAGCATAGGCATGACTGTTCTCCAATAAAACTTTATTTGCAAAGCTAGGTGGTGAGACTGCAGGCTTTGCTTCACTGACCTTTGTCCTGAAACTGCTATGAACCTATAAATAGTCCATTTTCCACCATCCTAACATGGCACCTGTTCACTGGTTCCCATGTCATCTACAGATTCAACCTCACTTTCTGTATTTTTTCAAATGGATCTAGAAGAAACATCTCTTGGCCTTTTAAAACTCCTTAAAAAAAAAAAAACAAAACTGACTCGTGAAGCAACCTTGATTCTTATCTAAATTTAAACTGGAAAATAAAATTAAAAAAAAAAAAAAAACAAACCCTCGGGCTTTTAAATTAATATCTTCCTTTTCTTATAACTCACTCCTAAATTGCACACTTAATTTTTTTTTCCATCTGAGCTTTGTTGATCAAATACTTAGAATGACTGACAGCTATGTATTAAAAACTACACTCAGGCCAGGCAGTGGTAGCACGCTCCTTTAATCTCAGCACTTGGGAGGCAGAGGCAGGCGGATTATCTATGAGTTCGAGACCAGCCTGGTCCACAAGAGCTAGTTTCCAGGACAGCCTCCAAAGCCACTGAGAAACCCTGTACCGAAAAACCAAAATCCAAACCAAACCAAACCAAAAAACACACACACAAAAAAACCCTCCCCACTAAACGGGGGGGGGGGCTGGAGAGATAGCTCAGCAGTTAAAAGCACTGGCAGCTCTTCCAGAGATCCTGAGTTCAATTTCCAGCCACCACATGGTGGCTCACAACCATGTGTAATGAGGCCTGGTGCCCTCTTCCCGCAGGCATACATGCAGGCAGAAAACTGACACTTTCTACCATGGATTTCTAAGGTTCCCAACTTCAGTCTGTATCCACCATCACGTCCACCTCATGACAAATTCAAGATCAGGTACATAAGATACTAGAATTGATCCCCTTGGGCAACAATGGCAATATTCTTAGCTAAAGATGGGACAGTAACTTTAGGAAACTTGTTTTTGGAGCCGGGTAGTGGTGGCACACGCCTTTAGTCCCAGCACTTGGGAGGCAGGGGCAGGCAAATGTCTGTGAGTTTGAGGCCAGCCTGATCTACAGAGCTACACAGAGAAACCCTGTCTCAAAAAAAAAAAAAAAAAAAAAAAAAAGTTTTAGTGTACTTATCAAAGTCCATGTTTTAAACCATACAAAAGCAGTGAGAAAAGGATACATCAGCATCTACATAGGACTGCAATAACCGGATTTCCCCTTGTGAATGGCATTCGTATAAGGTAACCTAAAGAAAGAAAAATATGCTTGTCATGTCAGAGAAACATTCTCTGACTCTTAAAACATTCTAGTCACAATTACAACTTAATGACATTACAAAAACTGCTTGCAGCAGCTCTGTAAGTTTATTCAAGCCATTATAAATCCTCACACCTTTTATGTACTACTAGCCTGGCAATAGTAGTTTCTATTTCCTAACATTTTAATATATTTCATCCATAATCAGAACTTTTTCAAAGTGAGTAAAGTCAAAAACCTTAAAATAATTATAGTGGTCCTTCTTTAATTAAACTTGTACCATGAAAGGATGGTTACACCTAGCGACGCATGCACATGGTACACAGATAAACATGCAGGCTGCCTACTGATACACATAAGATGAAACTTTAAAAAAATAAAAGTACAGCTTTCTTTCACATTTGAATGGTAAATAAAAGTCAATTCTTCCAGCTACACAAAATATTTATAAAGGAAACTATAAAGCCTGCTTCATAATAACTGTAAATAAAAATATTTTCTAACCGACAGCCTCCAAAACAATACAGAGAAACCCTGTCTCGTAAAAAACCAAAAAAAAAAATATTTTCTAGTCATATTAGTTTTAACACTAATCATTTCTGAAAAGCTTCACTCTTACACAAAAGAATTATACTGGTAAGCCAGCTACTCAGAATTTACTTTAAAATCACTCCATTTCAATACTGTAACTGTAACATGCAAAATAATCACAACTGCCTAACTGCCCCTTAACACTCACTCTGTTGCTTCCCACAGTTGCAAACACCAGAGGATCCCCTTCCTTACTGTGCCAGTTAAACTGAACTCCAAACAATGGCTGGTTATGATCTTCCTAGAAAATCATGAAATAAGAAAAGATTAACACATTTTTGAAAACATTAGCAAGCTTTTACTTTCCCCTCTTTTATGTTCACACACTTTTTATATACTGTGGTGGTTTGAATAAGAATAAGCCCATGCCGGGCGGTGATGGCTCACGCCTTTAATCCCAGCACTTGGGAGGCAGAGACAGGCGGATCTCTGTGAGTTCGAGACCAGCCTGGTCTACAGAGCTAGTTCCAGGACAGCCTCCAAAGCCACAGAGAAACCCTGTCTTGAAAAACAAAAACAAAAGAATAAGCCCATAGGGTCGTATATTTGAATGCTTAGGGAATAGCACTATTTGAAAGGATTAGGAATTTTGGCTTTTTAGAGGCAGTAAGACACTAGAGGGGGTAGGCCATGAGGTTTCAAAAGCTCAGGCCAGGCCCAGTGTCCTCTTGCCCCTCCCAGTGAATCCAGATGTAGAATGCTCAGCTACCTCTCTAGCACCAACCAGGTCTGCCTGCATGCCATCATGACTCCAGTCATAACAATAATGGACTAAACCGCTGAAGCTGTAAGCAAGTCCCAATTAAACGCTTTTTTTAAAAACAAGGTGTCATGATATCTCTTCACAGCGATACAACACTAAGACATATATCATGCACCCGCTACTTCTGACATTAAAATTAGGACACTACACATGTGTCCACATCTTAAAATATGTGGAATGTTGTCTAACAAAGATTTATACTATAAATTAGGAAACAGATATGCATCCTGGAAACACTGGTATCTGCCTGTTTTTAAACCCAACCATCTTTCTGAATAACAAATTGAGAATTTTTGGTAGATACATTTTAAGCTCTTGAGCCCGGAGGACACAGTTATTCCTCTTATATAACAAACTAACAACTGGCTTTGGATTTTATTAGAATTAACTTTTCTCTTGGAAAGTGGGGCATATCACACTCCATCCTAGCTACTAGTCTTATTAGTCCTATACAATCTTTAAATAACTTTGGATTTGCACCAGGTAGTTGTGGCATACACCTTTAATTCTTCCCAGTACTCTCGAGGCAGAGGCAGGTGAAAATCTGAGTTGGAGGCCAGCCTGGTCTACAGAGTTCCAGGACAGTCAGAACTACACAGAGAAATCTTATCTCAAAAGAAAAACAACATAAAAAAACTCCACCTTGGGTTTTGATCATAGGAAAGTATCACCCCCTCAAGACTTTGAACAGTGAGGACTCAAGGAGAGAATGAACTATGCCTTCAGATACACAGATTTTGTTTCTTTTGTTTTATTTTTAGTACTTGTACTAAAACCAGGACTTAAACTGCATAGTAGACAAGCACACCACAAGGTTGTTCACTTTTGTTTTCCAAGTTGCAGTTCAGACTTAGAGCCTTGTTGTAATCTCTTTGTGTTTAATACTAACTTCCAAGTTCCCATGAAAGCACTTTTAAAATCCCCCACTTTTAAAATCTACTAGCTTTCATTTTCTTATCTCTTAAAAATCCTGCCTTGCAGTGGTGGCCCACACCTATAATCTCTGTGAGTTCAAAGCCAGCCTGGTGTACAGAGAGTTCTAGGACAGATAGCTAGGACTATTTAACAGACAAATACTGGGGGTGGGGTGAGGGGGGGTGAAGATAGGAACACTAGCCTGCAACTCAGTTTTACACATTTAAAGTAAAGCACAACAATAGATAAAGCTCAAATGACTAAATAGATGATAGATTATAATACCCAGTTTAAACAAACCTTTAAAACACTGTAATTTTAAAATATTTTAAACCTGAGAGTATTCTGTATGTCCCTGAGAAGTTCGAAGCCTAGTGCTTCCAGTACATACCTTGAGGCTGTTCACACATTTGAAAGAATATTTGCATTTCTTTGACTTCCATTTTCCCTTTCCCCAGCTTTTCCTTCCCGGTGCATTTGGTGTATTTGTAGGTGTGTCAGGGCGTTCTGTGTTTGTGCCACTCTCGATACTAACAGCATCATCCTGCAAGCAGTAAAATCAGGAACAACTTCAGCGGGCAGAGACACATGCACACGGTATTTAAAGGTAACTGACTGTACTACTAGAAAGATAATGACTAACTCAAAAGTGTGCAAAAAATGGGACACATACTCCTGGCTGAAGCTGGGGATTTTGGGAAGTGAAAACCAGTCACGCATCAGAACACTTGTGGATATTTTACACTGCGGTGAAAGTAAGAACAAAGTACTAAGAAAGATAATTTGGGCTTTAAGTAAGACACTGGCCTATACCAGTGACTCTTGCACCGCTCTGTGGACAAGGAAATGTTGAGCAAGACTGTCCTCTTGCTGGTAGAGTTGTTAGGATCTGATACTTCACTAATATATAAAATAACAATAAATCTGATTATCTTCATAATTTATTTGAC
Source organism: Mesocricetus auratus (assembly GCF_017639785.1). NCBI lineage: Eukaryota > Metazoa > Chordata > Mammalia > Rodentia > Cricetidae > Mesocricetus > Mesocricetus auratus. Next base: position 108,285,466 of record NW_024429182.1, on the reverse strand, counting down.
TGCAGCTCAAGCGGAAGAATGAGTGTACACATATGGCCTTTGGGGCAGGGATGCTAAAGCTTACTATTTTAGATGTAGTTTTGAAAAAACAGTATCTGTCATGCAAATTCTACTTATTTACAACACAACACTGTTTGAATACTATGTGCATATCTAAACTCTGTACACAGTAATCTGTCCAAACACAGATAAGGCTTCAGGAAATACTGAAAATTCTTCTAACTTACCTTGAGTTCAGAACCCATACTTAAGTCTTCTTTGGAATATAAAGATTCCCACCTATTACCCTGGGGCAGTAGTCCCTAAGTCCTCCAGGGGAACCCTTTTGTCAGTGTGTCTAACAGCTGTGAGATTGAAGTCCACTAAGTCTACACTATCATTGTAGTCTATTTCTAAGGTAAAGCTTACTCAAGATAGTTCCATAGTATAAAAGGATAAAAATGAAGTGTCAAAGGGTATTTAAAAACACTAATTTGCTTAAAAATATTAGTTTCTTTTTTGTTGTTTGTTTTTGTTTTTTGAGACAGGGTTTCTCTGTGTTCCTTTGGAGCATGTCTTGGAACTCACTCTGCAGACCAAGACTGCCTCTGCCTCCCAAGTACTAGGATTAAGAAAATATACTATTCTATTCTCAATAGGAGTCTAAAATGGCTGAGAGACACTTAAAAAAATGCTCAACATCCTTAGCATCCATTAGGGAAATGCAAATCAAAACAACCCTGATATCACCTTACTCCTGTCAGAAAGGCTAAAATCAGAAACACCAATGACAGCTTACGCTGGAGAAGATGTGGAGAAAGGGGAACAGTCCTCCACTGCTGGTGGGAGTGCAAACTTGCACAGCCACTTTGGAAATCAGTATGGAGATTCCTCAGGAAAATGGGAATCAGTCTACCACAAGACCCAGCAATTCCACTCTTAGGCATATATCCAAAAGATGTCCATTCATACAACAAGGATGTCTGTTCAACTATGCTCATAGCAACATTATTTGTAATAGCTAGATCCTGGAAGCAACCTAGATGCCCCACAACTGAAGAGTGGATAGAGAAAATGTGGTACTTTACACAGTGGAGTACTACTCAGCGGAAAAAAACAATGGAATCTTGAAATTTGCAGGCAAATTAATGGGACTAGAAGAAACCATCCTGAGTGAGGTAACCCAGTCACAAAAGACAAACATGGTATGTACTCACTCATATATGGATTTTAGACATGATCAGGGGAATGTCAGCCTACAATCCCAGTGCCAGTGAGTCTGGGAAACAGGGAGGTTCCCAAGAGATATGCATGATACCCCAGAGAAGTGGAATAAGGCAAGCTCTCCTGAGCAGATTGGGAACATGAGGGGAAGGGAGAGGGAATCAGGAAAGAGAGGGGGATAAAAGGAGGGGAGAAGAAGACATGGGGGAGCAGGAAGGTTGAGTCGGGGTAAAAATAGAGGAGAGCAGGATGAGAGATACCATAATAGATGGAGCCATTATAGGTTTGAGGAGAGAGCTGACACTTGTGAGATTTCCAGAGATCTACAAGGATAACACCAACTGGCAAACTAAGCAATAGCAGAGAGACTACATTAATAGCTCCTCCCTGATGATAAGGCTGATGACTACCTTATATGCCAATGACTGATGGAAGCAGAGCAGATACCCACAGCTAAATATTGAACTGCACCCCTGGAACCCAGTGACAGAGATGGAGGAGTGATGAGCAAAGGGGTCAAGACCGTGCTGGTGAAACCCATAGACACCTGACCGGACAAGGGGGAGCTCTTGAACCCCAGACTGATGGCTGAGAAGCCAGCAGGGGACTGATCCAGACTCCATGAATGTAGTGTCAGTGAGGAGGCCTCAGAAATCTCTGGGGCCTTGGGTAGTAGATCAGTGTTCACCATGGCATACAAATGAACTTTGGGAGCCCATTCCACATGGAGGGGAAGGGCCTAGATCCTGCCCCGGAATGAAAAGACAGACTCTGGAGTTCTCCCTAAAGAGGGCCTCACCCTCCCTGGGAAATGATGTGTGGATTGGGCTGGGGGGGGGTTTGTGGGGGGACTGGTGGAGGGACAAGGGAGGAAGGGGGCGAGAGGGACCTGGGATTGATATGTGAAGCATGCATATTTCTAATTTAAATAAAAACATGAGAAAAAAGTAAAAGCCAAAACTGAAAACAAAAATATACTATTCTAGAACATATGATCTAACACTAGAAAAAAGAAATGAAGCTTAAACATAGTGTCTCTTGCCTATGATCCCAGTACTCGGAATGCTGAGGCAGGAGAATAGGCATCATGAGTTTGAAGCTGTGAAACTAACAACAACAACAAACAGGAAAAAGAAAAAGGAAAACAATTTAAAAATAAACAAGAAATGAAGTACTCCCACAAAGTAGGTGTTTAATAAATATTTGAAGTTAAATGTAAAAATTACTTTCAATGGAAACTTAAAATGTTACAAGTTTAAATTGGGCTCCTAAATTGAAATCAATTTTAGCTAGGTATCTGTTTGCCCAGCAATTGGGAGGTAAAGGCAGAAGGACTTTAGCCATCATAGATATAAACAAAATGTTGATCAAAAAGAAAAGAATTTGATTTTTGATTTTTAAGTTTCTCCTCACCTGTCAATTGCCCCCCCCTTGGGGGTGGGGAGTGGGGAGTTGGAGACAGGGTTTCTCTGTGTAGTTTTGGAGCCTGTCCAGGAACTCGCTCTGTAGACCAGGCTGGCGCAAACTCAAGAGATCTAACTGCTTCTACCTCCCCAGTGATGGGGCTAAAGGTGTGTGCCACAATTGTTTTTACATGCAAAAAGTTCTGATTTTTGGATCTTCAGATTAAGGATTCCATCCTCTAGTACAATTGCTACAGATCTTAAAACTCAGCCTACCACTTCTACCAATGGCTCTGGCAAAAACCTATTTACTGTGCTAAAAAACATACATTTTAACCCACAGAAATAGCTGACCTGAACAAGGGTTAGCTCTTGAACACCAGACTGATGGCTGGGAATCCAGCATGGTACTGATCCAGAACCCCTGAATGTGGGTGTCAATGAGGAGGCCTAGGCAATCTATGGGGCTTTGGGTAATAGATCAGTATTTATCCCTGGCATACAAATGGACTTTGGGTGCCCATCCCACAATGAGGGAACCTCTCTCAGCCTGGACTCTTGGGAGAGGGCCTCGGCCCTGCCCTGGATGAAATGACAGACTATGGATAACCCCCATGAAGGGCCTCACTCTCCCTGGGGAAAGGAGTGGGGATTGGAGGAGGGGGCATGGGGGAATTGGTGGGAGGGCTTGGGAGGAGGGGACGGAGAGGGAGCTGGGATTGACACGTGAAGCAACCCTGTTTCTAATTTAAATTAAAAAAAAAAAAAAAAAAACAACTACATACATTACTCCACCCAAATGGGGAGCCAGCCATGGTAGCTCATGCCTTTGATCCCAAGCACTCAGTGGGCAATGGCAGGTAGATCTCTGAGTTCAAGGCCAACCTGGATACAGTGGACTTCCAGGCCAGCCAAAGGTACAAGGTGAGACCCTGTCTTAAAAAAAAAAAACGAAAAGCAAACAAACAAAAACCGAATTAAATACAAAATAAAATACAACATGGGGAAGTACACCTTTTGCTGAGGACTCCTATATGTCTGGCAGATGCTGTACAAATGAGCTTTATGCCTCCAGCCCTTAAAATTTTTTAAAATACATTTTTAAGTTTTATACTTGATCTTGTTTGTAATCTTATAATACTTTACCTATGTATCTATAGTATTCTGCGGGGCCTGGAAGTGCAGGACCGAATTCTAGGTACTGAGAGGATTATCTAGGTTTTGACAGGGTTAAGGCAAAAAAAAATAACAGGTTTGAGGGAAGCTTGTGCTACACAGGAAAACTCTGACTCAAATAAAAAAAAAGTTTTATTCGGAGAGCACCCCAAAGGGTTCAGTAATGTGTCAAAGGAACGAATACCAAAAGTTCAATATTAGAAAACATCAAAAAATATATTTCCCTTACGAGTCTGCAAAAATGAAAATGAGCTTTCATTTACCCCCCCCCCCACACACACAATTTCCTCCTTCTAAGCAAACTTGGCATTTTCATTAATTCTGGGTGATTAGGCCAAAGCTGTAACTCGACACTACGAAATCATAAGTAACTAATTATTAGAACACGTGTACACTACTTTTTACAACACTTGTATAGTACTTTTTTACGGGGCAGCATTTCTAAGTACTATGATTTCACTTAATCTTCATACTCGCTGAAATACATCAGTCGTTACCACGGTTGCCCGAAATCTTTCAATCCTTTAGCATTAAGTAAAAACTTTGCAATGGACCCCTCCCTGGCTTATTCAAAGGCGGTTCCCCTCCACGATGTTCTAGGTTCTGCTCCTCTCACAGGAAAGTCGACACGAAGGCACACCCCACTTTCACGGAACCCCAATCACGCAAATAAACCCAAGCCAAAGAGCTATGCTTTCCATCTGGATTCCGTAGTGACACAGTCCCTCGACTCCCTTTGGAGGACCTAATCGGACTGCCCCCTTCTACCAACTTTTCTTGGGAAACAAAATTTCTTGCCCGGAGAATGCCTGTTAAACGAGTACAATCTCGGATTCGCAATCACCGTCAAGTCCCCCAAAGGTACCAACACCCCCCACCTCCCACGCAAGGATGATCTTAGCAGACCTCGCAGACCTCTGGGACCCTTAACCCGCTCCTTCGCCAACTTTCTCGCTTGCTACCAGTCGCAGACCCAGCTCGAATCCCTGACAAGTTGGATCTCCCCGCATGCCCGCGTTTTCCTGAGCGCGGGGTGACACCTTTCCCTCCCCCCACGGTCGCCCGCCCGCCCGCCCGCACGCCCCGCGCGCAGTTTCCAAAGAACCTGAAACTTCCACTCCACCGTCCCGGGACCGCCAGGGCTGCACTCACATTCTCGTCTCCCGACAGGTCCGGGTTGCTGTTCTCGTCGCTGCTCAACTTCTGCTTCTTGGCAGCAGGCATGTCTGTTCCCGCCGGCGCTGTCGACACTTCCCTCTCGGACATATTCCTCCGCCTCCCTCCAGGTTCCTGCCGCCTCGGGCGGGGCCTCCGCCACACCGCCGTCAAGCAAGCCCGGCCGGAGCCTGCCGCAAAGCTGCCGGCACCGCCACCTCCGCCGCTCCCCCCACTGTCGCAAATCGCGCCCAGCCGCCGAGGCGGGCGTGCGTGCGACCCCGCCACACTGCTGAAAAAGGGGCGCGCGCGCGCGCGCCCTCCCGCACGGCTTCCTGGCTGCTTCCCGTCCCCTGCTCCCGACGGGCGCTTTTCCCGCCGTCCTCTCGGCACTTTGCACTGAGGCGTCGCGTCCGCTGGCTCAGAGGGCAGGGTTCCCTACGTCCCCCTTCCCCACCGGCGCCTAGAGAAGAGGCGGAACTCCAAGGGCTGCTTCCTCACCCCTTTCCTTGCAAAGACGTTTCATCCGCAATTGGCTCAATCCTTCGATCTCCGACCCGCTGCAAACGAGCGAAAGTCTGTGGCTTGGATCAGACCACCACTGTCCCAGAGGGAGGGGGAAGAAACGAGAAGTCACCTCTTGTTTCGGATGCCTATGCCAAGGGTCCCTGGTGCTGACTTTGGAGAACATCATTAGACTATTGCTCACGGAACTCCTCACAATCTAGGCCCTTTCTTGAAGGTAGACATTCAAAATCTATAGGCAGCTTTCTGCTGCCACCCCTATCGGGCAGGTGGAAGGGACCCACCCGGAGGTGCGCATGCGCTGAGGCGTATTCTCGCGCTGGGTTGGGGGGACCGGCCTCCTTCAGGCCCCTCCTCTCCTCGTTTCTTGTTTGGTGAACCAGGTAGTCTTTCACTGGTTCCCAACCCCCTGGGGAGGATTTCAAAACGGTGCCAGATCAGTGCCTCCGGACACACCTAAATTCTGGGCAGATATTTTTTCGAATGAATATTTATTATGATAAATAATTATATTCAACCGGTTGGTGCCACTACTGGCTTAAGTAAAGCTATATTTTAAGTTACATATTTAGATTTAAGTAAAAACACCTTGCGATGCATGTTCCCTGCCAGTAATCCCAGGCAACAACAGGAGTACCACCTGATCGCCTCAATCTCTACATATCAAGTTCCAAAAATCGAGGGCTATTTATTAAAAACCTGCCTGAAAGACAATCTTAAAATTATATGGTTTAGCCAGGTGTGGTGGCGCATGCCTTTGATCCCAACACTAGAATGACAGAGGCAAGTGGATTACAGTGAGTTCAAGTCCAGCTTGGTCTACACAAGAAAGTCCAGCTCAGCCAGGACTGCAATAATAGACCCTATCTCCCAAAATAAATAAACATAAAAATCAAAAATAACATGGCTCTAAATTACCATGATTTATAGTCAAGATGTTGGTTTTAGCTGTTGAAAACTGAGGCCCTAGGAAACTGGCAGGACCTATAAATCAGTGTGAGCAGTTGCATGAGTTTGTGAGACTTAGGCAAAAGGCAATTTTTCATCTAGGAAAAGGTAACCAAATTGTAACTTGACTAAAGTGTTTGCACGTATCACACAAACCTTTTTCTTTAGTGTTGTAATTTTAAATGTTTTAAAAACGTGTATGAGTGTTTCACTCGCGTGTATGTCTGTGCACCGCACGTGTGCCTGTTGCAGGAGGAGGTCAGATGGGGGTGTTGGATCGCTGGAACTAGACTTCCCGATGGTTGTGATCCACACAGTGTGGCTCCTCTGGAAGAATAGCCAGTGGTCTTAACCATGAGCCGTCTGACCAGCCCCCTCAGGTACCATCTAGACAGACGGGTGACAACAGATTTATGAGCCTTACGGATTTGGTGGGTGCATCTTTAAGGCACACGAATGACTGAATGAAGAACTTCCTCCCACCTCAGTTTCAGACAGAATTTTGCATAACTTTATCTTTAAAATGAAGAAGTAGAGACGGACCACACATTTGTTGGGCACCCACTTATTTCCTCTTAGACCTCAGTGCATCTCCCAAAGGAGTACACCATCCATTACATACCATTTTACTTAAGACTTCAACATCTTTATAGTGAACACATCAGTTTCATTATGTGAACAACTCTTCCTTTTTGAGATGACAAAGCTTGGCTGATTTGTATGAGAAACGGAAAAATGACATGCAGGAGTCACTCCCTTCCTGCTTATGCAGGGAGCTGATGACTTCTTTCAGAAGCTTCATGAGCTTTGTAAGTTTTTGTTTACTTCTGGAGTCTTGTAAGTTTCGATTACTTCCCGGACCCTGTAAGTTTTGTGCACCGAGTTCTAAATTAGACTTCCCACCAGGAGGGAATATTTTAGCTAAAAAGAGACTACTGAAGCTGGAGAGATGGCTCAGGGCATAAGAGCCCAATTCCAAGGTATCCAAAGCCCTCTTCTGGACTCATAGAATGCACGTAGTGCACAGACACCTCTCAGGCAAAACACCTATCCACATAAAAATAATCTTTAAAAAAGTAAAAAAGAAATGGCTATGTAACAATTTAGAAATTAGCAAGTAATTGCTGAAATGCTATTGATATGCATAAGTAGTTTATAATTTCAGGTGGGATGTGTCATAAGAGGCAAAATGAGACAAGGTACACCTTCAAAAATCCTAATATTTTTCCAGCAAAAAATAAGAGCACTTACGGAGATTGAAGATTTGAGTTTGAATCCCTAGTAGCTACATAAAGAGGTAGGCTGCTGGCTGCCAGTCTGCTCTGGGTTCAGTGAGAGACCTTGTCTCAAAGCGCTAAATAAGGCAGAGAGAGATAGATAGTACAGGACACACGTCTTCCTCTAGCTCCAGCACTTTGATTCTTAGCTTTGAGAAGATAGACAATTTGTAATTTTACTTGCACACACTTCCGTTGTGTAGTTGTTTTGAAACAATATCTCACTATCTAGAACAGGTTGACTTCAAAGTCATGGAGACCTACCTGCCAAGTGATGAGATTAAAGGTACGCACCACCATGCCCAGCACTTTTTTTAACTGTTTCATACATAAGCATGGTAGCTTACACCCATAAACCTAGCACTCAAGAGGGTAGGAGGATCAGGTGTTCATGTATACCAGTCTGGGCTACAGGATACTTTGTCTCAAATAAATAATAAATTGATAAATACAAGCTAGCAAGGAAATGGTTGCTTCTGGAGATGTTTAAGAAACATCCCTGTAATTTATTTATTTATTGTGTATACAGCCTTCTGCCTGAGTGCCAGCAGAGGGCACCAGATCTCATTCAAGGTGCTTGTGAGCCACCATGTGGTTGCCAGGAATTGACCTCAGGACCTCTGGAAGAACAGTCAGTGCTCTTAACCGCTGAGCCATCTCTCCAGCCCCTCATCCCAGTAATTTATATAATATCCAATATATTGGACAGATACCTAACCAACCAACCTAGAACTCAGCTGACTCCCTGGATGTTAATGTCACTAAGAGGTAGAAGACATAATTGAAAATCTTTCATTTCAGTGTTGAGAAGATATGACAAGTTGTAATTTTACTTCCTAAGTTCAAGTAGTCATCAGTGATCTCTCTCTATTTTAAGGAAGGATTGGCTCAAATAATAGAGGTAATTCCAATGACTTAGTCTTTCAGAGGAAGTTTGTGTAAGCTTAAAGAGATTGTTTACAGACTGAAAGAGCTTGGACAGTTGTCATTTCTGGAAAAATTGCTGAAAGATAAACTTTAAATTTTGAAACAAGGGCTGGAGAGATGGCTCAGCAGTTAAGAGCACTGGCTGTTCTTCCAGAGGTCCTGAGTTCAATTCCCAGCAACCACATGGTGGCTCACAACCATCTGTAATGAGATCTGATGCCCTCTTCTGGCCTGTCTGCATACATAATAAAAAAATAAATAAATCTTAAAATAAAAAAAGTTTAAAAAAAATTGAAACAAAGGTCTACCTTGCTTTAAAGCTTTCAGTATTTATGAGTAAGATTTTATCTGCATGTATGTATGTATGTATGTATATGTATTCCCCTCCTATGTAGTAGACAAAAAGATGCAAGGGAAACAATTTTGGTTGAAAGTGACTTTGAGATGCAGGTTGTTCTTTTCAAACGTATTGAAACAAGCACAATCCCTATTTTAAGATACTAGGACAAAAAGTACCGAGAAAGTTGGGTCCAGGAGTCACATTCACTCAAGGTTTGTTGTACAATTTATCTAATTTTTAATTTTGTATAATATTTTATTTATAGGTAAGGATGCTGAGACAAAGAAATCAAACAGCTCCAAGTCACAAGGTGGCATGTGGAGTGGGTGAGGTATGAATCCACACAACTTAACTCCAGGGCCTGTTCCTTTCCCCGTACCATATGGTCCCCACTGCCAGTATGTTGGTTTTTCTTTTCATCCAGTTCCTCTCTTGTTGGAGATCTAACCCATGGTCCATTACTCACACCAGACAGTCACTGTACCTTCGAGCCACATCCCCACCATCTCTGTCTTTCTGGTAATAACATGGATTGGATTTGAAGTAAGAGAAAAGGTTGTTTTAACTTTAAAAGCATTCACAGTAATTTAAATAGCCCAATTCTCAAGGACTGGAAAGAGCAGAGAGAGCACTGGGTGCTCTTACAGAGATCCTCAGTTCAATTCCCAACAACCATATGGCGGCTCACAGCCATCTGTAATGGTATCTGATGCCCTCTTCTGTCATGCAGGCACACATGTAACTATAGCACTCATATACAAAAGATAAATACATCTTTTTTTTAAATAGCCAAATTCTCCTTTATTCACTGAAAAAACACCTACATGCCTAATGTTGATTTTAATAAGTAAATAATAGCTTTTTTAAAAAGACAAAATCCTAGCCAGGCAGTAGTGGTACATGTTTTTAATCCCAGCACTCGGGAGGCAGAGGCGGGCAGATCTCTGTGAGTTTGAGGCTAGCCTGGTCTACAGACTGAGTTCCAGGACAGCCAGGGCTACACAGAGAAACCCTGTCTTAAAAGAAGGAGGAGAAGAGGGAAGAAGGAGGAGAGGGAGAACGAAGAAGAAGAAAAAGGAGGAGGAGGAGGAGGAAAAAGGAGAAGAAAGGAGAAGAGGAGGAAAAGAAAGAAGAAGATGAAGAAGAAGAGGAGAAGGAGGAGAGGAAAAGGAGGAGGAGGAGGAGGAGGAGGAGGAACCACTGTTACCTAACAGTTGAAGTCGGTATCCAGCAGGTGGTGAGACCTGCTATTAGCTATTAACTTTACAGTACCCCTGAGAAGTACACACTTGGGTTTCCATTTCTTTGTAAAACTTGTTTTCCCTTTCCCACCTGGTTCATAGTGTTCTATCATGTAGGATTTGTCCTGTTGGATCTGATAGAGCTGTTTTTGTTGAAATGAATCAACATCAGAGAAGTTCTTGTGTTGAAGGGGTAATTACATGGATTAAATTACACAGATTTTATAAACAGCATGAGGCCCCTGCACCCAAGACTCTCCTCTCCCCTAGTAATTGTTAACTGGTTTTACAACCCAGGGAGGAACCTTGTACATTTCTTGTGACTTTCCTGAGTCCGGGGAACCTCTTGCTCCTTCCCATCCATCAGGGACTGTTTCAGTGAGTTGCCAACAAAAGTGTATATTATGATTCTCCATAGAAAAAGAACTAACATTTATATATCCGTGTGTGTGTGTGTGTATGTGTGTACATATGTATATAAATAATACATGTGTGGATTATATATGTATGTATTTACACATGCATGCATATTTTTAAATACTGATTTATACAATTATGAATACTGGAAAGTTCAAAATCTGCAGTTAATGCCTCAATGCAGTCTTTGTTTTTGGTTTTTTCTTTGTTTTGTTTTGTTTTTGGTTTTGGTCAACTTGACACAAACCTAGACATAGCTGGGAATAGGGAATGGAGAAAATTCCTCCATCAAATTGGCCTGTAGACATGCCAGTAGGACATTTTCTTGATTAATGACTGATGTGGGAGGGCCCAGTCTAGTATGGGTGGTGCCATCCCTGGGCAGGTGGTCCTAGAGTGTATAACAAAGCAACCCGAGCAAGTCAGGAGGAGCAAGTTAGAGGGAAACTTTCTTCCGTGGTTTCTGGTTGAGTTCCAGCATTTCTTGATGGGGGACTGTAATCCATAAGTCAAATAAACCCTTTCCTCTTCAAGTTGCTTTCAGTCATAGTGTTTTACATAGCAATAGAGAAGTAACCAGGACACTTCCCAAGCCTTAAACTGTCCGCACACCTATGAAAAGGAGGGTTTATAGTTCCCTTACTCTATTATTCTACTTTCTTCTCCTGTTTCTGGAGATTTTAGATAGGAGATTCTTTGACTTAACACTTGCTGAAATTTGGTTTTATCCAGTGAATGTAAGGGATCATGAAGAGGGTAGGGGAGGCATTTCAGTACATGCTCAGATTAGACTAATTACAAAAAGAAAGGCCTATGTGATATTAAAAAAATTGTTTAAGGGCCAAGCATGGTGGTACACCTCTTAAATCCCAGCACTATGGACATAGAAACAGGCAGATCTCTGTGGGTTTGAGACCAGCCTATCCATATGTCAAGTTCCAGGACACCCATAGCTGCATAGAGAGACTGTCTCAAAAAATGGTTTGAGGATGAAGATTACAACAGATAGATGGGACATCTATTAATGTCCATGAGCTGAGACAAACCCTTCCCCTGCTCTTCTTTTTTCCCCACAGTCTTCTAAGAGGTGAGGTTCCATGAGAGTGGCCCAGCACATGTGCAGTGATGGCCTCACTTCTACACTCTGATATTTCCACCTCCTCAAATGCCTTCATCCTTCATCTTGGAATGTTTACATTTTCTTTTCGTGAAGTCTCTCATCATTTCAGTCAGAACTAGTATGTGTGTCTTAGTTACTTTTCTGGTGCTGTGATAAAACATCATGCTTAAGGCAATTTATAAAAGGAAGTGTTTGATTTGGCTATGGTTTCAGAGAGTTAGAATCCATGATGGCAGAACAAAGGAATATCTGAGACCTCACATCTTGATCTAAAACCAAGGCAGAGAGAGAACACTGGGAGTGAAATGAGTCTTTTGAAACTGAAAGCCCACCCCCAATGACACACCTTATTCAATAAGACCACCTCCTCGGCTAGAGAGATGACTTAAGAGCACTGCCTGCTCTTCCAGAGGACCCAGGTTCAATTCCTAGCATCCATATGGAATCTCACAACTGTCTGTAACTCCAGTTCCAGGGAATCAAAACACCCTCATACAGACATACATGCAGGCAAAACACCAATGCACATAAATAAAAATATCTTTTTTTAGATGACCACATCTCCACCAACTAGGGATGTATGAGTATTATTAAGTATATATTAAGCACATGAGCCTACAGGAGTCATTCTCATTCAAACCAACCACAATGCCCTTTCTTTATCTAAGACTCTATTTGATCTCTTCTGTGTTACTGATTATAGTAACTTAATAGCTTTTCTGTGTTCCTACTTACAGTGTACAAAGGTGTGCTAAGTATTTAACATGCAATAGTTCTTTAGTCATCACTGACACATTATAAATAGATGTAATATGCTCGCTGACAGATGGAGACATTGAGACACACAGAGATTAAGTAATGAACCTAAGGCCACACAAACTACCAGTTTCAAAGTTAGGATTCTAAGGTATGTTTAGCTACAGTGTCTGAGTTCTTAACAGTTACACTACTCTGCCTCCTGATAAGATCTATTTTCTTCCCTCTCTCAGAAACTCTAGGATATTACTCAAGGCCACCATGATTCTTTTAGCACATAGCCGCCTGGTATGTTTGGTGAGGCTTCTTATGGAATCCCTGAGATACCAGAATTAAAACCCTTGAATGGGGGTGGAGAGATGGTTCATTAGTTAAGAGCACTTGCTGCTCTTTTGAAGAACCCAAGTTCAGTTCTCAGCACCCACACCAGGCTCACAGTCACTTGTAGGGGATATGACACCCTCTTCTTGCCTCCACAGGCATATGCATGCAAACTGGACACACAAACTTGCACCAGCCATACACATTATAAATACATTTTTAAAGTTAGCTATTAGAACAGTATAAAAGGCTTCAAACACTCCCTGCAGTTCCTGTGGGTGTACCCCAGGCAGAATAGGCAGAATAGGATGTAACTTTTTTCTTTGTTTCCAAACACAAGTTCTCTGAGTAATGTTTTTAGTCTGCACAGTTGGCATCCTGAAATAGCCTTCCGTTCCTGCCCTTGGGGAATTTGGTTGAGATATTTTTACACAAACAAAGCTAAGTAACTTTCTGGTTCTTCTGAAAGTAGAAATTGTTTGGAATGACAAGAGTAAGGTGTATATTTTGGATAATTCTTTAAGTAGAAGAAAAGCACAAAGAAAAAAATGCTCCCATAATCTCACTGTTTGTAGCTAGCCATAATTGATATTTACATCTAATTTTTATATGTATCCAGAGACACGGATACACACAGTTGGAAAATATAATTAATAACCTGGAAGTTTTTGTTGTATGCTTTTTCTGACACAGAATATTATTTAATCCAGGCTAGTCTATAGCTTGCCATATAGCAAGGATTACCTGGAACTTCCACTCTTCTGGCCTCATGAGTATATGGAACTATAGAAATGCACCACTATCCTAGGTATACAAGGTGCTAGGAACCAAACCTAAAAAGGCTTCAGCATGCTGTTGAGCATTCATTCCATCAGCTGAACTACATTCTCAACCATGTTATGGTTTTGTAAGGAATTATGACAATATACAGTGAGCATGTTGATGGAGAAGTCCTTCTGTGTACATGTTTCTCTTATTGGTTGATGAATAAAACACTGTTTGGCCAATGAGGCAGGAAGATAGGCAGGACTAGGGTCAGGAGAATCCATATAAAGGATTGGGAAGAAAGGGCACACCAGGTGTTCTCTGGTAAGATAAGTCCACATGGAAATACATAGGTTAACAGAAATTGGTTAATACTTAAGACAGAGCTAGCCAATAAGAAGCCCTAGCCACCTGCCAACACTTTTATAAGTAATACAGAGTTTGTGTGTTTATTTGGGGTTGAGGTGGCTGCAGAACCAGGCTGGCGGGAAAGAAAACTGCCTGCAACAGCATGTTGTTTTCCTATATCATTTTAAAACATGTCTGGTATTGCATCATGATGATGGACATTGTTTAACCTCACCCATAGTGGTTCTCTATAGTTTCTGAGCTTGCCATACGTAGTCCTATGCTAGCCCAGGCATGCTTATATTGTCCTTCATTGTCCCCAATTATATCCTTAGGAGGGAAGGAGAGAAACCAAATTACTGAATATTCACTGTTTTACACTGTTAGTCTTTTTTTTTTTTTTCTGAGACAGGGTTTCTCTGTGTAACTTTGGAGCCTGTCCTGGAACTCACATAGATCCTCCTGCCTCTGCCTCCCAAGTGCTGGGATTAAAGGCATGTGCCACCACTGCCTGTGCCCACACAGTTAGTCTTGTACAAGGTAATATTCCCAGTGCAGCTAGGTTACCATTTGATGATTAAAAGACTTTTAATCCCCTAAGGTCCCAGGTGTCAGAAGGGCTGGAAAAAATTGTGGGGTAAGAGCTCATGGAGGAACAAGACCAGCAGCTCTAGGTGACACTGAGAAAGCCCCAAACAAGCACTTCAGTAACACATTTACTGCATGTCCTGTCTACTGGCTTCCAAGACCAACTCTACCCCAACACCACAAAGTAGCTGCTTCTCATGCTCTCTCTCTCTCTGTCTCTTTCTCTGTCTCTGTCTCTCTGTCTCTCTCTCAGACAGGTTTTTCTCATTATGTAACCCTGGCTCTCTGGGACTGGCTGAGTAGATCAGGCTGGCCTGGAACTCACAGAGAGCCTCCTGCCTCTTCGAATGCTGGGATGAATGGCATGCACCACCACTAGCTCTTCTTTAAAGACTGAGTCTCATGTGTCCCAGGTTGGGCCTTGAACATACTATGTGACTGGCGATTATAGGCTTTCACAGCTATGCTTGTTTTTTTTTTAATTTGTTTTATTTATTTTTCTTTCTCTATTTTACATCCCAACTGCAGTCACCCCCCTTCTCCCAGCTCCTCCTCCCATATGTCTTATTTTTTAATTATGTCTATTTAGTGTGGATGTATGTGCATGCAGAGGTCAGAGGATAATTTATATGAGTTGGTTCTCTCCACAGTGTGAGTCTCAGAGATTGGCAGTAATCATCTTTAGCCTGTAAGACATCTTGCCAGTTCCCCATGTCCAGTTTATGCAGTCCTGGGGACCCAACAGGGCTTAGTACATGCCGGGTAAATTCCCTGCCGACAGAGCCACATTGTTAGCAGCCCCTATGTTAACTCAGTTGCTTCACTGTGCCTCGGCCCTATCCCGCACCAGCCTATCTGTAATGCAGCTCCATTTTAATTCCTCTTACATCCACAGTGCCTGCAAACCCAGCAAGTGCATCCTGTCCATGTGAAATGAGCATTGTATATCTGCTTCCCACCCGAGTTTGGTTTCTTGTCTTTTGTTGTTTGTTTGTTGGTTCTTGTTTGTCTGCTTTTTTTGTTTTTGTTTTTTTGGGGGGGTTGTTTTGTTTTGTCTTTTTTGAGGCAGGGTTTCTCTGTGTAGCCCTGACTGTCCTGGAACTTGCTCTGTAGAGCAGGTTGGCCTCTGGCTCCCTCCAAAATGCTGGGATTAAAGGCGTGTGCCACCAAACCCTGGCTCCCACCCTTGTTTGTGTTGACTTCCTTAGAGGATTTAAAAGATAACAAGTTCTTGGAGTTGACTGAACAACGACACAAACACTTTTGTAGTTTGAGGCTTCTGCCCGGATACTGTCAGAGGTTTGGAAATCCCTATAAGTAAAGGGATTTAAAATAATCTTGTCTAAACCTGCGTTTGGAATGTACGAATTTTGACACACTTGTAGCAACGTAGCAATCAATGTTATGTTTTACATACAGCCTAGAAGGAAAGAAAACACCTGCTCGTATAAACAGGAAAACTGCATTTAGAAGGAGAGTTATGGAAGTTGATGCCCAGGGTCTGTTATTTCAGGTCAAATTCCACTAAAACAACTATCATTGTCCTGAGATGGATTATGGCGAGAACTTTTCTAAGGTGTCACAGGCCCACAATTGTTTGGCCATTACCTTTATAAGGCATCTACTATCTGTGCCACTCACTTAAGTCATACTAGTGAAAATGACAGCATCCACATTCTCAAAAGAAAAAAAGAAAGACAAATCATTGTGTAAAGTTAAGAAACTTGTTAAGTTCCATAGTCCTCTCTCTAATGATACTAGTAGAGGGTAAAATATACTACTTTGTTTCTAGGGCCTTTGTTATGAAAGTTCTGAACTCACAAAAATCTCTATGAGGACTTAATGGTTTTTGACTGTTCAGGCTAAAGGCAGATGTTCTAACCCATATTCTAAAGTTATAGCAAAACCCATAACTGATATTGGAATACTGAACTTGAGTCATTAGGCTTGTGTACAAGCACCTCTACCCACTGAGCTGTCTTGCCATGCCTGTTTGTTGAGAAGGGGTTTAATTTAGCTCAGACTATCGTAGAACTTTCTGTGTTTTTCAAAGCTGCCTTTGACCTTCTGGTCATCCTGTCTCCTCCCAGTTTCCCAATTGCTGGGATTATAGGTATGTGCCGCCACATCTGACTTGTGATTTGATTTAATTTTTGTTTTGTTTTCATTTTACTTTTCCCTGCGTTGTATGTACATGGTTTAGGCTTTCCTCCTTATTCCTCACCTTGCTGTCCTGGTGAGTGGTCTTATCAAGAGAATGTCCAGTGATTACCAAAAGGAAAGCAGTCATGAGCTACCTCCAACTGGGTAGAGGAATGTGATTCTCCTTGAAGTTGCTGCACCGGAAGGAGGCATCGGTGGTGGTGGTGCTGCCAGTATTGACTATCCGGTGCTCAAGGATGACCTCTTGGATTCTTCCTCAACTCTTTCAGTTTGTCACTAATCATTTCCTTTGCTTTTATCTTGCTAACAGCCTGTCAGAGATGGTTCTGCTGATGAAAATGCTGCTTCAGGCCAGGGGTCCTGGGGACCTTGAGGTTGGTGATCCAGTTGCATATGTGGTTCTAGCCCTCCATGTCCATGCTTTTCGAGATCCTGATGAATATGATCTTTGACTTTTTTTTTTTTTCGAGACAGGGTTTTTCCGTATTGTTTTGGAGGCTGTCCGGGAACTCACTCTGTAGACCAGGCTGGCCTCGAACTCACAGAGATCCGCCTGCCTCTGCCTCCCTAGTGCTGGGACTAAAGGCGTGCGCCCTCAACGCCCGGCTGATCTTTGACTTCTAATACCATTTCTAATTGCCTCTATAGACTTTGCAGTAACTATCCACTGTTGCCATGGATACTGGCATCATCTCCACATGTTTGCCCTGTGTAGAATGCCCTATGATGTACTGGGGACCCTGGAAGAATAGAAGAGCACATGTGCAAGTTGAAAGCTGCTAGGTGTTTTGAGAGTCTCTGTTTTCTCTTTTGCTTTCTGGTTGTTCTGAGACCTGGGAAACCAAAGATTCAGGTGCTGCTACTCAGTGTAGTGCACTTTCCTTCTGGATTATAGATAGCCTTCTTCTTGCTCTCTTCCTGTGGAAGAAAGTAGGAACTTTCTGCTTTGTTATAACACTGTCATAAACAGTTTTGAGCATGAGTATGTAGATCAGCAGGGTCTGGTGTAATCCCTTAAATTATTGACTTACTGGCGGGCGGTGGTGGCGCATGCCTTTAATCCCAGCACTCGGGAGGCAGAGGCAGGCGGATCTCTGTGAGTTCGAGGCCGGGCTGGACCGATAGCCTCCAAAACAATACAGAGAAACCCTGTCTCGTAAAAACCAAAAAAAAAAAATTTATTGACTTATTGAGGCTAAAGAGATGGCTCAGCAGTCAAGAGCATGAACTGCTCTTGCAGAGGAGCCACGTCTGAGTACCAGCACCCATGTCAAGTGGCTCATGATTGCCTGTAACTCCAGCTGCAGGAGATCTTACCAGACACCCTCTTCTGGACTCCATAGGCAACCCTGTCTTGATAAAACAACAAAAAAAATACTAACTTATGTGTAGTTTGTTGTGCAGGAACATGCATTTTAGTAGGCTAAGTACTGGTTTATAGAAGTAAAAGTTTGGATCTAAACTCAGAAGTCTTGTGAA
The DNA here is from genome assembly GCF_017639785.1 of Mesocricetus auratus. NCBI lineage: Eukaryota > Metazoa > Chordata > Mammalia > Rodentia > Cricetidae > Mesocricetus > Mesocricetus auratus. The sequence continues at coordinate 108,267,314 of NW_024429182.1, read as the reverse complement.
CAAGTTAAGGTTAAAAAGCATCCATCTCAGGCTGGAGAGATGGCTCAGCAGCTCAGAGCACTGGCTGCTCTTCCAGAGGACCTGAGTTCAATTCCCAGCACCCACATGGTAGCTCACAATGATCTGTAGTAGGCTCTGATGCCCTCTTCTCACATAAAGTTGCACATGCAGATAGAGCACTCAGATACATAAAATAAATAAATGAATCTTTAAAAACAAAAGCATCCACCACTCCTTCTTAGAAAAGCTGTCTGGAATACAGCATTGGAATACCCAGCTCAGCCACAGCCCCATGAATGCGTGTAACTTCTAATTATCAAATAAATGACTCAGAGTAAGATAGCGTTAGAACGAGATGAAAGTGGGAAGGGTAGGCTTATAATTACTAAGTGAAGACATGCTGATGTCATTAATTTGTCAATTTAAGAGGTTAGTGGGAGATAAATTGCAATGAAATGTAAGTGCAACCTAATGATTTATCATTACCTTTGAGACACAGTTAGCAACATTGTTGGCTTCATCATTACAAACTACTTATTAGCTGCATATACCCTGAAATGTATGCCCTTGAATTCACTGCCACTGTGTAGTATCATAGAAAGATATTTGGTCATTGTCCAGGTCCCTGGCACAGAGATCTTAAAACCCATGGCATTTCCTGAGCAATAAAAGTGACACAGCAGTTTTTGATCTAATGAAGCAACTTTATAAAGCCTCCATAAATAGCACTAAATGATGGGGATGGGCAGCTTCCCAGTCAGGGGCACATCAAGGTGCTGGGAGAAAGCTGTTTGTCCTTCCTTACTTTGTGGGGACAGGACTTCTGCCTCTGAGATTCCTCTAGATCTCACCTTGTATATCTCTTCAACCTGATATTCCTTGCATCCTCTACAGTACACATAAGAACATTGCCTTTGGGGGCTGGAGAGATGGCTCAGAGGTTAAGAGCACTGACTAGTCTTCCAGAGGTCCTGAGTTCAATTCCCAGCAACCACATGATGGCTTACAACCATCTATAATGAGATCTCATACCCTCTTCTGGCATGCATGCCAGAACACTGTATGCGTAATAAATAAATCTTTAGAAAAAAGAACATTGCCTTCAAGAGATCTGTGTGCCATTCTGATAAATTATCAGACACCATGGTGGAGCAGAAGTACTGATGGCCCAGGACTTGGGCTAAACCAAATCTACATTGTAAAGACAATGAACTTCAGTTTCAATTAGATGAGTCCATGTTCAAGACTGTCTTATTTTCTCCTTGGGCTCCTTTCTTAACCATCACAATTAAAACTGACACTAAAAACATCAATTTATGGGGATTATAAACCCCGATTGTGCTTCATTTTGGCGAGTCTTGAAATTCTGAACTTTCTCAAAGCCAAGGATCTCATCTTATCTGAGTTAAGGTCCTTAGGCTACAGGCTGGGCAGCCTGGAATTGTGTCATCATTCCTGAAGTTGCTGACATTGGATGCTCTGCAAAGAAAAGTCCTAGCTTCTCACATTTGAGTCCTGTTATACCAATCTGTTCCCTTCTCAAGTGTCATACTGACCACTAACTGGGTGTGCCAGGTGTCCCCCAACCATGGCCACAGTGACAACAAAAATGATGGGGTGTTATTCCCAAATTCTGAACCCCAAAATCACCAAGAGGCCCATTTCAATGCAAAAGTAAAGAGTCTTTTATTGCTGTTGTTACGAGCTAACCCCATTAGCTGGCGCCTTTCATCCATCCACCATTGCAGATGGCTGGAGAAAAGACCATGAGAATTCACGAGGCAGGGATCTTATAGAGCAGCATAAGGGGAGTGCCTAGGGGTATTCAAGTCTCAGGATTGGTGCGCTTCTAGGCTTGGACGACCTGCCCTATGTTGATTGGTCAACTGGTTGTTATGGCCCATAAACCCTCCCAGGGTGGTTGCTATGTTCTGCACGTCACTGTTGTGCACTTGTCTGTAAAACACACCGAGAGCCGTAAAGCACAGCCCCACTAGCTAACTTCTGACCTCCTAGTGACCAGGACAGGAGCAGCAAGGTCAGGCGAGTACATGTTAGTCTGTCGTGGCTGATAAAAGGGGGAGGGTAGTGCTGGTCCCTTCAGGGGACATGTGCCTTAAGGCTGTTAGGCCAAAGGGAGTGAGTCACTTTGCTGATATCTTCAAGAGATATCAGTACACAGGAAAGAACAGCACATGCGTAGACTCAGAGGGGCATCAGCAACACTAATTTGCAAGGACAGTGGATAGTTTTGAAATCCCCTAAAGGGGGCACAAGGGATGTCTCGGTGGTTAAGAGTAATTGATGTTTTTTTACAGAAGACTTGAGTTCAGTTCCCAGCACCCACATTGGGTGGTTCACAACTACCTATATGTGGTGGTTTGAAAGAAAATGGCCCCCAGCCAGGCGGTGGTGGCACACGCCTTTAATCCCAGCACTCGGGAGGCAGGCAGATCTCTGTGAGTTCGAGGCCTGGCTGGACCGACAGCCTCCAAAACAATACAGAGAAACCCTGTCTCGTAAAACAACAACAACAACAAAAAAAAAGGTCCCCAAAGGGAGTGGCACTATTAGGAGGTGTGGCCTTGTTGGAGAGTGTGGTCTTGGTGGAAGTGTGACGGTGGAGGCAGGCTTTGAGGTCTCCTATGCTCAAGCCACACCCAGTGAGATAGTTCACTTGTTGTTGCCTGAGGATCAGGAATGTTGGACTCTCAGCTATTTCCCCAGCACCACATCTGTCCGAATGCCACCATGTCATACTATGATGATAATGGATCAAACCTCTAAAAATCTAGGCCACTCCAATTAAATGTTTATCCTTTATAAAGTTGCTGTGGTGATGGTGTCTCTTCATAGCAATAGAAACCCTAATGAAGACATTATAACTCCAAGAGATGTGCCGGTTTTTTGGCCTGTGGGCGTCTGTACTTACACACACAAGTTCCTACACAGACACATAGATAGATTTGCTTTTGTAAGAAAAGCAAATTCAGAACAGCATTTCAAAAATATACAACTAAGCTTTAATAATCACAAAAGTCTTTTACATAACTCCTATTATTTTAAGATCCTGCCGGGCGTTGGTGGCGCACGCCTTTAATCCCAGCACTCGGGAGGCAGAGGCAGGCGGATCTCTGTGAGTTCGAGGCCAGCCTGGTCTACAAGAGCTAGTTCCAGGACAGTCTCCAAAGCCACAGAGAAACCCTGTCTTGAAAAACCAAAAAAAAAAAAAAAAAAAGATCCTGAGTATTTGTACTCATTTTAAGTCCCAGAAATTACAGTTTAATTCCCTGGGCCCTGTATCTTTTTCTAATGTGCTTTATTTAAATTCCTTCCCATTAAAAAATGTTTTATTTGAGGTGGGAGGGCTTGCCATGATTATATGTGAACAACCTTTAAGAGTCGGTTCTCTCCTCCCACAGGGTAAGGCCCAGGGATTGAACTCAGGTCCTCTGTCTTAGTGGCAAATGTCTTTACCCACAGAACCATCTCACTGGCCCTCTGAATGCCATCTCATTCAGTCAGCCATCAGAATCTTGGAGTGAGAAGATGGTCACACAGTTTCAGAGTGCACATAACCCAGAGCTTCCCTCCTCTAGAGAACCAGGCTCAGAGAGTAGTTTGCTTGCCGTTTGACTAACAACTGAACAGGGCTTGAGTGCAGCTTCCTGATTCTCACGTTAGCGCTGTTTCTGGAATATACTGTAGGTCTCATAACTTTTGCCTTCCAGGCACTTTTCTTTCTTCTGCTTTTATTTTTCCTGTTCTACCATCTTTTCTATCCCTCTTTTCACACTTTCTTTTTTCTCATCTTTCAAAATAAAGCTATATTTGCTTATAGCAAATTGGGTGTTTGAACTCGTCCTTCAACAACTTCATTCAATATTTATCTAATGACTCTCACATGTGCTAGAAATTGTGTGCTTACCAGTGGGAATAGTAAAACAAATAGAGAGAGATAGCTACAATTAAGGGATTTGAGAAGAGCTTTGTAAACTGATTTACAGGATCTCAGAGGTGTGTGGGGGAGAGTGTTGCATGAATCAGACTTTTGAAGAATAGAAGAAATTAATTTGAAAGGGCTGAGAAAAAGGCAGGAAAAGAATTGTATGCAAAATGAAGACATATATCGATCCAGAAGAAGGGAGCAATGCAAGATGGGGAGACATCAAGTAGAGTGGTGCATTTTGGAGGGTGGTGGTTGGAGAGATCAAAGTCAAAGCTGGAAAGCACACTGCTACTTATGCCTCAGGCCAGGGACCCTCTCAGTTGTCAAAGTCAGAGTAGCTAACACAGGAAGAGTGTGGAACTTCCAATAAGTGTCATGGGAATTGTAGACAGTCTCCCTGAAAAGAAAATGAGTAAAACCAAACAACTCAGTTTAGGAAGGCTGATGAGTAAGGAGAACTCAAGACCCAGTACAAGGGGACATACTAGCACACTTCTACCTCAAGGGGGAGCCCAAGCTCTCTATCCTTCATTCGAAAGAGATGTCTCAAAAGAATCCAGAGCAAGAAGAAAGGGGGAGAGGATGGCAGAAGAGGTACAGAGGTTAATGGAAGTGAGCTGAGACATTTTGCTCATTAATAATCTCTGAGGGCCCTGGGGTGACTCTTCTAATGCTTTTATATTTTGTCTCTTCCCTGTCTTTGATTGATGGTTCGGTCATTAAGTCACTAGGGAGAAAGTAACCTTGGAGGTCTTTGTCCTTGTCAGCTGCTGTGCCAGAGGCTTGCTATGCTAGGGACCTGGTCTGAGCTGGCAGGAAAGAATGAGCCTTCACTCCCAGCTTTCTTTGTGCACTGTTAAGAGAGAAACGATGAGAACCACGTGCATGATTCAGGATCCTGGCCAGAATGTTTCCACTTGTTAATTGTACGAGGCTGGCATAGAGAACGAGAATTTTGGAAGCAGGGAATTGATGGGCATGATTCTTGATGAGGGGACCTCATCCAAGCTTTGATTAGTAATTACAAAGCAGAGAAGAAAACCTGTTTCCAGTGCTGGGAATGGTACCCTTGAGAAGCTAGGAGTGGTGGCGCATACTTTCAATCCTAGCACTAGTGGCAGAACCATGCAGATGGGAAATGGAGGCTAGCCTAGTCTACACAGCAAGTTCCAGGGCATCCAGGGCTACATAGTGAGAATCTGTCATTAAAAAACAAACAACAATGAGGGTGGGAGGTGGGCAGGAAGAAAGAAGGAGTGCCATTGGTAAACCATTGCACATTTATGAGGCTCTGCCCCTCAAAGACAGAGCCAAATCCCACATCTTCAGTGCCTAGAATCTTCCCAGTATGTCTGGCATTCTAAGGAATGAAGGGCCAGACCTGAAATAAGTAAGCATGTCCTCTACAAACAAAATGTGTTCTTGGGTAGAGAAAACTTTGTTTTATTTAGTTGAGAGGGAAATAGAAATGCCAGGAGCCACTACTGCATACCTGTGATCCCAGCAGCCTGGAAGCTGAGGCAGGAGGATCTCAAGTTTGAGGCCATCCTGGGCGACATAGCCTAAAAGACCATGTCCCTGCAACAAATGGTAGTATGAATCTAAGACACGGAAAGGTGTTTAATCTGGAGGAACGAAGGAGGCCTTCGAGTAACACAGAGATGCTAATAGTATACATGCTCAGTTTTACTACTCTAGAGTGGTTCCTCACTGCAGTCCTCTGCAGGCTGCACAGGTGTTAGACACTGTCACATGCTTGGACAATTTTAACTTTATTGTTTTCTTGTTTGTTTGTTTGTTTTTCGAGACAGGGTTTCTCTGTATTGTTTTGGAGGCTGTCCTGGAACTCGCTCTGTAGACCAGGCTGGCCACGAACTCACAGAGATCCGACTGCCTCTGCCTCCTGAAAACTGGGGTTAAAAGCATGTGCCACCACTGTCTGATTTACCTTAATATTTTTGTCTCCCCCCCCCTGTACAATGAGAGCATTTTAAACATTCCCTTTATGACTCAGTTACTTATCAGGATTATTTTCCAAGTGTAAATTCCTAAAAGCAGAATTGGTACTCAAGGTTTTTGATATCTATTAACAAATTGCCTGGTAAAATCATGTATTGTACAAATGGCTATGACATGTAAGTCTTGGGATTCTTCACTTATTTGATAATTACTTCAGTTATATCTTTGAATGTTAATTGGTCACTTACATTTCTTCCATGAATAGAGCATTCATATTTATTGCGTATTTTAAAAAATTAGGATGTTTGCCCATTATTTTGTCTGAGATAGCTTTCCTTTTATTGTGGTGGGAGGAGTTCAATGTCTCTACTGTTTCAAAGTTCTTTTTTTTTTTTTTTTTTTTTTTTTTTTTTGGTTTTTCGAGGCAGGGTTTCTCTGTGGCTTTGGAGGCTGTCCTGGAACTCGCTTGATAGTCCAGGCTGGTCTCGAACTTACAGAGATCTGCCTGCCTTCAAAGTGAAGAAACATAACCAATGTCTTAGTCAATGTTCTCTTGTTGTGAAGAGACAACATGATCAAGGCAACTCTTTTTTTTTTCTCAATATATGTTTTTATTTAAATTAGAAACATGAATGCTGGCCGGGCATTGGTGGGGCACGCCTTTAATCCCAGCACTCGGGAGGCAGAGGCAAGAGGATCTCTGTGAGTTCGAGACCAGTCTGGACTACCAAGGGAGTTCCAGGACAGCCTCCAAAGCCACAGAGAAACCCTGTCTCGAAAAAACCAAAAAAAAAAAAAATGAAACATGAATGCTTCACATATCAATCCCAGCTCCCTCTCCCACCCCTCCTCCCTTGTCCCTCCACTAGGCCCCCAGACCCCCATCCAATCCCCACATCATTCCCCAGGGAGGGTGAGTCCCTCCTTGGGGGGGAATCTCTAAAGTCTGTCATTTCATCCAGGGCAGGACCTAGGCCCTTTCCCATGTGTCCAGGCTGAGAGAGCATCCCTCTATTTGGAATGGGCACCCAAAGATAATTCATAAACCATGGTAAACACTGATCTACTACCCAAGGCCCCAGTGATTTCTGTGGCCTCCTCTCTAGCACTACATTCATGGAGTCTGGATCAGTCCGCTGTTGGCCTCTCAGCCATCAGTCTGGGATTCAAGAGCTCCCCCTTATCCTGTCAGCTGTCTTTGTGGATTTCACCATCATGGTCTTGACCCCTTTGCTCATCACTCCTCTATCTCTGTCCCTAGGTTCCAGGAGTTCAGTTCAGTGTTTAGCTGTGGATATCTGTCTCTGCTTCCATCAGTCCCTGGATGAAGGTTCTAGGATGGCATATAAGGTAATCATCAACCCTATCATCAAGGAGGGGCTATTAGTGTAGTCTCTCCACTATTGCTTAGTTTGCCAGTTGGTGTTATCCTTGTAGATCTCTGGAGATCTCACTAGTGTCAGCTCTCTCCTCAAGTCTAAAATGACTCGATCTATTATGGTATCTCTCATCCTGTTCTCTTCTATTCTTACCTCGACTCAACCTTTTTGCTCCCCCATGTCTTCTTCGTCCCTCCTCTTATCCCCCTCTCTTTTTCTTGGTTCCCTCTCCCCTCCCCCGGATGTTCGCAATGTGCTCAGGAGATCTTGCTTCATTCCACTTCTCTGGGGTATCACGCATCTCTCTTGGGAACTTCCTTGTTTCCCAGACTCACTGGCACTGGGATTGTACAAGACAACTCTTATAAGAGAAAGCATTTAACTGGGGTTTGCTTACAGGTCAGAGATTTAGTCCATTATCATCATGGTGGGGAGCATGGCAGCACACAGGCAATGTGCTGGAAAAGTAGCTGGGATTAGCTTGCAGCCAGAAGAGAAGGCACAATAAAAGAAAATTCCATGCAGAGGTTCTTGGATGCCCATCACCCTTTCTGAAGTAAATTGGTGCTGTCAGGAGCAGACGTGTCACACTGTCATCTAAAGCCACAGGTTATTAAAACATCTTCAATGCCATATTCTACAGGTCTCTGAAGTGTTTGTAGACTACCTATCTATCTAAAATGTGTCTCTGTTTAATCTCTAAAATATACCTAACATGACCACAAGTTTGATCATTATAGATGATTAACCACTAACCTGTATTTCCTTTTTGCTTTTAGATTTTCAAGACAAGGTTTCTCTTTGTAGTTTTGGCTACCCTGGAGCTACACTTTGTAGATCAGTCTGGCCTCGAACCCACGGAGATCCACCTGTCTCTGCCTGCCAAGTGTTGGGATTAAAGGCGTGCATCACCATTACCCAGCCTAACCTGTATTTCTTAATTATAAATTACATTTTTCTTACTTTTTTGTTTTTCAAGACAGGGTTTCTCTGTGCAACAGCTCTGGTTGTCCTGGAACTCACTTTGTAGACCAGACTGGCCATGAGCTCACAGAGATCTGCCTGCCTCTGCCTCCAAAGTGCTGGGATTAAAGGTGTACACCACCATTGCCCAACATATATATTACATTTTTAAATAAGCTGCATAGGTACAATAACTTAAATAAGAGTAGTAGCATATATACAGAATAACAAAAGTAACCTTAAATTTGTATAAATATACAAAAATCTATACCAGTATAAAATATTTGAGATCAATAGTTTAAAGTAGATTTAACAATCTACTCTCTTATCCTATCCTTTCCATATCTCCCTTTTTCTTTTCAGAAAGAGATCCTTGAATTCAGCCTCCCTTGCTTAGTCTTTTCCTTTACCACGACCAGTAACAATTTGCAACCAACTTCCCTAAGAAATGATAAACATCTATAAGTCATTAAATGACCTAAAATCACCCAACTGCCTCTTGTGAATGTGGATGTTGTGTTCTCTAGACTGCTTCCTGTTGTCTTGGAGCAATGGAATCTTTAGGAGATGTAAAGGGAAGCCTTTTCCTTGAGAGAAGCCTTCCCGCCAGCCTGGTTCTAGAGCCGCATCAGTCCCAAATAAACACACAGGAGACTATATTAATTATGAAGCTATTGGCCTTGCTTGTTTCTTACTGGCTAGCTCTGATTTAAGTAATTACTCCATAATTGTTTTTGTTTTTGTTTTTTGTTTTTGGTTTTTGGTTTTTCGAGACAGGGTTTCTCTGTGGCTTTGGAGGCTGTCCTGGAACTAGCTCTTGTAGACCAGGCTGGCCTCCAACTCACAGAGATCTGCCTGCCTCTGCCTCCCCAGTGCTGGGATTAAAGGCGTGTGCCACCAACGCCTGGCCCATAATTGTTAATCTAAGTATGTCTCTTAGTGGAGCAGTTTCCAGGCTTCCTACCCCATGGCGTTACATCTAGACTCTCTGTGTTTCTCCTTCCCAGAGTCCTCCTGGACTCCTAGTCCCACCTATCTCAATTCCTATTGGCCCAACAGTGCTTTATTGACATAATCACAGGACTTCCCACATCAAGGAGACCCTGATAAAATTAAGGCAGTGGTCAAGTCCTGGGATTGCTAGCTACTTGTTCAGTCTCTGTGTAATTGGAAAGTGCAAGGCTTATCTGAAGTCCTGTCTGGAGTAGTGCTTGAGGCTGGACCATCTCAGCTAGCAGCTTTGGAGTTGTTTTGGATGCAGAATTTTGAGGAAATTGCAATAGAGGCATTCTGAGATGCTGGATCACTTGGGCTACGTGTCTTTATTGGTATGTGGTTCTTTTATTCTGAAGGCACACAAACTTTTAAAGCTAACATCATATCTGCATTAACACAAGTATGGAATGTACAGTGTGGACAAGTCAGCTAAAGATGATCTTTTTTGTTGTTGCTCTGTGTTGGGTAGATAAAAGGCATCTGTCAACTTTATAAGTGCATTTGGACTGTATAGCCACACTGTTATGAGGACTCTGTAGCCAACAAGATTTATCATGTCTCATCCAGTCTCAAAGATGTTCCCATGCAAAGGGATCAGCATACACAGCACGTGTCCTGTAGTCTTTCCTGGCTTCCTTCCTCGTGTCTGAAGCCGAGATCCTCAGGCGGTCTCCCCTGGTCAAAGCTGATCTTTATTAATTTTGAAGGAATCCAAAGCTTTTTCTTTTCCTGTGGAAACAAAAGCATACCCTCTCACCCAATGAAACACATTTCCATTCTGAATCTGAGACTTCCCTAAAGCAGCTGCTATTCACTCATCAGCATTTTAAAAAATTCAGTCAACAAAGCAACACACAGGACCCAGGTGCCCTGTGTATATCCTATCCTTATGCAGTTTATTATTATTATTACTTTACTCTCTCTTTAAAGACTTAACTTTATTATTTTAAAACTATTTTTCTATGACTGTCTATACCCATTTTCTTCAGCATCTAAGAACATTTTTAAGCATATTCTATCTGTTCAGAGGTTTTCTCAATCGGGGCCTAACTTTCCTAGCACCTGTAGCCACACGCTTAAAGAGTTCTCTGAGGCATGAGCCGAAACTTAAACTACTAAATGGCAGCTAGGCCCTCTGCTGTGTGGCTTCAGCTTAGCACATGGCCCGGAGGCTGTCTCTACCCCCTTTGTGTCAGTGAGAGGGGAGCTCATGCCTGTGGGCCTGGCCTGGAGACTGGGAAAATTCTAGGTCTATATTGTGGTAGGCACTTTGACCTAGTCTCTGGCCACCATGTAGCACTGTTCATAAATACCATTCAAGTGCTCAGTAGCCGGGTTCCTAGAAGAGTCATGCCTCTACGCCATAAGCACAGAACCTACTCAGAACTTATTTTTCAGCTTTCTCAGGCCCAATGTAGATTTATATGCCACATGATGGGTACCACACGTAGCATTTATCTAATTATTCTTTTATCAATAAAAACTTAGGTGTGAGATATCAGGGTAAAAACCTGATTGATCAGAGACATGGCAGAGAAGCAACTGTTGCACCCAGACTCTGGACCCCCCCAAACCACCAAGAGACCAGATCCAATGCAAAACCAAAGAGTCTTTTAAATTATGAGTTACCTTGGGTCCTTCATCTGTCCCACACAGTGGGTGGAGTAGGAGATATGAGGGGCAGCAGTGGGGCAGGGCATATATGGGGCAGGGGGCGCAGGGGGGGGGGGAGGGGGAAGGTCCTGCTAGTTGCATATTAACAACCTCAGGATTGGCAAACCTCCGGGCTGGGAGAACCTGTCCCAAGTTAATTGGTCAGCTGCAGCTGCAAAAAGGTTTATGCTAGAGGCCATTCAAGGGCACTTAAGCACTTTCAAAGCCTGCCAGGTAACTTCTGATTGGTTCCTTAACACATGAAGGGTATCCGGCAGTTTCTTCCCAGTAATTAGGAAAAGGTGTGTGTGTGTGTGGGCCTACGTCTTGCTGGGTCTTTTCTGCATCCTGTCATGGCTGCCAAAGCAGGGGGTTGGGTGAGGGTCTGGGCCCTTCAGTGACCAGTGACCTCCCCCCAGCCTCCCAGTCCCCCTCACCCTCTCCTCCAAGAGGGTCAAGCCTCTTTCTTTTTCTTTTTTCTTTTTTTTGGTTTTTCAAGACAGGGTTTCTCTGTATTGTTTGGAGGTTGTCCTGGAACTCGCTCTGTAGACCAGGCTGGCCTCGAACTCACAGAGATCCTCCTGCCTCTGCCTCCGGAGTGCTGGGATTAAAGGCGTGTGCCACCAACGCCTGGCTGGGTCAAGCCTCTTTCTAAGCCTCTCCCTACTACTTCCTGTGCTCTCTATATGTCCTGGGTCCTCCAAAACCCCTATGGCTAATTTTGTTCAGCTAATAACTAGCTCCACCCTGGGAGTCAAGGTAAACTTTGTCAGTCTCTGGAGTGTCAGAGTATGATCAAAATATTCCACAACAGCTTTGGTTTGTTTGGTTGTTGTTTAAGACAGGGATTCACTATGTAGCCCATAGTGGTCTGAAATTCACAGAGATCCATCTGCCTCTTCCTGGGAAGTGCTGGGATTAAAGGTGTGCATCACCACCACATTCATCTTGAGACGAAGGTTTTGAGAATGGCCTTGAGAATATAAGCGTTTGCCTTCATATGGTAACTGCCACTTTGAAATTCCATTAATAATCCCCTAACCACAGCTTTAACAGCTTCTTATATTGCTTCCACTTCTCTAATTCATCCTACTTTATGAGAAAACAAAACAACAACAAAAGACTTTTTTGACATCCCACCACCCCCACTGCTTGATCTGGCTGGGTTTATTAAAAATCCTCAATACTGGTCCTCCACCACCATTCCGTTGCTGGGGATTTAACTCAGGCCTTGTATATGCCAGGCAAGGGTTTTAGCACGATGCTGCATTGCAGCCTCTCATCACTTTCATCGCATTGAGTCAGGCACAGAAAGACAAGTGCTGCACATTCTAGCCCATCTGTGGAATCTAAAAAGCAACTGATCATTTAGAGTAGATAGTAGAATAGGAGTAAATTAGAAGGCAGGAAGGGAGGAGGAATATACATTTAAAATAATTAGAGTCTGAACGTTCCCAACACATGGAAGTGATTTTTGAGGAGATACACCAATTATCCCAATTTGATTTTTGTGTAGTACATAGTTGTATTGAATTACAATACTATACTCCATAAATAAGCACAAATGTCAACTTAAATATTATTAAAGTCCTTTCTCTGCCTGGGAAGTATGTCTTTCTTCTTTCTTCAATCTGTATCCTGAATTCTTATATCCTAGACAAACTCAGTGTCTTGGAGATTACTACTAACTCTTCTTTTCCAAGCCCTGGCGACCACTAAATGTTGTTTATCCTGCCTGACTTAAGCTCCTGAATCTTTCTCAAGACTCTGACCTGCTCACCCACAAAAGCTCCCACCCTGAGACTCTGCCAGGCCTTTTAAGTTTTATCCCATCCCGCCTCCTTCCCTCTGCTTTTGCTATTATGTACCAAGGATGGCTCTTTGACACTTCCCTTACTTCTCGTTCCATCAGCTTCCTGACTTTTGACTCTTGTCAGTGTCACATAACATACTCCAGTGACCCAAATGAATTCAATGGCTATGTCTTTGGCTAAGGAGACAGGGAAATCAGTAAATTTAACCTTTCAGTTTCTTGGGAAATGTTTCAGGAATCCTCAGTTTTTTCAGGGTTTTGCTATAAAGACTATCCTCATATTGAAGGTTTCTGAAGTATTGGTTAATTGATGGGAAAATTGGTTGGGAAGGTACAAAGCATTCTAGCTTCTCAGTATGTCAGATCTTTCTTATGAAGACACTTATGAAGCCGATAGGTTCTACCCAGGTAATACAGGAAACTCTCCCTAGCCTAAGATCTTTAATTATATTGGAACCACCCCCTAATACTTTTTTTGTCAAATAAGTCAACATTTGCAGCTTCCAAGAAATCTCTGCATGATCATTATTCAGCTGCAGCTGCTCTCTTCGACTGTGGCAGTGGCATTCCCACTGATTCATAGTAGAAACGGAGTAGGGAGAATCTTCAAAGAGAATCCATCCTAAAATTGATTGCATTTTCTGGAAGATAACAGCTTAGCTAGCGTTGGTACATCAGATAGGGTAATAAAAAAATAAATGAGTCACACTGTCTAGGATGGTGCAATAATATATGATAGCTGGTAGATGGGGTGGTATACACTTTTAATCCCAGCACTGGGAAGTCAGAAGCAAGATATGAGTCAAAGTCCAGCCTGATCTATATAGTGAGTTCCAGGCTAACCAGGCTACATAGTGAGACTGTCTCAAATAAAAGAAAAGAAATGGTACCCAAGGTAATAGTCAGAGGCACAATGGACCACAGCAACCTGGTAGAAGGCTTGCACAGATGTTGCAACAGAAAGCTTCCTGATATCACTGACAGCCATGAGCAAGATGAAGGTTATCCAAAAAATCGGGTTTTTGAGCTTTCACAATATATCTGCTAATTTAATGTAGTTACTCATTGTAGTACCAATCAATCTCGTTAACATTTGTAAACACTTATGTATTTATGGATGTGTCTTTGTGTGTGAATGCAGGCCCAAGTATGTGGCACACGTGTGTGAAGATGATTAAGCCTGTGCATGAGTGCAGAAGTCAGAAGAAGGAATTGGATTTAGTCTTTTGTCTCTCTCTGCCTATTCCTCAGAGACATGGTCTCTCCTTGATCCTGGGACTTGCATTTTATTGGTGCTACTGGAAGCCAGTGAGCTTCCTGTCTCTACCTCTGTTGGAAATGGGGTTTTGGAATTCATGGGACACTAGGGTTGTTGTGTGGGATTCAAAACTCTAGTCCTCATTATTGCACAGCAAATGTTCCTAACCACTGAGCAATCTCTCTAACCCTATATCTCTTTAATATAGCCTAATATACATATTTAAATGGTATTGGGGATTGAACCTAGGGTCTGACATACACCAGTCAAGTGCTTTACCACCAAGGTATATTCCCCTAGCTCTCTTTTTGATTTTTATTTTGAGACAGAGTTTTACTAAGTTGTGTGAATTGGGCTTGAACTCACCCTATAGCCCAGAAAGATCTTGAAATTGTGAACCTAAAAGCCTACAATACCAGCCTAACATAATATTTTTCTGTTTCAAGTGGCATGGCAAGAAAGAAGCCAGACTAGCCTTCATGAGCTATTATCAAGAATGTGAGAGGGGGGCCGGGCGTTGGTGGCGCGCACCTTTAATCCCAGCACTTGGGAGGCAGAGGCAGGCGGATCTCTGTAAGTTTCAGACCAGCCTGGACTACCAAGGGAGTTCCAGGGCAGCCTCCAAAGCCACAGAGAAACCCTGTCTCGAAAAAAACCAAAAAAAAAAAAAAAAAAAAAAGAATGTGAGAGGGGACAACATGATAACTTTTGCTAGATGATCATTGATTAGGACTTTAAAGAAAGAGTAAGTCAAACAAAACTCCAGATGCATAACCTCTTTCCTGTAGGCTGAGGGGTCTTGAGCAAGCAGAGTTGCAGCCTTTATTCTCCCAAATCCACTGATGTTGCTCTGGGCTTTCACAGCCCTCTTCCATAAAAATGTTTACTAAGCCTATTTTCTAAGTTCCTTAAAGAAATCTCGTCAAAGGACTTGGTCAAGGAGCACCCCTTCAGCCTGCGTTAGAGGACATCTGCGTGGTGCTACTTGTGGTTCAGGAAAGAATTCTGCACATTGATTTTTTACTAATTTGGGCATGATGGGGCAGGCCTTACCAAACGCTGAAAATTCCGTAAAGCTTACTTAGATCAGTGTGAAATGTTAGATGTAGGTGGGGACATTTACTTCAGCCCTCTATACCCACCAAAGACAACCACTGTGTAAGATCAATATCTTAGTTAAGCGGTCTTGAGAAATGAGTGAGCCTGGGGTTTCCCAGATCGCTAGAGAAGCCCCCAAGCAGTAAGACTATGGAGAAACATTTGGGTGACACTGAGACTCTCATCCAGCCCTCCCACTGCACTGGGCATTCCCCAAGAGACAGAGGCCCTGCTTGCATGCTGAGGCCTGTGGGGTGGGGGGGATCCAGCCTTTTCTGATTCAGATGGAGACGGCCTCCTGTAACTAAGTGGTGGGAAAGATGAGGTGGCGAGCCCTGATGTGTGGCAGTGTGGATGTCATGACGTGAACTTAGGAGAGGAGCTAAGAGCCCCTGAGAGACAAGTAGAGGGCGATGTGTAAGATCTAGAGTGTTAGCATGGCTCAGAAACTTTATTGAGCATTAAATGCCAAAATAAAAAGAGGAAGGTAAGCACTTGGGAGGCAGAAGCAGGTGGATCTCTGTGAGTTCGAGGCCAGCCTGGTCTACAAGAGCTAGTTCCAGGACAGCCTCCAAAGCCACAGAGAAACCCTGTCTCGAAAAAACCAAAAAAAAAAAAAAAAAAAAAAGAGGAAGGTACCTCTCTTTTTCAAGTTTTCTTCCTTTACCAGACTACACCTTCACCTCTATGTTGTACTGTGTATAAACACTAAATACACAACTCCAGTGAGAACTGTATGTAACTACTTTATGAAATTTAAAACTATAATGATGATAAAAAGAACAAAGAATAGTATTTTTGAGGGTTACTCAAGTGGACACTGGTTTAAGCAATCTTTACATATATTCATCTCATTTAATACTTAACAATTTGTCATGTTTTATTATTCTCATTTTATTTATTTATTTATTTTGGTTTTTTGAGACAGGGCTTCTCTGTATTGTTTTGGAGGCTGTCCTGGCACTTGCTGTGTAGACCAGGCTGGCCTCGAACTCACAGAGATCCACCTGCCTCTGCCTCCCGAGTGCTGGGATTAAAGGCATGAGCCACCACCGCCCAAATTTTAACTCTTAAAATCCAGAATTTGTACTATTAGCCATTTGCTATCATGCCTTGGCAAATACTTATCAGTTGAGTGGTTTCAATCTCATCTAATAAATGTAAACATGAGTAGAATACAGAGACAGCAGCAGAACTCAGATGTGATGAAAACTAACCCTTCAGTAATGGATAAGAACAAGTCAACACCAAGGAAAAAAAATGGAACCCAGATCCCCAAGTGCCTATTCCCAGGACGTATGCTGGGGTAACTCCCTTCATCTCAGGACCAGAGAACATGCCAGGAGAGCCATTCCTTCAACTCTATCATCTCTACTGTTTGTTTGTTCATTTGTTTGCTTGTTTTCTACTGATTGAACCCAGAGGTTATTCCCTGGTTCTGGGGTTTGACAGCAGAGTTCAGGGATTCTTTTTCTACCATATTGCTTTGTTTGAGGGATGGCGGGTACTGAGAAGAAGGTACAGTTGATGGCTGTAATTCTTGTCAGTCTACTGATGCTGCTTTTGGGCTTTGACAGCACCCCTTCCCCATTCAAACTTTCATTAATTAATAACCCTTAGAGAATTTTGTGGTATTAGGTATGGTGGTGTACATTTTCCATCCTTCATGGGTGGATCTCTAGGAATTCAAGGCCAGCCTGGTCTACATAGTGACTTGCAGGCAAGCCTGGTTACCCTTTTTCAAACAAGCAAAACAACAATAAGAACATTTTGTGAAAGGCGTTAAGGAATCTTCCCTCCAGCCAGAATTAGAGGACATTTGAGTTGTCCTTCTGTGTCTGGTCAAAGAGAATTCCTACAAATTAATGTTCAATTTGTTTTGGGGCTAAATCAGCATATCTGATGACATCATATTGAGAAAAATCTTAAGTAGCTTTTACCCTAGATTTTAGGGTATATTTACTGCCATGTAGTGTTTACTGCTTCCCACAAGTTCTGTCATCAACCCTTCAAGATGTACAGACAAGATTTCATTCTATAGACGCTAACACCCACACCTCTAGAGCCTGGCAACCATCGTTCTATATTTTGCTTCTTGAGTTCACCCATTTCAGTGTGCACATATAAGAGAGGCCTTTCATATTTATCTTTCAATACCTGGCTTGTTTCACTTAGCATAATATCCTGCAAATTTATGTGAACTGTCACAAATAGTAAGATCTATTTTTAAGAGCCTATGTGTCACTTTTTTTTCTATCTAGTCATCTGTTGACAGACAATTGGTTCCCTAGCTTGGCTACTGCAAGTAATATTGCAAAGGTGATACAGATACAAACATTTCTTTGACACGTTGATTTCATTTTCTTTGGTTATGCATATGCCCAGTAGTGAGATTTCTGGGTCATACAGTAGTTTTGTTTTTAATTTTTGAGGCACTTTGACACTGCTTTCCAGAGTGGCTATGTCAGCTCATCCACTGACCAACAGTATATGCTGCTTTGTCCTACAACCTTCATCTACACTACATTTTTTACCGTCTCAATAATAGTTATTCTAACAAGTATTTCACTCTGGTTTCCTTTCATTTTTCAAGTGTTATCTTTATTTTATGGGTATGAATGTTCGCCTCTGTGTATATATGTGTGTGTACCATCTGCATGCCTTCTGCCCACAGAGCCAGAAGAGCATATTGAGTCACTGAAACTGGAGTTAGAGAGTTTGAGCTACCACGTGGGTGCTGGAAACGGAAGCCACATTCTCTTCAAGAGCAGTGTGTGCACTTAACCACTGAGACCTCTCTCTAGCTCATCACTGTGGCTTTAACTTGCATTTCTCTGCTGATTAGTGTTGAGAATTTTTTATGTAGCTACCAGCCATTTTTGTGTCTTTGTAAAAATGTCTGTTCGGGTAATTTGGCGGTTTAGATATGAATTTTCCTTCAGAAAGACTCATAGTGCAATACTATGTAATGATCTCTAGTACAATGCTCAGAAGTGGGACTTTGGGAAAACGATGGATCAGGAGTGTTCTGTCTTCATAAGTGGGTGAATCTGCTGATAGAGTCATTGGTGGCATTATTGGGAGATGGTGGAAACTTTTGGAGATGGGGCCTACTTGGAGGAAATGGGTCACTGAAGGTATATTCATGGTCGTAACATGTCCCTGGCACCTTTACTTTGTCCCTTTCTGTTTCAGGACTTGATAGTTTTCTAGAATGTTTCACAGAATTTAGGAAGTCTCCTTCTTTACATTTTCCATTTTTCTTAAAGGCTACAGATAAATAGCTAGATGGAAAGTACAAAGGAAGAGGTTGGGAGAGGTCCTAAGCATAAGGGCTTCTGTCCATGGAGTGGTGGAAGATGTGCCTGCCAGCTGAGAAGTTCTCCAAACCTCATCGTGTTTTCATGAAGTTTCATTAAGTAAATGTGATCACTAAGTCATTCTGCCATTGGTGGTTGAGTTCAATCTCCATCCTCTCTGTCTCAGTGTTTTGGGACAGGGCTGAGAGTTTTACACTCCAAATCAAAGCTTTCTACCTCCTAGTCCCCATCCTGAAGCTGCCTAGGGACTCCCAACTACCAATTATCTCATTATTATACAAGAGATACTTATAATTCCAGCATTCCCTAGCATTTTAGGAGCTGTATACCAGGAACCAAAAATGCATAGATGTATCATTATATTTGAAGACTGGGTACTGGAGAGATGACTCAGTGGTTAAGAGCACTGGTTGCATTTCCAAAAGACCCTGGTTCAATTCCCAGCGCCCATGGCAGCTCACAGCCACTGTAACTGCAGTTCCAGGGTTTCTGACACCCTCACATAGACATACACGTAGGCAAAACACCAATGCACATGAAATAAAAATAAATTGTATGTTAAAAAAATAAAGGCTGCCTCCATAGGGAATGAGTATTGTTTACTTTTTACTGGTGCTTTGGAAGGGAACCTAAAGTCTGAGTACATTCATATAAATGACAAGAGTACAGACTTATGTTTCAGCTTGCTATCACATCTAGTCAGAAGAGACACACGCACTTTCACAAGGTACATTTGATGCCGGAGCTGTGAATAAAGAGTAGTCTGGCATGGCTCTGCAGCTCTTGGCCATGTGGTCGGTCTTCACTAGGAGTTTCTATTTCCTCCCTCACTTTTTACATTACAAGGACTTGTCTCATGATGACACCATTGTGACAGGCTAGCCACACTGGTCCACTGTTCTTTCCATAAAGCCTTCTTTCAAGCAAGTTCAGTAAACACTCTTAAGCACTGAGCCATCTCTCTAGCCCAACAGGTTTCTTGATAAAAATGTTTGTCCTTGTCATGAGACTATGTCATCATCCTACACCTGGAGACTCCTGCTGTGTTGCTGTAATCCCAAGTAACTGCTTCCTGGTCTTTAAGGGTCTGAACTCCAGCCCAGTAAGATTCTGAGCACATGGTTTGTATCCATGTTTCCTAGCTTCCTTCAGTATGTTGGGTTTTTTCTTAGTGGTACAGCTAAGTAATTAGAATAAGACTAGGTTGGCCAGGCATTGGTGACACACACCTTTAATCCCAGCACTCGGGAGGCAGAGGCAGGCGGATCTCTGTGAGGTCAAGGCCAGCAGGGTCTACAGAGCGAGTCCCAGGACAGCCTCCAAAACAATACAGAGAAACCCTGTCTCTAAACAAAACAAAACAGAAAAAGAATAAGACTAGGTCACCCAGATAAGATCAAAAGTTATAGCTAAGGTCTGACTTTCTCTTAGCTTTGCTGAAGGTCCAAGATTGAGAAAGGCATGTAGATTCTAAATGTCCTCAAAGGTCTAAATATTTCCCTTATGATGGGTACTGTAGGCACAGGAGTATATGGATGACAGGAAGTTCAAGGTTTGATCTCCTTCTTTTTGGTCAGTTGTTTAAGAGGGAGGTTATGGAAATGGCAGGGAGCGCTACAGAGAGGGAGAAGAGGTTTCATCTTCCAAGCCTTATTTCTACTGTTCTCCCCCTGGGGACAGGATTTGGATACATGTCACGATCACCTCGACCAGCAAGGAAGATGCGACTCAGGAACCCTTCTTGCAGACAGTTTATTCAGGACTTTGATGAACAGTGGAAAGGCAGCCCCAGGAGAACCCCCTGCTCCCTAAATAGCCGAGGCCAGCCAACCCTGAGCAGCTATGTGTGCACAAGCCATAGGCTCACCAGCATGCGTAAGCAATCTGATGATCATGGCGTGACCCCGGCGGGATAGGAGCACACCAAATAAGGAGTTGTTTGTTACCGAGAGCACTCACCGTCGGGATGGTGGAAGGCGGAAGCCAGCACCATCTTTAAGGCGTGGCGCAGCTCTCCACAGATACAGAGGTAATCTAGGGTACCAGAAGTGCCCATCTTCTGTTTTCTCTTTGCACAGACCTACATCCTGGTAGAGGACCTTGAGTATTTCCTTTGATTCCTACAAAATAAGTGTAGTGCAGGATGATAGGGTTTCAGCTTCCACCGTTTGACCAAACTTTCCTATTTCCCAGCTGGGTTTGGGGCCAGAAGTTGTTGCAGTAAACTAATAGGAGTGTCTTTTTCCTTCCTTTTCTTTTTTAAAATTATTATTTTTTATTTTATATGCATTGATGCTTTGCCATGGGTGTCAGGTCCTCTGGAACTGGAATTACAGACAGTTGTGAGCTGCCATGTGCTGGGAATTGAACCCAGGTTCTCTGAAAGATCAGTCAGTGCTCTTAACCACTGAGTCATCTCTGTAGCCCCTGAGTGTCTTTTCCTTTAGGTTTTCACAATCCAAGCTATTCTGATTTTTTAAGAATTTATTTAATTGCTTTTATGATTTAGTGTGTGTGAGTGTGTGTGTGTGTGCGTGCTTGTGCATACCATATCTTAAATGAAAAGAAGAGAGGGTAACTTGTGTGAGTTGGTTCTCTCCTTCAACCATGTGGGTCCTGGGTCTAGCACCCACTGAACCATCTAGCCAGCCTTATTTCAACTCTTAAGGCTATACAGTAGCAGGAAATGAAAATGAACTTTCCATGATGTCCTAAGGGGAGGACAAAGCAGATGATGTCTGCAGCAAGAGCTTTATCTCTCTTGTCATTCTCAGAATTCTTCAGGTTATAAAAATGGTTTGGGAGTGTCGCCCTCTCCCAAATCACCATGCATTCTTGGAGTTTCTAAGCATAGCTCACAGGAGCTTTAGAAATGAGACTGGAAGTAACGGTATACACTTTTAATCCCAGCATTTAGGAGGCAGAGGCAAGCCTTGTTCTACATAGTATCAGGCCAGTCAGGATTGTTACACAGAGAAACCTAGTTTCAAAAAACAAACAAACAAACAAACAAATAATCATACTGGTTGAGCTCTCAACACTTCTGAGTGTGCTTGCACCTCCCCCAGACTGGGTTGGAAACAATTGCTAGTGCTTTCTCTCTCAGGACTAAGTCCCACAGTGATGAATGGCCCTGGTACATGAACCTCTGAGATTGTTTTATTTTGCATGTGTTTTAATTTTTAATTTTATGTGTTTGGATGTTTTGCCTGCATGCATATCTGTGCACCGCATACTTGCCTGATACTTCTGGAAGCCAGGAGAGGGCATCAGTTTCCTTGGAACTTCAGTTACAGATGGTTGTGAGCTGCCATGTGAGTACTAGGAATTGAACCCAGGCCCTCCGGAAGAGCAGTCAGTGCTCTTAACAACTGAGCCATCTCGCTAGCCCTTGAAGCTATTTACTTTATTTGTTATTCTATCTTAGTAGAATAAGGCCTCTCTTCTAAGCAAAAAAGAAAGTAGGTGTGGTATGAATTATAAACAAATAATAACAGTATACTGCAACACAGGAAGTAAGAAATAGAAAACCAGAAAAATTGTATTTCAGTGTAGTTGTAGCATATTCCCTTTTTTTCTGGATGTGAGAAAAAGTCTAGTAATGTAATTGTGGACCAAGATGTACTTCAAAGTAACTAAAACTAGGTCAGTTTCATTGAATACAGTATCTATCAGTGGGTTAACAACTTATGGATAGGTACTGCCTGTTAATCATAAGTAAGGATACCACAGACAAGAGAATTATGTACAAAAACAAAAACAGAACCTTAATGAAGAGCGTGGTTGTGATATCTGATCAGAGATTCAAAGAGCATTCTGTGGAATTCTGATACAAAGGAGAATTAACCAGTCAACAATTCGTGGGATGTTACAGACTGAAAAGTCAGGGTAACCAACTAATGAGAGTCAGAAAGAACAGACAACAGATTGGGCAACATTTGCTGCTTGCTTGCTGGTTGTTTTGGCCCGTGGGTCATTTTACGTGTTGAGCGGGGAGGAAGTGAAACAGTAAGAAGGAAGTGCACAGCCTACAGAGGGGGGCTGAGTCTCCCAGAAAAGGAAGGGAAGTGGGACCTCAGGAGCAGAAGAGGGCAAAGAGTACTTTAGCTATTGGTTTTTCTACCAAAAGAAGACTTCCCACTGAAAGGAGCTGAGGGAATGTCCAGTGCTTCAGAGTACATGCTGCTCAGGCAGAGCTCATGTCCCAGCACCCACATCAGGTGGCTGGGCTGAAACTTCAGCTGTAGGGGACTGTAAAGAGAAGCTTTTTCCTTGAGAGAAGCCTTCCCGCCAACCTGGTTCTAGAGCCGCATGAGTCCCAAATAAACACACAGGAGGCTATATTCATTATGAAGCTGTTGGCCTTGCTTGTCTCTTACTGGCTAGCTCTGCTTTAAGTAATTACCCCATAATTGTTAATCTAAGTGCCTCTTACCAGAGAATAGTTCCGGGCTCCTACCCCATGGCGGTTACATGTTGACTCTCTTTGTGTTTCTCCTTCCCAGAATCCTCCTGGACTCCTAGTCCCACCTATCTAGATTTCTATTGGCTCAACAGGCTTTATTGATAAAGGACTTCCCCAACAGGGGACATTCAATGCCTCTGCCCTGCATGGACACCTACCGTCTTGTACACACACACATACAGAGAGACACACACACACTCACACACAATTAAAAAGAAAATAAGTAAAAAAGGAGACAAAAAGCAAGAAGTAAAAAACAACTTGTTCCCATAGCAATAGTATTGTGGGGTACCCATCAGAGAATACTACTGAGACATAGGTTTAAGCCAATAGAAAGTCTGTATTAGTGGACTGTGACTACACTCAGGATTCCAGTGTAGCTCAGAGCTTTTCTCAGGGTAAGCTTTTAAGGACAAAACATATGGTCTCGTTTGACATACTTCAGTTAACAAGAACACTGAGCCAGAAGCAAAACTACAGAAGCCAAAAAGCACTTAGTGCTTTTGCAGAGGGCCCAGTTTCAGTAGCCAGCACCCACATGGAAGTTGACAAACATCTGTAAGCCTAGTTCCAGGGAATGTGATACCCACTCCTGAGCTCCTTGGACACCAGGGACATACATGATGCACAGACATATAGCAAAACACATAGAGTAAAAAAATTTAAAATGTTTATAAAACACTTAAAGAATGAAATCTGTTTGTGTATTTTATTCCATGTTTATGTGTGTGCTTGTCTGGCAGGGCTCGCACACCCCCATGTTGTGCCTGTGTAAGTCAGAGAATGACTCTTGGGAGTTGGTTTCTCACTTTCTACCTTCCTAAGGCTCCATCGTGACCTGCAGCTTCATATCCAACAGCACCTCTCCATAACCTGCCCACCCAGCCCTTCTCACAGCTCACCAGTCCTTGTATTCTGAATAGGGCGTCTGCTGTGTCTGAATGTTCCTGCCTCCTTATTTTAGCTGATGTTTTCATCAGCTAATCTTCAGTTCTTCTTTTCTTTTTTGTTTTTTTGAGACAGGGCTTCTCTGTATTGTTGTTTTGGAGGCTGTCCTGGAACTCGGGCTGGCCTCGAAATCCCAAAGATCTGCCTGCCTCTGCCTCCTGAGTGCTGGGATTAAAGGCATGCACCACCAATGCCCGGCCAGTTCTTCTTTTCATTCAGAAATCCCACATGGGTTTAAGGCTCACTTCTCTATGCAAGACTGACAACAAACCCTACCAAAGAGCTCTCTCCTTTTCTCCTTCTTACATAGCACTCAGTTGCAGAGTTCTAAGTTCTCTTTGATATCATTCGAAAAACCCTTCAGTTTAATAGTAGAGATGGTGAGTCTTGGCCAGCACTCTATTAATAGTGGTAGCTGAAACAAGACTCTAAGTGTCTTCATATATATGCAGATACCATGGTGAAAAACCACTACTTTGTATGCTAACCTAAATGGAACAAAGAAAAGTCTTGGTGTCCTAAACCTAGCCTCCTTCTACCCATACCTTACTGTCTTTTCTTTACCAGAAATAATGTATTTTATTTCATCATTTGCTTTTGAAATAGGGTCTGAATATGTAGCTGGCCAGCTACTCACCATGTAGATCAGGCTGACCTCCAACTCACAGAGCTCTGCCTTCCTGCCAATGCTGGGATTAAAGGTGCTATGATTCCACTCCAGGGAGACTTTCATAACTTGCATTAACACACCTTAAGTCACTTTCTTAGACCCTGAAACACTCTTAGATCCTCACATCTTAAGCTTTCATGTCCTCACACAAACTTTGCACCTTAAAGCACCTACTATAAGCCGGGCGTTGGTGGTGCACACCTTTAATTCCAGCACTCGGGAGGCAGAAGCAGGCGGATCTCTGAGTTCGAGGCCAGCCTGGTCTATAGAGTAAGTTCCAGGACAGCCTCCAAAACAATACAGAGAAACCCTGTCTCAAAAAACAAACAAACAAAAAGCCACCTTCTACCTAGTTCACCAGTATATACAGGTGGCTGATCATTGAGAGCAGTCACTGTAAAGTAAGTTCCTGTAAATAAAGGAATGGTAAGAAGTCATACTAAAATCTGTTTTGTGAGTTTTTCTTTTCTTGAGTCTGGTAGCAAGGTAAACTGTGTCTAGACTTAGTATTAGCTCTAGGAAAGTGAGGCCTGTGACCTGAATTTTACAGAGAACCGAGAAGGCAGCTGAAGCCTTGGTTGCTGTTTTAAGCTGGCAAAGCTACTAGTCATTAAACAACATCAGAGTTCTGAGAAAGATAAATTTTACCGGAAGTAATGATTAAAAATGACAGAAACTTATTTGCTGCCTGCCCAGACGGCTATCCTGGGGTTCTCCATGGTAACCGAGGGCAGAGGTTTCAGGGCAACATCAGTCTTCTACTGGAAGGCGTAGGCCTGCCAGGCCTCAGAAGACCCTGTGGTGTAGGAGCTTGTAGGAAGAGCAGCCTACCTTTACTTAGGCAACTCAATTCCCCAGTGTCCTGTTTTGTCCAGGGTCTGAAGGGGTCTTTGCAGCAGTTGAGGTGAAAGGCAGTTTTGCCCAGTGGCTAGTGCTGCCCTTTTGAAGCCAGTTCTGGGTGGAGGTTCTTCTGTGCCCATCCGTCTTCTTTGGAGGAAACAGGGGTGCTGCCAGGAACTGTCATGTCTCTCTGTTATGAAAAGCTTTTTCATTAAACGTTTTAAATGGCATATTCTGCAGATCTCTGAGCATTTGAGGACTGTCTGTCTATTGGGTATATCTGAGTAGACAAACTTTGTTTCTAGTTATTTCATTAAGTTTGACTCTGAAAACATATAGGGGATTAGGTAAGGCTTATTCCTGTAATTAATTACTATAATTTATCAGCATGACTATAATTAAAGAGCTTGATCATTTATAAGATGACTCTTGTATTCTTCAACAGTCTATAATAGGTTAGTAGCTTCCATAAGACTAGGACTTTACATCCTTGTCAGGTCTAGCCTTAAAAAGAATGATTTTAAATTGAAGCTCTTTTAGTATCAAAATAACCTTTTAATCATAGATAATGAGCTCAGTAAATAAGCCAAGATAGACATTCTGTGCATAATAACAGAACAAGTTTGTACCAATATCTATCTTATTTATTAAATACCTTATTTATCAAACACATATTGCTACTTGTTTACGTTCTCTAGAATCTTGGTGTCGAACACATGGTAAAGACATAAGTACTTAGGTGTAAATCTTTAAGTTAGCTTTTGTACTCTGACTAGATCTTTATAACTTAAAATTTTATCACCATATAGAATATATTTTAAAGCACAGTTGAATAACATATACAGTATGTTGTAAGAAATCTAACCTATCTTTTTATCATCATGCAAAAGTCCATACTAATTTAAAGTATTTGAAACTTGTTTTCTTAGTCTAGAATGAGACACAACCTTAGGACTAAGAAGTTTACTCTTTAAATTTAATAAGCAACGTTATTCTAAACAATAGTTACATGTACACAAATTCATATATCTTAAACAGTAATTGAAAAAAATCAATTAGGTGTATCTAAATCAGACAAATGTTGTTAGGCTTATTTATTTGAAAAAGTGCCCGTTAGTGGTGTACACCTTTAATCCCAGCACTCAGGAGGCTGATGTAGGTGGATCTCTGTGAATACGTAGACGGATCTCTGTGAGTTCGAGATCAGCCTGGTCTACAAGAGCTAGTTCCAGGCCAGCCTCCAAAGCCTCAGAAAAACCCTGTCTTGAAAAATTAAAAAGCAAACAAACGCTTGAAGAGGGGTCACACCATACAACAGGGCTCACATGGGCAGTGAGGAGAGAGAAGCGGCAGAGGGACGGGGGCAGAGACTGATCCCTGGGGACAAGAGTGTTGGCAAAGAGATGGAGAGGGAGAGAGAAAGGGCGAGAGAGAAAAAGATGGGAGGTGGGCAAGGTTCACCTTTTAAAAGGGAACATAGCAAATGTACACAGGGGATGCTCTTAGTGGCTGCAGCTGAGGTCATATCCTGTCTTACCCCAAGGGCAGGCCAACACAGATGCCTGAATACTAACAAAAAGCAAGTGTTCATCCAGCAAGTTTAATCTCATTCAATCTTGTATTTTGTTTAATGTTTATATATCAAAAAGTCCAGATTAAATTACAAACAGATCAGTATAATTATTGGTGTAGGATCCATTATCAGGTGACAAGCCCTTATTTGGGGTATTCAAGGCTGGAGTTCAAAGGACGGGTCAAATAAACTTCAGATGTCTATGAAGTGGAGGATTTGTGAATAGATTTGATAGTGCTACAACTTCTTCACATTTGAGCTCAGGGGGTGGACAGGCCTGAGCTACTCTATGCTTCTAATAATCTCTAACTGTGTGGCTGGGCACATTAACCCTGAGTCAGATATTTACAGGCCTGCATCCTGCTGGGAGAGGGAGCTCAGACAGACTCCAACTAAGGCTATAGATACTCTGAGGCCTCAAGGACTTGCTGCTGGAGTGGGAAAGGAAGGGTGGGGCTTCCCCTGTTACTGTAACTCTACACAGATTTCTGGGAAGCCTGCAAAAACATAAATTGTAGGGAAAAGTCTCTCAGCACTGACAAAAACAAAGAGATGGAAACCTGACACAGCATGAGATGAGCTTCAGTAGGAGGAAGTAGAAAGAAAAGAAAAAAAAGAGGAAGTGCCTAGAACAAAGGAAGACAAAAGGACACTGGTCACAACAGGGTAGGTTTTGTTAGTGTGGCCATAGACAAATGAAACGTTTTAAGGCTGGCATTGCAGGAAGATAAGAATGGAATGAATGTTTTAAAGAAACAATCCAAGAATAGCTTAGCATGTGTTCTCCTGAGGCTCATTTTCCTATTTTGCTTTGGTAAACACAACCACTCTATATTCAACCCTGTGCTAGGGACATGGAAAGGGCTGGCTGAGCTCCTGGTCTCAAAGAATGGTCAATGCAGCAGAACAGACGTACATAAGTACATACGGACAGTTGCTAGAAGTGGGGGGGCGTTGGGGTGGGGCTGCTCTTAAATCAGTGGGAGAGTTCAAGGGATATTTGTAATGTTAATTATAGATAACTTCTAAGTGCTTTCCATGGACTATGTCATTTGAGCCTCATGAAAGTGTATGTACCATTTTATTATACTTATTCTTCAGATATAAAAATGGAGTTATCCAGGA
The DNA here is from genome assembly GCF_017639785.1 of Mesocricetus auratus. Lineage (NCBI taxonomy): Eukaryota > Metazoa > Chordata > Mammalia > Rodentia > Cricetidae > Mesocricetus > Mesocricetus auratus. The sequence continues at coordinate 108,239,305 of NW_024429182.1, read as the reverse complement.
ACATATGTATTCGGGAGAAATGAAAGTTTCATCAGGAGAAAACCTGTGCCAGGGCTGGGGATATAGCCCAGTGGGTAGCGTGGTCATCTGGCAGGCACAAAACCCTGCATTTGAGCCCTTGCACTGCATAAAAACAACTTTTGTGGTGAGCGAGGGGTCAGTTCTACTACTTAGCAGTCATTGGCCATAGGACAATCTTACTAATTCCTTCCAAGTCTCAGCTGCTACTTTTGCATACTAAGGGCACTGTCTTGGATGTGGAGCTATCATGAAGAGTAGAAATAATAGTCAGGAAGATTTTGCAGAGGTGGAAATGAGTGTGGTATCAGGTAAATGGTAGTTGGTGTTTCTCTAAGCCCCGCTGCCCGCAACCTACTAAGAACTGACTCGGACTTCAAAGTCTACACTTTCTCTCTCTGGCTTGAATTGTGAAAGATCATTGTGCCAGAATATGGGATTGTGGAGGATAAAAGTAGAAGCAGAAAGACTGGACCAGAGTCATGGCCATGTGGCAGACAGCTTCTGGAAAGATTTGCCATCTCGTGCCAACTCTTTCCTCTTGATAAATGCCATTAGTACTTAAGGGTCTTTCTCTCTGGGTATTCCTGCATAATTAACGCACTCAGCCTCCCCTACTTTCTTAACCTGTGTGGCTCTTCAAGCTCCCTCAGATATCTTTTTTTTTTTTTTTTAAAGATTTATTTATATAAACTGTGTTCTGTGTGCATGTACGCCTAAAAGCCAGAAGAGGGCACCAGATCTCATTGTGGATGGTTGTGAGTCATCTTGTGGCTGCTAGGAATTGAACTCAGGACCTCTGGAAGAGTAGCCAGTGCTCTTAACTGCTGAGTCATCTCTCCAGTCCCTCTCCCAGAAATCTTGAACCATGATGTTTAATACTGTTACAAACAAGTCACACTTGATATAGGACCTGTAGAGAATGGTCCAGGAAACCTCCATTTCTGCTGAAGCCTGTGGAATTGCCAACAAGGCTGCCCATCCACAGTGAGTACACCTTCATTCTACATGTGTGTCCATTCAGTTCATTTTTATTTTCCTTCCTAAGGTGACAGTTTCCATCAATACAACTCTAATGTGTGCCATACTGCCACGATGGCTGGGAGAAATAGTGAAAACACAAATCAAACTAGTCTAGGAGGTTTGGGAAGAAAAACACGTTCAGTTAGGAATATTTAGTGTAGGGGAGAGTTTGGAACAATTTCCTGGTTTGAGGAGATGGGTTCCATGTTGCTACCATCATGAAGACAGGGCATAAGAGAAAGAAGGGACCTAAGGGAAAACACTGGACTTGAAGTGCCCGGACAAATCCCGGTGGAGACAGATAGCAAGAAGTGGAATGCAGGGAGAAGGTGGAGGTAACTAGATGGGAGCTTCTGGAATTTGCATAGTATTAGTGCCTCCTCAGAAAGACTGAAGGATGCTGAAAGATAGGATCCAGGAATGGAATTCTAGAGAATACCAGTGTCAAAGACGGACCTGATGGGGAAGACTCTCAAAGAAAGTGAGAAGGAATGATTAGTGTGGGAGAAGCAGAGCTAGGGAAGGTCTGAATGAAGCAGGTGTTGGAGAGGGACGCAGCTACATCAGTTCAGCAGCCTCTCCCAGCAGCCTCTCCGTCTACAGCTACCCATCCATTAGACCTGACCCGCTCACCTACACTCGGGGACTTTCTTTTAACTTCTTAATCTGCTTTTTGCTTTGATCCCTGGACCTTCCTGCACTGCCTAGCTTCTTTGGGCTATCTGATGGCTGTTAAATGTTATTAAGTTCCCACCAGTGAAGGAAACACAAATCAAAGCACCTATGCTTCTTTTATACAATCCACCTGTGTTATTAGCGCCCCTGAGTAAGGAGGCAAAGCCTTCTGTTCACAGAGGCTGTGGGGAGGGAGGCAGGCACCAACTCTGCAGGTGGCTCTTCATACACAGACAATGTGCAGGGTAATCAGAGAAGCCATATCAAACCTGGTGTATCCACTGTTTGCTTTGGAACATGCATCAAGGAAAGAGACTAAGGGAGAAAAGTAGTAAAGGGTAATAATAATTCGGGTCCCATGGTTTATAACAGTTCGAAACTGGACAAGATCCAAGCCTCTGATTTAAAACTATGGTTAAACAACGGCATACCAACTGACACAGAACACTTTGTAACCATCAAAAGTGATATCCATGCAGATGTGGAAATGCAACTGTGAAATAAAATGAAGCAAAAAAAAATTGGATCTCACCAAATGTTGGCAAGGGTGTGGGGAAACTGGAATTTGTATGCCTTGTTAGTAGGATGTAAGATGGTGAAATCACCTTGGGAAAGTCTGGCAGTATGCAGAATTATCATTTGGTCCAGATAGACCATTCCTAGGCACAAACCAAGACTGATACACAAACATTCACAGCAACATTAGTAATAACAACAAAAAGTACAGTAACAACCTACACACCCACTGACTCATGAGCAAATGAAGACATAAAATACTACTTGGCTATGTTATCACTTCCAAACATGGATAAACTTTGAAAATATTATGCTTAATAAAAGGCAATCATGAAGAAAGACACACATTCTCCTTCCCCCCTCTCTCTACAAACACACACACACACACACACACACACACAAATATTAAATGCCCAGAACATTATAGGGATGTAAAGTATATTCATCGTTGCTTATGGCTTGGGCATAGAAGAGGGTGTGGGATGATTGATTGGGAGTAATAGCTAAATGATCTTTGGCTTCCTTTTGAGATAATACCAATCTTCTAAAACTGATAGTGGTGATTGCTGGACATCACTGCTGAGATATTGAAAATGATTAGAGTATAGGCTTCAAGTGGGCAAAACTGCACAGCAAGTGAATTAGCCCAGATATTTCTCAACTTTCAAATTTTAAACATCGTTGTATTATACATTTGTAAAGGGTGGGTACTTTCTTGGTGTACTTTTGTTTTTGTTTTAGTGCCTCTATTTATTTATTTATTTATTTTGAGATAGATTCTTGCTAATGTGCCTTACGCTCACTATGTAATTCAGATTGACACTGTACTCTTGGATATCTTCCTGCCTCAACCTCCCTATTCTACAATTACAAGCATGTACCACCAGTGCCTGGCTTAATGGGTAGGCTGCCTCTTCCTCCTTGGTGCTGGGATTAGAGGTGTGTGCCTCCAAACTCGATTGATAGTTGTTTTTAAGAAATCAAAGCATGGAGTGGTTGCTGCTTTGAATGCATCTGTATTTTTGTAAAATAACGAAGACTGAAAGAGACCGAACATTAGTTGAGATTTGAATGACCCATCAAATTTGGAGTCAGAGGGCTGGTTCCATCTCTCATCTTTTTCAAAAAATATTTTTCTATTTATTTGTGTGTGTGTGAGAGAGAGAGAGTGTGTGTGCCCTCGTGCGTGTGCCTGCATTCCATGGCATGCTTGTGGAGGCCAGATAACAACTTTCAGAAGCCAGTTCTCTCCTTCTGTGATCATGATGCAGGCCCCAAGCATCAAACTCAGGTCCTTAGCTTTGGCGGCAAATTCCTTTAGCCACTGACTGTCTCACCTACCTGTTCACCATCCCTCATGCTACTGCTCCATGACCAAAAACTGTATTTTTCCATTTGCAATATAGGAAAATTAGTTCTACCTCACATGGATGTTTTAAGGCACAGAGTGTTTAGTGTGCTCATTTTCTTTTAGGGTTAAGTATGAGGCTTAAAACAATGTGGTGATAAAGTCCAGTAACATGTGAAGGGAATTTGAAAGGGAAATCTTCCATAGAAGATAAGCTAGTCTGGGTCTCAGTCACACAGTTGTGTGCCAGGAAGCAAACTCAGCAGAGCTTTGGCCTTCAAAAGGAAGCACTGTCCCCTTGTCCTCATGCCTTGAAAAATGTCTTTATAACGGTCTGTGTGAAAATTAGGAAAAGCTTTCCATGTTCTAAAAAGGTACGCTGGTTATAGAGGTAATTTGGAGGTTTGGGGTGGGGGAGGCTGACACAAGGGAACAAAGGTGTGTGATGCCAAGTTACCATAGCAACATGTTCTGCTGCTCTGTTGCTCCCAGTCCTGGGCTTGCCCCCAGATGGGATGAGGAGCTTGGCAAACACCAGAACTAAGCTTCTCTGCATGACATTATTTTCTCCATATGCAGTCAAGAAAGGCAGTCGCCCTTCCCCACAAATGATGTTGAAAACGAGGAGCCCGTGTTTTTACAAAGTGACTTCCTGTCCTTTCTTAGAATGAGACTGACCGAGACCCCATGCTTTCCTCCAAGGCCTGGGACAGTTTTAAGTGCTCATTGGATGGCTGTGTCAGGAACAAGTGATCAGAATTTACTCAGAACTCCCAGGTTAGAAGAGAACATCATGGCTTATGGGCGAGAAGAGGCTCCTAAATTATACTCAAGGACTCTCAGAAAGAAGATCTAAATTCACATGCCACACACTTCACTGTCTGTTCCAAGCCACACATGTTTACATCTGGATCTAGCCTTTATTGAATTTCTTCAGCCTGTGGCCACATTTCCTTCAAATATTGTGCTATTATTCAGACAGGGCAGAGAGCTGCACCACCAGTGCCATTCAACCTGCCATTCTACACCCATTTCAGATGTTGTGGGGACAACATGTAACAATGTCTACTTAGTGGACACTCTGTTCTCTACCCTTCTGCTGAGATCTTGATGGAGAAGGGAGCCTGCCCTGGCCGGCATCTGGGTACATCATTTTTTCCTCATAAAGAACAGAGACAAATCTTCCTGGAGCCAGGACAGCTGTTTTTGAAATCATTCTCACAGAACTGGAAAGTCTCACACAAATCCAGAAGCCAGGCTCTCAGTTCTATCATGGAGGCGGTGTTGGGCTGGGGTGTCTCATACTCAAGAGAAACTTCTGTCTGCTTCTCCTTTACTCCAATAGTCTTACAGTTTTTGAAACAATCTCTGGGCCCCTGACTTCCTGGAAGACACTGTCATCTTGCAGCATCTTTGCTGCTGCATGGAACCTCCCAAGCGTAAGGGGGAAGGACAGAGAGGCATCCTCAACCTCACAGCTGTGTGAACTGCCTTAGCCTGCTAATAGCAAAAACCATGCTGGCACTCCCAGGAGTCTCCAGTTAATCCCCACAGTGGTTCTGGGAGGCAAATATTTTTCATTCCTGTTTTATCTTTGAGGAATCAGGTCTTAGGAAGATAATATCAGCAGTCCATAGCTGAGCTATTATTTAAATTCTGGTTCTGGAGATACACTTACAGCGAAAATAGCCAAAAGCACCAGAAGCAGCCATTAAGTTTTGCCATTGTCAAAACTTGGGGAGAGGAAAGGAAGAAAACAGGTACAAACAGAACCCTAATAAGTCTGGGGCCCTAATAATGCTAATTTTAGACCTTAACTGTAATAGCATATGTGTTGTGGTTGGTGGCAACAGGAAAGGATCGAACAGGAAATACCATGACCCAGATTCTGGCTAATGAGCAAGATTAACAAATACCAGAGCTGGCTCTGCTTCTAAGGCTGTCCTCCAAGACCCATCTCCTCTCTGAGAGCTTTTCTGAGAGACTGTATGCTTTCTAGAACCAATCCTTTGCTCTGTGCTCCACTGCCTTTTGTCATAGCTTGGTGACAGCCCTCCCTTATCACAGTGGCGTTTGTTTTTACATTCCCTAGTTGGTTGAGCACCTTGAGCACTGTGTCTTTGTACCCAGGACCTCAAACAGCAAAGTCTCAAGTCAGTGTTGCTGCTCAATAAATCATGCCCTTTTCCTAGTCTTAGTTTCTCAGTTTTCATCAGTATCTCATTTCCTTTACATCCTGTCTTGGCGGGAACTGGTATTCTTATTGGCTGCTTAGCATATAAACCCCCTTCTCATATCTGGGGAAACTGCTATTTTACGACACAGAATGAGAGAGTATGCCTTCCACTTATGGAAATTGGAGGACAGCAGTTGCCCTCCTGGATCTGTGGCAGTTGGAGCAAAAGACCTAATCTCACTGAAGACTCCAAATTTGAAGAATGACCTAAAAATCTTGGAAAGTTTAGAATTTGTGCTAGTGGTGAAGTATAGAGTATTCTAACTAGCATGTTTCTGTAGTGTTATCTTACTTGTGTTTCCTGGTTGTTATTTCAGTATTCTGTCTTTTCTGAGACCTTCAAGGTACCCTCCAGTAAATTCCTATTTTGATTACATTAGTCAGAACTAGTTTCTGGGGTTTTTTGTTTGTTTGTTTGCTTTTTGTAACTAAAAGGCCTGGCTGATAATTTTGTTGATCCCAAAATTCTTGGTCTTAGATAATGGGGATCCAAAAGTCAACAAATAACTTACTCGTGGTCCAAATCCAAGACAGAGATGTGGGATGACCACCTCGTTTGCTGCACTATTATCTTTTCACACTCACTTCCAAAACCTTAACTGCAGTGGGCGCAGCTGCAGGCAGTAAAACAAGGTTTGAAGATTGGAAAAGTAAAGGTTAATAAATCTAAACAGCCTCTCTGAGGTCCCCATACTAGTGGGGGAGGCCTAATTTTCAAACCTCCTGATTTCCACCCTAAGGCGTTTCATAGCAAAAATAACACTAAATGATTAATTTTCATTGATTTAATAAATTCATCTGCAAACATTCTCTAACCACCAATTACGTGTCTTTATCAGGACCTACTGTGGTTTTTGTTTTGTTTTTTTCCAAGACAAGGTTTCTCTGTGGCTTTGGAGGCTGTCCTGGAACTCGATCTGTAGACCAGACTGGCCTTGAACTCACAGAGATCAGCCTGCCTCTGCCTCCCAAGTGCTCGGATTAAAGGCATGCGCTACTACTGCTCTACTATGTGTTTTCTAGAAAGTACTCTAAGTGTGATTATTGTGATGGTCAATCTCAATTGTCAACTTGAGATCTAGAATCATGCTGCTAGGCATGATGGGAGGGATTACCCTGATTAGATGAATTGAGGTGGGAAGAGGCATGACGTGAGGGACTGGAGGAAGTGAAGGCCTACCAGGCCCAGAGATGAGCCAACCTGGAGTCTGTCTACTTGGCACTGTCAGAGGTCCTGATCCTGCCAAGCAATGAGGGGTGACTAGGTGATACTGCCTGAAGCTTAGCAACAGGCACTGTCAGAGATCCTGATCATGCCTGGCCAATGAGGGGCGGCCACTCTTAATGCATCTTAATGCCTGGGTGCTAGGAGGGTATATAAGGTTCTTCCCATTGCTAAATAAGGGAGTCTCCTGTTTTCCCTTTACCTGACCCCTGGTATCTGAGTTGTTGATGTGGCCCCTTCTCAGCCCCTCCCCTGGGGAAGCTGTTAGGACTCAGCAAAAAGGCATTACTGTGATTAAATGAATCGAGGTGGGAGTAGGTAGGATGGGAAGGATTACCGTGACTAGATTGACTGAGGTGGGAAGGCTCATTCACTGTGAAACTGGTTTGGGGAGTACATTAGAAGAGTTTGGAGGAATAGGTGATAAAAATCCTAAAAGTTTGTAAACAGACATTAATAGGCAATTGTCCTATGAGCTCAGAAGAGAGAATGTTGTTAGAAATGTGGACTGAGATGTAGGGCTAAGAGATGGCTCAGAAGTTAAGAACATAGGCTTCTCTTCGAGAGGACCTATGCTCACACCTGTATGTAACTCCAATTCTAGGGAATCCAATACCCTCCATGCAGGCAAAACACCCAAGCACATAAAATTAAAAGGAGGAAAAGAAAAAGGAGAAATGTGGACAGTGGAGATTGCACTTAATGAGTTTCAGAGGAGACAAATCTCTGTGGGGAATTGGAACACAAATCTCTGCAGAGGCCATGACATTCGTCTCCACTTTGTCAGTGTCCTGAAACTTAATGGGAAGCCAACTTTAAAAATGGCAGAGTGATTTGGTAGGGGAAATTCCATGAAAGGAGAGCATTTGAGATGTGGCACCATTATTTTTAGATACTTTTAGCCAGGTTTACAGCAAGATTCAGGAGCAAAAAAGTATAGAAAAGCTTGAAAATGTGTGTGCTCTTACTAGAAAAATAAGTAGTTGAAATAAAGATGTGGCATTACAGAGGTTAGTGCCTTTAAAAAGAACAAGAAACGGAAGAGGAGGAGAAGGAAAAAACACTTTTCATGGGAAAATATGAAAGATACTTTGAAGGCAACTGAGGGATTGGCCAGATCCCAGTCATCACAAGTTTTAGGGTGTAAAGTTGTAAACTTGTGAACTCATTTGAAAGAGAGATCTTGGGGTATGTTGCTCCCACAGGGTTTTTCCCCCGCTATTCCTACTTGCAATAGAATAGCTGGTCACCATTTTGGGTGTTCTCAAAACTAAAGGAGGTGAGACCTAGCTGGAGAAGGTAAGTCATGAGGAACAGGTCTTTGGAGATATATTATTTCTGACCTGCCTCTTCTCTACTTCCTCTTCTCTTTCTACTTCCTGGCCACTACCATGTGAAGTGGCCTGTTCTACCATACTCTACCCTCACTGCTAGACTGAGGATGAGAGGCATCAATGTACAAACCGAGCTAGACTGCTTGTAACCAAACTGACGGTCTGACTTGTTCCTTGCATGTGGTATGTGTTGTCAGTGTCTTATTATACCCTCTTAGCCCACACTTCCATATGCTGAGGACAGCCTACTCAGAATACCTGTTGACCCTGCCTGAAGAGTGTGCTTGACTGTTATGCCAGAAAACTGGGAATGCCAGAGCAGACATCTTGAAAAACAGCCCTAAAACAACGATACCAGTGAGACTAGTAGAGAAACGGCCCCATCTCCTGCTGCAAAATACTCTGAGCTCTATTGTTCAATGTCTTCCAAAAAATTCCCAGTGGGATTCAGCTTCAGGTAACGTTGGTGGTGACCTGCTTGATAGTACACAATAACTAGTAACCCTTCCCCTCTTTGCCTGGCATTCCTACTTGCCAACTGGGTTTTTTTTTTTTCTGGGATCACCTCCAAAATAAGCTACTCACAGTTAACTTCTGTTCCCACGGTCTGCTCCTGGGGATTCCGACTAAGATACCAAGTGCACTTGGGGGAAATTATTCAAATCAAGACCTGCAAAAGAAAGATGGCATTACTTTTCTCCCAGAGACACATTCATGAGACAACCTAGCCTAGTTCCTGACATATAAGCAGTCTGGTGCTGGGTGCTGGTATGTCTGGAGCGCTTCTGGGTTTAGAGTTCTTACCTCATACTGTCTCACTTCTTGTTTCTCAGAGAAGCGATGTTGACCCAGCTTCATCTCTAGTCCAACCTCAGCTCTGGTGGCCACACCACACTTCCTGCCTGGCTCCATGCCAGATGCTATCCCTTGTTTTAGTCCTGCTCACCCATTGTGACATCTCTGAAATTGACCCATCTCTCACACATGTGTAATCCAGCATAATAGTCTCATGACCTCCGTATAGTTCTTCCTTGTGCTTGTCAAGCTTCCACTCAGGGTTATCTATTCCGCAAGACTTTTCCATTCTCCCTCCTTTTTCTTTTCTGTCTATATCACACAAATACATGCACCGAGGGCACGTAGGGAGGACACCTAGCACAGGCATGTTTTTCTCTTTGAATGCATATTGTGTGCGTTCTTACTTCTCTCCTCCTTCATGAGAATGAAATATCTGTCTATAGCAGAAACTGTATCTTACTTCTGTATTTCTGATGCATATCTTAGCACCCAGCTTTCAAAATTGTAAAATAGTTTTTTAGCCAGGCAGTGGTGGTAGATGTATTTAATCCCAGTATCTGAAGGCAGAGACAGGTGGATCTATGAGTTTGAGACCAGCTTCGTTTACATAGTGAGTTCCAGGACAGCCAGGGCTACACAGAGAAACCTGACTTGAAAAACAAACAAACAAACATACATGCATACATACATACATACATACATAATGTAAAGTCATTTTTAAAATTAGACAAATTTAAAAAAATATCAACTCAGAAGAATTATTCCTATATTTTCAGTTGAGGAAACAGGATCAACTTTAACTGACTGTATTCAGTTCAATGCAACTACTAGGTGGTGGATAAATGACTCAGAACTGACCATTTGACTTCAAAGTTGGACATTTCTTCCACTGCACGTTAGCTGTGAGCACTTGTACTAGAGATGCCCGCCTCACTCTCACATCCCCTTCTTAGAAAATCATCTATGTACAACCTTAGAAGGAAGCTAGGTTTCCATCCCAAATGACTGAGTCTCCAGACATGGTTGATGGCTGAGGAGGAACTGAGAATCTGCAGAGATGATCAGCTGCCTACAGCTCTGATCCTCTAAGGTGACAGAGAATAGGGCCGCTGAGCCTGATATTGTGGAGTCTTTGTTTGGTGGTCATGTGATTTGATAAGCTGTAAGAGTGGATCTAGGATCTAGTGGATCTACAGTTCAGTAGTTACAATCACTTGCTCTTGTAGGTTACCAGAATCCACACGCAAATTAGACTTTTATTTTGGCCACCAACCAGTTCCTAAATCATGACACAGAGACTTATTATTAGTTTTGAATGCTCAGACTAACTTAGCTCATTTCTTGCTAGCTCTTATAACTTCTCTTCATCTACATTTAACCTTGGAGCTTTTTTACCCTTCTTCTCCTTCTCCTTCTCCTTCTCCTTCTCCTTCTCCTTCTCCTTCTCCTTCTCCTTCTCCTTCTTTTGTTTTTTTGAGACAGGATTTCTCTGTATTGTTTTGGAGGCTGTCTTGGAACTTAACTCACTCTGTAGACCAGGCTGGCCTCGAACTCACAGAGATCCGCCTGCCTCTGCCTCCTGAGTGCTGGGATTAAAGGCGTGAACCACCAATGCCCGGTGCTTTTTTTTTTTAACCTTACTTTCCTTCTGTATGTCCTACTTTCCTGTTTCTTCTGGTTTCTGGCCCTGGGCATGTCCCTCTCTTTCTTCCTCATTCTCTTCCCCCTCTACTTATTTCTTATTTCTCCTCCTACTTATTCTCTCGGCCCACCAGCGCCCATCCCCATCCCTCTCCTGCCTAGCTATTGGCCATTCAGCCTTTTATTAGACTAATCAGGTGCCTTAGGCTGGCAAGGTAAAACAGCAACACATCTTTACATTATTAAACAAATGCAGCATAAGCAAGTGTAACACACTTTCACACAGATAAAGTAATATTCTACAGCATAAACAAATGTAACATCTTTACCTAGTTAGAATAATATTCCACAACACACATGTTGTCTTACAACATCTAAATTCCAGTTTCAGGGGATCCAATGCCCTCTGATTGGGGGGGCAGTACACAAGCACACACATGATTCACATACATGAGTGCCAGCAAACACACACATAAAATAAATAAATCTTAAAAAAAGAAGAGTGGATCTAACTTGAAAAACACAGAGTAGACACCAATTGGGTGGGAGATAGAAAAGAACGAGGGAGAAAGAAAGAGAGGGAGAGCAAGAGGTGGGAGAAGGGAGAGGAGAGAGAGGCTAACTTTAGTTTTTGATAATTCCCATTAATTATTGACAAATTAATTCCACTGGGCCCCAAATTCTTTTTGTAGATTTATTTATTTATTATGCATACAGTATTCTGCCATGTATGTCGGCAGGCCAGAAGAGGACACCCGATCTCATTATAGATGGTTGTGAGCCACCATGTGGTTGCTGGGAATTGAACTCAGGATCTTTGGAAGAAGCAGTCAGTGCTCTTAACCTCTGAGCCATCTCTCCAGCCTGTGCCCCCAATTCTTAATGGCCCATTTCCTTTTCAGTTAATTCAGCTCATTTTTCTGTCCCACATCTATATAAAGCTGTGATTCTTCCTCATGAACATCTCTGTAAGTATGGTTTCATGTTCACAATACATTTCTTCATAGTCTACCTGCGATGAAGGTAACTGCCTATGAATGTCACAGGTTACCTTGGAAAGAGATACTGAGGGAAATAGGATTGGGTATATGTTAGGGATCAATATGTGTGAAGGAGGAAGGGAGGAAGTGGAGTGCAGAGAGGAGGAAGCCTAACTTCACAGAGGGCCTGAGGGAGCCTCTAGTCAAGCAAAGGCTCTGGAGCACATGCTGTCCTCCAGAGCATCCTGACTGGATCTTTTTACCTGCACCCCTGGACATAGATGCCTGGGGATCACTCAGTCTTGGGCAAACTGATTTTCTGCAGCTGAGACAATCCAGAAGGAACTGGGAAGTTGAAGACTGTCTTCTGACCATACTCTATGTTTGGACAGCAAATCCTTCCTAGAGGGGCAACTCTGCTTATCTCCTTGACTGTGCCACCCTGTGATAAGGTGCCATGATTTTTTATTCTGAACATCTCATCTAGCTACCTAGCATGTCTGCTGAAGGTCACACATTGTGTTATTGCCAAGTCACACAGTAAACAAAACAGTTCTACTTTTCAATTAAGATCTTAATCTGAAGTGATCCAAGAGGCCAGGAAAGGGATATCTCCCTTTCCTTCTGTTCTAGTTCAGTCTCTTTCTTTGGTTTTTGGTTATTGAAGAAAGTGTTTTCCTACCCACTAAGTATGGTCTGTTAGTAATAAATCAGTTTCTTCATTCTCTGGAACTGCTTCTTCTATGTCCTTTGTCAACCCCACTTCTCCACCAAGGTGCTCAGTTTCAGGAGTAGAAACCAAGGGTCATGGAAAATATACTGCTCCCGAGTTTTGCTTTTCCACAAGAAGCAGTATATGTCAGCCTTCTACCAGAAAACATGGTAGGTAAGAAATGCTAGTCACATTTGTATTAGTCAGGATTCTCTAGGCTCATGTGTATGCAACTGTATGTGCATGTGTGTGTGTGTGTGTGTGTGTAAGAGAGAGAGACAGAGACAGACATAGAAAGGAGAGACAGGGAGATGTTTTGTTTTAATTTTTTCATTTATTGTATTTTATGTGCATGGGTGTTTTGCCTGCATGTATATATACACCATATGTATGCCTGGTACCAGAGTGCATCAGATCCTTCAAGACTAGAGGCACATGTTGTGAGCCATCATGTGGGTACTGGAAATTGAACTCAGGTCCCCTGCAAAACCAGTCAGTGCTCTTAACCACTGAGCCATCTCTCCATCCTCCAGAGCCAACTTAGGCTATGTGCTGACAAGGCAGGAGTCTGCAGGATAGCCTGCCAGCTGCAGAGCCAGGAGAGAGCCAGTGCGACAACTCAAGTCTGGAGGTCATCTGCTGAGATTTCTTTCTTGCTCAGGGGAAGCTAGTGTTTTGTTCTATTGGTTGAATAAGGCCCACTACATTATGATCCTCTGTTATTCAGAGTCCACGAATGTAAATGTTAATGGCCTCCAAAATGTTCTCAAAGAAACATTCAGAATCATGTTTGAGTAAATATCTGGGCCCTGTGACTCAGAAAAGCTGACAAAGTTAACCATTGTAATAATATAAGTTGAATTTTTCACAACCTCAGTTTATAGCAGAATTCCAAAGTAGTTGAGTGAGTGCCAGTTGCTGGGAGACCCGCTGCACCAAAGGCCTGCATGGTACTGAGCCTAACAATACATCAGCATCAAAGGGGACAAAAGGAATTCCAGGAAAGATGGAACCACCAGGCAGACAGAAACATTAGACTTAGAAGACTAGTTTGGCAAACACAGACTCTGGCTTTAATGGTTTCCTTCTGTTTCATAGATGAAGAAAAGGGAAATCCAGTAACCAAACACTTTGCTCTTCTTTCAGATAGACTTAGGAGAGCAGAGTTGCAAAAACAGACCTTTGGGGCTAGGGTGTTTCTCCTCATCACTTCCTGGCATGGGTAACCGAGGCACTGGCTTCTGGGGGGATGTGACGCTTGCTAACTTCTGAAATTCTAGATCCCCGAATGCATCCCTTGAATGGCTTTAGATATAAGGATTCATTCCCATGCCAGCATATCTTCCTGGTATCAGGCTCTATTTCCTGAATAGAAGTGCTCAAGCTCAGTAAGACTGGTGTTGAAAACTGTATCGGTTGCTTTTGCATCACTGAAGTCATGTTTTCGGCAAAAACAAGTTAAGAGAGGAGGAGCTGGCTTTGGCTCACTGTTTCAGACGGTTTGCAGTCTAGCACAGCAGGAACAGCAGGGAAGAAACGGCTCCCTCTGTGGCAGTGGGAGAGCAACAGCGCAGTGGGCTTGACGGTGGGCTTGGGAAAGGACTATAAGCCTGCCCTTAGTGACGTCTGTCAGCGCCTGAAGGTCCTAAAGCCTTCCAAAACAGCACCCTCAGCCGAGGAACAAGCATTCAACGCATGAACCTGTGGGGATGCTTCAGACTCAAAGCTTAATTTAAAAAAAGTTAGATAAATTTTGGGGAGACAATAAATTGAGGAATCTTCCCTTGTGTAGGCATAGAAAAGACTTTTTTAATTTTTTGAGACTAGATCTCACTATGTAGATCATGCTAGCCTTGAACTCAAAGATTCACCTGTCTCTACCTCCTGAGTTCTGGCAAAGATGTTTTAAAAGCAAAACTGAAGTTCTTGTTATAATTAAAAACCATTTCATAAATTTGTTTTATACATTCAGAGATTTGCATCATGGCATAGAGTTACTTAAAATAATTCTGTGCCTCTGAGGGGGAACACCAACAGACCAGGAGATAAAATTGTATTCTGCTTAAATACAACAGAACCATTTGCAGAGTTTGTTGGTGGTGCCTGTGTTCGGAGGTCCCTCATAGATGCGTCTGAGATTGGGAGCAGCTGAGTAGCCTCTCTTGGCCCCATCCCACCTCTCTGACACTTCCTCTGTGGTGTCTGGAGTTGACCCAGTAGCTCAGCAGCAAGGCCCTCAGAGGTCGCCCCTCACAGGCCGCCCCTCACAGGTTGGTCACCCCTCACAGGTGACCCCTCACACGTCGTCCTCTACGGCCCATTGGTCACATGCAGGTAAGAAATAACTGCCCTCGCTCTTTCTTCTTTCTTGCCCCAGATTCCCTGGGCCAGGTGAGCCCTGCTTCAAGCAGAGATTTGCTCTGTATGAGCTGCCTCTCTTCCAGTCAGCTGACTAATGGTTTTCTATCTTTACTATAAAACAACCTAGAAAAGTCCGTAGTTCACTGAGAATCCCTCTGAGTCATATCTTAGGGAAAAAAACACCTCTGCAAGTCATCCTATGTGATTTTAAAAAGAGCCTCTGGCTTTCAGGTCAGAGGAGCAGCCTCATCTTTTTGTTGTTGTTGTTTTTGAGACAGGGTTTATTTATTTATTTATTTGTGTGTGTGTGTTTGTGTGTAGCCTTGTCTCTCCTGGAACTTGCTCTGTAGACCAGACTAGTCTTGAACACACAGAGATCCGACTGCCTCTGCCTCCTTGGATTAAAGGCTTGTGTCACCATTGCCTGGCAGCCTCCTCATTCTTAAAAGCAGTCAACAATGGCTTTGGGCCAGGAGACAGGCAGACCTGCTTCTAGCTTCCATGGCATTGTTGAGGAGCAGTTGACATTTGTCATGTCACTTCTGTCAGAAATTTGGTCATGCCCATAAAGAGAAGATTATAACAATACCATGTGTACGAATGCATGGGGGTTACACACACAGCACCCTTTGCCCCCAGGGTTGTCTACAAACTAAATGAGATCATCTATGTAACAATACTTTGTCGACTCAAATGAAAGTTTCCTTTATTATCAGATTACAGTTTCCATATGTCAATTCTTGGCACAGCTGTCCTTAATCCTACCAAGATTTCTTTTTCCTCCCTTCTCTTGTTTCTTGGCAAAATGATCATATGCGCCCCCTATGCCACATCTAACACCTTTTTGGCTCCACCCTCCCTTCTCAGTTAGGTCGATAATCTCTGGCTCACTAGGTCAGGAATTAATCAGGAAGTCTTTCTGGTTGACAGCTGGATGGCTGACAGTGGCATACTATTGTTCAATCTAATTGTAGTCATGTGTAAACACCAAGTTATGATAAACTGAGAGTCCAGAGTTGTATGTTTCAGATTCCCATTGCGGTTGATTATCTAGGGGGTTTCCAGGCCAATTCTTAAAAAAGGTAGCCTTTGAAAACCCACTCCTACCCAAATATATCTCCCTTTTAGCTCCATGTCTTTTTTTTCCCCCTTAAAAAACAATCACTGAGTCCAATTTGTGCTGCTCTCATTTACTGGCTCATCCCTTGGGGCATGGGTGACCTGCCAGGGGCCAACCCCAAGAAGAAAACTGACTCCCCTGCCCCAGCAGTCAGGCCATTAAAGAATCTATTCAAGCCAGGGAGTGGGAATGATCTGCCTTCAAAGGTACCATGTCAGAGAGCAGCTAGTTTCTGACCTAGCCTTGATAGATGACTAAGATCTACAAGTCCAGGTTGAAGCAGGAGCAGTAAGACATGATTAGCCGCCAGGGACACCTTTAACCCCAGCACTCAGGAGGCAAAGGCAAGGTGGATCTCCATGAGTTCAAGGCCAGCCTGGTCTACATAGCACATTCCAAGACTACACAGTGAGACCCTGCCTCAAATCAACCCTCCCAATAAAAAGGAGGGGAGGGGAGTTTGTCACACCTCTGGTGAACTTTGTGTACCTTGATAGTCTGACGTACCACCTTTCTCGCTTTTCTCTGTACCCTCTCCCCCCACTGGACATGTTAGTCTAGTTTTCATAACTGACCTTCAGCCTAGTTCACGCTCACATTTCCCTGCTTGGACAGAAGCCCTGTCTTGAACTTCAGACTGCCTGGCTTACTTCCTGGCAATGCTTTGCTGACACAACCCATTCTTCCAGGGGGTTGGGTCTATGCCCAGTGTTCCACTCCAGGCCTGATTGCCCTGCAGCAGAGGCAGCCTCATTAGCTCCAGGTTTGCCCAGTCCCACCTTTCCACTCCTTTCCTACAGGCTCTGTTGCTGAGGTCCCACCAGGCCTCATCCCTAAACCTATCCCAATTCAAACAAGACACCGAAAAGCCTCATCTGGGGCTCATTTTCTCATTTATAGCATGCAGGGGTTGTAGTAGGTGACTTCTAAAGTATCTCCCTTCCAGCACTAACATTCTTTGTTTCTAAGTAGGCCAACTGTAAAAGAAGTCTACATCGGCTCAGAACAATTGAGGCTAGGGAGAGAGTGAGTCAGACTCAGCAAAATGTCAAGCTAACTTTGAAGCCAGGAGACTGGACAGCAGCGTGTCACTAGGCAGACAGCAGTCACAGCCTCCTGCCAGAGATGAACCCGCTCAGACAGTTGTGGACAAGATGCTTGCTGCCACACCCAGCTTATTAGCCACACTCAAGGAATTAGTAGTGACATTTTGTCTTTCCAAAGGGATGCAGCTTCTTTTATGACCTAAAGCCATTTAGTGCGCTGACTGTACTTCTAGCTTTTCCCGTGGCTAATGTGGGCACTTTAGGATTTAGTATTACATCATTAGTGCAGTGCCCATCTCCTTAGTGTGCAGGGAGTAGTCCCTGAGCACCTAGTCTTCCTCTTGTGGCTTCCTGAATTCCATTCGGATACCTCACAGGCTGTACCAAACTAAGAGCTCAGGTCCTTGGAGGGACACATTCAACTCCCCTGGTCATTTATTAGCTATGATTTTTGGAAATTTCATCAAGGACTTCCCAACTGTGAAATGAGATAGAAATGTCTGACTGGTATGTCTGACTGGCAGGGCTACCACCCAGGATGAGGGGCCTACTACACAAAAGCTTCTCCTAAATGGGAATCCCCAAAGCTTGTCTGCCTTCTAAAAACCTCCCTTCCGGACTTTCAAAAATTTTTTCTTGCTTATTTGACCTTTCCCTCTCATTCTTACATAAGCCTGTAGGGCCCCTTCAGGTCTACACAACTTCCTGCTCCAATTCCAGACCTACGGCATGCTGAGTCAGCATTAGCACTTCCTGGAGGGAACATTCTTTTTTCCTCCTTTCTGTCTTCCTTTTCCATTTTATTTATTTACTTGGTGTGTGTGAACGTGCACACCCCTGTGCTTGTGTGGAGGTCAGAGGACAACTTACGGGAGCCAGCTCTCGATTTCTGCCACGTGTGTGTCAGTGATCCAATTCAGGCCAACATGCTTGGCAGCAAGTACATTTACTTAACCACTGAGCCATCTCTTTTTAATCCTCTGTCTCTCTCTCTCTGTCTCTCTCTGTCTCTCTCTGTCTCTCTCTGTCTCTCTCTGTCTCTGTCTCTCTCTGTCTCTCTGTCTCTGTCTCTGTCTCTGTCTCTGTCTCTGTCTCTGTCTCTGTCTCTCTCTCTCTCTCTCTCTCTCTCTCTCTCTCTCTCTCTCTCTCTCTCTCTTTCTCTCGTGTGCATATAAGGAGGCCAGATATCAGTCTCTGGTATTGTTCCTTAGGCACCCTCCACCATTTTTTTTAACTTTTTATTTTATGTGCATTGCTGTTTTTGCCTCCATGCATGTCTGTGCCAGGGTGTTGGGGCCCCGGGAACTGGAACTACAGACAGTTGTGAGCTCCTGTGGGCTCTGGGGAGATCAGGTAGTGTTCTTAACTGCTGACCCAGCTCTACAGCCTCTTTTTACCTTTTCTTATTTGGGCTTTACTTTGTTTGAGACAAGATGTCTCACTGGCCTAAAAGTCACCAATTAGGTCTGGCTGGCCAGTGAACCCCAGCAACCCACCTGTCTCCACCTTCCCAGAGCTGGATTAGAAGTGTAGGCAGCCCTGTGTGTCTTTTTTAAATGTAGGTTCTAGGTACATACCGAGGCAAGCATTTTACTGACATAACTGTTTCCTCAGGCCTTTTTCTGCGTCAGAAGATGTAGTCACAGCCAAAGGGTGGAGATGTCCTCTGTCTGTCTATCACAGTGGACATCTCAGTTCTGGAGTCGTTGAGCCAGCTCTATTGTTCAATGACTTCCAAAAAAATTCCCAGGGAGATTTAGCTTCACATACCCACGGTGGTGGGATTGAACTCAAGTCATCAGACTGTGAGATAAGTGCTTTTCCTGCCGAGCCACCTTGACATGCCACACAATTTCTAAATTGCTGCAGCATTTGGACCGGTAATCTACAAAAGATTACAGATGTACTAAGTCCTTGATATCTGTAAGTAGAAGGACAAGTGGAATTTAGTAGAACAGAAGGCTTGGCCTTGGAACAGACTAAGTACAACTTTTTAAGAGCCTGAACTCCCGCCTGGGATCCCAGAGTAATCAAGTGGGCTTCACTTTGGATAAAAACATACATTCAATGGTCATTATCCTGGGAAGAACACACGGTGCTAATAGCAACTGAAAGTCTCTAATAGACATTGAAATTTGCCTAAACGATCATCTTGTTAGAAGTATCACTTATCAGGTTGGAGATTTCCACCACACATGTCTACCCCCAAACAATTTTATTTTTTGTTTTGCTTGTTTGTTTTTGTTTTTCGAGACAGGGTGTCTCTGTGGCTTTGGAGGCTGGCTTGGAACTAGCTCTTATAGACCAGGCTGGTCTCGAACTCACAGAGACCTGCCTACCTCTGCCTCCTGAGTGCTGGGATTAAAGGCTTGTGCCACCACCACCCTGCACAATATTCTGTGTTAAACACATTATTTTACTATTGATTTCTTGGGTCACTTTAGTCAATCCATTTAACCATTTTAGCATCATGTGCAAAATAACTGGGCATAGACCATATGGTTTCTAAACATTCTATCAGTTATAAAATAAGTACAGAGGCCATATATAATTACATATTGTGTTATTATGGCAGTAAGCCACACCCCTGCTATTTCTGAAGAAGCCTTAAAAGGTTGCATGATCATTAAGGAATCTTGCCTCACATCTGACTTCCATCTAAGACTACGATGTGTGAGCATTTATCCAGTGGAATGTATAGTCCTGGACCATCTGGGGAGATGCCACAGTTGACAAACAGAAAGCTGGAATGAGGTTTGAGACACATGTCCCCTTGTACTTTTTGGTCTTCAGAACAGATTGATCTCTTTACTTTGAACTGTCTCATTTGTTTAACTATCTTGTCAAATTTTTCTCCAGGCTTGGCTTTTGGCTCTACAGTTTGGCAATGCACTGAGACTAGATTAGAGAAGATGCTCGTTCTGAGTGAACCTTTCCAGCTAGGCCCTGGCTTGCTCTCCATCCTCTTCCCACTGTTTGCTTCCATGCCTTCTAGCACGGCCAGGCTGATCTGGTCTGGATGTTTTCTCATAGCTTGACTGTTTACATCTTTTTTTCTTCTTAAAAACATTTAAAAGTTTATTTTATTTTAAAAATTGATGTTGTGCACGTGTGTGCAGTGCGTGTGCTAGGGACTGAACCCAGGTCGTCTGGCTTGTGTGCTTCTGCCCTACTGTGCTGTCTCAGCTGCCCAAGCTTACATTTTTTTTTTAAAGATTTATTTACTTGTTATGTATACAGTCTTTTGCCTGCATGTATTCCTGTACACCAGAAGAGGGCACCAGACCTCATTATAGATGTTTGTAAACCATGTGGGTGCTGGGAATTGAACTCAGGACCTCTGGAGGAGCAGCCAGTGCTCTTACCCTCTGAGCCATCTCTCCAGCCCGCTTACATGTTTTTCTAATGTTACCCTTTCCAGTGTGTACACCCCTTTCCCTGTCTGAATTCTTCCTCTACACTCACTTGCATTCTGCACGACAAATCTCCTTTGTCCTCAGCGTTAGTGGACAAGTATGTGTGTGTAGTCTTTCTCTTTGGATGGAGCAAACATCCCACTCCATTGAACTTCCAGGACTTGTTTTTTCAAGACAGGGTTTCCTCTATGTCCTGGAACTCACTCTTTAGACAAGGCTGGCCCTGAACTCATAGAGATTTGCATGCTCTGTCTCCTGAGTGCTGGAATTAAAGGCATGCATCACCACCACCCAGCTTTGTGGTTTTGGGTTTCTTTTTTTGGGGGGGAAGGGTTTGTTTGTTTTTTGACACAGGGTTTCTTAATGTAGCCCAGGATAGCCACAAGTATAACACGTGAGGCTCTTGTTTCTTCTTCCTGAGTTCTGAGATTACAGGTATACCGTGCCTGATTTGTTTAGAACCTTTGTGTGTATATACTTTTCTTGAGCCATTTTACATTGCTATAGCAAAATACTTGAGCCTGAGAACTTCATAAAGGAAAGAGCTTTATTTGGACCTTCGTTTGGGAGGTTCAAGGTCAAGGCTTTGCTATGTGCTTGGTTTTAGTGAGCGCCTTTTGGTGGAGGTCATTACAATGGGAGAGTGTGTACAAGCAGGATAAGTTGCACACCAAGAACATGGATTCAGAAGGGATGCCAGATTGACTTTTAGTAACCCACTCTTCAGCAGCTAATCAAGTTCTATTACATTCATGAGCACAAAATCTTTGTAACCTAGTCACATGCTACAAGACCCCAACCCTCTCTCTCATCTACCACCAAGCCTCTAGCCTGTGAACTTTTGGGGACAAGCCATATCACAGCCATACCCACATCTTAGAAGATCCCCCTCAGAACAGCCCAGGCACCAACAATTACTCTGCTTGAATTCAAACCCCCAGGAGTTGTCAACAATATAATTTTGGTCAAGTTGAAAATTGAAAAAACAAAAACAAAAACAAAACATTTTCTCGCCAGTAAAATGAACCTGAGGGCAGTTTGCACCTCATAAGGCCTCTGTTACATTTCAATGAAACAATAAATGTCAACATTTAGAACAGTGCCTTGCCTGTAGTTAATAGATGAAGCTATTGCAACTAGTCTCCTTTATTTTACACATATAATTTTCTTTCTCATGTTCCCTCCTATACTCTACAGTTCTTTTTATTCTATTTGTTTGTTTGTACATGTGAGTGCATGTATATTGTATGCATGTATATACACTTGCATGTGCAGTTGCATGCCAGAGGTAAATATTGGACATCTTAATCTACCACTGTCTATCTTACTTTTTGAGATAAGGTCTCCCATAGAATCTGGAGTTTGTTGCATTAGCTATGCTTTGTGACCACAGAACACTTAGACTCTGCCTGTCTCCACCCCACACTCCCAACACTGGGTTTATAGTTGTGCCCAGTTATTTTTTAAATATTTATTTTTATTTTTCATTTATCTGTATCTGTGTTTTCCACATGTATGGGCATCTTTACAGTCCAGGAGAGAGCAACGGGTCCATTGGTGCTAGAGATATAGGAGGTTGTGGCCACCTGGTGTGTGTGTGTGTGTGTGTGTATTTCATTGAAGCTTGAATAGAGTGTTGGATTCACTGGAGCCTGAGCCACAGGCAGCTGGGAGCTGCCTAATACAGGTGTTGGTAACTGAACTCTGGTCCTCCAGAAAAGCAGACCTTGCTCTTAACCACTGAACCATCTTCCCTGCCCCTACCTGAAGCTTTTTCTGTCAAAGTGTTGCATCTAAACTTGAGTCCTCATGTGTGTGCAGTTAGCCACTAAGCCATCTCTCAAGATCCCCTACAATTCTTGAGACAGGAGGATTTGTACCTTGTCATTTTTGTATTTCCTTTTGGGTCTAGAACACAGTCCAGAAAATTTGACTTGTTTAGAAAAACTTAGGTCCACATTCTTTCCTCCATTTAGTTCTACTTATTCACAAGGTGACTTCAGCCATAAAATAAGCAATTTCACAAACTAAAATATCTCATTATAACTAAGTCACAAATCAGATATTAGACCAAACAGTATACAGCTAGTCACAATCTTGAGCCCAGAATTCACTCCATTGCTCAACTTTTAGACTGTATTATCTTTGCTTCCCACAGTTAGGGATCAGCCTGGCTCTGGTAGGCATGCATCCTGATGGCCAGTGTCATTTTAGAGTACAGTTCACTCTGCAGGGAGCCTCACTCATGATCCATGAACAAACTGGTGAGCAGATATGATCTAGTGGAAAACATTTGATATTAGGTTCACAGGAGAAGGTTCAGCTGTAGTCAGTCCTCTGGGTCAAATTCAAATTCAAATCCATTTCTGAAACATTTCCAAAGCTATTTCTTACATCTTCACAGAGACACTTCTTTGGTTTGTGTTTATGGGTCTATGCCAAATTGCAGTTTACCCAACACTATGATTCATTCATTTGTTTCCTATACTCTGTTTGACTTTTCCCATATTTGGCCTTGGCTGAGGACTCCTAGCATATGGTATACAGTCAGACTTCCTAGCATTTTTGATCTTACTATGAAAAATTAGATTGAAGGCCAGCTCTAATAATAAGCCAGAGAGTAGCCATTTCTTTTCAGTAAGTATTAACTTTAATTTTCTTCTCTTTAGTGATTTCCACTGCACTAATGTTGAGGCAAAATTCAGGTCAAGTAATATATCATTAATAGGACTTAGTTCATGAATAAGAGTCATACAAAGTAGCACAGGCCCAAAGAACTGGGCCTAGAGAAATGAGGACAGACAGGACTCAAAGCAATTAAAGTCCAAGATATTGTCTTCTCTCTGCTCTCTGAAACAGCATCTTTCTCAAAACTAACTCAAGACCCAGGTTCTCTGTGACAAGACTTCCTGGACCGATGCCACACACACACACACACACACAGACACTCACATACACCAGCTTTTGTGTGGCATTCTTTAGAGTATGTTCTGTCGATAGGAGCTTATTCCAAAGATTTCTGTCCATTCATTCTTTAAATATTAATTGATGTCACCATGTGTAGGAACTAGAGAAGAAAAATGAGTAGGCCACAGAGAGTTTTGTCTGGTGGGAGGACCAAAATAGATGGTTAAAACTCTGAATATGACAAGTATCATGATAGAGATTCATTAATGAGGCTGCCAAAAAGTAGGTGGCAAGTTCAGAGAAGGGAATGTCACAAAAAACCATGAAGAAACAATGTACTCAGGAGAAAATGGTGACAGTGTGTGCCTCACTGAGGACAAGTAGAAGAAAAACAATGTTGAATGCAGACACCTCTCACAGGGCAAATGCCTTAAACTATCTGGTAGTCATGAACAAAGTGGAGGGAACGTTGTACTCCTGTTTCACTGTGTAGAAGCCATCAAGAGCCGGGTAGTGGTGATGCATGCACTCAGGAGGCAGAGGCAGGTGTATCTCTGTGAGTTCGAGGCCAGCCTAGTCTACAGATGGAGTTTCAGGACAGACTCTAAAGCTACACAGAGAAACCCTGTCTCAAAAACCAAACCAACCAGCCAGACAAACAAAAAACTAATCCAGAAACTGAGTGTATAAGCTAATATTTGATAGAGAATTGAATGACAATGAACCAGGAGCCTGGGGCACTGCCTGGGAGGAGCTGGCATGGTTTTTCAGCTGTTGGAGGATCCTTGAGATCAGAGGTGAAGCAGACACTGGAATAGGAGATGAGGAGATGGCAGAGCAGTGTCACCTCTTTGGTAATTTATGGGAGAGCAGGACTGGATTTTAGTGTCTTTAACCAGTGGGAAGTCATATTTTAAGCCTGATGTAGTAATAGAAACAGACAAAGCATATGTCCAGCTTTAGGACTTCCATCATGACTGAGTTCCTGAATTCTAGTCACTGTAGTCCCAAAGAACATCCAGTCTTTGTTTAGTTGAGGGTACTTCTGCCCCCTCTTCTTTGACCTTCAGATTTAGCACAAGGGCTCTCTGTTTCAGGGTGTCCTTGTCCAAACTCCCATAGTAGTAAGCACACCCCTCTTGTTGGATTAGCATTCACACTGCCAAGCATTCTCCCTACTTTTCATAGCTGTACTAAGCCATGAGTTCCTTGAGGGCAGAATTGCCTTTCATTTCCCATGAATCAATCAAAGACTAGACTAAAGTGCTGTCAATACATTCTATGAGAGGATGGATGAATGACTGATTCCAATAAAAGTTTTCATTTTCCTTGTGAAGACAGACCTTAGGAAGTGAATGCTCAGAAAACAAAAATGCCTGGTATACTTTAAAGTAACTGCAAACCATGGATTTGGGAGAGTTTTGGGCTAGCTCATGACTAGCTGGCCTTTTGTAGTTTTTATTTATTTTTATTATATATATATATATTATTTTTGGTTTTTCGAGACAGGGTTTCTCTGTATTGCTTTGGAGGCTGTCCTGGACCTTGCTCTGTAGACCAGGCTGGCCTTGAACTCACAGAGATCCACCTGCCTCTGCCTCCTGAGTGCTGGGATTAAAGGCATGCGCCACCACCGCCTGGCTTTTTTTTTTTGGATTATATATTATATACATATATATATTATTATTATTATTTGAGACAGGTTTTCTCTGCCCTGGCTATCCTGGAACTTATTTTGTAGAACAGTCTGGCTTTGAACTAACAGAGATCTGTTTGCCTCTGCTGGGATTACGGTAGCTTTATGTTTCTGCTCACATATCATTGTTATTCTATTACATTTTTACATGATAGGCAGGCTTCAGAGATGTAGAGAAAGGAGCAAGTGAATTAACACAGTTAAGTCTAAGAACGAGGTCTAGTCTCTTTTTTTTTTTTTTTTTTTTTTTTTTTTTTTTGGTTTTTCGAGACAGGGTTTCTCTGTATTGTTTTGGAGGCTATCGGTCCAGCCCGGCCTTGAACTCACAGAGATCCGCCTGCCTCTGCCTCCCGAGTGCTGGGATTAAAGGCGTGCACCACCAACGCCCGGCTGAGGTCTAGTCTCTTGTAGCTTCCTGATTAAGCAGCTTAGATGGGTCACTTATCTCCACAGGCTCTCAGGTTCCTGGCCTCCAGGCTTTCCCTTTTGTGTCCGTCCTACACTCAGTTATTTTTCTTGAAAAAGATTAATTGCTGCATATGGTAGTATATATCACTTGGAAGTCTGAAAAAGGAAGACTACCATGAGTTAGAGACCAGCCTGGGCTACCTAGTAAATTCCTGTCTCACACACACACACACACACACACACACACACACACACACACACACACACACACACACGCACGCACACACGTTTATGCACATGCACAGATAAGTCATACTGTTTTTTCCTTTTGTGTTCATCCCCCTTGTCTCCCAAGCAAAGCCTGGCTCTTAAGCAGGCTAGGTCTTCTGGGAATACCTTGTGGCTGATTATACTCGATCATGTTACTGACAGACAGCACTCCATGCCCCCTCCTCCCACAATGAACTTTCTTTCTTCTATGCTTTTTCTTTATGCTCTTAAGGGAATCACAACAACATTCACTCCAGCTGGGGAACTGCAGCTGGGTCATCGTTTAAAACTCAATCATCAGGATCCAAGAGTTGTTACTTCAGCATGGCCTCCTTCCCTTGACTCCTTCAGCTGTGTAAGTACCCGCCTCCACTCTTCTGCTGGAGCATCTTCTCTTGTTTTCAATCACTCAGCCCCGATGGAAATAATTTGCTTACTCACCCATCTGTCTCAGTTGCAAAAGCATGAGCTCCATTAGTCCAAAGGCCATTCATTATCAATATGCTAGTACTTAAGAGGTTCTCCAATAGATATTGTTTGAAACAAGTCGAATGAGTTATGTCAAATTTTATATGTACTGTCCCCAACTGTGACTGTTATTTACCTCTCTCCAAATGAAATGCAATAGTAAAATGACTAACTGAACACTGCCCTTTACATTTTGTAATGTCGTGTGGTTTTCATCTCTGACTTGCAAACCAGACATTCCTATCACTATCGCTTTACAGACAAGAGAACTAAGGCTGAAAGTGGGTAGGTATCTTTTATATTTGACAAAAGTTTTTTTACAATTTATTTTATTATGTTTTATATGTATGAGTGTTTGACCAATGTGGCCTGATCCCCTCCACTGCTCAACTGTGAAGCCTGCATATTGGATGGGACATACAAAAAGAGAGCCGAGCTCTTCTTCCTGACTGGAAGCTGTATCTTCCAGCATGTGAATCTGCACTCTATTTCCTGGGACCAGACGGAGAGCCCTCTCACAGTTCATGGGTTTGGCCTGATATCCAGCCAACCACAGTCTGCTCCGTAGCTCACTGGAGAATGTGAAGCTGTTGGCTTCTGAAGTATTTTTCTAGTCACTGAGCCCTCAAGGTGAAAGGTCTCTTGGAAGAATGGGAACAGACCAAATTTACCCAACTCTACATGGAGTCAGACAGCCCTGAGCCACAGTCCATTATGGCCCACAGAACAGCTGAGGCTTACTCCATGTCTGACTCCTCAGCATACCTGCTCTCCAAGGGCAGAGGTCTCTAGCCTCACTGCGCAGCTGCAGAACGGAAACTCACGGAGGAGCTCGGTTCAGACTGGAGACGCACAGGGTCCTGACGAGCTTTCACTTAGGCTCTCTGCACCTGCTGCTGAGCTTCCAGCTTCCAATAGAGAAGAGAGGCTCACAAAAGGGTGCGTCCTTGTCCTGAAAAGTGGAACATAGGAGACAGCTAGAAGGAGAAAAGAATGGGTACATGCTTGTGAACACCTACTATGTGGTAGTCATTTAAAATATGCCTTCTCAGGCTGGGGTGAAATCAGTTGGTAAAATGATTGCCTAGGAAACAACAGCAACAACAACACCCCACCCCGACCACAAAGCCAGGCATAGCGGCACAGGGTTACAATCTAAGGGCTGGAGAAATAGAGACTAGAAGATCCCTGGGGCTCTTGGGCCAGTGAGCTCAGTAGCAAGTTCCAGGGCAGTGAGAGATCCTGTCTCAAAAGCACCAAGCGGGGACCAGAGAGATGGTTCAATGGTTAAGCATGCTTGCTGCTTTTGCAGAGGACCCCAGTTCAATACTCAGCACCCACACTGGGCAACTCACAATTTCCTGTAAGTCCAACTCCAGGAATCCTTTGCCTTCCTTTGGCCTCTGTGTGTGTGTATATATCAACATTTATGTGTACACTTATGTACCTATACACACACAAACACAGATACACATGTATATATATAAACACATTAAAAAATCTCACTGGGTATGGTGGCGCACGCCTTTAAATTCTGTGCTAGGGAGCCAGACACAGGTGGATTTCTGTGAGTTCAAAGACATCCTGGTCTACATGGTTCCAGAACAGCCAGGATTACATAGAGAGACAAAAACTCAAAACCAAAACCCAAACTAAAATCTCATTTGATCATAACCATGATCATTTCTCCCATTTTAAAAGTGTGCAAACTGAAGAAGTCTCCAGGCAGAATAATGTATTTCTTAACTCACATAATAATATAAAGCATTGACCTTGGTCCCAAGTATTGGTGATGGGGCCTAACATACATCTACAGATGAGCTAGAACACAGCCATTTAGGTAGCATCTTTACCTTAAACAGGTCTGAGACTGTGGTATCTTGCTCCTTGTGCTGCTACTGTAATCAGGAATTAGACTTGGAGCTGAAACCTAGGTGTATAGGGTTGGAAAAAGGAAGCAGTTTGGTGGCTGGGGAGATGGCTCAGAGATTAAGAAACACTGGCTTCTCTTCCAGAGGACCCAGGTTTTCCCAGCACCTACACAGCAGTTTAACAAGTGTTCATAACTCCAGTACCAGGGGACCCAGCACCTTCTCCTGGTCTTCTTGGGCACCAAGCATGCACATAATACAGATATACATGCAGGTAAAATATGAAGTTTTATCAACATGGCTGCCTAAACATGACCTGAGCAGGGATGACACCAATAGACATGCTAACATGGATGGGGAAAAGCTCGTTAGAACTCAAACCTAGACCAAGAGCTACAGTCAGCTAAGGAATGCTGAGATGGGGAGAAATAATCTTCCCCAGAGAAGACCACACCAATTGGTTATCCAATACCAAATGGTCAGCCCTGAAAACATATATGCAGGTAACATTACACAGACAGAGCATGTTGTATCTATGATGTAAAAACATGTACATATATGCATAAAACACAATGAAAGAAAAAGAGGTCATGAATTTGAAAGAGAGTAAAGGCATGGGAGGGAAGATACATGGCAGAGTTTAGAGGAAAGAAAAAAAGGGGGAAATTATATAACTATATTATAATCTCAAGAAATAAAATAATTTAAAACAAACAAAATCCTCACCCATACACATAAAACAAGTAAAACTTTTAAAATGGCCTTCAACTAAGAGTTTGACTATGTCTGAGTCTAAGGGCTACCACATAGATGAAATCCTGCCTTTGTTTTCTTATCCACAAAAGAAGACCAAATTGTTCTTCTTTCAAAATTTTTGTAAGTATTCAGTGAGATTTTGAATGTTTTGGAGAGTGAGTCCTGCAGAACTGGTCAACTCACAAACAAGTCACTTTCCCCACCTAAGATTTCTTTATGAATATAGTGCTCTGAATATACATCTGTACAGCAGAAGAGGGCATCAATCCCATTATAGATGGTTGTGAGCCACCATGTGAGTGCTGGGAATTGAACTAAGGACCTCTGGAAGAATAGCAGTTCTCTTAACCACTGAACCATCTCTCTAGCCCCACAAATGAGCCAATTCTTATCCAGTATCCTTCTATGGAGCTCCGCCTACAACTGGGTACTGATTTCTTTAGCTTTTCTTCCAGCTAAGCAAGAACAGTTGCTTAGGAGAAGGAGCATACACTAGGAACTGGGTGACTTGGGTTTGAGTCTTGATTTTATTAGGTGCCGACTGTCAGATATGTAAGTGAGGCAATAGGTCTCTATTTCCCTGTCTGTGTGCACTGACCTCTTAGGCTTGCCTGAGGAATGTATGAGAACATAAAAACACGAATGCTTTTTCAATCCTAACGCTCTGCCTTAGTGAAAGTTATTTAGCCAACAACACATTTTGATGTGTGCCAGGTGGTCAAGGTGCACAGGCAATGGAAATATGATCTCCCTAAGCTCACAGTGTGGTATGATAAACAAGCAAATGGGTAATTACAACACGATGTGTGAGTGCCCTATCAGGACGAACAGGGTACTCAAAGGACAAAGAGCAAGCGCTATGTTGCTTATCTACTGTTGCAAAACAAATTGCCACCAAAACTTTGCAGCATGAAAAAACAAACATCCATAAGCTTACATCATTTCTGCATATGAAGAATCTGAGAATTGACAGGCTGGATAGTTATGGCTTATGATTTGTCATAAGGCAAACTACTGCTTCTATAAACTAGACTAGGGGGCTGGTATCTTCTTTCTGGCCCCCATGGACACTTCATACATATGGAGTACAGACATACAGGCGGACAAAACACCCATACACATAAAAATAAAAAAAAATCACAAAAAAACCAAACACACTAAACTATATATAAAAAAATGTATTTCCAACTTCACTCCAGTGGCTGTCCACAAGGGGCTTCTGTTACTCTCCACATGGGCTTCTCAAAATGTATTTTTCTTTCAAAGCAATTCTAAGAGAAATAAAGAGAAGGAGGGGCACACACACACACACACACACACACACACACACACACTTTTTTCAAAAGGAGCATGCATCACGTTTCCCATTTCCCAACAAAGCCCAACACAGGCACTGCACAAAGTGGGAAATTACAAGAAGATGTGAGAACCAGGAAAAGGGAGTCATCCTGATCCTTGCTGCCTTAGGGACTTAATCCACTGGGAGAGAGGAGGAGCCAAGCCTAATCTTGTGTAGCACTTAAAAAAAAAACTTTTCCTATTTCTGCTAGATATTAGACTAGTAAGAGAGAACTTTGTAAATTCAAATTATCCCACTATTAAGAACAAACGACACTGTAGCTAGAGCACATGTAGAGCTAGTGGGTTTCCCGAGTGCCTACCCCTGGTAAAATTAGACCCAATTGGCTTGCTGTGCTCCTCAAGTCTACCCTACTTGTAGATGGCTACCAATAACTACTATATACCCCTATCATGTGCCACTGGGAGTGAGCAGAGAGTATGTCTGTCTGAAAGACAGCTCTGTGTATAGCATCTGACATACTCCCAGGTATCATGCCGTAGTGTTTAATAAAATGAGAGACTTAGAAGAAACTCAGCGAATTTAGGGCACCCTGAAAATGTCATAGGGTCAAGACACATCTGAAACATAGTATCATGCACACACATTAATCAATGAATAGATGATATAGTCATTTCTTTTAGGTTTCTGTTTGTTTTTATATGTGTGTTTTCATTTTCCCTAGACAGCATCTCCTTCCTTCACCTCTCTTCCCAAGGCTCTTTCTCTACCGCACCTGGACTGACCATTTTGAATTAGAGTGAACAGTGCAGCAAACACATTGGCAGACTTTGATTCCATTCACTTCAGCCTACTTGCTGACCCCCAACACTTCTGTTTGGACATATTAGCACACAGTGCTCCTAGATTTCAAGATACTTTCAAAACATGAGGCAATGACCAGCTGCAGCTCTGTCCTAGCTATATCTGCGGTTAGTGTCCTCTCAGAGCCACCTCAGACCTTCAGAGTGCCATTAAGGGTGTTAGGACTTCATTCTGACAGTGGTGTCCCCTCGGATCTCACTGGGGATTTCTAGGAAGCTTTCTCTGACAGTTGATCCCACACAGAGGGAGCCCCCTGCATGCCTCCACCAGGCCTTGCAAAGGCTTTGCTTTCTAGTTCCTGTCTTTTTGTTGGGAAGGAACACAGTTAAGTGGTACAGATCATGGGCTTGACAGTTAGAGCCCCTTTTCATTCTCTTAGCTATTAGGGCAAATTACTTAACATATTTGAATCTAAAATTTTCTCATTTGCAAATTAAGAATGATAATGTATTTATGTCACAGGGCTATTGTGAAGAGTGAGTAGTTAACCACAATGACTTAGAATGCAGCCTGCAAATAACACACACTTGTTAATGTTAGAAATCAAATCAGGCTTATTTGGTCTATCCCCTGGGTAGTGAGAGGCTGCAGGTGATTCACTTTGGAAGGAGAAAGAAATCCAGATTCACTGAATAGCAGATTAAGAGGGCTGGAAACATTACTTCTCTGTACTCATGCCATGCTTAGAAGGACCCAGACTAAGAGGTAAAATTCAGGGGGTAAGGAACTTATTCCATGTCACATTGCTATGCCCAGTGTCCTTTCCCTGTCCCCCACTATAACACTCTGGGGGTCACTAGGGCATTTGATTATTTAATTGGCCTGTTCTATGATGAGTCCATGCTTTTACATTTATATTGTTTTATATATCATACATTTACATATTACATATAATAAAATATATATTTATCCCATTTAAGACTCAAACTTTTTGTACATTTAGTTCTTACCTCCCTCCTACTTCCTTTACTGACCTCAAGATGTTCTGTGAGCCCTGCTCCAACTTCTCTTTTCCACTTAATTGCCCCTCCCACCCCCCGCCTCCCCACCCCCCCAGCCTGGTTTCCTGGCAAATGCTTTTCTCATCTCTGGTCTCCGTCCCCTCCTCCTCTCAGTTCTCAGTCATTCCGTTTCCAGGGCCTGGGACTGAGTGTGCTAACCTCAGCAGCTTGCTATCAGTCTAGCTCCACTGCATATCAGGCTGGGAGTGAGGAGCAGAGGGGAAACCAAGAGTCCCAAAGACTCATAAAAACAGTCCCCTAGGCTGCGGAGCACAGATGGTGTTGGGGAGTCACCTCATTCAACTGAGAGGTCAGGGGAGTAAAACCTGTAGGCCTGGGATCTGCAGCAGGTGGAAACACTCGGCTCTAAACAGTAGTGTCAGGGGGATTCGGTCTTAATAGGATCTACAACTGTTACAGAACTTTGTTGTCTTCACTGACTGCCATGACCTAGACTGAGCTTACTGAGTCTGTGCTGTTGGCTTGTTGAAACGTGAGCTCAGTGGAAATCTTTGCACCTCTTCCAGATGAGCTGTAGAAATCAGTTCACCAAGCCTCCTCCTCCTATTCCAATTTTTAATTGAGATCTTATTAGGTTTAAAGGTCAATTCAAGAAGAACTGACAAATTTTCAATACTGATAATTCCATCCAAGAGCATGGCTCATGCCTGCAGTCATTTTACGAAGTCTTTATGGTATTTACTATTATTTTGTATGTGTGCAGACCTATCTGTGCTTGGGGAAGGTTGGAAGGCACATTTGTAGAGTTGGTTCTGTCTCTACGTGGGCACTAGGGATTGAACTCAGGTGATCAGGCTGGTACAGTAAGCCCCTCTACCCACTGATCCACCTCTTCCAGTCGTCTGCAAGTTTTTTTCTGTGAAACCACATTACCCCCACTAGGTTTAAGTATTTTATAGAAATTACTTTTCATACAGTATAAATTTTTCAATCCATATTTTTACCAGGTTATTCTTCCACAACACTTGCTGTATTTTCCTCATTTGGGGTTGATTACTTTTTCCCCCATATTGGGCATTAAAACTGATCAACAACTGCGTGTCTATAAGTTTCTCTCCCAATCACTGTTCCATGTGTCCATATCTTTCCCTGTACAATTTAGTACAATTTAGTGAGTGCTTGCTTCAGCAGCACATAGATTATAATTGGAAGAAACAATTCTCAGGTGAAAGTTCACAAGAGACAAATGCCTTGAACCTTTGCAGACAAGAAAATGTTTGTATTTTGCTATTGTATTTGCATGCCACTGTGGCCAGCAGAGTACATAGCTCAAAACTCAAAATTATTTTCTTTTTTGAGGGGTAGAGAGATAGATGGCTCAGTGGTTAAGAGGTCACTCTTATAGAGACCTGGGTTTTGTTTCCAGTACCCGCATAGTGGCTCACAGGGGCTTTATTGCCCTTCTCTGACCTCTGCAAGCATCAGGAATGTACATTGTGCACATACACACATACAGGCCAAACCCATACACATACAATAAATAAATCTAATTTTTTATATCATTTTTTATTTTAATTTTAAATAGCTTGTTTTACATGTCAATCCCAGTTCCCTCTCCCTCCCCAACTCCCGCACTCCCCTTCCCCCCAGCCTCCCACCCTATTGCCAATTCCTTCCACATAGGGGATATCTAGAGTCTGTCATTTCACTCCGGGTAGGGTCTAGGCATTCCCCTAAGAGTCCAGGCTGAGAGAGCATCCCTCTTTGTGCTACGGGCACACAATGACTGTTTGTATTCCAGGGATAGACACTGATCCACTGCTCAAGGCCCCTTAGGTTGCCCAGGCCTTCTCACTGACACTCACATTTCAGCAATGTGGCAGGATACAAGGTAAACTCAAAAAAATCAGTGGCCCTATTATATACAGATGATGAAGTGACTGAGAAAGAAATCAGAGAAACATCACCCTTTACAATAGCCAAAAACAGCATCAAATATCTGGGGATAATGTTAACCAAGGAAGTGAAAGACCTGTATATCAAGAACTTTGTGTCTTTAAAGAAAGAAATCAAAGACGATACCAGAAAATGGAAAGATCTCCTGTGCTCTTGGATTGGTAGGATCAACATAATAAAAAAGGCAATCTTGCCAAAAGCAATCTACAGATTCAATGCAATCCCTATCAAAATTCCATCACAATTCTTCAAGGACCTGGAAAAAACATTAATCAACTTTATATGGAAAAACAAAAGGCCCAGGATAGCCAAAGCAACCCTATACAATAAAGGAACTTCAGGAGGCATCACCATACCTGACTTCAAGCTCTATTATAGAGCTATAGTCCTGAAAACAGCTTGGTATTGGCACAAAAATAGGCAGGTAGACCAATGGAACCGAATTGAAAACCCTAATTTTAACCCACACACCTATGAACACTTGATTTTTGACAAAGAAGCTAAAACTGTACAATGGAAAAAAGAAAGCATCTTCAACAAATAAATCTAATTTTTTTTAAATTTTATTTTCCAGTTTAAATTTAGATAAGAAACAAGGTTTCTTCACAAGTCAGTTCCAGGTCCCTCTCCCATTCCCTCCCTTCCTCCCGAGCCCCCCCCCTCCGTTATCCCCTCATTTCCCCAGGGAGGGTGAGGCCCTCCATGGGGGT
Source organism: Mesocricetus auratus (assembly GCF_017639785.1). Classification (NCBI taxonomy): domain Eukaryota; kingdom Metazoa; phylum Chordata; class Mammalia; order Rodentia; family Cricetidae; genus Mesocricetus; species Mesocricetus auratus. The sequence continues at coordinate 108,204,688 of NW_024429182.1, read as the reverse complement.
GTGCATAGTCTGTCATTTCATATAGGGCAGGGCCTAGACCCTTCCCCAAGAGTTCGGGGTGAGAGTGCACCTCACATTGTTCTATGGGAGTCCAAAGTCCGTGTGTATACTTGGGATGGGTACTGATCTGCTGCCCAAGGCTCAATAGATTCCCTAGGCCTCCCCACTGACACCCACATTCAGGGGGTCTTGATCAGTCCCATGCTGGCTTCCCAGGCTGATGCCTGGGATTCAAGAGTTAACCTTTGTCTGGTCAGCTGTTTCTGGGGGTTAAACCAGTCCAGTCTTAATCCCTTTGATCATGAGTCCTCCCTCTCTGTTACTGGCTTTCTTGAGTTCAGCTCAGTACTTAACCAAGGGAGTCTGCCTCTTCTTCGATCAGCCACTAAATAAAGTTTCTGTTTCCCAGACTCTCTGGCCATAGGATTGTAGGCTGGCACTCCCCAGATCTATGTCTAAAATCCATATATGAGAGAGTACATGCCATGTTTCTCTTTTTGTGACTGGGTTACCTCACTCAGGATGGTTTCTTCTAGTGTCATCCATTTGCCTGCGAATCTCATGATTCCATTATTTTTTTCTGCTGAATAGTACTCCATTGTGTAGATGTACCACATTTTCTCTATCCACTCTTCGGGTGAGGGACATCTAGGTTGCTTCCAAGTTCTGCCTATTACAAATAAAGCTGCTATGAACATAGTGGATCAGACATCTTTGTTGTATGAATGGGCATCTTTTGGGTATATGCCTAAGAGTGGAGTTGCTGGGTCTTGTGGTAGGTTTATTCCCATTTTTCTGAGGAATCTCCATACTGCTTTCCAAAGTGGCTGAACCAGTTGGCACTCCCACCAGCAATGGAGGAGTGTCCCCCTTTCACCACATCCTCTCCAGCATAAATTGTCATTGGTGTTTTTGATTTTAGCCATTCTGACAGGAGTGAGATGGTATCTGAGAGTTGTTTTGATTTGCATTTCCCGGATGGCTAAGGATGTTGAGCACTTTCTCAAGTGCCTCTCAGCCATTTTAGACTCCTCTATTGAAAACTCTCTATTTAGTTCTGCAGCCCACTTTTTAATAGGGTCCTTTGGTGTTTTGGAGACTTGCTTCTTGAGTTCTTTGTAAATTTTGGAGATCAACCCTCTGTCAGATGTGGGATTAGTGAATATTTTTTCCCATTCTGTGGGCTGCCTTTTTGTCTTGCTGACTGTGTCCTTTGCTTTACAGAAGCTTCTCAGTTTCAGTAGGTCCCATTTATTAATTGTTGATCTCACTGTCTGTGCTACTGGTGTTATGTTCAGGAAGCTGTCTCCTGTGCCAATTCGTTCAAGGGTACCACCCACTTTCTCTTCTAAGAGGTTCAGTGTGGCAAAAAATCATTTTCTTCTTCTATACCTCATTGCTATCCCATATTTGGTTCGCTGAAAAGCAATCTCATTTTTATCTCTTTTTCCTGGATATGCCTGAAGTTTTCTCTTTGTCATTTCTTAGCTCTGAAATGTCCCTAGGATTTATCTGAGTAAAGATTTTCTAGAGTTTGTCTCTCCTGATACTTCGGCTAGCCCCAGGGAAGCCCTGAGCCTTGCTTGGGTTGGAACATTTTCCCATTACTGCTCTGTGAGCCTCTTCCCCAACGAGTTGTGTTTTGCTCAGGGCACTTTTTTCAAATGAAAGGAGGCTTCTGAATCCTTCCTTTGCGACTGTGCATTGTTTACTAGGGCTGTCTTAGCCAGATGCCATAGAACCAGCTCATCACACTGGGTGGTTTCACCATCCCAAATGTCTTTTCTCAGTTCTAGAGTCTGGGAAGTCCAGTGCTATGGTGCTGGTCCAGTCACTCTTTAAAGAGGGTTCATTTCCTGTTTGCACACATCTCTCTTCTGCTCATATCTTGACCCAGCACCGGAAAACAAAAAAACTAGTTTTCTCTCCGTCCTTCCCATGTGGGATTGGGCTCTACCCTATGATCTCATTTAACTTTTGTAGACTCTGTACAACTCTTGCCTCCAAATGAAGTGACACACTGTGTGTACATGTATATGTGCATGTATGTATGCATTTGTGTAGAGCTTCAACATACAAATAGAGGTATGAGACATAATTCATGGAACTGTCAATTTTTCACATTTTCCATTCTGTCCATATTTTTTTCTTATTTAGCTTTTGAATCATTCATTTCTGTGCTCCTCTTTCCCTATATTAGTCAACCCGTCTACTACTTTACTTAGTTTTAGTTTTACTTTTCAATCTTTTTTTATTTGTTCTTTTCCATAGGAACCTGTACAATATCCCACCCATTTTTAAGGATGATGCAACTTACAGCAATTGTCTCTTCAACTAACCTATCTTTCCTCTGGGCTTTTGCTTCCAATTTGCTCATCTCTGTTCTTTTTGAAACAGTTAGGTTTCCTTGGGTATCTGGTGGTCCTGGATTTCCTCTTCCTGTCTATTTTTGAAGGGTATGTTAATTAGTTGGTATGTTGTTCAAGTTTGCAACCCCAATATTGAGATACTTATTTCTGTCTGGGATCCTCTGGTGAATGGAGGTTAGTCTGGCCTCTTTAAGTAGGACATCTTCCCTGTAAGATGCATGAGGGCTAGAAGGCAAGCTTGAGGACTAGTGTCCTCCCTTCCCCTGGCCTTTACTTAGATGAAGGTGTAGGTGACAGATGGGGTAGAAACAGCTCTTCCTCCTCTGTGTGTAGGACCATGCTCACAGTCAGTCCTATTCCTCTTTATTCACAGGCTCTCATATCCAGGCAGCTGCCTTCCCAACACAGGTGTCTTACTACTTTATAGTCTCTCTCCCACATAGGACACACATACAAATGTACACACAAGCACATGTGTGCACATGCATGCACATACTAAAGCTTTCTGAGGCAGACGATAGGTGAGCTGAACCTGTTGCTCAGAAAACTGTGTAATATTAATAACTCTGAGGACTGTTTCACAACTCCTGTTCTTTGTCTCAAAACTGGAAAGAAACAAAACCCACCTTTAGTAAATGAGAGACCTGAGGTACAGGTAGCTGAAGAGCACAGACAAAAGTGGCTCCAGAGCAAACTCTAACGCCCCTTTGTTTACATTGCTGTGCCCTGTTTCCATCACATTTATTTCCTCTCCTCTTGAAAGTGTTTTTTTATTTTTATTTTAATTTTAGAAACAATCTTATTTTACGTATCAATCCCCCATTTCCCCCACCTCCCATCTTCCCACGTCCCCACCAATCCCAAACCACTCTCACCCACTCCCCAAGGATAGTGAGGCCTTCCATTGGGGATCATCAAAGTCTGTCATATCATTTGGGGGAGGGCCTAGGCCCTCTTCCATGTATCTGGGCTGCAGTAGTATCCCTCTATAGGGAATGGGCTCCCAAAGTCGATTTGTGCACTGGGAATAAACACTGGCTCCACTGTTAGAGGTCCCATAGGCTGCCCAGGCCTCCTAGCTAGCATCCACATTCAAAGGGCTTGGTTTGATTCAATGCTGGTTCTCCAGCTTTACGACTGGGGTCCTTGTGCTCTTACTAGGTCAGGTCAGCTGCTTCTGTGGGTCTCTCCAGCACGGTCTTGGCTCCTTTGCTCATCCCTCCTCCCTCTGTACAACTGGATTCCGGGATTATGGCTCAGTGCTTAGATCTTGAAAATGTTTATCTGTACTTCTTGCATTAACATATAATTACTGGGGGTGCAGTTTCCTTGGTTGTAGACTCTTACTTCTATTTAGCTACCCAACAATATTTGACAAGCAGCTGTCAGTGTAAATTTTGTGGGCCAACTAGGTAGAGCAGTTAATTACAATTATGCTATCACCTGTATATAATTACACATAAGAGTGGTGTAAGTATTTTATTTGAGGTCTTTAAATTTTTTATTATGTCCACTAAATTAAAGATCTAGGGAAAAAAATAAGGTCAAGTTGCAGTTCAAAAGGAAAACTGGAGGAAAGTTCAAAGTTTAGTTTCTGGCTGGAGTTCTTCCAAACCCTGACCAATAAGTCTGTGTTGACAGACAGGAGATGCTGACACACTTTCTAATGTCTCCTGTTAGCTTTCTGTTAGTTCATCGAAGACAGTCCTCTAAAAGAGGATCATGTCTGATGTCCATAAAGATGGGACAACCTGGGTTTGTTCTTCCTGGTCACACTTGGCTTATTCATGAACTCACTTAGCAAATAGCCAATTCTCAACTGGCTGTCTGCTATCACTACCCAGGGAAACTTTCCAAAATATCATTAGCTGCTTTCAGCCCTAAAGTAAAGGAACCTTAGTCCTTTCAACTTTAAGACTCCTCAAGCAACTATGACATACAGGATGAAAACCATTGATCGGTGACATATGATGTTCTGTGTTAGCAAGTAGGGACACAAATAATAATCCTTCTTTTATTGAGAGCATACTATGTTTCAGGTGTTGTGCTAAATCTTACATGTATGAACACATTTAACCCATCAACAGCTCTAGAAGTCAGTATTATTCTTATTGTATAGATGAGGATGAGATAGGATAGCTAGCTTGCCCAGGGTAACACATCTGGCCAAATATGGACTCCAGCACAACATTCACTATTCTGTGGTTGGCTATAACCATAGTTCAGTAAAAACTGGGATGACAGGAGATAAATATCAAGAGAAGTGAGAAGTAGGGAGGCAGGGACAGGAAGTAGGAGAAAGTGCTTCAATTAAATTGAAGCAACCCCTCCCCTCAAAAAACCAAACCAAACCAACCAAACAAGCAAAAACAAAAAAACAAAAAAAAAAAAAAAACCAGGACCCAGCAGGGTGCCTCAGGCACAGGCTTCCCAATCTTTATTACTAATGCTCAGCCTGCCTTCCTCAGAACTCCTTCCTCTCTTCCCCCTGTTGAAAATGCTGGAGTGCCCACAATCATCCTAACATTGCAACGGAAAGACTGAAGTCATGCACAATTACTCATGCAAATCTCAGGACAATGCATTCTTTTGTGTGCCTCTCATTCACATATATAAAGCTTCACTCTGTTTTTTTTTTTTTAAGTCTTTGTTGAAGAAACAATTTACAAATGTGCCAAACACACATTGGTTCCCCACCCTCTTCTCTCATCCCTCACTTGACTGGGACACTAAAAAAACAAGTCCTTGGCTTGCCCTGGGCATGTGCCCACTTGCCAACCAGAATGGAAGCTACCATACACTTCACACTACTTTGGGCCAAATTATGGCCCTAAGCTTGAGGTTAACCTCAAGGGGTGTTTAGCCACACCTGCAACCTTCTCTGCTTGGCCTCAGAGGCAAGCACAGACTTTGTGTGGAGGAAAGGGAAATGGTGTGATGTTGTTAATTAACCATGGGAGGAAAGGAAGTCCTCTCCAGACACCAGAAACTTCCAATGAAGAACGTTATAAAAGACAGCCTTTGTACTAGCCAGCCACATGATTCAGGCTGCTCTCTGTTGGGGTTGGAAATAAAAATAACAACTCCAGGAGTGGGCTGGGTCTCCACATCCCCAGTGGGCACCTCAGGAGGCAGTTCAGCTGTGGGAGAGGACCTCAGGAATGTAGATAGAATTTCCAGAGTCTTCAGGAAACCCTATAAAGCTGCCAGGAGCTGGCACACTTATAGTGACTTGAGCTGAGTAGCCCGACTGTCCAGTAGATTCAAGTCAAGGAGTCCAGGCCTGTGGAGTCACAAGGTAGAACAGCATGATAGAGAGCCTTGATAATCTCACTCCAGCAGGTCCTTCTCTCTCCAGTGCTTATCATAGTCCGGACTATTTCTCACTTTGCACAGGGTACTATCCTAAACACAGAGAAGGAAGTGTCACTTCCCAAGCTGCCAATGTCCTAGAAGTTTGGCTGCTACAGGGCTGACTGGAATCTGCAGTGTCTGGAGACTCAGTTTAGTAAGGTGTTGTTGACAAGGGTCTGAGTCCCTGGCATAATTGATTTGCCCATAAGAGATGGGCAGTTGAGCCATTTGGCTGACCTTGGGCAAGAGGGTGCAGACTGTTAACCACTTTGGAGGAAGGAGTCAGGCAACAGAGAATGGCCTTAGAATTGAGGACTGAATGCCCAAGTGAGACATTTACCCTTAAAAGGCCTGACTCCAGTATCTGCCTTACTTCACAAGAATTGAAGAATCCCAAGACAAGGTTGCCAAAACCAGGAAGACAGGGCACTAGAATTTCACACTAGGCAAGTTTCCCAGTCTTTCACTCCAATAATGCTTCTGCATGTAGGCACACAAGAGGGAATTTCCATCATTAGAATATCAGATATTCAGGATCCCTGGCAATACACATCCTTCTTTTTCTTCCTTCATGTCAATTAAGGATTTCTCCTCTCTAGACTCCTGAAGCATCAGAGCTGAAAAGATTTTAAAAGCGGTGGTGATTAGTTCCGACAGAAAACCAAAGTGAACCAGAGAAATGACTGGCACGAGAGCACACAGCTAGTCTGTGTTTGCCAGGAATGAAACCACGTCCTCAGCTAATCCTTTAGCTTTCCCTCCACAAACCTCAGGGTTTGTGACTTTGTATAGCAGGGCCTGTTACCTGTTCTATTTCTTATTTCACTCACTTTCATACAGGATCTTGAACTATAACTTCTTCTTGATAAACTGACTTCTGAGAAGTTTCACTATTTGGTGTTTTAACATCACCAAAACAAACAAAATGGCATTATTAGGTTAGTAAGAGGCCATAGTAATGGGACTTTTTTTTTTGTTTGGTTGGTTTTTTTTGGTTTTTCGAGACAGGGTTTTCTGTGGCTTTGGAGGCTGTCCTGGAACTCACTTTGTAGACCAGGCTGGCCTCGAACTCACAGAGATCTACCTGCCTCTGCCTCCCAAGTGCCACCAACGCCCGGCTTAGTAATGGGACGTTTTTAGTGTGAGATAAGACTGGGTTGAAAAATTCCTAAATTCCTGGACCTTGTCCTCAAATCTTTATACTCCAGTGGCAAGAACATTACTAGGGTTTCACCAAAAGCTGAATTTTCATAAGTGTCTGGTGGACCAAAGTGACATTTGAGTAGCACTGCTTCAGAGTGAGGCTGAGAGAACTTCTTCCATCACTGAGAATGATGAAATATCTATCCTTTCTTGCCCCTTCCTTCTTATTTCTGCCTCTCCTTAACACCTTAAGATTCTCATGTGAGGGAAGGGTAAAGGAGGACTCCAAGCGGAAAATTTTAAGAAAAATAAATATAGCCAACTTAAAAGATCTTCTGTAGACCCGATGTCATGTTGCTAATGTTGAAATATAAACATCTGCTATGTTTATATTGGCTGGCTTCTGAAATGATCATCCTTGGTTATATTTAGGAATTCGAAGGCTTGGAAAGCACACTAAAATACTCTGAGAACAAAAATATTTTCCCTCCTAATTTTCTGGAAAATCTGGTCTTTTTTTTTCAATCCCCCAAACGCATCTTTTCCTTATATTCTCTCTCTTTTTTTCATCCATCATCACATATTTCTTCCAGCCACATTTTTCTCTTCATCTTTCATTTCATTTACCTTTTTTTTAACAACAGCATTTTATTTATTTATTTATTTATTTTTTGAGATAGGGTTTCTTTGGATCCTGTCCTGGAATTAGCTCTTGTAGACCAGGCTGGTCTTGAACTCACAGAGATCCACCCACCTGCCTCTGCCTGCCCAGCAACAACTGGACTTTAAAACCATGGTTTTATTACAGAAAGTTTAGGAGTTAGAAAAGTAAAAGAAAGGATAAATGGGGTCAGAGGTCAGAAAGGAAGAGAAAGAGCAACCATATTCCTACTAACAATAAAAACAAGTGTAAGCATCATATAAAATCATCTCAAACTTTTTGTGCATGTTTTTTTAAACATTGATGGGATGATTAAGAACATGATAATTAGTATCTATTTCCTTTTGAACCGAATTGTGGATTACTAGCTTCATTAGTGACCATACCTCAACATCTTGATTTTTATTCAATTCTGCTATTCTGCTGATGTTTATGTATATAAAGCCTTTCAGTACTAAAAGCAATGCAGTAGTCCTTAATGACGTTCTTGTCTTTAAAAAGGCATCAAACTGAAACAGACACAGGAATGCATCATTATACTTGTGAAAAAATTAAGACAATGGCAGGTCCATTGGGACTGCCATTGCCAGCCCTGGTTTTCCTCTCTCTCCTCCTGTCCCACTCTCTCCCACCTCAGCTCAGGGAGTCAGCTTTTGACAGGTGTGCATGGCATTCAGAGAACAAGATTAGATTCTACAAGCATTTCTGCAGGTGAGATGGTCATCACCCTGTGCTGCCCAGTGCAATTTAATGTTAAGGAGATGGAAGGTAGTCTCAACTACTGCCGAGAGAATATCAATTTCCTCTGTTTTTGCCAGGACTACCACCCTGGGTTATTTGCCCTTTGGTCTATAATCTTTCCTTTTCAACTCATCCAGTTTACTGCTGATTAAATAATCTCATGAGACCACTGTAAATTATTTCCTAATCTATGGTCTAATGTATTCACTGTTCCTGCTACTCTGGCCACTCCGTTTCCCCTTATCCTTCAACTGCTCACACTTTTATCTCCTCATCATGTATCTCCTGAGCACACATGTCTAGTAAGTTTTTCTAACCCTTTCTCGAAGTCTTAGCTCTGTAACTCCTTTCTTGCTTCTCTCTACTCCTGTAACAGGTGCTACTTTGTTGTGATTGCTTGGTTTGGATTCCTGGCCTATTTCGAACTATACTGTAAATTCCTGAAACAAGGGCCTTTGTATTATCTACCTTTGTAATCTCAGCAGCCAACATGGTGCTGGGTACATAGTTAATACTTAGTAAGTGTTTGCTCATTTGTTCAACAAAAAGAACAGGTAAACTAGTTTCCCAGAAGTATCATGTGGGTCTCACGCACTTGTTTTTAGGCTGGAGGTTAATTCTCACTTAGAAAGAGAAGCAATTGCATCATGTGGCTAGAACACGGGGAGCCCTAGGTAAGATTTTTCCTAGGTCCCAAAAGTAAGAAAGAGCCAGGAATTGTGCTGTTCTAAGTCATCTGATTCTACATTCAAAACAATATATGACTCTCTTTACAAAGTAAGACCAGAGAAAAGTTCAATAAAAAAGAAAGACACTTTAATCCCAGCATTGGGGAGACAGAGACAGGTAGATTTGTATGTGGATGTGTGTGTGTACATGCATATGCAAATGTGTGTATGCATATATGTGTATGTGCATGCATGTGCGTGCATTCATGTGTGCATGTGTGTTGAGCCTGCAGGTATGTATGCATGTGGGTCTGAAGCTGACATTAAGTGTCTTTCCCCATTATTTTCTTCTTTATTTGCTGAGGCATGGTTTCTTGATGAAGAGACTGACCCGTTCTAGCGAGTCTAGTTAGCCATCTTATTTTACAGGTTCCATCTTTGCCTCTAGAGTGCTGGGCTTGCAAGGTGCCTGGCTTTTTCCCTGGGTGCTGGTGACCAGAATCTAAATCCTTACTTTTGCAGGGGCAAGCACTTAATCCACGGAGATATCTCCCACTCCAGGGAAGACTTTTTTTTCTTTTTTTTAGACACATCTCTCTACATAGCCCTTGCTGTCCCAGAATTTACTACATAGACCAGCTTGGCCTCAGACTCACGGAGATCTGCTTACCTCTGTCTCCCCGATGCTGTAATCAAAGACATGTGACACCACCCTGGCTTAAGAAGACAAATTTGAAAAGTATCATATACATGTATGAACTTGTTAAAGAATAAACAATATACCTTAAAATTTTTTATTATATATTGAAATTAGAAACAAGCTTGCTTCACATGTCAGTCCCAGATCCCTCTCCCTCCCCTCCACACCTGCTTCCCCCCCAACCCCTCCAGTCCCCCACCCAATCCCCACTCCAGGGAGGGTAAGGTCCTCCATGGGGGATCTCTAGAGTCTGTCATTTTGTTCTGGGGAGGGCAAAGACCCTCCCCCAAGTGTCCAGATTGAGAGAGCATCCCTCATTATGGGATAGGTGCCCAAAGTCCATTTGTATGCCATGGATAAATACTGATCTACTACCCAAGGCCCCATATATTGCCTAGGTCTCCTCACTGACACCCACATTCAGGGGGTGTGGATCAGCCCCATGCTGGCCTCTCAGCCATCAGTCTGGGGTCCAAGATCTCCTCCTTGTTCAGGTCAGCTGTTTCTCTGGGTTTCACTAACCTAGTCTTGACCCCTTTGCTCATCACTCCTCCCTCTCTGTCAGTGGGTTCCAGGAGTTCAGTTCAGTGTTTAGCTGTGGGTGTCTGCCTCTGCTTCCTCTGTCACTGGATGGAGGTTCTAGGATAGTATATAAGGGAGTTGTCAAAATCATTATCATGGAGGGGACAATATACTTTTAAAAAAATCTCAATTTTTCCCATTAGGAATAGAAGTTTGTTGTAGTTGGTGTTTCTTTTTGAGGATGCAGGACTAGAGTCACACACACAGGGCTAAAATCCACCAGGCTAGTCTGGAGCTCACAGATGTGACCTCAGCTTCCAAGTTGCTAGGATTACAGGCATACACGACCATGCCCAGAAAGAACTAGAAGTTTCAAAGGTCAAATCTAATTATATTTTCCCCTTTCCTAACTTCTTTTCATTGCTTTTGTTTAAAAGTTATAAGTTGAGTCGGGTGTTGGTGGCTTACTCCTTTAATCCCAGCACTCAGGAGGCAGAGGCAGGCAGATCTCTGTGAGTTCCAGGCCAGCGTAGTCTACAGAGCGAGTTCCAGGACAGCCTCCAAAACAATACAGAGAAACCCTGTCTCGAAAAACCAAAAACAAAAAAAGTTTTAAGTTGGTCCACATAGGCCCCTGGCTCCAAATTGGCTCATCTATGTAGCTCCATCTAGTCACTCTTTCTGAGGCTCTTTGGTCATTCTTTATCCAAACGCCCTGTGGTATAATCCATGACCCATACTATGTCCCTACCCCACTTCACCTGGTCAAGTACTTGCTTCAGGTCCCAGCTTGGCTGCCATCTTCTTAGGAGACCTATTCTGAGCCTCATGCTAGTTCAGGCCACTTCATTGTATATTCCATAGGACCGTGTTTTCGCTTTACTTTTTTTATTTTTAAGTTTTGTGTATATGTGTGTACCTGCTAGTCTATATATGCACCATATGTATGCAGGTACCCAAGGAGGTCAGAAACAAATGTTGGATCTCTTAGAACTAGAGTTACAGATGTTTGTGAGCTGCTTCATGTAGGTGCTGGGAACTGAACCTGGGTCCTCTGCAACAGCAGGAATGCTCTCTTAATTGCTTAGCTATCTCTCCAGCCCTTTCCTTTCCTTTCCTTTCCTTTCCTTTCCTTTCCTTTCCTTTCCTTTCCTTTCCTTTCCTTTCCTTTCCTTTCCTTTCCTTTTCTCTCCTCTCCTCTCCTCTGCTCTCCTCTCCTCTGCTCTCCTCTCCTCCCCTCCTCACCTCTGCTCTCCTCCTCTCCTCCCCTCCCCTCATCTCTCCTCTCCTCCCCTCCCCTCTCTCCTTCCTCCCTCCCTCCTTCCCTTCCCTTTAATAGGTAAGTGTAATTGCTGGCTGATTGCTTTCACTCCCCCAATCTCTAAGAGGACAGACTATGTGTCTGTCCTGTTGACTATTTTATTGTAATTTCCTATGCTATTCCATTAATTTTGCAATCCTATGATATACATGTCCTTACTCTCATTTTGATGGATGAAAAAACTGAAACTCTGATAGAATCAAATTGAGCAGAGGTCCTACCTGCTTAAAGAGCTAGAAATTAGTTTATTTGGGTTTGGATTCCTATGTGTCAAGTCCTGGTTTTACCCTTTTATAATTTTATAATTTGGTATGAATCTCTTCATCTATATGAGAGAGAATATTCTATAATTATTTTGTCTACAATACTCTTGAGAAGATCTAGTCAAACACTAGACCTGAGTGAAATATGTTGTAGACCATAATCCATTCTATAAATAAAGTGAGACAAATGGTGATTTCTGTCAGGCCTAACCAACAAGTGCTGCTTATCTGGTGTGTAACTGCACATCTGTTTCTTGAGTAAATGTCAGTTTGGGGCAGTTAGCTCAGATGTCTGTGCATGTTATCTAGCAGAGGTTGCTACCCCAGAACTTAGGTTAATAACAAACAAAACAATAAACTCTGTAACATGAATGACATCTATCTTCTACATAATTGTAAATGACAATAGATAATGTGTAATGATGTGCTAGTAACCAGTCCCTAGTCCTTGCTCACCAAGGAACAAGTAAAATGGTTAGTTAAGTGTAGTTAAAAATTAGCATTAATGGCTGGGAGCTTAGAGTTGGAGTCTGCTATATCTGAGTTGTAGCTCAGATGTCATCAGCTCTACATCTACAACAGGAAGAAACTGAGCAAGTTACTAAACTTCAAACTTCATTGCCACATGTAAAATACACCTAGCCCTCACACCCATATAAGGATTAAAACAAAGAACATGAGTGTCTTATGCACAGGAAACCCTCAGTACTTGCGGTTCATTGTTAACATTTAATTGGCCTTCTTGATTTGCTAATCTCTACCCAGCCATTTCTTATATGCATCTTCCATCCCACTGGAGAGGTACTTTCAAGAGTCAGGAGGGCAAGATGAAACAGTTGGAAGGGAACCCTGCCTTTCTGCGTCTGCTACAAGGGAAGCCAACCTTGAATATAAGGGAGAGTTTTTTGTACACCGTCTGCTTTCTAATTCCCACTGCTTCCTGAATTTCTCAGGGTGCTTTCCTATTTGTGAAGATCAACAAGTTTTTCTACCCACATATGCACAACCGCATGTCTTCAGAGAGGCACACTAAGAATGGAAATATTCTATTTTTCCTGACTTTGGACAAGAAGAAAATGGTTTTATTGTTCAGTCTTTGCAATACTAGTAACATGTTGATTACATAAATTGATATGATTCATTATTAATCTTAAAAAAAGAAGGCCTTGAGCTCATCAAGTAAAGGTTGCTTGCTGACAAAACTTAAGTACACATTATGGAGAGGACTGACTCCCAAAAGTTGTCCTCAGGCCCCCAATGTGCTTTGTATGGAGTGCAAATAAATATATAAATAGTTTTTTTTTGTTTTTTTGAGACAGAGTTTCTCTGTGACTTTGGAGGCTGTCCTTGAACTAGCTCTTGTAGACCAGGCTGGTCTCGAACTCACAGAGATCCACCTACCTCTGCCTCCCGAGTGCTGAGATTACAGATAAACAGATTTTTTAAAAGGATGGGTTCTGTAATTTTGTACAAGGAACCAGGCATCCAAGGTATAATATTATATTCTGTTTTGCATACACTTGTGTTTTTTTCTTTAGTTTTGATTTGGAAAGTGCTTGGGATTGAATCTATATTGTATATTTTTACTTAATAACTATTGATCCAGTGGTGCTCTGCTATGTGGGAAGAAACATAGTAATGAATAATGAACATGTACAAATATACACTAACATATAAATCAAACTTAAAAAGAAATAAATGTCATCAAGATCAACATACAAAGATATAGACAGTGTTAAGAAATCTTGCAAGCGTACAGAGTGGGTCAGGGTGTGATTTTGAAAGTGGGTCAGGAAGTGATATTGAAAGTGATCTTAGTTGTCATCCTAGCAAGTTGGATGAGGAACACCTTTCCAGATGTGCAACTCTGCATTACTGGAAAATGTAGGGTGCTTCCTGTTAAATACGTGCATACTTCTGACACAGATGGTGACATCCTGTGGTCACTTCCCTCTGCTTGTCAAATGCTAGGTGGTAGTTTCATAATCTCCCCACCCAAGAGCATGAATTATCTGACACTAACAGAGAAACAGGAAGAAGGGTGGTTTTAACCCAGAAAGAAGACTACAGAGTTTACAGTAAATAACTTTTATTACTTGACCAAAAAATGAGAAAGCTATGATGTGAGATGATAAGGGAGCCACGACACAGCTCCTGGGAAAGCTGAAAGTATCCTTGATGTTAGAAGCAAATTTTGTTTCCACAGCATCCTGAGCAAGATGGTGGCTGAAGTCAACTTTTGACAGTGGCTATATTAGACAGGAGAAGGGGACTTGGCACTGTTCCTGTAAATGCAACAGCATTTTTCCTCAATGAAGCTACTGCTCTGCCCTAGAATCTCACATTCAGCTTAACCAAGTCAAGACAGTGCTTCAGATTTGAGCAATCAATCATACTGTGGAAGCTAACCCAATCACCATAGAACTTGATTTATGAGAAATAGAGTTTCCAAGACAACTTGAAACAGTGGTTGATGTAATGGCTATTATGCCCCAGAAATAGCAATAAAGACTTTCATCTTTTTCTGAAAGCATTATTCTCATAAGGAAACCACACCTAGGCTTCAGTGACATTCATATGACTCCATCTGCCTCTAGCATAATAACCATAATAGTGGGTACCACTTGACTTTCTAGCTTAAGCTGTAGGCTATGTGCATCATAAGGTTAGAGATCTTTTCTACCTTCTTCAGAATTGTGTTCCACCAGGAATCCAGAACAGTGTCTAGGACATGGCTGGCATTTGCTCAATGCTTGTTGAGGTATTTAACAAAATTCATTATCTCTCTTAATACAGCCATCCTGAAAGATAGGTATAATCAGCTCTAGTTTGGGAATAATAAAGTTGGTCTCCTTTCAAAGCAGCATAGTTATGTCACAATGAAGTGCTGCAAAGGTAGAAAGTGTGGCTCTATAGTAAGATGGTACACAGCTTTACTATAAGACAATCAGGGAAAGTCATCTTGTTTATGTGAAGGTTCTTTTTTAAGAACCATAGAGTATGTGAGTATATAGCTCTGTTGTCACATGGCTAAAGGACAAGAGGGTTTACCAGAGATGCTCAGGTGAGAGACATAAGCATCTTCGAAAACCCTGTGCTCACAAGAAACTGGCTTGTTCCGTGTAAGTTCAAAGAGAAGACTATCATGTGACCTTTCCATGCTCTGTGACTTCTCTAGCTGTCATTTGGAGCTGCCTGACATTCAAATAACTGTCTTTTTTTGTCAACAATTTTTTTATTTGTGATTAAAAGCAAAGGTATGTTATCTTATTTTATTTCTTAAATATATTTTTTCTACTGCCAAAATTTTTAGAGAATGAATAATTTTTAAATAATTTTAATCAAGTCAGAATTTAAGACTAAACTTATCTTTTACACATACCATTCTAACTTGCATTTTCAAAATAAAATTAACTTTATTTATAACATGGGTATATTACAATGATAGTTTAAGTTCTAGTTTTTTTAATTCATTAAGTCAGGCAGTCTCTAGGTCTCTAGGTCATTCAGCTTTAGGATCCTGGCCATCCAGGCAGTGTTGGCATGGGCTCCCTTTCGTGGAGTGGGCCTCAATAGACCAGTCATTAGTTGGCCACTCTCACAAACTCTGAGTCACCATTGCTCCATCACATCTTGAAGACAGGACAGATTGTAGATAGAAGGTTTTGTGGCTGGTTTGGTGTGCCAGTCCCACCACTGGGAGCTTAGCCTGGTTACAGAAGATGGCTGGTTCAGGCTCCATATCCTCTATTACTAGGAGTCCTTATAGATTCCAGGAAGTTTACACTGTACTAGTTTTCCATCCACAACTCCCCACCACCTCATCCCCACCAAATGCCCCTCAACCACTAATCCCTCTTGATCTTTGACAGATACGTACTGACTAACTTGGGATGTTGTATTTTCTCTCTGTAATTGATAATGGAACTGATATTTAGAGGGGTTGAGACTTGATTGGAATCCCATATCTGATGAGTAGCAGAGCCAGGGTTTGGACAAGGATGGGTACTCCAGTTTTTTTTTAATCTCACACACATATCTGGATATTTATCTTGGTTCCAAGACAGTGCCACTTCAGTAAACAACCTTAATTTTCCAATGGGAAATAATTTTTAATAAAGAGAGAGACTAAAGATGTTTCCAAGCATCCTGTGTTTAAATCTTTTCATAATTCTCATAGTTTTGTAAACTCATCAATTGCAAAAGTGTTGTTTTGATTTTTTTTCCTGTCTGACAAACCGGAACAGAGTGACTTCCCTTCTGTCACTTAGCCTGAGGCTTCTTTTGAGGCTCCCCAAGACAGGCTGCAGATATCTGTTCTCAGTCTCTGTCCTGGTTTCTCTCTTTGAAGTAAAATGTTTTCATTTTTATACTACGGAAATGTTGTGGTCCTAAAGACATGCTAAAAAAGACCCCTCTCAGAAATGAGCCAATGGGGCTGGAAGGATGGCTCAGCAGTATAGAGCACTGGCTGCTCTTCAAGAGGACCTGCATTTGATTTCCAGCACCTACGATGTAGCTCACAATCATCTGTAACTCCAGCTTCAGGAGGCCCGGTGCCTTTTCTGGCCTCCCTGAACATTAGGCATGCATGTGGTATACAGATATATATGCAGGCAAAATACCATACACATGAAGTAAAGCAAATATTAAAGATTAATGTAATTAACAATCTTGCCCCAACTCTAAGCTTCACCATGTCTCAATCCCCTGACTATAGTCCCATTCTTAAATTTCCCATTTGAATTATGGAGACATTCTGCACAGATCAGTTGATCTTTTAGAAATGAAAGCTGTTACCCCTACAGCCTTCATGCCACTAATGCACCAGTGGGCACATCATGCCTGGCAGGTCAGTATTTTAGCATGTAGGGTTGGCTGCAGGGATATCACCAATACCCTTTCTGTCCCATGCAGCCTGCACACTACCTGTGAAAACTAGTTACCAAGTAGAAAGTTTTCAAGTCAGTTCCAGCTTGATTTCTTTGTTCTACAATCAAACTGTCCAACTTCCCTGTTTGGTTCCTCATCCAGTCTTGTCTTGACAGTCTAGGAGACTTAGTAATTGGTTTTGTCTCTTCTCAGTAACTCTCCAATTAGTACCAGTTTTTCACTGACGACAAGAAAATTTAAAACCAAGGAACCTCTAATCTTACATTTAGCATTCCCTGTATGACTTTGGGAAAGTCAATTAACTTCCTTGTACTTAATTTCCTTATTTACAAAAATAGATAATATCTACTTTTGCAAAGTTACAAGATCAAGCTAATACTTAGCAAGTGTAAGCATGTAGTAGGTGTTAGTTATGGGACAGATGGGATTCTCTGCTTATTAGACGTCTAATAAGCAGAGCAGGATGAGAATATATTGCTTTAAATTTATTTTAGTTTTAATAGTTTTCCTATTTTGTTTACTGGCATTATAGAAAAAAATTTAAACTCTACATATCCTGTAGTGTGTTCACAAATCATACATTGAATAGTTTGCCTGAAACCCTATTGATCAAGAAACCTCTTGTTGTAGTGTGACATCTCTCTACATGCACAAGCACACACAGGTACACACGTACTGGAAATGGAGTGCCAGAGATTGAACTAGGGCTTGCATAGAACTAGGCAACTGTTCTATTGCTAAGGCAGACTCCCAGGCATATTTTTTGTGGTAGATTTTTGGACAACAATTTTTACATTTGGCTTATTTTATGAATGCTTTTCTTTTACTGATTTTCCAATTCCAAATGCTAACTAGCCATTTTGCATTTTATTCCCTATGTGATAAGAAGCTCTCCATGGCTTCGGCCATGGTCCATGCTGTATTTTAAGGAATTCAGTTAGTTCACAGTGCAAGACTGGCTTGAGAAAGGGATTTGATGTCTGAGAGGTTAGATTAGAGACTAATAGAATACCCATGCTGTGAGTCTTGTCTATGTGTGGGACAATAAGAGACAGAGACACGTGTGAGAACAGTTTGGGGATGGACTGAAGATGACTCAGGAATGGAGTGGCATGAGACATGCAGGGGGGTTAATCAAATTTCATTGTGGGTATGGAGGTGGTAAACCCACTAGGAGAGATTGCGTTCTCTATTGTTTTCTAAACACAGAACTGTTCAAACTGTTCAAGGAGCAATAAAAATACAATGTGAAAAGTCAGAATATAAGACAAGCCTCTTCTTTAGTTTACAATAAAGTCTGTGTACGCCAAAATTTTCACACCTGAACCTAACATTGGACAGAACTGGAATCATTTAAAAAAAAACCCAGCACATACGGGGTTGGTAATGGCATTCACTGAGGCTCCATCTGAGGATGCTAATCAGGCATGTTAACTGTTACCTTTCAAGCAGTGTCTGCAAGTTGCTAAGTTGTGGGCCTGGTCTAAGACTGGCTGGGCAGCCAACCATGCAAAAAGGAGTGGCTAAGGCCACCCGCCCAGAACCGGAGTAGTCTCATTAACCACACTTCTTTCCTCTCTCCACCCAAACACTCTAGCTGACACAGCGAGGGGCAGTTTCTGAAAACTAGCATGAAGGCTGCCTTGGTTGCATCTGTGTGTCCTGTGACCATACTTTCTAAGTTACAAATCTAGACTCATAACATAGATTTCTAGGAAGAAATATACAGTGTATAGTTGTTGGGGTGAAAATACACCCCTTACAAGACAGATTCAACAAGTACTTAGGCATCACCTACTACATGTCAGGTTCTATTTTAGGCACTGGCAGCAGACAGTATGGAGAATAACACAGGGGATATATTATATAATAGGAATGGGTGTCATACTGGGGAGCATATTAACATTTGAACATCAGCTCTAATAAGGTCATTGCAGATCTTTCACACCGATTTGAAGTCCAACAGTAAAATAAGGACAACTGTAACTAGCCTGGCTTCACTGATGTGATCCCTATCCTAGTGGGACATCGTGGCTCCCTTTTCTGAGGTCCCCTGCACTACCTTTGATCCTCTGGAGATCATTCCATCCTTCCATCATGTTATGATTATTTCCTTATGTCTTATGTCTTATCAGTGGGCAGTGTTAGAAACCTGGTGTCTGGGAAGAGAGAGTAGAAATAGAAAAATACACAGCCGAGTCTGGAAAGCAAACTATTCCATGGCTTCAGCATGGAAAGACTTCCCAGGATATTTATAGACCGCTTCTGCTCCTTATGTTACATATGTTTCAATGGTGAGAAGACTGTCCGCTTCTTAACAAAGATAGGCTTGGAAAAAGGCAACACAATTTGGAGAAGAAGCAATGAATGATATCGGTTTCTTTCCAGTGCCGGGGATCCAACCCAGGGTCTCACACATAGTAGGCAAGCTGTCAACCGCTTTGTGACATTCTTGGTCCAGAATTATTGGTTAATCAAATTATATGATATTATTCCTGGAATTATTGGGGTTAGAGCCTGAGCTTTCACAGTACCCCAACAAGCCAGGTTTGGGCCACCCATTCTCAATCAACCAATTAAACAAACCAATAATAGGGAAAAGCAGAATAAGAAGATTCATTCAATGTGGCCACACTGGGAAGAACAAGTCTGTCTTTGGGGCACTAACATACTGCTGAGTTTTCATAGGAAGCCAGAGGTATGGATAGCTAAGTGTGGTTTCTGTCATCGCCATCATCTCAGCTCCAAATTACTGTGCAAGACCACCTGACAAGTCTGAAGTCTTAACTGGAGGCCAGCTCTCCTCTGGCTAGCTTCAGGACCAAAGCCTTTTCCTTCCCCCAGCATGACACTTCTGGGGGAAGTTCCAATTTCTTAGGGACTATTATTTCGGTAGTTTGATACCCAAAGGGAGAGGCACACATGTTCCTTTAGAATATAAGCATTCCTGTGGGGACAGTTACAGTGTCATGTCAGGTCCTGACCTTGCATCATGGCATCTCTCACTGAACTCCACTTCATGGCTTGGCCCTGTATACTTGCAAAGTTTGGGCAAGGACTTTTTTTTTTTGGTTTTTCGAGACAGGGTTTCTCTGTAGCTTTGGAGGCTGTCCTGGAACTCACTTTGTAGACCAGACTGGCCTCGAACTCACAGAGATCCGCCTGCCTCTGCCTCCCGAGTGCTGGGATTAAAGGCGTGCGCCACCAACGCCCGGCTTGGGCAAGGACTTTTATCTCTGTTTGATAGTAAGTTTTTCTAAGTAATGAGAATTTCTAAGAAATGGTTATTAAGAATCATGCTAAAAAAGACAGGGTTATCAAAATGGATACAACTTCAAAAAGAAAAACAACAACAACAACAACAAAAAAAAAAGAGAGCAGAGAAGTCTAAGGTCCCCAACTTATCTCCACTGTACCCCCATTTCTAAATTAAACTCCAAATGTCTCTATAATCTTGAGTCAACGTTAGCTTGTTCACTTTTCAGATCTCAAAGATGCTAAGTCTGTGCAGTTTAAAATGTAGTCTGCAGAAGAGGTGGCCCTCCCCAAAGTCTCCAAATAGCCATGTTAGAAGAGTCATAGGGCTGGAGGGTTTTCAGTCCTTCTATGGTTTCCACGGCATTGTGGGTGCCTTGTATGTGTCCTTATGGGAGGTGTGTCTTTTCAGTCTTGGTAAACCTCACTCTCCTTAACGGATTAGCACCTCAGAGCCTCAGGCTTTGCCATAGGCTGTTTCCTGGTGAGAAAGTGTGTATGCTGTCTTATGGCTGGTTTCTTTGTGCCTCAGTTTTTGAATTTGAAATACAGATATGTACCAGCATCTACGTCACAGGCTTGTATGAAACATGTGGCAGCACTCTGCAAAGCCATGAAATACTACATGACTGATCTTACAACCTCCCCTCCACCCTTCTCTTTATCTCATCAACCCACAGTTAGTGCCCACTTTATCTCTCCGGGTCCTTTTCCTTATCTCAGAGACCAGTGAAGTGAATTAAATGATCTCTAAATTCCCTTTCACTTCTACTTTAACCTAGAACCATATTAGAAAATGGATTTTTCATAAAACCAGGAACAGTTTGGATTACTAATAAAAGTTTTTTTTTTTTTATCTGAGACAAGGTTTCTCTGTATTGTTTAGAGGCTGTCCTGGAACTTGTTCTGTAGATCAGGCTGGCCTTGAACTCACAGAGATCCGCCTGCCTCTGCCTCCCAAGTGCTGGGATTAAAGGAGTGCACCACCAACGCTTGGCTACTAATGAACGTTAAGGACCGGATGCAAGAAGACAGGTGTGGGAAACATCAACAAAAAGCAAAGACTATGGAGAGGGCTTTGGCTTGGCATGTCAAGTGCCTTGCCTGCTAGGTATCTTAGATGAAACAGTCATGTCTCTAAACTCCAAACCACTGCATTACTTGGTGTAGTCTATGCTTTCTTTTCACGTGTTTCAGAAAGGTTATAGGTTTGTCTTCCAGGGTGTTTTATAACATTGGTCCCTCCATATCAGTATCAGTCTGTTGCAGGTTACCCTATAGAAGAGCTTTGTTAGGACATGGGTCCCTGAAGGAGGAGCCTCATTAGGTGAGACAGTTCCCATCTATATAACATAAGCTCTGAATGGGGGAGGCAGTTGCCAGAGTATCAGGACAGATACTGCATCATGGACATATGTAGCCACAGCGAGACCATGAAGGAGAGTGAGAGCTTCCCTTTAAATCCAGAGAGGAGAGCTGAGGGGGTTTCGGATGCTTACAGTTTTGTTTTCATAAGATTTACTTAGTTAGTCCATGTGTATGAGTATTTTGCATGTATGTATGTATTTATGTATATATGTATGTGAACCACATGCATGCCCTATGCCCTTGAAAGTCAGAGAGGCCATCAGGACCCCTGGAAATGGAGTTACAGGTAGCTGTGAGCCACAATGTGGGTGCTGGGAATTGAACCTTGGTCATCTACAAGAGCTATAGTGCTCTTAACCTCTGAGCCATCTCTCAAGCCCCTCTTACAAGTCTTCAGGGGAGGTGGGAACGCTTCATATCACATCACTAACCAGGAGTTGTGTAGGCAAGCACAGATGGGACCATAGTTCAAAGATGCCTTTGTCCTAGGCAGCATGGTGGGGATCTTAGGAGCACCACCTCTGCCAATTCCTGAGCACAAGTGACAGTCACACCATTGCACTTGCCAGTTCTTTATCATAATGGACAGACAGACTACAGGGGAGAACCATGGCCTGATTTCTGAAGGGTCTGTGAACTAACATGACCAATCCTTAGGAATGTCTGAGAAAGTATTTCCACAGCAACTATCAACAAGCCACTGCCTAGATGCTTCACTCGGGAGCACATCTTTTCACCTCTGCAAAGCTGGCTGAGTTATGTTCTATGACACTGGGGTGCTACATAGACACCTCCCTTTTCTCATATTTTCCACTTTCATAAAGAGGGAGCATGTAAATTGGCTGACTATTAGGTCAAATGCTACTTTAGGTCAAATGCTACTTTGCCTGCTAAGAAAAATGGCCTTGTTTCTAGTGTGATAGAAAGGGACACAAGGCTGGCCTGACAAACAAGTGGAGAGCCAATTAGATGAACCTGCTTCTCTCTCTCCTCCACACTCCTGGCTGGAGGCTTTAAGGAGGGGCAGTAGATACCCAAACACAGGACATGTCCCATATCTCTGAAGTTTTTCTAGAAGGAGAACAGATCTTGTTAGCGCTGACAGTCACTTTGGGCATGTTTGATGTTCAACAGATTAATCTAGGCCTCAAACAGAAAGCAAATGTGCTCTTTGATCTACATATTATCAGCCCATAACAGTAAAGTAACTTACAAAGGCACATTATGACAGATCAGTTTCTCATAACTACAGAAGCCTAAGAAACATGTAGGTATCTGGATGTTCAGCACATGTTATCAGAACCTAGGAATGTAGCTGAGTGTGGTGACAGACATCTATAACACCAGCATTTGCAGCATGAAGTAGGAGGATTATCATGCAATCAAGGATAATCTGGGCTACACAGTGAGAGTCTGTTCCAAAATAAATAAATAAAAACAGAACTCAACTAACAAAAACAAACTACAAATGTTCAAACTGAGTTTCTTGTGTTAGCTTTAATTATCTCAGATAAACTCCAAGTTTCCTTCCCCATGCACTTATTCAAACTTTTCTCTTGCTTTGTCTAAATGCATTGTTGTCTTGACCTTGTTACCCATTCCTGAAATCTGCTCTTTGTCATGTCTATTATTAATCCCCGTGATGCCTGGTGTGTTGGTGTGTGTGTGTGAGTGTATGAGTGTGTGTGTGTGTGTGTGTGTGTGTGTGTGTGTGTGTGTGTGTGTACTGGTACCATGTGGACATCAGAAGACTTTCATCTTTTAGTTCTCTTTCTAAATTTATGTGGGTCCTTGGTATGGAACTCAGGTCATCAGGCTTGTGTGTCATTCACTTTTATCTGCTGAACTATTTATTCAGTCTTGTTTTTCTTGTTTTGTTCTATTATGGGGGGGGGTTCGAGGCAGGGTTTCTCTGTGGCTTTGGAGGCTGTCCTAGAACTAGCTCTTGTAGACCAGGCTGGTCTTGAACTCACAGAGATCTTCCTGCCTCTGCCTCTTGAGTGCTGGGATTAAAGGCATGTGCCACTGTGTTTTATAATTTGACTTATTCATTTCCAGAATTTCTGTCCAGTTCTTTTTCAAAGCCTGTCTTAGTCACTGTTGTGTTGCTATGAAGAGACACCATGACCACAGTAATTCTCATAAACAAAGGCACTTAACTGGGGACTTACTATAGTTCTGGAAACTTAGCCCATTATTATTGTCGCAGGGAGTCACACGGTAGGCAGGTATGGTGCTGAAGCAGTAGCTGAGAGCCACATCCTGATCTGTTGGTGAGTCTCAAAGCCCACCCTCAGTGATACAGTTCCTCCAACAATGTCACACCTTTTAATCTTTCTCAAATAAGCATTGAAATATATGAGCCAATGGAGGCCATTTTTACTCAAATCACCACAGAGTCTATATTTCCTTGCTCATTTTTTCCTCTATGTTTTCAGTTTCTTTTGTAAGTTACCATCTCATCCATTTAGGTAACTTTCTTGTCTTGGTTTTGAATTGATTTCTTTCCCTTATTCATGAGTTTGCTTAAGTCTTGTGTATAATTTTAATTCTTTTTAAAAGTAAGACTTTTGAGTCTTTATCTGGAATCTCATCTGCTTCATTACTTCGGGTTTGCAATACTATGCAGTTGTGAGCTTGTGTCCTAGTGAGTTGCGTCAAAGTTGTGCTTTGCACATCTGTTGAGGTATGTTCTCCAGGCATTCGAGTTTTTTTCCTATTCACACTCTGTTTTAGCTATACTAGTAAGCCCTGGCTGGCCTGGACCAAACTCTGCCACCCTTTGGTTTGTTTTACAGTATGTGAGTCCCTCTGCCGACTTATCTTTATTTGGATTTATGTTTTCTCATATCATGGAGCTGGAGGTCACCTTGCAGATACAATGATTTGAAAGTAGTCCCTGTATTATCTGCTGGAGACACTTGTAGACTTCACTTGTGTCCCCAGTAAAATTCAGGGACTGCAGCAAAGGGTCTTGGTTGGGAGGGGGGATGTAGTTTATAGTTCTTTTTAGAGTAAAGGTATTGATATTTAAGTAGTTAAATGAAGAAGGCATGGGGAAGGAAAAAGAATGAGACTAGGTGGGTTAGAGGCATGAGAAATAGTGGAAATGTACAGTGGGTGCAGAGAAGGAAAGTCCTAAGAGCCCTTCCTGGACAGACACATGCCAAAGCAGGAAAGCTAAGCAATCGTCAAGTAGAAAAGTGTAAAGAAATACATAAATTAAATTAAGCCATAAAATCAAACAAGGAATTGTTAAGTCAGACAGAATTTCTCCCTCATTGGGGTGTTTCTCTCTCACTGGATAGCCTTTTGTATCAGCCCTCACAGGTTGGGGGAGGATCCAGATAACATAGTCAGCATGTTCTGCCAGATGAGGATTTTTATGACCAAAGCCCATTTTTCTGCCAGAATTCCCCAGTCTGAGGCTCTGTGCCTGAAAATTACAACCTCATCTCTGGTATTTGGGGATCATTCTTTCCACACCAAGGGCTTTCTGAGACTGAGGCTTTAAGGGGTGTGGAAGGCATGCAGGCCCATGTTTGCCTTTGTCAATCCAGTCAGGTTACTGTGCCAACTTTGGCAGCACACTTCCCACGATGCCATGTAACTTGCCTAGACAATGGTGTGTGTGTGTAGGGGGTGCCTTCTCCAGCAGATATCTCCTTGTTTCAGCTCCAGGTTCCTGTGCTACATTTCCGTTTCAGATGTCTCCCGGGGCACACAGATCCAGCCTCTAGTTGCATTTGTACACAGGGAGCTTCTTTTCTCTCTCCCTCAGTTGTGGTACCAACTTCTGAGAGCATTTGCCTCTTGGCTGCCCCTAACACTGGCCGGCACAGCAGCACAGTAGAGCATGGTGTGGGCAGCTCAGCTACTGCTTTGCAGAGAAGCTCTTACTCTGCTTCTGTAGCCCTTTCTCTTATGTGAATAGGACCTTTGAAAACAAGACAGTGTCTTCTGTAGCCTTTAATGGCCCTGAACTTATGTGGCCAAGGATGACCTTGAATTGCTGATCCTCCTGCCTTCACCTTCCAAGTGCTAGAATTATATTCATATACCACCACACCTGATTGATTTATTTATTTACCCATTTTTAATTCAATTGTACCAACTATGACTACTAATCTGTCACCTTACTCAGAAGTCTGCATAAATATCTCTTTTTTGTTGCTGTTTTTATTGTTAAGGTAGGACCCCATGTCGTACTCCAGACAGGCCTAGAGATCTCTACATAGCTGAAGCTGATTTTGAAGTCATGGCCATACTCCTGTCTAAACCTCCAAGTGTTGGGATTACAGGTATGTACCTCCATGTCTTGCAGCAAAATCACCTTTATAATTCTTTGTTTCTACAGTGCCTCATTCAGTTATGACACAAAGTTAGTTTTAAAAGTTCAACCAGAGGCCGGGTGTTGGTGGCGCACGCCTTTAATCCCAGCACTCGGGAGGCAGAGGCAGGAGGATCTCTATGAGTTCGAGGCCAGCCTGGTCTACAGAGTGAGTTCCAGGACAGCCTCCAAAACAATACAGAGAAACCCTGTCTCGAAAAACAAAACAAAACAAAACAAAAAAAAGTTCAACCAGAATATTTTCCAACGTCTTCCACTTAATGCTCATACTGTTTGGAAATGTGAACCACAGAGAAACTGTTAACAAGAATTTCAATTCAAAATAAGCAATAGACTTTTAGATTTCCTAAGTGCAATACATTTCAACTAAAGTTTTATACCTTCAGTGTGCTTTTCTAAACAGCTGAATAATTTGAACGAAGTTCAACACAGGAAGCATAAATCATGGCCTAGTCTTCAAGAATCAAGATTCTATTCTATTCATAGTGTGTGCTTTCCAGAGAGGGAACATGGACCATGTTTTCAAGAAGAATGAAACCAAATGTCTCCCTGTATAACCACTGCTTATACAGAAAACGAAAGCCACTAGTACATTTCCTTATCTCCCCAGTAATTAAGAAAGACGGAGACATGGGATGGGAGGTGAAACATTTTATCTACTGGTGCCTACAGCACTGTGTACACACAATCTCACTGAATCTGACCAGCAGCCCTATGGCATGTCACACTCACATACAACAGGTAACATAGCTAAGACTGAGAAGGAGTGTGTGTGACTGATCAAAGATATAAAACAGTAAGTAGACCTGGACACAAACTTGGGTCTTTCTCTTCTCAAAATGTTTACTTCATTCACTGTGCCATGCTCCCTTTCTACAGTGTTTTTACAGAAATACAAAGTATCTGAGAAAATGAGTTAGGATAAAACCAAGTTTTAATTTTCATGTAGCATGGTATAATGAAAAAAGAACACTGGACCAGGTGGTGGAAGAGGTGTTTTCTACTCTACCATAATCACCTACGTGGCCATATCCAGACAGCCAGGTCACAGCATGGGATCATCATAAAGATCAGATGTCCCTATCCAATCCCTTTCCCTCTGCAATTTCTCCCTCTCCCTCCCTCCCTCCTCTCTCTCTCTCTCTCTCTCCCTCTCTCCTCTCTCTCTCTCTCCCTCCCTCCCTTCCTCTCTCCCCTCTCCCTCCCTCCCCCACCCCCTCTGTGTGTGTGTGTGTGTGTGTGTGTGTGTGTGTGTGTACATGTCCTCATGTGAGTATCTCAGCGTGCATATACAAGGAAATGAGAGGTATTTTTTTGAGACAGGACCATTCACTGAGTCCAAAGCCCACTGATTTGTCACCAGTTCAACCAGGCTCCTATGATCTGCTGCTCTTTGCCTCCCCAGCACTGGGATTACAGATTTGCACCTTTGTTCCTGCCTTTCTAAGTGGCTGGTGGGGATCTGTATTCAGGTCTTCATATTTTCATAGCAATCGCTTAGGATAAGACGTCACCACCCCAGTCCTACCCTTCCCATCTCAGGTTAAGCCATTCACCTACTATCAGACATGAGCATAATTCAGGTTAACAAACCCATCTAGGACTCCTTCCACTGGGTCATGTCTCCCTTCTGTGTGTATTCCTCTTTCCTTTATAAAAGCAGACCTCAAAAACAAATGGAGTCTACTTAGACTATAATATGCGGAAACAGAGACTTTTATTTTGATTTCTTAGTCTATGACTAAAGTATGAGAGGTTTCAGAGATACTGTGAAAGCAGGGCCATAAAGCTCCAAAGTCTCTGTGTGGCTGTACAGGTGTATATATAATATAAGGAGCAGAGGAGATAAAAGGGGAGGGAGGGAGGGGAGAGTAAGAGATGGGGATTATAAATAAATTTACAACTTAGGAGAAGGGTTTGAGATACAGAGTTGGAAAGTCATAAGCATACAGATGGAAGGCAAAGCCACGGAGGTGAATGAGCTCACTGGGGGGAGTGTGGAAAGCAGCGAAGGCCCGAAGCCAAACCCCAAGGCACTTTACAGTTTGAAACCTGGTATAGGCTAGGAGCCAACAGAGGAGATTTTCAACATGATTGTGTGTATCGTGATGCCGTGAGAGGAGAATGCAGAGGCAACATATTCCAAATGTATTGACCTTGGAACGTGTTGCCACATAGCATCTTGAAGAGCTGTTCCTAATGAAAACACTCCGGGAAAACTTCTTCCCTTCTAGCTCTCCTCCACCCGTGGTACAACAAACGAGAGTCTAAGGCAGCAGTTTTCAATCTGTGGGTGGCGACCCCTTTGGAGGGGGATTGAACAACCCTTTCACAGGGGTTGAATGTCAGATATCCTGCACAGTAGATATTTACATTAAGATTCATAATCTGGTAGTAATGGTGCACACCTTTAGTCCCAGCACTTGGGCGTCAGAGGCAAATAGATCTCTGAATTCAAGGACAACCTGGTCTACAGAGTGAGTTCCAGGATAGCCAGGGCTACACAAAGAAACCTTGTGTTTAAAACAAAAACAAAACAAAAGATATTATAAAAGATTTATAATAGTAGCAAAATTACAGTAATAAAGCAGGAGGACTGAGTGAAGCTCCTAAGACAGGCTCAGGGAAGTAGATGACCTGTATTATTATTTTTTCCCTGTGAAGTGTATAACTTTTTGGGATATTAGCACACGGGTGTGGGTGTGCTTACCTACACACGCTATACCAAAGCACATTTGGTTTCTCAATTTTCTAGAGAGGAGCTCTTTGCTTATAAGTAATAGAAACTACTCAGAAGACCTGTAAGTGAAAAAAATTGTGTCAAGGGTTACTGAAAGGGAACACATCTGGTGCTAGTACCTTACTGGGATCTGAGGCAGCTTTAGGGATCTCTCTCTCTCTCTCTCTCTCTCTCTCTCTCTCTCTCTCTCTCTCTCTCTCTCTCTCTCTCTCTCTCCTCTTATTTGTGTAGTTACCTTGAACTTCAATAAATAAAAGAGTATCTTGATTCACTTTCCCCTTTCAGCCTTTGCCTTCCTAGTCTGTCCTATGCCATTAACATAGCGAGAAGTCATTATTGTATCCCTCTCTGTTTCCCACATTACCGACAGGAACCCCTTCTGCCTCTGCTCCTCAAGTACCTGCCAGAACCATCTACAGACACACCTGTCATCACCTCTCAGACAAACTACTTACTGTAAGACCATTATCACTTAAGAGCTCTGCCCCTAAATTCCCTTCTCCACAGATCAACTAAGGAGAATGTTTTCTTTTTTCCAAGACAGGGTTTCTTTGTATGGCCTTGGCTGTCCTAGAACTTGCAGACATCCACCTGCCTCTGCCTCCCTGGTGCTAGGATTAAAGGCGTGTGCAACCACTGCCAGTCAAGAACTTTCTTTTTCAAATAGTATGTCATTAAGGCTCAAAACTTTTCAAGTAGCTTCCCCCTGCATATTACTATATTCTCTGAGATCAAATCTCATCTTATGTACTCCCTGGTTACTCAGCTCTGTGACCCAAGGTTTTTTTTCTCTTTCTCCAACAAGCCAAACTTTGTCTTGCCAGGTATTTGGACTTCATCACTTCCAGCTTATCTTGGCAACATCACCACTTAAGGGTTTCACAGTCCATATTTGAAGCAATCAATGTTTCTTGTTAATCTCTCTTAAGTAGGAATTCTACAAGGCTGGGGATGGCATTCCAGCTATCTTGTTCATCCTTCACTGAGGTTTCCTCATACCAAGCACATTGTAGGCGCTCAATAAATATTTGTTGCATTCATGAAGAAGCTTTAAAATTACATATTGGAGAAAATTACAAAATTATTTTAACACAGCATTCCTCAAATTAATTCAAATACATGACCCTACCTATTGTACAGTAACTTCATTCTTCTAAGAATAATTCCTAGAGCACACTGTGTGGTTTATGATGGCATTTAGTGGGGCTGATGCTTAAAACTTAATGGTTTTGAGTCGGTTATTGGTGGCACACACCTTTAATTCCAGCACTCGGGAGGCAGAGGCAGGAGGATCTCTGTGAATTTGAGGCCAGCCTGGTCTACAGAGCAAGTTCCAGGACAGCCTCCAAAACAATACCGAGAAGTCCTGTCTCGAAAAACCAAAAACCAAACCAAAACAAAAAAACTTAATGGTTTTTAAGTGACAAAACTTGCAAATGTTATAAGCCAACATTTTGGAAGTTTTTATGAATCCTATATTAGGACAGTACTTGTTTTTCAATGTTTTTTCTTTGAAATATGAGTTCAAAAAATTAAGCTAGTTGCTTAATATGGTGGGGCTCAGAGATGGCCAAGGTACCTGTGGTGGGAGGAGGCGTCCCAGCAGGACCAGGGTAAATGAAGGGATGTGGTTAACTAAGGCTGAAAGAGCGTGGTGCCCAGGAAAACTTTGCTGTTCCCAGTGCGATTTTTAGAAGCAGAGACCTGCAGTTGGGAACATGGCTATTTTTATACTCTCTCTGTTTTCTGTAATTATTTCTCTTCTGTTTCCCCTCATGTTTAGTAAAAGCTGTTCTTGAAAATACCAGCCAGGTTTGTCAAGCTCCATGCTGAAGCTTTTAAAGAACCACACAGCCATGGGAGAGAGGTCGACAGATGACAGAGTGACATGAGACTACAGACAGAACTCCACATGGAGAGCAAAGTCAAGCCATACCTTCAGGGAGTGGGCTGCTCTTTCTAACATGGAGACACTGAAGACTGATTCAGTTTGTTTCTGGTGTGTTGAAACATTGGGAGGTTTTCTGTTGCATCTTAATTAGTTAAGGTCACTTTACAAAATCATACATATATACACTATTAATCTACAAAAACCAGTTGGTAAAGTCAGTTTTCTAGTCACTTGAAAACCTCTAAATAAATAAGAATCTAAGTGCCTCAGAAATAATATTTAAAAATACAAAAAAGTTTGAGTTTCTCAATTATCTGAAACATGTATAAAGAACACATAAGAAAGTTTGTACATGAAATTGGAATGTTCTGAATTTGAACCTCAGTATTTCTTAACCCACGAGTGCACTAATGTTGGCAGCCAGCAATGACTCTGGATGAGCTCTCATTTTATTTTGCCAGGCATCATTTGGGGCATATATCTTAGGCCTCAAGATTGCTTAAACTAGAGGAATAACTCAGATGGAGGGTTTCAGATTAGGGAAGTTGAAGACTGTGTTTAGCATGTTGAAGGTCTGATTCTGAAAGACTGATAGGTTGTGATTTTTCCTCATTGGGTGAGAGGGAGAGTTAGGTAAGGAAGGGGAGGAGACATAGAAAGACAGAGACAGAGACACATACAGACAGGGAGAGACACAGAAAGAGACAGAGTCACAGAGGGACAGGGAAAGACACACAGAGAGACACAGAGACACACAGAGTTAGGGAAGAGACAGAGATACACAGAGAGAGACAGAGATAGACAGAGTGACAGATACAGAGAGACAGAGAAGAGAGAGAGAAAGAGTGTATAGGAAGCATCTGCTGCTAAGACTGGCCTACTGACTAATCTCATTCAAAAATACCCTTGCAGAAATAATAATGTTGACAACACCATGATAATGTTGACCAGTTACCTGGGCACACTTAACCTTGTCAGACTGGCATAATTTATTAGCAATACACTTGGAAAATATATTATACATACATTATAGCCTGTATTAGCCATACCTGGATGACAGAAGGTAGCAGATGGGACAAGTCCAGGGAATGCAACCCAGGGAAGAGATAGCAATAACTGGTCACAGGTGTCAGAAGAAGTTGAGAATGAAACCTGGGGTCCTAAGCAGTAATCTACAGAGTACACTGCACAAGATGATACAAGTTTATATGCCCAAAGAAGCTTTGTAACTAAGTGAAGTTACCACTGTATCATATCCCAAAAATGTACTGGCCACTGCCTGGAAAATCTACTGATACAACTAGTTCATAGTGATCATTCCTGTGTTTGACCAGCTGAGAAGCATTAGTGGATTTATATTAACTTTGGTGATGTTAAACATTAAAAGGTTTATACAAACATTGACCATGTTGAAAAGTAGAGGATATGTATTAACTTGGTGTTAAAGATTAAAGGAACGGCTTTTTCTCTTTTTGAGACAGGGTTTTACTATAGCCCAAGCTGGCTTCAAATTCGTTGTTCTCCTGAACTTAGATCACAGCAGTGAACCATGATGCTCACCAGAACCCCTCTCCAGTTGCCTCTAGTTATCGCTCCAGGGGCTTGAGAGTGAGTGTGTGTGTGTGGAGCAGCAGCATGGCATCTTGCTTGCAAGTATATACTTTGGTTGCAGGCTACCACATAAGCATGTTGAAACATTGTTTCCTGACTTTTGCCACTGCAACATTGCCATAGTGATAGACAGGGAGCATCAGAAGGCATTAGAAATGGAGAGAGGAAGGCTAGATAAAAGAAAGGAGCTGGCCCAGCACTCGGGAGGCAGAGGCAGGTGGATCTCTGTGAGTTCGAGGCTGGGCTGGACCGACAGCCTCCAAAACAATCCAGAGAAACCCTGTCTCGTAAAAATAAAAAAAAAAAAAAAAAAAAAAGGGCTGGAGAGATGGCTCAGAGGTTAAGAGCACTGACTGCTCTTCCAGAGGTCATGAGTTCAATTCCCAGCAACCACAAGGTGGCTCACAACCATCTACACTTTAATCTGGTGCTCTCTTCTGGCATGTAGGCAGAACACTGTATATGTAATAAATAAATAAATCTTTAAAAAAAAAGAAAGGAGCTGGTTCTTAGGAAGTGAAGGGAGAGAAGAAGGAGTTAAAAGGTCAGCCTTGGCCACAAGTCAACTGTGAAACCAACCTGGGCTGCATGAAACTGTCTCAAAAATTCCAAAATAAAATAAAATAAAAATAAAAAAGAGAGCAAGACAGGTATGGCATCAATGCCTAACATCCCAGTACTCTCAGAAAGAGGAGGAGGCTTAGAGGCTAGTCTAAGCTTCATGTTCCCTCCCTCAGAGGGGGAGGGTGAAAGAGGGAGAGGGAGGGAGAGGGAGAGAGAGAGAGAGAGAGAGAGCTTTTCTTGCTTCAGATAAAAATTCCAACTCGCTTGAAATAGTCATAATATTTGGGTTCAGATCATGAATAGTTCCAAAATAGCCAAATCTCTAAAATATTTGGTAAGTATTATCGATATTATTTAATAGTAGTCTACACAAATGAATTTTTTAGCATTCTTACTTCATGGTTCACTTTTAAAGTCTTTGGTGTGGCATTTTATCTCACAAATGGAATGAAGCCCTGAAGTCTAGAAACTAGATAGAAGGGTAAAAAATCTGGTAACACTATCGCAATATCTTCAATCCTGAATAATATTAATATAATAAGAGCTAGTCCTTCATTCTAAGGATTTCCATTTTATAGGCTTGTTGTTATTCACTTTCCTTGCCTGACGCCTTATTAATTTTCATTTCTTAAGGCTACATGCATGACTTGAATTCAAATAAAAGCAAATGCTTTTCCCCATATCTAAGTTTGGAATCTAACTCTTTAATAGACAAAAATACATTTTCCCAGAAGTCTGATACAGTGCCTTAGTTAGGGTTTCCATTGCTGTGGTAAAAGGCTTGACCTAAAGCAACTAAAAGGCCACGGCCAACATGACCAAAGCAACATGGGTGGAAAGGGTTTATTCCAGTCTGTAGCTCTCAGATCATAGTCCCTCATCTAAGGAACCAGGGCAGGAATTAAGGGCATGGGACTGGAGGCCAGAACCAGAGCAAAGGCCAGGGAGGAGTGCTGCTTAATAGCTTGCTCTCATGGCTTGCTTAGCCTGCATTCTTAGAGCATTCAGGATTACAAGCCCAGTGACAGCACCACACACAGTGAGCTGGACCTCCCTCCGCCCACATTGATCAAAAAATGCACCAGAAGCTTGCCCATAAGACAATCTGGCAGGGGTATTTTCTCAGTCGAGGTTACAGCTTCCAGAATGACTAATTAGCTAGCACATAAAGAATGTCCAGGCAGCCAAATAAGTGTTATTTCTCCATCCCCTTCTTTGTGGTTGTTGATGTGTCTGTATGTCTGTCTCTGTCTCTCTCTCCCTCTGTGTGTGTGTGTGTGTGTGTGTGTGTGTGTGTGTGTGTGTGGCAGGCGCACATGTCTATGGAGGGCCTAAGCTGATGTCCTGTGTCTTCCCTAATTGGTCTTTACCCCCACCTACCAGAGAGCATTTTGAATGGGAGACATACCATTATTGGAACTGTGGAAGGACTACAGCTGCTAAATTGCTAGTATTCAAATTTACATGCTTCAGAGTCCAATCTCTAATAAAAACACAGTTATGATCTGATGAGACACTGATCCTGAAGCTCACTTATTCAGCCATACCAGCTAGCTAGAGAGCTCCAGTGAGCCTCCTCTGTCTCTACCTCCTCAGCACCAGGATTACAGGCACTCGAGGCTGTACCCAGCTTTTGGTTTCTGGGATGGTCATTGTGGGAGGGGTCAAGTTCAGGTCCTCATACTTGTGTGGCAAGTACTTTGCTAAGCCATTTTCCAGCCTTTGTCTTTCTTCCTTAGTAATAAATAAATATGGATGCTTGTAGTCTCAGAAACAGCTAGAAAATAAATGGATAATGCATAACAGGTAGTTGCTTTTCTGGAGCTGGAGATAGGGGATAAACTGCCTGTCTTTCTATATTAGGAATATGCTATTTGTTCAAGAACACACAGTGCTTGTTTCCAAGGTGTTTTTTTTTTTCTGACCTGGGATCATATTTATAGTTTATACTATCCTTAGGTCAAAGCATTCTATGAAACAAAATGATACATATTGTACTATGTAAAGCCAGTTTTGTAAAGAAAGTCCCAAAATGAAATGAATGGCTGGGTGAAGATTTCAGGAATGTTTGAACAAGTTCTGATGTTCTGATGTCATTGCAGGAAAATCCCAACACTGTGGCATGGAGTGGGAGCTTGTTTCTGGTTCCATTGCAAAACATGACAGCCTTGAGTAGACTTAATCCAAGTGGACATAATTATGCAGCCCAGTTCCACATCATTAGGGAGAGTCAACGCCTCTGCCAGGGTTCTGCCAACACTGTTTCTAGCCAGACATCCATTAGTAAATACTGCAGTCTTAAAATACTGCTTGGCTTCTGTGACTGGGTTGTCTGCACAATGAAAACTAGGTCCAGACTTTTGGAAGGATCATCATGGATACACAGAGAAATCCCTGCTGGTGAGGCAGCTAGAGGTTTGGCATAAGCCTAGTTCACATCTGTAGTCCTAACATCTGGTAGTTGAGGCAGGAGGAGTGCTGTGAGATAGAGGCCAGCATAGGCTAGCTACATCACGGGTTTCAGGCCAGCCTGGACTTCAGAATGAGACCTCATTTTCAAACAAACAAACAAACAAACAAACAAACAAATAAAAACAGATTTGTGATACTTGGAGTAATTCTGTTGAAGTCCTTTTGGTTTTATTTTTAAATTAAATATTTTCAGTTGGAAATATAAGTCTTTACTGTTCTTTGACAATGAATGCTAAGTAAGGAGGTAACTGGACTTCCAATTCTATCTTTGTCTTGCTTAATACTGCATTTTACTAATTTTTACAAAGAGAAACATAAATTAATATACTATTTCTCTTCAAACCAATATTTGATCTTTTACATGGTATTTCTAAAATTGGAAGGATTTGGTTGAAAGGCACATTGCAAATAATTGTAATGTTTGAGACATCTCTTAAAACAGTGAACTCCAGTTAGTAGCTACTTCCCAATTTGAAAAACATGTCACCTTGGGTTCTCTCTTCTGATCCTTGACAGTCCTCTGAGGTGGAAAAGGTACACGTAAGAATGCTGAAGTTTGGAGAACAGTTTGACCAAGATCACAAGCAAATGAGATAAATCTGGGGAAGGCCTGGGATTCTGTGACAGACTCTTCTTACTATTCTGTATTGAATGAGGGGAGACTGACAGGTTGGTAGGAAATTTCCAAATGAAACAGCCAGCCCACAGGCTTTGTGATCCTACCAGGCTCTAGACCTTTGAGTGACAGCTGCCTTTGTCTCAAGAGCAGTCAGCCTAAATTTACTGCCCCTGAGCAGACAGTGAGATGTATGAGTCTCTGCAGAAAGCCAGGAGGTAAGAAATTCTGAAAGTGTCTTGTAAACAGGTAGTATCCAATGTGTGCCTACAAACCTCCTTGCCCTCTGCATGAGGAATGACAGATTAATGAGGATGTCAAGTTTGTGATACCAGCTCTGAAGCAGTGACACTCCTGGCAGGCATTTGTAAACAATAAGACACTGGGTTTATTATGCTTGTCTCACAACTCCCTTCCTCCTACACCCATCACAGCAGCTCCACTGAGAATGGTCTAGACCATTTTCCCCTAGAAAAGCTGAGAATTCGGAGATATTCTGAAGATCACCTCCTGAGTCACCCGGAGAGACTAACATTAAGAGACAATCTCTCTCTCATGGTTTGCTTGAGGTTATCAAAGGAAAATACTTGGAAAGTGAGGACATTTATGACATGCTTATCAAATAGCCAAATGATTAAAGAATGAACCTTGGATTTAAGTCTGTCTTTGGATAGTTATGAGATTTAGGTAAGTTACCTAACCTCCTTGGGCCTCTAGGAGAATAAGACAATTATTTTAACCTGTTTTTCAGTGCTGGGTATGGGACACAGGATCACACACAGGTCGTATATACATACTACCACTAAGTTACACCCCCAGCCAGAGACAGTTGATCTAAAACAGGTTTTAAAAACTTTTTTATTTTATTTGTAAATCTTAATGTTCTAAACATTTGTTCAAAAGAACACCTTCTGTAGACTGAAGTTTCTGTCCTGCCTGGTTCTGCTTGCTGTTTAGTCCCAAATAACACACAGAGGTTTATATTAATTGTAAACTGTTTGGCTTTTGGCTCTGGCTTCTTATTGACTAGCTCCTTCTTAATTATTAACTCATTTCTATTAATTTGTGTATCTCCACATGGTCACGGCTTATTGGAGAATGTCCAGGCATCGTACCTTCCTAGTAGCTACATAGTCTCTCTCCTCTCTCTCTCTCTCTCTCTCTCTCTCTCTCTCTCTCTCTCTCTCTCTCTCTCTCTCTCTCTCTCTCTCTCTCTCTCTCTCTCTCTCTTTCTCTCTCAACTCACTCTCCACATTCCTCTCCCCAGAATTCTCCTAGTCTGGTCACCTGGCCTGGTTACATCCTGTCTGTTCATTGACCAAAACAGCTTTATTCACCAGCCAATAAGAGAAACATATATTCACAGCACACAGAAGGACATCCCCCATCACTTTTAGGGTTATAAATTTAACTGATGAAAGTTATGCCGCATACAATCCCAGCTGCCATTGGCTCTCACCCCTCCTTCTGGGTTCTCAGGACACAGCCTAAGAATCAACAGATAGGCTCATCTAAAAGCCTCTTCCTGTTTTAAAGTCACTGTGGATGTCATTGTAAGAATTTTTAACCTGTTCACATCACCCACACTATGTTGTTATAGTAGCTGGGATGTGGCCTAGCAGAAGTCCACTTGCTTAGCATTTGGGGGTCCTTGCTTTTAACCCTCAGCATGGACAAAACCAACCAAACAGCAGCAAACAGACAAATCAAACCAACCCAGCCTTACAGTTGGAGGAGCTGGGGTGGCTCCTGCTCCAGACTAATTACTAATGTCACTTTGAGTTGCTTCATCTCTGTGTTTGTTCCTTTATGCATAAAATGAAGGTAGAAACCTTTCTCAGGCAAGAATGTTTTTTAAACTGTAGAACACTAAA
The DNA here is from genome assembly GCF_017639785.1 of Mesocricetus auratus. Taxonomy (NCBI): domain Eukaryota; kingdom Metazoa; phylum Chordata; class Mammalia; order Rodentia; family Cricetidae; genus Mesocricetus; species Mesocricetus auratus. The sequence continues at coordinate 108,167,311 of NW_024429182.1, read as the reverse complement.
TAAATGTATGGTGTCATTAGCATTATCTCCTATGCTCAGCACCCTTCTCTGTGGGGAGATGGCTTTATCATCCGAATGACTCAGAGTAACAAATGTTCTTGTTCTTTGGCAAGCTTGTTTGGGCTTAGAGGTGATACTTATCACATTTGGACTCCATCTTTCCTGTAAGACCAAAGCCAAGACAGTGTAGATGACATGGGATATTAACACAAGTAATTAACCAAGGGGACACCATTTAAAGGGAAGAACTGTCCTCATAATATGACCTTGATAATAACCCAACCATAGTTCCTTCTCCAGAAAGCCAAGCCTCAATAATAACTATTGCTATTATTGGGTGTCCAATAAATGCTAGATATTCTTTTTTATATGAGTTATCTTAACATCACAAGGGCCATCTGCAATGAAGTTACTTATATTTTATAGTGAGAAATGACCTAAAGAAGTAGAATATGGGTCTTATTTTGTTGCTTAAAGTAGATAAGACATTTTTCTGATATACATACAATTGGTAACTGCAAAATCCTGAACTCTAAATTCAAATATCTGAGCTAGTTAGCTATGTGTCTCCTAATTGGAAGAATGTACTTTCCTCACTCACTGTGAGGGCAAAATGCCTTGCTCTTCATCATTGTAGTGTCTTAGACACCCCTCCCCACCCCTCTCCCATTTTTATTTCTTCCTTCATTTAAAAATGCTTTATTGATCTTCATAAAACTCAGAAGGAGAAAGCATGGATTAATCATTGATACCTCTGCCCTCCAACCCACCTCTCACAGGGGATGGAACAGTCTAGTCTCTTCCCTTGAGGAGTTAGTCCTGTAACTAATTCATTTTTGTCAGTAGGATTTTCCTCTTCTGCTTATCTTCATCTTTGGTTTTGTATTTCATCCTTCTTTTTCTCTGTTAGCCGAATGCTCCAGCGCTTTAGACCATTCTGCCTAGTCTACCCAGGCTTTCTGGGGGGCTTTTGCCAAGCTGACACTTTCCTTCACATCATGCCACAGTAAGTTTGTATTAGCATCTGGAAGATGCTTTCTGCAGTGGAACACCTGAGCTGAGCTCTAATGAATAGTGAGAAAGCAAGTGAGTAAGAAGAGACGAGAGCATGAATGAGCATGAATCTTGAAACGTGCTTAGTCAGCAAACACTGGACTCTGTTTGGTTTGGACATTTCCCTTAGTTTGGACATTTCCAGTAGTAGCTGAAGTATTTGCTGTCCAGCTTGGTGTGTTTCTATAAGGGTTCAATGCCAAGATCTATAATTGGTGCCCAGAGTCAAGAAATTGATGATACAATGCTGTGCCATTGTAAAAGAACCCAGCAAGGGAAAAGGCATGCTTTGGGATATGAAAAACTAGTTTGTATTGTTGTCTCACTTTTTAGCATAATTTTATGGCTTTGGAAAGTTTTTAAAATCCTATTTTTCATCTTATGCATTGTGAAGTGGGGAAATACACATACTACTGGAAATTCTGTAAGAATTAAAGACAATGGTCAGGTACACAGAGGCTACTCTATCCAAGAGAAATATGTTACAAGTCAAAACCAAAATCTCATTTTCTCCTAACCATGTGTTTCTAGCTAGCTTGCCCTTTCCTCTTACTTCCCATCTTGCTGTGCAAACCTTCCTAGCACATTCTCTAGCTCAGCAGCAGCTGCAGCCATTCCACAGTCCCGCTGCCTGGAAAGCAGAGCCGTGTGTTAGCCTTCAGACTTACATCAACATTGATTTTGCCTTCAGTGTTCACTTTGCTAACAACTTATCATTGGCATGCTGAAATAAACATAGATACTAACCTATTTTCCTCCTTTACAGCCGCTGTACAAATGTTGACAGTTTCTCATCTGAATCATCTGCACAGGTACTGGTGATAATAGATTCCTATACAAAAAACAAAACAAAAAAAACTAAATTGAGCAAAAGATTTAGTTACAATATATTTCAAGTTTTTGCATGCAAGCATTACCAGTCAAAGGAGCACCGCTTGCTTGTCTCTTAGATAGCTGAAATCTATTCATTTAACAAATATGTATTGAAAACCTACAGTTTACAAAGGCCTTGTATGTGCTGGGATGCACTGGTTCAGCAAGGCAGTCCTGGGGTCACTGGAACAAATCCTCATTCTCATGTAGCTTATACTGAAATACAATAAGGAAACAGACATGTAGACAAAGAAAAAAAGTAAGATAATGGTTTCAATAAAGAAAACAAAGTTCCATAATAGTGACTAGAGAAAGTACTTTGTTTTATATTTATATTTATCTTAATTTGCCAATAAAATCCACATCTAATTTTTTAAGTCTAATGAGAAGGGAAAGAAGAGGAAGGCTCCCCTGAAAAGCTCCTGTGATGTGTATTGTGGGGCAACAGTTCTAAAAATCCGAGGACAGTCTTATCAGGTAGAGGGAGTAGCAGTGCAAAGGTCCTGGAGCAAAGGAGCTTGGGCAGGAAAAGAGTACAACATGGTTGAGTACAACTGAATAAAGAAGTGAGATAGGGAGTGAGATTGAAGAGATAGGCAGAAGCAGATCGTATAAAGTTTTATTGGGGATGGCAAAACTTGTTCTAATTATACTGAGAGACTACGGACACAGTTGCATTAATCAATCAAGAGATAAGGACTTGGTGTGTTCATGCACTTGTACACATATACGTGTGCATGTTTGAGTGTGTATGTAGACCAGAGATCAACCTTACAAGCCACCTATTTTGTGGGCTTAGCAATTAGGCTAGGCTTAGTTGTTGAGAGAGTCCTAGGGATCTTTTTGTCTCTGCGATCCCAGCTCTGGAGATTATAGACACATGCTGTACCCAGCTTTTATAGGCTCTGCGAATTGACTCAGGTCCTTATACTTGTACAACAAGCACTTTACTATCTTCTCAGACCCCCCATTTATAACTTTAAAAGATGATGGCTGAGCTGGTTAACTGACTGAGAATTGGTAAAGATCCTTTCCACCAAGACTGATGACCTGAGTTCATTCTCCAGGAACCACATGGCAAAAGTTGTCCTCTGACCTCCATATACACAGTGTGGCACATGTAACCCCCCACACACAAAATAAGTAAATAAATATAGTTTGTAGGAGATTATACAGGGTTTCACTCTGTAGACTAGGCTAACCTTGAACTCACAGATATCTGTCTGTCTCTGCCTCTTGACTGCTAGGATTAAAGGTGTGTGCTACCACAATTAGCAATAAATGCAAAAGAAGACTGTATCTTTTGGATGGAATATGAAAGCATGTGAAAACTGTTTTTTTGCAGAAGTTCAGGTAAGTGACAATGGCTTTGGAATAAATATGTCATGATGATGATGATGATGGTGAAATTCAGGATGTATTCTGGAGGGCCTGGGTCGTCAATTGAATTTGGGGATCCAAGCAAATAGAAAGACAAAATGAGCAGTATGTTTTAACGTGAATGTCTGTGGTTTAGTGGTACCATTTACTAAGGCAGGATTAAGACATGTTTAAGGGGGTTGGTACCTATTCTGGTTATGGTAATCATAATAAATCCATGAGATGCCCATGTGGGGACATGTAAAAGTCAAATTGCTTGTCTATTTCAAGACACTTCTATTCTCTCTCACGCTTACAGCTCAGTTGTTGGCTAAATTAGGAGTCTGTAAGAAAAGGAAGTGGACATGTTTGCCAACTGAGATGCCTTTGTAATCATGTGTGTTGTTCCTGAGAGTTAAATCCTTGACTTAGGAGACCATGGCAGGCATTCCTTGGACGTCTACATTACACATTATGATGTGTCTAGACACTTGTGGCTTACAGAGGAAGTAATTTCTCAGAACAGTTGCATTTGTCTACAAAATACTTCCAACTACCTACTTCTACCTGTAGTTCCACTTGACATATAGACAGAATGTGGAATAGTATGAAAAGCTGAAAATCTAGATGTAAAATGTTTCTCAGATGTAGATCCCTACATTTCAGATACTAGTTCATAGGTTTATATCCCTTAGATGGACAATATCTTTAAAAAAATTGATTCAGCAAGACCACAAATACATAAAATTATAGCTTGTGTGAGAAAGTGATTTTCTGTCTAAAAAATGGCCTTCCCTTCTCATCCCTAATATTCTTACTTTATGTAGTGGTTCCTCAAAAGCTATTTTCAGTTAAAAAACTATAAATGAAAAACTTAAATATAAATGTGAAATTTACCAAAGCAAATTTTGATATATCTAAAATAATTGTTTTCATGTTAATGTGACCAGGACATTTAGACAACAAAACACTCAACAGAAGGACTTGACTGATAGTGTACTCATAAAAGAATTATTAAATATTAATTTAAAATTTGTGATTAAAGTATTAGAAACTGGGCACAGTAGTATATGTCTATAATTCTAGCATTCTAAAAGTGAAGATGGAGAATTGAGAGTTTTAGTTTACCTTGAACTAAGTTTTTCTAGACTAGCATCAGATACATAGTGACACCTTGTCTGAGTAAATAAATAAATTAAAGCCTAAAATTAATAGGAGGATTAAATAAAATATGAGGCTTGAAACTGTGTATGGTGGCTCATGCCTATAATCTGAGCACTCAGGAAGTTTAGGCAGGAAAATCATGGGTTTCAGATTAGCCTGGGCTATATAGCAATTTCGAGGTCAGTCTGAATTAAATAGTAAGACCAGTCTTCAATAGTGTCAGACATGGTGGTGTATGCCTTTAATCTCAGAACTCAGAGGCAGAGGCAGGTAGGTCTCTGTAAGTTCTAGGCCTGCCTGGTCTACAGAATGAATTCCATGTTAGCCAGGGCTACATAGTGAAACTGTCTCAAAACAAACAAAAAGGAAAAAGAGAAAAAAAAATACTCATAGTTGTAAGGAAAAAAATAATCCCTTTGAAGAAGTAATTTATTGGGTATAGTCAAATAGTGTGTTCCACTTATTCTCTGTTAATTTTCTTCCTTTCCTTTTTGAAAACAGATTTCATTAGATTTACTTTGTTTTTTTGAGCTGAGGTCTCACTGTTTATTCTTGGCTGATCTTGAACTCACTGTGTAGTCAAGGCTGACCTCAAACTCACAGAGATCTGCTTGTCTCTGCCTCCCAAGTGCTGGGATCAAATGCCTGTGCCACCACACACACTGGCCTCACATTTTTCTTGTATTTAAAAAACAAAAAACAAAAACAAAGCCCATGTGGTAGTCACCTCTAAAGCCTGGCTCTTCTGTAAGGAGACTCTGGTGCAGGTTTAATGAGTCTGGCCTGTGAATTCCTGATAGGAAGGCCTTGGAGTTGGCATCAAAGGTGACCTTAATGGAGTTGCCCATAGTGGAGGTAATGCCCCTGGCTGAGGTGTAGCTATCATCCACGGGAGCCATAAAGAACAGCTTTTGGAGCTCTGATGTTGAGACCATGCCAGTGTCCCTGTGGGTGGGGAAGGAGCTCACAGCATGGTGCCATAGTGGCTTGTCATTTCATATGGAACAATATGGGGCTTGCTGATCTTGTCCTGTAAGTAACATCTCTGCATAGAGATTGTCTTAGGGTTTCATCCATGTGAAGAGACGCCATGACCATGGCAACTCTTACAAAGAAAATCATTTACTTGAGGGAGTAGCGTAGAATTTCAGAGGTTTAATCCATTATTATCATGGCACAGACCATGGTGGTGTTCAGGCAGACATGGTGCTGGAAAAGGAGCTGAGAGTCCTACATCTTTTGTGCAACAGGAATTTGAACGTAACTCTGAGAAAAGTTTAAACAAGAAACCTCCAAATCTGCCCCCACCATTACACACTTTTTTCAACAAGGCCACACCTCCCAATAGTGCCACTCCCTATGAGTTCATGAGGGCCAATTACCTTCACACTATCATAGAGATTTTGACCAAGATGATGGCTGTCAGACAGTAGGGGCTATGTGAACTATCCAGACCCCCATGAGTATTGTAATCCCAGGGTCAACAAATGCCTTGAACCTGGGCTCCCAGTCAGCATGAATCAGGTTCTGAACTGGCATGATAGTCAAAACTTCATTCTTGGATGATACCTCCAATCCCAGACTCCTTGATGGGCAGGAAAAACAAATCTTTAGAAAGTCTGTCTCCATGCCTGTGATCAGGCAGTCCACCTTGGGGACATGACTCATTTCCTGAATTCAGCTTTGCCTTTACTGCCTCTGCCTGGCCCAGACAGACTTTTCATAACTTTTGGCCCACACACTGTAGCTGTGTCATCTGCCATTTAGTGTCTTCTCAAGGAAGTTTTCTTTTTTGAACCAAAATAAAGTTCTTCCCGACAAACTAATGTCTACTTTGACACTAGAAGAGAAATTAATAATCTTCCATCTATTTTGTGATCATCAACTATATAATTTTGGTCTTCCCTGGAATTTTTTCATGATTAAAAAAAAATCAATCTCCTAGTGGCCTGGACCAACCAGTTCAGCTATCACCCAGACTTGCATCCTGGGCCTTAGGTTGGTCCACCCTAACATCTATCCCATCTATGACCTACTGGAGCACCTAAAGGGACAGATCCTACGGAACAATACCCACAGGATCCCCATGAGTTGGGGCAACAGCAGGATATCCAAGTGCAGTTTCAGTAAGGGTTCAATGATGATGGTATCCTAGAGACCAGAGGCCTTGAATCAGACCAATGACTCAGTGCAATGAACATTTTGCTTGTTTTAGGCTGATTGGACCAAAGGGTATACTGTGTGACACACTGCGGCTCCTGATGCCACTAGGATAAATGAAGACAGAGGAGCAAGGTGATTTTTTTATTTGTCTTGTTTTAAATTTATTTGGGGGGTGTTCTTTTTTGTTGTTGTTGTTGTTGTTGTTTTTGTTTTTCAAGATAGGGTTTCTCTGTGGCTTTGGAGGCTGTCCTGGAACTTGCTCTTGTAGATCAGGCTGGTCTCGAACTCATAGAGATCCACCTGCCTCTGCCTCCCGAGTGCTGGGATTAAAGGCATCTGCCACCACCGGCTTTGGGGATGTTCTTTTGAGGGATCTTGCTGCAGGGGAGAGGGACACATGGAGGGACTGGAAGGTGAGTGGGATTGGGGTGCATGATGTGATATTACCAAAGAATCAATAAAGAATTATACTAAAAAAACAATTTCCACTTCTCAACTGGAGAATTTTATCATCAACTTATTTAATTACTTTATCTATTTAATAATCTTTTGAAAAGCTAAAATATATTTACTAAAGTTTCTGCCTCCTCTGCATTGCCAACCCCCTCTCCCCCACACCCCCATTCTTCCTGAGATGGAAGAGTTGGCAAAATAGGGAAGAAAATAAAATGGTACAATATACTGGACCAGCAAGATGGCTCAGTGGGATGCAGCACAGAACTGATGTCTGTGGAGGCATTTTCTTAACAATTATTATGGGAGGAACCAGCCCACTGTGGACAATACTATAATGGGCAGGTGATCCTGAGCTGTATAAGAAGTCAGGCTGATCAAGATATGTATGAGTGAATGTCAGTAAGCAGCATTTCTCTGTGGCATCTGTTTCAGTTCCTGCCTTCAGGTTTCTTCCCTGATTGAATTTCTGTCCTGACTCCTTCATGATGGATTATAAACTATAAAGTGAAATAAATCATTTTCTCCCTGAGTTGGTCATGGTCTTGCTTTTTTTTTCTCTTTTGGCCATCTTTATTAGCAAAACTTTGTTGGTTGTGCTGCTATTGACTGTCCTTGGGTCACCATGGCAGTGGAATGTTCTCTCACCCCTTCCTAGCATTTTGCAGTTTTTTAAAAAAGATTTATTTATTACATATAATGTATTCTGTCTGCATGTGTCCCTGCAGGCCAGAGAAAACACTAGATCTCATCACAGATGGTTGTGAGCCACCATGTGGGTTCTGGGAATTGAATTCAGGAACTTTGGAAGACCAGCTAGTGTTCTTAACCACTGGGCCATCTCTCCAGCCCCCTGGTCATGGTCTTTATCACAGTAACATAAACCTAACTAAGACACCAATTGAGTTATTTTAACTAAAATATATACTTTTTTTCCATAGGTTTTATTAAAAAGAGTCATACTTAATTCTGAATAAGAACTCTTTTGGAGCTTAACAGGTTTAATATCAGTAGAATATGGGTAAATATTGTAAAACACTTTAGTAATGTATAGTGATACATACATGTTTATTATAGTAATTATTAGCCTTAATAATTATAGTAATAATGGTATACACATACAAGATCTGACTTGTGCATTAACTAGCTCATTACATTTTGGTATACTGCTAGCTATGCTTTAATAGAAACAAATCTACGAATAAAAACAGTACAAAAATCCATTCTTGGCTTCAGAGAAAACTATGAGGCAGAACATTAAGAGGTCCAAATGCTAACCTTTATCGTCCCACTTGTCCCTCCAAATACTAGGTTATTCATCTGTGTAAGAGAAAGGAGAAACTTTTGAAACTCCTTTCTGCTGCCAGGACTCTGCCATTCCCCAGAATACTACTAATCTTTCAGCATGTTATAAGAAAATATTGTGCTACACAAATGAATTTTAATTTTTGTCAATTAAATATTTTAAGTTATACATAAATTCTATTACATATTAAAATTATAACATTTCCAACTAAAACTAGGATTTACATGGAAGAAAAACACTTACTATTTATTGGACATATACTTAGTTCTTTTCTTGGTACTTTATGAACAGTACATAATTTAATCCTCAAAATTCCTATTTAAATATCCTCTTTTAGTTTTTATTTTTTGTACATGAAAACTAAAGTTCAGAGAGGTTGTGTCACATTATAGTAATCAAATAGGACTATGTGATGGCAAAGCCCATATATGTCACAATTGCACTTTCATTATGGCCTGCATAGTAATTAAAGGTGTTGAGCTGCATCTGTATAGTGTTTCATAAGCATTTTTACATGAAAACAGAAACAGTCAAATAAACAGATGCATTGTTCAAGAAAATATAAAGAATACCTTTGATACCTGGCTTTCCACTCAGTGTTAGAAAGTGTGATAGAAGCTGGGTAGTGTTGGTACATGCCTTTAATCCCAGCACTCGGGGGGCAGAGACTGGCAGATCTCTGTGAGTTTGAGGCCTGCCTTTTCTACAAAGCCAGTTCTAGGACATCCAGGACTGTTACAGAGAAACCCCATCTCAAAGAAAAGAGGGGGGAAGAAGGGAGGGAGGGAGGGAGGGAGGAAGGAAAGAGAGAGAGAGAGAAAGAAAGAAAGAAAGAAAGAAAGAAAGAAAGAAAGAAAGAAAGAAAGAAAGAAAGAAAGAAAGAAAGAAAAAAGGAGAATGCGGCAGAAACGCAGAGTGGATGAGGCTTCCCCTCCATCACAGCCTACACAGATTCACTTAGTAAATCTTAGGATGATATTGCAAGAAATAAGTCAATTGGTCCTGCAGTTTTGTTTTGTTTTGTTTTGTTTTGATTTTTGTTTTGTTTTGTTGTTGTTGTAATATACCAAACCCTACTGCAAGGCAAACCAAGAGCCAAATACTATCTATCCCAGTTACTTAACAAAATTTAAATCATTTATCCTTATATAACTTGAAGTTAAGTTTCATTGCCTCTAATTAACAAATAAGGACATTAAGGGGTTAGGAGACTTCGTAGGTTCACACAATAGGTAATGACAAAAGTTGGATGTAAATCCACTTAGCTTAGACTCAGTTTAGGTTTTTAAGTAATTGTAACATCTGCCTCCCTCCAGCCCCGATTGAACTTACAGTCTAATGCAGGAAAACTGAAGCACAAGACAATTGATGAGATGGAAAAACCAGTAATTAACATGTGAGCAGACAAATATGTTTTTCCTTAATTAAGTACATTAAATACTGTTATCATTATGAATAAAATATGTTTTAGCAGACTGTTCTCCCCCACTCCTACTATATACTCCTGTTGGTAATATAGTGTTGACAAAGCTGGGGAACCTGTACTAGAGGTGGGAGTATCTACTTCATGGAACGGTCATGAAACTGAGGAGGTGCCTTCAATGTAAAGAAATGATGAGAGAAGCAAGTGTGGCAGTCACCAGAAACCTCAATGACTCTTTGTTCGAATGACAAGGAAGAAAATGGGGTCCTGAGAAGGGATTTTATGTATGCCAACCAGATGTACTGATCACAGTGGTCCCAAGACTCCATGAAAGCTGCTTCCCCTGGGATAAAGGAATATCACACAGCATCTGCCATAAGCTTTGATCAAGGACAACTTTTGCAAAGGCCTCCGAACCTTTGTTGCATAAACTGTGGAGGTTTGCTCATTTCATTATCAACAGAACTGTCCTGGGAAAATGATCCAGATTAGCCCAGGTCTTTCCTCTGCTTATGAAAACAATGTAAGATCACACTTAAAAATCGCTAGTGCACGAACAGACTTCTTAGCCTAGATACACAGGGGAGGACCTAGGCCCTGCCCCAAATGACTTGATAGATTTTGATGATCCTTCATGGAAGGCCTCACCCTCCCTGGGGAGTGGATGGGGCACAGGATAGGGGGGTTGGTGAGGGGCATGAGAGGAGGGAGAAGGAACTGGGATTGATATGTAAAATAATATTGTTTCTAATTTAAATAAAATTTATTATAAAAATAAAAAAATCCATTCTTGCTTGAATTCAAATTACTTCTTTTCTCAGATGGACTTTTACCTTAATGGATGTTTTAGGTTGTATTTTATGTTCTTAGATATGTTTGTGTTTTTCAGGTATCTAGACATGTTTTTTTTTTTTGAGACAGGGTTTCTCTGTTTCAATAGCCCTGGCTGTACTGGAACTCACTCTGTAGACCAGGCTGGCCTCAAACTCACATAGATCCACCTGCCTACTCTGCCTCCCGAGTGCTGCGATTAAAGGTGTGCACCACCACCATCTGGCTTTCCAGACATGTATTTTATGTTTCATTTGAGGATTACAGTGTGAATGCTGATAACTTACTTTGTACATAGTGTGTGGTAGGGACTTGGAGGAATGAGGAAAAGAAGAGAGTGTAAGAAGGGTTAGACAGCACCGGGCGTTGGTGGCGCACGCCTTTAATCCCAGCACTCGGGAGGCAGAGGCAGGAGGATCTCTGTGAGTTCGAGGCCAGCCTGGTCTACAGAGCGAGTTCCAGGACAGCCTCCAAAACAATACAGAGAAACCCTGTCTCAAAAAACCAAAAAAAAAAAAAAAAAAAAGAAGGGTTAGACAGATCAGTGTAACATCCACTGCTCTTTTCAAATGAATGGCCATAAGACATTTACTGAGCTCTTCTTACAAGGAACCATTGACTGTGTTAGTGGCCTGCACACAGCTAACCTTGAATTCACTTGTTTTAAACCTTGCCTCTGAGCCCTGTGGTCAGCTGTGTGGCAATGGTGGGTGAGGAGTAAATACATTTCTGTTTAGAAGAGCTAAGCAAGTTAGGTGTGGTGGCTCCTGAAACCTATGATACCAGCCATAAGAAGGCTGAGGTAGAAGAATCACAAGGTTGAGGGTAGCCTGGGTTACACAGGGAGTTCCTGCCAGCCTGGGCTAGAGTGATACCCTGTCTCAATAAACAAATAAATAAAAAAAGATTGGAGCCCAGAAGTGGGGGCTGAAGAGATGGCTCGGAGGTTAAGAGCACTGACTGCTCTTCCAGAGGTCCTGTGTTCAATTCCCAGCAACCCCATGGTGGCTCACAACCATCTATCATGAGATCTGGTGCTCTTTTCTGGCATGTAGGCATACATGCAGACAGAACACTGTATGTAATAAAAATAAGTAAATAAAAAGAAATCCTTTAAAGAATTAGAGCCCAGAAGTACTTGGTTCCTGGGCCATAGTTATGACCTGTGGTTGATGACTTTTTTCCAAACCATCCATGATCTTTTATTATATACTTACGCTTGTCTCATGCTAGTGTAACACAACAATTGTCCATCACAGATTTTATTCAGTGCAGTTAGTTTATTTAAACAGTAGACACTATTTAGTATTTCGGTTATACCATTGTGTATTTCTTTTTCTTTTTTTGGGGGGAGGGAGCTGGCTTCAAGATAGGGGTTCTCTGTGTAGCGCTGGCTGTCCTGGAACTCACTCTGTAGACCAGGCTGACATTGAAATGAGAGCTCCTCCTGCCTCTACCTCCTAAGTGCTTGCATTGAAGATGTGCACCACTGTGCTCAGCTCGACATGTATTTCTATTTGCGAAGCTTTTGTATTGTTCTTGTTTCCTAGTAGCTAGTACCTTCTACTTGTTCATTATAGTATGTTAAACTGGGTATGATGGCACATGCCTTTAATTCCAGCACTCTGGAGGCAGAAACAGGTGGAACTCTGTGAGTTTGTGGCCAGCCTGGGCTGTACAGCAAGACTCCATTTCAAACAAAACACCACCCCATCAAAGCCTATAAATGCAGGATACTTGAGTGATAGTTGAATTGAATATATACAATAAGTAATATATTACCTAATCAACTGCACTATAGGACCTTATTAGTCATTATTTCTCTTCATCTGACACTCTGCAAGCAACACTTACAAAAGTCTTTATAACTTAAAAACTTGATGTGCAGTGTGTTCTGGGAAGGACTGAAATTACCAGCCTTGTGAATGTCTAAATGCACATTAATAATGACCAATTGTATTTGCAATATGTTCTTTATTTTTCTCTCATTCCAAAAAATCAGAAAGTGTACAAGAGTTTGAAACAGAAACTGTGACTTTCTTTTACTTATATTGTCTGTATAATGTGTACAACTCTTATGCATTTGTTTACGATTTCCTAAAATTCTTTCTCTCCCTCCCTCCGCCCTCTCTCCCTCCCCTCTCTTTAATAGTTATTTTTATGTGTGCCTGCATGTATGTATATGCAGCACATGTATGTTTGGTGCCCAAAGAGGCCAGAAGAGGGTACCAGATCTCCTGGAACTGTAGTTACAGATGTTTGTAAGCCATATGTGGGTGCTGAAAAGTGAAACCAGTTGCTCTACAATAGTAGGAAGCTGTTGCCTAAGTTGAATAGTATGCCAGTGGTCAACATATTTTGGAGAGGATGTGGAGATAGAGGAACTTATTATGTTCAATGTTGATGAGGGGTACAAATTAATACAGCCATTGTGGAAGTCAGTCTGGAGATTTCTCAAAATATTAAAAGTAGAACCACCATATGACCTAGCTATTTCATTGCCTCGCATATACCAGAGAATTCCATACCCAAACCATAGAGATATTTGTATTCTCATGTTTACTGTTGCTTTATTCACTATAGTAAAGAACTGGAATCAACCTAGTTGTCCATCAACACGTGACTTGATAATGAAAATTTGGTTTATATATATATTGTAGAATGTACGATATTAAGCAAGGTCATACGATCTCAGAGAGAATAAAATTCAAGTACTCCCTCATATGTGGAATCTAATCAATAATATATGTAAACAAATGTACATGTGGGTACAGCACAGCATGTAGAAAAGAGAACAAGAAAGGCTAATTGTAAGAGCATGAGGAAAGACTGGGCATGAGTTGTGAAGTAATATATAAAGCTAATTGTTTCTCTAACTCTATCACAAATCTTTCATTTTTGGTGGTGTATATGTGCATAAAATGTTTTCAATAGTAAAAGTGTACAATCAAATGTGAAGCTCTACAGCTTACACTCTGAATGGTTGCTCTACCTGTTTCCAAGAATCCTCGACTCCTAGTCCCACCTATCTTGCTTCCCTATTAGCCAACAGTGCTTTATTTATCAACCAATCAGACAAACATATACACAGAAGGACTCCCCCCATCATACCTGTATAGCAGTTTATTGAGATATATAGAGTTTGGGTCTGGTTACGTTTGGTATGTGATTTTATTTGCAAGGTTTGTTATAATAAAGCTTAGTTTTATAAATGAAAAGTATGTCTGCAAGTAGTGGAAATTTTAAAAATACTTTTCAATTTATCTTAAACCTTATTTTTAAAAAATCATATGCTAGACATGGTGGCACATGGCTTTAATTCCCAGCACTCGAAAGGAAGATATAGGTTTCTTAGTGTTCTAAGAAGTCTTTCAAAGGATTGATTAAAAAGTCTTCACAAGGATGTTCTTTCATGTAAGAATAGAATCCTCTATATTACTCAGAGGTCTCCAAGAAATATGGATAAGTTCCTGTACATCCCAAAGACCTAAATAACAGCAACAATTTTCTGGATATACTGAGAAAGAATTCTCACTATTAAGTTTTCAAACTTTTTTAATAGTAGAGACACTGTAAGGCAATTTACTGGTTTTGGAACTTGAAACACAGCCATGGAGGCCTGGTTTTGCAATAGTCTAACTCCAGTTATTGTCTAGTCTTCTACTACTTGAAAAAAATCATGTTTTATTTTGCTTCTGATGCCTAAAACCTGACACACAGTTTGTACTCAATTGGTGCTTATTTAATCAGTTCCTAGTTAGAGGCAGCTTGAAATCTTTCTGGACTTCAGATTTTTCCTTATAAAACAGAGTATTTATCTTTTGACATCATTTCCAGCTCTCACACTCTGATTATATGATCTATGTATCCTGAAGCCAACTTCCCTAAGCAATCTTTCTTGTCTGGGTCATTGAGAAATGGCATAGCATTCTTGCTTTAGTATAAGGAATGTCTTCATTTCTGAGTCATTCTTACTGAAAGCACTTTAAAAGAGCCTGCAGCAGTGCTATATGTTCAGTGAAGAAAAAAATTGGAGAATTGCTCATTCAGTATTTTTTACCAAAGTATTTAATGTAGTTTCTTTCTTTAAAGCTTATTTTAGTTATTTTACCTGTATCTATGTCTGTATACCATATGTGTGCCTGATGCCCAAGGAGGCCAGATAAGGGTATTAGATCTTCTGGAACTTGAGTATGGAACTGGAATTGTGAGCCACTATGTGGGTGCTGGGAATTGAATCCAGGTTCTTTGGAGGAGAAACAAGTGCTCTTAACCACTGAACAATTTTTCCAACCCTCCTGTAGTTTCTTAAAGGAATCTGTTATCAGTCTGTTTAGATAGACTTTGATACATATCAACAAATTTGTTTGTTTGATAACAATAATTCAGATCATTTGGTAAATTTTTTATGTACTATTAGGACTCTAAATTCTTGGGTGGGCAAGATATCTGCCCATCTCTAACATACTGTCTTAGGACTACTATTGCTGTGATGGAACACCATGACCAAAAGCAGCTTGGGGATGAAAGTGTTAATTTGGTTTACATTTCCACATCACTTTTCATCATGAAGAAGTCAAGACAAGAACTCAAACAGGGCAGAACATGGAGTCAGGAGCTGATGCAGAGGTCATGGAATTCTGCTCACTGGCTTGCTCAGCCTGATCTTATGGAAGAATTTTCTCAACTGAGGATCTCTTTTCTCTAGCTTGTATCATGTTGACATAAAACTAGACAGCATACATACTTATAGCTTTTCTTTACTCTTCTATAACTGAAATAACTTTGAAGAATGATAAAAAGACTAGAATAATGACATCAACTTTAAAAAGGTTAAAAACGGAAAGCATTTGAGGTTTGTTGTAAGAGGCCTCAGTGGCTGTGTGAAATGAGTATAAGGAGTTTTGAGTTTTTTTCATTCCAAATTCAATAATTTCAACGAATAACTAATGTACCTTTGTCCTTACATGCTACTCTTACTAACTTTATTTAAAGCATCTTAGTAAATAAATAAGATTCTAACCTATTTATCCAATCAAACTACTTTATAAAATAAAGATGCTGAAGACATTAATTGATTTGCTCTTGGGAGGTTTCTAATGATATCTTTAATTGGCTTCTACTTTTCAAAATGGGATTTTTTAGGAGTAAAGTCACTAGAAGATCTGAAGGTCTAGGTGAGAAGACATGAAGTAACAGAATGCTTAACTTTCTACTACAAAGCACTGATGAGTACTTGCTATTTATCTTCATAATTGAGTTGTGATGGAAACAGTTCAGGTATCTATTATTCATTTCAACTTATAGTGAAGGGGCTACTAACACTGGGAAAGATCAATTGCTAAGTTTAAAGCCATGATGGTTTAAATAAAATTTCCTCCCATAGGTTCATATATATTGAATGGTCCCCAGCTGGTAGAACTGTTTGGGAAGGAGCAGAAGGTGTGTCCTTCTTGTTAGAGAAGGTTTTGAGATTTCAAAGGACTGTGATTCCCAGCATGTTCTCTCTGCCTCTTGATTGTGGGTAATGATGTGAACCCTTTATAACTGTTCCTTTGCTCCACCCTCATGGACTTTAACCCTCTGAAACCATAAGCCAAATTAAATGCTTTCTTTTATAAATTTCCTTGGTTATCAAGTTTTATCATAGCAATAGAAAAATAATTATTATAGAAGTTTAATGATGATAGCCGATGCTATAGGGGATACAATATATTTATTTACCAGAGAAAGAGAGAGTCACACAAGCTAGGAGTTAGAAGCGTGGCTGGTTTCCAAAAGAGGAGGTCCTTTTTCCTTTCGATTCCTTTTATCTCTACCTGTGCTAATTTACTTGTCCCCGCCCTCATGGGCGGATAGCTTTGTGGGGTTCACTCCTACAGAAGTTGGTACCAGGGGTGAACTATTACTGTGACAGGTCTGGCCATGAGGTATATTTTATATAAATGTAGAAGAATCTGAAACTTTGGACTAGAAACATGGTTGAATGCTCTAGTAGAGCTTAATGGGTTGTCCTAGTAGGATCTTAGGGGACAGTAGTGCTGAGAGCTATGTAGACTGTGGAGGGCCAGCTCAAGACATTTCAGAGGGAAACAATATTAGCAACTGGGTGAGAGACCATTCTTGATATTTTGGTGTCTTAAGAATCTGCCTGGGACTAAATTGAAAAGTAATGGACTAATGTCTTTGACTGAGATTTCAAGACAGCCTAATATTGACTTTGTCATGTGGTTATAAGTAATCACTCTTATGCAGGTCTATAATGAAAAAGCAAGTGTAGCAAATATATATACACACACACAATTTAAAGGGAGAAGGAGCAGCAGGAAATTTAATGTTGGAGTCAAGGCTATGCTGAAAGACATGAGAAGATTAAAGAGAGATTGATCATAAATGAAATAAAGGAGCTGGCCGTTTGTGGCACACACCTTTAATCCCATTACTTGGGAGGCAGAGGCAGGCGGATCTCTGTGGGTTCAAGGCCAGCCTGGTCTGCAGAGCGAGTGTCAGGATAGGCTCCAAAGCTACACAGAAACCCTGTTTCGAAAAACCAAAAAAAAAAAAAAAATGGAATGAAGGGAGGGGTGCAATCAGGGTGAGACCTTTCCTAGACAAGCTTCCAACTTAAGAGATGGAGGGAGGGAAGAAGGAAGGAAAGGAGGGAGGGAGGGAGGCAGGGAGAGAGATAGATAGAGAGAGATAGAGATAGATAGAGAGAGAGAGAGAGAGAGAGAGAGAGAGAGAGAGAGAGAGAGAGAGAGAGAGAGAGAGAGAAAGTCCAAGTTTGTAGTTGGTTGCTCAAGTGGTTTTGCTTTAAGAGCCATAAAGGATGTTTAAGAGTAAGATGCTGTTAAATATTCTTCCATGGTTATTAAGGAGAACCACTCAAGCCAGGTATGTGGCAGGGGAGTCCCTGCATGGAGGCCCTGAGAAGCTATTGTATGAAGCTGTGAAAGTGAACCCTACATTGCATTGGAGACCCCAAAATGTTAGAGATTCCAGAGCTGTAAGATACCTGTCAAAAAGAGCTGCATAAAAGGAGTGGAATTATCCTGAGAGAGAGGTGTGTTGTGGGCAGCAAAGCAGGAATGGAAAAGCCATTTAAGCTCTTTGTTAACAGACATAGAGCTACATCATTTCTCTGCTGCCTTTTGGTCTTGCTTTGATCCAGTATTTCTTCATGCTGCTGCCCACATTCCTCCCTTTTGGAATGGTTATGTATATTCTGTGCCATTGTGTGTTGGAAGTATGTGATTTGCTTTTTGATTCTGTAGGAGGTTACAATTAACAAATTGCTTTGAGTCTCAGACTCTGAGAATGGACTTTGAAACTCTAGAGATTATGAAAGACTATGGGAACTTTTGAGGTTGGACTAAATTCACTTCGCATTATGATTTGGCAGTGAGCCTATGGGGCCAGGGAGTGGAATGTGTTGGTTTAAATGAGAATGGCCACCATACATTCAGGTGTTTGAATACTTGATTCCCCAGTTGGTAGAATACTTTGGGAAGGATTAGAGGCCTAACCAGAGGAGATATGTCACTGGTGGTGGGCTTTGAGGTTTCAAAAGATTTGTGTGATTCTCAGTGTTCTCTTTCTGCCTCATGGTGTGGATCAAGATATGAACTCTCAGATGTTCCTTTGTTTGGTCATCATGTATTTTAACTCTCTGAAACTGTAAGACAAATTAAACACTTCATTTTTAAGTGCTTTTTCATAGCAATAGCAATAGAAAATGAACTATGACAAAGGGCATAGATTTACTATTTTGACTACATTTCAAGTATTCTGGGTTTAACCCAGTACTTTTTGTATTACAATACACTTCACATTAAGTACAAATGACAAAATACACATGTCAACATATCTTAGACACATGACTCGTTAGTGGTTATAAGAGCCATACACAATTCTGGCACCCAAGGATATGATTTGGCAATTGTATACATTTCTCCCAAGTAATACTATCAGTCCTGTTCACTGATTAATGTGCTTGTTTCACTAAAGAGCATTTGTATATACTCTTTCATGAGCTATTTTAGTAATATCAATTTGCTAATTGTGAAGACAAAACAATTATATTAGATCATAAAGAAAGCCTGCCTTTTGGGTTTGTCAGTTTTGTTCTTTATACTGGTTAAAAATCTTTTGGTATGCCTTTGAAGATTTTACTTAGCCTAAATTTTTAATGTGTAAGAAAGCTTACATACAGTCTTTGTCTTACATTAAAATAATTTAGTTTTAGTCAATGTAATAAATTAACCGGCTAGTTTATAATCTGAGTTACATTTGTTTTGCTGACCTCTTTGGTACTCTAAGAAAGTACCCTAGGCTCCTTTTAAAAATGCACAATTAATGAATTTTGTGAAATATAGAGAAATTGTTTAACCCAATTTAATAAAAAGAACCAAAATTACCTAATTAGAGCATTTTAGAAGACTATGAACACAACATTTAATTGTTCCTAGACTCATGAACTAAGATAAACTGACAATGCCACCCTCAAGGAAGCTGTCTTCATGTCTTTGGCTTCTAGAAGGCATATATAACTAGGATAAATAGGCTTAAGTGGAAAAGGAAGATGATTATGCAGATAAGTTCAGATCCTTCTCTTTAGTTTACCCCTGAGAGCAATACATGAAAATCCCAATAGAGTCTTCTGCCTCCTAGGGATATGTATACAATAAGAAAGACAGAAAACCACAAATAGTCTTGTCTTTATGTGGGTATGTTATGTGCATGCAAGTGCATGAGTGTGTGCAGGCTGAAGGACGAAAAACTTGGTGGGTCAGTTTCAGTTTTACCTTGTTTATTTGACAGGGTCTGTCATTGGTTTGGAGCTCACTAATATGTTAGTTTAGCTGGCCAGTGAACTCAGGACTCTGCCTGTCTCTGCCTCACAAGAGTTGGATTACAAGTACCACCAAGGCCAGCCCTGTTTTTTGTTTTTTTTTTTTTTTATTGGTAAAATTAGGTACTGAAACTCTAAGGTTCTTGTGCTTGCGAAGGCAAGCCCTTTACTGTAAGAACTATTATTTCAGTCCTAGTAATCATGTCTTAAGATGCAAATTCATTTCTCTTTACTATAAATAGAGGGTCAGATGGCAGTTCTCACCAAAGACACAAATTTCTGTTCTGTTGTTGCTTTGCCATTCTGAGTCTGCATTGTTTACCTAGTTTTCTAAGATCACTGTTGGTACTTCAATTGTCATCAGGTAACACCTGATTCAGCTTGGCAACTGTTCACCCCACTTCAATAAGACTGGTTTCTTACTAGCCTAAATGGAAGACAGAGATGCCCAAAGTGTGACCATCTACCACAACACATTGCTATAATTGTTTTACTTTGCTGTGTGCTTGTATTCCCAGATGCTTGGGAGACTGAGACAAGGAAACTTTTTGATCCTAGTGATTTAAACCAGCCTGGGCTAGGGAGACAGTGCAGTGGCTGAAGTGTTTGCTGTGCAAGTATGAAGTCCTGAGTTCAATGGTGTATTCCTAAAGTAATCTCAGCACTAGAGAGATGCAGATAGCTGGAGTTCTGGGACCTGTTGGCCAGCTAATCTAGCCAAATTGATAAGCTCCATGGTCAGTATAAATTAAAGAACAAGACAGGATGATTCAAAGTACTACTTTTGTGTTACAATTTTAAACATGTTCTCATATACTGCACATGAGTCAATATCAGCTTCTTTCTAGAGCTCGTGTTAAGGGCTGTTTTATGAATTCTAGCAGAATGTCTTCAACCAAACAAGTTCTTTTACTAACATACAGTAATAACAGTTAAACTCATACTCTCTTATTATTACAGGTTTTAGTATTTCAGACCATCTTCCTGTTTTGTTCTCTCGAAAGCATAGGCTGTCCTTCAGTAAATCAATTGGCTTAATTTGACTTCTATATTTGACAACATATTTTGGGTTCACATTTTTTTTCTCATGCCAAGTTCTACATTTTTCCTTTCCCACAGAATCAGGACAAACTGTACATCCCCTGCAGTGACCAGGAAAGATTTGGCTAAATGTCAACTATGTTAATTGGTATAGAGAAAACAATGGCCTTATTTTTATCTGATTAAAACCCCTACAAGCATTCCCTTATAAACTAAAGTCATATCAGTACAAAGTGACTTAATTATAAGTTTGGCAGATGTGTCCTTCCTGCCGCTCCTTTACTGTAGCATATATAAATGTTACTGTTTCCTGGCAACTTTCAGAATCTCACATTTTAACTCTATTTTTGTAAGTTTGTAATTTGGTATTCAAAACTTTTTCTTGATTATCAATTAAAATAAAAATATACTTGTTTTAAAATGACATGTTTAAACAATTGATTTATCAAATAACTGTAGAACCTCATTTAAAAGACAGCTGGGAGGTCACTGAGAGGCTGGGGAGATGGCTCAGTGTGTTAAGTGCTTGCTGCCCAGGCATGACGACCTGTGTTTGGATCCCAAGCACTCATGTGAAAGCTGGGTGTGACAGCCTGTGTCTTTAATCCTTGTGCTGGTCAGGTGGAAACAGGCTGATCCCAGGAGCTTGATGGAGAGCCAGTCTAGCCAAAAGGTAAAACTCCAGGTTCAATGAGAGTTCCTATCTCAAAAAATAAGGTGCAGAATGATATTGGAGGACATACATCAACTTCTGGCCTTCACACACACACACACACACACACACACACACACACACACACACACGCACACACGCACATATGCACGCGCACACGCACGCACACACCAGTCTGAGATACTTTACTGTTAAAAGTCTACATCGTTTTTTTTAAGCTCTACGATGAGCAGGTTATGTAACATAATTGCTTCAGTTAATTGGGGTGTAGGAGGTGTAGGTGTAAAAGAGTAAAAGGTAATGAACTTTGATAAATTTATGAGCAATAAGAAGGTATCAGATAAAACTTAGTTTTTACCAGAGTAGCTGCAGCTTCAGTGCTTGTTCAAAATTTTATGTTGTCTCTTTAAAGTTGGGATTTCCCAAGACTATTCTACCTTTGGTTTGTTCTCAGTTAACCTTCATAATTTCGTGACTTCACCACTCATACATACACTTGCCTTGTCTGACACATCAGTATCTTCATTGGAAGCCACATGAGGATTCTTTGATATCTTGAGAGCTAGATCCATTTGGATGCCTTACGAGCAACTAAAATCAATATGCAAAGACTTGCAATTTCCATTCCAGCTTGGACATACCTTAGAAGTTACTACTTTATTGTAACAGGTCAAGTGCTGAATGAATGAAAGAAATCACCAAACAAATAAAAGTTGAACAAATGAAAATTTTCATCAACACATTTTGGATCAACTAAAATAAAGAAGTCAGAGGGCAAAGCAAGTTAGGTTTTCTATACAGAAACAGAAGAAATAGAATCAACAGAATAAATATACATTAAAAGGAGATTATTGGATTGGCTTACAAAATATAGACTGGGTAGTCCAACCATGGCTGTCTTCATACTGGGGAGGCTGAGAATCTGAGAGCTGCCCAGTCCATGAGGCTAGCTGTCTCAGCAGTCCCAGCCTGGTACTGAAGGCCTGAGGCATTTCTAGAGAGCATCTGCGTTCTGGTATCAGTGAAGGAGTGTATTAACAGCAGCAGCAGCTAGACAGGCAGAGCACAGAGGATTTTCAGAGTAGGGAAACTATCCTGTGTACTGCAATGGGAGATTCAGATTGTCATGCACTTATAAAAAAAAAACTATAAAATGTGTAACACCAAGAGTGGAGCCTAACAATGCCCTCATTCTAGAGGTAATCAGCCAGTCAAGAGCCAGGTTCAATCCCAGTATCAGCATGATTAAGAAGTGCATAGAAGTTCTGATAGACAAGCAGTACACTGAGCAGTCGAGCATCTGTAGATGATGTGATTACCTCATGTGACACCCTCTCCTGGTGCTGTGTTAGATTATTGGCATCACCATTTGATGTGCTCCTGTGGGAAAAGCAGGCCTGTGCCTCCTACTTTGGTTATTTGGCAGTTCCTGTTTTTTCTGCTGTTTACATTGTCACCAGTGCTGCATCATAAGCATCAAAGAGAGTGAATGCCTAGAGCTATTTCAAGCTCATGTCATTATGACATTTCTTAAAACATTATTTAAAAACTAGTAAAGTAATGCTGAATTGTGGCATTTGGTTGGGTACCATGTTTTCTCCCCTTCATGTTTACAGCTGACATGTTTTTGTTTTTGTTTTTGAATGTAACTTAAAGGACATAAAATAAAAACTTAAATATCGTAAAAAAAAAAAGAGTGGAGCCTAATGTAAACTCTGTGTGTGTGTGTGTGGGGGGGGTAATAATGATACATCTCCTATATAGGAAACCAGTATTTTATACTCAAATTTTCTGTGCACCTAAAATGTCAACAAAGTTTACTTGAGGTAGGGGGTATGAGTGGGGAGCCAAAGAGGAGTTGGAAGATAGATATAATCTTAATAGTTTTATTCATGTATGAAATAACCAAAGAATTTTAAAATCGTTAAAGATGGTCATGGTGGCTCACACCTATAATCCCAGCACTTGAGATAGGAGTATTATGAGTTTCAGGTCAGCCTGGGCTACAGGGTGAGATCCTGTCTTAACAAACTGAAATAAAATAATTAAAAATATAAAATTAAGTTTTAATAACTGAAGTTGCATGTCACAGATGCTACAACTGATCCACTCTGCAAATTAGTATATGCTTCATTCCTTACTCCCTCTTCTTTTGGTCAACTTTCTCAGCTGTCTAGAAATAGTTTTCCAGTCAGGAGGTGGTGGCGCACACCTTTAATCCCAGCACTTGGAAGGCAGAGGCAGGAGGATCTCTGTGAGTTCGAGACCAGCCTGGTCTACAAGAGTTAGTTCCAAGACAGCCTCCAAAGCCACAGAGAAACCCTGTCTCAAAAACAAACAAACAAACAAAAAAACAGCTAACCAAACAAACAAAAAACACAAAAAAGAAAGAAAAAAATAGTTTTCTGATACATTATCAATCCAGACTTGCATTGTTAGTTGATATGATGAGGTTTGTAAATTCATTTCATGGCAGTCATTTTGCCTTCTACAAGAATCAGGCTTTCTTGCTCTTTTGGTTGGATGTTCATTTGTAAATCATCCAATGTAATACTTGCTGTGGAGCAGCCTTTATGGCTGAGAAGCATGTTATCTGGTAATCTACTGCATTATCTGTCTAGACAATAAGACAAAGTAGGACCTTTAAAAGTATTTCAAAGCTATATCCCTAGATTTTAAAAAGCAGCCAATAAAACCTATAATCTATTTAGACCTTTCCTAGAGAATCAAGTATCTTTTTTTTTTCTTTTTCTTTTTAAAATCTGGGTAGTCATCTTTTAACTGTACCAGAGTCTGAAGAATTAGTCCCATGTCTGGTCAGTGTCAAGGTTATGGTCTCATGAACATCCTAAGTAAAGGACAACAGGGTCCATTAGCAAATAAGGGTATTATTTCAGATGAAGGGGATAAAATAGCCAAGATGATTAAGATGCAAGACAAGAGAAGGATGCAGAGAATATGATCCTCAGTGGGGTCTTGTTCCAACAATCTTAGATGGGAAGAACCTTTTTCTTATAGTGATCAGTTATTCTCATTGGACAGCTTCCTATTTATATTATCTGGAGTTCTCAACATGCCTTATAAAACCCTTCATATCCTGGCAATATTCCTGAGGTCAACTCCTAAGCTTCTATTCCTTTTTTTACTCTCTCTGGCCACATTGGCCTTCTATTATGTAAACAAGTTCAACTTGTTCTTGGCTGAGAGTCATTTTTATTTATTGTTCCCTTTATATAAAATTATCTCTCCTTCCCTTCCCCCCAATCCCCTTTGTCTTTTCTCCCACTTTTGCTCTTTTATTTTTAGAGACATGAACTCATTCTTTAGACTAAGATGTCCTTAAACTCATGGCAATTTTCCTGCTTTTGCCTTCTTGGTGGGATTATAAACTTGAGCCAAACTCAAGCCAAAGCTCATCTCCTTAGGAAAGCTTCTGATTAAAGTCCTATTTCTCTGTTTGCCTTTTTAAAAATAGTGTATATTTGTTGGATAAAGTAATGGGTTTCACTTATTCCCCCCACAGACATACTTAGATCATATTCCCTGGTGACTCCTCCATCCTTTTTGCATTTGTTTTGTAAGTAATGGCCATTTGTCTGGGAGAAGATGGAACCTCACTGTACATTTTGATTTGTACTTTGATGGTGGTTAAGGATGTTAACACATTTATTGGCAATTTGTACTTCTTTTGATAACGGTGTTAAATTCATTTGTCTATTTGATTGTATGATTTATTAATAGTGTTTAATTTTGAATTCCTTATGCAGTCTAGATATTAATTCCACATTTGATGTATAGTTGACAAGGATTCCCCCTTTCTCCTAGCAATTTCTTTATTCTATTATCAATGTATGCGCTATGCAGATTTTTCACTTGATGCAATCCCATTGTCAATCTTGCTACTTTTTCCTTGGGCTACTGAAGTACTTTTCAGAAAGTTCTTGAGTATAGTTACATGTATTAGTTATTTGTTTTATTGTTGTGATAAAACAGCTAACAAAAGCAACTTAAGGGAGGAAGGGTTTATTAGGGCTTACAGTTCAAGGATACAGCTTATCATTGCAGGAATGTAATGGCAAAGGAACTTGAGGCTGCAGGTCACATTGTATCCACAGTTAAGGAGAGTGAGGAATGCTGCTGCCCAGCCCCCCAGTTCTCTTTTTTATTCAGGGAGAACCCCAGACCATGGAACAAGGCTCACATTTAGGGTAGTCTTCCCCCACTTCAATTAACCTGTCCTAGAAAATCCTCACAGACATGCCCAGAGAATTGTTTTTGTGGTTGTGGTAGTTTGAATGTAATCAGCCCCCATAGGGAGTGACACTATTAGAAGGAGTGGCTTTGTTGAAGTGGATATGGCCTACTTGGAGGAAGTGTGTCATCATGGGGTGGGCTTTGAGGTTTCTTATGACTGGTGTCTTGGTCAACTTACTTTGCCTTCTGATCAAGATATAGTCAGCACCATGTTCCCCATGATGATGATAATGGACTATAACTGAAACTATAAGCTGCCACCTCAATTAAATGTTCTTTATAAGAGTTGCCATGGTCATGGTGTCTCTTCACAGCAATAGGAATCTTACCTGAGACAGTGGTGATTCTAAATCCCATCAAGTAAGTTGCCAATCAAGATTAAGTATCACAGCTGGGAAAAAACCTAACTAAGGAAGACCTCTACAAAAAAAACCTCAACAACAATGAAAAACAAAATTGAAGACACTGGAATATAGAAAAATCTATATGAAATGGCAGAATTAATACTGTCAAAATAGCCACATCATTGAAAGTGCTCTACTGATTCAATGAAATCTCCATGAAAATCCAATGGTATTATTCATAGGACTTGAAAAAGGAAAAATCCCAGCAGGGTGTTGTGGTGATATACTATTTATGATTTAGTAAAGCTTGTCTGAGGGTACACAAAACAAAACTAGCTACAAGCCACAGACCCAGGCAGTAGTAATACACACCTTTAATCCCAGCAGCTATACTAGTAAGCCATACAGCCAGGCAGTGGTGGCACACACCTTTAATCCCAGTACTCCGGAGCTACATGAAATTGATCCAGCCCTAAAGAGAAACAGCTCACACAAAGGTTATCTCAGCATTTGGGATCACACCTTTTTATCCCAGTATTTGATAGCTATAAAAGGAAGAAGCAAAGTCAGTCTTAAAGATTCATTCTCCAGCCACACTGAGGAGAGGCCAGCCCTTTCAGCCTAAGGGAGAAGTGAGAGCTAGTGGCCGGCTGCTTTGCTTTTCTGATCTTCAGCTTGAAGCTTGGACCCCAATATCTGTGTCTGGGTTTTTATTATTCATGTTACAGAGTATGGTGGCATACTCCTTTAATCCCAGCACCCAGGAGGCAGAGGCACAAAGATCTCTGTGAGTTCAAGGCCAGCCTGGCCTACAAAAACAAGTTTCAAGACAGCCAGTGCTGTTACACAGAGAAATTCTGTTTCAAAAAACAAAAGACAAGAAAAAAAAATTCTAAATTTCATATAAAGTGCAGAAAGAGCAATTATGACACCTGATCCTTATTTATATTATAGAGCCACATTATAAGATTTACTTTAGATAACAGTTTGAGAGATTTCAGTATTTCTTTTTAAAATCTTTTTGTTGAAAATAGATTTTTCTCAGCTGGGCGTTGGTGGCGCACGCCTTTAATCCCGGCAGGAGGATCTCTGTGAGTTCGAGGCCAGCCTGGTCTACAGAGAGAGTTCCAGGACAGCCTCCAAAACAATACAGAGAGACCTTGTCTTGAAAAACCAAAAAAAAAAAAAAAAAAAAAAAAAAAGAAAGAAAGAAAATAGATTTTTCTCTTAAATGAGTCACTCTTTAACGAAACAAATAGATTTTTCTAAGTGTTCCAAATCAATTAGCTCTCCTAGGCAGCACTTCTCCAAAGACTAACTTGTGAACACCAGGTATCTTCCATGCTGAAGTTTCTATTCAGCTGGGAATAGGAAAAGAAAGAATGTTGAACATATGTTAGAGGTTTTCAGGGCTCATTGCCCAAACCATCATCATTTTCCGTCCATGTTCTCTTGGACAGACATCAGGCATTTGGCCTCAACTAATCAGAAAGGTGGCCAGGAAACAGTCTAACTGTATGCTTAATGGAAGAAAGAAACCATTTGGTTATCAGATGTTTGCACTCCTTGAAGTCACGAAGCTGTTCCAGAATGAAGGAGGTAATGCATATTACATGCTTGGCACAGAAAAAGTAATCAACACTCAAATGTTAGTATGTCACAAGTATGTATGCTGAGAGCTTGAATTAGTCTCTCTCAATTGAAACAGAATACTTGCTTGAGTTCTCTGTTACAAAGAGAAGTGGGTTACATAAGGTGATCGTTTACTCATTTGGCTGCATTATTAAATAGAGAAGTAAGTTGCTAAAGATAAGAGAGAAATGAGTTGCTGGATGTTCCTATCAACTTAGTTAACACAATGTCAAAGGGGTTTAATTTAGAAAACAACAATACTATCTGAGGACATTGAGAACGCAGAAGGGGTAGGCGCTCTTTGGACCTCAAGACAGGCTAAAATGAAGTAATAACTATAGAAATTCTGTTCTTTTCCATGTTCTTTTCATTTTTTTTTTGAGACAGGGTCTCACTATGTAGCTATCATTGGCCTCCAATTTTTTAATTCCCAAGTTCTGGAATTAAAGGTGTGTGCCACCATGCCAAGCTCACTTTCTTACTTTAAGTCCTAGGCTTATCAGGCTCTTAGGGTCAGGCATATATTTTAATTTCCACTTATTTTCTCCTCTCTTCATACTTCAAGGTTTTTAAAGGGTTAGGAACAGTCCAGGGCTGGTGGCATATGCCTGTAACCTCAGCACTCAGAAAGCTGAGGCTGCGGAACATGGATTTGCGGGCGGCCGGACTAAAATATAAATTCAAGACCATCTTGGGTTACAGAATAAGAGTCTATCTCAAAACAAATTAACAAACCACAAAGCCTACAAATATATCCCCTATTCCATCAAAGTCTAAGACCATACTTGTCTGTACATTATAACATCCAGCAAGACCTAGCACACTGTGTATAGACAATATCTATGTGTTGAATGAATTTAATCTATACTGTCAGTTATTTCAATTATTAGCTAAATGGGCTGAATACTGTAATAGAAAATTAGTTCTTAAATCTTGTTCCTGTCACTTAGAATCTGCGGGATTTAGGGAAGTTTATTTACTGGGATTGTTTGTATTCCTGTATTGGATAAGTAAAATACTTTTTGCAATTATTGTAAGGAAAATTATATGAAACAGTTTTGCTGTATTTGTAGTACATAGGAGGCCTTTAAAAAATTGTTGATCTTTCCTCCTGGACCCTAGGACTTTCTCCAACATATTTTTTTAGTTAAGTGAGCTTAGGAAGTAGCATATGCTATTCACATTGTTTCCTTCTGTTTGGAGACTGTTCATTTGTAAAGCAAACATGCCTCCAAGTTGGTGACTGAAATAGAGAATTGATCAGTTCACTTAGAACTGATGGGTTCCCTGTTAGAACAGAATACAACATCTAAATTAGTGCCTGACACACAGTAAATGTTCAGTACATACTTTTTGAAAGAGCAAATTAACAAAATACTGAGTAAGGATGATGCCACAGACAAATAATTATAGGATGGATATGATATATTTGTGAAAAAGTGGGTATCAAAGGAAAGATTTGCAGTGATGGTCTATTTAAATATGTTGTGTTTTCATTCATCTATCCAACCATCATTATGCTGTAAGTTTGATCACACCAGATGTTAACAGTGGCTTGAGGATTTGCATTTGTCACTTTTCTCATCACTATGATGAAACACCTGAACAAAGCAACTCAAGAAAGGACTGTTGTTCCTAGTCTCAGGGAACTTCTGCCTGCTGTAGGTGGTGGGAAAGTGTGTGGGGGT
Source organism: Mesocricetus auratus (assembly GCF_017639785.1). Classification (NCBI taxonomy): domain Eukaryota; kingdom Metazoa; phylum Chordata; class Mammalia; order Rodentia; family Cricetidae; genus Mesocricetus; species Mesocricetus auratus. The sequence continues at coordinate 108,138,203 of NW_024429182.1, read as the reverse complement.
AGCATTGTGGTCGTGGTAGCCTGTGGCAGAGCTCCTAACATGAATGATCAACCAGAGAGCAAATACAGGACCAGAAGTGGTAGGTCAGGCTGTACCATCAAAGGCCTGGCTTCTAGCGCCTATCTCTACCAAGGAGGCCCTACAACCCCCCAAAACAGTGCTATAAGCTGAGGACCAGGTGCTTATTTTTAAATTTTTATTATTTAAAAAATTATTTGTAGGCATCTGTGACCTCTCGGTGTGTAGATGCATGTGTCTACAGAGGTGAGAACAGGGCACTGGATCCCCTGGAACTGGAGTTTGAGATGGCTATGATTCAACCAACATGGCTGCTGGGAACTGAACTCTGTTTCTCTTCAAGAATAGAAAGTGGCCTTAACACTGAGTCCCTTCTCCAGACCCAGGGTCAGGTATTTAAATGAAACACATGATCCTGTAGGGGACAGTCCAGATTCAAACCATAAAGTCTCTCTCTTCCCATGTTAGTGCAGTGCAGTAATTAAGGAACCAAGTACAGAATACTACCAATAGCAAAAGGAGAGTCTTGCCCATTAGGCTGTAAAGCAAATTGTATTCCTAAGTATAGTAGGCAGCATACATGTAGGGGAATGGAAATAGATGAGGCTCAATAAGCAGTTAGGTCTGGGGTAGATCATAAAGAGTCTTGTTTCCATGGCTCAGAGACCTGATTCTTCTAGGATAGCGACAGTGGAATTTGTTTTACTTTTTATTGCTATAGCAGAATACTACAGACTGGGTAATTTTGTTTGTTTGTTTGCTGTGTTTTTTGAGATACAGTTTCTCTGTATAGCCCTGGCTATCCTGGAACTGGCTCTGTAGATGAGGCTGGTCCCAAACTCACAGAGATCTACCTGCCTCTGCCTTCCCTGTGCTGGGATTAAGGGCACTAGCAAGACTGGGTGATTTCCAATAAACATACATTGATTAGTTCTGGAAGCTGGGAGGTCCAAAATCAAGAGTTTGATTATTCTAGGGCACAAGGCAAAGAGAAAGTGGGAGAGAGGGAAGAACTAGAACTTCAAGCCTTTTATAACTAACATCAATCCATTTATGATTTAAATACCTCCCATTAGGCTACTCTTAACACTGTTGAGGATTGTCCCAACACATTTATTGGTGGTATGGGGGTAGGGGATGATTGGACACATTTTAGAGACACAATCTACATAGAATTTCTAGACAATTTTAGTGCAAAGACAAATAATTCCATTACACGTACAGAAACTGTCAACTGGAGGGTTAAACAATGATAGGGAAATTAGCTAAAAATTTACTAGACTAGTTTGAGAATAAAAGAGATTATAACAGATTAAAATTGCACTCACACATACATGTGCATCAGCATGTGAACATGCATACATACCATGTGCAAATGCAAAATTACAAAAAACCCCCAAACAAACAAACAAACAAAAAACCCCGGTCATTTCACTGCCTGATAAACACGGGACACCAAACTACAGATGGACTGCAGATGCAACAAAGGGAGTTTTACAGTTTTGTGAAATTTCAAGCTGGTTTGCTGAGAATGAAACCTGCAGGCTTAAGAACTGTGAGTTCTTGGCAAAAACATTAGTTTTTCAGAACTCAGAATTTCAACCAGCCATAATGATGGTGTGTGTGTGTGTGTGTGTGTGTGTGTGTGTGTGTGTAATAGGGAATGGAAAGAGACCACGGAATTCCTGATACCACACTACCACACATACAATTTCAAACATCTATTAGATTTTCATCTTTTGAGAGTCAACAGATTTAAGCACAGTATTCTAGATTTGGTTGGCAGATGGTGTACACAGATTTTGAGTACGCTAGCATTTCATTTGAAACTAGCTAACTTAATATTGACAGAGAATTAAAAAAATTTTTATCCCTAACCCTGAGTTAAATGTAGAGCATTAATAACATTTTAAAAAGGCTTTGTTAATAGATCGTCTGGATTTCATAGATCGGAGTCCCAGGATGTAATACTGTTCTAAAATGCCTATCGGGCAGTGTCAATATCTTTCCATGGAAATCTGGCTCACACAAGAGGAGAAAAGAGGCCAAAGGGAAGAAAGACTAAACCAGGGGAGATCGCAGGTACTGATGTCTGACTCTCTGAATGGGACTTCTCCATTTCCCGACCAGTCTCACTTCCTTCTATGGTGTGGACCTTTAATCTCCCTAGTTGTCAGCCTTGTAGGGTCAAGTTAATCACTGTTGACATCATCCTACTACTTCCCTTTTCAAATTCCACAGAAGCTATGTGTTTCCTGTCGTATTTGACACGGTAGAAAATGAATACCGGGCTGCTTTATAGCTAAACTTAGAATGGCAGTAACGTGGCGAGTTTTAGTAGACGAGATAAACAAAACTAGGTGACATTTCCGACACTCTCAAGGAAAACGAGGGGGTGCAAAAAGGCCTTTCTGACTTTAGAAGCAAAAAAACAAAACGATGTGTGTGTGTGTGTGTGTGTGTGTGTGTGTGATAGTTCCGCGGTCAAGAGGCCTACTCAGAAAAGAGACTGGCTGGAACCTTCTCCTTTAAGGCAGCAGGAAGGCCACCGGGTCGTCGCCAGACTGAGCGAGGAGAAGCCCCGGAGCCCAGACACCTCCATCTCGTGGGGGAGAAGCTGCGCACGGGCAGCTGCCTCACCTCTTTGTCAAGCCGACGGCCTCAGCCTCAGCCACTAGGAAGTGTCCTCGCCTCGGCGAGAGAGAGGGGCGCAGCGGGCCGCCCCTCCCCCCGCCCCTATGACACGCGGGCCCTGCCTCGGGCGACCTGTTGGCAGGGCGCACCACGTGACGCGGCGGGCCGCGCTGTCCCCCGCGGGCGGGCCTCCTGTTGCGCCCGCCGGGCGGGTTCCACCACGTAGCGCGCGGGCGCCGCCCCGCTCTTCCCTCGCCGGAGCGAGGGAGGGGGGCGCGCCGGAGAGGAAAGGGAAGGGAAGAGGGGCGGGAGGAAGGGAGCAGGGGGCGGAACCCGAGTCACGTGACGCAGGGGCAGCCCGGAAAGCTCCGAGGAGGAGCCTGGCGCCGCCATTTTCCTGCAGCTGCCTGTCCCTCTTGCCCGACCCGGCTCCAGCTGACCAGGGAAGGGGTGGGCTGAGGCTGAGGCGCGGGGCCCGGGAGCGCCCTGACTTGGTGTGGGAGCCCGCGGGGGGCACACGAGCCGGGGCTCTCCGGGCGGGTGGCGGCGCGCGGCCCTGAGCCCCGCCCCAGGCCGGCAGGCGGGCCCGGAGCCGGTGGGGGTAGGGGGTGCGGTGGGGGTGGGGACCCTCGGGTGCTTGGGGCTCCCAGGCCCCGCCGGCTGCCGAGCGGAAGGGGTGGCGGACGAGCCGCAGAGATGTCTGGCCAGAGCCTGACGGACCGAATCACCGCGGCCCAGCACAGTGTCACTGGCTCCGCGGTATCCAAGACAGTATGCAAGGCCACGACCCACGAGATCATGGGCCCCAAGAAAAAGCACCTGGACTGTGAGTGAAGCCCCCCCCGCACCCCCTCCTGCCCCCTCTCCATCCTTTTCCTCTCCCTCTCGAGCCGCCGTTTACCTCGCTGCGTCTGATCTGCACCGTGGCTCCTGTTCCTCGTCGAGCTGGGTTCTTTTTTTTTCTGCTTCCATCACACCTGCCTTTAACGGCCTCAGCTCTCTTCTCAAAAGAGAAAGCAATGTGACAAGCCATCCCCCCGCCTCCCCCGAGATCCCCGGAGACCCTCCCTCCCGGCTCCAGGCATCACCGTGCCCCATAGCGCTCCACCAACTTGCCTCCCACCCAGTCCCTCGCCCGAACTGCTTTCCCAGCTTCTGCAGCCTTTGCCCTTCCCATACCTCCCATACCTCCTCTCCGCCCTCGGCTCAGTGTCTCACCGCTAGCTCCGGGACTCACCGCCCCATTGTTTCCCCCCGTTAGCGTTTTTTTCGGGGTTCCGTGCTAAATTGGCTTGGTGGGCCCAGATTCCTGTCAAACTTCGCATCCCTTGAAGTGGTTCCCACATCTTCGATTTTCCTCCCATCCCTTTTGGGTTTCCTTTCCTACTTTTCTATCTACCTTTTGAGTTATCTTTGCCTCTGTAGCTTCCATTAAGTTCCTTTGACTTTTTGTCACCCCCTTCCTTCAGTATTATACCAGGTACTCGGCTTTTATTCCATTTACATTTGTGGGGAGTCGAAACAAAGGGATTCGGTGTGGTGTGGGAAAAGCTTTGTGGGAAGTTACTATTTTTATTTACCATCAGTATACTGTCTTGAGTTTTAAAGTTGGGTGAGTTGTACACGTCCCATCTTTCCCTTTTTTAATTCATATGGGGGTATGGAAAAGGGCTTTACTGGTTTTGGTATCGGTTCCTGAACTGTTAACATTGGCGGTTTGAATTTGGAAGCTTGAGTGTTAAGTGTTGGGATTCGAAATAGATTAATAAATTTAGGTACAAATAATCAGATTCGGAAACGTTTTGATTTATGTTGGTTGTATTTTGGATAACTGCTTGCTTAAGCCGCATAGTATTACTCCAGCACTAACTTAGGGACAGTTAATAGAGCAAACTCCTCCCAATTGTTTTCTAACCCGGGAGCCACCTGTAAAACCACCTCCTTTTTCTTGTTGCTCCTTTGCCTCCGGGTACAAAGCTCAGTGGATTGCTCTATCCTCGAGTAAGTAGAATGTTTCTGGGGGAAAAATAGAGATATAGTCAATGATAGTAAATTCTCTTTTTAAATGACTCCCGGACACATTAGCTAAACCGACTTTCATCATACTTGAAAGTTGCTTTGCCCTGTGAAGCAAGAGTGAGCTTGTCCTGAAAGGGAATTCACTGTAAGGAATCTTGTTTCTCATTTGGACTTTGACTGTGAGGTTTGCACTTAAAAAAACAAAACAAAACACAGAGTGTGAATTCTTCTAAGATACATTGCCCACGAAGTGCTGTTAGGACAAGTTATTGCCACAGACAAACCCATTATTCATTGTGATTTGTTCCCTAGCTGTGGAAATGTTTTATAAAACTCTTCTTCTTGGTTGGCTGTTGTACAGGCTGCTGGTTAACTCTCTTTCCCTGTTTAGAGAGTGGATTTAAATGGTGACACTTGTATAAACATTCTTTAGGATAGTGTGAATAGATCGTAAATGTGTTTTGAAAGTATATAATAAATGGAGTAGACGTTTCTGTTTTCATCCTTTGGAAAGACTACCCACAGAATCATTTCTTCCTTCTCCTTCCAGTTCCAAGATTGCTGTGTAGCCCAAGCTGGCCTTGAACTTGAGAACATCCTTCTGCCTCAGCTCTCCTGGCCTATGCTACAAAGCAGGGTTCTGTGATACAAAATGCTACTGTTTGTTTCAATACTGTGTAGTGGTTTTTCATTCGTTTTTGTTTCTTAGTGTAGAGGGCCAGAAGATACTTGGGGTATGTGAAGTGTTGTTTTTTTTTAAACTCAAAATGATAAATTAGAAAAACAGACAGCATTGAAACATTATTTATAAAGGATGCATCTTTGGCTGCAGCAATAATTCTAAAGTGTTGCTAGAATGGCTAGAAGACAGGTTTTTTGAGGCTAGAAGCAAAGGTTGTGGTTTTATTAACTTAGTGAGTGACCTTTTGTAATAGTCACTACTATAGATTGGAACTAGTTGGTCTTTAAGGATAACCTTACATCTGTATTTTTTCTCTACTACAATATCTTTAGAGCTTGAATATACTTGCCTATGTTGTAATACTATTATATTAATAATAAGGTGCCTCTGTGCCTTTTATTGTGAAGCCGTTTCTCACTAATATTTTAGTAAAATCTCACTAATGCTTGGTTTACAACTCTCTCCTCCCACTTCAACCTGCTTTGAAAAGTTGTTCACAGACAACAGTCAATGCTATGAACTTCAGGCTATATAAAAATATAATAAAAGAAATGCATCATTTCAAGTAACTTTTGCCCCTTTAAAAACTTTTCTTAATTTTGAAAGCTTAGTTCTCTTAAACTTTTTAATGTCCTGAGCTCTGCTTCTTTGAACGGAGTGGAAACAATTTCATTTATAAAATGGTAGCATTTAACAAAAATATGCCCAGTAATTTGCTCTCCCTGTAAATCGTTTACCAGGTGGAGGTGGCTTTTGTGTGCTTCCTTGGCAGTATCTTTCCATATTAGGAATTGATTTTTGTCCATAAATTATGAGTCAATTCATATTACGTTGTATGTTCATTGAAGGTTTTTTTTTTGCTTATAGTTACTAGTGTATAAAAGTGTTTACTAGTGTGAAGAGTCTTTGGACTTGACAAATAAATATGATTTCCGTTTAATTTCAGGCTTCTAATAGCCATTTGTAATCAAGATAGAAGAGCACAACCCTTAAATTTTCAGACACTGCTATCTCCCCATCCAATCTACAACTGTTCAAGTCCTTTGTATGAAGTGCATTGTTTGTATGCAACCTATACTTCCTCCTCTACCTCTTAAATCTTCACATTACTTAAACCTGCTGTGCCGTAAATGCTATGTAAACAGTTGTAGTGTATTGTTCAGAGAATAATGACCAAAAAAAAAAAAGTGGAACCTGTGTAAATAGAAGGCCAACCTTTTTGGTTTTTCAAGACAAGGTTTCTCTGTGTATCCCTGGCTGTCCAGGAACTTGCTCTGTAGACCAGGTTGGCATGGAACTCACAGAAATCCTCCTGCCTCTGCCTCCCAAGCACTTGGTGGGACTAAAGGTATGCGTCACCACTGCCTGGCAAAAGAGAAACTCTTAAGAGAGCTGACATCCATCCATTTTAGCTTTTGTATTTGCAATTACCAAATGAATTCTCAAACATTTTAAAAAAGTGGTTGTATAGGTTTTTTATATCTCTTGTATGTAGGTAATTTTAAAGCGTCTGTTAGTTTAGAGGTGAAAGTGAGATATGGAAAAACACTTCATAGTGAGTTGGCTGATTTCTTATGCATGTTTAGATTGGCCTGGAAATCTATGTAGTCTGGGTTGGCCTTGAACTCAGAATCTGCCTCTGCTTCCTGAGAGATGACCTCCATGATTGCTTGCAAAGCATTTGCATGAAATACATTGATATTTTAAAATGCTCTATTTAAAATTTTTAGTTATTAATAAAATTCTAGTTGTCAGAATTGAATTAATATCCAATAACAGGGATTGAATCTAGGGCCTTACACATACCAGGCAAGTGCTCTACCACTGAGCTATGTGCATAGCCCCTTTCTTATTTTGTCCTTGAGGCAAGGTGGCCTTGGGATTTCTTTATAGCCCCGGCTGACCCTGAACTTGTGAACCTCCTGCTTCAGCTTTCTGTGTATCATGATTATGGGCCTGTGCCACTAGACCCCAGAGTTTTGCTTTTGTTTAAATAAAAGTGTCTACTTTGACTTTGACCATTATTTAGAATATTAAAATGAAAGTTTACCACAATTCATAGAAAGTTACATCTTTATTTTCAAAGTGTTTAATGTTACTGCTTTTTTAAAAATCAGATTGGTAAGAAATAGTATAAAGGTTCCTTGGGAAGAGGTTGGAGTCCTACCTAGAAGAGGTGGCCCTAGACTTTGAAAGTAAAGGTTTAGTATTTGCTCTTCCTGTTCTTTTGGTAGCTTAAGTGGCATTTCCGTTACTTTGTGTTCTGTCTCATTGTGTTCCTAGTTGAAGTGTTTGATGTGTTTTTCTAGAGAATTGGAACTTTGAATATGACCTTTTAGAAGTTCCTATGTTCATTGTGTACATTGTTTTTTTCATGAAGAATTGTTCTATTGATTTTGACTAATGAATTCATTTAAAAAGTTACATTGATAAACCTAAACTTTAGCATTAAAAATTACATTTAGAGTTCTGATTTTTCTGGATTTTGTCATAATGCTGAGGATTTTTCATATATTTGTAGGTAGCTGGTATATAGCTTTTGGGCTTATGCCTAATTTTATTTATTGCTATTATTTTTTAAAATAGGATTCCATGTAGACCAGACTAGCCTCATTATGTAGCTGGTGATAACCTTAAACTCCTGGTCCTCTTGCCTCTACTTCCCAAGTGCTAGGACTATAGGCATGTGACACCATTGATTATAGTTTTTGATGAATATTCTTTTGGGTTTATTGTATGCGGGACACCTTACATTTATTAGCTGGTTCTTTTAAAAACTTCACGTGAGAGGCTTTGTTTCTCTACAAGGTCACATTCAGGAAGAAGTGGACTGGGCCTTGAACTCAAGTCTAGCATTGGAATGTTCTAAGGTTCCAGCAAGATAAGTATTTCTTAGAGCACTATTCAGTTCATAGAAAGGGTCAGAGATTTCCCATATAGTTGTATTCCCACATGTCTATATAGTCAAAAATGTTGACTACACATGGTACATTTGTATAATTGATAAGCCTATTTTATATTTTAATACATCATCACCACCAAGCAGTTCACATTAGGGTTCATGCTTACTTTTGAAATTCTATAGATTTGGACAAATGTATGCATATATCGACTGTTACGTTGTTATGTAGGGTTAATTTGACTGTCCTGAAATACTTTGTGGTTTCTTAAAGCTGTTGAAGCCTCTGATCTTTCACTGCCTCCTTAGCTTTACTTGGTACAGAAAGCTGTGTGATTGGAATCTTGCATGCAATAGATATTCACTTTGGGCTTTCATCTAGTGATACACACTTCAGATGATCCTGTCTTTCCTTGACTGAACACAGCTCATTTCCCTTAAACATTGGATAAGATTGTGTTGTATGTGCAATGAATTATTTGTCCATTCCACTGAAGGACATCTCGATCCTGCCCAAGTTTTGCCAGTTACGTCTTAACCTCTTATCAGCATTTCTCTGTGTATGTGTTAACAGTATGTTTTGTTTTGTGAGAAGCTGTTAAACCATTTTTCACTAAGTCATCTCCTCACTTTTTATTCCTATAAGTAATTCACATCTTTTCATGCATTATGATTAGATGTTTTCACTTCAGTCTGGGTTTGACCACTCTTTGTAAGTAGGTAGTAGGGTTCATACTTTTCATCTATCATGCCCCTACATGGTAGTTCTTCATATACTTGGTTAGTATTGGTAGGTCTTTGGTGAGGTTTCTTCTGTTAGTTTTTGATTCTTCCTAAAAGTCACATTCTTTGTTTTCTTACTGAATTTTAAGAGGGAGATTTTGTCTTTTTGTGTATTTTGGATAACTGACTTGTCTCACATCTTTTGCAAATACTCAGTGGCTAGTCTTTTTTTTTTTTTTTTCATTTTTCTTGACTGTCTTTCAGAAAGTAGAAAATTTTAGTATCAGGATAGTATAGATCAGTGAGTTGTTCTCAACCCCTGGGATCTAGTAACTCTTTGACAGGGGTCACATATTAGATATCCTGCAAAATTATAGTTATGAAATAGCATCAAAATAATCTTATGGTTGGGGGTCACTATAAGAGGAACTGTACTAAAGGGTTTCAGCATTAGAAAGGCTGAGAACCATTGGTCCAAACATCACCTCCTCTTAGATTATGCCTTTAGTGTTGTATCTAAAAAGTAATCACCAAATCCAAGTCATTTGGTTAATTCCCATATTGTCTTCCAGAAATGTTGTTTTGTAATTTTCATTTGGTTCTGTAATCGTTTTGAGCCACTTTTGTGAAAGGTGTAATAAGGTCCATGTCATCATATTTTCTTTTACGTGGATATGTTGTTCATTTGTATCATACCACAGACCTAGTCTTTTGCTCCTTTGTTGGCCGTGGTTCGTCATGTTTGAACCAAGGATTCCTGGGAGTCTCTACAACTTTTGGCAAGTTTTTGAGGTCAAAACTTAGTATTCATATCCTAAGTTGCAACTGTCCTCTATTCTTGTACAGTAGAATTTTCCAGAGGCTTTGTGCTGTGTGATTATTGCAAATGAATGTATTGGCAAACAATAAGAACTTAACTCTATTGTCAAATCATATAGTAAAGACTTAGAAAAGTGTTCTAATGCTACTCTTCTAAATTTATTTATAGAAACAAACTTGTTTTGCATGTCAATCCCAGTTCCCTTTCCCTTCCCTCCCCCTCCCCACCATCCCGACTTCTTTCTGCTCCCCAGGGAGGATGAGGCCTTCCATGGGGGATCTTCAAGGTTTTTCATATCATTTGGAGCAGGGCCTAGGCCCTCTCCTGTGTGTCTAGGCCGAGAGAGCATCCCTCTATGTGGAGTGGGCTCCCAAAGTCCATTCGTATACTAGGGATAAATACTGATCCACTACCAGAGGCCCCATAGATTGTCCAGGCCTCCTTACTGACACCCATGTTCAGGGGGGTTAAGAACAGTCCTATGCTGATTTCCCAGCTATCAGTCTGGGTTCCATGAGCTCCCCCTTGTTCAGGTCAGTGCTTTCTGTGGGGTTTTCTAGCCTGATCTTGACCCCTTTGCTCATCACTCCCCCTTCTCTGTACTCTTCTAAATTTTAAATATACTTTTCATAAAATCTGATAATACAGTGAATGGTTTTATTGTTTCTAAATGAATAAATTTAAAACTTCTGAGTCTTAATTTATGAGAGTAAATATTGATAGAGCAAACTCACAAAAAGGTTCTTTAGGATCCTCAGTTTTCCTGCATATGAACCTACCAAGACTAAAATATATACTTCAGGGAAGGATATTAGGGGGGAGTAAGGGTACCTCAGGAAGAACTTGATGTACAAAATATTAAAAAAGAACATTTCTTAATTTTAGTTAATGTGTATCTGGGTCTGAACACAAGTGCAGTACTCACAAAGGCTAGAGGCTAGAGGCCTTGGATCCCCTTGAAGCTGAAGTTACAGGCAGTTGTGAGCTGTCTGAAATGGGAGCTGAGAACTAAACTCAGGTCCTCTGAAAGAGCAGTAAGCACTTTTAATATTTCAACACGTGCGCGGCGCGCACGCACACACACACACACACACACACACACACACTTGTGTAGTCTAAGCTGAGAGTGTCGTGTAAATGGGTCACCAAGTAAGCACTCTTAACTACTGAGCCATCTCCCCAGTACATGTAATTTTCTTAAACTGTAGTGAGAGCAGACATACTTGGGGTTTATTGTAGTTTTTGTTTCCCTGGCCGTCTTGTATTTCTCCACAGTGTGCTCAGCATCCCTCTGGTGTTCAGTAAGTAGTGAATGGGCATGTATCTGTCTTTATAGCTCATACTAAGCCATGAAAAGTTTGTGGAAACAGTAGAGACTTGTTTCAGTAGTCTAAGGATGTTTTTCTTTTGACAGATTACTTGTATCTGGTGGTGACATAGCTAAGTCATTGTAACGGACTGCTGTGGGTTTCTTAGGCCTCAGAAATTCTTAAGAGGCTTGGTTTAGTTTAGTTGTTGGTTGGTTGATGAGGGAGAAACAGTGTAATGAGCAACACTTTTGGTATGGCTGTTCAATTGGAAGAAGGTATTAAAATGTACATCTTGAAGACTGTTCTTGAAAGTAGAAGAACAATTTTAAGTATGAAATAGGGATGTAAAACTAGATCTGAAATGATTGGGTCCCTTATGTGCACTACTCCAAGGACATGCTGATCACATTGGCCTCTAAGGGAGCGACTATGTTGAAGGGTCTTTTTGTTTTTGTATAAAACAAAGGAGAAATACACTCACCAGATAGAAATGAAGTAATTGTTGTGGAAGGAATCTGAACAACATCTGAGGTAAGGATTAGGAGTGCTAGTGATAGTAGTAATAATAGTAAATCTGGAACCTTCATTTTATGCCAGGGATTGATGGAGATTGTTGAAATTTTCTCTGAAACCTGGAAATTCTATTCTTGGAAATGTGCTAGAATGTGTAGTAGCAACTTATTACTTGAAAAGAGTCCTAGGGGCCAAATATACCTCAAGGGTAGTTCTTTCAAGTAGAGGGTGAAGAAGGTACACATGTTACTAGCTACTTTCCTCACTACAGATTGTAGGTTTGCTCTGCAGGATATGGTCAATTGCTGTATTTTAATGTGTTTGTATTGGTGATGGGTCCTTATGTGACTATATTTTGAGAGAGAGAGAGGAGAGAGAACACAAGAGCTTGATGTTCATAGGATTAGCTGTCTTTGTGTGTTTAAGAAATTCTGTATTTTGAAACTTCTAATATGTAAAAATAATCTATGTAATTTGACTATACACCAACAAATCAATGGTAGGGGTATTTATATAGAGAGTATTGGTAGAATTTTAGTATGTTTACAGAAATTTCTTTTATTCATTGTATCAAGTAATTAAAAAAATAACTAGTCCTAAGGTAGCATGAAAATGGGATTGTGAGTCTTTATGCTTTTTGCTTTATTAATGTTTTTGTTGTTGTTTTTCAAGATAGGTTTACTCTGTGTTGCTCTGGCTGTTCTGGAACTCTATAGACGAGGCTGGCTTCAAACTCAAAGATATCTGCCTGCCTCTGCCTCTTGAGTGAGGCATTAAAATCATGTCACCACCACCTGGCAAGAGAGAATTTTATAATTGTTAAGTTGAGACACAATTCATATTGCCTGCAACTTACTGTTTCAAAGTGTTCAGTGTCATGTATTCATGACAGGTATGTGGCCATCACTATTATCTAGTTCTAGAACATTTTCCATCCCCTACAAAGAAATTCTGTGTCTGATAATACTCATTCCCATTCTCTTTACCCCTACCACAACCAGGAATCTATTGTATTTGTTCTGGGTTTTTCATGTTAGTAATATAGCATATAATTGCTTCAGGTATCTGTCAATTAGCATAATGTTTTTGAAGATTCATCCTTGCTGCTATAGTAATAGTATTTCTTTTTTTATAAAGGAGTAATTTTTACCTTGTGTAGACATAACTACATTTTCTTTAAGTTTGGATATTGTAGGGTTTTTAAAAATTTAATTTTCTGTGGCATATGCTTTTCCACTTAAAGAGTTTGTGTGTGTGTGTGTGTGTGTGTGTGTGTGTGTGTGTGTGTGTGAGTGTGTGATCACTGCATACCTACAGTGCTGCACATGTGGAGGTGAGAGGCTAACTTTCAGGAGTTCTTTGATTCTTTCTTCCTCTTTTGTTTCCTTTGCTCTGCTCTGAACCTGCAAGTGAGCTGGCCTGTGGGCTTCATGACAGTTCTCATCTCTGCCTCCCATCTTGTCATAGGAGTGCTGGGAAGACGGGCTCCAAAGATTGACCTTGGGTTCTCAAGTTTTTTTTTAAATGGATGTCATTATTTATTTTTTATTTATTTGCATTGGTGTTTTGCCTGCATTTATGTCTGTATGTCAGACCCACTGGAACTCGAGTTACAGAGTTGTGAGCTGCCATGTGGGTGTTGGGAATTGAATCCTGGTCTTCTTGAAGATCAGCCAGTGCTCTTAACCATTCAGCCATCTTTCCAGACCCTTGGGGGCAGGTTCACACAGATTTTTATGGCAAGCACTTTTGCCCACTAAGCCATCTCCCTCTGTCTTTCCACTTTCTTGATAGTGCCCTTTGATAGAAGTACTTAATATTGGTACTTTGGTTGTTAGTGCTATCATAATCTAAGACACCATTGGCTAATTCAAGTTTACACTTCTAGCAGTTTTATTTATAGTTTTAGCTCTTACACATAGGATTGATCACTTTTGAAATGATATTTTATATGGTTTAAAGAAGTGTCTTAATCTATTTTTTGCTACTTTAAAAGAACACTACATTTTGAATAATTTGTAAAGGAAATAAATCTCATGGTTCCCCAGCCTGGGAAGTTCAGTATCAGTGTGCCAGCCTCTGTCAGGGCCTTCTTGCTAGGTCTTGATGTGGTGGAGAACATCACATGGTAAAGAACACATGAGAGCTTTTGCTTTGATAACTAAGCCACTCTCACAGTAATGACATGAACCCACTCATGAAGGTTTAGATCCTCATGGCCTATTCATATCTTAAAGGCACACCTCGTAGTGCTGTGCATAGTGGCAGGCAAATTTCAACTTCAGTTTCTGAGGGAGAATGGAGACCAAAATAGGAGGCAGCGTTAAGATACTCTAAAGATAGTTGAAGGTTGTCTTGTTTGCTTTAGAAAACAGCTCTTTTGAGGTTATCATGAAGCCCAGTTCTATTACCTTCATGTAACATGGAAATAGAAAAATTTCATGATGCTAATCTGTATACAGTACTGGCCATAGTTTATTTATGAATGAATGGAATGGCTCAAACATTCCCTCCGTTGGATGGACCACTTGATCAGTATGTTTTTAGGTTTTGACTTATGTGTTGTTTTTTAATTGTGTGATGAGGTGAAACCGATAAACTTTTTTTTTGTTCACAAAGAAATGCCTTATACTTCTATAATGATACTTTTCATGTCTCAGGGTTTTTTTTTTTTGTAGCTCTTGTAATTATAATTGTTTATAGAAAGGATCCCATGTGTCTTCTTATGCCAAATGCAGCGTGGGACAATATGCAGTAAAAGACGCTGACTGGGTCAAGTAGGGGTGAGGTTTTTGTGGATTTCTATGAAGTAGTATTGAGCAGTTCTTTGGGATTTTATGGAAGAAAGAGAAAGATTGCTAGAAGACTAATAGTGTTTGCTATGTCAATGATTTGTTTAAACAGCTTTTCCAGAATTTTTATTCTGCTTTGAGAATGAAAGAATGATGTAAATTGGGAAGTAAATATTTGGGTTTAGTTCATGTAAAACTAGGCAGTCTGACACAAAAATATGTATTTCAGGATATATTTGATTTTAAGTATAGTTTTGTCAGTTAAAATCTTTCCTTCAGCTTTTCTGCTTTGTAGTTGTTAAAAGTGAATTCTAGACAATCCTTGGTTTTAAACTTTTGCTTATCTCCAATAGTTTGTATCTTTTGGTAGGATGTAAGACCTTATTTACTAAATACTTGTGTATTGTGATAGAGGAGACTGGTAAAAACACTTAAAATGTAAATAGAAACAGTAAAAACTGAAGGATATACCTTTAATACATTGCTATGCATAGTGATGATGGTAATGTCTTACTGCTTTGTCTCAGCTGTATCCTTTTCCTTCTGGTTGCCATGCTGTTTTAGAAGGCCTACTTTGATTCATGGGTTTGTCTTTTCACTAGACTTTTTCTTGAAGGGATGAATGACAAATAAGACTCTTATTTAGTGATATTTTAATGACATTCTTTAGAAAACTTGGAAGAAAAAAAGAGGGTTTTTTTTGTTGTTGTTTTGATTTTCGAGACAGGGTTTCTTTTTGTAGCCCTGGCCGTCCTGAAACTTGCTCTGTAGACCATGCTGGCCTCAAACTCCAGGTGTACCCTACCACTGACTGACTGACTTACTGTCTGTCTGTCTAATTTTTTGAGACAAAGTCTTACTGTATGCTAGGCTGACCTGGAACTCAGTCAGCAGTTTTTCTCACCTCCTGGGATTCCAGGTATGAACTACCATGCCTAGCTTTGGATAGATACAATGAATGGAGCGCTAAGGGGAAATGATCAAGGTTCAGAAAGTGTGTGAAGATGTATGTGACTTTGTCCTTATCCTAAAAGAACTGTGAGTACGGAACTACCAAGTAATTGAAATACATTGAGGTATGTGTGTAGTTTATGTGTGAAGTTTCAAAGTAAGAGGGAGGAATTAAGTTGAAAGGTTAGTGAAGCCTTCACAGAGAGGGGACCAGGTTTTAAAGGTTGTATAGTGATTTTGCAGGTATATAAAGAGCTTTTTTTTTTTTTTTTTTTTTTTTTTGGTTTTTCAAGGCAGGGTTTCTCCGAGGCTTTTGGAGGCTGTCCTGGAACTAGCTCTTGTAGACCAGGCTGGCCTCGAACTCACAGAGATCCGCCTGCCTCTGCCTTCCGAGTGCTGGGATTAAAGGCGTGCGCCACCAACGCCCGGCTATAAAGAGCTTTTTTAAATTAGCATGTGTAGTGACAGGGAGGTAATAAAGAACTTTATAGTGTGGAAAAAACTTAGATGGTGCGATGCAATGTGTTTGGAGAAGAGGCTAGATGAGGCTGGATAGGGAGCCCTTAAAGGCCTTGTTTTCAACCTCTACTCTACAGATCTTTGTTTTAGAGCCCCTCTCTCTTTGCTGTTATTAGATGCAGAACTGGGGACTGCTTTCTCCCTAACATGGTAGTTTGTAGAATGCAGGGGACAGGAAAGAAGGAACAGAGGACTGAAAGTGAATTTTAAATGTTGTTATGCATAACTTTGAGTTTTAATAAATGAAATCAACTATACTGTGATCTTAAGTTTTTTGTGTGCTTGTACAGAAAGCTAGCTTTTGAAGGGGTCTCTATTTATGAATGACATAAACTCATTAGATGATAGTGAATAATAAAGATTTTAGAGTGTTCTCCTTGACTTATTCAATTTAACTAGTTACATGTGTTGTCTCTAAATGATCAGTTATTCTTAGTGTTTTAAAAGCTGAATCTACCAAACGGGACTTATAGTATGGTGGGAATTAATAAACTCCTTAATAATTACATGCTAACTGTCTTTTGTTAATATATGCCCAGGTTGCTGTGTGGAGATTATTCAAATCTAAAAGTGAAATTGCTGACAGGGGTCCTTAATCTATTTGGAAAATGACTTATACACATAACTGTATTACCAGGAAGTGTAAAACAGATACCAATCTAATGACATTGAGAATAAGATGAGGGAGGTACTACCTCTCTGATAGTGGGGTCTTCTGGATTGAGTAGTGAAGAGCAATAGTAATTTCATGCAGAGGAAAAGGATGTGCAAACATGTTTAGGTCGGAAGGCTGCAGCAGTGTATGAACGTTAACAAGTGTTCTATTTGGAAGTGAGGTTTTTGGGGCTTACACGTCAAAAGTGTAGTTGGAGTAATTGACTTAAAGGGCAGATTGTAGGAGGAATTGAATTTTAACCACACACCTTTAGTCAGAGGTTATTACTCGGTAGCTTTGGTCAAATTGTACCATTGTTGGAACCATCATGTATTTACTTTTGCCAGCATGTAAATGGTAAAAGAAAGCTTTGTGTACTTTGAAGCTAAGTTTGATCTTCTATTTTGCTTCCTAGAAGCTTAAGTTACTAGATTGTGGCCTCAAGCCTTTTTTTTTTTTTTTTTAATTTAAGACAGTGCTGTGTAGCTTGTGTATTTGGCCTGCTAAGTTTTGTATTTAGACCAGGCTGGCATCAAACTCACTTCAGTCCTCCTGCCTCAGTCTCTTAAGTATTGGTGTTATAGGTGGCCCACTAAGCTAGGCTATTTTTTTTTTTTAAGATAGAGTTTCACTGTTTGCCTAAGCATGTCTCAAATTTGGGATTTCTCCTTCCTCAGCCTTCCAAGTAGTAGGGTAACAGATATCACTACTCTGGGCCAGACTTGAAATTTTTACTAGATCCAATAACTATATGTATTTAATATGATCTTATTGTATTGTTGTATTGTATACTATCATTTTCAGGTTTTTAATGTTACTTTATTATTAATACAGTGACAAGTACTGAGGGTTGGGGAATTTCTGTCTTTTAGGTGAATGGTGTCATTGAAGAACAACAGAAGGCTTAATATATACCTAACTTTGACCTAAATGTAAAGATTTCTCTCCTACCCTCCCTCCCTTCTCCTTCCCCTCCTCTCCCTCCATTTTGAGACCAGGTCTCAGTCTGAGTGCTGAATTTAAAGGCATGTACCACCATGTCTGGTAACGTAAACATTTCTGAAAAGTTTAAGGAAACTTCAGTATTATACAAATTGGATAAAGGTAGTTTAGTTGAGATACAGTGTACACGGAATGAGAGAACAGCTAAGATTTGGCATGGTTTTTCTGTTTTTAGCATTGACATCTATCAACATACTTATAAAAACCTATTAAAAATGTAGTTAGTAGATAGTCTTGTTCTAGCTTATAAAGGTGGTGCACACCTTTAATCCCAGCACCCAGGAGACAAAGACAGAGGCAGACAATTACTTAGAATTTGTGGTCAACTTGCTCTAGAGTTCCAGAACAGTGAGGGCTATATAGTGAGCCCTGTCTCAGTCTCTCCTTCTTTCAAAGAAAGACAGAAAGAAAGAAGAAAGAAAGGAAAAGAAAGAAAGACATTTTATCCATTTAACATATTTATCTTGCAGTGCTGGGAGTTGAAACCAGAGCCCCAATGCATACTAGGCAAGCATTCCTACTACTGTGATAAGTTCCTAGCCTTAACATTTTTCGTTTTGGTCAGAATACATTTAACTTTTAGATGGTAATAAAGAATCTAGACTGGAAATCTGGAGAAACCCCTTAACTCACAGAAAACTTAGACTGGGAAATAGGAGACTGGGAATAGGAGAAATATGATTTTTATAAATATGTAAGTTTCTATTCAAATAACAACTTCAAGAGGGAACTCACCCTGTGGAGTATAAGGTACTCACCTTCTCATTGTCTGACCTTAGGAAAATCCATTACTCAGCTTGCTTATTTTCGGAATTGCCTCTTTCCTTTGCTATTCTGTGATGTGATATTTGTGCTTCTTTAGTTCTTTTGTTCTTGGCCTTAGAAACCACTATGGGCTTTGGAAATTATGGCCAGAGACAATTTGTCTATGAACTCTTGCTTTATTTTCCATCAGTGTTCAGTCCCATCTGCTAGTACATTATTACTTTAAAACCAATAGTATATCTTGCTACTATTGGCAGGAGAGGTAGCATTCTTTTATGTAATTTTGTTTCAGGAAAAAAAATAGCTAACAAAATGTGAAATTTCTTGTACCTTTATTGAAAATATACAGGTGAATATATTTGATGATAAAAGTCTTCCTGTTAGCTTTTTCAAACACATCTCATGTTTGCTTTTTAAGCTCTTGGTTCGGTCACCTGGCTTTTCAAAGGATCTCTATTCATGCATTAATTAGGTTGGATGAATTATAGATTGTTTCGGTAAATATAACTAGGAATATAAGATTTGTTATTAAGAATCTTTAGTTTGCTTGTTGGGAGGATTGCTACTGTTGTGTTGTGTGTGTGTATTGTACAACAGGAAATTGCATATATTTTCTTATTAATACTGTAATTCTATAGTAGGTCAAGGCTACATTTTCGGAAAGTGTGTAACTACTTGCAGAGGTTTGGACTGAAATCACTGTGTTCCTGTGGTAACTACTAACAGGAGAAAGGAGTTTGTGTTCACTTGCAGTGAATGTTCTGCTAGCTGTTATGAGACTGATGTGCTGCTCTGGTGTTAGGAAACAGATATTACAGCTAGTTTTTAGTTGACTTATTTCCCCTTCCCCTTGGTTTTTGTTTGTTTTGGGTCCTCTAGTGACTGAACATTAAACAACTTACTGGTGCAGCTTATAATCTTTAATTATGTTGAGTGTGTAGTTACACTTAGAAAATTAGCCTTTTAACATTTGTTTGTTCCTGTTTGTTTTCAGGTTATATCTTTGGAAAGGAAGAATTTTGGTAGCATTTCTTTGACGTTAGAATAGGAAGCTGATTTTGGATTGTAGTTACTAACATTATTTCCGGTGAGCTGCCTTG
Organism: Mesocricetus auratus; assembly: GCF_017639785.1. Taxonomy (NCBI): domain Eukaryota; kingdom Metazoa; phylum Chordata; class Mammalia; order Rodentia; family Cricetidae; genus Mesocricetus; species Mesocricetus auratus. Next base: position 108,118,801 of record NW_024429182.1, on the reverse strand, counting down.
GAGAATTTGGGCTTTGATGAGTAAGCCCAATGAAGACTACTTTTTTCTTCTTGAAATAGTCTCATGTAGGGCTTGAGACATGGTCTTCCAGTATAGCACAGGCTGCTCTGGACTCACTGTGTAACCCAACACTGCCAGTGCTTTGGACTCAACCACCTAAATCCTGGGATTACAGGTTTGTGCTCTGTGCCTGACCTGGTTTGTCATTTTTTTTTTTCTTTCTTTCAGCTTTCAGAATTGGAAGATATATCCATTTTATCTTTCCTGTTTATCCATTTTCTTTGGAGGCAAAACTAGCTGCATGATGACTAAATAGTTAAGGGGTAGGAAGTAGTGTTTTCTTGTTTATTTTATTTTTCTTTTCTCAACATTGTTTCTATTGTTTTTTAAGACATGATCTCATTTCTAGATCGCCTGGAACTCATTATTCATCCTAGATTAAGTTGCTCTGGAAATTGTGGCTATCCTCCTGCCTCTGTTTCCTTAACCCTGGGATTACAGGCATGGTGCCACTAAACTCAGCCTTTGTAACTTTTCTATATGGTACCATTAGCTTATTTGGAATATATGGCAGGTATTAAGTTCACTTCAGTGTTTTAGATTTTGTATATTCAGTCTCCCATTTAATTTTGTTCTCATTTTTTGCAAATTGTTTAGTGTGTGTGTGTGTTTGTGAAAGAGAGAGAGAGAGAGAGAGAGAGAGAGAGAGAGAGAGAGAGAGAGAGAGAGAGAGAGAGAGAGAGAGGGAGAGACTTGTAGTGAACTGAGGTATTGCTTTTGGATAATTTTTGTAGCCTGTCCCAGAATCACTGCCTAACACAGCTCACTGAGTGGTAGTAAAGGGTAGGTACTGATTTAGAAATTACTTGGGAGTTTCAACTGGCAGAGAATTTGAAAGCTATCTAGAGCAGCTGAGGATGCAGTATCATGACCTGAAGCTGCTGTACAGGGAGAGATTGTTTTATTCTGTATCACAAAACGTCCATTCTCTTAGTATCTGCTGAGTTGAGTTTGTTTTGGTTTTTATGATTTTCTTAAACTTACTTTTAAATTAAGTCTTAGAGTTTCTGAGTCATTTGGAGATGGGGAATATATAAAACTTTAAAAATTTTAAAATGTGTCCTCTGGACTTGGGTTGAATAATATGTCACCTTCTTTTAGTTCATTGTAGTCAGAATGAAGATGATGGCAACAAACAGGGTAAATTAGACCAAAGATGTAGTTATTGTCTATACTAGAAATTAGGTTTGTGGGGCTGGAGAGATGGCTCAGCGGTTAAGAACAGTGTTCTCCCAGAGGTCCTGAGTTCAATTCCTGGCAACCACATGGTGGCTCACAACCACCTTGAATAAGATCTGGTGCCCTCTGCTGCTGGCATGCAGTCAGAAGGCTGTATACACAATAAATAAATAAAATATTAAAAAGAAATTAGGTTTGTGAAAGTTAGAGTATTTGGATTTGAGCACAATTAGGGAAGATGATAACAAGGTTTACACCACTCATTATGGGGGGATCTGAATATGAACGTATGTTTCCCTTCATCTTTGGAGTGGGAAGACAATGGTTTGAAGATTCTAATTCTACCTTAGCTGCTACTGTTTTGTTACTCTAGTTAGGCATGTGTGCAAAATGTTATAATGGAGATAACAGCTTCTCTTGCCTTGTTATGAGCTGTTGTAATAATCAGAAGACTAAGGATGTGAAGTAAATTATGTGAAGAGACCATATCTGTAAATATTCTGCTGCTTTTGCAAATATCCATGTAAGCATTTTCTTTCTGGTAAAAAAATAGGGCCTTAGAGGAGGTTTTGCAAGAGCTATTACTGGATTTGATAATATTCCATGGGGGGGGTGGCGAGAACTGGGACTGGATAACAAAATATGCTACATAAAAACTATATTAAGGTGCTGGAGAGATGGCTCAGAGGTTAAGAGCACTGACTGCTCTTCCAGAGGTCCTGAGTTCAATTCCCAGCAACCACATGGTGGCTCACAACCATCTGTAATGAGATGTGGTGCCCTCTTCTGGCCTGCAGGCATACATGGAGGCCGAGTGTTGTATACATAATAAATAAGTAAAATCTTAAAAAAAAACATTAATTTGTAATGGTGATTTAAAGCTTATGAAGTAATCAAAATAGATCTTGATAATTAGGTAGGGATGTTGTGAAAATTAAATGTTAATTTGTTTTTTAAATATAGATATTGAAGCTCAGTGATTAAGGCAGCCACAGAGTGCACCTGTAATCCTAGTACTTCAGAGGAAGAGGAAGATCAGAAACTCAAGGCTAAATAGAATTAATTTGAGGCTATCATAGGTTGCATCAGACCTTATTTCAAAACAAAAAGAAGAAACTAAATGGTTGAGATATCTGAAGATATAATGATAAGAGTGAATTTAGAATTTGATTCTAGATCCTTCACTCATTTTGGTATGCTGCAGTTCTAATTCCAGTCGTGATCCATGGAGATGAGTGGCATGTACTTGGAAGAGCTGGGAGAGCCTAGAGCTGAACTTTAAAGATGGTGAAATTGTATCTTTGTTACTATTGAAGCAGAGATAGAGTAGCACTTAGAGAGCCCGAAGACTTCTAACCAGGACAAATGAACTTTAAAAGATGGTGTCGTAGGAAGGTCTAAATTTAGATACCGTCTCACTTGCCAATTCTAGCCATTCTAAAAGGTGTCTGACAGCAGCTGTGAAATAATAATCTGGTTCCAGTATTCCGGTGTCAAGTTTAAGGAAGGCTCATCTGGAAAAGTAGTATTCCCGCAGTGGTATATCAGTTGAACATAAGATTTATTTGAAGATCCTTTGACAATTTTATACTGGAAGTTAGTTAAATATTGACATTGTAGAATGATGGTAGAAAGGTAGTTAAGTTTTCTTAAAAGGTGGCTAGTTGTCTGTACTAGTGGGGCCATTATGTCTCATGGTACTAGAAATGTATTATCCTTTCAGAAATTCAAATGTCATCCATAGGTAGAATTTATTTAGTTTTTGAAACTATAAACATGGCATCTATTTGGTTACAGATACTTACATGCAAAGGGCACTGCTATTAGTTTTGAGGTCTTTATTATTAACTTTACTGTAGTTGTTACTGTGGTTGGTACACACACGAGCCGAATACAAATCCAGTGAAGACAGATTTACCTTACATAATAAATACCTCTTTAGAAAGTTCTAAGTAAGCGTGGTCTACATAATGAGTTCCAGGATGGCTAGGGCTTCATAGAGGAAACCCTGTCTCAACCCCCCACCTAAGCCCCCACCCCCCAAATTAAGAAAGGCATTTATTTGTTCAGGAAATGAAATTTTTTTTAATGTTGAGTTAGGTGGGTATGGGTCATGGAATCAGAGGAGTTAATGTGGTTATACAGTGTGTGAGGATAGGGATTTTTGCACCAATGTTTAATACCTTTTGTAGAAATTCAAAAGGTTCAAATTTTAACTCATTAGGAAAATACTTTGGCTTTGTTTTATAGTGATTTAACAGTGTGTTAACATTGCTCATGCTTTCCACTTCAGAGCATTAGTTCAAAACTTGTAATAGTCATGTGGATAAGCTATTTGCTGCTTCAAATTTCTAGCTGCTTCTGTTATCTCAGCACTTTGAAAGACCTCTTTTTAACGTAGTTTTACTTTCCTAGTGATCTTGGTGCCTGTTTGCCACAGGCACACTAACACTTAATGAAGGGTACTAAATGGCTGTTGTTGATTTTCACTCATTTAGGGTACATTAAATGTGTAACAAAATTTGAGATTTCAGGGTTTTTATTTATAGAAAAATATAGAGGCTTTGCAAAATCCTGTAGAAAAGATACAGTTCAGAGTCACTTTGCTTGGCAAAGATGGGATGCCACCATACTTCTTACTCTGTGGAGTTGACTTCCATAGTCATGGCCCCCTAGTACTTGCTGTGATGTCTAAGTCTCTTTATTAGGACTCACTCTTCATTACTATTATGTAAAAATAGCAGCTTCCTCCAGACAAACCCCCATCTCTGTGCTAGGAAATTCTAGCAGAACTGCCAGCTGCTCTGTTTGTCTCCCCCCCCTCCACACACTTATAAACTCCTGATTATATTTCCCTACTAATGTATAAACTCACTGAGGTAGGGGTTTTGTTTGTCTACTGTTCTGTATTCCTAAGAAATTATTCAATATAGTGAATATTTGTAGAATAAACAGATTTCTGTTTCTTCTGGGGTTTGCAAAGTTTCTTGAAGGCAGACCATGGATTTTCATTTTCCTAGTTGCACTGGGGACATGGTATTTGTGCTTTCTGGGTAAGGGAAATGGTAAGAGAAGCTAACTAACCTAGTACTCTTTCTGAATAGGCCGAAATTGTCAGATAATGGAATTCCTATGAGTTCTGCCTCTATGGGCTTGGCTGTTAGACAATCTGGGCACAGGTACAGGAAAGAACCTTTGCCGGTTCATTCTTCCTTCTTGGATCTCAAAAGTGGGGAGATGGGCATCACCTCTGAATCCCTACTTATTTATCATATGAAAACATCTACCAAGTACAGTGTTCATATTGTGCAAGACAGGGGATTGATTCCTGAGATTGATTTAACAGAAAAGGATGCCTCTGACATATTAAAATGAAACAGTCTTGCCTTGTTGTGGGTTTTGCTATATCACTCAGGCCAGTTTGCAACTTTCAATAATTCTGTCTCTGCCCCCCAAGTGCTTGTGTTGCAGGTTTGGTTTATCTTCTGATTTTTTAAAGGTGTAAAATATTTTTGGACATAAATGTAAAAATTTTAGTATTTCCAACTCCCAGAAGAACTTATATTGATTTTTCTGAGAAGAAACATATGCATCATTTGCTTGGGACGTGCTAATTAAAAAAAAAAAGTTACTAAAGTGAAATACGCTAGTGGGTTAGGGGGAAAGAACAAATAGGTAGAATAGAAGCAGTGTCTTAGTGTCTTAGGAAGGCTAGGGAAAACCCAAAATACAGCACTCTAGGACAGGGTACCCAGAATGGGTTAGTGGTATATCAACTCCTTAGCTACTTGTGAACTTTCACTAGGTTAAGTGATAACTAGAGTGACATAATTTCTGTCCAAATTGGTTCACTTGTAAGGGAGAATACAGCATAGGGACAAGTAGAAACCAGGACACTTGGTTATTCACATTTTAGAATGTTGTTTTCTCTAAGTTGACCCCATTCCACATCTTCATATGCTTTTAAAATTTTTACAGTACTCTGATCTGTGTTTGCAGAGATTCTCAAACTCTGCTTCCCCTTTATTAGTCTTCTTAGGATTTGGGAGAATTCTTTCAATTTATTTTTTCTACATGCCACCCCTCCACTATTCTGGCTTAGAGCTTTGGTGGGGGCAAGTTAGTACTCATAATGTACTTTTAATGGAATATTTTTATTCTTTGGAAATTTCATGTAATGTATTTGGATTATATTTGCCTTCTTTCCCCTCTAACTCTTCTCAGATTCTCCCCTACCTCTATACCCACCCCCAACTTAATGTCCTCTTTTTTCTTTTAAATAACCAATCGAATCCAGTTTGTGCTGCCCATATATTCCTGGGTGTGAGCATTTCCTGCCAGGGACTGTAGACCAGGAAGTTGGTCTTTGTAAATTTCTGTTTTCATATGGGACTGCTTTTGAGAAACTTGGGAATTAGTATCTCTGTCATGAGATAGAGTTACTAGTGAGATTTTAGAATGTAATAAGCTTTGTAATTTGGCATATAAAATTTGAATTTTATATAGTATTTAAAAAATTTTCTTTCCCATAGGATTGTAATTCTGAAACTTCAGATCTTCAAAGAAGAGAGGAAAACATCCTTTGCTTTGCCATGATTTATTATTATTGTTTGATATCATATCATTTTAATGCTTTTATTTTGGTTTCCTGTTCAATTTAAATAAGTATTTTTAGATCCTTACATTAGATGATGGGTTTTTACTCTTAATGTTTTAATCTTGCATTTCCTGATAAATTGAAAATTGGCATAGAAGTCTTTTGAGGCAGTACTTGCCAAAAATAAGGCTTCTGTGTATTTCTTATTTGAAATTTGTGATGAGGGTGTGTAAGTTTGGAAATCACTGCTTTAAAGCACATATAAAACAGAGCCTTTATTCATGAGCCAGAACTTTTCTGTTCTCTCCGTTGTTTCTCTGATCAGTCTGCCACCCAGTGGTAGAAATGCAGAGTCCACCAGCAGGCAGGGGAGATGGATCAAGAGTGCAGAGAGATGGCTGAGAGGTTTCTCCCAGGGGCCCTGAGTTCACTTCACAGCAACCAAATGGTGACTCACAGCCATCTATAGTGGGCTCTGATGCCCTCTTTGGCACATGCAGATAGATCACTTATATGTAAAATAAATAAATCTTAACAAAAAAAGAGTACTCACATAGTAATCAGAAGCATTTTGATAATGTGAGTACAAGAATTCTTACTTAAGTATATAATCACTGGATACTTAATATTTTGAAAATACATGTTTTTCTATAAAGCATCTTCATAACAGACCTTCTGTTTTGTTGTTAAGATTTTTTTCTGTATTTATGATAGGTTAGTAGGTGAAGAGACCAATAAAATAATAGTGGATAATCTTAAGAGATAGTAAGTTAAACTGTTTTGAAGAAAGTGTTTTTATTTCAATTTTAAAATTTAAGGCAATTACACAATGACTCTCCATTAACTAAAATAATTTATTTTACACTTTTAAGTTGACTTGGCTTATGCTCCACTGTGATTGGCTAGCTATTAGAATATAATATCTCAGAGGTGGCTTTGTGCACCTGTCTCTGTCTGGATACTTCTTTAAGTGTTCCTGTTTGAGTTCTGTTTTGCTCTGCTCCAGATGAGAGCGATCTCTTCGTTCTCAACAAATACACACCTTTGTGGAAACATTTCCTGTGTCGTAGCACTGAGTATTAAGGTGTTTTATCCTGTGTCACTAGTGACAGAATAGGTAGTGGAGTACTAACAACATGACAAAAATGATTGCTAAATTGCTAACACAGTTGTTTCAAATTATCACTGCACCGGACCTTAGACAACTTAAACAGAGTATTGCTGCTTTCTGCACACATTTTCTATGTTGTACTTCACTTCTTATTTGAGTTTTTGGAGATTGAATCCAGAACCTCATTTGTACAAGGCAAGCAAGCACTCTGAACCCTTCTCATATATTGAATTTTCTTCAGAGCATGTTATGTTTGATGCTGGCCGCACAATGAGGAAGACATAGTACTACTTCTGCTAAGCTCAGTTTAGACAAGAAACTCAAACACACTTCAGTAGTTGTCATGTGGAATTACATTGTGATATATACAGAAAGTAAGGAAAGACATATCCCCACCTTCAGTAACCTCTTGTTCCTGGGTTCTGTGTGAGCCCCATATATACCGATAACAGTGGACATAATGCAAGACTATTTATCTTTATCCTCTAAAACCTCATTTTTAAGAGAGCAATTATATGTTCTTGACTTATTTTCTGTACCTGTATTTAGCTTTTTATATTCTTTTTTTAAAGTTTTCTTTAATTTGCCTTTATTATATCCTGGAAGCTAAAACTTGCACTGACGGAGTTATTTCTAATTAATGTGTTCTTTTAAAAAATAACTTTGCTTGAAATAACAAATGGAAGCTGGGTGGTGTTAATGTACACCTTAATCCCAGTATTTGGGAGGCAGAAGCAGACAGAGCTCTGTGAATTCAAGCTCTATGGAGTGAGTTCCAGGGCTACCAGGATTACACAGAGAAAACCCTGTCTCAAAAAAAAAAAAAAAAAAAAAAAAAGGAAAGAAAGACAAGAGCAACAAACCACCACCACCACCAACAAAACCAAACAGAAGCAGAATTTGCAGAGGTTTCACTTTATTTTTCTATTTAAAAAAGTTTGGGGAGAAAGGTTACTTCTGTCTTTTTTTGAGACAGAGTTTCTCTGTATTGTTTTGGAGGCTGTCCTGGAACTCGCTCTGTAGACCAGGCTGGTCTCGAACTCACAGAGATCCACCTGCCTCTGCCTCCCAAGTGCTGGGATTAAAGGCGTGTGGCACCAGCACCCGTCTGAAAGGTTATTTCTGTATAGCAGTTATAACAATTAAGATGATAGAACAGTTTTATTAATTAGCAGGATAAATATACTGTCTGCTAAACAATTGTAGAATTACCTCTTCTTAGTCTGTCCATTTTAAGAAAACAGGAACAGAAATAGCATACCTACTTTGTGCTAATAGACTGGTGTTTTGCCTGCAATTAGGATTTGGTTTTTTTTCTAAGATAGTACCGCCTTAGTTTAATTGTGGGATCTAGACATTACTTAGGGCTGCCATTGGGAAAATTGAATTAACTTCAAAATACTGACCTAGTTGTTGAATAGTGTCCTTTAAATTCTGTGCTGTTTGTTTGAGACTGGGTCTGTCTATGTAGCCTTGGCTGTCTTGTAACTTGCTATAGACAAGACTGGCCTTGAATTCACTGAGGTGCACCTGCCTCTGCCTTCTTTTATGTGCTAGGATTAACCTTATCACAATTCTAAGCTCTTAAACAATGAAAATCTTAGTTTTTTCTACTTTGCCTCACATGCTGTTCCTGTCAAGGTTGTCCTTTTCTGCCTTTGGACATAAGTTTCAAAGGGTCTTACATAAGTCTTACATTACTGTATGTGTGTGTGAGACATGAGAAGTATTTGTTATGATACCAGAAATCACACAGGTACTGGAATCACTCTTTTATATGTTAGCCTTGACTTTCTGTGTCATCGCTGTGTTGGGCTGTGATCCCAACATGGCTGCATATCAGACATTCTAAATATCAGATATTTATACTACAATTCACAACATTAGCAAAATTACAGTTATGAAATAGCAACAAAATAATTTTGTGGTTGAGGATCACTACATGTTTTAGCATTTTTCCTATATGATAAAATGTTCTGCCCCCCCTTTTTGATTTTTGTTCCCCCCCCCCCCAGGGTTTCTTTGTGTAGCCCTGCCTGTCCTGGAACTCTCTCTGTAGACCAGGCTGGCCTTGAAGTCAGAGATCTGCCTGCCTCTGCCTCCCAAATGCTGGGATTAAAGGTGTGTGACTGATGTTTTGTTATTTTTATATCAAAATCACAGAAGCTGTTTCTTATCCCAAGTTATTATTCTTGGTGAGCATTGTTCTATTTATGTGTACTACCACCCATAAAAAGTTCCAAAGATTGGGGATGTAAAGTGGCATTTAATTGACCACTTAATTTTCCTTCTAGCAACAGACAAAACCCCGAATGAACAAAGAGGTTGTTTTAAACTTAACTTTTCTCAAAGTGATAGTAACATTTGCTTAATGACTATTCTGTTTCACTCTAAAAAAAATATGATTTGTGTTTAGCCAAGGTTCATGTGTTTGTAAAATGTGATTTGTTAGCCAGAGTTATTTTGATACTGTCCACTGACTGGCTATTTTTACATGGGAATTCAACATGTTTGCATTTTGATTTTGAATGCTATTGACTGAGCTGCCCGACTTACTGTAGATGTGAATACTAAGTGTCTTTGCTTAAGTTTCTGAAGTTGTTGAAGATGATGTAAGGAAGTCTACTTAGGCTGGTGGCCTGGGCTAGGAATTTGGTTATAAGATGAATTGGTAACTGTTCAACTTTTTTTGTACTTTCTGAAAACTACTGTTTTGTGTTTATACTATTTTTCTTATTTTTGTGGTTAAGTAGTTATAAATTAGGATTTGCTTTAAATTGGGTAGTTACTGCTAGGCATGATGATACACACTGGTAATTGTAATCATAGTCCTTGGGATGCTGAGGCAGGCAGATTGAGTTTAAGGTTCTCTTCGCTACATAGTGTGTCCCTGTCTCTTAAAGCACTTGGGCATCCTTTCTGTAAATTTTTAAATGTCCTTAGCCTTTACAATGATTTAGCTCTAGATATAAATCTGTCACAATGTGAGATTCTGTGACCTCTGTACTTTTTAGAAAGAGCCTGAGCTACATAAATAGAACTAGTGTCTGCTTTCTCAGATGCTAATTCTAGTTACAAAGTTGGAATGTATTAATAATAAAAGCAAGAACATTTTGGTTGGTAGTTGATGATTCCATCAACGTTCTGTGAGAATAGTGGTTACTCACTTTCAAATTATAAATGGGAGTTTTTCTCATGCTCACCAGTTCCCAAATAACCACTCAGAGGCTTAATATTACTCACAAATACTAGGCCAATGGCTCAGACTTATTATTAGCTAACTCTTACATTTATATTAACCCATAATTTTTTTATCTATTCTTTGTCACGTGGTTCATTGCATGTTACTTCATATTTTACCTGCCTTGCTTCCTCAGCCTGGTGTCACCCAGACTCTGCCCTTCTCTTATATCTCTGCTTGGATTTACTGCCTCACTCTGTCCTGCTTTGCCATAGGCCAAAACAGCTTTATTTATCAACCAATGAGAGCAACACATACAGTGTAAAAAAAGACATCCCACATCAATGGATTTTCTTCATGTCATTAAATTCTAGAAATTCTCATTATTTGAACATACATGCTGTTTTGTTTTGTTGTTTTGAGTGTGGGGTTTGGGAATTGTTAATGAAGTATTGATGAAGGACTTCAGTTTTTATATTCTTGAGGTAAATACTTTAAAACAAATTGTTAGTTTTTGTTGTTAAGAAATATGTCTTCTAGGACTGTGCACGATTGACAAATGTATTTAGTTCCAGTATTTGGGAGACAGATGAAGGTGGATTTCTTGGAGTTGGAGGTCAGCTTGATTTGCATACTAAGTTCCAGATCAGCCAGTAAGATCCTTTCTAAATACACACACATACACATACACAGGGACACACCATCAACAACAAAAAAACCCCACTCATCGAGTTTACAGTGGGACACATAATTGCTATTGGAATTCTCAAAAATGAGAGTTTTGTTAGGAAGTTTGCTTTTGATTAGTTACAGGTGGCAAAAGCATTTTTCTTTCTGAATTGGAAGCATTTTAAGTTGCTATTATGGTGGAAATTTCATACAGAGGAAGAATTTCCTGTATGAAAAGACTGACTGGTGGAATTAAGGAACCGTGGAGAAATATACAGCAGAGTTTATACAGTTTTTCATCTAGCAATATTTGCATAACTTTTGTTTTGCATTTGGTCTGTTCTGGTATATAATCTTATCATGAATTCTTCATTTTTCCTGTTTTGTTGTATTAGAAACTGTGGAGTTAGCCTTCTTTCCATGTGATTGCTTGTGGGCCAAGCAGAGTTCTTAAAGGTTATAGTGAAAAGTTGTTAGATGTCCTTTAACTTGGCATTTGAAAATTAAACTATGGGTTTGGGTTTGTTTTTCAACTTTTTGACAAGGGCAAATTTCTGTAGCCTGTTTGTTTAATATAACTAAGAAACACAATTTTGGGTGGATGGATTCATTCTGCCTCCTTCCTTCATTTTTCTCTCTTATTACCTACCTCTTCCACTTTCTCCCCATTCTCTCTTCCTGTTTGTTTGTTTTGTTTTTTTGAGAAAGGGTCTCATACAACTTAGACTGGCCTTTTAACTTCTCTGTGTAGCCAGCCTTGACCTTGTGGCAGCCCTTCTGCCTGGAGTACCGTGCCCAGCTGGGTGCTTGCTTAAACTGTACATATATATCCAGGATATGCCAGTAATTCATAGTACTTGGAAGACAGGCAGGGAGTTGAAGCCTAGCCTGATTTACATGGGAATGTCCGGTGAGCCTGGGACAAATAGTTAGAAAGTGTACAAATTTATAGCAAGATGAGTGCATTTATTTAAGAAATATGAGTGACCGCTGTATGTGTGATATTGTTTCTGGTCTCTGGGGAAATAATGGAGGGCAAAGTAACTCTGTCCACACAAAAAACTAGATAGTAGTCATAAACAAAGTAAGATGAGTTAAGTAGTAACTCCATGATGGCATGGAGTTACAGAAGTGCCCTTAGTATTTGTTGATATGAATTAATATTCAAAGAAATGTATCTGATAAATGTGACATTTCAGCAAAGATCTATAGGAAGAAAGCGAGAAAGCAAGTTACTTGGGAGAAGGGCATCCCAGTGAGAAGGAACAGCAGTGCAAGGCATTTGAGGTATTTCGAGTTTGTGAAGCATTGCAAAGAAAGACATTGGGATAACTGAAATAAACTTGAAGTGGGAGTATTGGTTGTACTTTGCAGAATAGTTTATCATACTTCTTTGATATTCATACTGGCAACATTTCTCAAACATTGCGGTAACTCCCTTCAGAGTCTCCATGCTGAGATTAAAAGGGTGGGCTTTTTGGATATTTAGATGTGATGACAAAATTTAGATTACTGATGTGTAGAATGTATGTCTCTATTAACAGATGCAGAGAGAAGAGGTAGGAGTCCCACCTTCGTGCAGTTTGATGGCAGGTTTAACTTTGGGAATAGAAAGATGCCCCAAAGGATTGAGGAAAATGGCTTAGTTGTAAAGTGATTGCTGTACAAGTATGAGAATCTGAATTTGTATTCCCAGCACTCATGTAAATAGCTGTACATAGAGGCAGGCACCTTTTACCCTAACACTGGAGAATACAGAGGCAGGAAGACATCAAGGGCTTGCTGGCCAGCCAGTCAAGCTGAAACAGGTAAAGTGACAGACCCTGTCTCCAAAAATGTGGAGAGCAATAGATAAGACACCTGGCATTAATCTCTGGCCTATGTGCACATTGTACTCACTTGCTCACATGTTCACAAAAATATGCACAAGAATATACACATACAGCACCAAACAAAAAATTTGATGATAATTTGAGGCAGTAGTTTACTATATTACAAAACTCAAGTAGTTTTCTCAAGATAGCTTCTGGAAGGATATAGAAGAAATATCTAAGGATAAAAAGCTAAATGGGAGGAAGGAGTGGGGGGGAACACCAGAAGTTTAGTTTCTTAAAACCAAGCATCAGGTCAGACCAGAGTCAAGTGTCATAGCATATATGCTATGACCTCATTATTTGGGAGGCTGATACAGGAGGATGGATCATGAGTAGAACAAGCCTGTCTATATAAGGAAGACCTGGTCTTTAGACAAAGAAATAAATAGTCCTAGGTAGGCTTTGCCAAAGCAGATTGTTTCTGGAATAGAGCAAACATTAGACATTCAGTGCTGTAGAACAGGTGTAAAGTAGTATGAAGGTTCAGAGAAGGCAGATTGGATCCCTTTATTTTTTTAAACTCTCAAGCCAGACAGTACACACCCAAGTTGAATTTACTGTTTTGGTTTTGTTACAGTTGATCTGAGTTGTGAAAGCTTTTGTCATTTAGCTGCCTGTAGGCTTTGTGTATCATTGTGTGGTGTTTTGTTCTTCAAGCAGTATTGGCTTGGGTAATTACTTGAGTTGTTCAGCAAATGTTAAATTAGATCAACTAAAGCAAGCATTTTAAAGAACTGCAAGCAAATAACTATTCTTAATTACATTGTCATTTCTTGCAAGCAGTCAAGGCCAAGTTAGGTCATCTGCATTAATGTTGTCATTTTCAACTAAACTGTGAACAAATTAATCAGTCGTGGGTAGTTATAATAACTTTTATAATAGTTATATCTGACATTTGTACATCATATTTGATACACATTTTAAAGGTAAAACAAGTCATGTCTGACTCTTACCTTTCTATTCTTTAGAATGCATCACATTCTATATTGAATTTGCCACTAAAATTTTAAAGCAGATTGTAGGTAAAAATCTGAGGTCCAGTAAAAATTTTATTTTTTCTCTTTTGGGTAATCAAGCAGTTGTGGGCTAGTTGTGTTTTATAGTAATGCCTTTGCGTTTGAAATCAAATTGGAACTCAGGCCACATGTGGTAGCACATGCTTATCTCAGTACTCAGGCAGGCGAGTTTTCTGTGAGTTGATTCCAGGGCTACATGGAGAGACCCTGCCTCAAAAACAAAACAACAACAACAAAGACAAAAACAAAAGAAAAGGAAATAAGTAAATGGATAGAGAGATCCTGCCTCAAATAAGTAAATAAATAGAATAACATTGGAACTTTAGCAGTATGAATCATTTTTAATTTGGGAACTTGAATCTGTTTTCAGTTTTGTTTGTCAGAACTAGCCAGCTGATGAAAATGGCTATCTGAGTTAACTAATTTCCTTTTCCTGCTAGTATAGACGGTACTGTAAAGTAGACTCTCATATAGGTGGCCAGCCTTCCTGCTCAAACTTCTAGATGTGTGATTTCTTTTGAAAGATTTTTTTAAAAGAAAATGTTAACAGATTCAACTCTAAAGGGATGAATACAGCCAGAATTGTAACTTTGAAAGTTACAGGTAGTAAGGCATCCGTAACTCCTTAGAGTTCCAAAGCAATTAATTTTGAGATGAATAAGGCACTTGATGCTGAATAATAATACCTAAGGGAGCCAGATTAATATTCTGATACTGATCATCTATGTAAAATTAACCAGTACTCTCATCTACTCTCTCTTGAAGAGGTTTTTAAATTAATTACATTTATTTACTGTCATTTAATTATGTTGTTTATGTGTGCAAGTGTACATGCAGAGAGAGAGAGGGAGGGAGGGAGGGAGGGAGGGAGGGAGGGAGGGAGGGAGGGAGGGAGGGAGGGAGGGAGGGAGGGAGAGGAGAGGAGAGAGGATAAAGGAGAAGAGAATGCTCATGGGGGTGTGTGTCCAGCTCCCTCACACCTTTTGGGTCCTGGGTTTTGAACTTGGATCATCAAATCAAACCAGAGAATAAATTAACCTTTTTTTTTAAAATTACAGACTTAATTCAGTGTACAAATGAGATGAATGTGAACATCCCACAGTTGGCAGACAGTTTATTTGAAAGAACTACTAACAGTAGTTGGGTGGTGGTCTTCAAATCACTCATTACAACTCATCATTTGATGGTGTATGGAAATGAGGTAAGAAAAAATATTTTGTTTATTATTGTGTTGGGTGGGAGGTTGAGTTTCAGGGATCAAACTCAAGTCGTCAAGTCATGTTTACATGCTGAGTCCAGGAAAAACATAATTATATAAAAAAAAACTGATAAATATATTGGTGTGGTTACTGATTATTTAACTTGCTTTGCTTATTCATGATAACTCCTGCAGCTGAATGTAGATAAAAAGAGCAAGTCATATGGCCAAAAATAAAAATCTCAACTCCTGGTGAATAAACTAGAAAATAGAACATAGGTCTGAGCACACAGGGCTTTAATAAGGAAATGGAGAAGTACAGATAATTCAGAGTATAAGCAGCACTGGTCTTTCCAGTCTTCATTTATAAACTATATGTCTATATCTGCTTGATGATGATTATGATTATTACCCATTGAGTTGCTGTCTGACTGCATATGGTTGTCTTTGGAAATACTTTGCTTAGTGTAGAGGATTATACTATTAACTGCTAAAGTGACATTTTGCTGAGATACTAATAAAGAATGTCTTCATCATAGAGAGGGGTTCCTGGTGCCTTTGCTGCTCAGGAGGGTAAACCAGTATGACCTACATAGAGGCCTTGATGGATGTTCTGTGTGGAAAAAGTCGTTCTGTTTTCCATGATAGCCTATTCAGTCACTGTTTGGTTCTTAACCTTGTATGGGTTTCTCAGCTGCTCTACTTACTTGTGACATTATGTTTAATAAAGCTGTTGTGGAATGAATGAAGCTAGATAAATCTGTATTGGTGAATAATTTGGAAGAAAAGATGCATCATAAGATAGTTCTGTAGTGGATGAGAAAGGCTTTCTTGTCCTGTTAGATTTCTGAACACCATGGTTTTTTGAACTCTGTCATTTTACTTACTATCTTAGGCTTTTCAGTCACTCCTCTTCTCTGACAAATACCAATGCAGCATTACTAAAATCCAGAATTAAAGAGGAATTTTCCTGCAGCTATATCATTCCAACAAATCTTAACTCCTGGCACATTTCTTTATTCACTTCTGGTTCTTGTCTGAAAGTTTTTTTTTTTTTTTTTTGGTAGTACCATTTTGTAGCAATAATCATACTTTTGATACAAAAGTGTATTTGCTTATGTGTTCTGCTTATTATTAAGTATCACCATGTTTTGTATTATCATTGTCAAATAGTGTCATTCCAGTTTTCTTCTTTTTTAATAATTTCTTTTTATTTTATGTGCATTGATGACTTACCTACATGTGTCTGTGTGAGGGTGACAGGTGCTCTAGAACTGGAGTTAAACAGTTACAAGCTGCCATTGGGTACTGGAAATTGAACCTGAATCCTCAGGAATAGCAGTCAGTGCTCTAAACCACTGAGCCATCTTCCAGCCACTTACCCCCTTTGTTGTTTTTTTCAAACAGAGTTTCTCTGTGTAACAGCTCTGACTGTCCTGAAACTCTATTTGTACACCAGGCTGGCCTCTGCCTCCTGAGTGCTGGGATTAAAGGCATGTGCCACCACCACCTGTAAAATGGTAGTCGTCCCCCCCCCAGTTTTCTTAACTAATATGCATACTGGGAATTGAGCTTTCAGATTATTCATATTATAGCACCATATTGAGATTTGTTTGTAGTTTTAAAAAATAGCTTCTGCAAGTGCTGCCTAAAATGTTTACTAGTCAGAGATACAGCAACTGTTAAGGATATGTGTTAGCCAGTTGCTTCTAAACTCATTCCAGCCAGTTCATAGATCTGGTTGAAATGTTTGGGTATGCTAGCTTAAATGTAACTCAAAACAGTTTGGCCTCAACTACAATAATAGTTTCTGCTTAACACAAGTGTGTTTGCTCAAGGGTATTCATTCTGAAGACTTTCATGAGCCACAAATACAGCCAACTATATATAATACCAGACAAAGAGGCAAAGTATCAGTGTTAGTTTTCAGATGTTGAAATGAGGCAGTAGTACGGCATACCAGTGTTGGTAAAGGAAAATAGAAAGTGATTGCTATTTCTAACAGTTGGCCAACAGATAGGAGAAAGCATTTCATTTTTGTACATAAACTCCTGTCCCCCCCCCCCCCTTGCTCAGGGTCTTTCTTTTCTCTCAACTCAGGTTTATCTACTGGCAACTCTGTAGCCTGTGAGAAGGTGTACACAGGGTTTCTTTGTGCTGTGGAAATGGGAATACCATAGAAGGGTAGCTCTTAACAGGGAAGGAAATAAAGTTTCACCCTCAGAGAACATTTGTTTACAAATAGAAGAGATCTACTTTTTTTTTTTTTTTTTTTTTTGGTTTGTCGAGACAGGGTTTCTCTGTGGCTTTGGAGGCTGTCCTGGAACTAGCTCTTGTAGACCAGGCTGGCCTCGAACTCACAGAGATCTGCCTGCCTCTGCCTCCCAAGTGCTAGGATTAAAGGCGTGCGCCACCAACGCCTGGCGAAGAGATCTACTATTAACCTGGTAGGTAGTGGTCATGGCTGTTCCTTATAATAGATAGGATAGAAACAAGGAATGATCTGTCCCTATTGCCATTAGTGTTAAAGTAGAGAAACCTCGACACAGAAAAAATCTCTAAAGATTGATTCTGTATTGTAGGGTTTTGACATGGGGTAGCTAGGAACTCCTATCCTCTTTTCCACATAATAACCATATGGCTTAAACAAGTCATTTCTGTCTGCTTTATATATCTTGTCAATTTTATGATAATACCATGATGAATAAGTAGAATTAACCAAGGCTTCTTAAACTTTTCTACTCATGACTCCCTTTTGCCCAGGAGAGTTTTATGTGTCTTGGCTATATGGTTATGAGAAATGTATGTACAGGGTCTGATGGAATGGCCTAGTGGGTTAAGACACTTGCTACCTTACTTGGCATCCTGAGTTGTATACCCATATCTCACATTTTAGGAGGAGAGGATGACTACACAGAGTTGGCTTCTTACCCCTACAAGTGGGCTGTGGTATGAGTGCATACGTACACACATACAAAATATAAAAAATGTAAAAACAGAAATTAGGTATACATATCCTATTTATTGATAATAAATTATAAAGAAATGTGAAAGAACTTTATTAATTATTAAAATGAACAAGTTTGTGTGTTAATGGGGGTAAATAAGCTTTGTTTTTTCAGTATAACGTCACTTTTATCTTAGTATCCGTGGGACTGAACACTGAACAAATTCATAGGAACATAGAGCAGTTTAGTCCCCCAAAAGACTTGCTTTTGTTGTTGAAGGGCTAACACAGGTGCATCACAGACATATCTGGCCAATGGAAAGTCCCCAGAAATGGACATCCTTTCTCCTGTTTCCCCATCATCCATGGCTAACAATGCCTTATTTTTGCAAAAAGGCAGCACTGTGGTGACTTAAAAGCTATCTATATTCAAAGACAATAGCTGTACAGTGAATATAACACGTGTTCATTACTGAAGGGACAAAATCCATAGCAACCCTTTTTTAATTCCAGGACAGTTACCTGAAATATTAATCACCTGCAAGACGTATGTCGTAAATACGCTTTTTTGTATTTACATAAGGAATTAAATATTGAGGCTAATAAGATAGCTCAGCAGATGAAAGTGTCAAACCTGAGTCAGTACATGGTCTGCCCATGGTAGAAGAAGAGAAGCTACTTCTGCAAATTTGTCCTGCTCTGACCCTGAATACATGCACTGTAGCATTCTCATTCACTTTCCCATCTTATCTTCACACAGATCATAAACACAATAGGTGAGGGAAAGAAATATTTAAAAAGTAGCTTCAGTCTTATATAAATATTTGATTTTGCAGGATATAAGAGTATTTACAGTTGATTGATACATTGGTTTTTAGAATCATCAATGTTTAGAAAGCCACTTCTCATTATACATTCTACAAAATGGCAGAAGTATGCTTAGGGGTGTCTCAGAAATTGTTAGAAATTTTTTTCCTAACCTTGAGCCAAATTTTAAAAGTCATTTAAAATTATATTTATTTCTGTTTGTGTGCATGTGCACAGACATACACTACCATGCATCTGTGGAAGTCTGAGGACAATTTCAGAGAGTAATGTCTCCTTTCACTATAGGCTCTGAGGATTGAACTCAGATAACTCGTTATCTGGCTTGATAGCAGACACCTATGCTTGTCTGGGTCAGTTCAGTGGCCTTTATTGGTTTGTTTAGTGAAACCTAAGTTAACAACCCAAACCAAAAAAAAAAATTAAATGAAACATTCTAACACGGTGCCATCTAAGATTTTTCTCATGTGATAGATGCTGAGGAATGACAGAAAATACTGAGTTTTTTTTTCATAATTATATCATGATTGTATAAGAGCAGAAAACTTTGTTGTATAAATAGTCACTGAAGTTCATAACATACAGTGGTCTCATCTGAGCGGAGATATTCAGGTAGCATTAGTTGGTATTCAGTGGTATGATGGCATGCACAGAGCAAAGTGTTTGTGTTATGTGTTCACAACCAAATGAGAGCTTCCAGAAGCATTGGATTTGTTACGTTTTTTTATTTGAAATTAATTTGGTTCTTGCCCATTCAGAACCCCTTTACTGTTGCCAGAATTTTCACAATTCCCATGTTCAATTCCATTACCCATATGCAGTCTTACCCTCAGTTTAAGGAAGAATACATTATAGCATGATAAATTGTTGGTGACTAAAATTTGTAGATAAATATCGGTTCCAAAAAAGGAAGTGTAGTGCTTTTAAACATTTTATTATGAAAAATTTCAAACATACTGAATCAGAGGCTAGTGTATTAAATGCTTATGTGCCTATCAGTCAGATTCAATATCACCACTATTTTGGCGTTTTTTGAAATGATACTTTTAGGATGGTGCATTCTTAACTACCTCAAATGAGAAACTATGAAGCCTTGCTATTTGCCAGATTGGTGACATGATGCTTGAGTTATTATCCTGCATTTTGAGGCATAAATCAAAACTTGATTAAAGCTGTGAGATTTATTATTCCTAAAGACTTACGTGAAATATCTTGATAGACTAGAATAAAACACATGTTACTAGAGTACGAAGGGAAGAAAAATTGTTATGAAAGCCTATAAAATCACAGTGATAATGTCCTGATATTTTTGTGTTTCTAAAACAGGATGAAACATAAGTCTGATTTATGAACTGCTTTTCAAAATGCTTGATTGTCAATTTGGGATGATGTCGTAAAGGTCAGATAGGGTGGTAGAGCTACTACATGTATTAAAACAGTGGGGAGGGGAAATGAAACTCTAAGAAGTGAAGTGAAAGGCATTCTCTTCTGTATGTCTGGAGTTGTATTGAAAGGACAGGATAATGTACTATGGTCACTTTGGAGAACACTTTGAGGGTGTTTTGAAAATATGTACTTTAATATAGATGCCTGCCTAATAAGTAGTTCAGCCTGAAGTATATCTTGACAATGATTTGCATGTGAATAACAAATACAAAGATGTCAGTGCATTGTTAATAGAGAACTTTAAGAAGGACTGAATACCTATAAATGAATAGATATGTAATTGTTGGAATACTAGGCTATTTATAGTAGATGTAGTAGTGGATCATTTTGTTGAGTTGCGCACATTGAAAAAGAGTACTCTATGGTATTTCTGTAAGTTAATTTTTAAAAGTGTTTGTTTTTGACATAGTCTTGGTGTGCATTCTTGTCTTGCCTGGAACTTACTTTTCTGTTGTATGTAGCCAGGGCTTGCCTCAAAATTTTCATCCTATTTCCTTAAGCTCCTGAATCTTAGGAGTACATTACACATAGCTTATACATTTCAAATAGAGTATAAAATTGTATCAGTGTGTACATCATAAATTGTCATAAAGTGTGTATACCTGCTTCAACAAAGTTGTCACATTGATGAGGGAAGGAGAAAATGAAATTAAAGATCTGTTTTCACTGGAGTATGATGTTGTGATTGTATCATAAACTCTGAAATGCATATTTTAATGTGTTTAACCTAGGCACTGGATAAGGAGGTCTCTTTAACATTCTCCTGTATGATTAGGAATATTTTGTTTTAAAAAAATCACAAAAATTGGGACCTCCCAAAGTTCAGATACTGGAGGTAGAGAGAGAGCTTAGTGAGTAAAGTGCTTATTGTACAGTGATGGGGACCTGAATTTGATACCCAGAGCTCAATATATATATGTGGAGAGAGAGAGGGAGAGGGAGAGGGAGAGGGAGAGGGGAGATTTAGATGGGAGGCTCGTGAGACAGTTCATTTAGGTGAAGCCACTTGCTGCCAGGTGTAAGGATCTAAGTTTGTTCTCTAGAACTCACATGGTGAAAATGGAACTGATCCCTTGAAGTTGTCCTTCGACCTTCACTTGTCATACAAATGTATGACTTGGTATTGTAATGATTTGTCATACAAAACCAGAATAAATAGTTAAAAAGTACAGATATAATCTTGGTTATACTTATCTGTGTCTTACTATGCTATAGTAAAGGCAGAATTATTGGTTGTAGTTTAAAGGTGTTTAATTCATTTAATTATTTTGACTTTAGTATTGCAGTTGTGGTCATCAGATTGTACTTAATGTATTAATGAAAACTATTATGTTTTTATGTTTGAAAACTAAAGAGAGTGAGGATGGGAAATTGAAATCAGCTCACTGAAATATGTTAACGATCACTTTCCTCCTACTTTCAAATTAAAAGTTTGTAAGATGGCAGCACCATAATCTTTTGTAATTGTTTATTTTCCAGCGTTTCATTCAGTATTTGGCTTCAAGAAACACATTGTTTAACTTAAGCAATTTTTTGGATAAAAGTGGATTGCAAGGTAAAAACTTTTTTTCCCCCTAGAAAACCAAGAGTAACCCCATATAATGGTTATTGAAACATTTGACTATATTAACATATTGATGCTTCAAATCACATTTTAGTTAATGTCTTTTAATTTGAAATTAAGGTTGATGTCATAGTTAGCACCTGAGTCTGTTTTAGACAGTACAGGGCAGTTATTTGCAAACATGGACTCTGGAGCTGCACTGCCTGTGTTTTACCACTTAGAACTCATGAACTTGATTAACTTTACTTTAGCACTGTGTTGCTGTCTGTAAAATTAGAAATGGTGGTAGTCACTGTTCAGTAGTTGTTTCTGTGACTTAACCTAGTTAATAACTAACCCTAAAGTGCTTAGAATAATGCCGGGCACACTGGGTATTTACTTTGTCATTGCTCCTTTTTAGATTTGTTTTATTATAAGAAGTACATAGTTGACGTTACACATTGTAGGGACAAAGTTGAGTTAAAGTATTGTTGACATTGATAACACGGCTGTTCCTTTTTTATTTAACTTTTAAAGACTTTTCATTGTATATATCAATATATGGTACTGTGTTCCATAACAGTATTTATACAGGTATAAAATGTGAGTTGAGAATTCTTACCTGATACCTATTGTGCTTCTCTAACAGTTCCCTTTGTTTCACTTTGAATCTAGTCACCTCAAATTGCCATATTCTGGTTATAGCCATCTATGTCCAGTCTGTTGTCTAGAACTGGGACATTAATATTATAGACTGTCAGAGCTAGGAAGGGTCACTAGCAGTGAGGTTCAATCTGAGAAGTGTCTTCAGAGAAGGTGAGACATGTTCAGGGCTTTGAGATGGAGCAGAGATTTCTTATGTAAGTACAGATGTACAAGATGTGAAATATTTAAGATTAATAGGAAAAATGAGTATGAACCAAATGTATGCATGACACATTGGAGAACATGTAGTGGAGGCTCTCAAGGGGCTATTTTATAGTTTAGTAGGAAACTGGGAAAGGATATTTGTAGGGGAAAAGAAAGTATGTGCTATAAGGAAAATAGCTGAACGTTAAGTTGGATCACAGTAGACTGATTGTTTGAAGTTATTTAGACTATTCTAGTCATTGCTCCATCCTAATATAGTTCATGAGAGCCTAGACCATGGTTCTTGCAGTGACAAAGTGAGAAGAATTTAGTGTGTTTGGATTATTGCTTGTTTCCTTTTGCTAAGTGGAAGTATGGCTTAGAATGAAAGGAAATATTGCTTAGAATGAATCTGCTTCCAGTGATTCTGGAATATAAGTGCATGAGACCCAGTGTTACAGAATTTAATTAATACTACTTAATTTAATAAAATTTACTTATTTATGTTATGTGTATATATCCTCATATTTGTATGCACACATATATGTGGGTTCCCTTGGAAGCCTGAAGAAGTCAGAGCATCAGATCCCATGGAGTGGAGTTGGAGGTGATTGTGAGTGCTGGGAACTCTGGTCCTCTGTAAGAATAGCTAGAGATGCTAACCTGAGCCATCTCTCCAGCCCCTCATTCAGTTGATTTTAATAAGAGGAACAACATACTGTGCTGGGATTATAGGCATGACCCATCATATCCAGCTTTGCAGATCTTTTTATTAGTGCTTCTTAATTCTTATTTAAATTTTACTTTAAGTCTGTAGGGGAAAAACTATGCAAACAATAGCTATAAAGTCAGCACAAACATCCAATAGTTTTATTTTGTTTTAATATTTCTAACTTGTATGTTTATTTTATGTGTATGGGTGTTTTGCCTGCATGTATGTCTCTGTGGCACATGTTTGCAGAGCCTACAGAGGCTGGATAAAGGCATTGATCCCTCGAAACTGGAATTACAGATGATTGTTAACTGCCATATCAGTGCTAGGAGTTGAACATTGATTCTCTGGAAGAGCACCTAGGCTTCTTAACTGCATAGCATCTCTTAAGATGCAGAAATTAACTAAAGTTAGTGGTAAAGAATTTTAGACTTTTATTACTTTTATGAAGAGGTAGATTATTTGTTTAGTATTTCCACCTACCTTACAGAATGCATTCTTGGTGGATGGCCCAGTAGGTAAAGGTGCTTGTTGCCAAACCAGACCCCCAGTTGATCCCACATGATGGAAAGAAGAATTCTACAAGTTGTGCTTTGACCTCCCCATGCATGCAGTGGCCAGGAAAGTGCACACATACACAGACACACATGTACCCAGATAGACACATATACACTTACTTACATATATTTTAAAAACATATTCTAGCCAGGTGGTGGTGTCACACACCTTTAGTCCCAGCACATGGGAGGCATAGGCAGGTGGGTCTCTGAGTTGGAGGACAGCCTGGTCTACAGAGTGAGTTCCAGGTCAGCCAGGGCTATACAGTGAAACCCTGTCTTGACAAACCAAACCAAAACAAGCAAAGAAACATATGTTCTATAAAGTTTTAGCAATAAGATTAATAGTCAACATTTATTCATTGAGATTTTTAGAAAGTCATTTTGATCACTGGTGTACTGGTGTTTTGTTGAGTGGCATCTGGTATCTGATATGTTAACTATAAAACTAGTGTAGTCAGTAGGATAACCTGCCTTATAATCAGTAGCTTCTAGTTATACATAAGGGAATGATACTGGAGCACGAAAGGTTGAAGAGAATTTTCAAATAAGTTGATTGAGACTTCGAAGAGAAAGAGGTATTTTTCCCTCTTAAGAATAGAAAAGAGGAGGGAACAGCATGAACCAAAACCCAAGAGAGTTCCATAACGTACATCAACAGGTGTGAGACTGGGTGGCCGCAGTTATTCCTTTTTCCAACCCTTGTCTGGTTCTGACTGTTTCGTAGGCATTCACTAAACATTTGCACATTGGTAAGGGTTAATACTAAATTACATATGTGCATTATGATTGTGTTTTTATAAAGCAGAGGTCAAATCAATTTAAATTTGTCTGAAGAAACTGACCTATTTTCCATTGAGAAAAATTTTTTAGACCTTTGACCCAGACAGTAGCTAAAATACAAGGTTTCTGGTATCTTAAAAATAATAGCGATGAGGTTTTATGTTGTTGATTATGATGAAACAGTGTTAGAGTGATTTATATGAATACTCAAGGTTTTATTGAAAATACTCATAAAATTGGTTGTGCCTTCAACATACATGTTACTGTCTTTACTGGACAGTGCTTTTCATATTTCTTACAAGGTTGGCACATGTGAGTTACACCTGTCCTAAATAACACAGCTAAACGTTTTACAAGTTTAAAAATAGAAGAAACTTCATTTCTATTTTTGAGGGATGGAATTATGGTTCTGCTGGGTGTTAAGCTTGAATTCTGAGGTTCTTAAATTGTGAAAGGGAACGTGATTTTATAACTCCTGAATAGTAAAGAATAGGCATGTGGGTCAGTTGAAGCAAAATAGACTTATTTTTAGTGAAATTATAAGGGTAAAGTTTTTAAAGCTGTATATGATACATCTGATTTTTAACATGACTCTAAAAAGTTTAATGTGAAACTTATTATTACTTAGTTTGCACCACTAAATGTAGTTGGGATACCATATTTTTGCTGTTGAATAATAAATTTATTTTAGTAGGTAAACTTTATATTTTAACATTCAGGAAAACTTTGTTTTACAGGGTATGATATGTCTACATTTATTAGACGGTATAGTAGATATCTAAATGAGAAGGCAGTTTCATACAGACAAGTTGCATTTGATTTCACAAAAGTGAAGAGAGGGTGAGTTATGTTTTAATTTCTAATTTAAATATCAAATACTATAAAACAATTATACTTGTGGATCACTGAACTTTACTCAGTTTTATAGTTTATTTTTCTTTGGAGGAATGCCATATACTTTCTGTAGTAGGATTTTTTTAAAAGTTCTATTTATCTTTATAATAACTTTGTTACAGTTCTCGTGATTAAAAGTTCATCCTTTTAAAATTTATAATTATTTTTAGTATGTACAAAATTATGTGACATAACCCTACTGTATGATTTAATTTCTTATAGTTTCTTCTCTCAGCCCCTATCCCTATTACCCACCACTCGGTTGATTATGTTCAGTTTTTTAGTTACCGTGTGATTCCATAAGAGTTTTAGGATCAGTATGTGAATTTTGGTAGAAAAAACAGCCAAGAATTTTAATTAGTTCTTTTGGTTATAGACAGGATCTCCTGTTTGCTTGGCTGGCCTTGAATTCTCACGAGGTCTGTCTAGGTCTACCTCCTGAGTCCTGGCCTTGCTTACAGCCAGGATTTTAAAAGTAGGAATAGCTAAATGTATAGATCTGTCTAGGTATTGTTGCCACTTGTAGCACGTCTAGTTTCTAATAAACATTGGGTATCTGTTCGTTCTTTCCTTTACTGTGGCATGGTGTTCGTGGAGGTCAGAAGACAGTTTTTAGGAGTTGGTCCTGGTCCTTTACCTTAGTTTCTGGGGATGCAACTCTGGTCCTTAGGCTTTTAGAAACATGCTTTACACTTACTTCACTTGCTGCCTCATTCCCAGAACTTCAGAGTTTTTATTTTGCAAGAGACTGCCCTAGAACTTGTGATACTCCTGCTCTGGTCTGTTTGTGTAATGAGATTACAGACCTGGCAAGAAGAAATTAAATGGAATCAGCTCCTGACTCTATAGTACTTAACTGTTTAATGATTTATGGCAATAGTTTCTTTTGCTTTTAAAGAAGTATAAATCTGCCTCTACATACAGGAATGACTGAGATTCGTGCCATTTCTTCTTGTGATAACTACACAATCCACCTGGCTGTATAATGCAAATCTTCACTTTCATTTAAAATAATATTTTATATGAATGGGTATTTTGCCTGCATGTATGTATGTACACTTTTTTTTTTTTTTTTAATCCCTACAGAAACCAGTAGAGGGGTTTGGATCTCCTAGATCTGGTATTACATATATATAGTTGTGAATTACATAGATTTGGTGGTGAATTATTTTTGGTTTTTCTAACAGGGCTGATGGAGTTATGAGAACAATGAACACAGAAAAACTCTTAAAGACTGTACCAATTATTCAAAATCAAATGGATGCACTTCTTGATTTTAATGTAAGTTGATATGCTTTTGTAATTCCAAAATCTCTTTAAAAACCTAGATAATCATAACTGGTTAGCTTTATGCCCAAGTTTTCATAATTTTTTCCATGTTGTAATACTGTTTGGCTAATGTTTGGGTTTTCTCTGGTGCTAGAATTTTAGTTTATACAGACTAAAACAAGTGATGGGGTAAAGTGCTTTATTAAAATTCTTCACAGGAATTTTAGATTTTAAAAATGAAGGATTTGTTTGTGCATAGCCTTTTCAATCCTTCACTTTTGTTTGGTAGGACTCAAAGCATGCCATCTATTTAGATAAAAGGAAGTTCAAATCTCATTTATGATCAATTGCTATCCATGTATTACATGTGGCATTGTATTCCCTGAAAATTTTAAATGATATTATTTGGGTGGTGAGTGTTGACTAAGTGTTCAACAAACTACTTATATGTTTCATAGATTAAAAAGTGTCACACTTTAATACCTAGTGACTTAAAAATCATTTTGTCATTTTTCTGATTTTATATAATTGAGAAGTTTTTGTTGTGACATTTGAAAATTTTATGAAATTAAAATTTCAGTGTTCACGGTAGCACTAGTGACCCATAGGCAGATTCTTGATTGGCTTGCGTATTGCTGTGGCTTTTGTCTTACAGTAGTACTGCTGGCTTACCTACAGAAGAGAATATAATTCCCAGGGCCTAAAATCTTTCCTTTCATAAAAAAGGAAGAAAAGCACTTGCTTGAAGACTATGGCTCTAGAAAGACACAGGAAACTGGTGTTGAGGGAACATTATTTTGGTTTATATCGAGCCCCAAAGGTCCAACCATGTATTTTTCACTTAATAAATAGTTTTGTCTCTATAAAATTATTTGTTTTGGTGTCTGTATTATACTTTATTGCATAGAAAATTTTACTTCATCTTACTCATAGGTTTTAAGCACACACTTTGCAAATCTATAACTTTGTAATAAAGTTATAATTAAGAGACTTAAGATGTAGGTGAGTAATTTCAAGATTTAAAAGATAAATGACTTTCACTTTTGGTCACAATTCTAAACTAGAATGAATGCTCAAAAGCTGCTTTTTGCTGTTGTTTTGTTTTTTTAACTTAGAAGTTTAAATTTGCCTATAATTCTGATTGTGAGAAATCAGAAAACTCATGTATTAGAAAACTTACCTGTAATGTATGTCCTAGGGAAAATAAGCCCTCTTTTCCTTTGGTGACATGTTTTAGCTTATTGTCTTTCCAGTGAGGAATCATTTTGTTACTGACATTTAAAACACAAGATAAGCTAATCTTATTTTCTGTTTCCCCTAGGTTAATAGTAATGAACTTACAAATGGGGTAATAAATGCTGCCTTCATGCTCCTGTTCAAAGATGCCATTAGACTATTTGCAGCATACAATGAAGGAATCATTAATTTATTGGGTAAATACTGAAATATCGTACATAACTTTTCTTATTTTGTGTTATGTAAATTAGTAATACTGATAGAGTAGTTGCCGTGAAGTCCATTGTGACACATGATAAACATTTATTTGAAGAAAAGGTTTTATTCCTGTACATACGCATATATCTGTATATCCACACAAGTGGATAAATTCTCATTTTTATAACTAGAATATTCAACTGTTAAACGTTGTTTTTGATATAATAATTTTTTTTGTAAAGTTAGATTGAGGCATGGTGGTATATTTTATGTTATATATACTTAAGTAGAAAAGCCTCATTTCTTTGTCCCAGAAAAAGTGTATTTCCTCAATATTTATTTTACAGTGAACCTTGTAAAACTAGCCTGTGAGTATGTATAATATTTTTCCCCTATAATATTTTGAAGTGCATGCCTGTGTGTGCTAGGTATTAAATAATCCAGGATTTCTTGGATGTTTAATTCATGCTGTATCACAGAGCTGTATGCCTAGTTTTCTTTTTTTAATTTATTTTAGGAACAATCTTATTTTACATATCAGTTACCTCATTCCCTCACCCACCCATCCTCCCATTGCTCCCCTACCCCCGCCAACTCCCAAACCCACCCCTCACCCACACCCCAAGGATAGTGAGGCCTTCCACGGGGGATCATCAGTCTCTGTCACATCATTGGGGGAGGGTCTAGGCCCTCTTTTCATGTATCTGAGCTGTAATAGTATCCCTCCATAGGGAATGGGTTCCCAAAGTCCATTTGTGCACTAGAAATAATCAGTAGCTCCACTGTTAGAGGTCCCATAGACTGCCCAGGCCTTTTAGCTGGCAGCCACATTCAGAGGACTTGGCTCGGTCCAATGCTGGTTCTCCAGCTTTACAACTAGGGTCTCTGTGCTCTCACTAGGTCAGGTCAACTGTTTCTGTGGGTTTCTCCAGTAGTAAGCCTAGTTCTTAAATTTAATTTTGAAATCAAAAATTATTTTTAAGCCAGTTAACATTTATTATTTGGGTACCTTTTACTTTGGGGAGATTTTTAGGAATTTGTGATTCTTTCTTACATATCAAGATGTAATTGAAATAGTTAATTTTGCATAGAAATATCTTTTAAAGATTTAATTTATTTAAACCGGGCGTTGGTGGCGCACGCCTTTAATCCCAGCACTCGGGAGGCAGAGGCAGGCGGATCTCTGTAAGTTTGAGACCAGCCTAGACTACCAAGCGAGTTCCAGGACAGCCTCCAAAGCCACAGAGAAACCCTGTCTTGAAAAACCAAAAAAAAAAAAAAGATTTAATTTATTTAAATGTGATTTCCATAGACTAGGGCAATACAAATACATGGAGGGGTGCTTTAATCCATGAAGACAGGTAAATTATACTTATTTTTTGTACCTGAACAAATAAAACTGTGGAAGTCATAGTCATTGACTTCATGATTGGTAAATGTCAAACTCTATATTACTGTATACAGATTAAATTTAAGGGAGCTTTTGAAGTGACATTGGATAAAGTTGTCATCTTAGAATGTTAGTACTGAGCTAGGCGTTGGTGGCACACGCCTTTAAACCCAGCACTCGGGAGGCAGAGGCAGGCGGATCTTTGTGAGTTCGAGACCAGTCTAGTCTACAGAGCGAGTTCCAGGACAGGCTCCAAAACAATACAGAGAACCTTGTCTTGGGGGGGAAAAAAAAAAGAATGTTAGTAATGTTGGTACTGGTATATTATTAGTAAAATATTTAGAAATAGATTTTAGTGTTTTAAATCGAGTAATATGTGCTTATGCGCAAATATCCCAAAGCAGTATTGTGAACAAAATAGTAATGTATGTTCCAGTAATTTTAAAAAATTGATTCTAATTTGCTTTAAGTATTCAAACTAATCTAGCACAAATTTTTGTTGTAGGATAAATTCTTTGGAAGAATTATGATCTTTTTAGAGATACAGCCTAATCCTTTTCCTTTTTTAGGAAACTTTAAATTTTTTTAAATGTAACTAAGTATTTTCATGCTTCTTTGGGCAGAAAAATATTTTGATATGAAAAAGAACCAGTGCAAAGAAGGTCTTGACATCTATAAGAAGTTCCTGACTAGAATGACAAGAATCTCAGAGTTTCTCAAAGTTGCAGAGGTAAGCTGCTTTGAAAGGCCTTATATGTTGGTTTATATGTGTAGATTTTGAAGAAATCATTACCCAAATGAAAGTATTTCAATATAATAAGGTTATATCTCACATTATTAATATACACTGTTAATTCTGTCAAATGGTATTAATATGACAATATTGAATAAGCTACATGCTATATATTTAATTTATATGGGGTGTTGAAAAGTAATCAATCTACTTTTACATTTTATATATCGCTACAAAATAAGATAGATTTTTGTACACTGGTGGCAGTGATGTCTGTGTTTAGAATTAACTATTTATATTTGAAGACTTACTGTGTTGATGGTGGAGAAGGTTCAGTATCAACCTAAGTTGTTTTTCATCCAGACAGGCCTTCAACTGAGCCATACAATTCCGTGTTTTTGCTCTCCTACATAAGTGAATTCTGCATACTTAATTACTGAGTATGAAAAGGTTATATGATAATCTAACTGTATAAAGCTCTTAAAAGTAATTATTATGAAGTTGTCACAGAGGCAGTTCTTATGTTTGCAGGCATCTTTTATATTTGCAAAGACAACTCATAAAGATTCCCCATCTTCTTTTTACCCTCTTATCCATCACTGCAATGAATGCTCCTTCTTTAGGATGTTTTGATCACGTACATTAGAGTCATTACTCTGGAATTACCGAGTTAGTGATTCTAGGCACTGTTACTCTTGTGATACTTTATCTATTTATTTTCAAGACAGGGTTCTTTTTTTTGTAGCCCTGGATGTTCTGGAACTCGCTGTGTAGACCAGGCCAGATTCAAACTCAGAGAAATCCACCTGCCTCTGCCCCCCTAGTGCTGGAATTAAAGGTGTGTGCCACCACCACCCAGCATAATAATTTATTCTTTAGCAAATGAAGTGACCTTGTTTTATGATGCCTGTAGAAATTTGCATTTGTTCAGGCAGGTTTTTCAAGAGAGAAATCTGAGTTTTGCTCCCTAGTCCCTTAGCATATTACAACTATGAGGAGGCAGGGTTTCTGATGTTGTGGTTGCAGTAAAGTTTTCAAGTAAGTTTTAATTTGTTGGCTTTGCTTTCTGGTCTCTTACATTCTATTTGGTAATTATAGTTACTGTTCTGTATCTAAAGCCCTTTCTTACCTTGAGGTTGCAGGTTTGACACAGATAGAATGCATTATCTGTTCATATGATCTAAGAAATATGAACGATACTGCTGTACAGTGTTGTTATGAGACTGTCTTTGGGCTTGCAGTGTCATTAAGAGACTTCACTTAAAATAAAGGCAATGGTAATCTCTTGAAATGTGTTCCAAGAGAACAGTTGTCTTAGTGTAAGTGATGAGCTATTAATATCTAAATTGGAATGAATTAGATTTCATTCTGAGACTCTTAAAGCTGAGAAAAAGAGAATGATTAGAAAATAAAGCATAGTCAAGGGAGAAATACGGGTTTCTAATGTAGGTCCTCAACTACATAGGAAGTAAGGGACTTTTTTGTTTGTTTGTTTTGTTAAGTGATTATGCTGGAAACTATCTAATGTGTGAACACCATAAAAATACAGTGAGGTTTTGTGTACATAGTTACATCCTACCTAAATATTACTTGATGTTTGTGAAAAATCTGATTACCACACTAAACAGACTTCTTTAAAATTATATTTGTGTATGTAGGCACTTCCGTGCCATGGCGTTTGTGTTGAGGTCAGAGAACAACTTGTGAGAGTCAGCTCTCTTTCTACCATGTAATTCCGGCATCAATCTCAGGTTGTCAAGCTTTGCAACAAGTGCCTTTCTATGATTAGCTCCTAAATAATGGGTTTTAAAAGTATTTTCTGTGGTGACTGTCAGGGGAAGAGTTTTTTTAAGAAAAAGACAGAAAATTAGTTTAAGGCAAGTTGGTGTCATTAGATTTATTTCTTTTTTGTATCCCTGGGAACTTGTTCATAGTCATTCTCATTTCTTCCAGTATTACTAAATGGCACATAGAAGAGGTAATGTTCATATTATTATAATTTCACTTGTATTGAATACAGCATTTTTTTTTCTTGCAGCAAGTTGGCATTGACAGAGGTGATATCCCAGATCTTTCACAGGTGAGTAGATTGTTAAAGCATGAGTCTACCTCCATGTGCACTGCAATGCCAAGATGAGTAGTCATTTCTGTCAAGAGTAGTACAATTTTTTCCTTACAGTTTTTTAACATTTTACTATATTGCTGAAGAGTTCTTTAACATTATGACACATACAGTGAATGAAGAACTTATCTCTAACTGTAGTGGGCCTGTCCACTGCAGTACTATAACAGCTGCATCTTGGAAAAGCCCACCCCAGCATGGGAAATGAATGACTTACGAAAGTTACACCCCTGAAGTTACCTATCCAGCTTGCAGGCAGTTTCACTTAGAGAATCTTCTTTCATAATAGATATTCATTAGTTGTATAGCCATAGGGAGGGACCTTGTAGATCTTCTTGCATTCTTAAATCTTACAGGCTTCCCTTCTTCCTTTAGGGGGGAATTATTTAGTTTTGAAGATATGCATACTCATTTCCTAAAGATACACATTTAAATCTAAATTCCACATATGGCAGAAAACATAGTATTTGTCTTTTCTGAGTCTGTCTTCTTTAACTTGATGGTTTATATTCCATCTATTTTTCTGATAGTATTATGATGTCCTTTCACTACAACTGAGTAAAAATTCACGATGTATATCTACTACATTTTTATCCATTCATATATTGATGGACATCTAGACTGGTGCCATACCATAGTTATTGTGAGCATCTAAGAAATAAACTTGGATGTCCAAGTATTTCTGACATGTTGATTTAGAATGTTTAGGTATATGACCAGTAGTATTATAACTGGGTCATTTGGTATTTCTATTTTTTATTTTTAAGATTTTTTTGTTTTATTCATGTGTCTATGTGAGTATATGTTGTGTGGGTGTGGGTGCCCAGGGAGGCCAGAAAGGGCATTGAATACCCACCCTGGAGCTGAGGTTAAAGTTTCTTGTAAGTCACCCTACATGGGTGCTTGGAAACAAACTTCAGGCCCTTTGGAAAGAGAAGCATGCCCTTTTAATTGCTTAGCCTTTTCTGTGGCCCAACTTTGTGTGTGTGTTTGTGTGTGTATATGTAATTTATAATTTATGTGTGCAGTATTTGTGACTGCAGGCAAACATGTACCACCGAACATGTGTGGAAGTCAGAGGACCCACTGTGTAGGTCCAGAGATCAAATTAAAGTTTTTGGTGGTTCTTATTAGTAAATTCAGTTAGTTGTGGCCAATAATAGTAATCATAATAGCAACAATAAGAGGTTAAAAATTTCTGTTTTGGCAGCTAAAAATTGGCCACTGGTGATTAGTACATGAGCTATGTATCTGTTTTTGTTGTATTCATGTTAGATGACATTTGTAAAATGTTGTAAATAGTTATGAAATTCCTAATATTTATGTAATTTCAGGCCCCCAGCAGTCTTCTTGATGCTTTAGAACAACATTTAGCATCTTTGGAAGGGAAGAAAATCAAAGATTCCACAGCTGCAAGCAGGTACTTTTTTTGGGGGGGGTTTAACGTGACAGGGTTTCTCTGTATTGTTTTGGAAGCTGTCGGTCCATCCTGGCCTTGAACTTACAGAGATCCGCCTGCCTCTGCATCCCGAGTGCTGGGATTAAAGGCGTGCGCCACCACCTCCCGGCACATTGTTTTGTTGAAGTGTAAAAATGATAGTTTTTCTTTTGGAAGGAGTAGATGAAACCAGCTCAAGTTGCAAGTTGTATGGTTTCTCTATCTTGATTAATTATCTGTAAGATTATTTTTAATGGACTTCCTGATACC
The DNA here is from genome assembly GCF_017639785.1 of Mesocricetus auratus. Lineage (NCBI taxonomy): Eukaryota > Metazoa > Chordata > Mammalia > Rodentia > Cricetidae > Mesocricetus > Mesocricetus auratus. The sequence continues at coordinate 108,084,704 of NW_024429182.1, read as the reverse complement.
AGTAAGTGTGGACGTATTTTATGATGATGACAATGATGCTTTATTCAGAATTGTGGTTTTAATGCTTGGGTGTGTATCATGCTTCAAAATCAAAAGATAATTTTGTATTAATTTACTCAACCCTTAGATTTTCCCCGTGGTAGATACAGTAGGAATACCAGGATTCAGGCTTAGGATGTCTGACATTATATTTCATTTTTTATACCTTTTGATGAGTTTTGTTTTTTTTGTTTTTTTTTTTTTTTTAGTTTTACGAGACAGGGTTTCTCTGTATTGTTTTGGAGGCTGTCGGTCCAGCCTGGCCTCGAACTAGAGATTGATTTTTTTTTTTTTTTTTTTGGTTTTTGAGACAGGGTTTCTCTGTGGCTTTGGAGGCTGTCCTGGAACTAGCTCTTGTAGACCAGGCTGGCCTCGAACTCACAGAAATCCGCCTGCCTCTGCCTCCCAAGTGCTGGGATTAAAGGCGTGCACCACCAACGCCCGGCTGAGATTTATTTTTATGTTCCATTTTAATCAAGTTTTGAGCTAACTGGGAACAGTTCACCTGGCAAATTACAAATAATAGAAATTATCTCATAATCACTAATTTTAGTCGGGTGTAGTAATTGCTTGAATAATTATCATGTTTTCTTATGAAGATTTTACCTCTTTATTTAAAATAATATATAAAATATATAGTGAGACTTTCTTTGGTTCTTTTTGATTTTTTAGTTTATATTTTGGTGATTTCTCCCCTTTTTAGTAATAAAATTTAAGCAATGTCAGGTACAGTGGCTTGTACTATAATCTCAGAACTTGGAAAGTTGAGGCTGGAGGAAGGCAGCCTGGAGTTTAACTTGGTCTGTATAGTGAATTAAGGCCAGCCTGGGCTACATTGAAGGACTCCTCTTCTGTGCCCCCTCAATTCCCCAGTTCCAAAGGGAAGAATTTGCTAATGATTTTTTAAAATAATATTTTGTGCAAGATTTTAATTTTATATTAGGTTTTTAGAAGTACTATTATCACCAAGATGTTACAGACCAGTTACTTATAGGAAAGAAATGAAAACAAGTCTATTCATGTGGTTAAGGTACATCAGTTTCCCTCAGATACTTATCAAGATGTGATTGGCAATAAATATTTTTGTCATTTTTATGTTACTCATTCATTGTCTTCTTGTTTTCTCATTTGCAATACTGATTTTACACAAATTAGTTTTTGCCACTTTACATATTTTACAATAGCAATTAGGGTATATATTACGGAAAAAGGAAGTTTAATTGAGGCCTGGTATAGTTCTTTATCCTAGAATTTAATGTTGGTTCATGGTATATACTATGGCTAAATCTTTACAAGGGGGAAGGAAAAGGCTAGTGAGAGGTAATGAATTGCGTATGTGTAATGGGTTTGAAAAGAGAATTCTGGTTGGTCAGAAAGGTAGCAAGCACATAGAATGGAGGTGCCACACAGACTTATGACTGAATTGAACTCAATATTCCTTTTCAAGGAACCTGATATCCACTGACTTTTGTGAATGTTGCGGAAAAACAAACCTAGACATGCATGACTTACTATTGGTATTCAAGATTTGGTTTTCTTGTGGTAGAACTGTCAAAAGCCAGGTGTTCATTGGTATAGGAGCTGTCTCTTAGAAACTGAATTGGTTTTGTTGTTGTTTTTCTATTAGGATTCTCCTAGGACTGTAAAGTCTCTGTCCTATTGCTTCCTAGTCTTAAGAGAGGCAATGTGCCCCCCTGTGTTGTAAATTTTTTCTTGAGTGGGACACTTCACTCTAGAAATTATGAATTTGTGATTCAGTCAACAGCGCTAAATTTTTTGTAATTTTCTAGGTTATTGATAGAAGATTCCATCTGAAGTACTAGTTTTAAGTCTATAAAACTTGTTAGTTTGTTAAAAGCAGGGCCACTTCATTTTATATCTTAGATATGAAGTGCTTACTTTTATCCTTACCCTAGGGCTACAACACTTTCCAATGCAGTCTCTTCTTTGGCAAGCACTGGCCTATCTCTGACCAAAGTGGATGAAAGGGAAAAGCAGGCAGCATTAGAGGAAGAACAGGCTCGTTTAAAAGCATTAAAGGTAAGCAAGTGTGGGCTTTCTCTTTGGAAGAACAAGGAGAGGGGATCATTATGTAAATGAACCTCTAGCCAGACTTAAGTTTTTAGTTGTGTAGCCATCCTACAGTATGAAACTGTTTCATTTTTCATCACATAGAATGCTTGGTGAAAAGTTAGGGAGTGCCTTTCAGCTCTTAAAGCAGAATTAGAAAATGTCTTTTTTCAGAGTCTGTATCAAAAGGATCTAGTTTTAGATTCCTTGTGCTAAGTTCCTTTTTCAACAGGAACAGCGTCTAAAAGAACTTGCAAAGAAACCACATACCTCTTTAACAACTGCAGCCTCTCCTGTGTCCACTTCAGCAGGGGGAATAATGACTGCACCAGCCATCGACATATTTTCTACCCCTAGTTCTTCTAACAGGTACAGCGGGAAGTGAGGGTATCTGAGTATTTAGTCTAAGAGCCTCTTCAAATACATGCTTTAGAGATGCTGTGAGTTTGCTTTATAATTTTTGTAATCACAAATTAATACAAAAGGTGTAAAACAATACAATTGGTATACTACCTACAGTGATAAGGTTAGTCTAAGTTTGGGAAATGGAATATGACTAAATTACTAATTTTCAATTGGAATATTCTACATGGGAATGGGTGTTTTCTTGGGAAAGTCATTTCCAGAAAAGGTGTTGTTTCTCAAATTTGATAGAAACTTAGGACATTGTGTTCAAGTATTTTTCTGAACCTCTTTATAGTTATGTTAAATAGGGAGCATGCAACAGTTACCTTTTTAGAACTGTTCTTTTGGGTCTTACATTAAAGCTTTTCACTGAAATTTTTGGGGGGGTGGAGTACACGAGACCAACTAATATAGCAGAGTTCATCTAGAAATAAAACTGCTTTCCACAATATTTTCCTAGCACATCTAAGCTGCCAAATGACCTGCTTGATTTGCAGCAGCCAACCTTTCATTCATCTGTCCATGCTATGTCAACTGCTCCTCAGGTAGCAAGTACATGGGGAGGTAAGCTTTCCTTGTTTTAAATGTTGTATAGGTATCTTCCCTCTCCAGTAAGTAGCAGAGTTTTGGTTGTACTTGATGCATGGGAACTTGGGAAATATTAAAATGACAGTAAACTAATTTTTATCTCCTGAAGACAGTTTATTATATATGAAGTATCAAAATTCATAGTTAATTATGAAACAAGGTTTAGGGAAGATGAAGTTGTTAAATATAAGAGGAATGACCACATTTTACAGTATGAGATCATCTCTTCAATATGAATTTCAAATATATAGTAATTATTACTTTTGGTGTAGAAAAAAATTTTCTGGTGGGTAAAATCCTTACTTTTGTGTATGTACATTGCAAAGTTCTAGTAAAAGTCAGATTGTATTACCAACCAGCAAAGTACGTTGTGAACAGGTATCTCATGGTGATTCTTGTCCTTTGGTGCCCTGGAGTAGGTTTTTAATTCTAAGGTGATCATGGTCTAGTACCTTTAAAGCAAAGTGTATATATGTTTGCTTGTATGAAATGTATGTATGTATGTATGTATGTATGTATGTATGTATACGTTGTGTTTTAAAGTTTTAGTTAGGCACCTACTTTTCAGATCATCTCCTTTGGATGGTTTTGGTGCATATGTATGTATGTATGTATGTATGTATGTATGTATGTATATATATTTATATTATAAATAGTCATCCACAATTGCTGGAAAGAAAAGGAAATTTTCAGGAAGAAAGACGCTAAGTAGAAAATTATGAAATGTTAAAATTTGTATTTGCTTTCATGTAACATTTGAATTATTAAACTTTTACACCATGTAAGATTTGAATGAAAAGTATAGTTTCTGTGCTTCTTTTCTTCCATTCACTCTAATGCCCACTGATCCCTCCCTCCCTCCCTCCCTCCCTCCCTCCCTCCCTCCCTCCCTCCCTCCCTCCTTCCCTCCAGTGTAGTACTGAATATTGCATATTGAATCCAGGGCTTGCCCACACTAGGCATATGATCTGGCATTGAGCTGTATCACCAGCCCTAACACACTGTTTTATATCCTGGAATGTAAGCTCTGTGAAGGCAAGGGCTGTCTATCATTAATTAGCACTTTGTGGTGGTGGTGGTTGTTTGGGGGAAAGGGGCATGTGTGCCACAATGAACATGGGAGATAAGAGAACAACTTGGTGGGGTCAGTTCTTTCCATCTACCTTAATGTGGAGTCTAAGGATCCAACTCAGCTCTCTAATCTGACCTTTGTTTTTCTCACACTGTAGTCCAGGCTGGTCTCAAACTCATGGCAATCCTTCTGCCTCAGCCTTTCAGTGGAACTACCACATCCAGCCCTAGAGTACTTCTTGTCATATGTAGATATAAATAAATTAATGTAGTAAGTACTTTGTCAAGTAAGTGGGCATTTTCTTTTCAGTCCAGGTTGTAGAGAATAAGTACTAGATTTTAGACTAGTTCTATGTAAGCATTAAGGTTAGTTTAATTTAGCAAAATCTTGAGATTTGAGATTAATTTCTATTTGGCAGCAAATTAAAGGTTAAGAAAGGAGTTTCTTGGTGCTGGAGAAATGGCTCAGTGGTTAAGTGTTGCATGCTGCTCTTGTAAAGGACCTAGTTCAATTTCCAGCACTATATTGGGCAGGCCACAACTCGTGGCTTATTTACATGCACATACCCAGTCATAGACATAAGCACATTAAAATCTTATTTGTTTATTTATCAAGACAGGATTTCTCTGTGTACCTAGCCATCCTGGAACTTACTTTGTAGACCAGGCTGAGTGCTGGGATTAAAGGCATGTGCCACCACCACCTGGCCACATTAAAATCTTAAACCTAAAATAAAAATAGAGTAGAGAGGTGTTATGATCATGGGTTTAGAGTTTTAAATTTGATACATTTTTATGTTTATTTTCTATTTAATCTCAGTTGTGATTTTTTTTTTTTAGGGTTGGGTGTGTATGGAAGGGTGGTCTCTATTTTGTCCTGGCTGCCCTGAAATAAAGTAGACCAGGCTGGCCTCAAGCTCACAGATAGCTCCTGTCTCTTCAGCTAATCCTGTGCTGGGTTTAAAGGCTTCTATCACCGCTAGAGTTTGGGCTGGAGAGATGGGTCAGTAGCTAAAAACACTTGCTCCACCCAGATGTCATCTCACAAATGCTTGTAACTCCAGTTCCAGGAAATCTGGTGTCCTTTTCTAGCCTCTACTGGCACTAGGCATACACATACATACATGTACATTCATACTTACATGCAGCGAGATACAAGCAGTTACATGTATGTGTAACACTCATACATGGAAAATAAAGAATAAGGATAGTTTTTAAAATGTTAACATTAGCATAATTTTAATTCTTTGTTTTTAATTTTTTGATAATTCATTAGCCTTTTGTTGTTTTTTTTTAATAGTTGCTGGTTTATTATTAGTCCTATTTCCATGAATGGCCAAGACCTGGGGAAAAAATAACAGGCCCACTGGTGCAGGAAGGGTACATTTCCACAACATTCTATTTACACATAGAACTAAACAGATAAGCATAGAAGTTAATCTTCTGTTAACTTTATTTTAAAATATATTTGTTTATTAAGGTGTGTATGTGTGTGTATGTATGCACCTGTGTGTGCAGGGGCCAGATGATAACTTTTGAGAGTCAGTTCTCTTTTCAACATCATGTAGATCCCAGGGATTAGACTCAGGTTGTCAGGCTTGATGGCAAGTACCTTAATATGCTGAGCCCCATCTCTCTAGCCCTTCTTTATTTTAAAGAAAGAAGCTGAGAAGTTGTTTTTCTAAACAGACTCAAATTTTAATAGGTTAGTATAGTCAACATTTCAAAGGAATGGAACTATAAAATTCCTTTTGAGTATATCATGTATAGTAACTTGAACAATGACAAGGAATCTGAAATGTTGAACTCATACAGCAGATAGAATGTTAATTAGGGAAAATGGTTTGCAGTGAGCTCAGTCTGTAATAATTGTTTCCTAATACTCTATATAAATGCAGTATATTTAACCATGATTTTGTTTCTTTTTTACATTTTGCTTTGTTTGCTAGTTCTCAATAATTTGCCCCAAGTTTTAGCATTTAGCTTGTTGCATATGAGTAACAAAGACTTTAAAACACAAATAAAATGATGGGCATGGTGGCACATGCCTTTAATCCTAGCCCTAGGGAGGCAGAAGCAGGTGAATCTCCATGAGTTCTGGGCCTACCTATAGAGATCCCATCTCAAAACAAGCAAGCAAAAAGCAAAAACAAAAAACAAAAACAAAAATAAAAAAAAAACAAGCATAGTAGAATGGAAGGAGTAGAAATTGCATTGTTACTTTTCCAAAACCTTAGTTATAGCTGAGGAAAGGAATGATTACTATAAGGCCAGTCACATCCTATAAAATCAAGGCTGGATAAGGCAACCCAGTAAGAGAAAAAGGGTCCAAAGTAGGCAAAAGAGTCAGCAACACCCCCCTCCACCCACTCCCACTGTTAGGAATCTCACAAGAATGCCAGGCTGCTCTGCTCTAACGTATTACAGAGGAGCTACGTCAGACCTCTAAAAGCTCCCTGATCTCTGCAAACCTCCATGAGTACCAGTCAATTGATTCTGTAGGCTATGCTGTTGTGTCACTGAACCCTCTTCTGTGGGACTATGTCTGCTCCCATCAGTTGCAGGATGAAGTCTCTATGATCTCTTTAATGAGGTTTCTGTTAGACTTTAGTCCCAGAACATCCTACAAGTAGGTCAAAGGTTTTATGGATGGTTGGATGTTTCAAAACTTTTAAGAGTGCTAGGGAGATCACTCAGTGGTTCAAGTACATGTTGCTGAGCAAGCCAGAGGACCCAGTTTGGGTCCTTAGAAATTATGTAAATGCCAGGTAAGTATGGTAGCCTGTAGGTCATTTCAGATTTAAGACACTAACTGGAAACAAGATCTTATGAGCAAGCTAGATAGATAGACAAGCCTGAATTGGCAAGCTCTGGCTTCCTTTGAGTACCTCAGTGAATAAGGTAGAAGATAGATTGAGGTGTCTGCTTCAGGCCTCTGTACCTATACCCACACAGATGCAAAATACATGCCCTCACAAGCACACTAAACACATGAGAAGGAAAAAAATGTTTGGAGATTTGCCAGTTTAGGAGCTAGTTTAATTTAGGATAGCCAGAACCATCATCATAATACTTAATAATTTGTGCTTATTATTTTTGTCTACTAGTTAACACTGTCTAGATTAACTATAGTATTTGTCAAATAGAATAATAGAAACTGGATTTACTTATTATTTGATTGGTCTACTATGAATGTGTTTGTACATTTTTATGTATTCTTTGTTATTTGCTCAGCATAATAAAATGCTCTTTTAAAACAAGTATTTTCAAAGTTCACTAGTCAACTCTAAGCTCAAACGTCCTTATTGTACAAGGAGCCACAGTGGAGAGATAGCATTATTGTAAGTGCCAGTTCTTATTTACCAAACCAGTATCTTGACATGGACAGTGGGAATGAACACCAGGGTGGGTTGGAGGGGTCTCAGCCAGACTGAGGCTGGGACAAGTTTATTCTAAGCAATCAAACTTTTTTTTGGTGTGGGGGGTTCAAGACAGGGTTTGTTTGTGGCTTTGGAAGCCTGGAACTAGCTCTTGTTGACCACATTGGTCTCGAACTCACAGAGATCTGCCTGCCTCTGCCTGCCGAGTGCTGGGATTAAAGGCATGCACCATCACCTCCCAGCATAATCAGATTTTTTATACACATATCAAAATAGAATACAGTGGTGGTTGCCATGATATAATGGTGGTTGTAAGCTAGACAGGATATACAAGATTAATGTCTTAAGATTAATGTTCTGCCAAACTGATACATGCTTCTCTGACTTCTAAGGAACAGAGAGAAACATAGGTAGCCTGAATCCTGAGGGAATGCCTAGTTTCTCAGGAACAGATAGGACAAGGTGTCTGAGGAGTCATGGCCTGTGACACATTCCTCTCAAGGCAGCTAGATCAGGTCATCTTCACGATTCCCTGAACATTACATTTGGCTTTAGTACCAAAACCAACTTTTTAAAGTCTGTTTATTTTTGAATTATGTTTTCTCATTTTGTGTGGGGTTCCCCCTACACATTGTTCCATTTTGTTGTTGTTGTTGTTGTATTTTTTTTTGCATTCATGAGAAAGATGTTAAAGCCTCTTGAGTTTGAGTTTGAGCATGTGACTATTAGCTTTCTAATGTGGAAGAGCAAGTCTATATCTGTAATGGTCTGCTATGGTGGTTAATGGAGACAATTTTCCCCTAGGGATTTCTACATGTTAGATGCAATTCTTTCATCTTAGTGATTAAATATATTTGTGTATAAAATTAATATAACTACTACTTTTCACTTTGCATCTTTCAACTAATCACAATACTAATTTATTTACTTTCTTCATTTTGCTCTAATTCACTTGGACTGCACAGATCCTTTCTCTGCTACTCTAGATGCTGTTGATGATGCCATTCCAAGCTTAAATCCTTTCCTCACAAAAAGTAGTGGTGATGTTCACCTTCCCATTTCTTCAGATGTATCCACTTTTACTACTAGGACACCTACTCATGAAATGTTTGTTGGTAAAGTACCATTTAACCTTTTCTTCCCAATTAATGTTTATACTAAGTATTTTTTTACTTATGTGCTAATTACTTTTATAGTGCTACAATAATTACTTTGGATTTTAACATCAAATTTTAAAGTAAGCTGGAATAATAATGTAGTAAGGTTCTTAAATTGATTGCTTAAAAACTCCTGTTTGTATGTAATGTAGAATTCCAGAAGCATATTACTTTGTTTCTGAATTTTCTGTGTTTTGAGTGTAGTATAACACTCCAGCTATCTAGTATATTGTGTAATATCCTGTTTATTAGTTCAGAGAATTGATTTAAAAGTAACATCTAAATTTACATGTTTATGTGTGCTTATATTTTTTTGACCTTTGTGCACTGGAAGGAAAACCATTGTCATTTTTATCATTAAAACTATTGCATATTATAGTTTCATGTTGCCTTAAGTCATATATTTCCTTAGTCCCTTTTGTCTCATTGCTTATCTGAAGATAAAGTGAAAAGTATGTATTCCATTTTAACTAAAAAATTAGAAAAGTGTCCTTGCAGTATGAAAAAAATAAAAAATGTTCAGTTCATGTTTTATATAGAAAATAATGTTTTAGTTTTGGTTTTTTGGGGTTTGGGGAGTGGATTTCGAGCAGGATTTGTCTGTAGTTTTGGAGCCTGTCCTGAAACTTGCCTTGTAGACCAGGCTGGCCTGGAACTCACAGAGATCCACCTGCCTCTGCCTCCCAAGTGCTGGGACTAAAGGTGTGCACCATCACCACCCGGCAAAAATAAGTTTTAAAGTATATACTAAACTTGGAAAAAAAAAAGCTAGAATCTATGTCTCAACCTGCTTCTTTAAATGTAAAGTTAGTTATTTGAAGATAGAATTGACTGAAAAGCCAATGACTTAATACTTCTTTTCCTAATGAGGCAGTTGGAAGGTTTTTGTGTTTATTAAATTGATATAATGTTTTCTATTAGTCTTTTTAATAGGGTAATCAGAGCCTTGTGTTCTTTCAAAAATTTTATTTTAGTAAGTTTAAAATTGAATAACCATATGTCTTGGATTTCTCTGACTTTTTGTTGTAATTCCTTTAGTTTCTCTATCTCCATTCCTTCCTTTTCTCTTTCATCTTGATTCCTTTGTTCTTGTGCCTTGTCAGGATTTTCTTGGCACACAGATTTACCCTAATACTATTTTTACACGTTATGAGCCTTCTGTTGTTGTTTGCTTACTTCATTGATTTCTTTGTACAGATGTTTCTTTTTTCTCTGTAAAGTAAGTTCTTACCCCCCCAAACCCCCCCCCCCCCCACACACACAAACATGGTTTTACTGTATAGCCCTGGCTGTCCTGGAAAACTCAATATATCGACCAGGCTGTCTTCTGAATCAAAGAAATCCGCCTGCCTCTACCTCCCAAGTACTAGGATTAAAGCGTATCCTACCATCACCTAGCTGAAAATTTTCATAAACTTGTTAAAATAGATAGAACTACTTCCCTTTCCATCCCCCAATAACTGACCAATAACCTAGCCCTTACTTGCTTTTGAAGATATACTCCTCCCCGTCTTTTTTTTCTTAAACACAATATGATATTATAAATAGATACCTATTTTGCTCTTTAATCTATACTCATGACTTGAACATCTTCATGGGAGTATATTGCCTTTACAATTACTAGCTTGTGGAACTTGAGGCCCTTTGTGTATTCATTGAATTCATTGATTCTTTCCAGCTGTGTGTGGTTTTTTGTTGTTGTTGTTTAATTCATGTGTATGTTATGTATGTGTATGTATGTATGTGTGTGCCGTGTATGTATGAGTCCCCTTTGGAAGCCAAAGACAGCATTGGATATCCTGGAGCTGGAGTTAAAGGTGGTAGTGAGCCACTTTATATGGGTGCTGGGAACTCTGGTCCTCTGGAAGAACTGCAAATACTCAATTTCTCCAGCCCTGCAAATGTGTTCTTAGCTAGTGCACTACAATAAAAAAAGTCCAGCTACTGATCAAGACCCCCTGAATCTGGGTGTCAGTGAAGAGGCCTAGGGAATCTATTGAGCCTTGGGCAGCAGATCAGTACCCATCCCAAGTATACACACGGACTTTGGACTCCCATAGAACAATGTGAGGTGCACTCTCACCCTGAACTCTTGGGGAAGGGTCTAGGCCCTGCCCTATATGAAATGACAGACTATGGACACCCCCATGGAGGGCCTCACCCTCCCTGGGGGAATGAGGGGATAACGGGGGGGGGGGGATGGCATGGGAGGAGGGGAGGGAAAAGGAGAGGGACCTGGAACTGACTTGTGAAGCAACCTTGTTTCTTATCTAAATTTAAAAAAAAAGAATAAAAAAATCATTATTGATTAAAAAAAAAAAGAAAACACATAACTGCACTTAGAGAAAAAAAAAAGTCCAGCTAATTGTGTGTGTTTATGCATAGTGCTTGATTTCTTTCATTTAATTTGTCATTAAAAGTATGCATACAACCCAGGACTGGTTGGCTCATGCCTTTAATCCCTTTAAAGCTTTAATGAGTGTATGTGGGTGTGGACATATATCTGTGTGTGAGTATCACAGTTTGAATGTAGAGGTCCGAAGACAACTTGTTGCGGTTGGTTTTCTCCTTCCACCATGGGAGTCCTGGGTATTGAACTAAGGTCATTAGTCTTGTGGCCTTTGCCTACTGTGCCGTGTTGCTGTCCTGTTTTTAAAGATGCTTGGGCCAGGAGGCAGTAACACTCAACTTCAATCCCAACATTTGGGAGGCAGAAGCAGGCCTAATTTTATGAGTTTGAGGACAGCCAGGGCTACACAGAATAAACCTGTCTTCAAAACAGAAAGAAAAAAAGGGGGGGGGTGACACCAACTGTAGAGATGACTCATTAGTTAAGAGCACTGACTGCTCTTTCAGAGGGCCCAGGTTCAATTCCATCACCCAAATGGCAACTCATACCTGTCTGACTCCAAGATCTGACACTCTCACACAGACAAAACAGCAATGCACATAAAATAAAAGTAAAGTAATTTAAAAAAGAAAGATATGTTTGAGGTATTTTTCTGCCCCCAATGTTTGCTGTTTTGTGCTTCAAGTTCATTTATTATGTCCTTTTGAGATTAGCCAGAGATACCTGTCTCTGAGTTGGTGCTGACCAGTGCTGGCTTTCACTGGGTCTGTAAAAGCCAAGAGTGGTCATGACAAGATGAGTATTTCAGACAGCTTGTTCATTTGCTCCGCTCCCCCCCCCCTTTTCCTCCAAAATGTACCTTTGGAAATAGTGCTGTTAGTTGGGTTTGTTGTTGTTTGCTTATTGTTTGTTGAGGTAGAGTTTCACTATGTGACCCAGATTGGCCTTGACTGCCTCCTGCTTTTACTGTCTTAAGGTTTTGTTGTTCCTTTTGTTATGTATCTATGTGTGTGGGGTTGTGTGTATGCCGAGACATGGTGTGGTAGTTAAAAGACAGCTCTGTGTAGTTGGTTCTCCTTCATTCTAGAGAGTTCTGGTGATTGATGTCAGGTTGTGAGACTTGCATGGCTCAACATTGAGGTTTTATATTTCTGTTTTAAGGAGCTCTAAAAATTTTAAACTTGTAATCCTGATAAATGAGAAAGTAACAGAAGATCATTAAGCTGATGATATTTGTTGAAATAGTAAGGAAAAACTTTACCTTGAAGGCTGTGTGTGTGTGTGTGTGTGTGTGTGTGTACGTACATGTGTGTATGTGTGTGTACATAATACAGACTGAAATACATTGTTTGCTTCCCTAGGAGATATTACAGATTACTTGAAATTGCATTTTTTTGGTCTATATAGGGATTTTTTTTAATTGAGGTACAAGTAAAATTTTTGAATTACATTTTTCTTTTTAATCTTTCTTGTAGCTAATAATTTTGCAACTTCACAGTTAGCCTAGGGACTTCAGGAGATGGCTCTCCTATAATAGGAAATAATAAAGTTGTTCCCAGATTGCTGTAAAAGAATAGAAAGCAGGGAAAATACAGCAAGAGAAAATGGGAATTAGATGTTAATGGCCCAGCTGTCCGTTGTTGTTAGATATATGTCCAAAAGGTTAGTGGTCCTTTAGCCAAGGTTATTCTTAGAGTCCATGAAGTAGTATTATACATCTTACAGTGTGGTAGTAGCATGAAATATGGAAGCAAGCATGATAATGTTTTGCTTTTAAGAAGCTATGATAAGAACCATGGAATGTTAAAGCTTTGTATATGTTTAAGTGTCACTAAACCAAAGGGTTTAGAATTCTAAGATCCTTTTAAAAAACTGGTTAGGAAATAAATATAAATACTAAATGATTTTGTACTTTGATAGTATTTGTTTCTTGTTTTTGAAGTAAACTTAATTTAAGAATTAGAATAAGATCAAACTTTAAACATTCTCAAAAACTGTGTCCTCAATATTCATATTATAACCCCAAATGCAGTATCACTAATATGTGTACCACTTTCTAAGTGACAGTGACAAAAATCACTACCAGGGCTGTAGAGGGAGCTGAGGGGTTAACAACCCTGGCTGCTTTTCCACAGGGTTCAATTCCAAGGACCACATGGCAGCTCACAGTTGTCTGTACTTCCAGTTCCAGGGAGATCTGAAGCCCTGGCATGTCAACTAACACTCTCTCTCCCTCTCCCTCTCCCTCTCCCTCTCCCTCTCCCTCTCCCTCTCCCTCTCTCCCTCTCCCTCTCCTCTCTCTCTCTCTCTCTCTCTCTCTCTCTCTCTCTCTCTCTCTCTCTCTCTCTCTCTCTCTCTCTCTCTCTCTCTCTGGCATGTCAACTAACACTCTCTCTCTCTCTCTCTCTCTCACACACACACACACACAGTAAAGATAATTTAAAAAGCAAAAATCTTTAAAATTTTTAAGTCAGGGATAAATTTAAGGAATAAATATCTTTGTATTTATTTGGGACTTCAAATTAGGTTTTAGTGATGGGATCTCCTCTTAGGAGAAGAAGAACCTGTGTAGAACTTTAGAAATTCCCTTGTTGGTGTTAGATGCTAGCCTTCTAAACTTGGATGCTTTTATGTGTTTCCAGTCTGACTTGATAGAACTTAGGAAGCAAGAGAACTCAGAAGCAAATGACTACGACTCCTGTAAAGAATATATTTACCTAAATATATTTAGTGATTCAAAGCTCAAGTCATGTGATAAATCCAACATTTTTAGATGGTTTTAATTCTTTTTAGTTTCTAGAATTTTACACATTCAACTTTAGGAAAACAACTTGAGAATTAAAATGTTCTGTATGTTAACCCAGTGTTGGCACGCCCCAGAGACTCAAGCTTGGAACTTTGTTAGCACAACACTACTATCTCCATGATAACATAAAAGAAAGTAAGGTTGTCTTGTTTATAGGTTTTTCTGTCAGTCTAGTTTTAGGCTAATTAGCATGTTTGGTCCCATTCTTGCCATTCCTAGAGTTAAAAGTGGTAAGTTCATCGAGGGAGTGAGTGGGAGTTGAAAGAATATCATTTTCTTTAATGTTCTGAAAACAGTTGGGCGCAAACATTTGTGAAGTTGTTACTTTTAGAATCCTGCCAGTTCTCATAGTTATCTTAAACCATGCAACTCCTGGGTCAGTGATATGGCTTAGTGGGTGCTTTCTGCCAAGCACAGTGATCTAACTTTGCATCTCCCACTCACATGGTGGAGGAAAGAAGTAACTCAGAACTTGTCCTCTGACTTCCACACATACATTGTGGCACATGCATGCTCACATACATACATACATACATACATACATACATACATACATACATACAATGATTTTTTATTGTAACTGTTGAGGTAAAGTAGGGATAAAGAAGGTCATGGTTAGAGAGAGAGCAGAACTTGGTGTTTTAGATGACTTTAGGTTTTAAGAAATTACAAATCAGATACAAAATTAAGACAAAAGACAAGCAAGGGTTTCATTTCTGGAATGAAGTAAACACATAATTCATTGTATTTTGGTCATTCTTAGTTTCTTAATGGGTGATTTTAATGGAAATGTAGCTGGTTATGATGGTTCACGCCTATAATCTCAGCACTTGGGAGCTGAGGCAGAAGGATCACTTGGAGTACATTGTGATACTATGTCTCAAAAGTGTGATGTAATGGAGAAAACATTTTGCTTGAAATAGCTTTTTTGTTTAAGGAATTTATTGCTTTCCCCATTCTATTATTATTAATGTATAGTTACTGTATTTAACTGTTAATATAGTTAGTAGAAAATTGAACATTTTTGCATTTTGCTTTTCTTAGGATTCAGTCCTTCTCCAGTTGCACAGCCACATCCTTCAGCTGGCCTTAATGTTGACTTTGAATCTGTGTTTGGAAATAAATCTACGAATGTTACTGTAGATTCTGGCGGTAAGAAAAAAGGTTTTTTGTTTTGTTTTGTTTGTATTGATTCAAAATATGATAGCATTTATAAGTCAGAGTAAATTGAGCTTGTTTCCCAACCACTTGATGGGGAATAGTAATTTTACCTTTTTTTCTTGGTAGCATTTTAGAACTTGGGAAAGCTTGTTGTTGTTGTTGCCCTCACGCCCCACCCCTAACCCCAGCACAGTAAAGTGCTCAACTGTTAGTGACTATGTGTGAAGTGCTGTAGCTTTTCGGTTCTCATAATTTTTATTTGACTGAAATGAACTATGACCATATTGTTCATTGCAGTGTGTAAGGTTATTTTTGAAACTGAAGACATAGTGTATCTTCATCCTGACTTATTTCGATTGTTCAGATATAAGTAGAGTATGTTAAAAAGTTTGTGACTATGGGACTTTTAAAAATCATTTTAGTAGTGATTATTATTAAAGTGTACCTACTAATTTATCTTATAAAACTCTAGAATAAGATTTGTACTTTTTGCTTCTTATTATCTTGAAGTTTATAAAACTCCTATAAAACTTAAATGTTCTAATTTTATTACTGCAGGGAGACAGTCATTGACTGACTAACAGTTAAATTTTAACTTTAAAACATATTGAAGTGTTTTTAATATATATTAGTTATCCATAAAGATAAGAAGCATTGTATGGACTGATAATTTAACTAGTGTATTCTAATAGGCATATAATTCTGTATTTGGGGGTTCTTTTGACTTTTGTTTTTTTTTTGTTTGTTTGTTTTGTTTTGGTTTTTTTTTTTTTTTTTTTTTTTTGGTTTTTACGAGACAGGGTTTCTCTGTATTGTTTTGGAGGCTGTTGGCCCAGCCCGGCCTCGAACTCACAGAGATCCGCCTGCCTCTGCCTCCCAAGTGCTGGGATTAAAGGCGTGCGTCACCACCGCCTGTCTTTGACTTTTCTTTTTTGAATTTAGCGTGTCTAAGAAAGGGGAATTGGAAACTAGTTATTCTCATAGGGTAAATCACCATCCTTGGTGACGTGACTTCCTGTTTTTAAGCTCTAGCATTCCTGGATCAGTGCTGTTCAGTTCCTGAGTGGGTTGATTGGATTTGTTTTTACCTTTTACCCTTTAGTGGAGAACCTTTATAGAGTTTTGTTTTGTTTTTAGGTGAATTTATGTAATTAAGTAGTTTTCTTAGGTACTGTTTAGAGTCTTTTTAATTTGTTGTTTAAAATTAAGAATTTTTTATTTATGGGGGGGTTGCCTGCTTGTCTCTCTATGCATCATATGCATGCAGGCTTACTTGGAGGCCAGAAGAGGGCATTGGATTCCCTTGAATGGAGTTACAGGCCATTGTAAGGCTGGAAATTAAACCTGGATCCTCTGAAAAAGCAGCCAGTGTTCTTAAACACTGAGCCATCTCCCCAGCCCCTGACTTAGTTAGGTTCTTATATCCTAAATATGAGAAGCATGAAAAGTTCTCTAAAATATGCCTAATTGGGCCTATAAGATAGCCCAGTAGTAAAGGTACTTGCTTCTAAACCTTACAGCCTGAGCTCCATCCCCAGGGTGCACATGGTGGGAGGAGAGAACCAACTCCTACACACATGCATGCACACAAGTATGCACAATTAAAAAAAAAACTTTCTAAAAAAGAGTTGGTGCTTGGGAAGCAGAGAGACAAGTTTTTTTTTTTTGTGAGTCTGTTCCACAGAGCGAGTTCCAGTACAGTCAGAGCTGTTACACAGAGAAACCCTGTCTCAGAACACCAAAACAAAAGGGAGGGGGGGAATTGTACACTAGGCATGGTGGCATATGGTTTAAATCCCACCATTTGGAAGGTAGAGATTGATGGATCTCTGTGGAATTTAATGTTAGTCTGATCTACAAAGAAGTTCTGGCCCAGTCATAGCTGCACAGTAAGGACCTGTCTCAAATTTTTTTTTCAATTTTTTGTTTTTTGAAGTTAAAATGTTTTTGTTTTGTTGTTTTAATTATATGTGTGGAGGGGTCAGGTGTGTGGACATGAGTGCAGGTGCCTGTAGAAGCTAGAGACATTGGATCTCCTGGGCTCAAGTTATTGGTGCTTGTGAGTCACCTGATGTTGGTGCTAACAGCTTAGCCATTTCTCAGCTCCAACATAAAAGACATTTTAAAATATTCTTTCTCAACATAAAAGGGACTTTTAGATTGAGTGTTAAGAAAAATTTTGTTGGGATAGAGAGAGATTTACATTCTGTCTCTTTCCCCCTTATAATGTTTTTTATTTATTTTCTTAATCATTCCCTTTAACCTGGATATAATTTTGTCATTAGATTACACAAATTATTTCTGTCCAAGTTGGCTTGAAGATGGCAGATTTCTCCTCTTTCCACGTGAGGGCATTTCCCGTGTTGGGAAACTTGCAGTGAGTAAACAAGGAGAAAAGGGAGAACTCCTTTAGAAAGCTGCAGCTCGCTCATGAAGTTCCTTACGCGTCCCATTTCGTCTGTTTGTAACTTTAAGGCTTTGATGAACTAGGTGGACTTCTCAAACCAACAGTGGCCTCTCAGAACCAGAGTCTTCCTATTGCCAAACTTCCACCTAACAAATTAGTGTCTGATGACTTGGACTCATCATTAGCCAACCTTGTGGGCAGTAAGTAGTCCTTGATTCTTCAGTCATCCTTAAGCCTAAGTTGGTTAGTAAGATGATTCTAGTTTTTAAATACTTTTCTCTTTTCCTAGATCTGGGCATTGGAAATGGAACCACTAAGAAGTAAGTGTCCTGTTTGTATTATTTAAATATCATGTAGAAGCTGATGTGACTTTCACTTCAGAAGTATGTATAGAGATGTCAGTTTGGTACTATTATTGTTCAATGTGTTCATATAGTGAGAAACATTGTATGTTTATGTTTATTTAAAGTGATGTAAGTTGGAGTCAACCAGGTGAAAAGAAGTTAACTGGAGGATCTAACTGGCAGCCAAAGGTTGCACCAACAACTGCCTGGAATGCTGCAACAATGGTGAGTTGGTGAAGCTTCTGATATTAATACATGGATATCTTAACTAACTGTGTAACAAAAACTAACATGATGGACATAAATGGTGAGGTTATTTCTGAGTTTTCTTAAGTACTTCATTTTTTTTCTTAAAAGCTGGTTGGCCATCTTTTGTCAGTCACATTTTAATACCTAACATGTATTTGAGGATTATTCCAGGTTATACATCATTTTAATAAGTAATTATTATTATTATTTCCTCTTATGTTATATACAGACATACATGCACAGTTCCTATAAAGTACAGCAGCGTTACAGAGTTCTTGAGTAATTAGATGCATTCTTAGCATGTGGCCTAGAAGCTAGACAGGATACACTGTATTGTCACTCTCAAATTTATTGTTTTTTGTCTAAAATGTAAAGTCCTTATATCCTTTAGACCTTATCATGGGTAAGCACATTATTTTTTTTGGATTTTGTTAGTATTATGTAGTTTATGGAGTTGATTCTCATTATTTGTGACCATTTAATATTTGATTGAAGTCACTCTGATCATTGAATTAGTGAACACTGAAACACTTTCACACCCTAAAAAGCCTCATTCTAAGCCAGACATACTGTAACATGACCTATAGTCCCAACACTTGGAAGCAGAACATCTAATTTATTCTATCTTACTGGGGGAATGAATTGTTGTGTGATTTTTTTATGCCTCTGTACATGTACACGAATAACTTATAAAGTACTATGAATATTGAATTTGGGGATTATGAAGTTTACTAACAGCAAGCAGATGAATTGATTAGCAATGTTTGCTAGTTAAGTAGCACCTAGTACTAAAGAGGTTCTATAGATGTTTTTAATTACTGTAAGACATTGTAGGCCCAGAATAACTTGTGGCTGTTTTCCTTTCTTTGGCTTGTTTTATCTTAATCTACCAAGTGTCCTCTCTCTTAGCCAGGGAAATACATACCCTTTCTGCTGGAACACTTTGAGATGTGGTTTTCTATCAGTGGGATGATAGCAGGTTTTGATTACTTAGATGCTATATACTATAGCCTCGTTAATTGCTGTTAGAAAGTTACATTGTACTTAATAAAGCAGCTTTCTTGTCATTAAGTTCCTTACAGGACATTGCCCTGTTTAACTTGGGTTGCTTATCTGTTACAATTGTGGGCTGAGGTTAAATCTGTGTATTGATAAAAGTTTTGACTATTTAAGAGTTAATAGCTTAGACTTTATAATATGAAAATATTCAAATTTAATTCCTTTTATTTTGTTTGCTTGTTGTGTTTTGAGGAGGCAGGGGTGAGTGTGTGCAAAGTTTTGTTATATAGCTCAAATTGGCTCTGAATTTACTAAATGGTTCAAACCAGCTTTAAGTGCTCATCCTTCTCCCATGACTTTCCTAGTGCTGGGATTATGGGTGTCTAATAGTTTAAGGTTTACATATAAACACAAGCATATACACATGATTTATAGTAAGCATATCCTAAGAGTATAGTGTTTCTCAGAGTGCACATATCACTTTGAAGTACAGTGTTATCTGTGCTTCCTTTTTAAATCCCCAAATGAAAAACACTTGAAAAGCTGATTTAAATGGAAACCTGATACTGAATCCATTATAACATGCCTCAGTGACTAGAACTGGTGGGAGTGTTAGGTTAGTGGGCTTCATGGCTACAGATGGGATTATGCATTAATATTAAAGCACAGTGGGTGTTTGCTTGTTTAATGTTAAGTCAGTGTTAATGTGAAATACTGAAAGCCTTGGATAGAATTTGCCTTAATACTGACTAACTGGAATGTAGTAAACACCTAACCATCTAGCATTTGTATGTAAGTTGAGAACAGTGTGTTGTATATGGTAGTGTGTATCATCTCTTAAGATATTTGTTTAAAATATTTGTGTGTATTTTAGTTTATTTTTTTGATGCCTAATGTGTGAGGCCTGTGATGTGATTCACTAAGAATAAACTGCTGCTTATGGTGTTTCTGTACATTTCTAACCTTTTAATTAATTCTTTAAACACTGTCAAGGTTTTAAATTTTTAACATTTAAGATAAATTCATTTATTTTATTAAAATATTTGTTTTACAACAAACTCTTCATTGGCGATCCCCACCTTGGTGGTAAACATATGATAGCACCCTAGTTGAGGATGCACTTGAATTTTCCTTACTGACATCACTGGTATATTTTATATTTTAATGACATTTGTAATTAGTAAACCATTGTGTCTAGAGGGAGTTAGCTAAAAGTCTGTTTCCTTTGTCAACCTTGATAGTGTTTGGTAATAGATGTTCTTTCATTAGATATATAAATACCCGGAATTTTAGGTAGTAAATGTACATGTAAACTAAAATGCTCTCTGTGTATTTTGTTGTGTAAGTACTTGCTCTAATCCAGTGTTATTGCATTATGTAATTGTTCTCCCTGGGAAAAACAGAATGGCATGCATTTTCCACAATACGTAAGTGACCAAAAACTAGCCCTTCTTTTTCTTCTTCTTTTTTTTTTTTTTGGCAATAAATTGGCATGCTATTAACCACCGCTGCAGCAGAATCTCATAACCTTCCAGCTAGTCCTTGTTTTCACATCAGATTTTCAGTGTGCCAGAAATTCTTCCTAGCATCTACTGATTTTCATGGGTGTGTTGCAGAATTGATTCTGATGGTGGCATGGGAAATACCAATTTTTCTTTCTTGCTTAATATTCCGCCATTTGCTGCCAGATGGCTGGGTGTCTGTGTGTGTATCTGTGCTGCCACCATGCACTTGATGACTTTTGAATGAAGGGAAATGTTGATTGTGGTAATGTTTGAAATAACAATTGCATGTAATCTTACAGGCTTCTGCTGTACTTGGCAGTTTGTCTTACTGCTCTTACAGATCTTGGTTTTGAAGTAGGGAGAGACCAATACGCCCTACATGCTCACCTAAATACTAAACTTCACTTATTAGTGTTATTTTTTTAAAGTTATGCTTCATTTAACTTCATGCGTATGTTCAAATTGCTGTATAATTTCATGTTTTCAAACATATTTTAACCGTGTTATTGGTCTTTCGCCTGTATTCAGTTTTAGTCTTTTCTGCGAGAGATACTCAGGGAATATTGTTAAGACAGCAGCCATATCTAAAACAATTTGTTTCTAGATTGTATGTTTACAAGTCATCAGTTAAAGAAGTAGAACAAGAAGACCTCATTAAAATATAAGCTTAGAACTTGATTGTTCTTTTTAAGAAATTGATACTTTTAGAACAAATTAGGAAGCTAACATACAACTACTTACTTGAAAGTTGTGATCATAAGAATAGTTACTCGGAGGCACTTTGAGATCTTATAGTGCTGTGACAGCCATGCACAAGGTCCTTAGAAATTAATTTTTGAACATCAAGGTTACTAATTGATATGGAATCTTTGTTTTTCCTTCCAGTACTAAAGAAATATACTGAGAAACAGTCCATATTATCTTTTTCTTGATAAACATTTTGTTGTTATTGTTTATTTGGTTTTTGAGATAGGGTATGTAGCCCTGGCTGTCCTGGAATGCAAACATTTTTATGAGAATGATAGGCTTTCAATTTTGGAATTGTGGATGTTTTTAAATACCTGGAGACCTTGTCATTTGTTTGCTTATCTTGGTGGAGCTGGGGAAAGAATCCAGGCTCTCAAGCAGAGCAGGCAAGTGCTTTGCAGAAAGGTTTTGTAAACTGAAGGATGTTGTAACTTAGGCTACTGGTGAGTCTAAGTTTAAATGTTGTTTTTTTTTTCTAACAAGCCACTTTTTTTTTATAATTTTGAGATTTTATTTCTCAATGAGTATTACTTAATCATAGCTGTCTTAGCAATTTGTTTTGAATAAAAATCTGACAATCCTTTAAACTTGTGACATACAGGAATTAACATTTCCTTGCCTACTTTTTCTTTTGCCATATCAGGCACCCCCTGTAATGGCCTATCCTGCTACTACACCAACAGGCATGATAGGATATGGAATTGTAAGTATGTTTCTAAATATAGTTTTTGGGAAATAGAGTAATTTATTCCTAACATGGTTTATTATAACCTTAGATTTTTGTTTAAGTGCTTTGTAGAAACTATAAACCACGAATCTAACCATTGATTCCATAAGTAGTTTTTAGAATAGTCGTTGTAAATGGGTATGTTGATTAGTGTGCCCAGTATTAACCACTCATTTTTCTTTCCCCTTATAACTTAGCTATACATGTTGTTTTTCATTATAAACTCACTTAAATATTAGTGTTAACTCTAAGATATTTTGATATGATTACTCAGATGATATCACCTTAGTACTGTAGAATTATAGAAGGGTAAATGTAGTGTGGCGTAGGCGAGGATGATTTTCCTCTGATAATGATTGTTGGGGTTCAAAACCAGTCTTTGAACCATTCACTGTCCTCACAATCTATATTCTGTTATCCTTAGTGACATGAGACTAACCTCTGGCCTCTTCGTGTGTACTTGTACTTATATGTAACATGAACATGCATGCACACACATATATGTGCACACACACAAAATCAGCCATCATTTATGATCACTTGCATAGTGGCCTAAAACTTGATTTCATATACAAAGGCAATTGGCTTGCTTTGAAATATGTTAACATTTAGATATAGAACCTACAGTTTTCTCTGTATGTAGACCTAGAAAAATCTGGATACTAGAAGCTTTTTTCCTCCACCATCACCTCCTTCCCCCTTCTTCTTCCTCTTTTTTCTTTCTGGTCAGAATATTTCTTTATTACATTACAATAAAATTTAAGTTTGGCAAATTCATTGGATAGAAAAGAGTAGGCTTTATTTGGTACTTTGTATGAAAGTGGTACTAGGAAATTTGTAGATACCAGTCTTACTTGCATGCAGAATTATTTGTCCTTTTAATTAGAACAGAAGTACCATTCTCCTTTAATTCCTGCTAGCCTTTTTGTTTGCTTCCTCCACAGTAATGAATATGTGAGCCAACATTTCTTAACTTAATTATTCTATTTTTTAGCCTCCTCAGATGGGAAATGTGCCTGTAATGACACAACCAACCTTAATATACAGCCAGCCTGTCATGAGACCACCAAACCCATTTGGCCCTGTATCAGGAGCTCAGGTATTATTGATGTGCATAACTGTTGTCATGTACTGATTTGGAAGGGCTCTGTAACACTAACAGTTCCTCTCGTACAACTCAAGAAAGAAGTTAATCAAACTTTCCCTTTTGTCATGGATATTATTTATATTTTCCTGATGCAAGAACCTTTCAGAATATTGACTAATTGCAGAAAAGCAACAGGTAGATTACAGGTGGGAACTTCTTATAACTTCATGCTTGTGATTGCTCCAAAGCGGAGCAACCTCTTTCTTACATTTGGACCCTCAGACCATTGCCTCAGTGCATCAGCCTATAGCTGATGGCTTGGGGTTTGCTGTAAGTGTTGCTCTTGGGATATTTGCAGACTTTTTGTCACTGAGAATTATACTAAATAAACAAATCCAGATAAGTAGATAAGAACCATTGGAAAGGCTCTGCTGTCTTAGATTCTTTAAAGGAGAGACTTTGTAAATGCTTCTGACAGTTACTTTAAATGTCTTCTTGATTTTGGGAGAGCCACATTAGAGCAGTCTGGATTTTGTTTATTGTAATGCTATAAGTGCCTTATAAAGTGAAGGGTAGCTTATCCTATGTTGCTCTGCTTAATACATAAAATTGTTAATGTAGTCCTTAATTTCCTAAATTGTTTCCAGTGTCAAAAAGTTGGTAGATTATCATTTTGAAGCTTATTTGAAAACAGAATATTTGACAGTTAGCTTGTAATCCTTTTCTAATGCACATACTTTGTAAGCTTATTAGGACATACTATGTTATCATCTCTATTGAATAGACAGTGATGGATAGGAGACCGTGTCATCGTTCATCCTTTTTAGATATTCAAATCATTAATCCATGTCCTCATATATGCTGAACATAAACGCTAATACTGAGCTGTATCCTAGCCAAGTCCCACTCCCTTGCTTTGGGTGCATGTTCATCAGTTAGTACCTTTTAAAGATTTTCACTTACTATACGTCTTTGTTTTGTATCTAACATTTGCATTTTCCCAGATGTTTATGTAAAAAATGCTGAATAGGTTTTATTTTTTCTATCTTGTTTTTGTTCCTGAGTCTGTTAATTATATCCTTTTAAAACTTGCACTTTAAATACATTTTACTAATGTTTTATATAAAGTAGAATGTTCACTGATAACCAGTAGTTTGTAAAGTCATTGTTTGCCACATGAAGGTATTATGCCACTTATGCAGGAAGACATTAGTCAGGTTTCTTTTCAAAGTTGCTGGTGGTAGGCAATAACTCTTTTATTGAGTATTTAGATGATAATGGTTTTAGAGGTTGTTGAAGCTTTTTGATAGTGGCAAAGATTATTGTGCTTGCCATATTCTCACTTTCTTTAAGAAGAACCTTTGTTGGTTCAACCCTTGTTAAGCACAAAATTAAATGAGTGTTTAACTTTAAAAATAAGAATATTTTAAAAGTTTTGTTGGTTCCTTTGATCACTAGGCTGCTGCTTTTATGGGGGTATGCTGTTAGTTTTGTTTAAGAAGGATATAACTAAAAAAATAGCAAAATGGCTGTGGGTTTTTGCTGTGTTTGCAGTAAACAATTTAAGCAAATCTGACATCAGTTAAGTGTCTGAAAGGAAACAATGACACTTTGCTTTTAGGCTTTGTGTTTCACCATTCATTCATTTGTGTCTTGGTGTACTGATCTTGGATATTGGCAGTGATAGTTCTCAGCTGATTTGTTTTAGACTTTGTATATCACTCATTCATTCATCCATTCATTCATTCACTCACTTGTATATTAGTGTACTAATCTTGGATGTTGGTAGCGATAGTTCTCAGCTGATTTGGTCAACTTTATCTTTGTGTGTGAAGAAAGCCATTTGGATTTCCAACAGTGCTTTGTGTGTGTTTATCTTTGCCTACTTACTATTATGCAGTACGATGAGAGAACTTATTTTGAATCAGATGTGGTATCATAAATTAAAAGTTGGTTCTATAGCCTCCATTATATACCAGTTAGTCATATAAAAATATTAGGAGTTCCACCTCTGACCTCTGTTGTCAATGAGACAAATGCTGAGAAAGGCCTTACTTCCTACACTTTTTTAAAATCCTAATTTCTTGTCTTACAACCAGTGCTGGGTGGCCAAGTTTTACAGTATCATCATAATAAATTTCAGTATGTCTGTATGTATAGAAAGCATGGGAATATATTGATTTTCTAGTGTGTGCTAGAAAAGTCCCCTTAGAAGTTTCATATTCTCATTTAAAATTTATTATCTTATGTGTATGGGTGTTTTGCCTGCATGTCTATGTACCACATTCCTGTCTGGTGGTCACAGAGACATCAGATCCCCTGCAACTAGTGTTATGCACCGTTGTGCACTGCTACCAATAGGTGCTAGGACTCTAACCCAGGTCCTCTGCAAGAACAGCCAGTGATCTTAAGTATTGAAACATCTCTCCAGCTCCAATATTTTCATCTAAATTTCTTCCTATAAGTTAAAAATCTTGATAGGTTTGAGTTGAAATAAACAGGAATTTAAATTTAAGAACTAAAATGTAGTAGCCTTGGAACCTACAAGATGTGCTTTAGTGTCGGTTAGTATCCAAGGGCAGCTGTAATGTAGTATGGGAGCTTCACAGCTTAGGACAGAAGTAGTTTATTTACTTCCA
Organism: Mesocricetus auratus; assembly: GCF_017639785.1. NCBI lineage: Eukaryota > Metazoa > Chordata > Mammalia > Rodentia > Cricetidae > Mesocricetus > Mesocricetus auratus. Next base: position 108,058,973 of record NW_024429182.1, on the reverse strand, counting down.
GTTTCAGAGGCTGGAAGTCTGAAATGAGGCTGTCCTCATATGGCATCCTCTAGAGGAAAACCTATCCTTGCCACTTGTTGCTCATTGAGACAAACAAGGAATGGGGTTATCTTTAATAGAAAACTAATGGCATGCAACACTGTATGTTTATATTCCTGTGCAAATAGATTTGGATATGCTATTAGTGATCCGGCTGTGCTCTGAACAGCCTGAAACAGTTTACTGTTACTGAGACTAAGCTTCAAGGCTGGTATCTCTGTAATCCTAGAGTAGTACTATTATCTCTAAATATTCTTATGACATCAGCTTTAAGAGAATATGTTTTATTAGTGTTACTGTACAGAACACACAGGTTGAGTAATATACATACAGTGAATGGAAATTTGTTTCAGTGGTCTAGGTGCCAGCATGTACCTAGAGCTTTTTGGCACATCATAACATAGTGGAAGGGCAGAGACTGTGAACACACAGAGTCTAAGGTAAACCCATTCCTGTAATAATAAACCCATTGCCATATATATATATATATATATATATATATATATATATATATATATATATATATATATGGGTTGAGGGTACAGCTCAGTGGTACAACACTTGCCTAGCCTGAGTTTTATCTCTTACACTTTGAAAGGAAGGAAGGGATGGGGAGGCAAAAGGAATAGATGTAATTATTAGTATCAGAATGTAGGACTCTTCAATAGGTTTTGAAGGCTCCAACTTCATGAACTAGACAAACGGTGCTATAGGACAGTGGGTTTATTATAGGAATAGGTTTGCCTCAGGCTGTGTGTTCATAGTCTCTGCTCTTCATATTACACTTTTTTCTGTTTTGGTTTGGTTGGTTTTTGTTATGCTCCATTACTACCAAAGAGAAAACTGCAAGTTAGAACAAGAAAACAACAGTAGGCTCAGAAAGCCAGGCTTCAAGCAGCCTTCTGAGAGCCTTGTAAACCCAGCTACTATTCAAGTGTCTCACAAGGATCCTAAATTTCCAGGTCAGCCTGGGACACATAGTGGGACTTTGTCGCAGAATCCACAAATTAACTTCAAAAGGGGCTTGAAGAGCATTGACATGTTTATTTTAAGAGTTTAACTTGTCAACTTTTTGAAGTATATTTTGAAATATATTTTAAAGTATTATCTTTTGTTAATTTATGATTTCACTACTCTTCCTTTACTGAGCATTCTATAACCAATAAAGGAAAGAAAACCAGACAACTCCACTCTGCAGCAAAGCACTTTCTGAAAATGTTAGATTCCTTTTCCTTTCTTTCTTTTTTTTTTTTTCCCTTCAGTTTTTTTCAAGACAGCTCTGTGGCTTTGGGGCCTGTTCTGGAGCTAGCTCTTATAGAACAGGCTGGCTTTGAACTCACAGAGATTCGCCTGCCTCTGCCTCCCGAGTGCTAGGATTAAAGGTGTGTGCCACCACCGCCTGGCAATTTTAGCTTATATTTTTACTAAAATGTATTGTATGTATGTGTACATGGGGATGGGGGGGTGTTGTGCCAGGTATATAGATGTCAGAGGATAACCTTGTGGACAGCCTGTGGCATTGGCTCTCTCTCCACCTTTACATAGATTCCTGGGACAAACACAGTTTCCAGGCTTACCAGCAATGGTTTTTAGTCTGCTGAGCCATCTCACAACTCATATATTTTTCAAGATTGATTAGAGTGGTAGAGGAGTAAGATAAAGGGTTGTTATCATCAGTTACTTATAAATCTTAGTATTTTTATTCATATGCTGTTCTTTGCAGTATTTCATTTTCCTACAAATGAAAAAAATTAAGTATGTCTGTGTTGGAACAGTAAGGTGTCTTTTAGTTATGAAATAAATCTCTGATTTGAACTGATTTGTGGCTATTCTAACTCTTTTTAGCACTAGAACTTCAGGATAGAGAATGTTATTTGGAAAAGTGGGCCAAGGCATTTTCTGCCATAATTTTGTTTGTTTCACATTTCTGTAATGGTATTATTTTATGCCAGCTTGTAAATTTGATTTTGTGATGAATGCTGACAAGTTGGGTTTTTAAAAATTCTTTCCTCCAGTATATTAACTATGCTTTTTTGGTGTGTATTCCTTAGCACCTTTAAACTAGGTTCTTTAATTTACACAAAGAATGGTAAATAAAAGAGGGTCAGCACTTTATCTCAGGCAGCTTCTTCAGACTTAAAGTCCTACTGCATCTTAACCTCCTGGAGTGTCCTTGCCCTGCCATCCCTTTCTTCTTCCTGCTTTCCTTGAGCAGTCATGTGGTCAGCATGTTCTGTTCTTGTCTTTCCTTATTCCCCCTTCATCTGACTACTTTCCCACCAGTGAAGGCTTAATCTGCTTTCTTCTAGTGATGGGAAAAGACAGCAGTCGGTGCTTATGACCGGTTGGGTATCCCAGGCCCCGGAGTAGTGTAGCAGCCAGACCACTCTGGAATGTGATTTTTCATGGTTCAGGGGGAGAGTGTTAAGAAGCTTAGTGTAAAGATAGATACTGAATCATTGATGGCCTCAAATAATTTAATTTTACTGAATATACATATAAAGCTTATCAGTACATGTCTTACCACTTTAAAAGACTTACAAGTTTGGGATAATACAGTACTTCTTCCCCAAGGTAAATCGAACCCTTTTAGTATTGTTTGTAAAACTCTTTTAAGACTCCTGGTGGCATGCTCATGTATTGAGAATGGTAGAGTCTCTTGTTTTCTCCAGGGACATTTTCCTCTGGTACTATCAAGTCTTCACACTGCTACCTTCATGAAAACATGATTTAAAGAGACATTTTAGTTGCCATTTAGATGCAGTATACAATGAGCAGATGTGTTTTAACTTGAAATGAAAAGGAAAATCTGTAAGTGAAGTTAAGAGTGAAAATAAGTAGGTTGTTTGCCCCTTTTTATCTCAGTAATGAGTATTTGAAATCATTTCTTGTGGATACTCATCCATTCAGGGGGGCTCCAGGGAGAAAGTTGGAGCTTCTTTGCAGTTAGGTTTCACTTTACTCTGCCCTTGGAGTGGCTGGTATTGAGATTTCTAGTAAGGACAGACACGTGGCCCCATCCTCCCATCTACAGCAGCATATACAAGTCCATTATCCTTCCTGCCGTCTCTCCTTACTATCTTTGAACGTGTATTTCTAAAACAGTATATGGATCAGGAAAATCTTGACAGCCAAAATAACAAAAGATTATTTTCAAAATTGTAAGTTGGTTATATTGCCCTAAGTGGGAAATGCTTATATTGGTGAGGTAATATTTACTGAAACTCATTGGCCAATCATTCTTTATGGTGCTTTTCTTTAAAATAGAAACAAAGAAACAAACATAAAAGCAAAACATAAAAAGAGGTGAAATAATTTTTAGACCAGCAAAGAGATTTTTTGTGACTTAAAATTCCTTATATAATTTAAGTGTTGGAAATATGAATGGAAATTGTTTTACTTAATCAATTTTAACTTAATACTTATTTGAACACCCTTAAAACCAATTCTTCTCATAATGGTCCCATTGAAGAAACAGTAAGTTTCTTCACATAAAAGTAGTTTATGTTGGGTTTAAAGTACTCATATGTCAGCTTGGTGAAACTCTTGGATGCACTGCATATATGCATACACACAGAATGACATCTTAATTGTTCAGAAAAACTGTCTTTTCTTTGAGAGTAAAGATAACGATACTTGTGCAGTGGTCAACTTCATCCTCAAATTAAAAGATGGAGCAAATTCTGAAAAATCAAATGTGGACTAGAAACAAGCAGAAACCTTGCCTGTACCCTTCATTCAGAGCTTTCTTAGTTCCCACAATGAGGACACCTGCTTCACAGTGTCCAGATAGAAAAGCCAGGAGGTAAGCCCTGTTTAAGAGAGAAAAAAACCCAAGGGAATGACTTTGTGCCTTATGGGAAGAAGGCAGGAAGTGATAATTGTGTTTGGAAATGTGGGGTCTGAACTAAGGTCAGTTTGGACAACTGTGGACAGATGTCTGGATATAGGAAGCCAACTTCAGTATATATTTTTTAAGCACAGTTAATGCATCCTGTCTCCTGTACTACCTACTCCCTTTTCTCCCCCCACCTTCCCCCCCCACTGAAAAAGTCTTGACTGTAGGTCAGTTTATTCAACTTTTATTGATAAAAACTTTCATTTCATGTTTCAGAGGCACACATTTGTTTTCTGGAAAACACATGCCATTGGATATCTTTTGACTTGACATGGAATAGCATTTTAAATGATCCCATTTCTACAAAGGCTGCCTTTAATTTATTAAAGGTGACAAAGCAAAAACTACCTCTTCCTTCATTACACTTTCTGCTCTCATGTTCTGTCATTCTGAGATCTTTTTCTCCCCTGTCTCTGTCTTCTTTCCCCCAGCTGTCGGCAGCATCCAGCCCCTCCAGGCACAGTCCTCACAGAGCTGCAGGAAAGGACCCCTTTGCAGAGCTCTCTCTGGAGGACTTCTTATAAGTCACTTAGGTATTGCTGCGTGTGGGGGAGATGGGGGCGTGGATACTTAAGCAAAGATTGACAATCCTGAACACCGTGCACCCTTCTCCTTCTTTGTTTATTTAAAGGAGTCTGCATTTCCTCTGTGCCTCGCTGCCTTCTCCTCTTCTGTTCTTTACATGAAGAATAAAGATAGTATGAAATAAATCCAAAGAAGAGACTGCCTTCAGAACATAGTTTAAATTGTTAAATGTGAGGTCAGGGGACCATCTTAACACAGAAGCATCTGCTGCTCACAGCCGATGGGGGTGACCAAATTTCACCCTTAAAAATGAGGTGTTTGGGTCAGTCCTAAGAGAATTGTAGAGAATGCCCCACTTTTACATAGTGTATTAAGTCTTGGTTAGGATTAGCTTTACTTTTAGTGTAACAGCTGTAACTAATGATAAAAATTCAATTATGTAATTTCATTAGAGGGTTGCATTTTCCTTTTGTTTAAGATAATAATTTAAAAATACGATTTTGTGGGGTTTTTGGGGGGGGGTTGGTTGTGGTTTTTTTGAGACAGGGTCTCTTGGTAATACTGACTGTCCAGGAACTCTGTAGACAAGCTGGCCTCAAACTCACAGAGTTCCATCTGCCTCTGCCTCCCAGCTATAGCTTGTTTTTTATTTAAGGGCAAATGAATACTTAAGCTTTGACTACAAGGATCTCTGTATATGATCCGCATCACTTATATCTTCTAGAAGATAGTTTAATTTGTTCTTCTTGATGCTCTAGCCCCAGTTTACATTTCCATTTTAGATCTTTATACTTTATTTGGCTAGCATATTTACCTCAGTTTTAGCTCTACATAGATAGTTGAAGAGAAATGAGTGAGGCGTTTTTTGAGTGAATAGGGACTCCTGACTGAAAAATGATCCTTTGTAGATATTTCAGATTTTAATTATATTAATAAAGAAGTGAATCAATATAACAATACTTTTTATTTTATTCTCTGATAGTATCTATTTTTAAAATATTTTACATTTTGCGTTCCCAAATGAGTTACATGGGGCATTTGTGCTTATGGATAAATGTTTTTAGTTTAACGAAAAATAGTTTATTGGTCTTCTCCCCTGGCCTCTACTCTTCCCTGCTTTAAGTAGTTGGGAAGATAATTAGAAGTTCCTACAGTGTGGTCCATGGATTGAGTGCCGACACATAGGAAGCTGGTGAGACTTTTTTTTGCTGTCAGTGTCTTGTGACAAGCATGTTAAGAACATTTTTTAGGCTGGTTGAATGGTAAAGGGACAAAGGTTTTTATCTGTGATAATGCATCCTATAATATAGTGAATTAATTTAGATCATGACTTTTTTCTTCCAGATACAGTTTATGTAACTAGATGGAAGAGAATGGAATTATTCCAAGAACATAAGTTCGCAGGTGGCGGCTCCTTACTTCCAGCAAAATTCAAACTGCTGTCTCTGAAACTCTTCCTCCATTAGAGCGCTCCAGTAACCCATGAAGGCCCACGGCAGGGATGGGACTAGTTTATAGGAGAGCGTTGTCAATACCGTTTATAAAGCCAAGAATTGCCATGATTTAAGACTAAGATCTGTCTTTTTGGTGACTAACACTTCTGTTCTTTCAAGTCCTATTAATACCCGTAATCAGTAACCAACCAAGAAAAGCCTGTACTTGGAAAGTGTGGAGTTTGTGTTTGGAAAAGCTGCCTGGAGAGGAGAGTTGTGTCCTTTACCATAATTAAACAGGACTCATTGGGGAATCAAAATCATAATTTTAATTATGCATTATATTTCTTTTCTCCAGTCCTCACAAATACAGAAACCATAATTGAAGTTAACTTTTCTTTTTTAAAAAATTTATATTCAGTTTGCAGTAGACATTCCTTAAGTATTTGTATTTATTTATGATTATCAATTTTACATAACATTAATATTATATCAAACCTCCTTAAGAAAATGAGTATGGATGTTCACAGTATGTTTGATTTTATCCACAAGAATGAATCTGATTCAGAATGCTTTTCAGCTGACATACAGAGCACTAAATATTTTAAGGCAAAACCATAGGTCTGAATCTTTTAAGAATTCTCAGTCTCTATGGGATTTAGGGAAGCATTATAAATGCATTAATCCTTATAGTCAATTCTGTGCCTAGGATTTTGCAAGGGAACAGTTCACTGACTAGGAAAAGCACTACATTTAAACTTCAGCATTAGTGCATTGGGAAGGATCTTTACTGCTTTGTGCTTGGCATGTCATTATTTTCCATTTGACATTAGGGCCTTTCCAAAATGAATGTGAAGAATTGCTTTCACTTCAAGACTTTCCTTCTTTTCAGTAAAACTTTAGGAGATGTTATAGGGAAAGGGAGGGGAACTAAAATCCTTGAACTTTTTATTTGGCGTGTGCCATGTTATGATCATGTACCTTTTAACTAAGGGGAGATAGTATCTTTAAATTCAATGTCTAGCCAAGAGTTTAGTTAATGAAGAATTAAACTGCACTGTTGATCGGTGCTTTCTGTAAATACATCTTAACGCTTGGGTTGAGAGGGGCCTTAAGAAGGACAGTTCATTGTAGGAAAGCAATTCTGTACATGAGTTAAGCATACTTGTTGCATTGTCTCTGCAGATTCTATTTTTGTTTACAATATTAAAATGTATGTTAGCAAATGGGTGGATTTTCAAATAAAATGCAGCTTCCACAAAACATGTTATGGTATTCTGGTTTGAGGTGCATTCTCCTTTTTTCTTTCTTTTTTTATTATCAATATCATCGATCTTTTGCTAATAAAATTATACCCAAGTGGTTATATCTGCTGGTTTAATAAAATGTAAAGTTTGTTTTACTTAAACATCCAAAAAGAATTATGTTTGAATTCTTGTTACCATCTGGACTCACTTAGAAACTGAACTACTTACACATTTTTCCTTTCTGATCTGCTTCCCTTCAGTCAGGTAAGTTAAGGAAAAAAGTACTCTTTGATGCATAAGAATTATGTATGCTAAGAATATTTGTATTATACAGCACAGTGAGTAATAACCAGGAGTCAAAGTTCATCAAAGAGAGATTAAAAGCTTTGTACTGTTAAATGTTTTCTGTGGCTGGAAAAATCATAGTAAGCCAATGTGCCTCGTTAATAATGACTGATTTTCAAATTTCACTATTATTAAAATGTTTCCACATAAACTGAGAAATTGTGTTTTAGGTTAAGAATCCTTAAAATAGTAAGTTTTGATTTATCTCAGTATTTTAAGTGGGTATTTTAAGGTATGTGACTTCTTTCATGACATTATTTTGATAGTGTGTTTCTGCATGTGAAATGCTTTATAACCACCTCCATCTTATTGTTTAAATACTTTTTTACTCTATTAGGTAGGGATTCCTCACATTCAGTCAGTTTATGGATAGAAAACGAGAAAATGTACTTGTCCTGGATGTTAAATTAGCAGGTGGAAGAGTCAGGTGTTTAGTGGGTACAGTCCATTGATTTGCTGTCATTAATTCAAAACTGAAATGGGAATCATATCCCACAGTCTAGACTGTTGGCCATTCTTGACTCTTCTGTGAAGATGGTCTTCTAGAAAGCACATTTCCTGCTTCCTTCCCTAGTGTCTTGACATTGTCAGTAGGGAGGAATATAAACCCGATAATGACAAATTTAATCAAAATACAAGAAGGAAATTAAATCAGCTATCTTAGCTACTTTTCTATGGCTGTGGTAAGACCACCACCACAAGTGCAACGTCTCAGAAAGGGCTTATTAGAGGCTTATTGTTTCAGAGGGTTAGAGTTGTGGAGTATCATGTCAGGAAGCATGGCAACAGGCAGGCATGGTGTAGAAGTAGCTGAGAGCTTCTATCTTGACCCACAAGCAGGAGACAGAATGCAAGCCCTAACTGAGAATGGCGTGTTAGGACTTTTGAAACCACAAAGCCTCACTCCCAGTGATATACCTCCAGTAGGATCACACCTCCTAATCCTTGCCTAAAAGTTCCGCCAATTGGGGACCAAGTATTTAAACATAGGCCATTCTCATTCAAACCACGTCAACGTATAAAATCTATGCATCCCCACACATTTTACTACCTAGTTAGCAGTTGGTAGTAGTTGTGGAGGCCAAATATGCCTGTTCTAAAAGCTATATGCTTCTGATTATGTGAAAGATAGCTTTTAACCACTAACTGTGAGGTTTTGTATCTAACCCTTACATCATATTGGTAAACTTCAGCTGTTGCTCAGAACACAGCTATAGTTTTTGTACTATATGAAACTGGGCATACTGTTAAAAACTGTAAACTTCTAGGTCATTTCTTTTTTATTTTTGTGTGTGTTGGTATTTTACCTGCAAGTAGTCTATGTATCACATGCATGCCTGGTGCCCACAAAATTATAGGTGGTTATAAACCACCATGTGGGTGCTAAGAATTGATCCTCTGAAAGAGAGCCTGTGTTGTACTCTTAACCGTTGAGCTATCTCTCCAAACCCCTTCACAGGGCATTTATTTTAGGAAAAATAATGGCTGTCTTGAGACAAGTAAGTCAGCTGACTGTAGGCAAATAGAAAATTCTTCCATTAGAATGTTATGGGGGAAACCATTTTATGCTAAGCTCAAGTTTAAATTGTTTTCTAGCTGCTGTATATAATATGTTTTAAATTTTGGTGCTAGAAATCAAACCCATGGTGTGTACTCTTCCTGTGAGCTGCCTCCTATTCACAAGAGCAAACTTGGAAGATGGGTTTGAAGTCTAAGATTTACCTTGGTAACCAGCCTTGACCCTCCTCCACTTGGGTACTCTGTCTAAGCTTCCTTCAAACTCAGACACTTGCTGGTTGTTCTGTGCTCCATTCAGCTGGACATCAGGTTGTCCACAAAGTTCATTTCCTACTTCCAAGAACATTATATGGGAACATCAAGCACACCGTACTGGCACTGCCAGGTAGCTAAATGGCTGTCTTGACACCAAGTCTGCCTCTCTGATGTTTTTTGTCTTGAACTGCAAAGCCTTTCACTCCATTAAATTACTGGAGTGATTTCAAGTGCTGAAAGATAAGCTGTAGTAGAATGAAATCGACTGAAAGGTCCTAAGAAACAACCTACTCTGAGATAGGGGCAAGAGTAACTAAACAAATTGCTTGGTATTCATGATGGCCACCAGGAGCTAATCTTTCACAAGGCCCGTTGATAACTATTGTGATGCCTGACATAGGCTTATTGTCTCCTATTTTGTGGTATTTAAGTTAAATACTATGTGGTATAAGTGTGAACTCACTGGCTGAGCTTTTTATTTTTGATGCTATGTCTTAGTAAATAGTCTGGGCTGGCCTTAGTGTCTTAGAAATTCGTTGTGCCTCAGCCTCTTGAGTGATGGGATTACAGACATACACTATCACACTTTACCTCACTGACTTTGACCCTGAACCCCTATGATGTGTCTTTGGGCCTTTTCCTGACCACTGTATAATATACTGGTATAGAAAAGGGGCCTTTTGTTATTAAATAGAATGGTGTTGTGGGGAGTGGAGAGAATAAGAACGTACTAAGGGTGAGTTCATCAAAAGATAACCTAGCCCGGAGCCAGCAAGGCCAGGTCTCCAAGGGTCAAAGCAATTTGCCAAAGATCTGGTATGTGAGGATAACTAGGAGAATCCAGGCACTTGAACTCAAGTTCAAACAAAGCACTATAGCTTTTAGTATTTTTATTATTTTATGTGTATGGTTTTCCCTGCATGTATGTTTGTGCAGTGTGTGCATGCAATGCTGGCAGAATCCAAAAGAGGGCATCGGATCCCCTGGAACTGGAGTTACAGACAGCTGTGAGCTGCTATGTGGGTACAGGGAAGTGAATCAGGGTTCTATGGAAGAGCAAATGATGCTCTTAACCTCTGAGCCATCTCTCTAGCCCCTTGTTTCTATTAACACAAGCAAAATGAGGTGGTGTTTACAGTTAGCTCAAGCAAACAAGCACAGAGGTGAATTCAACTGATAGTATGTCTTAACCATCTTTGGCCATGTGAAAAGAGTCAGCAATGCCCCTCTCAGGCATGTTGCCTTTCCCGCGGAGATAATGTAGAGTTGCCAGTATTTCCTTCATGTGCTTGCTTCCAAGTGCATTCAGTTACTATAGTTTATGCAATTCTTGTAGAAGGCCACCTTGTTGGTAGAGCATTCTGCGCTCTGCCCCATCCCTAACTCACAGTGAATTCACAGCCTTCTTAGACAGACTTCCAGAGCTACTACTGCCATTTTAGATTAGCATCAGCAATAGTCATAAAATTTAAGAATACTAACTCAACTTTTAGAAACTTTCTCAAAGAAATAGTCTACAGGTGACAGTTGGGACAGGAGACTTGTCTTGAATTACATTGTATATTATAGCACATAAGTACTATATTTCAGAGGATAGGGTATATGCCACTTACAGAAGCTCTTCTACGATTCCACATGGGCAGTACAAGTTTGTGTATTAAGTATGCCAGCATATACAGACTATGTTGGAAAGTTGTGGAAGGCAGTTCTGCTTGCGTTCCAGATCTGAATTATTTTCCTGGTACCCAGACCAACCAAAGGGAAGAAAATACATTTTCTTTGTCTCCCCCCTCCCAAGGAAGTTTGGTTTTTACCACAGGTAAGAATACTGGTTCATCATCCTTGAGCAAGCAAGATTGTTTATCATTCAACCAACAGCTCCACTCATCCATCCACATTATTTTGTTTCTGACTTTACCTGTAATTCTTTTTTTTTCATTTTATTGAAAATAGTTGTTTTCCCATCACATAATATATCCTTATTTTTGTTTCAACTTCCTCTACCCTTGGTTCCTCCCCATCTCACCCCCCCCAACCTGATCTACTCAGTTTCTGTTTCTCCTTAGAAATCAACCAGGCTTCTAAGGGATAATAGTATAATATAATTAATATAACATAAGACAAGAATACATCAGAATTTGACAAAACAAGCAGAAGCAAAAGAGCCTGAGAAGATACAAGTAACAGAACAGATCACTTGTTTGAACATTATATAGCAATCCCATTTCAAGAACAAACCCCAGCTAATCTGGAAGCCATACTGTATATGACAAAGGACTTGTAGGATAAAAAGAAGAAAAAAAAACTAAGATTAAAAAATAGTAAGGTTAAATAAACAAAAAAATTCCTGACCCAACATTGTGAGACAAGGAGCAGCTAACGATGCTATTGGTTAGTATTCTGTTGGTCATCTATGACCTGGTGTGCAGCCTACTCTTAAAAGTAGTTTGTTTCCCCAGTGACACTCCTTGGAAGAAACTAAATTTGCAAGTGGTTACCAATTGGAGATTGCTTCTGGCTTGGAGACAAGGACTTGTGTCTACTTTCAGCTCTAATGCCTCACCTGGTGCAGATCTGCGTTCAGGCCCTGTGAATGCTGCCTCAGTCTGTCTGAGTTAATATGAGCTTTGATCATGTTGGCTGAGAAGGCCTTTCTTGGTGTCCTCCATCCCCTCTGGTTCTGCTGCAGCATTTCCTGACCCCTGAGGGGAGGGATTTGATAGGGACAACACATTTAAGGCAATGTTCCAAGGTCTCTCACTGCATAATGTCTGACTTTGGGTCTCCATGTTTATTCCCATCTGCTCCAGAAGAAGCTTCTCTGATCATGGCTAAACAAGGTGCTGATCTGTTGAGTGTAGCAGAATGTCTAGTCTGAGGTTCTTGGTTACCCAAGCAGCAATGCTGATTATGGATTCCATTTCATGGAGTGGGACTTAACGTATCAGATATTTGTAGGTTACTCTCACAAGCTTTGTGTTACTATTACCCTAGTGTATCTTGCAGGCAGGGCACCATTGTAGATCAAAGGGTTTGTGGCTGGGTTGGTGTTTTATATTTCTCCTTTCGTAGTATGCGGAGTACCTTCCTATACCAAAAACACTAGAATGTGGGGTAAAGGCTCTTGTGTAGGCACCAGCTGGACCTCCTGTGTCAGTGAGTTGTGTAGGTGTTGTCTTTGGCAATGGGGCCTTGCCGTCAGTTGTGGAAAGCAACCTATAGTCTTGGCAGCAATCTGGGTTGTTTTGGCCAACAACTCAATTAGATGTGACCCAATCCCAGTACTAGAAACTTCACTGGTGACAAGAGATGGCCAGTTGGGGCTCTATCTCCCCCATTTGGTGATCTCATTTTGATATTGTGCCCTACTTTCCATCTGATCCTCCCATTTTAGCTCCCACCTCCCCCATCGTAACTATTTCCCTTTCCTAGGGAGATCTGCAGCACCCTTTCCCTCACCCCAGTCCTTTACCTAACCTCTATGGTTCTGTGGATTGTAGTTTGGCAGTCATTAACAGCAAATACCCACACATAAGGGAATATAAACCATATTTTGTCTTTCTGGGTCTGGGTTACCTCACTCAGGATAAATTTTTTTCCTAGTTTCATCAATTTGAGAGTTTCATGATTTCATTTTCTCTTCTTTTAGTTTAAAAGCTGAGGAATATCTCTTGTGTTTATTGGTTTTGGTTGGTTGTTTTTTGAAACAATTTCTTTGTATAGTCCTGGCTGTCCTAGAACTCGCTCTGTAGACCAGGCTGGACTTGAACTCACAGAGATCCACCTGCCTCTACCTCCCAAGTGCTGGTACTAAAGGCGTGCGACACCACGTCCAGCTGATACTCCATTGTGCAAATACTGCATTTTCTTTCTTCATTCTTCTGTTGGGGGATATCTATGTTGTTTCCAATTTCTGACTCTTATGAATAGAGCAGCAATGAATGTGATTGAGCAAAGTCTCTGTAACAGGATGAGGTGTCCTTTGGGTATATGCCAAAGAGTGGTGTAGCTGGATCTTGAGCTAGATTGATTTTGATCTTCCTGAGGAGCTACCACACTATTTCCATAGTGGCGGTATGTGTTTGCACTCCTAATAGCAGTGGAGGAGTGTTCTTGCTCCACATCCTTTCCAGCATAGGCTGCCACTAGTTTTATTGGTCTTAGCCATTCTGACATGTGTAAGAGGGAATCTCAGAGTCATTTTGATTTGCATTTCCCTGATGGCTAAGGATGTTGTACATTTCTTTAAGTGTTTCTCAGCCATTTGAGTTTCCTCTTTTGAGAAATCTCTGTTTAGATCTGTACCCCATTTTTAATTGGGTTATTTGTTTTCTTGTTACCAAGTTCTTCATATATTTTTAGATATTAGCATCTTTTGTTTATTTTTCTTTAATTCAAGATCAGAATGCTTGTTTCCAGGTGCTGGAGAGACGAGTCAGCAATTAAGAGCATGGACTGTGTTTGCAGAAGACTGGAGTTGAAATCTCATAACTGACATTAAATATGTTTCCAAGACACACTGTTGCCCCCTTTTGTTTTCTATGGGCACCAACATTCATGTATGCTTACCTACAATAGACAGACATACACATAATTAAAAACCTTTCTAATCGTTTTCATACAGTATTTTATATGCATTGATGTTTTGCCTGCATTTATGTATATGAAGTTGTCAAAGCATATTGACTGGATTACAGATAGTTGTGAGCTGCCATGTTGGTGCTGGGAATTGAACCCAGGTCCTCTGGAACAGTAGCTGGTGCTTTTAACTTCTGAGCCATCTCTCCAGCCCCATACCGTATATTTTGGTCATTATTTTGTCTTTCTTCAACTTCTCCCAGGTCCTTCCCACCTCTCTTAGCTACCCAACTCCATGTAGCTTTGTTCTCTCACTTTGAAAACAAGAAACAACTCCATGAAGAACAAAAATGAAAATCAAATAACAAAAGTATTCTTGCTTAATAATTTCTTACCTGAAAGTAGCTTCCTGGGAAAGGAGGGGGTGACTTGTTGTATGGTGTTTCAGGTATTTGGTTAGGTCTAGCCCCTCCCCATGAATCCTGTGACTTCACTGCTGGACTCCTCCAGTGTAAGATACTGCTTATTAAATGCTCAATCTTGACCATATTTAGAATCGTTCTGGGATCTTCTGTTTAGGTTAACTGGTGCCCTACCCCTTAATGTAGTTCTGGGATGGCCTGCTTCTATGTATTTCTTGTTTTTGCCTGTTAAACTTTATTATCCCAAGGAAAGAACTCTGTTCCATTTATTGTAAGAGGCAGTATAAACTAGAAAGCCATTTCAGAAACTTATAAAAATGTGGGGGGTTTTTTTGCTTTGTTTTGCATTGCTTTGCAAATAAGTCCAAAATATAGGAAGGATGTTGCAAAGTAATATTCATGGTGGCTGAGATCACCAAAGGAACAATCTGGTGGCAGGAAAAAAAAAAAAAGGAAAGGCCAAACCAAGGATGAGTCCCATTGAACCACCTCCATTACTCAGGAGGATAGATAGTACCAGGACTGAAGGAGAATCAGGGAAGATGCATTAAGGACTTAATTGAAGGAGAGAATGATCAGCATGAGTAAAATGCAGACCCTAAACTGTTCGGTCTGGCATTTGGGAACTTGATTATTAAGTCTACAGCAGATTCAGAAATCATATTACTCAGGTTTGCGAAAAGAAAATGTGGAAGGTACACTTGGGAATGGAGTGAGGTCACTGACAATGAGCCAAGCGTACAGGCTGGCCAAAGAAGTTTAAGATGAGGTAGACCCACTTGTTCACTCTCCAGTTAGGCATACTTAATGTCCTCCATGTGCCAGCCGTTAGTTGTAGGTGACACATGTACCACAAGCAGTGAGTACTTGACAAGTCACTCAGAGAAGGGAGGCTGCGACCAGCTGAACACGGTGGTGTTCGGGTAGGCTGAAAGGAAGTAAGATGAGGTGGGAGAGCAGTTCTCCCACACATACACAAGCAGAAGGCTGCAAACATCTGAAGGGCTTTGTGTTTGCCTCTTCAGACAAGCAGCAAGGTTGTCAGTAAGGCCAGAATGCCTTATGTAAGCTAAGCTAGAGCTCAGTGGATGATGTTGAGGTCTGTAGACCAAGACTCAAGATGCTGAGGCTTGGGTTTCTTTCTGAGCTGAAGAAACGAAAAGAAAAACTAGAGATTCTGGAAATTGCTGTAAAATTTTTCTTTAAAGGATTGGTTGCTGTGGTGAGTAGACATAAGACTAAGTTCTTGGTGAGCCAATGCAGTGTAACAGTAATGGTGAACTCTGTAGCCCTTCTGTGATTAAGTTCATTTAGGCCTAGTAACAATCTCCTTGGACCTCAGTTTCTTAATCTATAAGTTATGCATAACAGTGTCTTCCTCAAAGGAGTGTTTTATTTAACGATTAATAAGTAGAAACATTTACAGTAGCCTGGCACATGATAAAGTTTCGTATATAGCTTATTCTTACAGGGATGCTGGGCTCTAAAGCCAGTCAGGAAACTACTGCCTGGTTCTTCTAACTAGCTTGGCAACTTGACTTCAGCCTGTTTTATCATCTGCAAAATGGAGATAGCTGTAGCCCCTACCTCAGGATTGCATACTATAAGGTTGATAAGGGCCAAGTGCCATATAAGCATACTTAAGTGTTTGCTGATGTTAGCATTTCTTCAGTCTTAACATTCAGTCCTCAGAATGCCTATTCAGCTCTTTTGCATCATTAACAATAGTTCTGTGAGCTGCTTCCAAAGCATGACACTGAACCCCTAATCACACATGCTCTCCTGCAAGCTGAGTGAGTCCCTGAGGTCCTGAGGCAACCTTTTGTTTATTTTTAAATCTCCAGTGTTGCAAATGGAACTCAGAGCTTTGTACCTGATAGGCAAGGGCTTTACCGATTAGTTCCAACCCTAATATTGTATTTTAGTGAGCTTTAAAATAACACTTTTGGTGGAGATTGGGGGTGGAGCTGGGAGGACTAGGAGATTGAGGCCGGAATGTAAAATAAATAGGTGAAAATAAATAATGAAGGTAACACTTCTAGGCTGGGGATAAGCTCAGTGGTAGAGGTCTTTCCTAGCATGCACAAGCCCCTGGGCTCAATGTCCAGTACTGAAAACAAACTATTGAAAACAGCAAGCCCTGTACACACAACGTACTTAGGGTGGCAGTCTGAGATGCTCTGAGGGACTTTCTCAAGAGGAACACCTTCTAATGTGTAGTTCAGGCCTTTGAGATAATGTGACTGAGACCACATTATGTTGTGAAACTTGTTTTTCTGGATAACATTTTAGCCTCTATATTTGGATTTATTTTGGTTGTCTTCATCAGAAAACAACAATGATTCAAACAATAGAATTATTATTTTTCATAAGTGAAACTTGGCTAGCCCTATGTAGATTTGCTCCTACAAGATTGTTTTGTGTACATTTTTAGGTGTGTTTTGTTCCATAGTCCCTAAGGCTTGTATCTGTCTATCTGTCTCTCCCTCCTTCTCTCTGCTTTCCCCCAGCTAAAACAGCTAAATGAACATATTCTCATAGAACAAGGTATAGAATAGACTCAAATACAAATTGGCTTCTACTATTCTGTCATACTGTTTGTATCAAAATAATTGTCCATTTTATGACTTTTTCAGATCAGTGTCTTAAAAACTATATCCCATACTATAATTTCCATTTTCTTTCTAAATAAAATTAGTGTTAGCATTGAGATATTTTAATGAAAAAAATTATAGAAGCTTAGAAGTTAAGTAAACAAGTATACACTTCTAGGCCAGATGATTGTTAGATGTGTTGAAAATGTGTATCTTTTCACCAGCTAATAGATCTATATTTCACATTAACATTTGTATATAAGTAGTGTTAAAATTAAAGAACACTTTTTAAAAAGTGACTAGGAGAAAATGGTGTAAAGTTTATTGTAGATACCAAGTTAAGTCTCCTTTTGCCCTGGAACCTCAGAAGTCTCTCCTAAGACAGAAGCAGACTTACAGAAGCAGATCTAGCCTAGTTCATTTCCTTTCCCCCTTAGGAATGAAATGTTGCAAAGGCTAGCATATTTTTATAGCTGAGACTATACAAAAAGACAGCAGTAACCTACCAAGACGAGGTCAGCAAGTTGACTACAGGACTTGAGAGAAATGCTGACAAAGCTTGACACCAACAGTCTGTACAGATGTAAAATTTGCTTGATACTCAGAATATCTGAAACATTTTGAAGATTTTTTTAACTATCTTGACTTTTAAAAAGCACTTTTAATATCATAGAACACAATACTATTATGTTTTGAATTCTTGCCTTAGACTCCACAAGATGCTAACATTGTTACAGATTTAAGTAGTCTGTTTTAAATATTTACTATATTGTTGAGAATGCAAAGGTTCTTGTACCCTCAGACAGCACTGGGAAAACCAGGGATGTTAAACACGAAGGTTGTCTTCTCAAAGGATAACCTGCTTTTTGCCCAGAAGGCTGGGAATGGAGGTGGTTGATAAACTAGGTAACTCCTGTGCTATCTGTAGGGCCAGACACTACAGATGTGCCATCCACAAATTACTTCAGTGGTTTATTGTCTGAAAATTTACTTCATCTTTGAAAATTTAAAAACATATCGTTTTGATGTATTTACATGTATGTAAGCCTTCCAAATGGATCTGTGACCTTTGGCATAAAGAATGCTTACTAACATGCCCCATAGGAATGCAGCTGGAGCTACGGGAGTTAATCTCACCCATTCTCCCTTTAGCTACTTACAGAATTCTTCCCACGAGGATTAGGGGAGGGATGCCTCCATCGAACTGGTTGTGATGACAAATACCTTATCTCAGTACTCAGGAAATAGGCTGAGACAGGAGAATCTGGGACTGGGAGATGAGCCTTCATAGTAAGATACTGTCTCAATTGAAACAAAAACATTTAAAATTCATTGGAAGTTTGGAGCCTGGGGTGATCACTGATTCAGTATATTAATGTCAGCCTTAGGGGTACAGAGCAGGATGAGAGTCGTTTTGGAATGGTCCAAGAGAAGACTCATATATCCTACATTTTTACTAGTGCAGAACTAATAGGCCTTTAAGTAAGACATATTTGGTGGGGGAGAGAATTGAAAGAAAGGGTATGGACTGGGTATCAAATGTTATACATGCATGCATGCATGCATACATACATACATGTGTGTATACATAATATGTGTATATATGTATATACACATGTATATATGAAGCTAAAGCATGTACACACAGGTGCCAAATGAGGGACCATGGAAAATAATGACTCAGCAAAAATATGATGGTGCTGTTTATGTAGAGCTTCAAAAGGGTTATTTTTCTGTGAAAGTAGGAGAATGGTAACCCGGAAAACACATGGACTTGATGAAAGCATATGCACCCTACACAACCCAGAAGAGTAAAAGCATCCACTTGACAGCACAGGAATCGTGTCTCTGTGGGAACAAGGCACCAATGAGCCCACCAAGGATAAAGGAAACCAACCAGGGCCTGTACCTGCTGCTGTTTCCAAGGGCAAACATGGAGGGGTTGGGAGAGACTAGGAAAGGGTAAGGAGCACTGAACACAATGGGAACTGATGTATTTCACTTAACAGCACTCAGTGGTGGCACTACCCTCTTCTGAGGACATTAGGAAAAAATGACCAGTATTTTTAACTTCTACAGTGACTGAGGAGAGTGTTAGCTTTTTTAAAACCACCCCCCCCAGGCTCAAGACCTTGCTGTACATTTGTCACCACTAAAAAGGCCACTAACACCTCTCTCTTGCTGTGATGCAGGGGGTTTACCTTTTACATACTGAACAACTGCAGAAGCGTGATACCGTGGTCTTATCTGGTCGCACAGCCCAAGGAGTGCCGATTAGACTCATCAAATGCAGTGCCCATATTCGAAAGGGCTTACAGTGTCAACTTGAGAGGTTCATCTAGGAAACAAGCCCCTAGGCATGCTGGGAGAAAGTGCTTAGATTACATCAGCCCCAGGGCACCCGATGAGGGATTGACTTCATTAGGTTAGTGTGTTGAGAAGGGCTTGGGTGCCAGACTGTTAAGAATCCAGGAATCTGATTTAGCATTAATTTTCTGCTGAGTGCAAATATGACACTACCAGCTTCCTCAAACTCAAGTTCCTGCAGTCTGGGCTCGCACACTCCCAGCCCCCTATCCGACACCCTACTCCTAGCCTCCCACCTATAAACCCCCACTCCTAACTCCCACCCCCACTGGCATGATAGACTTCACTGCTAAAATATGTACCAAAATAAACCCTTTCTCCTGTAAGTTCCTATTGTTGGAGTATTTCATCTCAACTATCTCACATTATAAATAGGATTAAGGAATAGGATTAAATTACAGTGACTACCATTCAGCACCCAGAGAGAAGTAGACAATGATATATACACTCTAAAATTTTCTTAGAAACATTTCTAACAACTACTCGATATTGGAAACATGGATGAATCTGTGAATTTTCAAATGAGAAGGATTCGAAACCAATGTCTTCTAAATATTTAAATACAGAAAGCAGTGGGTTTTCTGTCACTCATGCTGGGTAACTAATAGCTCAATACCTGGAACCTGGGTTTTAAAGGTAATTACGACCATTAGAAACACCAGCTTTGAACACCGACAACTGTGAATAAAGCGAGAAACTTGAGTGCTTTAATTCACAAACAATTTCTTAGGAAAGGAGGTTTCCATGATGCAGCTTTCAGGCTAGAGGAATGTCTTCATCATCTTATGTGTGATGTGGCTATCAGGGCTCTGGAGATCTTCATATGTTTTGACTGGACTCTCCTTTTCTTGAAAATGAATGGCCATCTTCTTGCCTTCCACACTCATGAGCTTCAGAGCCAGGGGGCCCAAGTTTACGTATTCCTGCCATGAAGACACAAGGGGAGAGGCAAGTGGCAAGTGAGTCGAGTCTGACAAATGACATATTCTTCCCCTGGGTTGCCCTCCTGATGTTGAGCGCTGTGTCATACATGGAATGTGAAAGCCACTGCAAAAATTTAAGAATGTACCTTTTAAGTTTATATTCCCCATGAGTCACAGTAGAAAGACCTTCCAGTGAGCAGGAGAGGGAGGCTGGTGGTCTCAAAGGGAGCTGTGGTGGGTTGGATGCTGGTTAGTGGAAATGTGTGCCTCTGGGCTGCTTTGTTGGTGAAGGAGTATTAGGCGTATATTGTCCTCCACTAGCCAGGTCACAGCTACAGCAGAGTTCTGTATTATTCAAAAATGGGGGGGGGGGGTATTCTACAAGTGCTACTTGGACTAGATAATGGAACACTGAGGAACTTGTCCAGGAATACGAATCTTTTCACAGGTGCTTTGGCTAGTGTTTAGGTCAAACTTAGCCCATTGTGCCAAAGTAGAGATGAAAAGAACTGAAAAGTTACTTTCTATAAAATCCTCTAGCCTGTCCCAAACAGCTCAGGCCCTACTTGGGAAGACTCCTAAGTCGTAATTCACATGTTGTGTTCCTTCCACCTGCCTCTCCTAGAGCTGTTCCATTGTCACTGGGATTGCTTTCCCTAAGAAGTCAGACAGTACTAACAGAGGGCCATTCAAGGCACCCTTTGGAGAGACTCATAAGAAGAAAAACTGAGGCCCTGATGCAATCACTATCATCTTGCTTGACATAGGTGTGTTCTCCTTTTGAGGTGAGCCTTCTGCCCCAATCTAGGCTAAAGATGAGCATGGCCCTAGCTAGCACATGACTGTGACTGCCCAAGCGAGAACCCTGTGGAGCCATTGCCCACTTCCCAGCTAACGGAGGCTTGGAAGGGAACAGAAAGTATTGTTTTAGCCGGGCAGTGGTGGTGCACGCCTTTAATCCCAGCACTCAGGAGAGGCAGGTGGATCTCTGAGTTTGAGGCCAGCCTTGTCTACAAAGTGAGTTTCAGGACAGCCAGGAATACAGAGAAACCCTGACTTAAAACACGTTCCCCTCTAAGTATTGTTTTAAACTACTAGGCTTAGGGATAGTTTATTATGGAACATCAGCTAACTTACACTTTCTCTTGGTAGTGGAGATCTATAAATGAATGTTTTAGCTAACTGGCTCAAAGTAGGAGTAAAAAGAGGATCCCAGAAGAGGTCAATGGTGGGCCGCTTGTACTAAATCACAAAGCAAGTTTTCAGTATTTACATTTTATGTCTCCTTCTGCCAGCATTGTAGCCATTGACATTCTAGTCAGACCTGTGTTCTTGTGACTCTCACCTTGAAATCCTGTTCATCCTCATGCAGTAAATAATGGATGACAGAGCCCTTGATCTCTGTGGAGGAGCTGTCCTCTTTCTCGGTCTTTTCAAACTGGACATCCGAACTGCTAGCCTCCTGGCTGCTCCCTGGTAAAAGGCTCATTGCCTCTCCACTCTCTGCTTCAGTGGGTGGTTTCAAAGTCTCCTCTGAGACTGAAGGAAAGAAGCAGATTACAAATACAATACCGTCACTTTGGTCACTTTTATTTTTATTTTTGTTTTATTTGAAAGAACTCTGAAATGTAAAACTTAGGGCTAAAGGAATGGCCAAGCCTCCATGAGGCCCTAGGTTCAATCCTTAGTGCTGTCACCACCAAACCCAGGATGTTTTTAGAGAAGACAGTATGGAATTTATGGGATAAATTAATAAATAAAATAACAAAATAGAAGTAATATAAATTATATGAAAGCAAGGTGGCCCCATTTTAGGAAACTATCCTATATCCTTCTGATAGTTAAGACCTTAATCATAGCCTCTTGGGAGCTAACAGATATTCTGGCATTCTGCTTGGTTAAAGTGGTACCCAAACCATATTGGCATTGGTAACACCCCACCCCTCTCTACGAGTATCTACTTAATTCATTAAAAAATGCCTTGAATTTGATAGAAAATGGGATTAAAACTCTGGCACAGCAGCCTGTGTCTGTAATGGCAGCCCTTGGGAGGCTGAAGCAGAAGGATCCCTTAGAAAGATGAGGGAGTGTGGGAGAAAAGGGAAGTGGGGGAGAAAGGACAGAGGGAGGGAGGGAAAGAGAAAAGGAGGGAAGAAGAGGAGGAGGGAGGGAATAGAGAAAGGAGACAGATGAGAAAGAGAAGGGTTGGCAGACAGAGAGTAGAGCAGGAAGGAGGGATGGGGTGGAGTGGAGCAGAGGTGGATCCACCCCAGGCAGAGCTCCTCATGTGGGGTGCAGAGCTCCTCATGTGGGGTGCAGAGCTCCTGCATGTGGGGTGCAGAGCTCCTGCGTGTTGGGTGCAGAGCTCCTTCATGTGGGGTGCAGAGCTCCTTCATGTGGGGTGCAGAGCTCCTCATGTGGGGTGCAGAGTATCTGCCCATCAAAGGTGCTCAGGTTGCTGTGTTCTAAGGTAAGGAAAACCTCATCACAAGGAAACTGTACCTTTGTCTGTCTCTGGCAACTTCAAAGACACAGCATCTTCAGATGGCACCTGCTGCCCAGTGGCTTGAGTAAGATACAGTTTCCTAAAAGAACAAATAGCAGACTGTCAGCCAATGGATACCATCCTACAAGCTCAGCAGCCTCTGTTTCCCTCCAGAGTGGGAGACAGAGCAGAAATGGGATCTGCTGCACAGGCTTCAGCAGCATAAGGCCTGCTGAAATGGTAACCGACTGCACTGTTCTAAGGAGATAATTTCTAGAAAGATGCGTAATGAGTAGTGTGAGAATTCTGGAGTCAGAAAGAACCGTCCCTCGAGTTAGTCTTGGAAACAAGGAAGGTTTTCCGGGGAGATGAACTCTGAATGGAATCTTGTAGAAACAGAAGTTCACCATGGGAATAGTATGAAGGGAGGGGAAGTCCCAGATGGGGAGAGTGAGAATGATATCAATTAGGTAACTGGATTTTCAGGAAGAAAGTCAGTAAGAAATACTGGGGGTATAGCTAGCATTAGAGGTCTTGCCTAGCATGTATAGGGATCTGGGTTCAATGTGAGGGGGGTGGCAGGGAAGTGGGAGAGAAGGAGCATGCAGAGCTTCTGTACATTTGGAGCTGCAGCAAATATGACTGTTTTTGAATTCTTTATTCTTATTTTACATGTAGGAGTGCTTGCCTGCATGTCTGTACACCATGTGTATTCAGTTCCTTCAGAAGACAGCATTGGATCCACTGGCACTGGAGTTACAAATGGTTGTGAGTCACCGTGTGGGTGCTGGGATTTGAACCCAGGTCTTCTGGAAGAGTAGCCAGCACTCTTAACCACCTGGCCATCTCTCCAACTTCAGTTCCCTTCCTTTTGCCTGCTGTCATCTAGTAGACGTACTGGAGAACTAAATCTTTCCTTTTCAAACAGAGTGTTTCTTTGTAGCCCCAGGCTGGCCTAGAATTATGTCGCCCGTAACCTTGAATCTATGGTAATTCTCTTGTATTAGCTTCCTGGGTACTGGGATTATACCTGACACCTGGATAAATCATCTTAACACAACACAAAACGAAAAAACCCACCAACTTTTTACAGGTATAATGTCTATAAAACACTTTGAAGAAATGTTAATGACTGGGTATTCTGAGAGCACCAAACGATAACAGTTATGGCACCAGGGAGCATCTCACCTAGGTATTTTGAGATCCACAAGTCTACAGTTAAACAGCTGGTCAATAAGCACCAAATTTTCCTCCTCCAGTTGTTGAATACATTTTTCCAGTTCTTGGACTTCCTTTCTGTGGATGGAAATCTGTTTGCAGAAGAGGGAGGTGGGTGTCGGCACTTACTGGCTTCACTCTGTAGTGTCTTCTATAGCAAATTCAACTCCTGAAAGCACACTGGCCTTGGGGAAGAGCTATCTTTTATTATTTAGTACTGGGTTCTCCTGGCCCTTCTGTGGTTAAGAAGGAAGAGTGGGGCTGTTTCCTAGATCATAAGTAGACCCAGGAGGCAGTTAGTACAGAGCAGAATTGTCCTTTCCTACCCTTCAGAGGCATGGCTGAACTTAAAGATGAGCTAGAGGCAGAGATAGGAAAACAGAATTTATTTAGCAATATGATACATTGGCCAGTGCATGGGGCTATCTCTAAAGGTGGTTATAAATAAGACTATGAAAACACATAGGAATAATTGATGTATATGGTGGTATTTTTTAATGCCTAAAAGCCCTTTCTACCAAGCCCTATATTAGTATTATGTTCACTTCGATCCTGGTGTCATGTTCTGAGAAATGGCGTACACATGAAATATTTGCTAATTCATTTATTCTGTTGTACTGAATCCTTACCATGTGCCAGAAAACATTATCGCAAATGATCAAGACACAAAATTAATTTAGCAATAGGATCTCTTAGCCTCATGGACAAAGGTGCTGACAGAGGATGAGGTGATAAAAATCTAAACGGAAGCTGGACAGCTGCCAGCTACTCTGGGATGAGGAAGACACAGATGTCGGGATGATGAAAAACTGACAGAGAAGACATCTAGCCCACATCCGAGAATGGAGCAGGGCTTTATGTAGATACAAGTCGTGTCTCCTGAGAAGTAGGAGCCAAGTCTGCAAAGGCACAACTAAGGTGGCACTGGGGAGGAGTTGGGGACTTACTGAACAACTAAGAAAGGAACAAGAATCTGGTTTTTGTCCTCAAGGTGACAACAAGTAACTACCAGATGGGGCTTACTTTGTGAAAAAATTGAGTCGAATATGAACAGAATTTGCCAGTTTGATTGATGAAATCCCCACCAATCTTTTAAAAACGTGTTTGGGACCTTCTGTCTAAAGAAGGCTGGCAGCCACGAGTGTGCTCCAGCTTTAGAAGAGGTGTTCCGTTGTGTCCTACACTGGGATGTGAGGGTCTGGATGGACCCTAGTGAAACCAACGGTATCACCATGGCACCACCACTCATTTGGTAGATCCAGAAGCTGGTGAAAGATTGTCTGATTATCTGTAAGCCTCTGATTGTCCTCTTCTGGTCTGGGTGGCCAAAAAGCACCCTGTCCTATGGGATGGATGGGCACATAGGCATAGGTAAGTGGAAGGGGACTGCCAGGGCTTGGATGTCAGCAAAGAAGGGGAGGAGGCTGACGATCCTCCTTGGACTGCTTAGGAGATACTGTGACTCTAAGACTGGCCACCTCATGAGTCACAGCCTGTATTCTAAGGTGGAGGGGAAAATGTTCAAAACCATGAACACTGCTGTGGAATCCATCGGCAGACTGAAGATAGGCCAGGCCCACAAGAAGCTCCTGCAGACTAAACAGCAGATTTAAGACCGAGGAAGTGTTTCCAGGCAAAGAGCAGCATCACTAAGACCAGGACACGAAGCCCCTGTCCCTTGTCTGCATAGTGCCTTGGTGTTGGCTTGCTGATTGATCACACAGATCAGTCATTAACATAAGACAACCTTTTATCAAAACTACAAGAAGAGAAGACATCAAAGGAAAGAACACATAGAGGTTACTTGGTGAGTTGTGTTATACAGACATTGATACCAGCAGATGTTCATGGAAGCAACCAAGGCACTATAATTAAAACTAAGGATAAAATCGAGTTTGGTAGACTGGTGGGAATAACAAAAATGGAAGTAGAAAGTTTTGAGGTGAGTGAAAACAGACAAAGAGCAGAAGCTGAAACTCGCTCCTTCAGGCCAGGAGAAACTGATGACATCTGCTCTGTTATGGAGAGTCAGTGATAGATGGGAATCTTGAAGCATCCTTATTAAATTCATGGGTTCTTATATGGGCATGCTTCTGAGATGTCCTATCTAGTTTTATGTCAGCTTGACACAAGCCCGAGTCATCCAAATGGAGAGAGCCTAAATTGAGGAAATGCCTCCATGAGATCAGACTGCAAGCCTGTGGGGCATTTTCTTACTTAGTGATTAATGTGTGAGGGCCCAGCCCATTGTGAGTGGGGCCACCCCTGGGCTGGTGGTCCTGGGTTCTGTAAGAATACAAGATGAGCAAGCCATGAGGAGCAAGCCAGTAAGCAGCACTCCTCCATGGACTTTGCATCAGCTCCTGTCTCCTCTAGGTTCCTTCCCTGCTTGAGTCCGTGTCCTGACTTCCTTTGACAATGAACAGCAATATGGAAGTGTAAGCCAAATAAACCCTTTCCTCAGAAACTTGCTTTTGGTCATGGTGTTTCACCACAGCCAGGATAATGCTAAGACAGAAATTGGTACCAGGATCTTAGGGTTATTGGTGGGCAACACCTGACCATGCTATTTTGGGGAAGATTGTGGAAAGACTTGGGAACTTTGAGCTAAAGAGTCATTGCGTGTTCAAAGCTTGGTGATCTGTTCTATGGGAGCTTAGATGGTAAGAATCTTGAGAGCAGTGCAGATGTTGGAGGCCTGGCTGTGAGCTTCCAGAGGGAAATTTGAGAGCATTAAAAGACTCTATTGCAGACATTGCAAATGAAAAAAGAGTCTGTGCTCTGGTTGACTGGAGCTGAAGAATCAGCTGTGATTAACAAAAGACCAGAATCACTAAAGTAAAAGCCCTTTGCTGTACTTGGTACAATTGATGCTGGTCATCTGGAGCTAAGAAATTAGTGGTGATTAAGAAGAAAAATGGGTCACTGAGACTAAATATTCTACAAAGTGTCTCCTCAGAGCCAGCACAATATAGGACACAAAGGTAGCCAAGACTCAATCCTACCCCAAAGACAGCTTCTAACCCAGTTGACAAGCCAACTCTCTCTATCATGACTCAGACTCCTGGTGACTTAGAGTTAGGAAGACAAACGATACTTACCTGTCTCAAACATTTAAATTCATAGTATGCCAGTGGTGGGTGTTTAGTGTCTTAGATGTTCAGAGATGACTAACTTGATTACAAGTTCAAATGCCTTAAGGAAAGGTTTGTTTTTCAAAGGATGAGAAAGACATTATAGAGGCTGTACACAGAGGCAAATATAGAATGTTGGCAAGATGCCTGGCTGTGGGCCGGACATGCATGGGAGGCAGCATACATAGTGCTCTAGCTCTTTCCAAAGTATCACCAAGAGATAGCTTTGCAGGGGTTTAGGATAGCTTATGACCTCACTCCCCTCTTTCAGAGTGCCCAGCGATGCTCACATCTATTGCTGACTCTCCTGGGCTTTTGAATTACCAGGGAAACAAATTTCTGGGTTAGGAACATGAAAGGGAAGAAAAGGCAGAAAACCATGTTTCCCCAAATACCTAAGAAATGTAGAGATCAGGACAGACAATTCAAACTATTCCAGTCATGGACCTTGGGGCCTGATTCAAATGTACACCATTGACCTTTTCTTCTTCAGGGTCCGTGTGAGTCCTATGCCTCTTTGAGATCATGAGCCACTGGCTCCCCTGGTCTTGTTTCTCTGTGTTAATTTGGTATAAGTCATTTGGGAATTTCAGTTGTCTTCATTTTCCTAATAAGCACACTGAACGAAAGCACACAACAGAAATAATGCACCAAGATGTCCTGCACCCTTCCCGTATATCTATGCTCTGGGTTTTTCCGCTGAGAGAGAATGAAGAATTCTCAGAGGTCCCATCCTTAGTAATGCTTTTTAAGCCATTACAGGCCTCCCTCAAAGAAATGAATCAACTTAATTGTTCTGTTTCTGAGCAACTCTTGAATGCCGTGATGAACTTATAATAGGAAATAGTTTTCATTAATTTCTGAGTAAATTTAATCATACCAAAATTAATATTTATTGTAATAGATAAATTAAACCTATTGAATTTCCCTAAAACGCTTTGCCCTTTATTTCTAAGCTCTATAATTCAATTAAACTTAACATTTTCCCTTTTATTTCCAGTGAATTATAAGAAGTGAAAAAAATGAAATTAAACCAAACATAACTGGAGGTCTCAGCAGAAAGAGTCAGGCAGCCATTACAGCCTTTCTTATCAACCAAATATAGATTCTTTTAAAAAGTCATTTCGCTTAAACCTAAGATCTGTGACATCTAATAAAACTAAGAGTTGAATAGTTATTATAATATCATACTGTTATACTTAACAAAAGTATAATAAATATTTTTAATCCTTCATAATTAGTAACCTACTTGAGTTTTAAATTATTAATACCTTGCTTACATACATTGAACTTGCTATATAGCCAAGAATGACCTTTAACTTCGGATATCCCTACCTCTATCTTCAAGTCTTATTTAAAATAGGAAATTCATTGTAATTATTTGGCAGTAATAGTATGAATTCATATAAACATCACTTTACAAAGGTAATTTGGCAATTGTTGTCAGAGTAACTCTGGTAGCACAAGTCTCCAATCATAGCTACCCAAGAGGCTATATGTGGACTACAGAACAAGTTCGAGGGTAGCCTGGGCAATGTAGAGAAACCTTGTCTCAAACATAAGGGCTGGGGCACAGTTCGGTGGGAGTGCTTGCTTAGCATGCACAAGCCTTGGGGTTCAGTCTCCAACACAGAAAACAAAACAAAACCTCTAAAAAGGCTGGGGTGGAGCTAAGTGGTCAAATCCTTGTTCAGTGTGCCCAAGGTCCCTGCTTGAATCCCTTAGTGCCCCTCTCACACACCATAAAGCTAGCTGACAAGATCACAGAAACAGTATACAATTTGTGTAAGCATTTCAATGGATCGGATGGGATGGATGGGGATGGATTATGGCACTCAGGAACCAACTGAGTGTTACATCTTGGATGGAAAGGTATTCTGGCACTCTGAAGCCAAGGAATACCACAGGTCACAGTAAACATAGCAGCTTACAGACTTGCTTCAGAGAAAGGCTTTTCTAGTGTGTATCAGTTCTGCTCCTGCAGGAGAGGGCTTCCCGGCTAAGTTGTTACAGTTCAGTTCCATTCCCCCTAACAACTTCAGTTCGCCAGGGGCAGGTTTACCCCAGCGAAAAGTGTTACAGTCCTGCTCTGCTCTGCTCCACCCAGGGTCATCTCTGCTGTAGTGATAAAAGGTCTCAACTAAACCTCATGCAAGAGATTTACTGGGAGGGAAGAATCCAGGAGAGTGGCTGCCCTCTGCCAGGGTGGGCAGACATAGGGTTTATATAAGGATTCTTGGAGGTGGGATGGAGTTTTTCAGGGTGGGGATTAGTCAGATTTCAATCCCTGAGTTTAGGATGGCTAGATCTCCTGCTCAGGGATTGGTTAGTTTTCTGCACAGGTTAGGGTCAGATTTGGCTCTGGTTTCAGGGCCAAAGTGTGTTTCTTTCTCTGTCCTTTTTAGTCTTTTGGGTGTAGTTTTAGAGCCAGGATGTATTTCTTTCACTGGCTGTGATTCCAGTGACAAAGTGTGTTTCTTTGGCACTGGTTTCAGGGTCAGGGTGCATTTCTTTGGTCCTGGTTGCAGGACCAAAGTGTGTTTCTTTGGCTCTGCTCAAGGTGTTTCTTTGGTTGGACCCTTTTCCCTACAAATTGTCTCCTAGTTTTCTAGAACCATTAACTGCTCAATCAGATGGGGAGCAAGGGAAGGGAAAAGAGGTAAACCTTAAAAGTAACTTTGCTATTAGTGTTTCTGGACAGTGAGAAACAAGGAGAAATTTGAATGAGGAATTTAACATCCCACAGTAGGAATATTTTGAGTGCCTTTCAGATCTCCACTTACAGGCAACTAAAAATGGAGGCCCTACATTAGTTAATGAGAAAGACGTGCGTTAGAGAACCGCAATGAGTAACATGCTAGCAAGCCTTCACATGGTTTAAAATAAGTTCTCCCAAAAAGTCATGAGTTTGGGAGGGCACAGGAGAGATAGACCGTTTACCAGTTAAGAGCACTTGCTCTTCCAGAGATTCCAAGTTCAGTTCCCAGCACCCACATGAAGGCTTGTAACTGCTTGTTATAGGGAAAATGGGGCCAAGCAAAGAAGCCCGCCCTGGCCCTGAAACCAGAGTTAGTGAAAGAAACCCACCCTGGATCTGAAACCAGAGCCAGTGAAAGAAACACTTTATCCCTGAACCCAGAACCTGAGAAACACATCCTGACTCTGAAACCAAAACCAAAGACATGAACTTTGACCCCTAGAACCAGAGCCAGAAAAGAAATATGCCCTGATCCCAAAAATAGAGTCAAAAAGTTCAAAACAAAACAAAAGCATCAACAAAAAAAGGCCAGTAAAAGAAACACAGTTTGGCCCTGAAACCAGAGACAACTCTGCCCCTGACCAACTGAACATGAAACCAACAAATCCTGAGCAGGAAACCAACCAATCCCTGAGCACAAAATCCTGCACCTTAACCCTGAGCCCAGAGCTAGTGAAAGAAACATTTTAGCTCTGAACCCAGAACCAAAGAAATGCACGCTGATTCTGAAACCAGAGGCAAAGAAACACATTTTGGCCCTAGAACCAGAGCCAGTGAAATAAATACACCTTAGCCTTGAAAATAGAGTCAAAAGGCTAAAAAAGGGCCAATGAAAGAAATACAGTTTGGCCCTGAAACCAGAGCCAACTCTGCCCCTGACCAATTAAACCAACAATCGCTGAGCAGGAAAAGTAACCAATCTCTGATCAGAAAATCTTCTCCCTGGGAAAACTCTGCCCCTAAGAAGCCATATATTCTGTTGCAGGCTGTCCTTTCCCACCCTGGCAGAGGCAGCCATTCTCCTGGACTCCTCCTTCCCAAATAAATCTTGAGGTTTGAGTAAAGATCTTTCACTGGTGTGGA
The DNA here is from genome assembly GCF_017639785.1 of Mesocricetus auratus. Classification (NCBI taxonomy): domain Eukaryota; kingdom Metazoa; phylum Chordata; class Mammalia; order Rodentia; family Cricetidae; genus Mesocricetus; species Mesocricetus auratus. The sequence continues at coordinate 108,028,151 of NW_024429182.1, read as the reverse complement.
CCAGAAGAACCTTTGCTGAAAATGCTCCCTTGGTGGGGTGAGCAGAATAAACAGTTACATCTGCTTAGGAATGGAGCAAGAAAAGTAACTTTTCACCAGAGCCAGAGGAGATTGTTGTATGTTCTGCGGGGGTTTCTCGTCCCTTTTAGCAGAGTGAAGCAGATGGAAAAATGGATAGCTCTGCTGGGACATTTTATTAGGGGAAGTGAGAAGAGCTCAGCTGTACCAGCTCTCTCTAGGAGAGGAGCAGGATTGCTACATCCTACAGGGAGACCATCCCCCACTGCATCCCAGCTTCAGGTAGCCTGGCTTCCTGACAAGTCTGGGTACCTTATCCAGCCTCCAGAGCTGTTCTATTGCAGCTCCCGGTGGAGCCTGACTTGCAGACAAGTCAGGATAACTTTCCCACCAGAGCTGTAACACTCAGAATTGTTTGCACTTGTAACTCTAGTCCAGGGAATCTGCTGTCAAGAACACACAATAGTACACATACATGTATGCAAACAAAATACCCACATAAAAAATAAAAATAATACATCTCTTTTTTAAAATAGTGAATTTTGTTTCATATATAGCGTTTAAGCACAGGATGGATGACCATTTATCCAAATGTAAAGGGAATTTTTAGGAGTGGGAGAGTGACTGAACTAGACACTCCTAAGTATTGGTCAGAACTCAGAGACACTCAGGCCTGTTAACAAGGTGTTTAACGACTCTATTACCACCAGGCGGAGTCCCACATGGTTAACAGTTACTTTTGTTGTTGCTGTGAGACCTGACAAAAACAACTTTACAAAGAAAGGGCTTCTTCTTGGCTCACTGTGTGAAGATGCAAGTGGCTCAGAGGTATCCTGTCCAGGAAGGCAGGGTAGCAGGTGCGTGAAGCAGCTGGTGACATCGTGTCTATCAGCAGCAAGGAGAGAGCAATGACTACTGGAGTGCTCAGCTCGCTTACTCTTTTTTTTAATTCAGTCTAGGACCCCAGTCCATGAAATGGTGCTGCCCACGTTTAGAGTGGGTCTTCCCACCTCATTTAGCCCAATCTAGAAACTCTCTTATAGATGCCCAGGCATCATCTGCTAGATGATTCTAGATCTCGTAAAGTTGACTGTATTAGTGTACATCATGATTCCAAACCTGTCAACATGTTACACAATGTGTGCCCAGCCCATGTCTCCAGAAGACTCTCTCTCGTGTCCCTTTGCACCTCTGAGCTCACCGCAGAATAAAGTCTCTAAGTTTGTGTGGAAGAGAAGGGGAGAGTCTGACTTAAGGGAAGCAAAACCAAGCAAGGTGTCCCTTTCAGTTGGGATGTGGTTACCAAGGGCCTGGAGTAGGGCTATGATGGAGAAGGAAAAGAGAAGTGATTCCCAGGATTTGTGAGACCTAGAGAGGCTTTTTGGAAGTGGCTACTGAAAAGACATTTCTTTGGGACTTCCAAAGTCCTGATTTGGATGACGACGACATAACCTTAACTGGGACAGACACAGCATGGGACTAGAAGCAGTTTCAGGGGAAGAGACAGATGTTGTCAGTTCACGAGTTTGAGATGCCTGTGGTTAGCTTACACAGAGTCGCAGCTGGCTTGGTGAGTGCGTGGGTTTAGAGCCTGGAAATGACATCATTTCTAATCTGGATGCCTTTTAAACCTGAAACACAATTATCCTGGAGTTCAGGGGAAGCCAGCATTTCCTGTTTCTCTTTCTTGGTATACTAGCTTGTGCTGTTAAGTGCACTGTTAAATAAATTCCTGAGGATGGTTGAGAAGTAAATATCACAGCCCTTGAGATTCTGGGAATAGTTTTTTTTTTTTTTTAGTTTCCTTTAAATCTAGTTGAGTGGAATATAGAATAACAAGTTCAAAAACATTCTCTGTCTGAACTACATTGTTGACACCAGGGCTGGTTTGCTGATCATCCATTCGGCCTCCTTTTGTTGGCCATTCTCAGCAATCAGGAATTTTCTTCTACTGCTTCCCTGATGATTCCTTCTGCTTTATCTTCCTAGAATTCATGTTTCTTGGATGCTGTGCCTCTTACATTAGTGATGTGTCTCTCCCTGTCCTGAGAGAGTGCACTCTGCATCCTATTTTATATTTGATTATTTGGGTCTTAACAGATACTGTTTTACAAATAAACTGACTCTCATTTTTTATATTAATAAAAGCCCTTTTCAATTTTCTGAAATCCCCTCTAGCATCTTTTAGGTTAGGGACAGCCTTTATTGCTAGTGCTTGCTTCTGGTCTCCTTAGTTCATCTGGTTTTTCTCTTCCATTTGTCCCAGTGTTCTTAGTGATCCTTCAGTCATATTAACCAGGGTGTAAGGCAGTGGTTCTCAATCTGTGGATTGTGACCCCTCTAGGGGTCACCGAAGACCATCTGAAAACACATATTACTGATGGTCTTAGGAGCTGAGACAGGCTTCTTTATCCATCCCAGGCAGGTTCGCCCACCTAAGTCCTATCCAGTACCTGGAACTGTATGAAGGGGTCACAGCTTTGGAAGGTTGAGAACTACTGACTGAAGGAACGGTGGTGTTTACACAGGACTGTTCTCATCCTGAGTTTCTCCTCAAAATGAGAGAGTACACCAAAGTCTGTAAATACGGCATGTCAGGGCAGGGGAACTATTTTGGATTGAGAAATAAGGAGCAGGATATTTAGATTGTGTCCTCATGAATGTCACAATTGGAAACATAATTTTTCCCATATAAATGCCTCACATCTATGCTAGAAACTGTATGAGTATTCTCATGGGAAATCCTGCAGGTTGCTAGGCCAAGGATAGCCTCTTTGGTCTGTGTGAAGGAAATGGCACTGAGTCCTAGGGATGCTGGCAAGTTCTTGTTTTCTGCTCCTGTTCCCATCCCTCCCACCTACAGCACACAGACTCTGATCAGAGGCTCCCGCAGGCTTCCCAAACAAATTGAATTTTGCGCTTCCCCTGGAGCACACTTACATCTGGACCAAATGTTACATCTGCCATTTTCACCCAACAGCTTACTTCCACACTTTTTTTTGTCTGCCAGAAAAATTTTGAAACCTCACCTGTTAGTCATTATACCTGTTGTCTTTGTAGATGGGATCTTTATTGTATCTCTATAATTTTATTTCAGAGGGCCTTTAGGTGAAACAAGATAGCATCCTGAGCCACAATATAATTCACAGTTTCATATAACTGCTTCTAAATTAAAAGTGTATATGATTCATCCCCTCCATGAGTAAGTATATCTATATTAGTAGACATTCCTTAACATTCATTCATTTAACAGCTGTTTTCGATAAGCAAAGATTATTTTTCAGGTATTATAGACATATAGTTAAAAAGATATTGCTTTCTGGGTGGTGGTGATACACGCCTTTAATCTCAGCACTCAGTAGGCAGAGGCAGGAGGATCTCTGTGAGTTCAAGGCCAGCCTGGCTGGTCTACAAAGTGAGTTTCAAGACAACTAGCACTGTTACACAGAGAAACCCTGTCTTGGAATACCAAAAAAAAAGGGAAGAAAAAGGAGGAGAAGGAGAAGAAGAAGAAGAAGAAGAAGAAGAAGAAGAAGAAGAAGAAGAAGAAGAAGAAGAAGAAGAAGAAGAAGAAGAAGAAGAATTTCAATTTTTTGTCAAGAATTCAGCAATGCAAGAAAACACTGAGGAAACTGGGGTTCATAGGTTGTGCTGAGAGAATTATGAAATGATTCACAAGGAAATTGGTCTTCAAAGTCTGCACCCAAAGAGTTACTTTTCCAGGCAGTTAGAGTAAAGATTACTAGAGAGCAGAACAGAGTGACCTGCATGTACAACATGAAGAAAACAGAACAATTCCAAATAACAAAGACTAATCAGATCAAAACAGAGACAGTATAGAGCCTGCTGTAGAAGTCTTTACTGACCACATCCAACAAACTGCCGTACAGCACTAACCCTGGGAGCAGGTCCCGGCTCAGCAGTAACCGTGAGTTCTTACACACTTATGTGAGGGGATCAGGGTGGAAAGAGACACATGCTGCAAGGACATCTTGGTCACAGGCAAATGGCTGTGCTGTGGGTTTGTTTTTGGACCACAATACAATACCCTACAGAGTCAGGTGGTGGCGGCACATGCCTTAAATCCCAGCACTTGGGAGACAGAGACAGGCAGATCTCAGTAAGTTCAAGGCCAGTCTGGTCTACAAAGTGAGTGCCAGGACAATCAGGATTGTTACACAGAGAAACTCTGTCTCAAAAAACAAAAAACAAAAAGCAAACAAACAAACCCTCCAAACGCAATACCCTACAGATTAGAGGGACCACTTCAAGAGTCACCAGTATAGGGAAGAGACCAGATCACTTCCTCTAGAGCTGAAAGGCAGAGGGAGCCAGGATCCAAAAGGAACTGGGGTCTAAGTGTGAGCTGGCCACCAGCTTGCAAAAGATAGTGTAAGCCATTCTGCCCTGTGCATTAGGTCAGGGGGAGAAAAGGATTTCTAGAAGGCTGAACGCACTTGCAAAGGATGATGTGTTACCCAGGGTGACTTCAAATAAGAACCAGGATGATCCTTTAGCTTTGCCAGCCACCCAGCAGGAGGCAGGCTCCTGAGAAGCACTAGCTGGATTTTAGGACACAGTGATATTTGGCACATTGGGTGTGTAGTAGGGATTAAGCAACTAAATTATTTCTGGTTATTATTGAGATCATTTATGGCATTTGGTGAGTAACAATATAATAGGATTAGGTTTTACTTGGACATTCCTTTATGCCAATAAAAATTCCATGCTTGTCCTATGACTTCAACTTTATAATTAAAGGTCATTGCCAGTTCAGGAAAAAAAATAGGAAGAATTATTTTGATACATTCTACTTACTTCTTTTTTTAGCCAGTCATTCTCCCAGATCTCTCGGTAGTTGCTCCTGTCGATGAGCCTTACAGCATTCTACAAGAAAAAGTTTTGTATGAAGGAACAATTGTCATAAGGTGACACACAATGTCAGCGCTGGTGGGACAGGGTTTGTCTCCACCTTTGTTTTAAATCATATCCCCAGCCTGATATGTACAGTCTTACACACAAGACTTTTATAGCTGATGGCACTGTAGTTTTTGTGTGTGTGAGATGGTTTCATATGAATATCATGTTTCAAATCAGACATTCAGTTACTAAGGGACAAAACCTCTTTTTTAAAAATCTATTTTTAATATTTTAGATTTATTTTATGACTTTATGTATATGAGCGTTTTGCCTTCATGCATGCATGTGTACCATATGCCTGCTTGGTGCCCACGGAGGTCAGAAGAGGGCACCAGATACCCTGGGGCTAACGTCGCAGATGGTTTCAAGATGTCATGAAGTTTCTGGGAATCAAAACTCTGTCCTCTGGGAGAGCAACAAGTACACCCAATCGCTGAGTCAACTCTCTAACCCAAGATAAAACATTTTAAAAGGAAAAAAACCTAAAAGAACATAGTAAACATGCAACAAAAGAAATAGGAGCTGAAGAAATAGCACATCTGGTAAGTGCTAGCAGTACAAGCATGAGGGTCTGGGTTCAATTCCCAGCACTCACGTAAAAAAACAATCAGATGTTAGTGCGAGATGGCTTAGCGGGCAAAAGCACATACCGTATCAGCTTGACAACTTGAGTTCCATCCCCAGAACCAACAGCGGAAAAGAATCAAATCCCAAAAGTTGTCTGCTGACCCCTATGGGAGTGCCATGGCCTGTGTGCACCCACACACATAACTTAAACAAACAAACAAAAAACCCATGGACATGGCAGTGTGTTTGCAGCCCCAATTCTGGGGAGACAGACAAGTGAGGGGCCCTGGGCCTCACCGGCCACGCATTGAGCTCCAGGCCAGTGAAAGTTTGGTAGACAGCTCCTGAGGAGCAACACCCTAGGTTGGTTGTTGGCCTCTGCATGTATATGTGTGCACAGATCCATGCATGCACACATGAACTTGCACACATATAAATAAGAAAAAATATCCTACATTGTGAGCATGGACAGAAATAATAGTATGTTAAAGATAAGTTGATTTGTTAAGCTTTTGCAAGTAAACTGTTTTTCAATGAAGAAAACCACTTTAGATCATGTTTATTAAATTCAGAGACAACATTCATTTCCTAGAAATGTTTATATTCCAGTTATAACTAATAACTCACATTTCCACCACCATAAAATATCATTAATTTTTGGATTATTTATTTTATTTTGTGTACAGATGTTTTGTCTACATGTGTATGTGCACCATGTGTGTGCCTGGTTCCCAAGGAGGCCAGCAGAGGGCATAGGATCCCTTGGGACTGTGGTTATGGATGGTTGTGAGCCACCATGTGGGTGCTGGGGATCAAACCCAGGTCCCCTGTAAGAGCAACAAGTGCTTTTCCACCTCTCTAGCTCCTTCTGAGGTTTTTCTCTCATAAAATATCATCTGAACAAAATCTGAAGGAGGTCCTAACTGAGATTAGATGGCTTGTTACTTAATTCACTAACAGTGGAGCAGTGGTTTTTAACTTTAGTTATATCTCAGAACCTAATGAAAACTGGAAAATCCATAAACCAGGGCGATATCCCAGAGTAATTACATTGGCATCTTTGCAGGTGGGACCCAGGCACCATGAGGGTGATACATGAATGTCTAGTTAAGATTGTACAGCGCAGAACTCAGGAAGGTACAAAAGTCATATGATACTGTTAAAGAAACTGAATAGGAATTCACTTGCTCCGTGTGAGATAAAATACCACTTAAATAAGCTTGTTTAACATTCTATATACTTAACACTATATTTAAGGTAATGGTGTCTGCTTTATACATTAGAAAACAGAAGTCTGGGAACATGAAGTCATGGATCCTGTTCTACAGCTCGTATATACTGGGACAGCACAGTCAACTATTTAACTGTGGAAACCAAGGCTTCTGTTTTGTTTGGTGGAAGTGATGGTGTTTCTATGTTTATAGTGCTGTGGGTCAAACCCAGGGCTGCGCACATGCTAGGCAGGTGCTCCATCGCTAAGCTGCATCCTAACCCCCATGCTTGCTTTCTGAGACTGGGTCTGGCTATTTAGATCATGGTCCTCCTGCCGCAGCCTTCTGAGTGTTGGGCTTACAAGAATGTTCAGCCATGACCTCAAACAGGCATGTGCTACCATGGCTCTACATGAAAGAATAGGGGAAGTTTTGCTTCAAGAGAATTGACACGTACCTGTGTGGCCCATTCCTTTCTTTGGTCCAGTTGTATCAGTGTTTCTCTGATTATTCGCTTTCTAGCATCTTCTAGAGTGATTTTATACTGTTCTTTAAAAGGAAATTACAAGCCTTATTGGGGCTAATCGGAGGTAAACTGTGATGTTTATAAATTTTACATTTCATGACTCTCTTCCCTCTACACACATCTCACCCCACCCCCAAATTCTCAAGAATATTATTTTTATGAAACATTTAGTTCAGAAGAATGCCCCAATAATTTGCTAACATCTTAGTTTGAATTATCTAAGGTCTCCAAGGATGTTTGTATTTTCAAAGGATTCTCTCTGCAGAGGGAGAATTTGAAACAATACTTGTATAACATCTGTCCTTTGGATCACTCAGGAGTGGGTGGGTTTTAATTTCACTGCAGGCATATATCTGTTTGAACCTCATGGTGTTCATCTCTAACTAACTAGATTATCAACATTACTGGCATGTGGTTCCTTGTGCAAGGAAGACGCAGTGAGGAGAGGGGGAGGGGGACTGGAGGCAGGAGAACTCAGACTGTACTGAGCATCCAACAAGGCAGCCGACAGAGATTAGGTGCAGGAATTCTATCCTCCAGGATTTTCTTTAAAAAAAAAAAAGACTTGTTTGCGAATAGGTCTACATGTCAGCACACGTGTGGATGTCAGAGGGTAGCTTGGGGGGTCAGTATCCTTCCACCTTGTTTTTGGAACAGGGTCTCTTGTTTCTGCCACTCTGCATAGGAGAGAATCCTCCTGTCTCAGTCTCTCTTCTCCAAGTAAGAATGCTAAGATTACAAATGCATGCCCCAGCACCCAGGTTTTTAAGTAGATTCGAGGAATCGAACTCAGGTTCCAGGTTTGTGTAGCTTCTACCCACTGGGTCGTTTTTCCAATCCTATTTATTATTAATGATAGAGCAAAGATGAAAAGTTTAAGCCTCCAAAGGTGCTTAGGGGCCACATAAGCAGTGCTTCTTGGAAATGAAAATGGAGCACAATGGTGTAAGTCTGTTTCAGAAAGGGGAGAGAGACGAAGCTGCATAAGGGAGTCCAGTTCCTCCCTCCCCCAACAGTTGTTAAGCTCTTTACTCAAGATGCTGTTGAAGACACTAGGAATGTTGCTGATTAAGCCAGACAAAGACATCTGCCCTCAGCCACGCACATTTTCAAGAGGAAGCCAGACTTCAAGTAAGAAAACTATTATTTCAGGTGGTGATGTGTGTGATAAGATCAAATCCTCTGTTTCAGATATGAGGAAGTATTTGGGCAGAGTTTAGACAAGTGATATAGTCAGCAATGAGGCAACTGTACTTCTCCAAATGGTTTAATGTGACAATAGTCACACTTAGTTGTTCATAGTAGCATCTATGACGTATATCCCATCAGTTGTGTTTTGTGTATACCATATGCAAGAGGTTGAAAGTCAAGGTGTACTTTTCCACATGGATAACGTTGGAAATCATGTTTGCTAGAGTTTTGGACAGATGCACAGAGCCTTATTTAACTTACTAATTAAATAAGTGTACCATACTAAGACTGCTGTAGACCCTAACTGCCATTCAGGGCTCTGTTTCAAGGGGGAAATTTGCTTTTTTGTTGTTGTTGCATGTGAAGTATTTATTTTCTGGAAAAAGTTTTTCAGCAAATTGTAACAAATTTTATCTTTGAAGCTTAGACAATCTTTTTAGCCTCAATTGTTTTTATCTTTTTTAATGTTTTCAATTGAAATAGAATTTTATCACTTCTTCCTTTGCTTTCCTTCCTCAATCCCTTCCCAGTTATCCTCCTCAAACCCTCCCATGTTCCCACTCTCAAGTTAACATGATAGCTTTGATGATATTTGTTGAACACACAGATGTGATGTCCATGTGTGCATGTATGTATATATGTATGTATGCATGTATACCGCCTGCTGAGTACATTTTTGTTGTTGCTGGGTGTATGGTTTCAAGGCTGACCCCTTTGAGCAACCAATAAGGGGGCTCATTCATGGGAGATGCTAATTCTCCCTCTCCCAACAGTCAATAGTTCCTTGTCTAGGATGGAACCCTGTGAAATTGGGGGCATTTTCTTAACAGAGTGAGGCAGCTACAGCAGAACTCTGGGATCTTGGGCTGATGGGATGGGAATGGCAGATGTGGTCCTCCAACAGCCAAACTAAGAGTGCTGCTAGGGGACGAGGAAGCTGAGCAAGTTATGCCACCCTCCCCTGTACCTTGATTTTATAGCACTTTCCCTATTAGATGAGACAGCTGGAAGGGAAATGACTCCTGGGCATTTTTGTGTTCCTGCTCCCCTGGACACAAGATATTTTGAAAAACGTGTTTTGAAGAAAACCGAGTGTGGTAAACTGCCAACCTTTGGTGGGCAGCGATCGGAGACGTTGGCACCTGAGTTATGGCAGCCAGTAATGGCTCTTCAGGAACAGCTAAGGTAGAGAGGGGAGTGGAGGCAATTAAGAGAGGAAAGCACAACCCAGTGGTGGGCAGGGGTCAGGACAGGGCCTCTGACAGAGTTGAGCAAGCCTGTGTGAAGTATAAAGAAGAGAGCTAGGCAGGTTTGGGGAGCTAGGCTAGCTTGATGTCTGGGAAGTGAGAATGGAGGAGGTCTGTGTCATTCTAGATGACAGACGCTCATCCACACAGTGTCTTTTCTTCACTTTCATTTGGAGTATCATGGCTATTAACTCTTCCAGCCCAACTCATGATACTTCTTTCTTTGATCTAGGCTCTAGCCCATCAGGTTAATGCAATCTTTAAATTCAGTCATCTCAGAGTTGCTGTGGGTTGGAACTTTAGCTCTCATCTATTTTTCATTCTTAGCATCTCAAAGAAATTGTAAAACCTGGAATTGGGATAACGTGGCAATTCGTTGCTATACATTACCCAAAGTGGATAACCAAATATATTCTGAAGGTCTAGTTCCATTTCCGTATTAATACTAAAAAAGCAAAACTAACATGTTACCTTGTTCCAAACTCTAAATAGCACCCTATGGATTGCTTTTTCTTAAAAACAGAGTGGAGTGCACAGCACATGGGCATTGTGAAAACCTCCTGGCTGCCTTTTGTGATTCGGTTGGTTCTTCCTGTAGCTGGGACCCTTACTGACTACTCACTGTTGAAGGCAGCCAAAGAAAACAAGGGAGCCTCCTTGGAGAAGTCTGAGACACCACAAGTAGACACTTGAGAGACTGTTGAGTCTGTGCTTTAAGCCTGGTGACTGTTGGGCTGTCTAATGTACCGTGGTCACTTCTGAGAAGCGAACCCCAAACCACACAGGCTAATGCTTGTTGCCAACACTGTGCTTCCCAGCTGTCTCTGACTCTGGTTTGGTTTCATCACCCACTGCCTATGGGTGTCTGTAGTGTGGTCCTTTACTTATTCGACTGATCCCGTCTCCAGCTCATGTCCAATCCCCGGTCCTCATTAGCAGTCAAGGCTGACTGACTCTCCTGCCATCAGAGTGTTTGTCTCGGTTCTTCAGAAGACTTCCTCTCCCCTTCCCTGCGATACTGCATCTGTAGTTTTTTGATGCAGGGGACACAGTGTCCATTGAAATTGGTAACAACTTTTCCTTTGGTCCTTGGTCCTCAGTACCCACCCACCTCCAAGGCACCCAACTCAAGCACCATCGTTGTGGGAATTCATTCAGGCGATAGCTTTTGGGGTACAGGCCCATTTGGGCGTGGTCTGAGGTGCTATGTGTGGACTGACAAGCAGAGAGAAGTAGCATACTCAGTCTCTTGTGTGGTGATCTGAGATCTGATTGCAGCTTCCAGCACCCCTGGCTAGAAGACTGTGAGGGCTCTCTACTTTATTGTCATTGAGTATTCCCCAAATAAATATTTGATATCCTCGTATTTCAGCTCTCGAGGACTCAATCAACTTAATGCCCATACAGCATCTCAGGTTTTTGTGGTCTCACAGCTAGTTTTCCTGTCTTGATAATGATTTGGGGAGTGCCCTGGATTTCATCTATTAAACATGGGCCTTCTTCTCATCATTTTATTGAATTTGAATGAACTCTGTTGCAACTGACCTGACATTTTCTCTGCATTCTCTTTGACAGTATCGATGTCATTTTGTAAGGAAATAATGAGTTGAGCGTGCTGTTCACTCCCTACATTCTTGTACTCTTCCCAATATTCCTTTTCACTGAGTTTTTCAAGAAATAGTTTCTCAGCATCACTTATTTGTATGCGCATTTCTGTTAGAAAGAAAAGCAAGGCACATGTCATTTCCATCATCCTCGGAACCGTTATATGGTACAGTCTGTCTTCACAGTTAAAGTCTGATGCTAAAATGCAATTAATGCACAAATGCCGTATGTGCAATTTTAGGAAATCTACACTATTAAAATTATTATCTGTCCCTCATGACAAATCTAAGTAAAATTAAACTTTTAGCTTTAAAGTAGATACATGGTTTAGGACTATGCAAATGAAGGATTATATGTGCCTAGGAACCCACAAACTTAAATCTATGATTGTTTCAGCAGGGTCCTATTTGCTCAAGTCTTCATGTCTTATGATGGCTTTTTATTTTATGGTGTATGTGTGTTTTGCCTAAATGTATGTCTGTGTACCTCATGCATACCTGGTACTCGAGGAGTCCAGATGACATCAGATCCTGGAGTTACAGATGATTGTAAGCCACCAAGTAGGTGCTGGGAATTGAATCTGGGTCCTCTGAAAAACACAGGCTCAACTGCTAGCCAATTCTCTACTGCTCCCTGCCCCCTACAAATTCTGATGTAGAGTGGCTTTTTCCAGTTATTAACACCTCTGGGCAAAAGTGATTTAAAGCCCTTGGCAGAGGCTAACCTTGAGCTTCTAATTCCCCGACCCAAGTGCAAGGATTACAGGAATGCCACCAAGCTCAGTTTTGAAAGTCACTTTTATCAGTCAGTTGTTTGATTTGATCATTGAAATTTCTGTTTTGGGCTTTTCTTTTGAGAAATGCTAGCATAGGACAGTCAGAAACATGTCTTCTCTCTCATTTCTCCACATTGTAATACTGCAGAGTTCTCCAATTAAATACCCACCAATACTGAACTATTCAAACCTAAGCTTTTTGGCCTACCCTGGTAACTTGCTAAGCATGATTCAGTTCATAGGCCCAAGTATAACATTGTTGAAAGCCTGAATGTGGGAAGCAGTGCTCAGAGTCATGTGCAGTGAACCTCACAGTGGCTTGGCTCACCCCTCATTGGAGAGTCTTTTGAAGGCAACACTGTACTAAACATCCCTGCAAATCTGGCCTTCTTAGACCTGGAAATTAGCTGGTTGGCTCAGTAAATGTTTCTTTATGGGATGTCCTGAGTTCAGAGTTCTAAGGGACTCTGGGCATGGTTTTCCTAGATACACATAAGATCATAAATCCCCTAAACAGTACTTGTTAATGTCTAAACAGTTAGGAAAGCAAGATGGGCAACTGTCCTCCCATTTGGCAGAGTGCTACTGTCTGAATTCTTGTTACCTTTTGCTCTTGAGGGGAGGACTGGTAGATTTCGTTGAAGTTTTAGAGAGAGAGATGGAGATACAGGCTGGCTTGCTTGACTCCCCTCCCCCTTCCTTTCCTACCTACTTGGATTTTATCCACTTGAACATGTTCTAGCTAAAAACTGGGAGGCAAAGGCTCCCGCAGTGCTTCTCAGATCTTCCTGAGCACCAGAGATCCCCAGGAGCTTGTGAAAGTGCAGAGTCTGCCATCCAAGCATTAACCAGGCCCAGTTCTGCTTAGCTTCCAAGATCAGACTAGATGGGGTGCATTCAGGGTGGTATGGCCATATCTCTCCACAGTTGAGGGCCTCTGGTGGGGGGTGTGGGGGTGTGGGGGTGGGGTGGGGGTGGGGGTGGGGGGGCATGTGTGGGGAAGGACTCAGTTTTCTTTAAGGGCTGGCCATTGGGAGTTTGACCAAGCTCTAGTGAGAATGTGAGCAACACAGATTGAACTTTTTTTTCATTGTCTTCTTTTTTGGGAAAGGAAGTCAAAGGGCTTGCAGGGGCAACCTGGGAGGATTGGGAAGTGAGTGTGATTAGGGTACATATGTGGAATTCCCAAACTGTCAAAGATACTATGTGGGGAAAAATGCACATGTTGATTGAGAAGGCCTGGGCAGGGCCTGAGAGTCATCGATTCTAAGAAGCTCCCTCATGACAAGGTTCTTCCAAGGGGCTTCCTGACATGCATGCAGCTGTCATAGAAGTTCTCTCCTGAGGCAGCTGCTGTCTCACTTTCCCTCTCTTCCTTGTCTCTGTGGCCTCCCTCTTCTATAGACCTGTGGGAAAACCTCCTAAATTCTCTCGGTTGATGACTGATGTGGAAGGGCCCAGCCCATTGTGGGTAGTGTCATTACTGGGTTAGCGGTCCTGAGTGGTGCGAGACAGCAGGCTGAGCAAGCCACCAGGGGTGAGTCAGTGAGCAGCACTCTTCCATGGCCTCTACTTCAGTTCCTGCCATGAATTCCTTCAGAGATGGACTATGACCTGAGAGCTGTAATAAACCCTTTCCTCCCCATGTTGCTTTTCGTCATCATGCTTTGTCACAGCCATAGAAACCCTGAGACAGCACAGCACCCCTGTGCTTCAAGCCTCCATACTAACAGGTGCACCTCAACTGGAGCCGTTGCCAGAAAGCAGTTTAGCCAGAGCACCTGAGCAGCCATTGTGATGTCATTGCCAACTCAAGGGATCATTGTCAAAGGGGTTTTGGCAATGTCAGCAAGGAGTGACGGATTAAAGAACAGATATAAGATACATGCATATCAAAACTACACATGTGCTTTAACCAGAAGGGTCATGCATTTCCAATAGTAAGAGTAGGTCTGTGTCTTCTGCTGCCATCCACAGAATCATTTTCCTAATTCCCCTTTCTCCATTCTAAACTCTCTTTCTCCAATCCAACATGGCGTCCATGATTATACTCACTTTATCATGTCCAAATCTAAAGCAAAGGTAAAAAGCCAATGAAACCCTTCAACAACAGAACTTTTTAAAAAAGAACAACCCCCATGAGAGCTCAGGGCTCAGGACACAGTTGGGGCTGGAGGGCAGATGGATTCCATTCCTGGCCTTGCTCATTGCCCTAGTCCTCCTCCTCACATGACCTTTGCCCACTTCATTCTCTCCTTCTCCTCTCCGTATCCCTGTAAGAACTGTGGCTGTGGTAGAGATGACGCCATCAGAAATGCAGTCGCAACATTTTGAACACATTGGGACACAAAGGCATTAAGTCACGAATGAAGGCATTAAGTCACGATCGTTTTCCAAGTTCCTGACTTACCTTTCAAGTTTTTCTCCTGCTCCCTTTCAAACTGCCACTTTTCCTTCATGGCTTCTTCCACATCCTCTCTCGTCACCACTGGGGTGCCTTCCGACTTCTCCTCACTCAGTTCACTTAGGAGGTTATTTATGTGCCACTTCTGTTCGTCTTTCAGGCGTCTATTCTGCCATAGAAATCGACAGTAGTTAAAGACGTCTGCTCAGCTGTTGGCACTGTTTACCCAGAACACAGGCGTGCACCAAGGCTTGCAAAGTGAGAAGAAACGTTTAATTAGCTAAGATATACAGTGCTGCTTCCAAGACATGCAAGATTCAAAATCAATAAAATCCGTCAGTGCAATAACCATCAATAGAATGTTGTATTTTTAAGAATATGCTCCCAATATACCAGTTTATCACCCTCCCACAGGCTCCATGAACAATTATGCCAAATCTTGGAGCTACTTATTTTTTTTAACTGTGCGAGTTTTTATTCTTGCAAAGAAAATACTGACACTTAATATCTGCCCCTGAAATACCTGTCCAGAAGTCACCAATTCTTAATATTCAAGAAATCAACAAGTTTCATGCATGTTTAAATCCTTTCTGAAAGGAGGGATTGTGAGCATCTGATAGTATGTTTTTTTTTCTCCAGATTTATTTTGGTAAAAAAAATCAGATATAACCTTTCAAAAATTACATTAATGTTTAACATGCATTCAAATAACTTTCTTTTTTTTCCAGTTTAAATTTAGATAAGAAACGAGGTTGCTTCACAAGTCAGTTCCAGGTCCCGCTCCCATTCCCTCCCCTCCTCCCATGCCATCCCCCCCCCCCCGTTATCCCCTCATTCCCCCAGGGAGGGTGAGGCCCTCCATGGGGGTGTCCATAGTCTGTCATTTCATATAGGGCAGGGCCTAGACCCTTCCCCAAGAGTTCAGGGTGAGAGTGCACCTCACATTGTTCTATGGGAGTCCAAAGTCCGTGTGTATACTTGGGATGGGTACTGATCTGCTGCCCAAGGCTCAATAGGTTCCCTAGGCCTCCTCATTGACACCCAAATTCAGGGGGTATTGATCAGGCCCATGCTGGATTCCCAGGCTGATGCCTGGGATTCAAGAGTTAACCTTTGTCTGGTCAGCTGTTTCTGGGGGTTAAACCAGCCCAGTCTTAATCCCTTTGATCATCAGTCCTCCCTCTCTGTTACTGGCTTTCTTGAGTTCAGCTCAGTACTTAACCGGCCACTAAATGAAGTTTCTGTTTCCCAGACTCTCTGGCCATAGGATTATAGGCTGGCACTCCCCAGATCTATGTCTAAAATCCATATATGAGAGAGTACATGCCATGTTTCTCTTTTTGTGACTGGGTTACCTCACTCAGGATGGTTTCTTCTAGTGTCATCCATTTGCCTGCGAATCTCATGATTCCATTATTTTTTTCTGCTGAATAGTACTCCATTGTGTAGATGTACCACATTTTCTCTATCCACTCTTCGGGTGAGGGACATCTAGGTTGCTTCCAAGTTCTGGCTATTACAAATAAAGCTGCTATGAACATAGTGGAACAGACATCTTTGTTGTATGAATGGGCATCTTTTGGATATATGCCTAAGAGTGGAGTTGCTGGGTCATGTGGTAGGTTTATTCCCATTTTTCTGAGGAATCTCCATACTGATTTCCAAAGTGGCTGAACCAGTTGGCACTCCCACCAGCAATGGAGGAGTGTTCCCCTTTCACCACATCCTCTCCAGCATAAATTGTCATTGGTGTTTTTGATTTTAGCTATTCTGACAGGAGTGAGATGGTATCTCAGAGTTGTTTTGATTTGCATTTCCCGGATGGCTAAGGATGTTGAGCACTTTCTCAAGTGCCTCTCAGCCATTTTAGACTCCTCTATTGAAAACTCTCTATTTAGTTCTGCAGCCCACTTTTTAATTGGGTCCTTTGCTGTTTTGGAGACTTGCTTCTTGAGTTCTTTGTAAATTTTGGAGATCAACCCTCTGTCAGATGTGGGATTGATTAGTGAATATTTTTTCCCATTCTGTGGGCTGCTTTTTTGTCTTGCTGACTGTGTCCTTTGCCTTACAGAAGCTTCTCAGTTTCAGTAGGTCCCATTTATTAATTGTTGATCTCACTGTCTGTGCTACTGGTGTTATGTTCAGGAAGCTGTCTCCTGTACCAATTCGTTCAAGGGTACCACCCACTTTCTCTTCTAAGAGGTTCAGTGTGGCTAGATTTATGTTGAGGTCTTTGATCCATTTGGACTTAAGTTTTGTGCATGGCGATAAACATGGATCGATCCGCATTCTTCTACATGTCAGTCTCCAATTATGCCAGCACCATTTGTTGAAGATGCTTTCTTTATTCCATTGTATATTTTTTGGAGCTACTTATTTTGAAACTCCCATCAACCCTGTTCTTCGGTAGTCTCGCAACTTAGTCATCTACCACATGCCAGGCTGTGTGCTGGGCACTTGAGTGGTATCATTAACAACATAGAAAAAGGTCCCGCTTTTGTGGAAACTCCATTATTCTTCAGTTTTGTCACAAATGACCCTATTTTCTTCCCGTCTTTTAGGAAGACAGTTATTCACCATTCCAGACTTTACACTTGAAATAAAAGTCATGTTATTCTTGTGGGTGTATGATCCACACCAACCTGCCCTACAATAATTACCACTATGAGGTTTTTTTTACAGTGAAGTCAGTGGCACCAGAAAATGACTTGAATTCATGAGAAAACACAGGGGCAGCAATTTGAGCAACGGCATAGGTAAACCTGAAACTTAAGTAATTCTACTTTTTGAAATTATTTTATTTGAAAAACTGTAGAGCAATAAATATAAACTTCCATTTCATTACCAACCAGCCAATCACAATTTGTAAAGTGTGTTTTGTATGATAAGACATCTGAAGAGGGAGGGCATAGAGCAGCAGCTTTGTGTGTTATAGAGACTGAGTTGGTATTAATTTTAACTAGATTACTATACATTAGAATGTTAATTAGAACCCCAAGAAAGTCACTAAGAAAATAAAATGTAGTAACAATATAATAGTTTAAAGGGTGCATTGGAAAACATGCAACATAAGAAACAGTAATGGAGGAAGAAAAGTAAGAAGAACATGAAACAGAAAACTAAGAGCAAGAGGTGGGTGTGGTGGCACACGCCTGGGGTCCCAGCACTTGGGCCGCAAAGGGAGGAAAAGAGACGGCTCAGTCCTGACCTGCCATGCTTGCCACACCTGACGTAGGAGCGCGGGCGCTGACTGCGGAGCATGTGCACTAGCCCCTTTGAGGGCAACTCATTCCTCTTCCATGCATTGGATCACACCGTGTGGGGCCTCCAATTTATCGACAGTTTTATCACTCTCACTGCCCACCTGTGCCTGCTGTGTTTCATTCTTGTCACAAGTACCGACCGCTGTAACAGCGTCAGAGTCACGGACATATCGCCAGAAGCTTGTCATGTCCCACAAACCAGTGTGGAATGGACAGGGGCTCTCATTTCACAAGAGAGAAACTGAGGCCGATGCCAAATTTTGCCAGAAAGATATCACTAGGAAGTTGTACAGTCAGGATGCAAACTCAGGACTCTGACACCAGGTTCCATGACAATGTAAAGATACAGCTTTTAAAAACAAAATTGAAATCTGGTATGGTACACATGTATAACGCTAGCATTCAGGGGGTTGGGTGAGGAGAATCATGAGTTCAAGGCTAGGCTGAGTGGTAGAGTGCAATTCTGTATGGGGCGGGGGATAAACAAAAAAGCCAAATAAAAGAGTTAACTGTGGAAATTTCCATATCGTACAAAGTCAATCAGTGAAGAAGGTCTGTATTGGCTCTCTTTGTGGCTGTTAAGTCTGAGGGCACAACTTTGGCTCGTTATCATTTTCTGCTAACATGTAGTGTTTCTATATTATATTGAAATATATATTAATATGAATAGTCATCATCCCCTTGCTATTCGTATTAATCTTATTTTTAAACATTTTGATGCATGTATGTATGTATGTATGTATGTATGTATGTATGTGTATGTATGTATGTACATGCCTGGACGAATGCCACAGAGCACATGTAGAGATAAGAGGACCATTGTAAGAGTCGGTCACTCTGTCCACCATGTGGCTTCTGTGGATCAAACCTGGGTTGCCGAGCTTGGTAGCAGGTGCTTTTACCTACTGACTGAGCCGGTGACCCTTAACCTGACTTTTACAAAGTAATCTGTAAGTATTCCCTTGATAATTTTAATAACTGGGATTATATCATTCTAAATGCATTTACATATGCACACTCTGGGAAAAGTTGAAACTAGATTCAGAGACGGAAAGAGAGAGGCCGTGTTTTACAGTCTGGATAAACAAGAAGTCCAAAGGTAAATGTGATTTCTAGGGTGTCCGTCCTCATGGTCTAAGTAACACGATTGAACTGACTTCCACTGGCCTTCTCCATACCATGCAAACAGTAGTGCCTGCTTGCCTCACATGTGTGGAGAAACCTAATAAATTATAGGCCAGCCGATTCCAAGCTCTGAAGGTGCATTCCGTCATTGTCTAGGCACGCAAGCTCAGTGCCTGCCCACCGCTCCAAGTCTCACTCACCCTGTCTTGGTACTTCTGATTCTTGTCCCTCAACTTCTTGATCTGAAACATTAATCGCTCCACTGCATTCTCCTTTATCTCACGCCTGAGAAGAAGCAAAGAAGTGTGGGTTAGTTACCGCAGGAAAAGGTAATGAGCTTACATTTTGATTTTAAACTAAAAGAGATAAGACTCTCCTCTACGAGATTCTACCAGGCTCTTGCTTTGTTTGTTTGTTTTTGAGTGGGGAGGGGATCTCACTGTGTAGCCCTGGCTGACCTGGAACTCCCTGTTTAGACCACGTTAGCCTTGAGCTTGGAGAGATCCTACCCCTAGCTCCTGGGTGCTGGGATCTAAGGAAAGCTAGTGTTTTTCACTTTTTAAATTCATGAAAATATATTTTGGGAAAATATTAAGCTTTTAAAAGAAGCATTTTTATTTCATGGATGTAATTTATGTTTTAATTATCTATAATCTAGCTTAAAGAAAACCTAGGAAGGAACACACAGAAAACATGCTCTCTCTTCTATATGTCCTTATCCAGAGATGCATCTAGAGTTCTAAAAGCATTCAGACAAAAACCAAAGCAAACAAGAAGAAACTAAGATTGTGCAAGGCAGGCACATCTTGGACTAACTAGGGTCACCTAGGCATGCCACCAATTCATGCTTGTTAGTGTGTGTTCTTTCCCAAGGATTAAAGCGTCCCCATCACAAATCATTCCTTTGGCAGCCAGGAAGTATTTGCTGACCATCTGTTCATATGAAAAACAGAACAGGAAGGCTCAGGTATGGGGGAATCGATAGCTGTTTCAAGTGCTGTGCATTCTGGATTTCTGGAAGAGATTAAATCTTGGAACTCTGACATTAAAGTAAGGCTTCAGCCTCACTTCATCCAAACTCTTGTATTAGTTAAAAATGAAGCACATAGTTTTTCTTTTCTTTTCCTTTTTTTTTTTAACATGGCAGCCTTCAGATACACCACACAGATCCCTGAGCTCTGCTCCAGGAAGCTATCCTGAGGGAGTGCACTGGGTTCCTGTGGAGAGAGTGACATTGATTTAAAAGAGAGTAAAGCATACAGTTTTAAATCTTGCTTCTTACCATTTCTTGCCTCCTTGGTCACAGGCAAATCAAATCTCATAACCTAAAATTTCAAGCTGTCAGATACAGAAGCCACACCCAGCTCTGTGTATTGTTATGTGGAATAAATTTAGAAATCACACATGAAGGGCGCACTCAGAGAGAACTCATAAATTCTTGTTGAATCTGACATACTATCAACACTTTCTCTAAAATCTCATTTATATTTATGACCTTGTATACTTTGGGGGAGAGAAAACTAAGGCTTCTGCCTTCCACAAGACAGGAAAATCTGAAATAAAGTTAGCAAGTCATACAGTGGCCCTGCACAGAAAGATGCCAGAGTCTGAATACCAAGAACACTGATTTACCCTGCTTTCCCATTGCCCGCATAGTATACATAATCACTTTTGACCTTAGCTTACTCCTCTGTAAAAAAAGATTAGGAACGGTAAGATGCCCAGCTGACATGCTTGATGCCAAGACTGACAGTCTCAGTTTGATCCTAAGACCAGGCTCACACACTCGCCCCCAAACACACAAACACACACAAGCTAAAAGAATTCTAAACACATCAAAGAAGATGAGCTCCATTCTACCCTACAAGAAAAAGAAAGCTTTTGTCTAAATAAAGTTTTTACTCCGGATAAGAGAAGTGATTTCTCTCCAGTCCTTGTTTCCTGGTGCGCATGTGTGTGTGTGCGCGTGTGTGTGCATGTGTGCACATGTGTGTGTGTGCATGAGTGTGTAAGCACCAGAAATCATGACTTCATTCATATTGCACAAATGTTTGACCACTAAGCTATACCTCCAGCTTTCTAGCTCTCATTTTTATGGATAAAAATGAAAATATTATAAACAAAAGTTATATGAACTGTGTGGGTACTCACATGATTTGGTAACATGGGAATAGACTTGAATAGGTGACTCCATGGCTACAGCTAAGAACCTTCCTTGGTGATGACTGAACACTCAGTGAGCAGACCAGAGACCACATCCACTCCAACCCACATCCGTCTAAGATACTAAAAATGCTCTTTGCTCATCTGAAATCCTAATTTAATTACTCAGCTTCTATTTTTATTTGTTACATCTGAAGACGCTTGCAGCCTCTACCCTCTGAGCACTGAGGAGCAAATGGCTGAAGGCTTGCTGTCCTGCTCATCCTGGGTGAGCAGAGCAGGGTTGATGATTGATTACTAGCCCAAGTTCTTAGAGAATTCCCAACTATTTTCTGCTTCCCTGACCCCCTTGTGCGGATCTAACTGACTTCCCTTGGCTTTCTAAAGAGGTGGGTTTACCTGGAAGCATTGAAACTTTGGAACTCCACGCTCTTGGCTGTTATGTGGAATTGTCTTACTTGTTTTCTAATTCTTTCCCTTTTTATATGTCCACACACACACACACCAATGCCTTAGCTTCTTATGTGTCACACTGAGACTACAAGCAGGTAGGATGATAAACCCATATATATGACAGTGATTTTTTTTCAAGAACTTGCAGCTGCTTCTCATGTACATTCACCAGTGGGCTGGAAAGCACGTGATTCCGGGCAGGCATTTCATCATTCAGCTGAGTGCTTTAGACTTCTGCTTCCTTACACTGTTAGGCAAAGCAGTATCTTAGTGTTAACTCCATGAGTGTGATTTTGCACATAGAAAAGACTCACAGTGATTATTACTCAAGAAATAAACTCTGAGTTTTACACTATGTGCCAGCTGTGCTGGGCATTGTGCAGACATAAAATTCAGTTTTCAGAATTTGTTGAAGAACCAATCAGAAATCACCTTACAGCGTTTTCCTTTATCTCAGCTCTGTTTAAAGTACCTGCTCTACATTAAAAACAAAGCCACAAACTACCCATTCAAATAAACTTTGGTTTCAAAGTTTTTATTGGTATTTCTATTTTTTAAATTTATAATCATATACACACCTACTTCTCTGTCTATTTTTATACCCAGTGTAGGAAAACTAGGTATAAAGGAGAAAATAAGGATCATTGCTCAGGGATGACAGCTACATAGATTTAGCAGAGGTAGTTAGAATACTTTCTACAAACACAGCCACAAAATCTCATAGTCTCATTGTCCTTGGATACCACTTTTAAAGTTCAGCTGCTCAGAAATCATGAATCACTATCTACTGTGTGCTTACAGTTTTATTATGACATGGGACAGAATGAGAAATACAAAATGCTGCCTGGGCAATCCTTCCTTAAATGGGGAAAGAAGGTGATATGACTACTTGCCATGTGACAAAAGTTCTGTTGCAGGGAACACCCAGAATAAGCAAAAGGTCACCAGCAGAGTGTGGGCCAGCAAGCCTTTGGCTGTTATCATCCATGGGGTTATTTATTTCATTTTTAACACATTACAGAGAACACAGGCGTGGGAATTGTCATTTTACATCAATCACAAGCTCATGAAAAACTTCTAGCATTTCACTCTCTGTTAAAGAGGGAAAGACTGGCCAGTGCTGACATCAAGGATAGAGAGAGCTGTAGCTGGGTGTTATCCCAAAACCACAGAGCATGTGAGAGACCAGGCTGTGTTCGCAGAGCCCAACTTCTGTATCGCTTGCAGGAGAGGCAAGATCTCAGTTACACGAGGATGGTGCCTTGTCGTTACTTAAGGGTATCCCGAAAAATGAGTGTAACATCTCTTCCCAGGGGTTGTTTCTTTGTTAGAATTCTGACCCCTTACTCTCTGCCTTCTAAACAGGATGAGAACACGAGTGAGAGCTTCTATAGGAGGAGAAGAATTTTCTCTGATTGTTAGTAAGATAATTTTCTTCATACAGACTTAGTCACCAGTATCATAGCCCCCTCCTCCCTTTCAACCTTGGATTCCTCCAATAAATGAATCCCTTTCCTAATCTCAGTGTTCTGCTTGCACTGGACCTTACACCAGCAGAGTCTGCCCTCTGTCCTTCATTCTATTGTCTGCTATTCCCCAAAAATGATATACGTTTTCACACCCTGGTGTCTTTCCATAAGCCATATTCTTCCACTCCTCTCCCCATAGCTGCCTTCTTCCAGAGAGCAACTCACATGGCTTTTCCAAACCCTCTGACTAGGTCAAGTCCTTTTCTCCCTCTCTTCATGTCTCCCCAATGCTTCATCACAGCAGGGACCATGTGGTCCTGCTTACTGCTGTACTCAGGGCCCAGTACTTGTCGTACATGAGAAACATGCAAATATTTATTGAATGAAAACACGAATGATTTCACTCTTATTTGGAAATTTACTAACACTTTTCCACGAATTCTCTAAAAAAATTACACATTAGAACACCTATCCAGTGCCAAAACTTGATGTTCGAAAGCTCTCAAGAGGCTATTTGTTTAAATAAAACATCTCCAGCTCCTGGGAGTGAGACATCATGAAATACTCTCATTATTATTAAAAATACTTCTTTAGCCAGAAGTTATGGCACATACCTGTAATTCCAGAACTTAAGAGACAGAGGCAGGAAGATTGTCACTAGTAGAAAGATTGTCACAAGTTCAAGGACAGAGATTTCACCTCAAAAAACAAACAAAGCAAGATAGACAGTGACTGGGGAATGACAGCCTAGGTTGTCATCTTGCACACACACACACACACACACACTCCTCTAAACTGCTTAGACTTTCATGTAGTTATTTAGAAATAATACAAGCTGGAATACCAAGAAATAGAAAGGTAAATAAAGGGGAATGCCCTCTCCCACTCTCAGTTGACTCTATTCCACAATGTGTTTTAAGAGGTGAGCCAGCACGCTGTTGTCTATGTAGAAAACGACACAACACAATGGAGGGCGCCAAACCACATCAAGGAGTGCCATTTCATGGATACCGCTTGGGCTATGCACATAGCACAACAGTATACTGTCTCTAACCCATCACGGTTTTCTTGGCAGTGCTTAGCTACATCACCCCCATGGGCAATCTTGTCTTAACAATGACTATATCTGCACGGGACCGTTTTTAGATTCAGAACACAAACTTACTGATAGTCCAGAAGTGCTTCGCTGACTGGCAGCTTCACATCTTTTGGCGGCCCATCTTGAGCATCCTTTTTACCTCCTTTCGCTGAGCTGTCCATGGTTCTAGTTGGTCACTAAGAATATACCTGAATAGCAAACAGATGTAAGAAAAGTGAACCAGCTCCATCTTGGCCCCTCTACTTGTGCTGATTCTCAAAAACCATCACAGGGGTTGTTATTCATTCCTGGCTGCTTCTTGTCCCCAGATCTAGCATCATCCACAAAGCCGGAGAACTGTCAAGCTGCATTGTGCATCACTCTTCTTAAGGACCAAAGGCCCGGCTTTCTTTCACTCTTTATTTCTCCACAGTGTTCAGCAATGTGCATTGTGTGTTGCAGAAGCTCAATATTTTTTAAAAAATCCCACAAAGGGATTGCAAGATTGTAAGAGCCAGGGGTCAGGGGGACTGGGACAAAATAGTGTCTTCTGGACATGGCAGGCCCACTTCAGGAACCACAGCAGATGAGACTGCCTACAAAGATCGAGTTAGCCAACATTCTAGCATGGGTGGTGGAGATACTCATGACCCCTCACCCTAGCTAAGGAGCTCCTGA
The DNA here is from genome assembly GCF_017639785.1 of Mesocricetus auratus. Taxonomy (NCBI): domain Eukaryota; kingdom Metazoa; phylum Chordata; class Mammalia; order Rodentia; family Cricetidae; genus Mesocricetus; species Mesocricetus auratus. The sequence continues at coordinate 108,003,458 of NW_024429182.1, read as the reverse complement.
CAGTCAGTGGCTACTAGGGGAGGCTATTAGCCATGTGCCAGTGATGGCTCTACACTCGTGCATACATGGACAGCACAAATTTGACTCAATAGATTATAAGAAAAAAAGAGGACATTGAGTTTTGGGGGCTGGGAGTGGGAGGGCAGGGATGGACCATGGAGAAGTTATGAGTAAAATGTGATCAAAACATACTGTATGTATTATATGCAAAGAATAAAAAATATATTTTTAAAAAAAGGATTTGTTCTTAAGAATCAAGATGCAAGGATTTGAAAGAATTGTGTTTAGCCACTGTTGTCATTATACAAATCACAAATAAAAGCCCACTGAAATATTTATTAGACACCTAAGAGATTTACAAATGCAAATAACTATAATGATGTTTTGTCATTAACTTTTCATAAGCTATAAATTTCCTTTATATGAAATAATTAAGTTATTAATAATACATTTTTATTTATCCTTCTCTTATATATTACATCCTGACCACAGTTTCCCCTCTCTCCTCTCCTGCCAGTCCCTTCCCCATGTCCCTTCTCCCCCAGATCCATTGCTCCTCCATTTTCCTTCAGAAAAAGGATGGGCCTCCCAGCTATATTAATTAAACATGGAAATGTTACATTAAGTGTAGGCACATCCTCTCATATTAAGGCTGGACAAGGCAACCTAGGAGGAAGAAAAGGGTCCCAAAAGGAGGCAAAAGACTCAGAGACAGTCCCTGCCCCCTCTCTATATGAAATAATTAAATTATTGGTAATTTTTTTTAAAAAAGGAAAACCAAGACCCACTACTGGTCAGTGTTGGAATGAAGTAGCATACTTCCACGGGTTTGGTTTAGGTACCGAGGTACACTTTTCAGAATAGAGCTTTCCCTAGAAGATTTTTTTAAATCCAATTTCTATTGCTTGTTATTAATGTATCTCTAGTTTGCTATGGTGGGAAACACAATGAGACTTATTTACGTAGTTGGAACTCTTTACAGTGAGCCTGTGAAAATTCTTGAGCATCATTCTTTCTCTCCCTACAATAGACACAACAATTCTTGAGTAAATACTTGAGTAGGTGGGACAGTCAGGAGACATATGTTTTAATTCTAGACCCCATCACCTACTTTTTGTGTGATCTTCAGAAACATATTCTTTTTCACTTCAGATTCCTCATCTCTCATCCAGTTGAGAATGACTGGCTGAGGTGAGCTAGGTAATCAAAAATGTCTCACATATATGAAGCATAATAAGCCATATGTCTCTCTTCAGTTATAGATATATATTATTCTTTAAATTGGAGGCAACTGTACAGCAGAATGGGGTCTGTGTGATATGGATTTCAGTTCACAGGGCTCACTGTGGCCTGACTTCACCAATGACTTGGGTCATCAAATTGGCAGTCTGTGTAGATCTGTATGGGTCGTCTAGATCCACAGTGGGAAAATGCTCTGAAACGGAAACATGCTATTCTCGTGTGCCCAGACTTCCAGTCATGCTTTCTTCATATCTGAGAGTTTTCTAGACAAGTACACATCCAGGCAAAAAAGACCTATTAACATAGTGTTCTTTTTTTCTTTTGAGACAAGGTCACACTCTGTATACTTTGCCTGTCTGAAACCTGTGGGAATATTCCTGCTTCAGCCTCTTGGGTGCTGAGATTATAAATGTGAGCAACCTACCGTACTTGCCTTCTTAAATATGACAATCACAACAATTCAGTAAACTCCACACCAAAAATTATAGCAGCAACATAGTTCACAGAAAATTGTCGGCTAAGAAAAATCTATTCTCTTTGTTTCTAATACCATGCTGAATTTTTATATCATTTTCTACTTTAGAATAAGAATTTTTATCTTTATACAAAAGCATGCTAATGTTTCATTTTAAAACAGTAACTTACTGTTCAATTCTTTTCTTACTCTACTCTATTTTATTTAAAAGTTGAAACAAATGTCAAGACTAATCTCTCTTTGTGAGTCATATGGAAAAGATCAAGTGTTATGGTCTCCTCCGGCATTGCCCATCTGGTGCTGGAGAAAACAACGACCTCATCTTGTTCAATTACCTCAGTTACATGGCTGCTACGTTTTTAACTCTCTGAATGCATAATTAGTTACTTAACTGCAGCTTACCACAAAGGATTTTAATAAAATATGAGGGAAAATGTCAAGCCACTAAAGCAAGAATGATTCATGCATAAACAGTACTGTATTTGTCATTGTTTTGAAGGCTTTCAAGAAAATTAGCAAGACAATTGGATTGCAAAAGTACCTTTTGAGGTACTTCTGCATTTGATGATGTCCTGCAAACAGTGGGGATATTCATAAACACAGTCACTGACCTTTAGAGGGTTTCTACCTCAGCAAAGGGCGAAAGACTAGTCACAAAGTGAATGTTATCTCTAGGAAGGCTTCCTCCAGTATAATTCCTGACAAATGCATATCTAATCTGTTTTTGGTAACTTCAGACTTGTATCTAGTGCCTGCTTTGTGGTTAGGATGCTATCCGGTCGTTAAGTGTACAACAGAGAAGAAGCAAGTTGGAAACTCAAGAGTTATGAGGAGATGAGCACTGCAGAGGACCTTACACAAAACAAGGAGCCACCTGAGAGAGACCACTAGAGTTATTCAAAGGCTACACTCTCTGGTGGGCATCCAGGGTGTGATGCCACTCATACAATCATGAGCTCTTGCCTGCTTGGTGGAGTTTGGACAGCCTGGCTCGTAAGACTTGGGTCTTTAGGCTCTCCTGAGCCTGGATTTTCAAAACAACATTCCCCAAAGTGCTTCTCAGTGAAGAATAAAGCTTATGTAGTAAAAGCGGACATATGATTATCTTCTAATGGACTGCTATCCCACAATGCTTTGGCTTTGTAAAATCACCCCTAGACACAGAGTGTATTCCTGCTCACACAGTCTCAGGGGTGGGACTAGACACCTGGAGACATACTTCCTTTCATTGTCTCGTTTCTGCCCTAACACCTTTTGGAACATAGGAAATGGCTCCTGAACTTACTTGGCTAATTCTCCATCAACATGGATTGAAATGACAAAAGTTCTGAGTGAGAGTCCACCGGGAGAGAAAACATGTAATTAAAAGATATTGGTTAAGTATGACAATTGTCATAATGTTTAATTTGCAAGGAAAGTGACATGTAAGCAGAAACAACATGCCTCATTGCTATAACTTACCAACATGGTTTCTTCTCCCTTCCATTTCAACAGCTAAATCTTATTGGTTCCCCTCCTTTGGCTCTTTCCCTTCCAACAATGAATTTGTCAACAGGAATGACCTTATAGAAATGTATGATTCACCCTGGAACCTTTCAGGCAGGCATTCAGTTTTGTAAGCAGCATTTACCTTTTTTAGTTTTTTTAGATTTATTTATTTATTTATTATGTACACAGTGTTCTGTCTGCATGCATGCCTGTAGGTCAGAAGACAGCACTAGATCTCATTACAGATGGTTGTGAGCTAGCACGTGGTTTCTGGGAATTGAACTCAGGACCTCTGAAAGAGCAACCAGTGTTCTTAATCTGTGAGCCATCTCTCCAACCCGCAGCACACCCTTTTAAATCTCCTTAATTAAAGAGCTAAGGGGCTGTTTTGGAGACAATTCTGGCCCAGACAGCAGTTCTTCGATTATGCAAACTCAAAAATAGCCTCAGTAACAGTAGGGACAAGGCAGTGTGCTTCCTTTCAGGAGCCCTGTTAAAAAGTCATTAAAAAGGCATAGAACTCATTAGGACCGTGGTTGCAAGGCAATGCACACATTTAAAAATATGCATAGTACTCGTATAACTATAGTCCATTTAGTGCTGAAAAGTAACACTTCAGCAAGCACATGTCTTTGGGAATTCAAAAATATATGCTGGCCCATAAGCCAGTTACATCCTGGATGTTCAGTGAACACCGATGGGGATGAGTGGCCTGCAGACACCCATTATTCACTTCCTTTACCAACGACCTTCCTTCATTGCTGATGTGTAGGCCCTAAACTTGCAAAGTAAAATCGCTTAGGTATCTTTTTAGGAATTAGCATTTTGCCTGGGTGTGCATGTTTGGTGTACATGTGTGTTTGTGTAGGTGTAGACGTATGCGTGGGAGTTTGTGTGTGTGTGTATATGTACCCCTTACCCCTGGAGTTTGACAGGGGGTGTCTTGTTCAGCTGCTCTCTGCTTTATAGATAGAGGCAGGGTCTCCTACTTGAACCTACAGCCTGCTAATCCAGTTAGCCAGCTACCAGTGTGTTCTGGGATCTGCCTTTGTCTCCCAGACACAAGGATCACAGGCAAGTTACCATGCCTGCCTACCCAGCATTTTTCTGGGTAGGGTTCTTTTTGCTCACAAAGTAAATATTTTACCCATTGAGTTATCTCCCCATCCCAGCAAATGTCTTTGGAGTCCAAATGTTCACTTATGCCAGAAACACTTTTTGACATAAAAAGGTGTATTCTGTCTCACCAGAATGCATTGTGAACAGAATTATATATGTACTCTAGCGTTTAAGAAAAACTGAATTACTTAAATCTTGTTAGAAGTGGTAATACCATCTAAAAGTAGCTTTAAAAAAACCTTCATACCTCTTTTCATATAGACTATATGTACATAGTTACAAATACTGTGACAATGCAAAGTTTATCCAGTTTAGAAGAGTACAATTAAAGCCATTTATTCAGATCCTAATAAAATCTCTAGATGAGCAACACTACCATGTATCTTTTGGTGACTGATGTGGTGTGTAGCCTTCTCTTTCTTACCTTGGGAACAATCAAATTTAGGGCTTCACCTGCGAGTTTCCGGCTCTTCCTATCCCTTATCCCAAGCATGTATTTTCCTTAGTGCTAATATTTAGTCACTGGCACAGTTTTGAACCGCAGTTCCCAAATTTTTCTAGATGCTAAGCATCAGCATGATCTGATTCAGGCTTCCTGGTAAACTGAGAGAAGCACACTATCTTAACCTCTCCAGTCAGCAGGACTACCTTTTCCCAATGCCTCCTGTCCCCTGATCTTAATGTCCCCACAGAAAAAGAGTATCGAGTAAGTAATATTTCATAAACATAAAAACATAACCATAATGGAAACATACACACACTACTTTTATGGTAGTGAATATTAGAGCCACAAGCTGGGGCCAGAACTTGGAGTTTCATGTAGTCTGGTGAATGTCCAGACTTAGCAAATTCTTTTCTGCATTCACAGAAATAAATCATCCCCTTTCATTCTCTTCCTCCTCCCTCCTTCCCTCCTCCTCCCTTCCCTCCTCTTTTTTCTCCTCCTCCTCTTTTTTTTTCTTAGACAGGGCATCCTTCCCTATCTCCTCCACACTTCACCTCAGAAGGGGATTATGGGGTAAAGAAGAGTGAGAAAACAAACAAGGTACTTGTCTTAGTTGGAGTTAACTGTCAACTTGATCCAGCTTAGAGTTGCCCAAGAGGGAATCCGGGTTTACCGGTCGGTCTTATTGGTCTGTGGAGGGTTATCTTGTTAATTGATGTAGGAGGGCCCAGCCCACTATGGGTGGTGTCATTCTCTGAGGTACTTCTGGGCTATACAAAAACAACAACAACAAATTTACTATGCATAACCCTGTGAGTCAGTAAGCAGCCATTCTCCATGCTTCCTGCTGTGACTTCCCTGTACCATGTAGGCTGAGATAGACCCTTTGCTCCCCTAATAGAACTGGAACAGTGACATATATACAAGCACACTGAACGCAGGGGAACAGGGGACGGTCCTGCTGTGCTGGAACAGGCACTGTTGTTGAGAAAGATCCCAAGGGGGTACATAAAGTCTTACTCAACAGCATTCTCCAGCTTGGAAACACACTAGAAGGAACATCAAGTGCAACCCCTGTTTCTCCCCTAAGTTTTTCAACTTCAGCCTAGTTTCTGGTCCTGTCTGACCCTCAGTGTCTTTCTCCATTTTTTTCTATCTGTTTTCAGAATTATTAAGAAGACTTAATGCTTTGGGGGAAATTGTGGAGTGATAAACTCGTGCACAACAGGCAGGCAATGGCCACAGTCCTCTTATTCTGTGAGGTCAAGATGCCTGAGAGACTCTGAATAATACAACCCCCTACGGATGCTGCCCCGACATCCCCTCTCCCCATCCCTCGTCCTGACCTACATACGCAAAAGAAAACAGTATAAATCAGAGATGAACAGTAATACTGGAATAGAACGTGTGCCACATGTGACAAACGTTATTAAAAATGTACAAATTACTTATTTCTGGCATTTGCCGTTTAATATTTTTCCACCTGCTAGGACCCTCAGGTACCTGAAACTGCCCCTACTCGGATAAAGGGGGATCACTGTATCTACCGAGTTATCAGCTGCCTGAAGACACCCTGGAGGTTACAAACCTTTAAGTATACAATGGCCCAAACCAGGCTGGTATTCCTGTCTTCAGGGTGGTGAAAGAGGGGTGAACCTAGGAAAACCCCTTTCAATAGTTCCTAACCGCTCAGAACAAAACGTCCGGAGGGAAAAACCAGAGGGCACGACCCCAAGCCCATCTTGCGTCACCGCAGACTAACAGGAGGTGGTGTCGGGTATAGTGGGGGAGGGTTCCTATAGAGTCGTTGGCGACAGACTGGAAGAAGACCGAGGTCACGCAAGGATGTCAGCTTTTTGCCCACATCTTCTCTACTGCTTTCGGGTGCGAATCTCAAGTTCAAACAACCCAAAGCACTCTCAATGCCCCTCCCCGGCCCCACCCCGCCTGCCCAGGCATTCACAACCACTCTCTCGCCGCAGCTTCAGCACCAGCCGCGGTTCGCGCGCGCCACCTGGCGTCCATATGAGGAAGAGCAGGGCAAGGGGCTGCAGAGGAATGATTTCCAAACAACTCCTGGGGTGTGGGAAGGGGCAGCGCAGGTGCGGGGGGAAGGGGGCCGGCTCGTCCCAGTGCTTTTACGCCTGCTTTTGTCAGGTTAGGTTTAACTCCGGGTAGAATGGTGGACACCTGGAGCAAGTGCTCACGGGGTAACTTGAGGTACCGTGTCTTCCTTTTCAGTGTACTTTTTAGCTTTCGTAACGCAATATAGATCTATCCATAAAGCAATTTTCAAGGAAGTAACCAAACCAAAGTCCCGCGGAACAGCGCAAGTCAGTCTCTCACATCCTGAAGGCAGTCTCTATAGGGGCGTCTTATTTTTTCACATTACATTCTAGCAATTATCTTTTTGGCTTGGGAAGTCGGAAGCCAGGCTCCTTTAGCCTTCCTATTCTCTTCCATGTGGTCTAGTTGGCTTAAACTATAGATGAAAACATAGCTTACAGTTTTTAAAAGTTAATGCTGTGTTATTGTATTAGGGACCTGTTGAAGGATGGGAACTGAGGGAGTTAGTAAGAATAGCTGTCGATTAAGTGAGCTTTTCTCATAAGTAAAAAAAATATTCAAGACAGTTGTGGGAACACATACCTGTGATCCCATCCCTCTGAAAGGCTGAGTCAGGAGGATGACGAATTTAAGGGCAGCCTGGACTACCTGTTGCACAGCCTGTTGTAAAACCAAAACCAACCAAAAGAAACCAAAAGTCATCCAAAGATTAAATAGTTTGAAATAACTGAAACCTCCCTTTCGTTCCACCAGTGTTACACATTTTCTGAGATGTGTATATCTGATGAAGGTATTTTATTTATTTAGTCATTTATTTTCTCGAGATAGGCTCTCACTATACAGCTCTGCCTGGCCTGGAACTTACGATGCAGGGCGGGCTGGCCTGGCACTTACAGAGATCGCTGCCTCTGGAGTGCTGGGGTTAATGGCCTCACCACCATGCAGGCGGGCAAGCATGTTAGTTAGCCATTCTTCCTTAGGCTGACAACAGGTACACATCTGGGGTAAACGTATAGGTAGAGCACAGATGTAGCCGACGAAGAGCTGTCCCCCCGGGGGCTTCAAACCAGGAGCCTCTTTTGATTTCTGGGATGGGTGTGCACTTCATTCGCTCACCATCTCCTATAAATCTTAGGCCTGCTTCTTGTACGAGGGGAGCCTGAGCCCATGATCAGAAATGTACTTCACCCTGTCGTTCATCCTCTGCTCAGTTTTTCTAACAGTGTTTGCCAACTGTGGTCAAACAGAGAAGCCAGATAAAAACCATTTGCCCAGTTTCCTCATTTGACCTTGCTTTTTCGCTAGGCTTGCCATGTTGAAAGACGTACAAGTTGAGGTGGGAAACAGATGTGTGGGAGAAAAAGCCAGATATGCTGTTTTGGCAAGAACAATTACTAAACATCTGAATACATCTAAAAACAGCACACAGTCTTTTGACCACATAAAATTTAAGAACCATGAGTGTATTCTCTCTCAGGATTTATTTTTATTTTATGTGCATGGATGTTTTGGCCTGGCTACATGTCCGAGCACCATGCAACACCTGGTGCTCACATTGTCCAGAAGAGGGCATTGGATTCCCTGGGACTGGAGTTCCAGACTGTTGTTGGCTTCCACATGGGTACTGGACATTGAATCAGGGTTCTCTGCAAGAGCAGCCAATGGTCTTAACCACAAGCCCCCTCTCCAGCCCCTGGATGTCCCTTTTAACATACTTTCTGGAACTTTGTCTTTCCCTCTTGCTTGCAGCAGGCAGCTATGAGTGACTTGGGGAAAGGCTTACTTATTTTTGGAATGTTACCCATCTCTCCCTCTGCAGATCAGGTATGGTGTTACTGTGAGTTCTGAAGTCCTTCCTCTGTTTCTTCATTTGGAATAAAATCCACTTTTTTCTTATCAAGAATCTTTTTGTTAGTCTGCTCTTCAAGATGTTTTCTCTGTGTATTTCTTGTTGTCCTATAACTCATTCTTTAGACCAGGCTGACCTAGAACTCATAGAGTTGCCTTTGCCTCCAGAGTGCTGGGATTAAAGGCGTGTGCCACCATCTCCTGGCTATCAAGAATCTTTTACAATACTTCATCATGTGGAGTTAGCTTCTAAACAACCACTTTACCAACAAGTGCCCCACTACATATTCCAAAAGAATCAGAACAATCCTCATCATCTTCCATGACCTTTATAATGACAAATACAGTGTATGGAACAGTGACTTCACTTCTACATATTTTCTTATGGGAAAATAGAAATAAGAATTCTTAGCGGCTTCATTTCTAATAACCTAAATCTGGAAACAAGTCAGATATTCATCTGCAGGAAACTATATAAACAGTGCATGTCCACATAGTAGAATACCATACAGCAAAGAAAATGGAGCAAACTAAGCTATCAATCAACAGGAACAACCCTAAACATTTATCTAAGTGAAGAATCCAAGTAAGATGTAAAGTATCATATGAAAGTCCAGAAATGCCTGAAAGCCTAGCACTGATGAGTGGGTATGTTAGTTACCTTTCTGTGACTGTGAAAAAACACCACAATCGAGGCAGCTTCTAGAAGAAAATTTATTTGAGCTTACAGTTCCAGAGAGTTAGAGTCCATGCTGGTGGAATGGAGGCATGGCCACAGGAGCAGGAAGGTTCACATCTTGAACCACAAGAACAAAGCAGAGAGAGCAAACTTGAAGTGGTAACTCTCACCTCCAGTGACACACTTCCTTTAACGAGGCCATACCTCCTAAACCTCCAAACAGCCTGATCAATTGAGGACCAGGTACTCAAATGCTTAAGACTGTGAGGAATATTTTTTCAGTGGGTGAGGGGATTGAGTGTAGCTGGGGGGGAGCAGGTGAGAAGAATTATTTGGGATGAAAGCAATTCTCTATATTTTTATTGTGATAGTTGTTACAAGGATGTATGCTTTTGTTAAAGTCAATTTGGTGTGTGTGTGTGCGTGTGTCTGAAGTGCAAACTATACTTCAGTAAGGTCAATTTTGACAAACTAGCATCAAATTCTTTGGCCAATCCTATCAGGAAATGAACCTTTGATTCCTTCTCCCTGATTCTGTTTGCTTTACAATTGCTTCCATCAAGAGTCTGAGGCAAAATGTTTCTCCATCAGTTCTGAGACCTGGTCATGGAAGATGATGTGGATTGTTCTGATTCTTTTGGAGGGAGTAAACATTCCCATCTCTTATGGGATAGCCTTGCCAGAGAGTCCACGTATAGGCACTGTGTATAATTATTCCAAGGTCTTTCTGTGGGCTAGAAGTCACTTTCCAGCCTACAGAGTGCCAGACACATGAGTGAAGTCACACTGGACCCTCCCCTCCAGCCCACTCATCAGCTAGGTGTTGCTGAAGTGATCTCAGCCTGTGCCCTTATGGCACAAGCTCACCAGTTAGGAACTGTGGGATCAAGGAGGTGTATTAAGTCATTGTTTTAAACCATTTAGTTTTAATAGTGCATTAGTTACCTATCGCTGTAGAAAACCACTCTGAACACAGTGATTCATTTATTTCCTCACAGTTTCTGTGAATGAGAGTCTGGGAGCAGTTGGAGCTCATAGGGTCAGATAATGGGCAGAGTTTGCACTTGCCAGGGGGAGCCTTGGGTCTAGGTGGAAAAGACAAGAAGAAAGTTTCTGCATGGTTAGAGAACTCTAGAAGAGAGAGGGGCAAGCAGGCTGCTGCGGGAAACCTGTCTCAAGGGCTGGGAGTAACCCTAGAGGGAATGAGTAATTCAGTTTGGGATGCTGGTTGGAGGGTCTGGGGCAGAGTGCGGCAGATCCAAGGCCCGGAGGCGAGGAGGCTGCACCTCTAGTGAATCTAAAGGCATCCACTATGGTGACATAGTAGGACTCCAGATACGAGAGGGGAATGAGATGGGATGGTGGAGGGGCAAGCAGGGACACATCACACCAGGACCTGTAAGTCACGCCGAGAGAACTTGCCATGACGACAGAACACTGGCTGGCGGAGAGGAGTGTGGGAAGGTCAGGGTGAGGCTGGATTCCAGGATGAACCTCACTAACCACAGTTCCGATCTTTATTTGCCAAAGGGCCTCTCATTTGGATCCAGTTTCGGGTCCAAGGAGTATGCCTCACTCAGGCGCTGCTCCTTGAAGGGTTGCAGTGCCTGGAGAAACCATGACTTCATCTCTCTGGCCCCACCTGGGAGCTTGCCTAATGTCCTAAGGCTTCTGTGTCTCAGGTGAGATGCTCACCCCCGCACTGGGAAGTGGTGTGTGAAACTGTGCTCTCATCACACACAGCATCAGCACACATGTTAAAAGAACTGGGATGCATTAATAGCTCTACCTCACATCTGGGGAATGAGACAGAAGCAATTATAACCCTTATCTTTTAAGAACTGAATGTGCTTGCAGACAGGAGCATAAAAAGGCGTTTTTAGGGATGTCTGCCTGTATTAGCAAGCCTGGTGTAGTGCACTGCATTTTGAAACAAGAGGAAAAGGAGGGTTGTGCATTGCTCCTTCCACTTCCTGTGGGTTTGAGTACATATTTTACCTCTTACCCAACATTCTAGCTGAGAAGACCACAGCCAAAGAGCCATATTATGAGTGACTCCACTGAAATGAGATGCCTAGAAAAGGCAACTCTATGTAGACTTCAGCTGTTGGGCCTCTAGCAGGGTGACTGCACAGAGAGAAGGGAGAGAAGCCACCTAGGCAAATCCAGGAGTGGCAGGGAAGGGGAAAAACTTTCGGGTCCTGAGGTTGGAGGGTCCTTCTTTGGCTCAGCTCCTCCATCAGTGGGGATGACCTTTACTGTGAAGCAGGCATGTCAAGGAGAGGCCCCCATACTGGCATGGTCCACAGTGCAAAGAATAGAATATGCATCTTCATGCATAAAATGAGCTCCTTATAGAGTGGCTGGTGACTGTTGGCAGGCTGAATTTCTCCGATGTTGTTGCTCTCCCTGCCCCCACCCACCAAGTTCCCATTGTACACAGAAGATGTGATGTAAACTTGAGTCTGGGTCACAACCTAGCATTAAAACAGTAATGGTATCTAGAGACAGAGATGGTATAAGCTTTGACATAACCAGACTCTGGGAAAGCTATGCTCACTCCATCCTTGCTTACGATAGATTCTGCTGGCCTTGCCAAACCAGAGAGTGAGGCATGGGTTATTTTATTACATGTGTCAGAGGACAGCTAAATTGTGGCTTGCTGCACACTGGAGTTACTCTGGCTGGGATGTGGAGAAAAGGCTTTATCAGCCAGGCTTCATCTTTATTGCCTCCTCCTTAGGACTGGTCCCAACCTCTGACTTGACTGATGGGAGATCTGACTTAGTTTCCCACTTAGTTTTCTGGAACCCAGTTGTCTCCACATTGTGCCAGAGACTCCATCCTTTTTTAAGATCTTTCGTGGCTTCCTACCAAGTCTGTAGCAAAGGGTTCCTGATGTGACTGTTCAGCTCTCAGGCATCAAACCCATTCAGGGCCGTGAAAAGTCACCCTGGCCTGGGCTGCCGTTACTGATTGGCTTCCCCTAGAGGTGTATACTCAGGTTGGGGTTTGTGAGCAAGTAGATGTTTTGGGAGGCATTCTCAAAAAGTTAGGAGAATGGGGAAATGAGAAAGAGACTTGACAGTTTGTGGATGAACAAGTTATCTAGAAATAGGATAATGGGGGGTTGGTTTCACTGGGACTCTGGGACACAGCTCAACAGGCTGGAGGCTGCTCCTCAGGGCTCTGGCAGTGCAACACTTAGAGCTTGCAGGGTCAGCTCTGCCCTTGTATCCTATGGGCGGGGAGGTCTGAATCCGGCACTATCAGAAGGAGTTGCTAGAAGGAGCCCTTGGCTTGCATGGTGATTCCTGACGAAATCTGTGCAGGTGCAGGGCAGAGGGAGCCCACCACAGTTCCCAAAACGTACCTCATCTCCCCTCTGCAGCTTTCCTTGACTAAAAACAAAAAGAGACATTTATGTGTAGTTAGTTGAGTTTTAGTTAGCATATTAAAACAATGGTTTCTTTATGACACTGTATACACACACACACTGTATACACATATACACTGTATACACACACACTGTATACACACACACACTGTATACACATATACACTGTATACACACACACTGTATACACACACACTGTATACACATATACACTGTATACACACACACTGTATACACATATACACTGTATACACACACACAGACACACATATACACTGTATACACATATACACTGTATACACACACACTGTATACACACACACTGTATACACATATACACTGTATACACACACACTGTATACACACACACTGTATACACATATACACTGTATACACACACTGTATACACACACACTGTATACACACACACTGTATACACATATACACTGTATACACACACACTGTATACACACATACACTGTATACACACACACACTGTATACACATATACACTGCGCCCACCTCATATCTGTCGTACCTGCTGTGCGGCCTGCATCCGAGAATGTAGCGAGGTGGTCGGGATAGATGACACAGAGACCGGTCGGTTGCTTTAAGAAAACTTTATGCTTCCCAAGTCAGCTTAGGAGGAGACCCCAGTCCGCTTAGGAGAGAGCTCTCAGAAGTCTCAGGAGAAGTCCCTCTAAGAAAAAGGAGCTTCCCTTTTTTAAGGACTTCTGCCATTCATCTACATACCATTCTTTCCTCCTGGCTGGTGGTTTAATCTCCGGCCCCAGAATCGGGGAGACACCACAGGGAAACAGGAAGAGGCATCTAGCCGTAGGGGGTGTGAAAGGCATGGTATTTCAGTGAGCAAGCCCTTATCTGAGCCCTATCAAGAGCTTTAAAGCACTGAATTGTTTTCAGTAAACATTAACAGATGCCTGCTCCCAGGCCGAAGGGGAAGTGGGTTTCTGCTCAAGGTCTGGTGTCCCCACACATATCTGTGCCTCCACTGCTCTCCTTGTCCCTCTTCCCAGCTCTCGCTGGTTCCCTTTCTCCCTTCATATGAGATATCTTTTTTGTTTGTTTTTTTAGAAACAAAGTGTTTGTTTGTTTGTTTTTGTTTTTCTAGACAGGGTTTCTCTGTGGCCTTGGAGGCTGTCCTGGAACTAGCTCTTGTAGACCAGGCTGGTCTCGAACTCACAGTGATCCACCTGCCTCTGCCTCCCAAGTGTTGGGATTAAAAGTGTGCGACACCACCGCCCGACTGAAACAAGGTCTTAAGTAGCGTAGGCTGTCCTCAAACTTATTATGGAGCTGGGGGTGACACTGAACTCTTAATCCTTCTGCCTCTACCTCCCAAGTTCTGAGATTATAGGAGAACAAGAATGTGCCACCATGCCCAGCACTGCCTATGGCTCCCACAATGTTGGGTGCCACTATGAACCCAAACCCAGCCAGTAGACTGGCAAAGACCCCTCATTCCTGAATGACTCCAAATGTACTTAGTGCCCAGTTGCTGAGCAGACCACTGCCATCCTGAGTAGCAGTGGACAACCCAGCTGGTAAAATTACATCCCAAAATAACCCCGAGGCATTCTAGCAGCAGCCACTGAGTTGTGGAAGGATCAGAGTGGCCTGGCTGGTGGCTGAAAGAGGCGCCGGACAGTTTGAGAGTGGCCAGGGCAGGAAGGATAGTGAATTTAGAGGGACATCTCAATAAAGGAGAACTGATTAAAGGCTATAAGGAACCAGAGAAGGGAACGTGAAAAAGTCCATAGACTCCGTCAAGTCTTCAAGGTACAAGATATTAGACCGGGGCTACTGCCAAGGGACAAGGATCCTGATAACTGAGCCGGCCCAGAGACTAACGTTAGAGGGCGCCACTGTCTGCTGTTGCCCACAGCCTGATGCTGCCCCATCTCCAGCCAAGCAAAAGCCTTTGGAGAACAGCATTTGAAGTCTCTTGCCTGCAGGTGATTTCTATCAACAGAACGAAAAAGAGCAAAACCGTCCCAGTAAACCTGTTACCTTGCTACTGAAAGCAGGCAAAGAAGACCACCCAAGGTAAGTTCTTTGGTTCTAACGGACAACAACAGAGGAGACAGCTGCCTGAATGAGCCCCAGCAGCCTGCTTAATACTTCTTTCTTCCTAGCCCGAGACCAATCACCATGTTGTGCTTGAGTTAGAGACAATGAAATCTAGACAGCAAGCAGGACATTTGAGATGGCTTTCAGCTGTCTCCCTGTACGACCATGAACAGGCGGAGTGCAGGAGGGTGGTGTCATGGGGATGAGCACTGGGGGTCTCCCAGCATGACCAAAGCAAGAGCGAGGAAGATGATGAATGAAGCAAGAATGGGTTGTGGGGTGGGGACTAGAGGCTGGAGGCAAGATGGGAGGAAAGAGTCCGGAGACAATGTGACTAACAACGTGGCAGTTTTGATACGGAGTCGCTAGACTTGTCAGGGGGCAGGACCCACTTTGGTGAGTGAATTATAAAATAAGCACTTGTTGCTGGGCATGGTGGCACACGCCTTTAATCTCAGCACTCAGGAGGCAGAGGCAGGTGGATCTCTATGAGTTCCAGGCCAGCCTGGTCTACAGAGTGAGTTCCAGGACAGCCAAAGATACACCGTGAAACCCTGTCCCGAAAAATCAAAATAAATAAATAAACTTTTTTTTTTTTGAGATGGGGATCTCTGCAGCCCTGGTTGCCTTGAATACCCTATGTAGTTCAGGGTGGCCTCATACTCACAGACATCCATCTGCCTCTGCCTCGCAAGTGCAGTTATTAAAGGTGTGTGACACCACACCCACAAACTTTTTATGCTACTAACTGCATGCTAATGAGATGACACATGAATGACCCCTGTGTACATCACATGGCCTTCTCTGAAGTTAACAATTGTTGTGCTTCCTTTAAAACTTTACACTAAAAAAAGTAAAGAACAAACAAACAAAAAAAACCAAAAAACTTTACACTAAAACACTTTATTTCAATTATTTTATCTTTTAAAACCGTGTTTTTATGGTGTGTGTGTGTGTGTGTGTGTGTGTGTGTTGGCTGTGAATGTGGAAGCCAGAGAACAACTTTTGGTCATTGGTTCTCCTGGGGATCAAATTCAGGCCACTAGGCTTGGAGGTAAGTGCTGTTACCAGGAGTTGATGTCCAGGGCTCCTGTTGTCACTGAGGGTCATGCGGAGGACCAGGGTCAGGTCAGCCACCTTGGACCATGCCAGTGTCTGAGAACTGTGCCACACCCAGGGCCAAGCTGATCTCAGTGGCTGGTGCTGCCACCTGGAATCATGGCGACTTCCTGGCACGGACTGCTGCTTAGGGCCATGTCTGGGTCTGTGACCCTGTGGAAGCCGTAGTCTGGGGTGGTGCCCAAGGCTCCAGCTGCCACCAAGGACTCTGTAGATGCCTGGAGTCTGTCTATTCACCTGGGACCATGTTGATTCCTGGGGGCCATCCTGTTGCTGGGGCTGTGCTGATATGAGGGACCTGTGCTGCCATCAGGGCCATGGTGCCATCTGGGCCCAAGCTGATGCTTAGGGCCATGTCTGGGTCTGTGGTCCTGCTGCAGCTGGGGTCTGAGGTGGTGTCCATGGCCTGTGTTAGCACAGGGATCATTGGAACCCTGCTGTGCTGAACAGTCCCACCCTTCACTGGTCCTACGATGGTTGGTCCTGCCCCTTGCTGGATATTGCAGCAATCGAGCTGGCCCTACCCCCCAGGGAGAGGTCACCCCTGCACTTGAAGATGACCCCACCCCTCACCATAGGTATGCACCTGTCCTAGGACATACACTAGAGCTGACCCTGTGATTGGGGACACAGGTGAGCTGTCCCTTAGGGAATGATGGGCAGGAGAGTTGACCCTTCCCCCACATCTGTCATGTGGTAGCATTGATGCCCCCCCTTTACCTCTCCACAGCAAGTTAGAGAGCTGGCCCTGGGGTAATAAGAGTAGGACAGTTAGCCCTGACTCTCACTGGCTGCACTGCACAAGAAAGTAGCCTCTGCTTCCTGTCTGGGCAGTACACTAGAGCTGACTCTGTGGTCAGGGATTAGGTGAGCTAGCACTGAGATGTGAGAACAGGAGAGCTGACCCCATTCCCCTCCCCACTCCCCGTACACCATATAGCAATCAGGGGAGAGGGCTCTGCACCTTGCCTGGGCCAAACAGTAGAACTGGCCTTGGTGATATGACTGAGGAGGACCCAGATCTGAAGGCCCGAGAGCAGAACCGGCCTGCTCCTTGCTGTAGGCTGCATTGGGGGAGCTAGCTGAGGCTGTGTTGGAGAGCTCATCTGCGTAGGGAAAGTTGGTGATCTGACAAACACAGTGAACACCCAGGCCCAGAACCAGAGCTAAGAGTTAGCCCACTCCAACTTCCACCGAATCTATGAACTGTTGGAGCTCTTGAAGGAGATGAATCTACAAATTCAAAACAGCAGGATCTCCATGACACAGGACAACAAGATATCCAAGAGGAGCCCCAGTGAGAACCCATTATTGGTGGTGTAGTAGAAACCAGAGGCCTCCAGCCAGACCAGTGACTCAGCGTAGAGAACACTTACAAGACGTGTAGACTAAAGGGTAAACTGTGCAACACACTGGGCCACACTAACCTTCCACGGAGTGATTTCTTTTTTTTTTTTTCTTTTTTTTTTTTTGGTTTTTCGAGACAGGGTTTCTCTGTGGCTTTGGAGGCTGTCCTGGAACTAGCTCTTGTGGACCAGGCTGGTCTTGAACTCACAAAGATCCGCCTGCCTCTGCCTCCCGAGTGCTGGGATTAAAGGTGTGCACCACCAACGCCCGGCGATATCTTTTTTTGTTTGTTTGTTAAGTCTGGGTTTTAGTTTTCCTTTTAAGTTTGGTTTTATTTTGGGGAGGAGGTTGCAAGGACAGAGTGTGGATGAGGGGGCGGGGAGATGAGTGGGATGAGAATGTGTGATGTGAAATCCACAAAGAATCAATAAAAGTAAAATAGGAAAAATAGTATCTTTATTAATTCTTTGAGAACCTATATACACTCAATACATTTTGATCATATTTACACCCCCACCCTCCCTCTAACTCCTCTTAGAGCTACTCTAGAAGCTTTTACATAGAGGGCCTGGGATGAAATTAAAGGAGAATAGGACAAAGCTGGCCGGTTAAGTTGAAATTAGACGTTAAATAAGAGCAGCACAACCAGGAAGGGTGAGGAACTGTGTTGGAGTGTACAGTGTGTATGTGGTCCCTTACCTGGACATGCTGAGGTAACTGGTATCTATGTCTTCTTGCGGGAGCAAGGCTGTCCTGCCTCTGTATAGTCCCTTGCAGAGTTGGGCACAGCTGTCTGTGTCTCCCCCCCCCATGGTCCTTCATGGGGATAGTTGCCGTACCCAGTTTACCTTTGTCATTCCTTTGAGCAGCATTCTGGTCTTGCCTCCGTGCCTGCCCTGGACCAGGTGGCTGGGTAACAGGTCTCTATCTGTGATATCTACTCCAGAGGTAGCCCAAGCCAGATTCTCACTTCACAGAACACTGTGCAGCTCCGAGTCCAACTTTCTCTTCTGTTTAGAGGTATTCTGTGGGCTAGGTCTCAGAGTAGTGCAGGGACACTTGCTCTGGGTTCCCAAGGAAGCCGGTCAGAAAGAGACCTTTGCTTCCAGAGCCTCCTAGCGCTGACTCAGTAGGGCTCTACTCTAAATGGTTTCTTGCCTCCTTCAAGAAGAGGGACTATTTGCACCCCGCCCCCAGCAGGATAGCTACCCATGAGGTTTCCTCTCTCCCCATCTCTTTCTCTCTCCTTTAAAGTGTTTGTTGCAGTACAGATTTTCCAAGGCTTGTGTCTTCATCGTGATTCTGGCCCTGCACACATGTGCTTGCACTAGGAGGCAAGCAATTCTCAGTGGGGGCTGAGTCCTCGGAATGGAGTCTCCACACAACCTCCTGTTTTGTTTTCCAAAATTCCCTTTCTTTCTTTGTAACCGAAACCAGTATTTTTCTGCTAATACCCATCTCCGAGGATGGCTGCCGCCCAGCTGTCCTGTTTATTCCCTGGCAATCCTAGCAGTCTGTGCCCGGCTGTCACCTGCCACTGTCTTCCTCCTTGTTTTTTTTTTTTTAATGATGTTCTTGAAAAGATTAAGCCACCAAAAACTGTCTCCTGTGATCCAGAGATTTTCTTTTAAATTTTAGATAAGATTTAACTCCCTAAAAGATAAAAACAAAAATAAAACATCTATTTTCCTTAATTGGCTTCATTTTGAAGACTCAGTCCTTTTCCTCCCCCATTGGAGTTTTGTACAGTAGTATGACAAATGCGTGACAAATGCTGATGCTGTCATTGCTGAAAACTCCACTCCTCAAATCCAAATATTTGCAGAACTTATCTACATCTCAAAACCGACAGGTGTTTCCTACAGCAGTGTCCTGAGATACATACATACTGGAAGGCTTTTTTTTTTTTTATTTAAGCTGACATTCCTCATAGATCTCATATTGGTGGACTTAGGCCTCTTTCTTGAGTGACTTTTTGAGCATCACATGTGCATGTATGATTCAACAGTCTTCAGCTCTGCTGTTGGGAAGGCACCGGCAGTCTGTCTTACGAATGCTTGTCACCTGTGAATGAGACCCAGGGACACAGAACTGAAAACTGATCAAAAACCAATGCTGCATCCCTGAGTTTGGGGAAGAGCTCCGAGGCAGACATTTCAGTTTTATTTCCCCTAAAAGCTGATCCAAGACTTGGTATAAAGGTAGCTTATGCGGGGGTGTGATCCCAGGGAAACCCAAATGAGAAAGTGAACCAGAAACGGTGTGCTGGTGAGTGGGGACTGCTGTGGAAAACTAGAATTCCACCTCATTACTGACATCCTGAGGGGTTGTTTGGACAAACTTCAGGATTGCTCCATGGAGGGACAGGGAGGATGGAGAACCCGCAGATTCCTGTATCAGAGTTTTTGCCTCTGAGAAATTTGGCTTCACCTAAAGTTTGTGGCCTGAAGAAAGTCTCACAGACACACAAAGAGATGCCAGCCATTGAGAATGAGACTGCTTACTAAAGACAGAACAACTCAAAGTCTGGACAGGGTGACATGTCTAGGGTATCAACATCATCTAACAACAGAGAGTGTAGGGACTTTGACATAATAGGACGTCACGTCTGGGTATTGATGATGTAGTGATATGGTAAAGTAATGGGTTACAAATTCCAAAGGGAAGATGTCCCTTTATTATTAATTCTAAATGAAATAAATCAGAGAAATGCACAATTCTCTGGTCAATTCAGTTTGATTGCTTGATATTCCATAGACAGTTAGTGTAAGTAGTATAGTCTTTACCTCTCATAATCAACATCACCAGAAGCTAGTTAGGAAAGCAAATTCTTGGTCTCCCACTAGCCATCACTCTGAGGGGAGGACTTAGAAATCTGTGACAAGCCCTCCTGATAATCCTGATACGAATTCAAGGTTGAGGACTGGGGATATAAATAAAATATTGCACCAAGAAATATGACTTTAATGCCAATTTGGGGGCAGAAACAGAGTGGGTATTGAGAGTATGTTCAAGTTTCTGTCCTAGTTAGGTATGAACATTTCAAATTATTTATCTCTAATCTTTAAAATGAGAAGCTTGAGCTAGTAATATAGTGGTGTTTAAAATTAAAGACAAACAAACAAATAAATAAAAGCAATGGAATTCTTTAAAAAACCACATGCTGGACACTCAGTATGTTAAAGATACACTCAGTGTGTTGGTAAATGCATGCTGAGCACATGAAAACACCAAGTCCTTAGCTTTGAGATGGTAGCCAAACACTCTATCCTTTTACTTTGCCCACTGTGGCTTCCCACATACAATGTGGATCTTCATCATTTTAATCTGTTTAGCTTGCGAAATACTGTTGCCAAGGGCTGGGATCCCTCTGTGATACGTTCTGAGACATGAGACAGACTTAATCATGACTCACCTGAGGATAATGATCCCAAGGCTGACCTGAGGGTCAAAAATCTCATCATGTGTCCATGGCCTCTGCAACGTCATTTACTTTACTTTATTTTTTTAAACATTGACTGTGTTTTTAAAAGGATTTATTTTTATTTTATGAGGGTTTGCCTGTATACCATGTGCATGCCTGGTGCCCATGGAGGTAGGTCAGAAGAGGACATTGGGCATTGGATCCACTTGAACTGGAGTTACAGACAGTTGTGAGCTGCCATGTGGGTGATGGGACTTGAACCCAGCTGATCTCTGGAAGAGCAGCCAGTGCTCTTAAACACTGAACCGTCTCTCCAGCCCCAATTCTAATTCTTGTCATGCTTATCTTCAGAGGTTATTGAGAGGGCCAAATTGAAGCCCATATATGGACATACTTTATAAATTGCTGAGTCCTATTAACTCAAAGGGTTTATTGTGGGAATTGTCCTTCGAGGCAGAATCTCTTTGCAAGTGGTGCCATCAATAGGTAGAGATGGAGGATGTAGATAGTTAAATGTTTCCTGGTTTCACCCTTCTCTTAGAAGGACAAGGATGTCAATTTCCTTCTTAATTAAAAGCCTGTTTACCAAGATGAGTCACTTTGGATAAAACGATGCTTCAGCAGAGGCCAGTTAACTGGTTGAGTCATTCTACACAGCTTGTAAAAGAAGTGCCGGTTGTTCTCTGTACAGAGGTAATTAGTTTCTCTTACCAATTTCCTGCCAACAAAATAATAATGAGAACCAATTTTGGAATATGTTGACTTAGCATTTTTAGCCGATTAAATATTCAGAAGTGTGTGAGACTGACAAGCTACCTACTGAGCTAGTGAGGCACCTACATATCCAGAAGTTTGTAGTGTAACATTAACTCATGTTTGTGTGGCTTTTTCCCATCTTGGATGTGGCTTCTGGGAGAGGTTTATCTACCACAAACTTGCCAGAGAAGTACCCAACAGAATGTTTCATGGCTGCAGTTTCCTATCATGGAAGTGGCGAATAAATCCTTGTGGGATGTTTGAAAGACGATCTACCAGGATCGTCAAATATGGCTACTGGGATTAGACAGTAGTCAGAGTTAAGCCCTACTTGTTTCCAACGGCTGGTAGAAAGTCAGATGATGTCTGAAAACTGTCATCCTATGGATAGACATTTGCAGAGAAGTCTCAATGTCCACACTGAAGGTGGTTATCTGCAACATTTCTTCTGCTTTGTATTTCCTGAGAACATTCTTCTATTACCTGATTCTTCAACCTGACATGATGAGGTTCTGTCAGAACTCTCTTAGCAGCAGTCAACAGAGACCTGACAAGGATTTGCTCGTGACTTGTATTTGAGAGAAGGAGCATCACCATTTCTGAGTCCCTGTGGTTGGCGAGGTAGCCTTGGAGCAAGTTCTGTAAGCATGATCTTTCACTTCCGTGAAAAAGCTAGATACCCTCAACTTACTCCTTACCTGTCACTGTGGAGCACAGTGCACAAAGCAAGCCTCTGAGAGGCTGCAGAAGAGTCGTCCAGGCGGGAATGGATGCAGAAAGATCAAGAGGCATGCAGGGCAGCAGACTATTCCAAGCAGAGAGAACCACACCTACAGTGGCCTGTTCTGAAGATTGAAGAAGCCTACACTAGCTGTAGAGTAAGTTACTCTGTGGGGTGAGACAAGCTTGTGCCATAAACTGGAAGACATTGGCAACATGGGCTCTTATAAAGATAGGAGCAATGAAAGCCATACTTTTCAAGCAACTTCATGGAATCCATTGTGGAGTGGTGGTGGAGGTTTCCTCTAGAGGACTATGGGGAGTAAGGATGGAAGGGAAAACTTCTGGGCTCCAAGTTGTACCCTATTTGGTACAGCTTTGCTTGTATTGAGTTTAAACAGTGAGGGTGTAAGCAAAATAGTGTTAGAAGATGGGGCTTTATGCTTAGAAAATGGTTGAAAACTACCAAGGATCTAGGGGTAGGTGTGTCCTACCTGTCAACACTGTGAATGATATTGGCATCTAAAACACTCACACTTGAGAACCACACAATTAAACTGCAAAAAGTAATGCTCGAGTGTGCGTGCACACACCCTCCCTTATTATCCTCGGCTATATGTGGCTGACAGGGCTGTGGGTTGGATGCCCTTCTGGGGTAAGTGGAAGCCTGGGGAGACTCGTGATACAGATGACAGTTGTGCTTACCTGACCCCCCTTCCCCAAGACTCCCGGTAAGTGGAGAGCTCACCTCCTATCATCTCATTCGTGGTTATGAATTATCCAGGGGACAAGAGAAAGGCTAAAACAGGCCGTGGTGGTGCACGCCTTTAACCTACACTTGGGAGGCAGAGGCAGGTCTGTGAGTTCAAGGCCAGCCAGGTCTATAGAGTGAGCTCTAGTATAGCCAGAACTGTTACTCAGAGCAACCCTGTCTTGAAAACAAACAAACAAACAAACAAACAAACAAACAACCCCAAAAAACAAACAAGAGAAAGGCTGAATATCTGCTGCTTTATCCTAAGCAGAGAAATTTAGAAATAGTTTAAATGTACCATTGACAGTTCTCACCAACTATCACATGGTCAGGGTTGTCACTCAGTGTGAACCTTTACAGCCCCAGCTACTAATTGTATGCCAGGAAAGTTCTGTAACCATTCTTCAGAGACTTTGTCAGTGTCATCATCTCTCAAAAAGATGACCAGAAACTAGACTTTAGGAGTCTTTTGTAGACTGTGTGTCATTTTCAATGATACCTGCTCCTTTTAATGTGTCCCTCTTCCCTTCCTCCCCCTCCCCACCCCTTCCCTGTCCTCTCCTTCCCTCCTCTCAGATGCCCAATCTATATATAGTACTGTCTGCCCAGCCCCATCTCCAGTTTGACATACATGCAGAGCCTCTACCCAAGTGGCATTCTGATCCCATTCATACCATGTCCACCAGCGTTTGTGAGGTCCCTGATGCCCTGTTCAAGGGCCACTGGAGCAGTGACACTATTAGTTGTTTTGCTACATTATAAATGGCATGCGTGACAGCTCTTAGTCACCGAGACTGTTTGCAGTCACCCTCACTTAGCAGACTATAAATGTGTTCTTGGTTAGCGGCATGATAACATGTGGTTTCCTTTAATTCAAAGTCAGTGGCCCCCTCAGGGTTTCCCATGGTTTCTTGTCAAGTTCCAGAATTGTTTGTTTACTCTGAATGTGGCTGATGGAACTTCCACCTGACTGACCACAGCATCCTGCAGCCAACATGTAGATGGGTTGAGGGTTGTGAAGAACTTACACAGATCCTGAACCCTTCCCAAAGTTACTTGAGTCAGTGCCCTGAGACACAGATGGGAGTAAAACCTCAACGTTTCACATCAGTATTTTCTTTTGGGGACCTCACTCAAGTCTAAGTTATAATAAAAGTCTATCTATCACTTTAATCTAAGAGACAACTCCACAATTTTGGCAACTTCCACACATTTTTGTTGTTGTTGCAAATTATTTTTACCCCAGTGGCACTGATAATATTGCCCACAAGAAAAGTAGGAAAACACAAAACAAGAATGACAATATAAGGAGTAAAATAGGAGGAGAAAATAAGTATTATTTGTGGTTTTAAAGAGCAAAATGCACTTCTATCTTGTCTCAAGTCTACATACTATGTCTTAATTGGGGAATTTCAAATGTTACAATGCAGAAGATTGAAGCCAACATCAGGTACTCTACTTAGACTCCAATTTCATTATTAAATAACATTGTGTAACATGTTAGAAGACCTTTAGTCCCTCTTATCCTCAACATACTTCCCAAACTTTAAAGTCTGGCAAAACTTTGAACTTACCATACTTCCTATTCATTATTTATTCATCAATTATACTAATTTAATTGTTCATTCACTCAACTAATTATATATATTTAGCATGTAATGTATAATTATGCATAATATATTATTAGGAAAATAAATACATGTCCGAAGTTTTTATGGGTGGTAAGCCTCCAAACGATGAAGCAGACAACCCTTTTGCCTCTATGGGGCTCATATTCTAATGTTTGCGAATTGAGTGAGTGAGGATGTCTAGAGAGAGGCAGCTGGGATGGGTCAGATGTCTGTAAGAGCAACTAAAATTTTCCAGTGAAGCCAGAGGGGGCCAGGCCAGGTGTCTGAGCCAGTTCAGCAATTTCACCTAGCCTTTCTATACTCTCGGGCCCCATGAACAGGTGCCATCTCCACATCTGGTGGAGACCATTGCTGCCTTTACTCCATCTCCCCTTTGCACTCACTTGCTTCTCAATGTGTTCTTCCTTGTGATGATTTCTTCTTTCTGCCAGATGGTTTGGGCCGCCTTTGGCAGTCTTCATTCCTTCATCTTTAGACATGCTCCCTGGGACACTGCCCCCACCTCTGTTATTGACTAACTTTCTCAGCTGAGCCACCTCTGGTGTCTAGATTTGGTGCTTTAGTGTGGAAATCAAATGTGAGGGAAGCTGCGGCAGTTTCCAGGCTTCAGATCCAGGGGCAAAAGGCTGAGATCCATCTAGTTTGGAATGACTACAACGAGGAGGAGGCTAGCAGAAGGTCAAGGGTTCAGGGCTTCAGCATAGGGTCTTTGTGCTATGTGGTGAATGACCTAGCTCAACACTGATGTACAAGTCCAACAGCAGTATGTAGGGAAGTCATTGTGTACTGTAACCAGTGCTGAGGACATAGGAAATACCTGGTAACATGTATCACCACCTGGCAAGTGATTAAGCAGCTCAGCTACCCCTTCATTCTTCAGCGTCAACTTACTCTTTCCCTACTTCAATGGCTCTCAAGTTCCAGTGAACCCTGGAATCATCTAGAAGGTTGTAGGACCCAGACTGAATGGCTTCATGTTAGACTTAGGCTTTGGATTGCTTGTCGCAGAGCCTGTAGTAGCCTTTTGTAACTGGTTCCCACTGATGCTTGGTTAGGAAGGGACTTCCCTTTGCTAGTAACTATCCTTCAAGGCAGGTGTCCACACAAAGTCAAAGATTCATTACCTTTACAAAGGACAGTCTGGGCAGTTTGGTGAAAGCTCCCTGTCTCATTGGTGGACCTTAGATTTTATCTAGGTGCATAAGGTTATATGTGAATAAATAATAACACAAAAGCAGAAGCAAAGCTATCTGTGGGATCAAAGGAGAGTGATGGAAGGAGGGAGAAGGTGGGTAGGAGGGTGTGGGAAGGAATATGCTCAATGTCTATTGTACACTGCTATGACAGTGCCTTATGTAACTCTTACAAAGGAAATGATTTACTTGTGGTGGTTCACTTACAGTTTACAGGCAAGGAAGCATACAGGCAGACATAGTGCTGGAGAAGGAGTTGAGGGTTTTTACATGATCCCTCAGGCAACAGGAAGTGATCTGTCTCAATGGGTGTAGCTTGAGCATATATGAGACCTCAAAGCCCACCTCCACAGTGACACACTTGATTCAACAAGGCTACATCTATTCCAACAAGGCCACACCTCCCAACAGTACCACTCCCTTTGGGGGACATTTTCTTCCAAACCATCTCAGTAGCAGAGCACCATGCATAATGAATATACACAATTAAAAAATTAAAGTGAAACAGTCCTCCTCCAAATTAAAAATTAGTTCTCCTCTTTGACTTGGAGTTTGAAGATGTAAAGGACAAAAAGGTCAAACACCTGAAGTGGTGGTTTTTCTGCAAACAAAGAAGCATGATTTCTAGGAAGCGATGAGTGTTTCACACATGCAAATCCTCTAAAGCCCATGGACAAAAGCTTTGTTATGGTAAGTATGACTTCACCGAACTTAAATGCTGAAAGGCCACCTTAAAACCACAAATTCTTAAATCTGGGATTTTGAGCTATAAGAGGTCACAAATATTTGTGGTCTTTCTTCTTGAGTTTGAGGATAAGCACATGGAGGCCTGAGAAGTTAAATGAGTTCTCAACACCACCGTCACCCACCACCATTGTCAGCAGAGCCCAGAAGCCAAATCCGCCAATGTTAAGCTAGTCTCTCTAATAAATAAGAAACAAGACTCTGTAGACCATCATTTTCATTATCTTATTTTCATAAGAGGTGAACAATATTTTCATCCTTTCCAATTTTATGCATGAGAAATCTGAGATTTGTGCTATTTCACACAAAACCAGGACTAGATCTTTGGCTTTTTAATCCTTAGTCCAGGGATTTCTCAGTATTTGTGTTGCCTATGATCAATAGTTTAGAAAACAAGGCAACAAACAAATATGTTTTTGAAAGAATATCAACAGCAGACACAAATCTAGTTTGTACTTGAAATCTTCCTAGTGGTATAACATATACATAAGGTCACTCAGTCAGTGTTTGTAATGTCAAGCGGATGCAGGAGAGCAGACAGTAACTGAATAAACAAAGGATGGGATGGAACTGTGTTCCATTCTCAGCAGGTGATCCATTCTGGAAGCATATAGTTACTCAAGATTGCTTTGTACTGGGGGGAGGTTGAAAAAGTGCAAAGAACATCTGGGTAAGAAGGTAGAGGAAGTCTATCTGGGTGACCTAGTGAAGAAGCATCAGGGTAAGAAAATAAAGACTCTGTTCCAAAGAGAAAGAAAAGGAGGGCCGTGAACATTCATGGAGGAGTGACAGGACAGCTGGAAATGGGAAGTCAGAGAGGGGGAAGCACTGAGGAGAAGAAAACCCAAGGATGGGAGAGGGTCATGAGTAATGTGCTTTGGGCACAAGCATGAGGCCTTGAGTTTGGATTCCCAAGAGGTCTGGAGTTTAGTTCCCAGCATCCACATTGGGTGGTTCCATGAGAATCTGATATCTCTGGCCTCTGTGGGCACATGCACTCCTGGCCACATATCATACACAGACACACAGACATTAACTGAAGAGCTATAGGGAGAAAAGGAAGAGTTAATCTTTTTCTTATTTTCTTTAAAGTTTATGTATATTGGGGTTTTGCCTGCATGTATATCTGTGTGAGGGTGTCTGGTCCTCTGAAACTGGAGTTATAGGAGGTTGGGAGCTGCCATGTGAGTGCTGGGAATTGAACTGGGTCCTGCAGAAGAAGACGATCTTCTTAAGGATTTGGCTCCTGGCTCCTGCCAGACTCCAGTGAAACTGGAATCAATGGGTTATTGAGAGAGAGAGAGAGAGAGAGAGAGAGAGAGAGAGAGAGAGAGAGAGAGAGAGAGAGAGAATATGAAGTTGATCTGAGGTGATTATGATCAAAATATATTGTATGAAATTCTCAAGAAACTAAAAAATATTGAAAACAAAATAAAATACATCTTTAAACAATAAGGTAGAAAGAAATTAAGGAAAATACTTATTGTTGGTCCTAGGCTTCCATATGGGCAGCATACCCCCTTCACATGTATAAAGTACACACACACACACACATACACACACACATACACACTCTCTCTCTCTTCCCCTCGCACATGTACACACACATGCACACACACACACACACACACACACACAAACTGAATAGAGTTTTGCAGTTCACTGGCAGAGGGAGGAAGAGCAGTCCTACCCACAGGGCAAATGCACACATCCCACAAGTCTCAAGTCCAGTTGTGGTCTTGCCCAGGAAGTCACTCCTCAGGTGGGATGGCTCAACAGCAAAGAGTTCCCTGTGCTCAGAGAGGGATGTGATCAGGTGCCACCTTGAGAGGGGAATCTGTTATTTAAACCAGAACTACCTGGGACCTGAGAACAGGACAGTCACAGGGACAGTTGTAGAGAGGTGGGTGCTGGATAGCAGCTGCATGGTGACAAGCTGGAAACAGCAGGTAACGGAAGGCTGGACCGGGTATAGTAGCGTGTACATAAAGATAGCCCTGACCCTGCTGACTGGGAGCAGACTTCATCTACTGAGGTTAGCTCTGGAGCCTCATAGCCATGTGTCTGAGGTTACAGGGTCAAGCAACCTTAGGGTTTACCTACCTGCCATGCAGTTCACTGTTACAAAGCTGGGAAGCTCCTGAGACTACGTAGCACTCACAGTTGCATCCTTTCGGCAGAGCAATTAATGCCGTGAGTTTTGGAAATACCAAGACAGCTGTACAGATGTCAGTGCTCCAGCTGCTTCTTAATTTCCTGGTACTGGTGGGAGAAACCCCTACATCTAGAACCTTTGTTGCTCCAGGGGTAGAATCTGGAGGAGTCTACGGAGGGTGGGAGAATCTGTTCAGCTCACAGCCTGCAAAGCTCACAAGGTGAGTGGAGGCAGTTAGACAAAAGTTTTAAGTTCACCTGACCCCACCCTTATAACTGGCACTCTGTGATTTTTCCAGAGTCCACAAAGAAGTTGATTCAGTGTTTCACTTTTTTTTTTGCTTCTTAGCTTCTTTTTTATTGTGTTTAAGTTGTTTATTAAACATAAAACACTCAGAAATTTTTTGCATATATTTTTTAAATTTTGTTTATGGTTTTTCATTAGGCATTTATCTTTTGTTCCCCTTTTTCTTTTCTATTTCCTGAGCTATTAGGAGCATTTTGACTTGATTGTATTGATTTTTAAGGCTTTTATGTTTTTATTTTTATTCCCTTTCTTATGTTTCTATTTGGTTATGAAATATCTTATTCGGAAATCTTTTTCAACTCTTCTATTTTTTTCTAGTCTGTTCTTTTCATTTCCCCTTTATGTTATTCTTATCCATCCCTCCTTTTCTCCTGTATTGAGTTAACCTTGCTTCTATCCTGTTTCTCCCTCTCCTCGCCTTCTTCCTTTACCTCATTGATTTACTATCTTCATTTTTATTAAAAGTAATTTTTAATTTCATAGGGCATTCTACGTTGTTTTTACATCTTCTGTTTTATGATTGTGGGGGGATACATTAGTGTGCACTGATTGATTTAAATATATTTTTATGTCTTGTATGGTTTGGTGGTGTTATTCATGATTAAACAGATCTGTAACAGTCATCAAGGTAGAGAGAGTAATAAAGAGTCTCCCCATAGACCAGATAGACTCATGGTGAATGTGAGCAGAAATGTCAGCGCCACAGGACACAGGACCTGACCTCACATTACACTGCAGAGCTGTGCTAACAAAGGTGGAAGGCTACTGGCATTGTGTGGAACAGACCTGCAAACCAGTTGAATAGTGGACTCAGAAACAGACTCCCACAGGTACAGCCCTTTAATCTTTGACAAAGGAGTCAAAAACACATATCAGAATAAAAGACACTTTCTCCATCAAATGATGCTGGAGAATCTGAATTTTCACAGGTATAAGAATAAAACTAAATCCATCACACTTTTACCCTATACCTAACTCAACTTCAAGTGGATCAAGGACCTTAATATGAGACCTAAAACTCTGAAAGTGCTAGAACAAAGCAGGTGAACCACCTGAAGGCAGAAGCAAGGATTTTTAACAGCATAGAATATAACACTTAGAATAGACTAAATTTAAGTTTTTATACAGTGAAGGAAACAGTTAGCCTAGTAAAGAGACAGACCACAGAATGAAAGCAAATCTTTGCTAACTGTACATCTGACAGGAGAGTCTATCTATAATCTATAAAGAACACTCCAGCACCCCATCATCACCATCCAATCCATGAATAAGCTAATCTACTGCATAGTTTTCAAGGGAATGAAAACAAATGCCCAATAGATATTTGGAAAAAAAAACTAACATCCTTAGACATTCAGGGATTGTAAACCCAAACTGCTTTGGAGTCCACACCACCCAGTTAGAGCAGCTGTCATTAAGAATACACATGATATACAAGGGCTCCCAGCCCTGACAAATTTACCAGAGGCCAGGCTGGTCCTAGGGACCCAAGGTAAGATATAGGCCACCACACAAAAAACCCTTTAAGCCCATCCAACGACCCCAGACTGAAACCATTATCCTAGGCTGCATCCCAACTTACAACTTTGGAAGAAGACTTCTGCTTTACTGGAGGACAGGCTGGATCTAGGGCCCTCAGGGTAGAAGACCAGAGAGGAAAGAGAAACCAAGGACAAAACAGACATCCAACAAAGAGAAATGCAGGAATCAACATCTAGACCTATAATCACCCCAAAACCAGATGCCTAAATGCCAATGTAAGAAAACAATCAGTAACAGAAAGGGCAATATGGCACCACCAGAACCCAGCTATCCAGTGCAGCCAAAACACAAGAAAATTACCTTAAAAATAATTTCATGAAGATGACAGAGGTCCTTAAAGAGGATATGAAAAAAATTCCCTTACAGAAATTGAAGAAAAGACAAAAAATTGTCTGAAATCAATAAATCTCTTAAAGAATGCCAAGAAAATCAAGAAAAAATGAAACAGGTGAAGGAAACAGTTTAAGACCTGAAAATTGAAATAGAAGCAACAAAGAAAACACAAATGGAGGGAATCCTGGAAATGGAAAATCTGGATAAGCCAACAAACTACTGATGCAAGCATCACCAACAGAATACAAGGAACGGAAGAAATAATCTCAGATGTTGAAGACATGATAGAAGAAACAGAGTCATCTGGCTGTGAATATGTTTCTCTTATTGATTGATGAATAAAGATGTTTTGGACAATGAACAGGCAGGATGTAGCTAGTCAGGAAGTATAGGTGGGGTTACCAGACTAGGAGAAGGTTGGGAAAAGGAGCACAGAGGGTGGCCAGAGAAACGCCATGTAGATGCTGAAGGAGTAACGTGCCAGAACATTATAGGTAAGCCATAGCCTTGAGGTAATACATAGTTTAATAGAAATGGGTTAATAATCAAGAAAGAGCCAATAAGAAGCCTGAGCCATCTGCCAAACAGTTTGTAATTAATATAAACCTCTGTGTGCTTATTTGGAACCAAATGACTGTGGAACCAGGCAGGACAGAAACTTATCTTTATTCATCAGTCAAAGAAAATGTTAAATCCAAAAAATTTCTATTACGAAGCATCCAGGAAATCTGGAACACCATGAAAAGACCAATCATAATAATGGGAATAGAAGGAGAAGAAACCCAGCTCAAAAACCCAGAGAATATATTTAACAAAATCATAGAAGAAAAATTTCCCAACATAAAGAAGAACATGCTTCTTTACAAGAAGCTTATAGAACACCAAAGAGATTGACTCAGAAAAGAAAATCTCCACAAGAAAGAATATTAAAAGCAGCAAGGAAAAAAGGCAAAGTAATATATAAAGACAGACCTATTAGAATCACACCTGACTTCTCAATGGAGACCCTAAAATCCAGAAGGGCCTGGATTGATGTCTTGCAGACTCTAAGAGACCATGGATGCCAACCCAGACTACTACATCCAGTAAAACTGTCAGTTACTATGGATGGGGAAAACAAAATATTTCATGACAAAGTCAAATTTAAACAATATCTATCTGCAAATCCAGTCCCACAGAAGATACTAGTAGGAAAACTCCAACCCCAGGAAGTTAACTACAGTATTGGAAACAGGCAATAGATAAACGCATACCAGCAAAACCTAAAGAAGGAAAACACACACACACACACACACACACACACACACACACACACACACAAACTACCATCGCCAACACCACTACCAACGAAATGACAGGAATTAGCAATCATTGGTCATTATTATCCCTCAATATCAATGGACTCAAATGGCCAATAAAAAGGAACAGGCTAACAGAATGGATATGAAAACAAGATCCCTTCTGCTGCATACAGAAACACATCTCAACATGAAAGATAAATATTACACCAGAGTAAAAGTTTGGAAAAAGATATTCTACTGAGACATAAGAAGCAAACCGGTGTTGCTGTCCTAATATCTAACAAAATAGACTTCAAATCAAACATTACTAAAGATTAAGTCATATATCAAACCCCACACAAAAATAGTGAGAGACTTCAACATCCAACTCTTACCAATAGACAGGTCATCCAAACAGAAACTAAACAGAGAAATAATGGAAATAACAGACATTATGACTCAAAAGAACCCTGGAGATATCTACAGAACATTTCACCCAAACACAAAAGAATACACCTTTTTCTCAGTGTCTCATGGAACCTTCTGTAAAATTGACCATATATTCAGCCACAAAGCAACATACGAAAATCTATCATATGGTAGTCTGCCATATAAACAAAATGAAAGAAAAAACCCAAATGAAAATCCCCTGCCAGGCCCCTGACCTGTTATTGGGACAAGGAACTGCCTTGTCCAGTGGGAACCCTTCTTCAGAAGACCTTAAGTTCAAGGGAACTCCCATGCTGGCAAAAATTTCAACATCATGGAGGATAGAAAATTCAAAAGTTCCCCCCAGGTGGCCATCGTGTCCCATTGTCAAGGGCATATTGAGGCCAGGCCTTAGTACACAGAGAAATCAGGTATTCAGGACATATGGTGTCAGATAGCCCCAATTTAAAAAGATTTTGTAAAAGGCAGCCCAAGGGCATTTGCAAGTGCCCATTTCACAAGTCTATGATGGAACCCAAAACCTGATATAATGTGTCCACTATGGTAGGCCTTGGGTCAAAACAGAGGGAGTGTGGGACATTTTCTTGACCAGAGCATCTTCTGAAGAAGGGTTCCCACTGGACAAGGCAGGTTCTTGTTCCAGTAACAGGTCGGGGGCCTGGCACGGCAGCGTCTTTGGCAGGGTACCCCAAAAATCACAGGAGGCCCTGGGACTCTAAGGCAATGACTTGGAAAGGACGACTTACTCAGTCAAAAGATGATCTTAGCCTGGTGGAGAGCAGCTGTAGGGGAGAAAGGTTTTTCCTACCACATGGCCCTGGGCTGGTAGGGGAAAATCAGGCCCTCCATGGGACCTCCAGATGAAAAGCTTCTACACCCAGATAAACCTTTCTGCCGATGCAGCAATCCAAATCAGACCAAATCAAGCCAAATTAGAAAAGGCACACATTTAAAGGATATAATGCTCCCGGATGGCTTCCCAGTCTCCCAGAGAGGATATCGGGAAGAGAGACGGGGAAAATCACGTCTGTTTCCTGGAGAAATACCCTGTGGGAGTGGTCTTGAGCATCTATGGGGTAGGGTTCATCATTTGGCAGGCTTTTTTGAGATGCAGCAGGCTTTGGAGAAAGATAGGAGAGGGGAGCTTGGGTGGAATTTCACCATAACAAAAACTATTAATGGAATGACAAACAGAAAATCTAGAGACTTAAAAACATAATTAATGTTAGAAGGAAGTTGACATGAACAGATTAAAATCACTGGAGTCACTGTGCATATATACCTTTGAGGGTAATAATTATGAAGGTGTGCAAAATATATATGTGAATATAAAATGATACATATCTGCATATCCTCATTGCTCTCAAAGATGATAAATAGTGACGCCACAATCTTGGTGGGTATCAGAAGCATCTCCGGAGTTGAAGATCTCTGACAGTACCGCCTTTGCATTTGGCTGAAGCCAGAAAGGCTTGGTTCTTGCAAGCCCTTCCTATCTTCATCTGTAAAATGCAGAGAGCAATGTGTGACCTTAGCACTTCTTAGGGTTGCTGTGAAGACCAAAGATCACAGTAAAAGTGAAAGGCCTTTGAAAAATACAAAGGCCCATAGTAATGGGTGCCAGGCATCTTTAGAAGCAGCAGAGAGATTGCTAACACAGTGTGAGTCAATGACTCACAAGATGAGCTACAAATTATTTAGAAAACCAAATTCTTGCTGTAGTGATCCAGAACCATGACTAAATTGTCTTCTAAATGCTGTACACTCCATATCCCTTGCTATAAGTAATCATACCACATTCCACACCAGATGTAGCCAGGCAGTATGTCTGCAGCATCTAAAGTTTTCAGTGGGGAAGAAGCTTTAAATCCATATAGCACAAAGGCAAATCACATCTCTTATAAGCAGGCTCTTTTATTTTTCGATAGTGGCAAAAGTGCTGCCCCCTGCAACGCATCTTCTATGAGAACACTGCCAATGCAATTGAATAGGCATTTATTGAATGCTTATGCAACTTAGTTTTGGTAGCGATGGAGTAATAGAAAGGATAGTAGTAGTGGGAAAGAAAAAAATAAGAGAGAGATGGTTCCTAAAGTGGTTGACCTTAAATTATATCTTTGTGTGTATGTGTACAGTGTGTGTGTGTGTGTTTATTTCTCTGTGTGTTTGCAGGTGTATGTGTGCCATAGCATGTGTGTGATACCAGAATGATGTCAAGTCTCAGTCCTCATCGTGTACCTTGTTTGAAGCAGGGCCTTTTGTTGTTTTTCTGCTGCATATGGCGGGTTGGTTGGATAAGAGGTTCTAGGGACAGTCTCTGTCTCTGTCTCTCATTTCCTAGAACACTGGGGTTACAGACATGGAGTCTTCTGTGTCTGCCTTCACAGGGTCCTTGGAATTTGAACCAATGTATTCACACATGTTTAGCAAATGTTTCACCCACTGAGCCAGCAATCTTCTCAGCCCAGAAGCTTTAAAACTGAAGGGAAGTGACAGATCCTATGACAGCTAATTATAGAAACAAAAGGAAACCAGTGCCAAGAAAATGATTGGGGAATATGCCTTGGAGTTGCAAGAACTAAACTTGTTTCATGTAGGAGAGCAAAATCTGGTGACATTTCTTCCAGGCCTTCGTGATTCCTTGTGCTGGGATTAGAAGAAACTGTTTAAGTCTGAAGGAATGCAGTTTATCCCTCCAATAAGTGTTCACCTCCTCTAGCTGATAAAACTCAGCCATTTAGCAATGTGCCCAGGGATCCACAAAGTCACAGCTCAGTGACGTTAGGGGCTAAATTCCAGATTCTCCCTGCAAGCAGCACCCTTTTAGGAAGGCAGCTGTGAGTGCCGTACAAGATCCTTAAATCAGTGTTCATTTTGCTTCAGTTCCACAGCAACGCCATATTTTATCCTTGCTCAGTTAACACACCTCAAATAGAGAAATCCCCCAGACTCATGCTCTGCCTACAGTTCCTAAGTTCACATGTACTATACGCCCCTCTCAGGTTCGGAGAACAACACCAACCTTTGCACTTAGGTGTTCTTCTGGGTTCAACTTTCTTCTCCCTATGTATTACTGTTAAATTAGACTCCAGCAACTTCAAGAGCTCCCTCTCAATCACTACCATTCTATTAGCTAGTGTTGATCATGAGTGCTAAGAGTGGAACAGTGTTGTCTCCTTCTCTCAGTACAAGTAATACTATCATTTTCATCTTATTGAAGAGAATACCTCAATAGAGGTTTAAAGAGTGATCCAAAGTCATCCAATTAGTTCCATCGAGAAACCTGGACCAAAGTCCATACATTTAGTCCTGCTTTGTACTATGCCTATTCTCTTCCCTTTCTCTTCACAGTTATATTTAATTCTATAGAATTAATTATGTTAATTCTATTATTTCATGTGGATGGATTTTTTACTCACACTTATCTATTTGCATGATCATTTGCCTGGTGCCCACAGAGATTGGAAAAGGGCATCCTATCCCCAGGAACTGGAGATACAGATAATTGTGAGTTGCCATATTGGTGCTGGGAATCAAACTTGGGTTATCCATTAGAGCAGTCAGTGTTCTTAATCACTTTACCACCAAGCTATAGTCTTAGTCTTATTTCCTTTTTTAATGCTGAGAAAGAGTCTTACTAAGTTACTTAGGATGTACCCGAACTCATTCTTTAGACAACCATTGAACTTGTGATCCTTCTGTCTCAGCCTCCCGAGTAGCTGGGATTGCAGGTCTGCACCACCAGGAGTGGTTTATTATCATTTTAATAAATGAACAAACTAAGATTTGAGTAATTGGTGTAAGGTTTTATTAGAAACTGATGGGATAAGTATTTGCACCTCATTTGACACCAGGTAACACAGTCTTTCTCTGTCCCGGCAGCCAGCTCCCAAGTAATGCCATGGGGACTTCTTATTAACTATGAAAGCTCAGCATATAGCTTAGGCTTGTTCCTACCCAGTTCTTATAACTTAAATTATCCCATTTATATTAATCTACACTGTATCACATGGCGTTACTTCTACTCCATCTTGCACCCCCTGTTTCCTCTCCGTGTCTCCTGCTGTTCCTCCTCTGCATCTTGATTCTCTCCTCCTACTTCCTTTGTCTCCCCAGAAGTCCCACCTGTACCTCCTGCCTAGCTATTAGCCATTTAGCTTTTTATTACAGCAATCACAGCAATACACCTTCACACAGTGTACAAATATTCCACAGCAACATTAGCTCACTGGCTTTAACTTCTGAGCTATTCAATATTTGGGATAAGTTGGGAACTGCAAGAAGATGTTACCTCAAAATTTCTCCCCCCAACTGCCTGTCTCAGACCCTGAAATGGGGATCCTGATCCCCTTTTAGTAGTTAGGCACCCCTGTTTATTTCTAGGGTAGATGCGGCACTGGGAATAGCAGGGGTTGATTTTCTTCAGTGTCCCGTGCAAGGTGTTGCAAGGTTTCTCTAGGTGAGCAGCACCCTGTGCCTGCACTGCAGGGCTGGAAATGGGAAGGAAGATACTAACCAAGGCAGGCAGGTGCAGTCAACCAGGGACGTGAGATACTGAAAAAGACCCTTCCACACCCTCCACTTAAATTGTTCACAGCAGCTGTCACCAACAGGATAGAGCCTACTTTCCTCAAGAGGGCAGGCATGGCTACCCTTCTAGTCTCTTCAGTTTTGTGTCTACCATGCTGTCACTGTGGTAATATGACAGGCATCACCATGTTCCCGCTAGTGTTTTCCAGCCCTTCTAGCTGACCCAACTGTGGGCCGTCTTTTAAGAACTACCTCGGTCACATGGGTATTTAAGCTTCCATGATGACGAGCCACCCAGTGTATCACTTACCCAAAACTGAGATTCATTGCAATGTCCCCTCTTTAAAAGTGAAGTGAGTAGTTTAGTCAGTCCTCTTTTGTAACCTACATGCTCTCTCACAGGACCCATGAAACTCTCCAATGTTGAGAAAAGGCCAGAATACATTCTTCAAAAGCCTATCTATAGTTTGAGAGCTCCAGGCCTGTTTGTAGCCCACAACAGAACTGAGGCAGGACAGAAATACAGGGAAAGCTGTGGGGGCCTGGAAGGGAGAGGAGACCCCACCCTTGTTCAGGTGGACACTTCTTTTCACCTGAGAGTCAAGGACTGCTTCAGGCTACTCCCCTTTCCCAGCTGAACCTGCAATTTTCTAGGACTCTCTCCAGAAACCCCTTGCGAAACCTTAGTGGCTCCTGGTTTCATCATATTGCAAGCCCACTTAAGGCACCTCCAGAGCCACACTATAATCTCACATATAGAAGGAGGTACAGTCAGGGAGGGTCCCTTGGAGACAGGTTAGGTGGTGAAATCCCAAAGGCTTCCACCATTCTATATAGTCACCATGAAGACTTAACTCCTCTTTGAGAAGCCCACAACTGTGTCTCTGCCAGGTGTGCTTTGTTCTGGTGTGCATTTGTTTCTATTTTTTTAAATAAACTACCTCGCTTCATCCTGGCTTGTCCTGAAATTCTTTCTTGCACAGAAGCCAAGGATCTGGTTTTACCGGAGTCCAGGTTTCTAAAAGGTTAAGGGAAGGAAGGTCTCAGGCTTCGTGGAACTGTGCCTGGTTGACAGAATGAAGCTGTTGGCTGCCAACATTTTTCTAAGTCTGGGAGAAGTATTTTAGAAGAACCAGAGGCAGAGCTGATCCAACCTTAGCTGGATGGACAGCGCTAATCCTGCACATTAAGAGGAAGGAGAAGGCCTTGAGGTTCAGGAGTTTGCTTGGGCTAGCCTATTCTGTGGTACTTAACAGCTGGGCATGATACACTTCTTTCTGCTTTTAAAGGTATGCCTGCTTTGGCAGGAGTCTTCAGGAGCACAGACTGACACACTCCAGTCACTGTTTTTCCAGGTCTACACTATTAGATATTAAAAAATACTTTTGTGTGTGTGAGAGAGGCAGAGGGGAGAGGGGGGGAGGGTGAAAGAGAGAGAGAGGGAGGGAGGGAGGGAGGGAGGGAGGGAGGGAGGGAGGGAGGGAGGGAGAGAGAGAGAGAGAGAGAGAGAGAGAGAGAGAGAGAGAGAGAGAGAGAGAGAGAGAGAGAGAGTCGATTTTCTCCATCCCTGGTGGAATGAGGAATCACACTCAGGTTTTTCGGATTGTGTGGAAACTGCCTTTACCACTGAGCCATCTCACTGGCCCTGTATTAGTAGATAATTTTAATATGATTTTTTTTTTAGCGTCTCATTCTCAAGCAGAGGCTAGCCTCGAACTCAAGGCAATCCTCCTGTCCCCGGTCTCCCAACCAACTGCTACTTCTAAAGCATCACATTATTTAATCCTAACTAGTCCCATAAACAAACTGATGCCCTATTGTGGGGCACCTCTTCTCCCCGCACGGTGGTGGTGACAGTCCCTACTTTCAGATGGAGGGTCCCCGAGCTCCTTATGCACTAAGAATTTTTTTTTTTAAGAGTACCGCTTCCTTTGTTTGGATAAAAATTCTATTATTTCCCGGACAAGTGGAAAAGAAGGTCTGGAAGGGAGCCCAGGGACTGGCTCTCAGGAGGCGGCGCGGCAGGCGATGGAGGGAGGGGCGGGCGGGGCAGGCGGGGGCGGGCCCTGTGCTCCGGGGAGGGTCCCGCGCTGCCCTCCCACTCGGCCCGCCCAGGGCAGCAGCGGGCGACACCTGGGCGGTGCAGCCGGCTGCCAGCCCCGGCCGCGGAGAGCAGCTCGCAGCGCCGAGGAGGGACCACGGGCAGCCAGCTGGGGCACGGACTGCAAGCGGAGACGGGGAGCGCTCTCTGGGTTTGACTTTTCTGCCCACTGGCGGTGCCACCTAGACTGCTTTCTGGGTCCCGCTTTGGGTCTTGGTGCAGCCGGAGGGAAGCAGTGCGGAGAGATTTTTGTTGTCCTCGCTATTCTGAAGGCTAAAACGTGAACGGTATTGGCAACCGACAAGTTTCATTCATTCCTCAGTTTCTCCTTTAGTAAGACTTCTGCCCTCGTCCTGTCCGCGAAGCTGGGGACCCCAGGTAGGCGGTTCTATGCTGGGCAATCGCGATGGGTGTGTGTGTGTGTTGGGGGAGCAGAGGACTTTGAAGGACTGATCCCAGACTTGGGGGCTGGAGGCCAACAGGACCTGACTGTAGAGCGAGTGCCCTCAGGGTGCTCAGGTGAGGACTAGCACAGAGCAGAATTTTGCACAGGTGCTGTGAAGGCAAGGGCAGCTAAGGGACCCACGAACTCTAGTTTCAAAATTAGCAGATTTGTTTTGGGACAGTTTCCCTTGCACCCAACCAGACCTCTTCTCTAAGCGAGTTAAGTCACAGGGGTGGGATTTGCCCGCTTCAAACCGCGAGAAACAGAGTGCTTCAGGGTGTGAAACTCCAGCAGGCTGTAGGAAGTGGGGTAGGAAGTGGGTCTCTACCCTCAACGTGGCTCCTCCCTTTTCCCTTTCCCCTTTCCTCCCTTTATAAGTCGCCTTTGGCTATGAGGGGCTCCATTTCCTGCATCACTGAAACGTTCTTATTTTTACCAAGACTAGTATATGACCAGCAACCTCCAGGACTCCAGGCTGTGGGCTCTCGGTTCAGAGGGAATTCTGGACACACGCTTTGAGTCACAGCTCTCTGAGCCTACCGTGTAGTAGCAGCGTGCAGAGGAAACCTGGTGGGATTCACAGACACTGGCGGGTAGGATGCTGGCCAGCTTTGTCTTCCCCCTTTGATAGCCCTTCTGGGCTAGTTTGCCGGTCCCTGCTGTCTGCAGGATGGGGCAGCCAGACCACGCAGGCTAGCTGAAAGTAGCTGAGGTCTTGAATCAGTTTCTGCAGCTCTCTAGCACCCGTCCCCCCAAACAACTCTGCAGCTCTGCCCCTCATCACTCCTGGAGTAGCATCCGTTTGAAAGTAGGTTCTCGGACACTACCTGCATCCAGGAAGGAGAAAAGAAGGTCGGGTGAGGAGGGAGGGGCGATGCTGTACATTTCCTATGGGCCACACACCCTGTTCTCTGTATACCGTGTTCCTAAATTCCCACAAAGCCCCTCGAGGTTGGTAGACCTCATTCTACAGTTGAAATGCTGAGGTTCATAAAGATTGCTTCTCTTATTCTAACAGCTCATCATTGCCCCAGCTGGGATTCAAATCTAGTTTCTAATCCTGAAACCTCTCTACTCTGTGCTTGTCTGTAAAGATAAGCCAGAGCAGGTAAAAACCACCCACCCACCCACCAACAGTGTGTTTGAGCTCTTGCTAAGTTCCAGCACCATTAAAGCATCTCAGAGGTCCTGTTGGCTGTATCTGTGGTCAGAAATGTGCATCGTTCTAGGGGAACCAGCGACTGACATTGCCTCTCTCACAGCAGACCTGTTCTAGAAGGTGGGTCAGATCCACTCAGCTGCTACTGCTTGGGTGGGGCTGGAGTTCTGTTTGCTTTATCCTAGAAGCGGTTTGGGGTCTAATGAAAGATTGATTGTTTGAATCTGATCCGTTAGACTTGACCGTTGGCTTGTGAATGATTCCTCTGTACCCTAAGAGGCTCGTTCCAGGCTGTGTTCAATAAATACTTGTGGAATGAATGAATGAATTAGCACCTTGTACAGAGTGATCTCCTGCCCCAAGGACGGCAAAGCAGTGTGGGGGCAGCCTTGGCCTTATCCTCCAAACCCATAATGCCAGCCAGGGGATGCTGATTCTTGGGCAAGGGAGACAGGGTAGCCTGTGCCCTTGTGGACTTCCAGAATTCCTTAGCTAAAAGGTTCACCCTTTTTTTTTTTTTTTTTTTTTACAATTTTGTAGAATTTTAAAAGAAACAGCTCAAAGAGAAAATTTTGACTTAAAAAAACTTTTTCAAAAGCCAGGGGCATATAAGATGGTCCTATTTGCTTTAGAGCTTCCAAAATATTCTTATAGAAGGATCCCTGATGGGAAAGAAGACCAGTGCTCTTGGGAGACGGACACAGATCAACTCCAGCAAGCTTGGACATTGCCTTAATGACTTAGGATGTTTTCATGATATATGAATCCCAGCTTAACTGCATATTAAATGATTTTCTGGGCCAGTGAGATGACTTTGCGTGCAAAGGTGCTTGCCATCAAGTGTGACTACCTGGGTTTGAGCCCTGGAACCTTCCTGGTGGAAGGTGAGAAAGGACTCCTGCAAATTGTCTTCTGACCTTAGCATGCATTCCAGGGCACATGTATACACACACACACACACACACACACACACACACACACACACACACACACCACATACACAGAAGCCTTAGTTTTGGTAGAATTCCTGTCAGAGTTAAGAGCCATCTGACTGCTTCTAAAGAAGACAGAGAAGGAACAACAAATACTTAGAGTCATAAAGCATGACCTCACTGTGAGCCCTATCGTGTATCACCCCACCCTATAATTCCCCTTTATCATTCTGTCTCTAGCAGAGATGTGTCAGGCGGTAGGGCTGCTTGCCGGGTCAAGCTGTGCAGCTCCTTGCTGAATGTCTCAAATGCAACAGGAAAGCAACCTCTTCTCTGTTGATGCGCAAGATTAGAGCAGAAAACTCAAAAGCTCATTGGTAAAGGCAGAAGGAAAGCTCTGCCCCCACCAAAGGTCACTGCTTATCACTGCAGGCAAAGCAGGCAGCTTCTGTGAGCCTGTGTCCCCTTTGTGAAAGGAGGTAATTAGCATCTATGAGTTTCCCCTCTGTCAGATTTTCACCACTCTGACAAAACACCTAGGATGATTAGCTGTTAAAGAGGGTAAGGCTTGTTTGGCTGTGGCTTCAGCCCTGGTTCTGTGGGCTCTGTTGCTTCTAGACCTGTGGTAAGGCAATGTAGGATGGTGGGAGTATGTGGTAGAGGGGGAGGAACTGGGGGCCTCAGTTTCCCCTGCAAGTGATTTCATCAAGGTCTTACATTCCATATACCGCAGTCTACTTCCTTTTTAAAATAAAGGTTTATTTACTTTTATTTTCTGTGTGTTTTGTCTGCATGTGTTGATGTACACCAAATGCATGCAGCGCTCGTGGGAGCCAGGAGAGGGGGTCGGACCCTCAGGAAGTGGAGTTACAGAAGGTTGTGAGCCACCATGTAGATGCTGAGAGCCAAACCGTGTCA
Organism: Mesocricetus auratus; assembly: GCF_017639785.1. Classification (NCBI taxonomy): domain Eukaryota; kingdom Metazoa; phylum Chordata; class Mammalia; order Rodentia; family Cricetidae; genus Mesocricetus; species Mesocricetus auratus. Next base: position 107,960,768 of record NW_024429182.1, on the reverse strand, counting down.
GCTGGAAGAGTAGCACGCTTAGTTAATTTAATGTGTGTGGCGTTCAGGAGAGGGTGTCGCATTCCCTGGAACTGGAGTTACAGATGGTTGTGAACTGTTACATGAGTTCTGAGACTCTAACTTGGGTCCTGTGGAAGAGCAGCTAGTGCTCTTAACCACTGAGTCATCTCTCTCCAGCCCCTCTTAGTGCTCTTATCCACAGAGCCGTCTTTATAGTCAGTCCCCTTATCCTCTTCTTAAAAGTTCCAATATGTCCCAGGGGTGTCACCAGACATTCAGTACCTTCAGGGAACATTTAGGAACCAAACTATACTAGACTCTACTTTCCTCTGTCAGTCACCATGAGAACCAGGTGGTGGGAGTTAGTTATTACTTGGTTGTGTACAAGTGTGCATGCTATCAACACATTTAAATATAGAAACTTTAAAAGCTTTGTCAGACTTAATGAGGTGGCGGGATCCAACTTTTGAGTCAGTAGGCTCAATTATAAATGTTTTATGGAACTTGAGCCCAAGTTTCATTTTGTGTCTTTTCCTTTCTCTCTCTCTCTTCCTTTTTGTTTTAAAATTAAGAGTCCAGGAGTGTTTGGTGGCTGATAGTTCTCTATCTTTTTTATGTAAATTTTAATGTAATTTAGAAACAATCTTATTTTACATATCAATCCCAGTTCCCTCTGATAATTCTCTATCTTAAGCACAGTTGAGGAGGTGGGTAGATGCTTCTGTTAACCTTCAAGGGAGCTGTGCATTTGCATGGGTAATCCTGAGCTGTCTCAGCCTGGCAGTAAGAGCAGCTTGAAAGGCAGGGGCACATTGGTAAGGACCAGGAGCCATGAGTCATGAGTTTTCAAGGGGGCTTCTCAGGCATGCGCCAATCTCTTTGAAGGACTGGGGAGACAAATGGGCTCTGCTCTGGGAAGCAGGTGATTTGACTCTCACCTCTGCACCCACAAAAACTGAATTGTACAAATGGGCCTTTCCCCTTGCTTCTTAACCCGGGTTTCTTTACTTACACAGTTAGGGAGCTGGATTGGATGAGATTCCTTGTAATCCTAAAAATCCAGATTCTGTGTTATTTTCTAATCATGTCTCAAATGACTCAAGTAGTCAGAAAATGCCCCCTTAACTCTGTTGCTTTGAGCTTTTGGTGACTCCTTGTGACAGCCCTCATCTGACAGTCCTTCACATGTTGTTTATAAGGCAGTTGTTTGTAGTCATTTAATTGTAGGAATTCTAATGTCTAGAACCTCCTGCAATGTTGGGAGGAGAAAACAGTTTGGGGGGACAATGTTTTGGAATGGTAGGGTATAGAAATATAATAAAAACAGGCTTTTAAAAGCCATAATAAAGTCATGTGGTTCATTAAATTGCTAAGTATGGTGTTTCTCTGTGGTGACCCCTTGGGCACTTGGCCACGTGCTAGAACTTTCACAGAATATGGGAGAGGCACGTGACTGCACTTGACTAGTTCAGCACTGGAGGGAGTGAAAAGAGGATATAGAAGACAGGAGAAAGGACACAGCTGTGTCCTTGCAACGAAACGACCAATGTAGGCAAAGACTGAGGCCCTGAGGCCTCAGATTGTGCTGCTCAATTCTTCACCCTGACTGAGGCTGGCGCACTGTAGAGGTTGAGTGAAGTGTTTCAAATTAAACATAAGTGAACAAATGAAAGAAGGAATGAATAGCCCTGTTGAAATGAAGTCTGCTGAAGCAGGGTGCTGTGCCCATCTGATGGTTACAGTGACTTCTTTATGAATGGAAATCTCCAAAAACACATTCGTAGGTATTACGCGGTTGGGGCTTGGAGGTGAAGTGCTTGCTTAGCATGCACAAGGCCCTGGGGTAGGACCCCAGCACGAGTGTGGGCTCGCTTGCAGACACAGAAAGACCTTGTTAGCAATTCCACACACATCTGAACTAGGGGAGAAAGAAAGTCATCACGTGGTTTCTGGGTGAGCAGGCTCTTCTTTTTCCTCCAAGGAAGCATTGTTTTACTGTGAGGTTTCCACAGAACAGAACTCACCCCATCAGCTTCTGATCAGACAGATGTGTTTTATGCTGCCATTACTCATGGCCACAGGCGCCTGGGCTTTCCTGCCACTGGCTGAGTCACTTGGTTAAGACACAGGGCTGTGAGGCTGAGGGCATGAGCTGGAGCCCAGACCAGAAGGAGCTGTTCAGTCAGATCTGTGCTCTGGGTCTCTCTGCCAGGGATCTGCATGGGGAAGAAGGTAGATGTGGCCAGCTGGATTCCTTAAGGCAGATTCATTACCACTGTTGGTTTTAGACTAGTCATTTGAATTTTGGAAGTAAAGGGTTCAGATTTTCAGTTTGATGCTTGAAAAATGGAGGCTAAGGTTGGTTCAGCTTTGTCATTGTGGGAATGTTCAGGGAATGCATCTTGAGAATTCTGTTGTCCCCAGTCCTAACTTGCTACCATATTCTATAGTCTTTATGTGTCCTAAGATGGCTGTGGTCCTATCTACCTCACCGTGTGGCAGAGAGACTTCAATAAGCTTGTATGTTTAGTGAAATTCAGTCGAAACAGACACCATTGCTGAGTGGCTAGCCAAGAGTCATCATTTAAAGATTTGCTGCTTCATACCTCTCCCAGGCCATGTGACTTAACTAGTCTCCATGTGATGTGTTCAAGGCAACTCATGAGCAGTTCAAACCACAGACATTCAATCAGTGAATGCAGTAAGTCTTTTGTATCGATGTTTTCAAGGCACCATCATTGGTTATACAGGATTTATCTTCCTCAGTTCCTTTAAAAGCATTTCTCTTGGGCTGAGTGTGTTTGGTTGCTAATACAACATAGTACATTATCTGTGATGACTTCAGAATGTCTTTTTCAACTCCATGATGCAAGCAAATGACAATAGTGGTATCTGACATTTATTTAGCCCTTATTATGTAGTAGGTATTAATCTTGATACTGTACCTACATAAATTTATTAACTATTGAGACAGGTTATTACTGATACTAGTTTTCGCTCCACTTATTGGAAATGGAGGCACAGATAAGTTGCATAAGGTCACATAGCTAACAAGAGAGCAAACAGAGATTTGAACTCTGGCATCCTGATCTCAGTGCCTATGATTCAGACATCAGAAGACAATTCAAAGTACCTGGTCCCTGCCTGTATCCCACTGGCATCCTGTCCTCTTGCTCGTGAATGCAGTATACAAACTGTAACTCAGGTTACAAACTAAGTTCTAGGTGCAGAAGAAGGACTCACAGCTTGTACAGTGTTGAGACTACACAAAAGAATATTTGAAAATAGGTGTGTTGCAAAAATTTGGGGAATTTTTCCTATAGAGAGATAATAATAATGGGGATTAAGTAGTTCAGGGCATATCTAGGGTTACAATAAATTACAAAGTGATGTAATTATCAATACTGGCCCCACTGAGATGGCTCATCAGGTAAAGTTTGTTGCCAAGCTAGATAGCCTGAGTCAAGTCTAGAGAGCCACATGCTGTGCTGTGACACATGCCCCATCTCAAATCAAACAGATAAACTTTTAAAGGGATCAATACTGCTCTAGAATAAGGTAATTAATGTGTTACACTCAGAGCATTAAGAACTAGTACTGCTTACGTTAAGTAAATCATATCATTTATGATCTTTAGAATAGAAAACATTGTTTTCTCCCCCCCCATTCATTTTGGTGATGCTACAAATAATGACCAGAACCTGGTGATAAGCAGAATATCTATTTAAGATTTATTTATTTTTATTTATGTATATGTGTGTATGTCTGTCCCACATGTGTGCATGGTGCCTGTGATGGTCAGGAGATGGCCTCTGATCTCCTGGTACTGGAGTTACAGATAGTTATGAGCCAACATGTAGGTCTGGAAATAAAACTTGGGTTCTCTGTAAGAGCACAAGTACTCTTAACTGCTTAGTCATATTCTAGTCCATGAAGTGCTATTATTTACTGAGTATAATATTTGCTCCTTATCAATCTCTTGCTTATCTAGTTGGAAGGGAGCTCTCAGAAATAATACACACTGCTTTCATGAAAATGTAATCATTGTGGCCATACTAGAATCCCAGGACACTTTGCCAACTGATGGTTAATAACAGATGTTTTTTGAGGCATACCCATAGATAGTCAAAAGCTGGGGTTCTCATCTGTGATATCTAGCAACACGATAGGAGAAAGGCTATACTAAAGAGATATTTCTGGTTAGTGTTCATGGTCAAGTATGGGTTTGGAAGCCCATGCTTCCCACAAAACCAACTGGCAGAAGAATAAACTTGGCTTTGGAGTCAGGTAAGCTTTTGGATCCACCCACTACTTGCTCAGTTGAGCAGTAACTTAGTCTTTCCAAGTCTGTTTTCTTTTCTGAAGAACTGTTTCATAACCTCTTAGTGTAAGATAAGATACCTTAAAGTAATGCTGTGTCTTCCATGTAAGAGCCCATGGGTATTACTTTTCTGTCGTTACCTCCCAAAAGCCAAAAGAAGCCAAGGGAAATGGAAGAAGACAGAACAGAGAAGAGAAAAAGGAATCCAGGGAAGGGTGAAAAGGTAGCGGTGTCAACAAGTGTCAGTTCCCTTCTGTTTTCTCATGTGTGTGTATGTTCATATGTTTGTACACACATGAATGCACATGTAGTTGTGAAGCCAGAAGCCAGCGTTAGGTATCCTCCTCTATACTCTCCACTTTACTCTTTGAGACAGGCTCTCTCACTGACCCTGGAGCTCATGGATGGTGAGACTGGCCAACTAGCAAGCACCTGCATCCTGCTGCCTCCACATCCTCAGCACTGGAATTACAGGTGGGTGTTGCTACACCCGGCTTTTTTATGTAGGTACCCGGGAATCTGAACTCAGGTCTCCATCTCCAGGTGGCATTCTACTGGTTGCTGTCTCCTTGTCCTTATTCCATTCCTTTCATCTCTGTCCTCTTTCATTCCTCTGACTTCATTTTTGGCTCTTTTGCATGACAACAGTAAAGGAATAGTCATGGTAAGAAGGTGTTGAGCTTACTGTGAGAGGGCCAAGAAAGCAACTCCCTAGAAAAATTGGAATGTGACAGATGAAATAGATCTGACTGAGTGGCATTTTGCTAGGCTGGGAAGGGGACAAAGTGGAGAAGACAGATACAAAGACATGCAGCATCCGAAAGCACAGAGACAGGAGGGACCTGAGATGGGAACGTGGATCCATCACTGAGTTGTCACATGCAGCAGTTAAGTTATGGCTGGAGGTGCTGCCAGTGGGGGTAAAATGACAGCCAAAAGTAAAATCAGCCTTAAAAACTTACTCTTTATATTCGAGGATACAGGGCTTTAATTAATTAGTTAGTTAGTTAATTTCTCAATATTGTGAATGAAATGACTCACACCCTAAAAGGATGGAAAATGCACTTGAAGCTGATTGGTACGCTTGTATGGATTTGTAGGTGCAGATGAGGCACCATGTTTTAATGATTTTTTTTGGCTAATGTTATGTGTAGACATGGTACTGTGATTTAATCCAAGATTTCTTCAAGAAGGTACATGGTATATTGAAAAATGATGATCCCTATATTTCAACTTATGTAAATCACATTGGAGCCATTTTATTTGAAAAAAAAAAGACAAATATGTTTTGCTTTGGGGACTGAGATTATTTTCTATTTTATTTTATTCATCACTTGATTGATTGAATGTGTATGTGCATATGTGTGAAAATCATTTATTTACTTAATTATCTGGAATGGACATTGAACTCAGGGCCGCTCACATGCTAGACTAGCACTCTGTCACTAACCACAGCCCTTATTTGCTATTTCAAATAAAGAGCAAGGTGTCTGTAGGGATTCAGGCATTATGCTGCCCCTGTCACCTGGCAGAATGCACTCAGGCAGAACCCTGGTCAACATGCAGGAACAAAGGACCCCTTTGAAAGAAAGACCCTCTTATGCTCTCTTTTCCTGCTGTTCTCCTGGAGCAGACAGGACTTTTCCTGTCTCCCTCTTCTCTTCTGTCCTCTCTCTGTCTCTGTGTCTCTATGTCTCTTTACCTCTTTTCTCTTTCCTCCTGCCCCCTTCTCTTTCTAATAAAACTTAAGTTCCGTCTGCCTGGCATGATTGTCCACCACCTCTGTCACCCTGGCCTGCAATGGAATCTGCCAAGGTTCCCTACACACTTTATCCTAACAGTGTCCTTTTGGCAAAATGATTGAGGCCTAGATCCAGAAAGAGTATCTAAGGATCCTTTTCATATCTCCACAATCAAGTTTAAGATTCTAGGATTAGACTCCCACTACAGATTAAATTTGGTCAATGCACTGCGTAGTTTCTTGTGCTTAGTAGGCATTGTTGTGACTAGCAGCTTCTGACTTTCCTGGCAGGAGGAACAGAGAGACTTAGGCTAGCTATAAGAACCTGCATGGCTCTTCTCCACAAGCAGTTTGGACCAGACACAAGGACATACAAGTGTATGTTTGTGTTTCTAGGACTGTGTTTATGTTTTCTGGAGTGTTGTCTGCCTTATTCAGACCACAGGGAAAACCCGACCTAAACCTGGAGTTCCTTAGGGAAAGCTCCTGGGGAATTAGCCTTGGTTACTTGAGCCCAGTGTAAAGACAATCACTTGCCTCCCTACAGGAACCAAAGTATGGCCAGGAGCCAAGGGTGTGGAGGAAGTGTAACTCCACTTGTCTGTCAGATCCTGCCAGAGACAGATGCCCTACCATGGAACTGAGCACAGCTGTTTGCTTGGGGTGTGTGGAATCAAGGAGTGGGCAGATGGGTTTGTTTTTACCTTTCTCTTTCAGACTTCCCCCACCACTTTCTGAGCAGCCAGAAACTAAAAGCAAGCTTTGGGCTGATATTCAGTGCGCAGGGTACAAGGCATATACTTTAAGCTTCTAAGGGCATCCCATGTTGAAAGTGTTGGACTACTAAGCCTTTGAACCTGACCTCTTTCTTGGGTCAAGGCCCATGTTCTAATTGTGTTAATCAAGCATAGGCTTGGTCCTGTAATGGAGTCTGCATTGGTGTCTTTCCGTTGAGGCCAAGGCATGATGATTGATGACATTTCAGTAGGAATGCTCAAGTCCTTGAGGATGTGTGACAACCATGCACATAATTCTAGTTTTGCATGCATTGGTAGGATTAGTTGTTCTTCAGTGAAAAAAAGTGACAGTTCATTGAAACTTACTACGCTAAATTTTTGTTGATAAAAGGGACAATATGCCCTAGCCTAGTGGAATAAGTATCAGATTAAGAGATGTATTAACTCATTCAACAAATACTGTTTTCTACATACCAGAAACTGTTTGAGGCTCAGAGTCCAGTAGGGAAGACAGATGTCTATCGTTATTGTACAGTACGATGTTAATAGTCAGAAGGGGACAGACGTCAGGTGGCGAGATGGTGGAGAGAACCAGTGGGGTGGTAAGGCTTCGTGGAAGAGAAGACACTTGAGGAAGAGACTTGGTTGAATAGTACACAGAGGCTTCAAAGTAGTAGAGAAATAATATGGTGGCTGATGGAGTATAGTCAAAGCAAGGCTGGCAGGGCCGAGGCTAGGGAGACCGGAGTGGACCGACTGACCATGGAGAGCTTCACACCATTGAGACTAGATACTTATTTCAGTGGAGTTCTGCCTTGCTTTGTCAAGCTCTTCCTAGCTGCATCACTCTCCCATTATGCTGTCTTTAGCCCCCAGGGCTGAGGGGGTTCTTCCCAGGTCTTCCTGGTCCACTGCTGTAGGTGGTCCTGTCCTCCTCTAACTGGCTCACTGTTTGCCTCATACTTCCTTTCTGGTGTCATCACCCATCACTGTTTCATCCATCTCTATGCACTCTATCTTCCTTCTTGGTTTGGTTGTTTTTATAGGCAGGACTCGGGGAGCTTATTATCTCCTTGACTCCCAGCACTGAAAGACCAACAGTGGTGAAGCACACAGAATAAATTTTGAGGTAGAGTTATGCTTCTTATAAGAATTTAGAGGTTAATAAACAATTCTTTTAAAATTTATTTATTTATTTATATATAGTGTTCTGCCTGCCTTTATGCCTAAAGGCAGAAGAGTACACCAGGTATCACTACAGATGGTTGTGAGCCACCATGTAGGTGCTGGGAATTGAACTCAGGACCTCTAGAAGAGCAGCCAGTACTCTTAATCTCTGAGCCACCTCTCCAGCCCCAGCAAACAATTCTTTTAAAAGGACTTATTCTGTTTTACAATGTGTATGTGTATGGAGGGGCATTGTGCTTGTCAGATCCCCAAGGTTGACATTGCAGGAGGTTCTGAGCCATAATGATATGGATACTGAGAACAGAGCTTGTGTCCATCATCCTGTCTTCTGTAAGAGTATTATGCACTCTTAACTGCTGAGCCATTTCCCCAGCCCACCAACAAACTATTCTTAAGTACAAATTTGAGTTTTTGTTCCCATGGAAGCTGAAAAGATTTTAGCTGAATTAATTTAGAAGGCCTAAAATTGCTTGTCTGTGTTAGAGATCTACTGGCAATATTGGCCCTGGGCTGCCATCTGGGTATCAGGAGGGTTCCCACTACTCTAAATGATAAGAGCGACTCACTGTACCTAGACTGTGAAAATAGTTTATGCTGGGTACCTTCCTATGTGACCCTCTCCCCAGACCATCCTGCACCAAATCTAAGGAACCCTTAGTTGGGGACACTTCACATGTGTTGTCACTATTTGCTTTGTGCCCTGTGTGATGCGCTGGTGAGGACCTCAGAAGCTCAGAACCCACTTGTTTCCCCAACTTTGCTGACTGTTTTGTCTTCTGTTGACTCAACCTTGTATCAGGTCACTGTGATAAACTCATAGCAGTGAGTGTGACTCAATGTTGAAACCAGAGACTGCACTTGGTCAATGTGGGGTGTCTCTATTTTTTGAAACAGGGTCTCTGACTGACTTGGACCTCACTGTTTTGGCTAGATGGACCAGTGAGCCTTGGGGAATCCTCCTGTCTCTGCCCTCCCTCCCCCAATATTGTGTTTACATATGAGTGCCACCATGTCTGGCTTTTTGTGGGTGCTGGGGACCCATGCTAAGGTCCTTATGCTTCTGCAACAAGCACCTTATCCATTTAGCCGTCTTCCCAGCTCCTGCCTCAGCTTCTTACATATGGGAACAGCAGGGAGGCGCCACCATGCCTATCTCTACAAGTGGTTGAACCTTACATGGGCCTCAATAAGTAGTAAGGTTCTTCTAGTGAGAAGGCTAAACCTAACTGTGACTTACAGAGGAGATAGTCTTTTTTTTAATTTAAATTAGATATGATTCTATTTTACATATCAATTCCAATTCCCTCTCTCTCCTATCCTCTCATGCTCCCCACTGACCCTCATCCCATCCCTCTTCTGCTGCCCAGAAAGGGTGAGGCCTTCCATGGGGGATCATCAAAGTCTGTCACACCATTTGGTGCAGGTCCTAGGTCCTCCCCCATATGTCTAGGATGAGAGAGTATCACTCTATGGAGAATGGGCTCCCGAAGTCCATTTGTATAGTAGGGATAAATACTGATCCACTACCAGAGACCCCATAGACTGCCCAGGCCTCCTAACTGACACCCAGGTTCAGGGAGCCTGGTTCCATCAGAGGAGATATTCTTAATGAAGACAGCACATGCTTTGTGTGTGTATGTGTTTCCATGCCTGGGTCCACTGGGACTCAGCAGCAAAAGGGACAGTAGTAGTCTCTTCAGTTTGTTCACTTCAGAGTCAGCTTATCTGAAGTCATCCCTTCCTGGTAAAATTTCATCACCTGGGGAAATCTGCCTTATTAGATAAAGATTCTTAGAGAACTATGGGAAAGAGGAAAGCTGATCATCTGAAGCCTCGTTCCTTTTAAGTAATCAGCACATTGCACTTAGGAGTCACAGCACCTTAGGGTACAATGGAAGAGCTGACCATGAGCAAATAAATTCTGGGATGATATACTGCTGCACACAGACTAGGGACACAGGCTTAAATGCCTGCAACCAAGATTCCTGGGCATGAGCATCTATTCCAAGAGCAGGGAAGCTCAGGGCCTGTTAGTGTGTCCTGGCTGCAGGGGGCAAACTTCAGCTTTTCTAGATTAGATGGTGAACCAGGGGCCAGGTCACTACCCTTTCAGATAATGGAAATGCAAACATTCTTTTAGAGGGCGGGGTATGATTTTACTTGGGATACCGAGAACATAGCCCTATGAAGAGTCATATCAGCTAATAATTACATAGTGAGCCTGTGTTTGACTAAGTTCTTTGTACATAGAATCTCATCTAATTTTCACATCATGATTTTAGGTAGACATTTTACCAGTGAAAATGCTGTTTTAAGGTTTCTGTTGCTATCATAAAACACCATGACCAAAACAGTTGGAGGAGGAAAGGGTTTATTTCAGCTTACAGTTCCACATCACAATCTATCACTGAGGGAAGTAAGGGCAAGAACTCAAACAGGGCAGGAACCTGGGGGCAGAAGATGATGAAGACAGAGGCCATGGAGAGTGCAGTTTAGTGAGCTAGCTCATTCTGCTTTCTTACAGAACCCAGGACCAAAAGCCCGGGACTGCCCACCCCGCCATACACACAATGGCCGGGGCCTTCCCACATCAATCATCAGTCAACAAAATGTACCACAGGCTTGCCCACAGGCCAATCTGGGGTGGGGTGTTCCCTCAAGTAAGGTTCCTTTTCCCAAAATGACTCCAGCTGGTGTCAAGTTGAACGAACAGTAGTCGTCACAGATGTTAAGTCATTTACTTAGAATCACTAGAAAGTGGTAGCTCTGAGACACACTTGTCAAGCCTACAGTGCAGCTTGTTGTCGTTTTGATGACACTGCTAAAGAATTAGGAACTAGACGTTTAAAAAGCGCAGCCATTTCTTGTGTTGTTATTATTAGAAGAAGAAACAGTGTGAAATGGCTCCACTTTCCATAAATTCATGGAACAATTCTGAGAAACCCAGCTTTTCTTAAATCTCCACGCAAACAAATGAGAATCAATGTTTGAGTTTGATTAATTAATGATAGATGTTCTTATACATCATCCTCAAGCTACTGATATGTTTCTAATCCTAAAGACACCAAGAAAATAGTAGAAACAAACCAGAACAAGCTGGAAGACTTTGCAAATCATAAATTCCATCAGTAGAGGACCAGTTCACTGAGAGACATGATACTTATCTGGAAATTTGTGTACTTTTCAATTTTGTGTTATGGAGGTATACTCTGTGGTCTTGAAGATACAGGTTTTGTTACTACTTTTGTCCTTTAATTTATTTTGTGTGTATATGGTGTGTGTGTGTGTGTGTGTAGGGTGTGTATATGTGTGTGTGTATGGGGTATGTGTGCATGGTGTGTGTGTGTCTGTGTGTGTGTATGGGGTGTGTGTGGGGGTATGTGTGTATATATGGTATGTGTGTCTGTGCGTGTGTATGGTGTGTGTGTATATGGTGTGTATGTATGGTGTGGTATAGTGTGTGTGTATATTGTGTGTGTGTATGGTGTGTGTGTGTGTGTGTGTGTGTGTGTGTGTGTATACGCACACATGCTGGCATACACACAGATGTGGTAAATGTAACATGAATGTGGAGGCCAGAAGACAGCATCAGGTTTTTTTTGGTCTTTGCCTTCTACTTTGAGACAGGGTCCTTCTGTTGTTTAATGTTCTCATACGCCAGGTAAGCTGGCTCCTGAACTTCTGGAATTCTCTTGGCTCCAATTCCTTTCTTTCCTCTGAAGCGCTGAGATTACAGGCACTCGTACTATGTCTGGTTTTTATATGGGTTCTGGGGGGATTCGAACTCACATCCTCACACTTTCTCAGCAAGCACTTTTACCTACTGAGTTATCTCCATAGTCCTCTTTGGTCCTTTAGAACTCACATTTGCTCTTTTGAGTCTTTCGGAGATGGGGATGGGAGAACAGAAAATTTGTCCCCTCTAATGAATTGCAAAATTAATTAATGATAGAAAGCTTCTCATTCTGAAATATTTGTAGTCACATTGAATTCTTTTCAAACCACATAGTCATTGCTAATGGAATGGTTTGCAGGGATCGTATGTGCTTTGAAGGAATATACTGAGGCTAACAGTGCAGACACACATGCTTGCCAGATTCCTGTCGAAAATACTCTATCGTTTATTTGGTAATACAGGTTTCCACTTGTGCGGAACTAAGTTGTATGACAGCTGGGGATCTTCATCATGGAAATGCCAATTTCTTTGCCTGTTGAAGCATTTTCCCTGACAGGAAGTGTTGGGACCGTGGCCTTGATTTCTAAGGACAGATGTATAAAAAATTGGTATGAGATCTAGCAGCTTGAATTTCATGGATGTGATGGAAGTTTGAGATGGCTGACATTTTTCTTTGTGCCTGTCTCTGAGAAATTTTATGACTAAAAGTCCCCAGGGAAGAAAAAGAAAACGGGTTTGACTTTTTAACACAAAAATTGGCAGTAAGAGTACTCAATTCTTTTTCTTGTGGGTATTTGTGTGTTGTAGTGAAGGAGGCATAACAAAATATAAAACTTGGCAGGGAAATCATTAGCAAGTAGTTTGCTTCTGTGATTTCTCTTATGGAATTATTTTTAGCTTTTGGTTTATTGTTTCTAGAACATTGTTTGTTTGAAGAAGACAAAAAGATCATCTAGCAGACTTCAAGGCCCTTAACATGACACATTCCACAGAAGCCCCGTTTAGAGATATTTTGCATTAAACAGGCTAAAAAGATTACAGGTTGAGAGACAAATGATTGACCCTGACATGAAAGAGTACATAGGAAGATGAGTGAGATTTGACTGTCCTTGCCTCTGCCACTTTGTCAGGTGGTCTATTCAGAACTGGTCCTGGAAGACAGGTTTGAGGAAGCTGGTTTGTTTGAGCCCAGACTTAGCTCTGATTTGAAGATCCAGTGCTCCCTCTGAGAGGCTCCATTGGTGTCTTGGCTTCCATGGTGAGTTACATTATATGGAATAATTTAGAATCTAACCTTGTAGAGAGCAATGGGTGTTCTCTGGGCCAGACTATAGTCCCCATCAAATCTTTCTGCTTGATTTCCTGTGACTCATACTGGGTACACACTGTAAATTTAACACACAACAATAACCTGTCCTGCAGCTGGTAGAATTTTCAAAGTGGGGTTGAGAGTCATGTGAGATTTTCAGTTACAAGAAGTTGAGAGGCTTGGGATTAGTTTAGTGGAAAACCATTTCCCTCTTGTGGCCGGGGTGTTGGATCCCCAGCCTTTCTCCCACCCCAAAGAAAAGAGTTTGAGAAAGTAAACGGTTCTCGACTGCATGCATTCCCTCACTCATGCTCTCACTGTTCAGACTTGAGTCCTCAGTAATTAGTTTCGACACCTTGCTGAACACCAGACTCCATTCAGGACTTGGATTTAGAGCAGAGAGAGTGCGATCTCCCAGTGCATATCTGAAAAACTATTGTTGGCATGTTGGAAAGCAGCTGTTAGCTGTATTCACAATGCACAGTGTAGCAGGGAACCACAGGTGACAAATTAAACGGTAAAAATGTAGAAATCAGAGGACTGGTCTTTTCTTCTGATCAGGAAAGGTACGTAGAGATCGCCTTTCCCAGTAGGGTAAATTCAGGTTCATAAGGCAAGTGTTTTCATGTCTGCATGTCGATCTGGTGTCTTGGGCCTTGCACGCTGGTGTTTTCTTTTATTCCTTGGCCCCAAATCCTTAATCATCAGCCTCCGGTAAAAGGTGTAGTGCCCCAGCAAGGAAAGTTTGAGGACTCTTCCTTTCCGAAATGTGTTTTTTCAAGTTTAGATGATTTTCCTACTGGAGAAGTCTGAGTAAAGAAGATTATTCTGGAACCCATCACAAGAATGATATTTACATATCTTTCTTTGGAAGACACACATTTATTCTTTTGAGAGTTTTCTCTGTTAGATGTTGTTTTTTCAAGCAAAAGTGATTTCTAGGTACTTTGGTCCTTTTCAGTTGTGGGATTGTGATCTGGTAGGAGCTTCCAGGATCCTAGGGTGTATCTCAAATTCCTTAAACAGGGGTGGTGTGGGGGTGGGGTGGGGGTGGGGAGGAGTGGGGTAGGGGGGTCTTTAAAACTTGTTCTTTATCTGCAGTATATGAGAGTGCAGAGATCACAGAAAGCTCCTGGGCAGATGGAAATAAATACAGATGAGCTTGGCATGGCAGTGAAGGCCCAGGTTTTGGCAGGGCATAGCTACTTAACAAAGGGATGAAGACATGAACCATGGTTTCCATGTTGTTATAGAGCTGGAAGAGAGCCTAAAGACAAATTCATTTGATGGAGTGAAGTAAACAAGACAGAAATGCTAAGTGACCGGCTAAGATGATACAATTGTGCTGGGTAGTGGTGGCACACGCCTTTAATCCCAGCACTTGGGAGGCAGAAGCAGGCGGATCTCTGTGAGTTCGAGGCCAGGCTGGACGACAGCCTCCAAAACAATACAGAGAAACCCTGTCTCGTAAAAACCAAAAAAAAAAATGATACAGTTGTTCAGAAGTGGCACTGGGTCTAGGGTCATGCTTGTTTGTTCTGTGGCACATAATATTAAGCCAAGGAAAATGGCCAATTCGGTGGATAAGAACCATTTACATTGACAACTTCTATAATGGCCTATCCTAATTCAGCACAGTATGTTTTAAAGATCTATACTAAGTATATTTTAATTCTAGGAATGGCAATGATAGCATTGTCTTTCTTCCGTAAGCAAGTAAGAGGATAGTAATGTAGGATTAATTTTGGAATACTAATTCTGAATCAGTAGCTCCTAGGTTTACATCCTTGGTTTTTCTAAGCTGACATTGTATTGAGTATAAAATACAATTTCTAATATATGTATCACTCTTAATTTTCCAGTTTTATTACTGTGTGTATATGTATGTCTGCATGATGTGTGTGTATATGTGTGCTGGGCACGCAAATGCCACGGTTCGCATGGGAATGTCAGAGGACAACCTTGTGGAGGTCAGGTCCTTCCCTCCCCTTTCATGTAGGTTCCTGGTCTTGAACTTCGGTTGTCAGACTTGCATTGCAAGTGCCTTTTCCTGCTTGCTGGTCCTACAAATTGCTTTGAGCTGTTTTTTTTTTTTTGATTAGATGATATGATTCTTTGAAGGGCTTAGTATATGTAGGGTTTGACACATAGTGAGTATTAATAAGGTTATTCAGTTCCTAATTCTACTAATAAGGAAGAGAGCAAACTCATCAGGTACTACACCTTTAGGAGGCTTCTAAAAAGCTTATTCAGCTTTCTTGGCGTCTGAAACATGCACCACACCTGCACGGACAGCACGAACACATCCTTCCATTACTTCCTGTGCTAAATCTACACAGAGGGAATATACTTGCAATGGTGTTCTGAGTTTTGAGTCTGTTGCTTTTATGCACATCCATGTGCCAGGCAAAGTCATGAAGCCGAAGCAATGCAAACAAATGGAAATGTGCAGAAGAAAGCCACAAAGCTCCTCAAGGGAGGGGCCTGTGTGTGTCGGTCACGGATGGGTCCTTTCCCATCATGAGCAAAGGCCAGGTGCATAACTGCTGCCCGGATATTGTTGCTTGGCCACATGACTTAATATATTCCTTAAAAACTGGATCCGGGACTATGCCCCATGTTTGTATATTCCTGTCTCATGGATCAGCTAATATCTCTACTGCTTTGACTCAGAGATACCCATGTGTGAAGTGTTTGTCAGAGAATTCCTCATGACCCATGACACATCGGGAGCAAATATACTTGCTGTCAGGCAGCTCTACTCTTGGGGGAAGGGTTACCACCCTTGGGTAAGAATAGGTTAAGGCACTCCCAGTGTGTGAACTAACAACTCCCCTAAAAGGGAACATAAGAAGTTCCCTCCCCTCCCTTTCAGGACTCCAGTCTACCATCTTTTCAACTTAGTAGGTGTTTTTGATTTTTTTTCATTCGTTGCTGCCAATGGATGCATGGATCCATGAAGGATATGAACAAACAAGGTCTCTTTGTGATACGGCTTCTGGTGAGAGGGATTTTCACAGTGTCATCCCAAGTGCCCTTAGTATCTTCCCTCCCGTTTATTTCATCATCTTTCTTGACATTTTGGTTGTGAGCCTACACTTTAGTGACAGCCACCTCTCCAGTACTTCACCATCTTTATACCTTTAATTTATCCACGTGGGTTTTGCTATTATGAATGGAAGCAATTTTTAATCTTTAGAAGAGTACTAGCATGCATTTCTAACTATGATGTGGACATTAGTGCCTAGGGCATCTGTAGAGGATAAAAACATTTACTGAGAATTAGATGATGTTGGCTTCACTCACAGCCTTTTATGAACCCCATATCATAACCTTCATATAGCAACTTTGCAATGTATTGTCCTTCATTTAAATGGATGTTCAGAGATTCAAAGATATTAATCAGCACAAGATCACACAGCAAATGACTAGTGCCGCTCTCTGGCATTTAGGAAAGTGATATACACTATTGTTACCTAGCAGGCTCAGCTGAGTCGTCATTCAGTTTCTTGGAGGACTGTGAGAAAGGTAGGCATGACAACAGCTGGTCTTGGAAATACAGAAAAGTAGCACACAGCATCATGACTTTATAGTTTATCAAGTTTGTGCCTGGGGAGTACATTTATCCAACCATTTGAAACACTTTCTCAAAGTTTTTGCTCAAGGCTCATCTGTAGTATCCTGAGAAAGAGATTACTGTGTATTGAGGATTTTTATATATTTTTCTACCCATTGCCTATTTTTGTCAGAAAATTTTTTATGAGACCCTGTATATACAGGACAGGCTACATAAGCTAGGTATAAAATCACTCACTCAGTGATAATACACTATAAGGAAATTTATGAAGCAATTCTTTGGTATACATATAATCTTAACATTTATTAAAGATGGTCACAAACTTACACATGAGATGGATATGCTTGCTTATTCATAGAAGATTAGAGCTTGGCTGAATATTGGATACTAAAGTATATAAAGCATCTTCAGCACTATTCAGGTTTGATTAGCATTTTAATTTTGTAATAATTGATGCTGACAATGCCTCTTTGAATACATACATGCTACAAAATGACAGAAGTCTGTCTAGAGCCATCTTAGAAACAGTTGGAAATTCTGTTGTAATCCCAAACCAAAGTTACTGAATGGTATTTTAAAACAAAACTTAAGTCAGCAACTGAAACATCAAATATTCTAACATAATACAGTCACAAGACATACTAATGCATACTTTCATGTGGAGAAGTGATGGTATGAAAACACTGATAATCTGTGTTCTGTAAAGTATGACATTGACATCAGTGCCTGGGAGAAACCATTATGTTTCTATAAGAGCGAGAAGTAGCATTATAGTAAAAACACTGTTTGGTAACGTGTAGTCTCGAGTCTGAACGGAAGTGTTTAAGACTACATTTGATGGCCTTTGGTGGCATGACAGAATGAGCAATGCAAACTGTGCATATTATACATCCAGCTGGAGTGACGTCATCTGGTGCTATTTAAGTAAGCACTATCAGAAACAGATGGGTTCCCTACAACCTTGTTTAATTTCTGCTTGTTGTGTATTTAAAGATCTCTACAGTTGCCAATTTTTTTTGCAATCACCACATCCATCCAGTTACATCACCCTATATGGGCTACAATGCACAGTCTAAGAAACCATGAATAAGGACAGGCAGGTCCCATGGTATTTGTTTTGTGTGTGTGTGTGTGTGTGTGTGTGTGTGTGTGTGTGTGTGTGTGTAAGAGCAGGAGAGAGATTACATGATACTTTTGACATGGGAGAGACTTGTGGAGACAGGAGAGGTTTTGTGTGTGCTAAACACTGCTTCCTCCCCACTCCACGAAACAATGGCATTAGTAGTGACATGGAATTGGTTTAGAAGGTTTTAAAGTAATCTTTCCATTTTTGGTTAACTATAGATTTGTATGAGGTTAAAGGAAACAATGCAGAAAAATCCACGTACCCTTTACCTAGCTGTGATGCAAACAGCTAGAGATTCCCAGGGTCAGAAGTTATCTATGAACCTGGATAATGGAGACACATTTTCTTCACCAGCTCTGTGAATCTGTGGAATTATGGGAAATAAATTTCAGGGTGATATGTAATTGTTACTGTTTCTCTTCCTCCTTCTCCTTCCTTCACTTTTCTGTCTCTCTAGTGGCTTCTTGAGCAACTTAGCAATAATCTAGCCTAGCCCATATCTCTCCCATCTTTTTGTTAATTTTTATAGTTCCACGCAAAGTGATAGGTTTCATTATGGCATTTATATACACGTGTGTCATTCATTATACTTTGTTCTAATCCATCCCCCTATCTTTCACTGTCCTCCCCTACTTCCACCATTGCTGGTATTTCCACCCCTCCCAAAGTTTTCTACTTCTGGCTTTCTGTCACATGTATCCTATTATCCTTTCTCTTTCCCCTCCACCTCCCCCCCCGTAAGATATCTTCCTTCCCCTCCTGGAACACTTACTTTTTAAATTTTATTTACTTATATTTACTTATGTATGATTGCTCTGCATGTATACCTGCATGCCAGAGAGAGTGTCAGATCCTATTACAGATGGTCATGAGCCACCATATGGTCCCTGGGAATCCAACTCAGGACCTCTAGGAAAGGTACTCTTAACCCTTCAGCTAGCTCCTCAGCTCTCCTGGACCACTTTCTATGTTAGGATGGTACACACACACACACACACACACACACACACACACACACACCTCACACACACAGAGGAGGTTACTACTGGGTCAAATGGAGCTCTATTTTCAGTTTGTCAATAAATCTTCATACTGATTTCTGCAGTGACTGTACCAGTTCATAGTCCTGCCAGCAGCAGGTAAGGATTGATGCTAGCTATTCTGACTGGGGTAAGATGAAATCTCAAAACAGTTTTAATATGCATCTCCCATATAGCTAAAAATTTGAACACTTTAACATATTTATTAGCCATCTGAGAACATGTTTAGCCTATGTGTTTATTATTGACGTAGGATTTTGGTGTGTGCGTGTGTGTGTGTGTGTGTGTGTGTGTATGTTAAATATTTGGACTCTATTCTGTTTTCTAGACACTAATCCCCTGTCTGATGGGAACGTTTTCTCCCATCCTGCAGTTTGTCTCTTTACTGATTTCGTCCTCCGTGCTGACAGTTTTTAACTCATACAATCCCAGTTACCAGTATTTGAGGTTATTTCTACCAGAGATGTTTTTAGAAAGACTCTGACTATGTCAATATCTTCAAATATTTTCCCTTTTTTTTCTCTTGCAGTCCAAATACATCCAGGTATTTGATTGAATTTTAGTTCATTTTTTGTAGAGGATGAAAGATATGGAGTTAGTTTCATTCTTCTACCTGTGAAAATCCAGTTTTGCCTGCAACATTTGTTGAAGAAGGCGCCTTCTTTTCCAAATGCATATTTTTGAAAACTTCGTTGAAAATTAGATGGCTGTACCTGTAGGGTTTATTTCTGGGTCTTGGTCTACATGCCTGTTTATGTGCTGTTACCAGGCCTCTTTGTCACTGTCTTGGTTAGGGTTACTAATGTTGCAGTGAAATACCATGACAAAAGCAACTTGGGGAGGAAAGGATTCATTATACCACAGTTCACTGTCAAAGAGGTCAGGATGGAAACTCAAGCAGGGCAGGAACCTGGAGGCAGGAGCTGATACAGAGGCCATGGAGGGGGTGCAGCTTACTGACTTGATCATCATGGCTTGCTCAGTCTGCTTTCTTATAAAACTCAGGGGTAACCAGCCCAGGGATGGCCCCACCAACAGTGATCTGGACCCTTCCCCATCAGTCATCAATTAAGAAAATGCCTTACAGCTGGATCTTATGGAGGCATTTTCTCAATTGAGGTTTCCTCCTTTCAGATACCTCTAGCTTGTGTCAAGCTGTTGTAAAACTAGTCAGTACAGCCACTATAGATCGGGAAAATAATTGAGACCAGACTTTGTGACTCCCTAGTCTAGCTTGCTCTGCTTAGTGTTGATTTTACTAGTTGTCGTTTTTCTGTGTGTGTTTCTGCCAATGGAGCTTAGAATTTTTTCCTAGTTCTGTAAAGAATATTATTGAAATTTAGATGGGGGTTGCATTGATTGGAAGACTGCTTTTATAATACACTATTTTTACAGTATTAATTTGGCAATCCACAAGCGTTGGAATTCTTTCCATTTTCTATTATATGTTCCAATTTCTTTTCTCGGCATCTTAAAGTTTTTCTCATAGAGGTCTTTGCCTCCTCTGTTAGGTTTGAGAACCAGATATATTATTTGTTTCAAAGCTATAGAGCGTGGGACTGCTTTCCCGATTACTTTCTGAGCAAGTTTGTCATTGTATGGAGAAGCTGCTGCTCTTTACATGTGGGCTTTACATCCTGTTATGTCACTGGGTTTGTCTCTGACACTGTAAATCTTCTGGTGGAGTTCTTCAATGGTTTTGAAGTGCAGTATCATTGTCTGAAAGTAAGGACCATTTGACTTATTTTTCCCCTATTTGTATACCTTTAATTTTTTTCCTGCTTTATTGCTATAAGGCTTAGAGCATCACGTTGACTGCATAACAAGATACTGGTCTTATTTCTGACCTTAAAGGAAACATATAGGTGTGTCGTGTTAAGGTATGTATCTTTTATTCTGAGTTTTTTCATGTTTTATGATGAAGGTATGTTGATCTTTGTCAAGGGTCTGTCCTGTATTATCGAGATGACTAAATGTGACTTCTTCTCTTAGGCTATTTATGTACTGAATTATGTTTACTGAGTTATATATTTCTATGCTTCTAATGTACATACATTTAATAAATAAACATGCAATAAAATCTATCGTATGATAATCTATTTCCCTTCCCTTTAGTGGCATTTTACAGTCAATATTTAGAGATGACTCTAACTGTGGTCCCTAAATTTGAGATGAAAAAGCATTATAGTCTCAATAGTTATTCTTGGTTTCTCTTGGTCATCTACTTTTTTTCTTAAATATAAGACAAAAAAATCAGTGAAGCATAGAATTCATGTCTTCCGACAAGATTTCTCTTCAAATCTCTCTCAGTTTACTTGTTCATTTGTGGAAGATGGTCCTGGGCTTTCTTTCCTCTTGGTGGCTTTGGCTCCCTAACAGAAGAATCAGACTGGAGGAATCTGAGGCATTCCGTGGTTCAGCAGCCCTGAACACTCAAGCTCTATTTTCATACCATTGTATTGCACCATCTCCACTACTAAACTTTTGCAAACTGCTGTCTCTATTTATGAGCCCATCAAAGACTTTTACTGGGGAAATGCCTCCCCTCCAGAGTTGGCCTCTGGACAAAGGTGACAATTCTCCTTGAGTTTATAAAGGGAATTTCCAACTTGGAGTAGTTCTGTACCCCTATAATCCCAGCACTGAGAGTTAGAGGCAGGGGGATTTTGGCTACATAGTGACACCCTGTCTCACAAACGTATAGTTACCTTGTAAAGATATCTGCAGTTAGCACATCAATCTTGTGGCTAAGCAGTGTCCATCTTGTAGTTGGGGGAAGGCTCCTAGGGACTTCAGTCCTTGGGAATTTTGAGAATTTCAGTCAAATTTAAGACAAGACTCTGAGCTAAACATTAGGAAATGAATCGAGGTATGGAGTTCATAAAGGTCATCAGTAAGAGGTGAAGAAGAGCCAAGGACTAACAAAGGGACAGTGTATCCCTTCTGCACCTCGTTACGCTTCCACCTTGGATGTCAAGGCTGTGCGCACTGAAGCTGGTCTGCCTGTTCTTCTTAAAATGCTTACTGTATTGCATTGTGGACAGTCAATGTGATAATGAACGTGAAACACTTAAAACCGTGTCCGGTGTATTCTAAGTGCTATGCAAACCCTTGATAGCCTTATTGTAAGTTGCTGTGGCATGGTTTGTTGTAGGCTAATTCTGATGTAGCTTGAATTGTGTTCTTTCCCCATTCCAAGTCAGAGTGCCTTTGCTGGAAGGCTGCTATGAGAGACATAATCTGTTTCAATGGCTTAATTTGTGAATGAGGAGACAGATGCTTCAGAAGGTTAACATTGACTTTGGTTCTGGATTACTCTCCAGTCTTCTGTGATCATACCCCTCTCTGTAGGGAAATGTATCCAGTGAACCTCCCAAAGTGTGTCCTTAAGATAGACTCATCCGTTGTTGCCTGTTGACTTTTGAAAGACTAAAAAAATGAGTGCTTGTTTACTTGCTCTGAAATCACAGCTACAGGAACATTGTTTTAGTGAAATCACTTTAGTTTGCTGTTATTGCTTGGGCTTTCATTTAAGATTCGCCTCCACTGGTATAAAAACAGAGATTTTGTAAGTATTTACTCACACGTTTGGAATCTTTCAAATGAAAACTTGAAATTGTATCATGGAACTTGGTGGATAGTATGTATACACACACACATACACACACACACACACACACATTCACACACATACTGGAAAGACCATAAGCAGGGGTTATCCTCTTCAGTAAAATGACTATGGTAATAATACTCTCCTTATGGTGCTGACCATAGCCTAGATAAACTACCTGTGTAAGTATAGTAGAGCTTCATCAAAATAACAATGACCATACATATAATCTTACTACCATCCTCCCAATATCCACCTGCATCTTAACTCAAATAATGTTAGAGCATTCTTTTGTATGTAGAGGGTGCTTGATTTTTACTCCCTGGGTACCATTTTGATGGGTTTATAGTCACTTAGCAACCACCCTGGCAGATTTCTCTGTATTACAGGATGATTTTTTTAATTTTAGGTGATTGACTGAGAACTAAGGAGGGGGGAGGAGAAGGGAGGGGAGAAGAGAAGGAGGAAGAGGAATAGGAAGAAGAGAAGGAGAGAATTATCTCACTCTTCAGAAAAGCCTAGAGAAAGATTGGTTGAAAATTATCACTCTTTAGAGAAATCTATTCACTATTGAAAGAACACACACACTACACACGCATGCTACACACACAATACATATACACACTAAATATGCATTACTACACACACAGCGCATACATACTACACACACTACACACACTATACAACACACTACGCACACATTACATGCACAATATATACAAACTACACACACACCATACCCACAATACACACACATACACATTTCACAAACACACTTCACACACACATACCACACACACACACACACACACACACACCATGCATACCACAAACACTATATACACACACTACACACATATACACGAAAGATCATGGTTAATATAGTATAGTACCATGTGTACATCTTGCTTCTTCTTACCAAGTAACATAATAAGGTTTTTACCAAGACAACTCTTCACGTCTCCATTGATGACTGTCTATACAAAGCTCGACACCATCAGATGCGTTCGAGATGCCAAAAGCCCTGAGAACTGTGCTAGAAGTGGCTCTGTTCTCTAACTTAGGAGCTCCTTTTGCTCCTTGCATTGGCTTCACTGTTAGCTTCACAGCTGATGGGGAGGAGGAAGAATTTCCTTTGTTAGAGTTGCTTTCCAAGATTAGGTTTTGGGTAACACAGTCATATAGCACCTGTCCCCACACTAGCCACACTGCTTGCTAGTTGCTTAGAGATGGAAATGAAGATTTAAAAAAAATTCATTGTGCCTTATATTGTATGAATTGCATCTGTGAATTTCACCTAATGACTCTTGATGAATTGGATACCATTTTAGGGTTTCCATATGAAATAAAATTATCAGAATCCTGTAGGGTTGACTCAACACTCACTGGAAGTTAGACCTGTAATTCTGGTAAGAGTAAATGCTAGGATTGTTATCTATGTTCTTTTACAAACACAGGTCTGCAGTTAACTTAGGTCTTGCTCTCCTTTGTGTATGAGGCCTTTTCCTTAAGCATCTCCAGCTATTGTATAGCCTCCCCGCTGGCAGTTTGCCTGATATGCAGAACATGGGCTGCTTTATGGAGCCAGGCTTGCTTGATTAAACCTCTCTGTGATTTTGAGGCTCTGTCATCACCTTGAAATCTTTGCAGCCATTGGCTTCCTCTCCCTTCCAGCATCAGCAATAGGTCCAGGTTACTCATTAATTACATTCTTGAGACTTGGTAGCAAATATGGTCTAGGAAGGCAGACTTGCTGTGCATGCATGTGACTGGTCATGTCCACAGATGGGAGCACCTTGACGGTTAGGGCCAACTACCTCAGATAGTTACACAACAGTCAGCAATGCCAAGGTCAGATGACTTCATCCTCACTCAATGGTGTAGATCTCATTCCCTTAGCCCCATTTGAGTCCTCTCAAATACCCACTGTGAGTGCCAAGGGAAAAATCAAGGCTAAAAGATGCTCATTTCTACTCCTGGGAAAGATACACAAGCTGATTAGTTATGGTGGAAAGGGAAGGTCCACTTCTCAAGAGGAAGACAGTGTGCGTTTCTGTATGTAGAGACATAGACCCCTCTTTTTATGTACTCCACCCTCTCCAAAGCACTTCCAGGGTCTTTTCTTCTGCACTGAATTTCATGAGTTGACTCACAGTTTGTCTCAAGCCTATCTCTGCTAAAGCTCAAGTCAACCCTCGCCTGTGTCTAGTTTTTGTCCTCATCCCTCTTCCTCCTGTAACCGCACAACTGACACTTAGCTATACCCTGATGCTTTTAGTTATCTATTCTTTCTCAGTTCTGTCACCTAACACCTGTATATAGCCTTGGATGAACCATTTGACCTCCAATAGCCTCAGACCTCACACTATGACACCTATGCTCCCTCCAGAACACCTGTTCTCAGTGTAAACTCAACACTGTGTCAATGGGAGCACTTAGCGCTGCTGGGTCTTCCTATTTAGTACTTATGTCAGTTGTTCTTTGTCTAAACCCAAAGAGAGGACATTCTCAGTAAGAAAGGGAGGAGGTAAAGGGGCATAGAGAAAAGAAAAGGGATCTGGGGCTGTAGTTCAATGGGAAAAACACTTATGCAAGATGCTTGAGGTCCTGGTTTCAAACTCCAGCAACACCCCCACCCCCACACACACTCTCTTTCTCTCTCTCACACACAGACACATTCTTTCTTTCTCACACACGCCTACCCCTATTCTCTCTCTCTTTCATAGGCACACAATACAAACTTAAGTGATACACTCACACATACCTACATACTCACACAAATACACTGAAAATTTTTGTTCATTTTTGTGTCTCATTTTTCTAAATATTCTTCTCTCCTTCACTATCACTATATTTTATGAAACATGCTTAGATTTTTGCATGATACAGCAAGATGACTTTTTTTTTCTTGAGTAGTTAAAATAGCCTGCTTCTGTGCTTCTTTCTCATCTAGTTTGGTGGGGGATGTTGCCATTTATTTTGTCATTTGATTTTATGCATGTGAGAAAAAATTATATTGGTAGGTACACCTCATTTCTCAGGAGCGGTCAGGCAGCTAAGTGCGTAAAAGCAGGGTCATTAGTACTTGAGCAAGGATGAGAACCTAGATCGTTGTTCCTCTAGGCAGGGAATAGCTGACCCTATAGATACAATGTCAATGATCACTTACTCCTTCCTGCTCTAAGGTTTGGCTAATACCATCAAGTTCTTAGGAAAAGTGCTGATGTGGTATCATTATAACTCCTACCTGTACCCCAGACTTGGAGTTCCTTTATAGACATTGCTAAATTGGAGTTATATGCAGAATGAAACTGTTTGCATCACATGGCAAGTTTAACAAGTGAGTGTTTTAGGCATTCAGAAGGGCCTGGTCTGTAAGCCCAGCCCTATTTGCCTCCTGCAAGGTTCCACGGGAGTTCCTGGGCACAGCAGTGCACACCTGGCCCTTTGTCTATCTTGATTTCTCCCCTCCCTGATGTGTCATTATAGAACTTTGGAGCTCCAGCAATCTGGGTGCAAGTCCTGACTCTATTGCTTAGAAGTACGTGGATGGAAGTTAAGTCCCTTAATCTCTATAAACTTTAGTGGCTTTCCTGGAATATGAATGATGGTGACTCTGCTGGTTTTTCTTATAGTGTATAGATCATGTGTGCATGATCTGTATGCTATAAGATTGAATTGGGGGGAGGGATTGGAAAAAGATAAAATGCCCGTTTCTTTTCAAACCCTTCCACCAAATGCACATCCAACTAATGGACTGCATTAGTTAACAGTTTCTTTTATCTTCTACAGCACATACATACTCTAGTACTATTAGTGGTTAGTGAGGCACTTTGATTTTCCTGTAGAAGACTGCATTCTTCTTTGCTATTTGTCATTTGAGTTTCCAGTATTTGGTTGAAAAATCTTTAGAAAAGGAAGTATATAATTATTCCTTCTGACTCAGCAAAAGAAAAAGAAACCCACCATGCTGGACATCAATTTTAGTTTTGGGTTGCCTTTTTAAGAACTGTGGTTCAGTTGGTTTCAAACCAATGGAAGTTTCTTGGGGATAAATGTAATGTATATTTTCAGCCTTGGCAAAGATTATGTCATAGTTCTGAACAGCTATATATGTTTTATCCTAATATGGCAAAAGCTTGGAGAAAAGTTACTTTCTCACTTTGAGTAGAGAAAACATTTCTTGTAAAAAAAAAAAAAAGAAAGAAAGTTCTGATCTTTTGGAATAACATGAAATGCATGTGGTCCTTTGGTGGAATTTGGTACAAGTCACAAAACATGGAGTGGCAGACACAGGTCTGGCACTGGGGAATTCTGGGGCGTCAGACATATATCTCTGCTTCCAGGGGAGCTTGGGTGAGTGGAGACAGTAAGTAAACAGGCAGCCACCTATAACTCAAAGCCACAGAGACCATCGTCAGAGAGATGCTAATGTGGTTTGTGGGATGGGTTAGTCTCACAAAGAAGGCAGAAATGTGGAGGAGTTCAAGGAGGTCTGGATGAACCTTGCAGTAGAGGGAGCTGACTAACTCAAAGGAACAGCAGAGGTGTGAGAGGTAGAGTAAGGCCCTTCAAGGAATGGCATATGGCAGGTGGGGGGGGGTCAGTGCACCGCTGGAGGCTTGGCTGCTGTTGTGAGCAGTGGGGAGTCATTAAATGTACCTCCTAGGAAGGAGCCTTACACTGAGAGAGCACCTGAGGCCCGAACCCACTACTCTATTAGATACGTGTGGAAATTCTGCCGATGGAGGAGAGGTTTTTCATGGCCACACAGGTCCTGAGGGGTTGATGGTACCCACATGTCTTTATATAGTGGGGTGTCAGGCTGGGTGGGGGAGGGTGGCCATCACAATGAGAGGCAGCACTGGCCTTTTGAAGGCAGATTCTCATAGAAACGCTTGGCCAAAGATTTATCATGGGGACAGTACTGTTTGGGTTAATGACCCCTGCATGCCTTTTTGCATATTATTGCCTTTAAAGGAAAGGCCATCACTCTTTAGAAATGCTCTTTGGTTATTTTTAAACTGTGTAGTAGGGGGAATTGGTGGAATTCCTAAGGTCATCTCCAGCTGTTTTGCTCCAAAAGACCAGCTGAATATTTCATGAGATTTGTCACTAGGACTTTTATCCTTCCGTGAAGCCCTCTACTGGGTCTGAGTTGGGGAATAGGGAGGGAGTTTGAGGGAGCTGTTAATGCTGTGGTAGCTGCTTCTGATATTTACTATTAACCTTGAATGCAGGTCTGCGTAAAGGTGCTCATTTCTCCTATCCTCTCATATGCTGGGGGTATCTCTCTGGCAAATGACCACTCCCTTGAAGGATGGCTGGAATTGAAGGGTCAGTTCAGCATCATGCCTGAGCAGAAGTCCTTATCAAATCACCTGATAGTTAATATCATCTAACAGTTACCATAGCGCAGTAGTGTTCTACTCTTACTCAAGAGTGTTACTTATGCCAGCTATTCCTTAGGACTTCAAGGAGGTTTTCAAGCGGCATTTGATAGCTATAGCTATAACACGACTCCTTTTGTGTCTTAGGGACTAATTGAAGGCAGATGAAGAAGGCATTCCTCATTTCCTCTACAGGGCACTATGAACCCTGTTAGCCAAACTCAAGGGTATCTATCTACTTGAAGCTCATGCTGTGTTAGAAAATGAATAGGCATATAGAATTGTGCAGCATTTTGTGTACAAAATGTCTTCAGATCTGTGGTCCTACGGGCTCCCTGCAGTGTTTCAGCAAGGGAGTTTGGCAATGGTTCATCTCAACTGTAGTGTGGACCAAGTGGAGGCTTAAGCAAGTGCTTCATTCCTGGTCTGCAAGCTAGGAGGTGGGTGACCATGTTCCAAACAATGCGCCATGGGTTTAAATCTCATGATTTCCCTTTGTGACACTGCCAAATAGACTGAGGAAAGGGGATCACTTTTCTCTCTCACTATTGAAGTGGCTTGAGGGGTACCTTTAAAGGAAGGAAATCCTGCGACACATATGCCTGAGCATTGAAGGAGAATCTGTCCCATGCCTTTTTAAACAGGACAAGTCAAAAACAACTTTGTCTTACCAGCTCTGGAACAATGGTTGTTGTTTGAGGCCGTGTTCAATGATGTCACAATAACAATGTGCAACTATGCTGGTGGAAACAACACTCGATTATTACTCGGCTGGGATAAATCATGAGTTGGTAGCATTAATCAAAGATGGATTCTGCAAAGTTTCCATCTTAAAATTTCTATTGGGGATATGGAGTTGGCTCAGAGGGTAATGTGTTTACCGCCCAAGAATGAGGATCTGAGTCTGAATCCTCAGCACCACATTAAGAAAAGAAAAGAGAAAGAGCCAGGTACAGTGGTCACACCTGTAATACCGGTGTGGAGATGGGGAGACAGGCAGATACCCGGAGCTCACTGGCCAGCCAGTCTAGCTGTGAGTCGGGAGCAGGAAGTGATTGTCTGGGAAAAGTAAGGAGGAGAACGATTGAGGAAGATACTTGGCATTGATGTCCAGCTTTTACACACACCACCACACATGTGCATATGCCTATATATGCATGTCTGTGCATAGCATGCAGGCAAAAGCATTCTAACACTGATTCTACAAAAGGACCTAGGGTCCTTCTCTGCTCTGAAACATCTGGAGATGAGGCCATCCCCTTCCAGGTGGGCAGGAAACTTAGAGGAACCCTTTAGTACCTTATTTAGTACTTAAAAGATTTTTTTACTACCATGGGCAAAAAGCGAAGTGGCTTAAAAATGAACTGGAGAGAAACCTTCCCTTAAAGAGTGTGTAAGTCGGAATTGCACTTAGAAGTTACACTAATGCTGGTGTATTCATTAGTGAATAACTAGCCTTTTTGACACCTTCTATTTGCTTTACTCTTCTCAGCGACTGAGTAAGATTGTTATGATGTTCATTTTACAGGCATCTGAAGCTCAGGGAAGCCAGGCAGCTTGTGCCGTGGGAGCGCACACAGTTTGTGTCAGTCTATCTGACTCCAAAGGCTGTTCTTTCTTCCTAGGAGGGATGTAGAAGCATTCCAAGGGCTCAGTGAAAGAGTTAGTATTGCAGTAGGGGTATTTGTGAAAGGAAGTGGGTTGTAGGAGCAGTTTCATGCCAGAGGTGTCATTTCATTCAAGCTGGGACCTGAGAAATAGGGAAGGTTTGACTATATAAAGATATGTGGGAAAGGTGTTCTACATGGAGGAAGCAGCATAAACAACCACCAGGCGATGACGTGGAGGGGATGAGTGAGGAGTGGCTTAGCTGGAATTTAAGGGATAGGAAGAGGCTTATGGGAAAGAAGGTTGACTACCGGGCTTAGACTAAGAATAAATGGCATTAATACTAGGATAAAGAATCTGGCTTTTACATCAGGAAGCTCTGGAGGAAGTGTTAAAGTGGTGGCATAGCATAATCAGCGTGAGGGCTTTTGGGTCTGAGTCTGTTGAATTACTTAGTAACCTAAGACTGATGGAGAAGGAGGCTGGAAGTAGAACTGGAAGGAGACTGCAGAGGTTCATTCAGCTGCACCAGGAATGACTGGGCAAGTAGAGAAAGTGTCCAGGTTGTCACCCACAGTTACTTTGTACTTAGTCAGCCAGGGTGCTGGGGAGGTGACTTAGTGGTAGAATGCTTGCCTAGAATGTGTGAGGCTCTGGGTTTTATCCCCACTCCTGCAAAACAAAACACAACAACAACAAAACACTAAACACAAAACAAAACAAAAGCACAGGTCCCTCCGTAGGCAGCATACTGGGATTTCAGAGATGCACACATATTGCAGCCGTGCTAAATTTAGTGGCATAAAGCACCACCAGATTGTGGATGAAATGAGTTGAGGGAGCTAAAATCAAGGGTCAACAGAGTTGAGTTCCTCCTGAGGATTTTGTGGAGAATGCTTCCTAGTTTTTCCAGCTTTTAGAAAGTGGTGTCCCTTCTCTTCTGGTTGTCCTCCATCCTTCACACAAAGACCCCATGGTTATGTTGGCTCTACCTAGGTAATATAACACAGATGATCTCCCTATAGCAAGATCCTTGATCCATCCTATTTGCAAAGTTCTTTTTACCATATAAGGCAACATGTTTACAGTTTCTATGGAAGAGCATGTGTAGATATTTGAAAGATCCTCGTTCTGCCTACTGCAGAGTTAACAAATGCATATATGGACTGTAACACGAACATTTTTATATGCCTCTTGTGATCAAGCTGGGCATGTATGTGTGTGTGTGTGTGTGTGTGTGCGCGTGCGTGCGTGCGTGTGTGTGTGTGTATGTGTGTGTATGTATGTGTGTGTGTGTCTGTGTTTGAACTGACTTGATTTTCCTCTCTACCCTCAATTCTCCCTTTATCCTTCAGTTGTACAATAAATGAGGTACCAGCTATGTGCCAATCACCAAGCTATCCTCTGGGGGCACAGTAATGCCAAAGCCTCTACACACTACAAAACAAAACAAAAAAACTAAAACAAACAAACAAACAAAAAACCAGAATTGTAGAATTGGCATGGAGAAGTTAATGTAGAACCAGAGACCAAGATATCACACTTTTGACTTATGGTGTGCAAGAATGGGTATCAAAGCCTAAATTGGGAGGATTGAGATAATTTTACATTTTAAGAATAGAATCCTCTCACCTACTTCTTTCTTACCTACACCTCAAATTTAGAAGTCTTTTTTAAAAGTCTCTTCAAAGACCTCAGTGATGGGGTCTGGCTGAGTATGCCCATAGAGACCAATAATTTGTTCCCTAAAATGGGGTAGGAAGATAGGGGAGGGAAGAGAGTCTCCAGAGGTAAGAGGACAAGCAGTGGCAGTCATGTTCTGGCCTCAAGGCAACAAGCTCCTTGTGAAGGGCTGTTTATGGGGCACTCACTATCTGTTTTATTTAGCGCCAAATGTCAGCATCATGATAACCCTATCCAATATGTTTTCTACCCTTGAAATACAGACCAGGAAACTAACCCAGAGTCCTTAAGGGTGTCTCAAAAGACTCATAAGAAATCAGTCATCTCCCACGAAGACTCAAAAGCCAGAATGTTCAACTACACGCCAGCAGCCCTTATGCCAGGGGCATAGAGAATGCTCATGGCTAACATGCACATTCTAGCGTCTGATGTGTCTTTGATGGCCAGTTCATGGGATAAGCAGAGATAGGAGTGGGTATGGGATGAGGGTGAGGAGCCTGAGTTGCCCTAGGGCACCATAGCTTTTGAGACAAGGATGGTAAGTACTGCTGTTGTACCAGCAATAGCTGTAGTATCTCCTTAAAATTTGTGTCCTGGCTGCATCACTCTTTATGAAGACATTCATTCTCAGGGCACTGAACTCAGTGGCATTGCTTTATGGTTTGTGCCCTGGGGACCTTGCTTGCTTCATTCCTGCAGACTAGATTGAGCAGGGTCTAGATAAGGGAGAAGATGGATTGCTTCAGTGGTCCCATCTCACACTCTACATTATAGTCACCTGGAACCTATGACAAAATTCTCCCAGATAGGGGTCTTACCTCTGACCTGTTACATGAGAATCATTTGGGACTGGGTAGGAGCAGGGAAAGAGAATATAAAGAAACTGAACAGATTTCTTTCTTTAAAAAAAAAATCAGTATACAGAGGGTTTACAGTTGCAACTTTGTATGTGTGTCTTATCATACCTTGTTCTGATTTATTTGTCTCTCTATTGCCCACTTCCATTTCTCCTGAGCTTTCTTGGTAGTTCCTTGTCTTCCTCTAAATAGGAGATCTGGGAATTTTTTAAAGCTTTTCGGGTGATGAAGTGGCAAGCTTTGGGAATCCCAAGTTAATACATATGGAGAGAGGACCTCACCCCCAGCCTGGCTGGGAATGTGCATAACTCTACCCAAATGAGGCATTGTAAAGTCTAAGCTAATGACAGCTCCAGTTGAGTTAACTTGATGTTTCTGGATTGATTCCAGTCTAGTTAATGAATCAGCTGACTCCTCCATTACCTTTAGCTATGAAACATTGAAAATAAGTAAATCTAGAATTTGTAATTCCTGCTTGCTATCAGTGTGTGGGTTTAGGAATGCTTGGAAATGCTGGCCAGATCATCCGCTAATCTGTATTTCCACTGAAACGGGATATGCCTGGTAGGACAAGGCTCTAATGCTAGGCAGCTGTGTGACTTAAAGCACATGTCTAACTCCTCTTTGTCTCAGTTTTCTTGTGTGCACAAAGAACTGTGAAGATTCTATGATGCAGCTGTGACTGTGGGGGTAGATGTGGGCGTTCACTCTTGCCACAGCTGAAAAACAGTTGACATGTAAAGGGATGTGTTCAACTTTCTGTAATCGATGCACTTTTTATCCAGTCATCGGCTATTTCTGACCTACTGGGGATTTTTTCTAGTGATCACAGACCTAGTCAGACAGGCCCATTATGTGGGGACATCTTAGAAAATGCACATTTCTGGGCATGAGCACCTGCTGTCAAGTCTGATGATCTGAGCTTGGTCCCCAGGACCCCCCCTGGTGGTAGGGAGAGAACTGACTCCCCAAGGTTGCCTTCTGACCTCTACATGTATGCCTTGTCATGCTCATATCCATCTACACACACACACACACACACACACACACACACACACACACACGAAAGAGGAAGGAGCTAGAAGGGGAGAGAGGGAGAGTTGAGATAGAAACTCTTGTCAACTGTGTGACTGATGTGGAAATATTTCGAGGGGCAGCAGAAACCAAACCCCAAAGTGATGCTGAGGATTGAGCTCTAAAGTATAAACTGCTCACTGGAAAGACCTCTAGGTCAATCCCAAACAAGTACCCAAAATGAATGGGTGTGAAAATCTCAACCTATAAACAGAAGAAGTGATCGGAGTGGAGATTGGGTGGGGGACTGGGGGGCCTGGTGGGGTGGGATGGGGAGGAGGGGAGGGAGAGGGAGCTGGTATTGACATGTGAAACAAACTTGTTTCTACCTTAAATTTTTTTTAAACGGAAGAGGAAAAAAAAAAAAGGAACAGAAGAACCGTGAAAAGAAAAGCCATGTGGTTCCTCTAAAAGATCATCACTCCTTCACAACAGAATATAAAGATACAAAAGTGGTCAAAATACCAGATGCAGAATCTAGAAGTTCACATTATGAAAATGGCCCAGAGGTTACAAATAGGCAGACAAAAAAGTTAAGGAAAACACTCCAGGTCCTACAGAAGAGACCAGAGAGAGACATGAGAAAGGCAGCCACATGGATGCAAAAGGAACAGTGAGATAAACATAGTTTATCTTGCCTTCCAGAGGGCAAGGTGAAATGGAGGCAGCATGAGGAACTGGCAGCTCGCTCTGCCTGGGGCAGAGGTTGGCTTTCACGCCTGGTTGCACATGCTTGTGGTGTAGGGGATGCAGGGGATGCCAATCTGCTGGAATCTGCTGGGAGGGAGACAGGCAAGGACTCTGATTGTGCTGACTCCATTCCCAGCTTCTGCAGCCCCTGTGGGTTGGTTATCTCCGAATCCTTCAATGCCACTGTGATCTAGAACAGTTATGAGGTGTTTAGCTCTATTCACGATGGGGCTTGTGTGTATTACCACCAGGAGTGAGTGGTTACAGGTCAGAGCTTTTCTGATTTTTTTTTGTAATATTTTTGGTGCAGCACCATTCTCTCCAACTCAGACATGCTTGTTTTTGTTCTTTTTCTGTCATTCAGTGGACTTTCCCCTTCTTTCTGGCTTTAATACTCAATGTCATGGGACTGTCAGAACAGTTTGCTTTTCTTCTAAATAGCTCATCATGTGAGAGTCACTGCTGACATGGGTTTTCATCCCCTTTATTGGGGCTTGAGGTCTTGTTTGATATACCAATGGCTTTGCAAGAAACCAAAGGATGGGTTCTGGCTCCCTTCTTGTGGCAGAGCATGCTGGGAAAGAGATTCTTTAATTACCCGGGTTTTAACTGAGTTTAGTCAGCAAGCTGACTGAGGTTGAGACTGCAAACCCCAATTTCCTCTTTGCTATCAGCAAAAGCAAGTGCTGCTATGGTCTTGGTCTCTCTCTCCAGGTTAGTTTTTGGACAACTGATGAGAGGAGCACTCCCTTTTATAGATGAGCCATGGCAGGGATGACACACAGAAAATGTCATTCAAACAGTCCACACTCAAAGCTCTCCAGTTTCCCCTCTGTACTGCTGCTGTTCCCAGGACTTCGAATGTGCCCTAGTTTGGTTTCTGAGGAAGAAAAGCTTTATTTGATTTACACATCCTGATCTCAGTTCATCACTGAGGGAAATCAGAGCATGAATGGAAGCAGGGCAGGAGCCTGGAGATGGGAGCTTGGGAGCTAATGCAGAGATCATGGAGGAGAGCTGCTCATCTGCTTGCTTCACGTGGGGTTGCTCAGCCTGCTTTCTTATAGAACCCACGGCTGGGTGGTGTGTGTGTGTGTGTGTGTGTTATATGGCATGGTTCATAGTAGCTTGGACCTTCTCACTTAAGTAATTAAGGAAATGGCCCTGTAGATATGCCCACAGGTCAATCTAATGGAGGCAAGTTCTCAGCTGAGGTTTCTGCCTCCCAGGTAACTCTAGTTAGTGTCAATTTGACAAACTGACCATCATACTCTGTCATCTGTGGTGTCCTACATTGTCACCAGAACTTTGTAATAATCTCCCTAAAGAAAACAATGTACACACCCATCCTACACAAGGTTCTTAGATTCTTCGCTAAGACAAGAATCATAGAGAAGCCAGTGATATTCAACCCAGTACAAGATCTAGAGCTAGAACCAGTGGGTAACATGGGTTTGAGCTCTTACTCGTGGGTCCTAAAGCTAGGTTCACAGGAAGGAGAAGCTCTATCCCCTCCACCTGTGTTTCTTTATTTCTACCAGTATTTTGATTCCCATTTGAGTGTCAGTTTCTGTGGACACAAAACTCTCAGAAACCCAACCGTACCTCTAAATAAGTGAGTGGCAAATAAGTAGACCTGAGTTTGAGATGGGCTGATGTCTGTTGTGTTGGTCTGAGTCAGGTGCTAATAGAACACACAGAGGGATGACAACCTGGTCTAGAGCAGTTAGAGAAGTTCCTAGTACAGTAAGTAGCATCTAAATTAGGACCTCGAAGGAAAGAGTAGCCTTTGCAAAGACCCATGAATCATAGAACGATCACTTGGCAGCATGCTGAAGATGGGTGGGAGGCTGAACACACGGAGAACTTTCTGCTCGCCACTGGGATATGTCTGTGAATTGTGTGAATCAGTGATCCCCATGAATACAGGATGGCATCCTCTCCTTACAGATATCCCTCTCCTCACAGGGAGGGTGTGGGTAAGAGACCAGGCACTTCAGAGGATGTAGCACCTTCTTACAGCCATGAGCCAGAGATTCCCTCATGCTTAAGGGGAGGATGATGACCCACAGACAGAAGAACTTTATTTTGTCACCTCACTTAAAGGAGTCTGTGTGGAAGTAGACACTGAATAAGGTGTTAACGACAGGGTGGCCTATCATGTCAAAACAGTTGACAAATGCTAGTCTCACTTGATGACAAAAGACTTCTTTGGGCTTAGTCTCTTTGTAAAAGCCCAGGACCTACCTCAGCATCATTCGGTGGAGAAGCAGAATGAGCACCAGGCATGTGGGGGGCACCCAGAAAACATTCGCTCCTTCTCCCTGTATGTGCTTCTCCTTAGCCCTGCTCCATCTCAGACTGAGAGCCAGAACCTGCAGTCCCTGGAATACCCAGTGCCATCAGGACCACTTCTTCTCTGACCTGCTCTTCCTGTTATCCTGCCTCACTCTGTGATGCCCAGCCCTAGACAATTCGTGGTTTTCACTCCAACCTCAGGGTGCTCTGGTATCAGCATGGCATATCTTGTCATCTTTCTCAAGTTTTTGTTCAAATGTCATGTCCGTGAGGCCTACCCTAGCTAAATCCCCTTTCTCTCACATGATTACTCAACTTCATTTTCAGCTTTTTTTTCCTCCGATCACTTCTCACCTTCCAACACGATACATAGTTTGACTGTAAAATTTAAAAAGAATTAGTTGTGTTATTTAACTCAATTGGTCTCTTGCCAGTCACATGTAAGGTCTACACAGCAGGAAACACCTTGTTCTTTGCTGTCTCTCTTGGGTGAGGAAGTGTACAGGGTGAAGGAATGAATGAAACACTCAGTTCCTACCTAAAGGCCATCTGAAACAGTGGCATCAGGTAAGGATGTGGTACTGAGGCATCTCCACTGCCCTGGGACAGCCTCCTACAGTCTGGCTGGATAGACACTCCTGACCACCCTCCTAGGAGGAGAGGGTTCCAGCCCTGCACTGCGTTGGAAAACGAGAAAATTAACCTTCCACCTTGCTAGCAGCCTACCATAAGAGATGCTCTTATTTTCGTTTTTGTTTTAACCCTTAGACATCAGTGCACACAAGTACTGGTTAGCTTGCATTTTTTCCTTGGAGGTGTGGAAACCACCATTTCTGCCTTCAGCAACCCTTCCCGTTATTACTGTGAGACCATTGAAATTGTTTTTCTCAGCCTGTCCCTTGACCGTAGAAGCAATCTTTTACTGAGCTAAATGGCAGTGCCGCGAAGGCCTCACTGTGTATACAGTTCTAAGGAAGTGGTCTAAATTCATTTCCTTGCTAACCTTGGGGATCGGAGGAAGCTGCTGTGTGTAAAAGAAGAGAAGAACTGGGGTGACTGTGTCTTGGTAATGGTGTGTGTTGAAACTGACTAATTTGTTCACTGTACTTATTCACATTCAGAGACTCAGTAAAACGGGGGCATCTGAGAGCAACTATACTAGTGGATCTCTCTCTAAATAACATGTAACATTCACTATTGTAATTATATGTATATAAAAATAAATATATGTATGTATTGATGAAATATATTCATATATGTATCTATATACATATTCATGTATGCATATGTATGTATATGTATATATGGCAAAGGAAGAGGCTTGTGTATCAGCTAGTTTTCTGCTGCAAATGTGAGGTTTTAGTGTCTTCTAAAAATTAGCATTTCTTTCTTTTGTAGCTGTGGGTCATCCAGAGTGGTCCTGAATCAGGCCGGTCAGTTCAAGTCTGTTACAGGAAGGGCATGCAAAGTTAGGAACAATAATTAAAGTATTATAGGTTTTTACCCCTGGCTATGGAAGTTAGTAAAGGCTTCATAGAGGTGGTAACTTTGATCTGCCTTGAAGAATGAGCAGATTCTAAGGTAGACAGGCAAGATTTAGCCTATGCAAGTATATGAAGATTTAAAATAAAAGACTTTTGAAATAATGTATTCAAAATACATACAGGTAACTACTGTGGCAAGATAAAAGAACTATGGGAAAATGAAACAAAGTCATCAGTTTCTGTTTATAAAACTCAAGTTTCATATCACACAGAAAATAGAAAACAGATAACCAAGCACAACCTTTGTGTGAACATTTATTTTCTTTTTTAAAATTTGTATTAAAATTATTTTCATATACTATATTGTTTATGATATTCTTTACACTCTCCCTATGCCTCACAGATTATCCTAATACCCTTTATCACCTAACTTCACGTTCTCTCTCTTTTTATTAAAAGAGAAACAAAAGACATTATAAAAAAGGAAAATCAATAAAAAAATACAAAAACAAAGAAAAAGTGCACAAAAATGTTGAAGCCAGTTTTGACAAGCACAGTCTTATTTAGCAACAAAAGTATGGGCTCAAAGGGGAGGCAAGAATGTATTTTTAGTGTCTAGTTGTGGTACAGGGTGCAAGATGTATTCTCCTTAAAGTCACTGCTTTACTTAATTGTTACAGTCTGCAAAGGGCATCCTAGTGTTGAGTATAAAGGAACAGATGAATCCTCAGATAGAGCAACTTGATTAATGGCTTATAGCTAGCAAGCCAATGCCCGTGGTAGCTGCCCAGTAGCTCTGTTTTGCAAGGTACCTATGCATAAACCTCATACACTTGTGTGCAGATTTTCTTTTCTCCTTCAATGGGGCTGCTTTAAGAATTACTTAGGCACAAGGCTTTGAGCATCCATTCCACATATGCAATTCTAGACTTGTTAAAAGGACCGGAGTATGTCATCTCTAAGGTCTTACCTCATGGCATTCTTCACATTTCACCCTCTTATTTCCCCCATCTTTAAGATACCTCTAGTAAAACAGGATTCTTACCTAAATTGTGACTCAAAAGTGCTGACTCGGCATGGTGGGGTGTCTTGGAATTTTATCTCTTTCTTCCTGCCCCCCCTCCGTTTATATGCACATATCATTAATCGTTCAGAAATGAAGAAAGACAAGCTTGGCAGGTCCCTCCAGGCCCAGTGAAGGTCAGAGGTGTAACTGAACCAACAGTAACTACGGCATATTCTAGATCTGCCCAGGGTGAGTTGTTCTGTATTTTAGAATACAGATCCCACACCATTAAAATGATCCTGCCTGCCAAGTGGCAAGCACTTAGACTCTCTATTTTCTGTTGCTTTCCCATAGTTCCTTGACACCCCCCTGATCCTGCTGAACTCCAGCATCACTTTTAAGGCAGAAATTTCTAGAGAGAGAACCTCCATTGCTCAGGTGGGTTGTTAAAAATTGACAGACTTCTTTGTGTGTTCCATCTCTGTGGTCTAGAATTGGGTAAAAACATGTTTCTAACACATTGACCTTGAGCTCAGGAAGCTGGCAAAACTGGTTTCCCCTGCTCAAAAACCATCACCTCTGGTCATTTTTAAATGCACCACTGAGCGGTGCTTACAGACTGGAATTTCTTCCTTTTGATTGGTGTTTCCTGTCTCGTGATCTTCCAGGTTAGGATGCACCAAGGTGGCTGTCTCTCAAGATGGTGATGATCATGGAGTGTCTGTGCCTAAGACTGGTCCAGAGAGGGTGCACTCATGGAATGTAGCTAAAGGCACAAGCAAGGAGCGAAGCATCTTCCTGAGACCTGCCCAGCATCCCACAGACTGCCACTACCTGGAGGGACCTTACTTTTAGGATTTTGATGTCATCTGCCTAAAACTTTTGTGGAGCCCAGACAAGACTTTTACCATGAAATAAGACAACATTTCTTTTTTTATATCCTGTTGTCATCCCGGTTATAGTATTAGCTGTTTTTCCCTGAGAATCCCAAACCACATTTGTTACTACTGTTTTTTGTGTGTGTGTGTGTGTGTGTCTACTTCAAAATGATTGACTTAAGCTTCCTGACAGAGGAGGAACAAGATGCCATTTTAAAGGTTCTGCAGCGGGATGCAGCCCTGAAGAGGGCTGAAGAGGAGAGAGTCAGGTAAGAGGCCAGGAGATTGCGGGGGCGTGAGGGAAAGGAGGGGCGGTCCACAGAAAATAGGGCTGTTTTCTTTTCAGTTATAACTGGTAGTTAGT
This sequence comes from Mesocricetus auratus, assembly GCF_017639785.1. NCBI lineage: Eukaryota > Metazoa > Chordata > Mammalia > Rodentia > Cricetidae > Mesocricetus > Mesocricetus auratus. The sequence goes on along the minus strand of NW_024429182.1, from coordinate 107,921,111 downwards.
CTTGCAGCCTAAACTTATGCATTCCAATTTTAGGTTAACTTCCTGGACAGAACTTTTTCCTGGTGATCTTTCTTTCATTTTTTCTTTTTTCTTTGTTTGGTTTTGGTTTTTTTTGAGACAGGGTTTCTCTCTGTAGCCCTGGCTGTCCTGAAACTCACTCTGTAGACCAGGCTGGCCTCGAACTCATAGAGATCTGCCTGCCTCTGCCTCCTGAGTGCTGGTATTAAAGGGGCGCACTACCACCCCCAGCACCTAATGTTTCTTAATTTACATACTGTACTCCTGCCAGAAATAGGGTCTCGATTAAAAACTTTAGCCAGGCATGTGGTGTACACCTGGGGTTCAAGCTACTCAGGAGAGTGAGATGGGACCTCATCAACTCACAGTTTGAGATCAGTGTGGGCAATACAATGAGATCCTACCTCCCCAAACAGAAACACACCCATATATGCCCAAATTTGACCCAGCTTAAAATGAGGCCTAGAACCAGGCATAATGGTTTATGTCTGTTCTGTAGTCCCAAAATTTTGGAGGCTGAGTCAGGAGGATTGCCTGGAGTTTAATACTAGTCTGGGTTATTATATTAAACCCTACCTCTTAAAAAAAACAAAGCAAAAAAGCAAAACCCAAACAAACAGAAAGAGATGCTGGAGGGATAGTTCACTCATTCAAGTGTCTGCTACCTAAGAATAATGACGTGACAGCCATGGTCATGTGTGTCTATAATCCCATTGCTGGGCAGCAGAAATTGAGGATCTCTGAAGCGAATGAGTGGGTTCCAGGTTTAGGGAGAGACTCTGTGAAAAACTATAAGATGGGGAGCAATTGAGGGTGGATAGTTATTATCAATATCTGGTCTCCACATGTTCCTGTACATGTGTGCATGCACGTGCACATACACACACACACACACTCACACAGCCAGTATGATACATGAAAAATAAAGAAAAATTTAAAAGACAGAAAAGAAGAAATGTAGCTGGTAGTTGTGTGTTTTGTGGTGTGTGTGTGTGTGTGTGTGTGTGTGTGTGTGTGTGTGAGAGAGAGAGAGAGAGAGAGAGAGAGAGAGAGAGAGAGAGAGAGAGAGAGAGAGATTTGAGATTGAGACAGTGTAGCTATGTAATTCAGTCTAGCCTCATACTCAGGACTGCCGAGTCTCAGACTCATGAATAGGGGATATATGAGAATGTGTTACTATGCCCAGCTAACTTTGTATGTATTTTTATATCCAGTGACTTTTTTTTAAAGAATCATGACCTAGGGAGTGACTTTTTTAAAAGAATCATGACCTAGGTTAAATTTTAATTTTTAAAGTTTTTTTGGTTAAAATTTTAAAATTTATTTTACATACCAACCACAGTTTCCCTTCCCTCCTTATTCTCCATAAGAGAAGTAGTTCATATTTCTAAATGCTTCCTGAATTGCTATAATTGGTTTTAAGAGCAAAATTAAAAGTTCTGTCCGAGAAGGTCAAGTTTCCATTTGACTTGAGTTCTTCAAAGAAAAGAGCCAACTTGACCTACTATCCCTTTTGAATATAGCCTGCATGCTCCTGGAGGTTCTTCTAACAGAGCTGAGCTTGCGCAAAGCAGGGACTGTACCATCCATTTAGGGGTGAAGTACAGCTAGGCCACAGCCTCTGTAGTAGTACCATGTATCCTTTGGCAGACACTCCTTGGGTCTGCTGTTCGAGAAGGGTCTGGAAGGTTCCTGAGGGTTCCTAGCGTTGTTTATTGCTGTTGTAAATACATGATAGGAAGAAGCCTAGATATGGCAAAAAAAAAATCTTGTGTCAGTCCTAGTTACTAACATTTCTTGGACATCTTCCTAACTAAGCACCAAGAGTGTCTTGTGGACTGACTTGACTACAGGTGGGGCCAGGATCTAAGGACTAGTAGCAATATACATTGGAAAGGGCAGACAGTCACAGGGCTGTGGATCCTACTGAAAGAGCCACATTTGATGTGTTCCATGTAAGAAGGTTCTTGTTCTTCTAAGATTTGTAGGGGTGGTTCTCAGTCTCTTCTGTGTCTGGGCCAGGACAGAGTCTCTGACTTCTGAAAACCATCCTCCTAGGGCTTTGACTCAGCATCTCCTCTGTAATCCTTCACAGATTATTTTCCCTCTTTGGTCAGTTATGGTTTGGTAGCTCTGACAAGACATGTTGTTGTTAATCTGCCTCAGCCATTTTACAGTCAGGCAGGATGGCAAAGCAGGGAGAGGGGAAGAGAATTACCCAGCATCGCACAGTGACAAAGCCGTGACCTTGATCCAGGACTTTATGTCTGTCTCATGCTGGAAATTTTCCTTCAAAACCAAACAGTGATCGTTCAGTCGTGACACGGGGACCTTGGCATCAAGTCCCATCACCAGTAGCTAATCAGCTGTGGTTCATTAGGGCAATCACTTAACCTCCTTTCTTAGCTTCAACTCGGATACTGGGAATGACCAGGTCCTGACCAAGTCAGATTGTGGAAACGAGTCTTAATCTTCCCAGCATGCAAAAGGTGATGGGTACATCTGAATCCTCCTCTCCACCACTCAGCTTGTGCCTTGCAAAAGGCACAGAGAAGGCTGCCTAAGAGTTTGATCCCTTATCAGGGATTACTCCTCAAAGTCTCAACTATTTTTAATATGCCAACATCTAGTTGCATACCTCATAAATGAAGAAACTACAACGGAGGGTGATGTGACTGGTATTTGAAGATGATTGAAGGCATGGTTCCAGCCCTTAAGGAATTTGCTGTCCCATGGCCTTTACCCATTTAAAGGGCTATCAAATGGAAATTTCAAAATCCACATTTTGTTCTTCTAGCATGATTTTACAGCTTTAGTTGTCCTTTTTATCTAAGCCAAATTAAGTGATGTATTAATTATAGTTAGCACCATTAGAAATGTAGATTTGCCTCTAATATCTATTCTATCTATTCTCTCTCTCTCTCTCTCTCTCTCTCTCTCTCGTGTGTGTGTGTGTGTGTGTGTGTGTGTGTGTGTGTGTGAGAAAACAGCCATGTATGTGTGTCATGGTGTACATAAATAGGTCAGAGAAAAACCTTGGGTATTGGCCCTCCACATGCATAGTTTTTGAGACAGGGTCTCTTTTGTTATTTACCACTACAGGCATCAGGCTTTGTGGCCTCTGAGCAACTCTACTTGCACTGTTTTCTACGAAGCCAGGCACTGATTCAGAGTCCCCATTGGTGGGGCTGTAGATAAGGTTATGTTCTCATTAAAGCTGGTTTGCTGCTTTTCATACATCTAAGGCTTTCAGTGGATCATGTTCAGATTCATGCAAGACACTTGGGGGATGATGTCAGTTGTATGTTGCCTTCCATCCTGATTTCATGGGTGATAAAAATGAGCATCGTGCATGAGACATGCCCATTTCCTAAACCACCCAACCTGTCAGTGATAGCATATGAATTTAGATCCAGGGGAATATCCTCGAAAGGTCTCTAGGATGCACATGGGTAGGTGACAGCCCCAGGCTACCCTGATCTGTCTTCGGTGCATTGGGCTCAAGTTATCATCTTGTGTCTCTAATTCCTGAGTAGAGATGTTTGATAGGTCAACAGAGAAGCAGACATCAAGATAGATGCTTTCCTCTCTTCCACCCTGACCCTCTGTCTGACTCTTCTACCCTTGAGAGGAACATTACTACACACACATGTGTAATTTTAGACTTCTATGGTTTGAAAATGACACACTGCCGAGGTGGCGTTTCCTGTGCTTTGCGTCACCCTGCCAGCAGGAAATTGATGTGCATATCTGTTTATACACCACACCAGCACCATGTCCCGACCCCCATATGCATAAAACCACAGCTACAGCAATGGGCTCTTTTGCAGTAGATACCATCTCAACCGCCACCACATCTTATGATTCTCAGCTGCCTCTTTAGGACTTTACTTCTTTTTAAATGAAGGCAGTACTTGCTGAAGATCTGGCTTCCAGAACCTCTGGTGGCGTCTTCCATGAAAGCAAAGCAGAAAGAAACCAGTGTTTATCCTGGGGCTGCAGCATTCAGAGAGCATCACATGCATTTCCTTTTTGTTCTCAGAACAGTGTGGATCAACAGCCCCCTTACCCCCCCCCACACCATGGCAAAATATAGTGGAAGAGGGTAAGCAGCTTGCAAGGTGAGAGTCTTGCTGATCCACTCCAAAGCCTAGTGCTTTCCCACTCTGTGCTTAATCTCAATAGATTGTGGAGATCTGTGATGTGCCCACATCTCAGAAATGCACTTCTCATTTTAAGGGACATTTGGTTTTCAGATTCTCCATAAATGCCCGAGAGAAAGAATGAAGTGTGGTAACTACCATAGAAACCAAAATCTTGTTAGGTTTTACCAAGCAGGGCAGGATTGCTAAGAGGCAAGCTAACTTCTGGGTCACCCCGGGCAAGTCTCTTAAGTTCTCTGGGCCCCAATCATTTCATTTAGACACTGAGACCATTTTTAAGTCATACAATCTTACCGTCTTTCCCAGAATATATTGGGGGGTTGTGGGGGGACAGGACTGACTCTAGAGAATGAATATAAGCATCTCTTTGACCATCTACTGAGTTTCCTACCCACATCTGAGTAGGTAGCATTGATCAGGTCTTGTCTATGATGACAGGCCTTTGTTGATCATGTCAAAGAACTGGAAGTTGGAGTGTGCGTGTGCATATAGTGAGAAGGAGGCGGGCTAGGGACAACTATGAATCCAGTCTGGAAAGCGCCATTGTTCTTGTTTTCCTCCCCACACACTAAAAAGAATGGCCACTGGCCATCAGGGCTGTAGACTGAGTTTTATACTCAATTCCCAGAATATGCCTTGTATATGTTAGGAAATTAATGGATGTCCAAATGAGCAAATGATCAGAAAAGGTTTCAACATTGGCATTTAGCATACAGAGCAGGCATAGTGACTATCTTTTGCTGTTGAGTAAATTATCTGTAGTGAACTCAGAAGGAAAAAAATGCCATTCAGAGGTTAAGTATATGCTCATTCAAGCAGAGGTTGTGCAGATGTTAATGGACAGAATGGAGGACTGTGCAGACGAACCCTGGGATGCTTGGTCTGGAAGGCTGACAGGACAGTGGCATTTTTGGACTGAGATGTCCTGCTGCTCTCCAGTGTTTACCGATGTCATCTTTGCGCTTTAGATAGACAGTAAAATTAGAAAATCTAGTACTAATATGGCCCATTCGATTTTAGATCAGAAGAAAGGAAAGATAACAGAACTATTGGAAGAGAAGATTTTAGCACCACCACAGTGGCATTATTCAAATCTTTATAGATTTGGTCTTTGATAGCACCCATATGGAGGCATCTGCAGAATATTGCAGGTGACCAAGATAGAAAAATCAGAGGTCATTAAACTCAGAAGAAATCGTTGTATTAGGAAATACCAAAATGGCCCTGGCCAACTTGGAAAGAATTCTCATCCTCTTGCCACTTTCAAACAAAAGTGCCAGAAACCCTGTGCTTACCACAATGTTTACCAACCTCTTCTGGGGCCCTGTGTTTCCCTGGGCATGACTCACATAGCCTGTGCTATTTGTGCAATCATCAGGGCCTTGCAGGCAGCTATTAAGATGAGAGAGACCAAGAGTTGCAAAGACCTCCAAAGAATCTATTGCAAAGTAGCTAGCAAAAACAATCTCCTGCCGGGAACCCGGGAGTTTCTCCGCAGTAAGGGCTTGTGGTGTGCTGACAGGTAACCATAGTTCATGATCTGCTTTTTCCTGTTCTGATGAGAGATGAGCAGTTCTGCCTCATCAGAAAACCCTGCCACTATGGTGGGGTCTGGTCCCCTGAAACTTGGCAGTGGTGGGATCTTCATTATCTCTTTTCTTACTCAGACTGGCGTGGCTGTTGAGCACATGACTGCTCAATGACTTACTCAACAAACATTTCCTGGGTATCAACTCTGTTCCAGTCTCTGTGCTTCATGGTGAGACTATAAATGGTGATAAGAATGTTATCCTTGTATTCAAGGAGTTTGCAGAGTCCACAGTTGACTGGGTGAAACAGATGTGCAAATAGACTCTTGGGATACTGGGTGAATGCTGAAGGGAGGTATTATAGGAACAAGGAAAAGGGAAGCATGTCTTTGTGATGCTCAGGCTAGGCCTGTAGCAGCAAGAGGAGGAATATGCTGGACAGAGAAGCCAGGAGAAGACATCCAGAGGTCATTGACCTCTTTATACAAAAGCTGGGCACTGCTAAGTACTTCCAGGCAAGACACTTTAATGAATTATCTCAGAAATCTTCAAGGGAAGGTCTTATTTCTTCCCTCTTTACAAGCAAGGAGACTGAAATACAGAATAGTTCACTAACATGTCCATCCCCATGTTTGTGTAGAATTAAAACCAAGCTTCGGTCCTATGTGGTAACGCCTCCAGAGCCCATAGTCTTTCAGCCATACTTTTCTACGTCTAAAACCCACAGGTTACAGAGCAGTTTTGAGGGCAATAAGAAGTTGAGTGTGCTGGCAAGTGGGGTTTAGGAGTGTCTGCTGGGAAGCGACTCCAAAAAGTCAGTCGGGTGGTCAGTGCCTCATATGGCATTCCTTCACACTTAAAGCTCAATTGCTTTCTAAGGCACTAAGTAAATATATATGAAATGAAGACCATTCTTCTAGGACCCCTATCTGACCAAGAAGAGGTGGGCCCCCCCCCCTTTCTGGAATTGGGCAGAATCTTGCTCCAACGAAGAAGGAAAAAAAAAAAACTACAGCCATTTGCCCAGCCAGGACTGTCTGCTCGGTCAAAACCCTTAGGCAATGAGCCTAAGCTGATCAGAAGCATTTAGTAAGAAGCACAGTCCTTCGGTGGCTGTGAACTAATGATGCTGTCCCTGCCGAGATTTGAACATGGGCTGTATGACTAAGGACTGTGATGAGCACATCTGGAGCCCAATCGCTTCATCCCAGGTGACTGGGAGAGTATATGTGACAGACAACGAACTGTTTCCTCAAACACACTTACGAAAGAGGAACCTGTCGTTGCTGGGCCTGGGTGGCTGCCCCTCCAGCTCCTTCCCTGTTCCCAGATGTGTGCAGTCCTCATTCCCTGACTGGCCACTGCACTGGCCCACTCACATTCTTTGGCTAATACAGATTTGCCACATAGACACGGAGCATCTAAGCTTGAGTAGAAATCGTAAACCACTTAGATTTGTGCAACACATTATTTTTCAAGAGTTCAAAGTTTCACAAAGGCTTTTATTGGCTTTTACTCTGCATGCATCTCTATGAGTAAGAGAGACAGACTTGGGATTCTCATTTTATTGACTAGAAGGATGTGGAGGTTAAAAGACTCATTGATTAGGACACCATTTTTCCCCAACCAATATAAATCAGGGACGTTTTAGGAGGGTATCAGTTGGTTTGCTCTTTAGGTTTCAGTTATTCAGCGAGCATGAATGATTATGGAACCCATAAAAGAAATCTTGCTTGCACCTCCTTATTGTAGCCTGCCTCAGCACGCAGAGCACCATGCCCCCTTCCTTTACAGGCTTCCAGGAAGGTATCTGATAAACTCGTTTCACTGGAAAGGGAGGAACCGAGGAACTACTTATCCAAAAAATGCTTAATAGGCCCTTGGCAGGTGTAGGGGGTACCTTAAGTGTTTAATTCTCAGAGAAACCCTGTGAGATGGAGTATTTAACCCCATTTTACAGATGAGGGAATGGCCAGAGAAGCTTTCTCCATCATTCCTCCCTGGTGTGACTATTTGAATGGTAGACATAGAATACTACAGCTAAGAAGTGAATCTGTTCTTGAGGAGATTCAGAGTGGTTAAGAGCACTTGCTGCTCTTGTAGAGGACCTGAGTTCAAATCCCAGCACTCACAATTCACAACTGTCTGTAACTCCAGTTCTAGGGGAAATCTGACACCTCTTCTGGTTTATACAGGTAATGTATGCCCATTATATACTTACTTACATGCAAAACATTCATACACATAAAATACAAATAAATAAAAACCCTTTTAAAACTATGCTTGGCATCACTGATTAGTATTTTTAGTCAAGTCGGAACATTTGTTAGCCATCTGGGAGGTTTGTGGCACATAAATTAAGAACTTCATTTTGCCTCTCATTTACAGATTTCTTCACAGATTATCAAAATGAACTTGTTTATTTATTGTGGGTTCTCAGCATAGTAAAGTTCTTTTCCTTTTGTAGACATTTGCCTGAAAAAATTAAGGATGACCAACAACTAAAAAATATGAGTGGCCAATGGTTTTATGAAGCTAAGGCAAAAAGGCACAGGGACAAAATCCATGGTGCTGATATCATCAGAGCATCCATGAGAAAGAAGAGGCTCCCAGTGGCAGGTGAGGTCACAGCTGACATTTGTTTAGGAAGGAGGGTGGGGAAGGGTATGAGACTGAAATCTGCTGAAGGAAATCATTTGGGAGTATGCTTTGTCTAGCATATGTCCTTCTCACTCATAATCACCTTGCCTTGGATTTGGGTGGATGAGGGCAGGGCTAAGTCACTGGCTATAGATGAGGACAATTCTTAGGCACCATGTTTAAATACAGTAGTGCTAGTGCTTGGGGATTATGAGGAAAGTGCATATCTTTCTTTGGCTTTTTTGGTGAGTGGATATATGCACATGGGTATGTATGAATATGGTATGTGTGTGGGTGGAGGTCAGAAGTCACCCTCAGGTAGCTCTTTTAGCATAGGTGCTAGATATCAAACTCAGGGCCTGATGTTTGCATGGCAAACACTTTATCAACTGAATCAACTCCCCAGCTCCTTCTTTGGCTTTTAACTCTGGAAATTCAAAGCCTTCTGAATAGCACAAAAGATTTAGACAGAAATCAGGTTTCATGTTCAATTATCTTGACATGTGGTGTTTCTTTAATCAGCCTAGCACATTATTTAATGGACTATAAAAGTTTATTTAGAATTCTTTTAATTTCACCACTTCATTTTACCTGCATGCTTGCAAATTTCTATCTAACTCGTTTCTGTTTAACTCAAGATTAGTCATTGTAAACTTCTAGGTCTAGCTTATCGACAAAGGAAAAATACTATCTTTAAAGCATTTAATATATAGCAAATTTTAATTATCTATTTTAATTGTAGCAGGAATTTTATACAGTAAATATACTTTGTCTATGAATTTTATTGGGCAGCTTGAGTTACCTTGCCCAAGGTCATATTATTGTTAAATGGCAAAGCTGGGATTTCAAATCTTTTGACTCTGTCACACTTATTGCAGCTAAGCCTGTACAGTGCATTGCCTGAAGTTCTCGGTTTTCAAGTATACTCAGGCCTTAAGACATCTTGGGTGGTGCTGGTAGGCACTGTTGACTCCATTTGCAATTGAAGATGCTAAACTGATGTGTACCAAGACCAGTAGGGAATAGATTCCACCTGGGAATGTATTTAGAAATTGGGAGCCCAATATTGCCCCATCTTAACACTGATGAGAGTATTCTTAGCACTTACAATGCAACCTTAGGCAATTTTCTTGAACTGTTTGATTTTTAATTTCCAAGCTTATAAACCCAGAAAATACCTCTCACCACATAGGATAATGTCCACAGAGAACTCAGCATAGCTCTTGCTCATTAGTCACCACTCAGTTGATGCTAATTGTTACAAAGATTTGGGTAAGGAGAATGCTGGGTATTGAAAGGCATAAGAGATTCCTAAAGACAGCACAGAGATTTGATGAGGGCAATGACACGAGCAGTGTGTTGTAGTGAATTTAGAATTTGGATTCGAAGAGAGAGACCCACAGGATAGGAGAGGCACTGGAGGGGGACATCCTAAATTAGCATTATTCCTTTTCCTTTGTACCTCAGAGTCAAGCATTTGTTTGGCCCATTGTAGTTATTTAGTATGCTTGGTAAGGATCTCAAGGATACTCCCACTCTGAGCATCTCTTGGTTAAGTATATCCAGTCCTGACTCCAAGCCAGGTCAGATTAACCTAGAGGCAGTTAGAATTTTGCTTCAGTGGTCTCCAGTGTTACCTGTATCTTTAAAGGCACACCCATCCTTTTAGAAGGCTGTTTGGGAAGCAGAGACCTGAAGTCATGTGAATCTACTGACTTCCCTCACAGCTATAGTGACCAGTGGTCATCTTTGTGCTTACAAGGCCCAAGGTTCAGATCTGAGCCCTCACTACTAGGAATCAATGAGAAGGTTATAGATGGTAGAAGTGAGATATAACCTTTCTGTCTTTATCATTTCTTGTTTCAGCTGAGCAGAGTGAGGATACAGCAATGAGGGTAAAAGAAAGCTGGGTGAATAATGTCAACAAAGATGCTTTCCTTCCCCCAGAGCTAGCTGTTGTAGAAGAACCAGAAGACGACACAGCTCCAGCAGGCCCAAGGTAAGACAGAACTTGTGGACTTCGTGGCTTGCTGTGCTATATAGGCAAATGTGGGCTTGGGGTACAAATGCAGGACTGGAGTCATACGTGTGGGGATGGGTAATGTTTGGGGGGGGATTCTGGATTCCAATGGTAATGGAGCCTGGACAAGACTCTTCCTTAGCTGTCAGAATTTCCAACAGATCTTAACCACGGAGTCAAAATGTTAAGTGGTTGTTTCTTCCAGTGTCGGGAGTGGTGTGTTTTCATTCATATTTAGGAATTTCTAGAGTAGGCTAAAGAGGTCTGTGAGTGCTGCAGCTCATTTCAGGGGACAGATGAATGATGATCACACTGCCATGTCTAGTGTGATAGAAAAAGTGTGACAGGAGCCAGGCAGGACAGACAGGATTGATAATGTCTGGTCAGAAGTGGTCCTAATGTATGCAGGACAGTGGGCACATAGTAGGTAGTAAATACCTCATTAAAATGCAGGGCATCCTCTGTGCTCTAGGTTTTGATGCTTTTATCTGACATTTGTGAGTTCTTTCCAGAAGTAACCAACTGTGGGGCTACGCTGTTCCAAAACTTTTGAGGCTTAATCTGTTGTTTTATGTACTTAAAGATATTATTAACACCTTACTGCATTTTGGAGGGAAGAGCCTCTGTGGAGACAGCTCACTTCAGAACTTCATACTGGCATGAAGTCAGTGTCTTTGACAGTGTGACACACTGAGTCTAGGTCAAAGACCAAGGCACTATGGGAACAGATATTTCCAATAGTTCACAGGCAAGGAAGGGGGTTTGAGTATAATGCAACTACCTATAGGCATTTCAAATTCAGTTATGAGTAAAGTTATGCCACACAGGCAATGGAATATACACTCTAATAAGGTGTCTGCTAATTGCCTACTTCCCATGAGTGGTGGGTGTCACTTTTCTTCCAGAACCATTTGTAATGTTCTGTTTCATCTACGTTGGTCTGCCATGCTGACTAGAGGTTGAAGAACCTTGCTAATAGCTGCTGGGTGATATCGTGTCCTTAGAGTCACTCACTTAATTTCTTCAGCCTTTACTTTCACAGCTACATAGTAGTGTGGACAATCTGCTAAAAGAGTTCATAGGAAGCCGAGTAGCTAGTAAATGTAGAATTCTTAACATAGCTCATAGCATGTTCCAGGCACTAGTAAGTGAAGATGTGGACCCTTGAATGTAGCATTTAAAGAAACTCAAGGCACTCTAGTCATTCGTCTTGGTGTCCCACCCCCAGCCCCATTGCCTGCTCTACTCCTGATGGATAAAGTCCTTACTTTCATAGAAAAGAAAAAAAAAGATGAGTCCTAAGATATTAGAAACCCACAAAAAGACAAACATGAGCCTTCATGCAGTAGCTGATGGAGTCCAAAGTAGACACCCTCAGCTAAACACTGAGCTGAACTCTGGAATCCAGTTGCAGAGAGGGAGGAGTGATGAGCAAAGAGGTTGAGACCAGGCTGAAGAAACCCACAGAAACAGCTGACCTGAACTTGGGGGAGCTTATGGACCCCAGACTGATAGCTGGGAAACCAGCATAGGACTGTTCCAGATCCCCTGAAGGAGCACATCAGTTTGGAGGTCTGGTTAATCTATGGGGCCTCTGGTAGTGGATCAGTATTTATCCTTAGTACATGAATGGTCTTCGGGGGGGCCCACTCCACAAATGGGGATATTCTCTTAGCCTAGACACACAGGGGGAAGGCCTAGGCCCTGCTGTAAGTGATATGACAGATTTTGAAGGTCCCCTATGAAAATGCCTTACCCTCCCTGAGGAGCAGAAAGGGGATGGGATAGGAGTTTGCTGGGGGGGGGGGGGGAAGGGAAAGGAGGAGGGAGAGGAAACTGGGATTGACATGTAAAACAAGCTTGTTTCTAATTTAAACTTTAAAAAAAGGAAAAAAAGAAAGAAAAAGAAAAGTCATAGCCATTTAGCAACATGACCAAGAAGCTGGGAGCAGATCTTAGAACCTGGGCATAATAGGGGCTGAGGAGCATGGAGCATTAGCCAGCAGAGGAAACAAACACCATTATAGAAGAGGCAAGAAGACCTCTGAGGCAAATGGTTCATTCCTCAGTTTGATCAAGCCCAGACTTCCCATCCTCCCTCCAGGCTCTCATTTCATCCCAAAGGACTTGACAGACAAGGGTACCCAATTAAATTTTCTCATGCCCCCAACCTGGAACATTCTTCGGTCTTCCTTACTTCCAGGCTAATATAATGCCTCTGATTTGGATATGCATTGTCTTCTGTGTGACCTCAGGTAGGTCTTTTGGATCTTATCTGTAAACTGAAACAGGGTTGCCTTACTAGGATGTGGTGAGAGTAACTGAAATTAAGTATGGGAACTGATTAGCATTTCTCAGGAAGAACAGAAATTGGCAACTTCCGGGTGGCATTACAATTCCACTATTATGTTACATGGATTAAGGGTGCTTGAGAAGCAAGCACACAGCTGCTAGGCGTGTCAAGCAAGCTTTGCTCAGTGAAGGCCGGTTCTGGGGGACGTGGCATGGGTGGTGACCAGTCAGCTGTTCAAGGAGCTACTTTTGGCTTCCTCCTTTCCATGTCAAAGGCCACCATTTTTCTTGGTATCAATCTCCTGCATTGCTTCTCACTTATGCTTTCTTAACCTTTGTGAACTGGGTGTGTTAAGTGTGCTTAGGGGCCTGTACTTCTAGACTAAGTGATTCTCAATAGAATGACTCAATGCCTGTCAATATTTTCTTAGCTAGGAGGGAAAAGCTGAGGGGATGTGAGGCTGGATAGTGCAGTTTCTTAAGTAGGCATGCTGGCAAGGTCTTTTACTGTGTTGCAGCCATGAGACTGGGGGTGTGTAGGAGGTTACCTATAAGTTAAAATGCTTTGAGCGATGGGCAAGTGGTCAGATGTGGGCAGCCTGCTACATTCTTTATGAACTCACTTTTGTTTACAGCTGTAGCACTGGGAAGTTCTGAAAGGTTTGTAAACAGAGGCCACTGTTCCCCGAGGGCAGCAGATGGACATCGGGTCACCAGCAGCTGTAGTCCTGGCCACTGACTTAGCTATGGTGGAGGACCTGCTTCGTTTCGTTTTTAAACTTTGATTTCTAAATGTTTTGGGCTGACGCTTTCTGTAGAACACAGAAATGAAATATGGAAGGGAAAACAGCACCTAGATCACTTGCTGTAAGTGGACCTTCACACATACTCTTAATCCCTGTACGTACATCACCGTGAATCAGTGAGGAACAGATTATGGATTGCCACTGGCCCATGAACTCCGCATTGATAGCATAGCATATCCCTTCCTAAAACCATCAATCGAGAGTCTAATAGGCATCTACTGACCAGGGCCTTTGATGTCTCTGCTATGGCACTTCTTTGGATTGAATAAATTTATGAAGGAATGGACTTTTTAATCTGTCTCTGTGTGTCTGTTCCTTTGATACCACCACTGGAGACATCCTCTGATAGCACATGTTGTTTTTCTCTAGAGTTGCAGAGAGGCTAGCAGAGACATCTAAAATAGCAATACTCACTCATTGTAAACTTCCAGTTCTTTTCCCTTTTCTCCCTTGTCCTCTTCTCTGTCACACACCCCTCAGATGCCTGGCAGTGTCATCTTTTGTCTTGGAAGGATGGAACAGAAATTAGATAATAAAGAATATTTAACTGTTCCCTCAGTACCAAGCCTATATACTTGGAAGTTTCAATCTCCCTTCCCTTTCTTAACAGTTACCTTCCTGAAATGTGGACCCAAATGTATTTGTGCCATCATAGCAGGTAGGCCAGGTGGTCCTCTGCTGCTGTGTAGCACAAATAAGTTCTAGCCAGGCAGGGATCAGATATCTGAAGGGTCCCTGCCCTTGTACTGTGAAAGCTTGATTAGAAAACTTGCCAGGACTGATGGCTTCTTAAAGTTAATGTTATTTTGTTAAAGCATCCTTGTAAACCTCAGAGTCTTTAACCAAACAAGTCAAATTCGTAGGAAGGCCACTGGGGCTACTCAGTGCCTTGATACCATGTAAGAAAGGGGCCTAAAAGTTAAGTGTTATCAATAGAAGTCCGTGACTACCTTCATTATAGCCAGGGAAGTGCTTTGACAAACTCGAGCCACGGGTAAAAGAGTTAGGATGCATAAAGGTGGGGAAGTGATTGAATGAGTTAATTTAAAAAGTAGTTCATAAGATCATGAATTATGAAATAAAGAATAAATGGTGAGGAAAGAGATGGATAAAAAACAAATCATTAAATAAATTAATGAACAATGAAGTAGTTTGGGCTCCAGGGAGAAAGAAAGAAAGAGAGAAAGGAAGAAGGAAAGAAAGAAAAGAAGGAAGGAAGAAGTTAAAACTGTGGTTAATAATGGAATCAATAGCCTCCAGATTCCATCACTTTGTTTTTAAGGCTGTCTTCCTTGAGAAAGGGATGGAGAGAGGATCAAACATGAGATCACTGCGGGTCAGCTTAGACAGACACTGTGGTGCTTGTAAGGACACTGAAATGTCCACAAGTAGATGTGTTGCTTGGATGCATGGGTTCCTGAGCACTGGTGACCAGAAAAAGATGGAGGAGGCTTAGAGTGCTCCCTCCCAATCTGCATAACCCTGAGATTGGAGCACTGAAGATGGAAAACTGGAAGACATGGAGTCAGGAGGGAGGTGGGCTGCTGTCAAGATGTGTTCTGTCCATTAGCTAATACCTCTCTGGAGAACCTTTCCAAAATGAGTTGAGGGGGACTAAACTAAACCCTTCACCATGGTATTTCATTCCCTGATGTTGGCATATTTTCTTCTGAAATGGTAGGGAAATGAGGAGGTTGACCTCCCAGCATCCCTTTTGTTTGGGAAGAATTAGATGCTGTTTCGCGTGTCAACACAGTGAATCAAGATGACACCTCAACGCCAATTTTTCACTAATGCTCACTCTACCAGCAACCTCCCTCTTATCCTCTGTGAAACAAGAACAAATAATTCCCAACTTCATCTTTTGGCTCTGAAATAGTATTGTCTTTTTATACTAACGATCTCTTTCCTGAAAAACTTTTGTTTATATCTATTTATCTATCTTTCTATCAGTATTAGCTATTTGCTAGAACCCCTGGTAATAGGGTCAGTGTAAGATATAAGCTTGCACTTGAATAAAATAGGGATGAGCCCGTCAGTGGGATAATACATTTAAGATTATAACCTCCAGAAGGTTTGGGAGGAAAGCCAGTAATAAGAAAATTTCATTTCTAAGATGTCTGGCCCACAAAATCATTTGTACTGAGCTCTTAAGAGTATATTTAATCTTATCAGATCTTTAGATTTGCTCCAGTCAGTTATAGTAGGAAAAGATCTATAGGCACATCGACGTGCCTCCTGCTTGGATGGGAATATTTGTGCTCAGCAAGTCTGTAGTGTGGACTATTGTAGTATTTCAAGAGTTATGCGTGCTCATAATCATACTGCTGACTTGAAGTGCTTGAAGCATATTTTCTAATTCACTGCCTTGTTTGTTTCTGTGTCATTTCTTCCTCTACTTGTTGAAGCATCATGGAATGGGCTCCCCAAAGCCCATTTGTGCACTAGGGATAAATACTGGTTCCACTGTCAGAGGTCCCATAGATTGCCCAGGCCTCCTAGCTGACCCCACACTGATTTGGTCAGACTGGGGTCCATGAGCTCCCACTTGCTCAGGTTAACTGTTTCTGTGGGTTTCCCCAGCATGGTCTTGACCCCTTTGCTCATCACTCCTCCCTTTCTACAACTAGATTCCAGGAGTTTGGCCCAGTGGTTGGCTGTGGGTCTCTTCATCAGTTCTTTTCATAAGTCATTTAAAAACATTTTTGAGATTATAATAATGTTGCATTTACTTCTCCCTTTCCTCCTTCAAAACCCTGCAGTGTACTTCCCTTTGCTGTCTTTCAAATTCATGGTCTCTTTTTCAATTGTTATTACATATGTGTATGTGTTCCTAAATACATAACTAATTGGTGTACTCTTCCATAATCTTCCCTGGGGAATACTGAATCTCTCTTTCTTTCTTTCTTTCTTTCTTTCTTTCTTTCTTTCTTTCTTTCTTTCTCTCTCTCTCTCTCTCTCTCTCTCTCTCTCTCTCTCTCTCTCTCTCTCTCTGCATTGCTTAATTGCCTATAGTTATTTGTGTGGGATGGGCTTTGTTTGAATGGGCTTTTCCTTGTCCGTGTTGTTATGTCTATTGGTGCTCATTTTGTTCAGCTCATGTTTAGGCGGCAATGTTGGTGGGATTTCTTGGGTGTAGTATCTGACATTTCTAGGAGACAGAATCTCATAGCAAACTCCCTCTCTATCTCTTACAGTCTTTCTCTCCCCTCTTCTACAATGATCCCTGAGTCTTAGGTGTGGGAATTGTGTTGTAGATATAGCAGTTGGGACTGGGCTCCAAGCTTTTGCATTTTGACCTGTTGTGGTTTCCTGTAATGGTAACTGTCTGTTGCAAAGAACTTTGTTTGATGATGGATGAAGAATGCACTTACATCTGGGTATAAGGACAAATATTTAGAGTGTAGTTAGGGATTATGCTAGTTTAATATAGTGGCAGTTGTAGGTTCTCCTCCAAGATCCATGACTTCACTAGCACTGGGTAGTCCCCTACTGGCCTCTTAAAATGACACTGGAGAGAAATTTTCTTTCCAGTTCTGAACTGTTGGCCTTTCACTGTGTGAATGCCAAGTTCTATTGGTGGCCATGCTTCTTTTTGATACTTTGCTGTTTACACAACTTAATTTGACTTTGTGTTGTCTAGTGCAGGAATAGATTTCCTGTAAGGTCCCTTTCAGTCCAAATTGTGGTTCCATTATAAGTTCTTCCTGAGCTTTCCATTTTGTACACCTTCCCTTCCCCTTTTCTGCCTTTGTGCGATCATGCTGTAAATGACACCTCATCTGCTACACTTTACTTTTGGATCAATAAGGAAAGTGATGGAAGAAAGAGCGGCTCTCTTAAGAGCGTAATGGTTTCTGGGGACTAACTATGAAAAAAAATTAGCAGTTCAAGTACAGAAATAAGAAAAGGAAACCATGAAATATCTACCCCTGGAGTTTAGTGACAGTAACCTTGAGCAAGGTTCCATGGCCCCAGGGTGAATTGTTGCCTTTCCTGGGCTTTCTGTTCCTCTGCCATATGGGAAGAAGCCATCACCTTCAGAGGATTTTTTCCAAGCTCTCAACTAAGAGCTGGTGGAGATTAACAGGGAACAGTGGTTCCAGCCAATACTGACTTCATCTTTTACGTCTAAGGCAAGGCTACTGGGGCGAGCCTTCTCGGTAAGTTGGGTTTCCTCCCCTCCTGGGATTCTGTGACCTACTTTTCTTCTTAGTTATAGTCAAGGGAATGACCTTCTTAACTCACCATTCTTTGTGAACTACTGCTCTGCTTTCACCCTGGGGCTGCCCTGCCTCTAGATAGTGCACCATGATTTAGAGAACCCTCTTCCCTTCTTTAAACTAGCTGTAGTCATCTACCCACCTACCACCTTCTCAATGCCCTTGTGGTACTTGTCTATTAGTGTGTTGGATTGGAAGGTCGTAAGGAACTGACTCGGCACATCAGCCTTTGTGTACTGCTATCTGACTTAGTCGTGCTAGCTCTTTTCTAGATCGCTTACTTTTCTGAACCTTTGCTTCCATTATGTCCTATATTTATTAGGGGAAACTCTGCCATGGAATCCAGATTTTGTGACTTTACTTCTTCCATAAAATCCATTGCTCACTTCCTCATTTGTATATCTGATCTTAGATTTAAGTTTGAAATGAATTCATTTCTGCAAGTTTAAATTGTAAGCCTCTTGTGTACCTGTGCCCTAGACATCTTCAAGGGACCTAATAGATACTTTTGTTCTTTCTTGTGCTGCCCTTATATTCTTCGCTCCACCATTGCCTTTGTTTTTGTGCTTTATCATGCCTGGACCACAGCTTGATCTTATAAATTTTTTTCCCCTCTCCTGCCTTAAAAAGCTCTTGACTATGGAGCCATGATTTATACTTCCTAAAAGTGAGGTTTTAGTCTCTGAAAGATTGTTTCTTTTGCAGTTCCAATGTGGTGGATCCAGCTTCCAGTGTGATTGATACGTCCCGGGAAAATACAAAGAATCCAGCTGTGTCTCTGCCCAAGGTAGATCGAACCTAGACGTTTAAAACATTGTTATTGGCAGGAATGCCATTTTCCTCATCATATCAAAGCAAAAACAAATACAGAGAATCTTCTGATTCATTTTGTGTACCATATAATAATTTGGGTAGTTAGTTTAAGAAGTCACACCTGTGGTGGATAGAGTTGATAATGCATTTGTGTTGCTCAAGACCCAGATTTCTTTCTGTCTTGAGAGTTAAAATGTCTAGGGACTGGAGGGATGGCCTCTGGTTAAAAGAGTTTACTGCTCTTGCAGAGGACATGAGTTTTTTAACTACTGGTAACTCCAGCTCCACAGAGATCCAATGCCTTGGGCCTCTGTGGCCACCAGAATGCTCATGTATGCCCAAGTATATATATTAAAGAGCCATGTGGTTGTGGTGGCCCATCGTTTAATTCCAGGCCTTGGGATGTGGGAGGGCAAAGAAATTAGGATCTTTTTGAGTTCCAGGCCAGCTTAGTCTAGACAGCTAGTTCTAGGTCAGCCAGGACTAGGTAATGAGACCCTTTCCCAGAAAGTCAAAAGTAAAAAAACCTATATAGTGCTACCATTCTTAGGCTATTGAAAATGGCTTGTTGGTTCTACCATAGCCCTTATTTTTGGGCATAGCTTCTTGCATCTCTGTTAAAGGTCTATTTCCAGGAGGGAATTACCAATTTATAAAACTACAAACAGTATCATTTGTGGTCAGTCTTGTATTAACACGAAAAGTCAGAGGAGGGCATATTGTAAACCCTAAGCCACTCTACAGACTGTAGAGGAAGCCCCCATCTCAAAACAACAACAAAACCCAGTATGCATGTACTTAGACCTTTGCTGTCATTGGAACTGGCCATAACAGCAACTGCAAAGCACTTCAAAGTGACTGAGGTTATTCCCAACAGCTGTAATCTGGAATAGCAACTAGCATGGTAGGAAAAGCCCTGATGGGAATCTGACCTGATTGAAAAACCTAGGATTGCCTTGCCCAAGGCCAGGTCTTTGCTATCATTCAGGGTCATTCTTACCAATAAAAGGTACCTCTGATCTAATTTCAAAGAACTATTGCAATGTGTATACTTTGTATAATTGTACCTATGTGTTCCTAAGATGTAGAGTAATATTAAGCTAACCAAATTAAACATGCCAGATAATAGCACTTGCTAATGCTGGATTGCTGTTATGACATTTAAACCAAGTTGAATAAACATTATTTTTCCCCAGCAAAGGAAGAATCCATTTAACAACTCAAAGCTGCCAGAAGATCACTCACCACAACAAACCAAAAATGAGCAGTCAAAAACTGGAAAAGCTGGTTTATTTCAGATTTCAAAAGAGGGTAAATATTATTTTTCTGGACTAGCTATTTTTATCCTTGTTATCCAAGCCCTGGGGGAAATGCTCAGAGTTCCTTTCACTAAAATAACTCCCCAGAGAAAGTGAGAAGTCTTGATAGCTTTCTTCTGCTGCTGTGTCCATGGTCTAGTTATTAGGAACTGTAAGTCGTGCATTCCAGCCCTGAGGCTGCCCAATTGTTAGGTGACCTTCATGCTTTGAGTTTCTTCATCAGTGACATGGGAAACTTTTGGACCAAAGGCATGTAGTCTTTCACATAACAGTATTTCTTGCAAGCCTACCATGTGCTGTCACAGTTGTCTGTTTAAAATTAAAAGAGGTTGGAAAGAATTTAAAGTTACTCCATGAAGAAATAATAAGGCTTGCTGCTCAGAAGTATTTGAACAAGTGTGTAGTTTGATTTATTTAAGTTTGTTACTTATGGAATTTTACATGCCAAGAAGAGGAAGTGCTAGATAATTCTACCCCTTCAAATGCAACCATAAGAATATATCACTCACTAAAAGTCAGTCTAGGATGAGAAATAGTTGGACAGTGATTCAGTGCTTTCAATTAGCCTGTCTTAATAAGTTTCTCCTTGGGTACACTTTACAATACACAAATAATATGTAGCCTCTGTCATGATTAACATCTGCCACCAGAGTGATATGTTTCTTTTTTATAACTATAAAATATGATTACTTTTCTGTTGCTGTGAAGAGACACAATGACCAAGGCAACTTATAAAAGAAACTATTTAATTTTGGAGCTTGCTTACAGTTTCAGAGGGTAAGTCCATGATCATCACGGTGGGAAAATGACAGCAGCTTTGGTGCTGGAATAGTAGCTGAGAGATTACATCTTATTGGAAAGTAGAGAGCAGAGAGAGAGAAAGCTAACTGGGAATGGGTGATCTTTTGAAATCTCAAAGCTTACTCCCAGTGACATATCTCCTCCAACAAGGCCACACCTCCTAATCCTTCTCAAACAGTTCCACCGAGTGGGAGTCATACATTCAAACTACCACACAGATGACTACTTTGGTACATCTTTGTCATCCATAGTCAATAGTTTACATTAAGGTTTCCCTCTTGGTGTTCTACATTTCATGGCTTTGGACAAATGTATAATTCCATGTGTTCAGCACTGTAGTGTCATAGACTAGTTATAACTGTAGAAACTGTCTGTGTACCACTGCATGAGCCTATATGTGCTTTCCCTATTAGGTCTGCATTTATGCAACTTCTCTTATTATCTTTAATGCTTCCATAGTGTTCAATGAATACAGACTAAAGCTTTAAAATGTAGAGTTGCTCTCCACTTAATATATCACTTAATATGCTTTGATTTTCAGGTGAATCATCAGAATCAAAAGAAAAGACATATATCCCAGATATTTCAAGTCAAAAGTTTGAGAAGCCAAAGCAACCTGTGTCTCTGGCACCTGAAAATGGGTCTCAAATCAAAGCTCCAATCCCCAAGGCCAGGAAATTGATCTACAAATCAAATGACGTAAAGACAGACGATAACCAGTCTTTTCCTAGCCAAAGGAGGGACTGCCTGAATGCCAGAGGGGCCCCAAGAGGGATCCTAAAGCGCAACTCCAGTTCCAGCAGCACAGATTCAGAAACTCTCCGTTTAAATTACAACTTTGATCCCAAAAGCAAAACTGTATCACCTAGCCTAACCATCCATGAGAGAATTTCTGAGAAGGAACAATCTTTAGAAGATGACTCGTCCGCAAACTCACCAGAGCCATTAAAGCATGTAAGATTCTCTGCGGTGAAGGATAAACTTCCTCAGAGTCCTCGAACTGCCCTTGGTCAGGAAGTAGGAGAATTTACTGTTTTAGAATCTGACAGGTTGCAAAATGGAACAGAAGACGCAGGGGGCATAGACGAGTTTCAGGATCACCAAAAGCCCTCCCACAATAAACCTTTGTCTCTTTACCAGTCAGTGTCAAGCTCGAATGTTTCTGAAATTGAAACACACCAGCCAATGTCTTCTGGGACTGTTCCACATAGTGGGCTCCCTTGTCACTCAGACAGTCTACCCACAAGACCACAGCCTGTTGAGAATTCACTCATCATCAATGAATACCAAGATAAATCACCGTATCTAACAAGATATGAATCAGAATCGTTCAAAAACTCTGCAGGTAAGAGTTGTCATCACAGGTTATAAAAGCTGACTCACCCCATAGCTTGAGACGGCCAGGCCAACTATTCCTGTAAAAGACTAAGGTTTCCTTTAAGCATCCCAGCTACAATTCAAACAGCTGTTGTGGAGCATGGATTTGGTGACTAAAGCATCACTGTTGCCAAAAGAACCAAACTAGTTCAGTGTCTAGCTTATGTTTGAGTTCCCTTACATTTGATCTTAAGGAATGATGATGATGATGATGATGATGATGATGATGATGATGATGATGAAATCAGCCAGGTGGGGTGGTTCAGGCCTTTAGTCCTAGTACTCAGGAGTCTGAGGCAAGGGGATCTCTGTGAGTCTGGGGCCAGCCTGGTCTACATAAAGAGTTCCAAGACAGCTAGAGCCACATAATAGAGACACTCTGTCTCAAAAAGACCAAAACAAACTAATCACTTGTATAAATGACAATGTTTTGAGTTAAATAAACGTATGTATAGATGGTAGGAAATAAATTTTAATGTGTTTGTATAGAGTAAATATATCATTATTCACCTAATATAAGGCTGAGAAACCAGACTTTGAATACTTATGAAGGGGGTATTCCTCAAACTACCTTCTCATGTCCCTTCTAGGTGATTACATCATTCCTGGACCTTGAAAAACATAAATTAGAAATAATTTGTGTACTTTCTCCCATCTTAAATAAGTCTTCATCCCATCCTAAGATAATTTTTTAAGTCATAAGATTTTAAAACAGCAATAATCAAGTTTCTAATTATTTTATTTCTCTCTTTGTATTAGGTTAATTCTGAAGTATGTTAGTTTAGTCCTACAGTTCAGTACACTTTAGGAGACAAGGCTCCTTTCTTTTTGTGTGTTTAGATTATTTGACTATAATGGAACTTCTTTTAAAAAAATAACAGGTGCTTCTTCAAGCAATGAGATAATTCAATAGAAATTACTAATGGTAGACCAAACCTTAGCATATAATCATGAGGCATTTACTTAAACCAATGGTTTTCAACCTTCCTAAGGCTTCAACACTTTAATACAAATCCTCACGGTGTGGTGACCCTAACCGTAAAGTTACTTTGTTGATACTTTGTAACTATAATTTTTATGCTGTTATGAATTATAATATAATTGTCTGATATGGAGGATATCTGTTATGCATCTCCCATGGGGGTTGTAACCATAGACTGAGAATCACTGACTTAAATGTTTGTCTTAAGGATGAAAAAATATTGGGAATAATATTTCCTTTTGTTATAATTTATAAGGAGAAAATAATAAGGCTTTCTTTGTTTTCAAATACATCTTCTTCCTTACAGACTATCTTTGTAATTTTGTATTTAGGTATTTGCCCTGACAGATTTTAAAATCATGATTATTTACATTTTTGGAAGAAAATACTGTCAGCAAAGCTCTTTTTGATTGACTAATGGTCCTCTTAGACTCAGAGAGTACTGATATACAAGGGTATGGTCTTTCACTAAGAGCTCTTTTTACTGTTTGATTACCGAAATACCATATACAAGAAGGTACTAGAACATTCAAAGGTGCCTGTAAACATGTGACTCC
This sequence comes from Mesocricetus auratus, assembly GCF_017639785.1. Classification (NCBI taxonomy): domain Eukaryota; kingdom Metazoa; phylum Chordata; class Mammalia; order Rodentia; family Cricetidae; genus Mesocricetus; species Mesocricetus auratus. The sequence goes on along the minus strand of NW_024429182.1, from coordinate 107,897,571 downwards.
TAAGGCTTGGCAATGCAACCAATACTCAACTTATTTTCCCAATGAAAACAACGCAAAGGATTCTTCTGAGAGAAGAAAATACTATTTGCAATTTTAAAAAAACTATTCTTAATTCTTATGTAAAAATTTATATGTAAAATACTTAAGAATCACACACAGAAGTCTTAAAATGCTCATCTGTGACATTGCTGTTCTGTAGGGAGAGATCTTACATAACTGTGACTACGTGGTCACAGGTATGTAAGGTCTTTCCCTACAATAGCTGCTCAATGTTAACTTTTGCTGACCTGTAACTTTACAAACAGACTGCCAAAATTTTTAAGCATGAATATAATTCATAAATTGTATTTATAATACCCTGACTTCTATTTTTAAGATTTACTTTCAATTTTTATGTATATGAGTATTTTGCCTGTTTCTATGCCTGTGTACTAGGCTGTGCAGGCCAAAGACGGCGGTAAATCCCGGAACTGGAGTTACAGATGGCTTTCAGCCACTATGTGGGTGCTGTGAATGGAACACCTATGTTCTCTGGAAGAATAACCAATGCCATCTCTAACCTCTACACCCAAGACATTTTTGTTTGTTTTTTTAGCAAGAGTTTATCACCAACATTTCCCCCATTGTTAAATAGTCTGTTAACAGACACATAATTTTTAAGACCATCACAATTATTGACAAATATTTAATGACACAATGTGTACTTAAGTAAGGAAGCTGATGCCTACTAAGTATCAGTATTATTCAAATCTTTTACGTTTTCACATTTAGTCAGAGTTGATTAAAATGAAGAATTTTATAAACTGATATGGTTTTATTGGGTCTGAAAATGTGGCTAACTTTTTTTTGTATTAGGAACACCCCTCTCCACGAACTATGTAGCTTAGCATTTTAAAACAAGTATCAGAGCATCTGAGTCTTCACTACTATCTTAAATAAATGCTAATGACTCCTTATATGTCTGTGTTTCTATAGATGGACATACTGTATACTGTGTGACTCAGGCTCATAGAGAATGCAAACACACTTCTTTAGACCCCTAGCTGTAGTTAACAAAAGGAACCAGTTCAATTGACTTGGCTTACAGAAGTAACTTCTGACTTACAAATAGCAGAAAAAAATGGGACATAATGGGAGAGGCTGTTCTTATTAGAGTTCTGAATCTCCAGCAGACAGAGTAATCACAAGGAGGGCTGTTTGCCACGATCTTGAGCCCTGGTTTCCAAGATTCTGATTTAATACATCAGGAGTCAGGCCCAGGAATGTGAATCTTCTCTTTGTCTTACCCAAGTGTTCTGGAAAGAATTCATTGTTTAGTCTTACTTGAAAGTTGTTTTTCTAACTCTTGAAATGCGTTTGAGCTCCTCAAAGTCACCTCTGCAGTTAATGACAATCTCCTACAGGATGAATAAAGCCATAAAGCCAATATGGCGTACCTTTCTGGATTTTCAGTTCTATGCAAATACTTGGAAGTTGGAGGTTACTCCTTAAAATGTGATGTGGAGTGGAATGAAAAACTCACATGATTTTAAAAACATAATCCTTGGACCCCAAAGACATTTCCCAAGTACTTCACACTGCTTTGAGAGGTCTACATCTGCCTTCCTTTCCCATTTCACACCTCTTTCAACAGAATAATCAGTTAAACTATCTTATACCAAACTCCCTGAAAGACAGTGGTATGAGTAGCTGATATTGTGGAAAGTGCCCATTTTCAACGAGAGTATAAATGATCGAATAATGGTCTTGTAAGCATTATCTTATTTAGAAAAGTGTTTCTATGTTGCAGATGAACTGACCCCTTGTGTCAAACCAGAGCCATCTCAGACATCAGATCACAGTTTTAGAGATCATCAGCAAGGTAAGCCCCTTCTCATGGCTCTCAATGCTCAGACATCCTGGCCCTCAGGTCCATGTGCTACTGAGACAAGGAAGACAACTGATGATTCCATATCTAAAGTTCTAGACTGGTTTAACCGAAGTTCTCATACAGAGGACAGTATGTCATCCCTCCAACATCTCCAGGGGACAGATCTCAGGCAGCAAACAGACTCAAAACCACAGACTACTACCACCTTGATGTCAGACAACACCTGTCTAAAAGAAGATGACCCAAAGGTCCTACCATCCTCTAAAATTAAGTTGAAGCCTGTGAGTTCTGATTCGACATTCCGACAAGAGGGAGATGTGCGGCTTTCTGAAACTTGCCAAGAGGGTGACGTCCTTCTCAAATATAACTCTGCAAATTTGTCCCAACAAGGCATCCCAAAGGAGGGTCCAGACACTCTGCAACCATTTGAAAGCTACAGAATCCCAAGTCAAATGCTTGCAAGTATGGATTGTAGCCAAGGTTTGGAGAGTGCAGGAGAAGGATGTGGGACGATTACTCCAAATGGTAGTGACCTCCTCAGTTCTCTGAAAAGATCTGAAGCAGAACCCCAAGTTCCATGGAACTCTAAGCATACTGGCAGCTTAGGTAAAGAAGAACCCAAGTTTCATGTGCCCCAGAAAAGTAAAGGGAACACACACGTGAATGTTGACTCTTCAGTAATTGTTCTAGAATATAATTTGAAAGGTAATGTGGAGGGAAAGATCAAAACCAAAAACACTTCCATCCCCAAACCATCTCTAGAGCCAGAGAACAGCAAGTTGCCACTGGGTACTGCTGACAGTGGATCTTTTTGGAAGAAGCCTGAGGGCCAAGAAGAAACCGGTAAGGGTCCCAAAAGCCAAGTGGTGAGAGAGAAATACAAGAGAGTGAGTGACAGAATATCCTTTTGGGAAGGAGAAAAGGCTGGTGCTAAGATAAAGGCAAAAGAACTCACATCTTCTTGCAGCCAGGAGCCATCTTCTGCTAAAGCATACAAATCTGTGAAGTCACAGATCATGTTCACGGGAAGTTTAACTCCAGGCCAGAGTGACTATGGTCAAGTCACTGCTAAACGAGTGGTCCTTGATGAGGATGACCAAACACCCCATCTCTCCAGTTTTTATTCCTCAAATGAACATAAAACAACCAGACCCCCAATATCAGGTCCATTCAAAAACCATTCGTCAGCTGACCAATCAGATAAAGTGTCTCCACTTCAAACTACTGACCACAAAATACACCCTTCTTTGGAGAAAGACAGACTTGTAATTGATGAATCAAATGCCAACTTTAAAGTTCTGTCCCTAAGAGAAAGAATGGATGAATCCAGTACCGAACAAGTCTATAATCATTCTCAGTTTGAGAGTTTGAGAAAGTTTTGGGGCCTGGGAGCTAATCTTAACCATAAAGATAAAGATGAGAATAATACTGCAACAAACAAACAGAAGTCTGTGCCATTTAATAGTCAGAAATCCAAGGAGTTTGACAGCATGAAATCAAGAGAAAATTCCCATGAAGTAGAGGAAGGGAGGCACTTAAGGCAGGGACATGTTATGGCAGCCAAAGAGATGGAGAAATTAAATTCAAAGTGCACACTCCAAGTACCACCAGATGAGACCATATTTCCACAAAACCCACCAAGAAAGTCCACTTATCATTTGATACAAAATGAGTCATCAAAGGAAAATGTAGGAAAAGATATGGGATGTTTTGTTGCTCCAGTGATTAAAGAGAAAAAGGATTACCCAGATCAAGAAATTCAAGAATCCATAGTGAAAACAAGCATTTTGCCTAAAGTCTCTAAAGACGCATTCAATGACAGGTTACAGAAGTTGCTGGCAGAAGACACGTTACCAGCAATCCAGGATTCTGGCAAGAAAATTCATGAACAGCAACCACTCCAAGTAGGTATTTCTGAAAATAGGACATGGTCTCCAAAGAAAAGTGATACTGAGGATGAGGAAGATGTTACAGAACCCAAGAAGATTCCCAATGAACATCTAGATGACGTAGCAGCACTTCCCCAGGTTCAACAGAACTCTAGTATACATGAACTCCTGAAGGAGGCAACCGAAACTTCATCCACTCCCTTCCAACCCCCACTGGAACCTGTAACTGCTAAACCCTACTCTCCATCTAAAGATGGCAGGTTGTTTGAAAAGTGGATCAAGCAGAAGCACAGTCCTTCAGCAGATCAGAGAGAGATAACAGCTCCCATTCCACAGGGTGCTGAGACTTCAGAAGATACAGCTCTCACCCAGAAGGCTGAACACAGAAGGTGTTTTAACATGGAAGGTCGGCCTCAGGCAGTTACAGAAAGGTCTCCTCCATTGGCTCAGCCTTCCCATTCTTTTGAGGGAGCTTCCAGTCCTCCAGCAGATATGACTGTGTCTCGGGAAACTCATTTCAGAGCCCAGGATGACACGTTGTCTTCTCAGAGGGAGATTTCAGAGGCTATAGAGAAAGTTGTCCTTTCCTCCAAATCAGCAGTGACTGACATAAATGCTGTTTTACAGAGGCTACTTAGAGAAGAAGCTGGAGAAGTGAAAGCCAAACTTCCTGAGAGTGTGCAAACAGGTAGACCCTCAGGTCCTCAGAGAGTGAGCCCTGCTACAGATTCTGCTGGTCCCAATAAGAAAGACTCCCATTCCTTTTGCACAGTACCCGATTCAGCTCATGAAGGTCAACCTTACGTATCTGCTGGATTGTCACCATCAGAACATCCCATTAGGTCACCTGTTTCAACTATAACTCAGAGTGGCCAAGAACTGCTTCAGGAAGCAGCAGAGACAGTGAGGGAAACAGTTACTCCACCCAAGTTAGAGTGTCTTGAATTTAGGGCTGGCTTGGAAAAACTGCATAAGGAGACACTAGAAACTTCCCCATCAAAAGATGAGGATACAGAAACTATTTGTCCATCAGCTATAACAGTTGGTTGTGAGGTGTCCCAGCAACTTACTTCTGAACTTTACCCTAAAGAAATACAAGAAACTGTAGAGAAGGCTGAGGCTCCATCAGTAACTGAGAGTACCTTTGATACTGGTTTTGAGAAACTTCTTAAAGAGATGTCTGAAGGACCTTGTCAGCTCCAGCTGTCATCTAAAGAAGACACTAGGAAACAACAGACTTCACAGGCAGAGCAAGCCAGGTTCTTGGGGGAAATACCCCACCTTTATCTGGATGCCTCAGGAACCTCTAAAATAAAGGCTAAGTGTAATGGTTTGAAATCTCAAGTCAACCAGTGTGATAAACTAGTAGGAAGAGATGAAGCTGTGACTGGTCCATCAATAGATGTTCAGGGTTACACAAGTGAGCTTGGGGCCCCTGAAAGTTCACAACTTTATGAAGACTGTAGAACGGGAATCGTTGAAACTGTACAATCTGTAGAGGACAGAGGTAGAGACAGAGCTGTTGCAGGAGGAACATGGGCTCCCCAGGAACCTGGCTTTGAAGAAGCTCCTAAAGAAGTTAGTGTGTCCAGAAATAAGCAATCCACTGCTCTCCTGGAAACAATAGGAAAACCTACAAAAATTAGTAGAGTTGAATCAGTACTAGCAACACCATGTAAGGGACAAGAGAAAGAGCAAAGACTAGAAGAAGCAAGCTCTGAATCTGAGTTTTCAGATGGGAACAGCAGTTCCAATGGGGAGAGCTGGAGAAATACCTCCAGTGAGTGTTTTGGAATTTTTACTCCATAATGAGTCTGCTTTATGGGATATGTGTGTAAAGGATGACTTTTTTAAAGATTGGGGTCAATTTGGTATTCTCCCATAAGGATATTCTTTTTTATTTGATTGATTTTTTTAAGTTCTCTTAAACCTTTCTTATCTAGAAAAAGCCATTTCTTCTATAGTCTTTATTTGGATAATTTGTATAATAGCAGCTTTCTTACAAGGCTGTGTTTCAGAATCTAGAAAGCTTTTAGATTTCAACAGTATTTTTAAATAGCTTTTTAGGGGATTAACACCAGTTGTTTTCTTGGAAATAACTAGAATTTCTTAGCTGATACTCCTCACTGAAGTCTCTAGTAAGAGTCACTAGGAAAGCACCAAGGATGGACACAAACTCACCATTTAGGACCAGTGCCTTAGCATGGGTGCATCTAACATTGAGGACCAAAATACAAGACAGCAACTTCCCTTCCCTCGGATAACTTTGTGCTATGGGACCCCCACCCCACATTTCTTCCCTCTCTCTTTCTATTTATCTGCAGAATCATCTTCCCCCTCTCAAATATATTTTCTGTTCTGTAAAGAGAAACTTTTTCCTTGAGAGAATCCTTCCCGCCAGCCTGGTTCTAGAGCCGCATCAGTCCCAAATAAACACACAGGAGGCTATATTAATTATGAAGCTGTTGGCCTTGCTTGTTTCTTACTGGCTAGCTCTGACTTAAGTAAGTACCCAATAATTGTTAATCTAAGTATTTCTCTTAACGGAGAATAGTTCTGGGCTTCCTACCCCATGGCATTACATCTTGACCCCTTGTGTTTCTCCTTCCCAGAGTTCTCCTGGACTCCTAGTCCCACCTATCTTGGTTCCCTATTGGCCCAACAGTGCTTTATTGACATATACATAGGACTTCCCCCATCACTGTTCTATGAACTTACCTGATCCCACCTAAGGGCATTGCCTGGCCCTGCTGCCTTGGTTAAATTGTTAAGGCTCTTACTCAATGGCTACATTCATCCGAGCGCACCAAGGGTTCTGCTTTTAGCCAGGGCATAAAACACTGGGCTTGTCTTGGTTTGATGTTGATCAACTCTTGGACATTTTGGCAGAAAAACCTCAGAGCAAAGTGAAATGCAAAGTTACCTGATTAGAGCAAAGAGGCTGCGGAGGACACTCTCTGGCTGGAGCATTTTAATCAAAGCTGCTTAACCAGAGTTGATCATCTTCTTTTGGGTTTTACAGTGTCAGTAGAAGTAGGTGAACTTTACTAAGTGGTTGGCTGGTGAGATATGAGTTCTTTGGCAAGTAGCAATGGCATCTTTTCTTGACCACTGGCCTAAGGATCCATATGGAATTCCAATCAATCAAGCTTAAGCTCTTTTAACAAATGTTGTCAATCAAAAAAGTAAACAAGAAAAACGAAACATTTTCTTAAACAATTCATACACAAGGATAAAACCATCCCAATAACTCAGTTGAGGTATTCCCTTACTGAACTGTGCTTTGAGTTAGTAGGGTAAACTGGCCTGTAGTGGATTTGTGAATTTGCACTTAGTATAGAAACTTTTATGTAATGTATGTAACCATTCTTGCAGTACACTAGCATCTTACTAACTGAACAACAATCACCTATCTGAGTAAGAAACAGTATTGATCACAGACAGAATCCAAGAGGATATTTTTAAAATTATGAGTCACTTATGGCTTTTATAGCTTTTAAAACTAACAGGCAGGAAATAATGGAATGCATTGGGGAAGAAACGTACTTAAGGGTATCGTAGATTTGATGACTGCACTTGTGACTATGATCTTAACCAACTTACTACTTTAATGTGTTCCTGGAAGTGACCGGGACACTGTTCCGTGGTCAAATACTTTTGGGAATACTGGGTAATTGTGTACTCTGAACAAAAAGCATCCTGAATTTAATTTGTCTTAGAACCCACTTGCTGAAGGATGAATATTAGGTACATTGGGCAGATCTGGAATGCATTTCAGAAAATTAGTTCCTAGAGAAGTGGCTCATTAATTGATTGATTAATTAGATACTTTGCTGATTCAGCTCATATTTTAGAATCTGTACGATTGTATTTTTCTAGTCATGAAACTATTCAGAACTTATACATGATGAAGTCTTAATTTGTAAACTTAGATGTATTTAAGGACTGTTCTTATTGCATGATCCCTTCTTTATTTTTATCTTAGTTATAAATGTATATATAATAATACATAAATATGATACATAATGCATTACATATACTAGTTATAAAGAGTCTTTATATATAATGAAAACATAATGCTTATAGATCCAAAGGAATTAGTAAAATGATGAAATCCCTACCCCAATGCTTTAGTTAACTAAAAAGTTGATTATTATTTTGTTAGTAATTTCCTGAATCTTGAAATCTAGAAAGCCTACTCCTGTTGGTCTGGAGAACTCATCCATCTGAGTGCTCAACCATACCCAGATGTTAAACATTTGACTCCTGCCTTCTGTGGTTTTCTGCTAATGTTTTTTTTTAATGGCCCCAAATCCTTTCATGTCTGTCTCCAAAAACTAGAATGTTAAATGTGAAGCGTCAAACTGTGACCCAATAAACTATGTGCCTAAAATAGAGGTGTGAATAACTCAGCACTTTTGTATTAATGTGGTAACCTCAGTTCTGTTTGTTTATGCTCTCAAATAATCAGGCAAAGTATTTTTGAGGAGCATATTGGTAGCAGAGACATTTTAATTTCTTTTGTGAAGTAGGGGAGCCTCAATGTATAATTTCTTTTTTTCAACCTACGGTTTCAATGTCCTCTGGTGACAGAAGGAAGGGTTTTTGCTTCCATAGTGTGCAGCATTCATCGGTTTTGTCTCGTAACAGGTTCAGAAGAAGAACACAGCCCTGTTTTGAAAACTTTGGAAAGGAGTGCTGCTAGGAAAATGCCTTCCAAAAGTCTAGAAGACATTTCATCAGACTCATCATGTGAGAATAAAGCTTGCCCCACTGTCCATGTCCCAGCTAGGCTCAAACATGCTCGTGTGCTCTTCTGTGGCCTCACTGCATGCTGGCATGCACCGAAGCCCCCAGGACAGGTGTCACTACCCAGTGCAGGTGTCACCAGATGAGACTAGACTATGCTTTCCCAAGTGTGCTCAAGCGGCTTGCCCTTAAGTGTCGGAAACTTTGCTTTTAAAAATAACTCATGATATTTAACTATGAGAAAACTAGATTTCTTTGGATTGTTACATCCCAATTTGAGTGTTTAAAAATGCACAGGGCTGGGGAGATAGATGGCTTAGTCGATAAGGTACTTGAGACACAAGCATGAGTGCTATGGTTCATATTTCCAGGACTCACATAAAAGCAGGGTAGGAATGGCAACATGTCTGTAATCCCAGCAATGGACAGGGAGAGGCAAAGAATCCCTAGGGCTAAATCCCTAGCTAAATTAGCCAAATCAGTAGGCTCCCGGTTCAGTGAAAGACTGTGCCTCAGTACATAAAGACTGATCGAGGAAGACACCCATCTCAATCTCTGGCCTCTACAAGCATGTGTACCCCTTAGGTACAAACCTACACACATATGCATATGTGAATATGCACACACAATTTATAATAAAAATATAAGTCAAGTCAGTTTTAAAGAATTGTGGCAGCTAATAATTTTAGTAAACTTGCGCTAGTAGTTAGCAAGTTGTCTAAGAATTTCTCACAAGCACCTGCCCATGAGAGGCGACTTGTTACCTCCATATTATAACTGAGGAAAATGGAGTTTAAAGGTTAAATGCCTTGCTTAGTATTACATAGTAGACCTGAGGCTCAAAATAGACTACTGTCAACAGTATTTACAAAGTGACCATATTGCATATGATGGTGTTGGGTGCCTAATAAATTTTCCCATGATGTGAATTTGAATTAATCCTTGACTTCAAGAGCTTTTCTTTCTCTTTTGTCACTTCTTTTCTGGCCACTCCCTTCTTTTGGCACTGGCCAAAGACTAACATGAAGTGATGCATCAGGCACTGTTTCACAAAGTCTAATGGTAAAGAGGGCAGGTCTTCAGATGTGACAGAATGCACATTGGGACTCATATGCCAGACCACTGGATTTAGAAGTCATGGCCTCTGTAGTTTTGTTCTACTATTTTGAAGCTATGACCTGTCCTGGGGTTGCAGATGGTCATGAGAAATTTTATTAAATAGATGTTAACCACTGCCAAGCTCAGATGATTGCTGACACGTTTTAGGTATTCACAATTTAAGATTTTACACAAAAACCAGGGTTTAAACAGAAAGAAAGGGAAGAGAGCTCCTTCCCCAAAACAATTCATAAAGTTCTGAGATTCCCAGGGCATCCAGGGCATGGCAGACAATATTTCCTATTCAGATTGCAGCTGTAACCCTCCCAAGGATCTTGGAATTTCAGGGTTGGAAGGGACCCTGAAAGGTCACTCATTTCAAACTCTCTCAGTAGCAGAATTCCCTCTAAAGCCTCCTCAACAGGTGGCCAACCCCCATATCTGCCTGAATGCTTCCAATAAAGGCAAGTCTAGTCCTTTGTTGGACAGCTCTGATTGTCCTTCCTTATGCTGGTGATGGGCACCCAGGGAAAAAGAAGAAAAAAGCAACAATTGTCCTGTTTAATAAAAAGCAAAACAAAACAAAAACCCTCTTGTCTGCGAAGTATAGGGTTATTTCCATGGTACAGCTTTAAAGTCCTCAGGAATGTGTAGGGTTAAAAAAAAAAGCCAGCCAGCTGACAGTATTCCTCTTCCAAATACCGATACCCACTCTCACACTAGCCTGCCAAGATTCCACTTAGCAGCTGGTCCCCAGTTCCATCTCTTCAGTTGGCTTCCCAAGCAAGCCTCCCAGAAGCATATGCAAACGATGATGCACATACACAAATATTTGTTAATGACCATAGGTTTGGTAAGGTGTTAGTCATGGCCAGAGTCTTACCCTCTGCAGGATAGAGAGGCGGCTTCAGCCCTGTGCTTTCCCCTGCTGTCAGCGGATTGCTTGCTCTGAGCTAACCCTCTAACCCATGGGAGTCAGTGCATAGTCATTTGCTGATGTGAGCTGCATCGGGCTGAAATGGAATCGCCTGCTAAGACACTGACTCAAGTAGCTAATCTAAAGAGAAAGTATTTGGGGGAAGACATCTTGGCTGCACCCCTCACAGCATCCTGACTAATTGCTTCCAACTCCTAACTACGGGAAGATTCCGGGGACAATCTCATTGTTCTCCTCTCGACAAGGGTCAGCCACATTAACCATTTGTTAATTTTTCCTGAACAGATCAAGCAAAAGTAGATAATCTGCCGGAAGAATTAGTACGTAGTGCTGAAGATGGTAAATATTTTTATGTATTTGCATGTCTGTTTGCTTATTGAGTTCTGGGGTGGTTTGGGCAGTCACCGGGATGCAGCTGTTGGATAAATAGAAGAATGCCATTTGCCAATATGTATCGGATAGTGTCTAAGTTGTAAAAGCATTCTGACTTGGTATGTTTAATACTCTACATTCTTAAGGCTTCTGCTGGTGATAATACAAGGATCTCATCAGAGACAGCAGGGAAGCACCAGTTTCTATAAAAGGAAATTATATTTCTGTGGGTATGAGCTAATTGGTGTTACTCTGACTTAGAAGTCTCTGAAGGCAGAGTAGGATCCTGGGTTAAATTGTTATTGTATTTGATTCTCACATCTCAGCAGTTAGACCTTTCTAGGCTCAAATGATAGTCTTAATTTCATAGAAAAGGGCCCCAGGACTAGGGTAGGAAAAACTGCTTGTGATTATATAAATGAATATGGAATGAGGGTGAGATGAATTGTTTACAAATATTAAGGAGCCAGAAGCTCTGGAATTGTGTCAATGGGCCAGGTATTACTTTTGTTATAAAATTAACTGTGTAATAGAGCCTTGGTGGGGGGAGGGTAGAGACAAATCTGATTCCTGCAGTTCTGCACTTGAGCAAATGAATGATTTGTATTTGCTGACAGTCCTTAATTTTTGTAAGCTGCTTTTGCTACAATCATAAAAATATGTACTTAAACTATGCAAAATGTACCACAAGAGCTTCTTGCAGGTAATTTTTTTCACCTTTGTGTATAGTTTCCTTGTTTTACATTAGCAACCACCTTGTTGAAACAAATTAGAAAACTATTTTAGTCTTCATTTTGAAGATTTAAGAAAAAAGCTCAGAGAAATAAGGTGACCTTTCTACAGTCATGTAGTGTGTCAGTCAGTGAGAGCAGGGTGCATCAACTCAGATGCTCCTGGCCCGGTTGTCCCTTCCATGGTCATGCTGTGGGTTGAGTGACTTACAGAAAGGATAACTCGGGTCCCCATGCTGCATCGTAGAGTTTTAATTGAACAGGAGACCTTAAAGAGGCTAATGAAGGATCAGACTGGGACATGACAGACTGAAAACCTCTCAGATGAATCTTGCAGTTCCACTTGTGAAGCTAGCATTTGAGCTTTACTTTCAAGTCTGATTAATCCTTAATCGAAATGGTGTTTATTCTCCATGTTCCTCTTCTGGCTAGATCAAAAGGCAGACCAGCAGCCAGATACAAATGAATGTGAACCAGGAAGTGAGTAGCAGGACATTTCTCATAAATGACTAAGTGTTTCATTCTACATAACCTTTAATGCACTAACGAGCTAATCCATTAATACCACAGCACTTATTACTGAATTTTTGAAGCTTGCCAAAAAAATACTCAAAAAACAAACTATTTCATTCTGATAAAGGCTTATTAAGTACAGTTCACTACTGCTTATACCAAAGGAATGTATTTTCATTAAGGGAGCGTTGTATAACTTGTCTGCATACATTGCAATTGATAAGCTACTGACTTCTCTTACTCTGTTCTTTGAATCTTTGCTCAAAATCAAATAGGCACATTTTTATTGCAGTTCTCTTTTGTGTTGCATTATGGTTATGCATATCAGATCTCTGTTACTTTTACACAAAGCAATGTATGTACTTTTACATAAAGCAATGTACTTTTACATAAAGCAGTGTATTATTTATTAGAATCCCCAGATCCCAAGTTCATAAGTAGTTCCCAGAGTTCATAAGTAGCATGGTTGGATATATTTCCCCACATATCTATAAACGTAAAATTTCTTGTGTTCACCATTTAAACTATGAGATTCAAAACTGCTTTGAAGAGTAAATATTCTATCTAAATATGGTAAACATTTGAATCTAAACAAAATAAATGTATGCTTTTGCTACTGATGCCTATCAACTAAAGATAATGTTTGTTCCCAGTTTTCAGTGTCAAGATTATCTACATATGTATGACCACTGTCTTAAGGGCAAATTATATATTTAAAGTGATCTTCTGGGGCCTGATAAAGCATGATTATTAGCCCCCTCTTTCATAAATATAGACACTGGAGATATGAAGAAAATGCTACTCAGGACTGTTTTCCTGGTCCATAATGGTTAGTATAATAACCCCCCAACAACCTTTTTATAAGCTAATGGACCTCCTGAGGAGAGCAGCGGAAGGGAAGGAGCCAGTAGATGGAGAAACAGTGCTGATTCTGGGAGTCACTAACATCTAGCTTGAAACCTGAGACTGCTCGTGAGGTCTTCCTGCCAGGGATGAAGGCCCTGAGCTTTGGCAAATGACTTGACAAATTCTTAAGAGCTGCCTAGGAAAGAAGGCAGTTCAGGCCTGGCTCTGTGAGTATGCTGCTCTGTCTGACTGCTGTAGACAAAATAAGCGGCTGCTGCCCCAAGAGATGGTTATGGATAAAGAGACTTTTCCTGTTGCCTTTGAACTGAGAGGAGCTGAAGTTTGGGCATCTGATTTTATGTTGCTATGCTTGTTTAACATTTTGTTTGAGGCATGAAAACAAAACTGACAGACATATGCATCTATATATCTGATTTCATTTGTAGCCTAATAGACCAATTATGTTCTGTTACTGTAGGTAAATTAGTTTCTTTAGCAATTTCTTAAAAATTAGTTCTTATTGTCTTTTCATTAGTAAATAACATACTCTTACCACAAAACAAAATTAAATGTATGATTAAAATAAATAACTGAAGCCCATAAATATGAAACTGATTACATTTGAGTAATGGGTGTAATTGACTTTGACCTATTTACATCATCCAACAATATACTTTGTTGTAGTGATGGCTTTTATAATCTTATTAAACCATACATAGAACGTGACCTAATCTTGAGTTGTTTCCATGGTAACTCACTCAAAAGTACATACACACACACACACACACAGAGATACACAAATGCAGATGCAGACACACAAACATACACGTGCACATTCACATATATACTTCTCAAATTTCATGGGAAATGATAATATGGGTATTCTAATGAGACACCAAATGGATTTTGTGTGTGTGTGTGTGTGTGTGTGTGTGTGTGTGTGTGTGTGTGTTTATCTTTGTGAGCCTCAGACTAGGTGGGAACTGATACAGAATTAGCATAAATTAAATATATGTAGCTCAATTTTATTTTTCCTTCATTAGATTTGTTTCAAATAAAGATGAGTTTAGCTAATTTGCTTAAGGCTGAATTTGTGCCTTTTGAGTTATAGAGAGAAATGCAATTTGATTTATATCTATTTCCTAATAGCAATTTTAAGAATAAAGCCAAATTAGTATATTTATATTGTGTCCAAGACATAATTTGAAGATGATGTATTAGAAATATTGGTGTTTTAAAAAATGCTTACGCTGCTCCTAGTATATACCAGGCAATGTAAAATACCTTGAAATATAAACTTTCTCATTAGGAGAGCTATTATTCACCATAGTAAAATCTTACACATTGTGATTCATGTAAAGAAGAAGAAAATGAAGAAAACAGTTTTCTAACTAGAGATATGCAAATTAGGATTCAAGACTTCTTTGAATATACTTATTGTGTCAGAAAGAAGTCATGTGCTATCTTCCTCTTAGAGTATATTAACTTGAACTGTTTAAACCAGACCTTGCTATGTTGAAAATTCTTTGAACCAAATGGTATCCAAATATATTTTTTAATGATTTCATTTTTTTGATACAGGTTTTCTCTTTATATAGCCCTGACTGGCCTGAGACTTTCCATGTAGATCAGGCTGGCCTTGAATTCACAGAAATCCATCTGCCTCTGAATTCAGAGAACTAGGATTAAAGGCATGTGCCACAATACTTGACCAAAACAATTTATTTTAAAATTATGGTTTCTCACAATTCTGATTGAGGACCACCATCAGATGCTTGGTTTCACATATGTGTTGCACACTCTCTCTGTCTCTGTCTTTCTCTCTGTCTCTCTCTCTCTGTCTCTCTGTCTCTCTGTCTCTCTCTCTCTCTCTCACACACACACACACACACACACATACACACACACACCAGATCAGGAATTTCATGATCACTAAATAAACAAACCTGGTCTTAGACATTTTATAGCCAAGGACCCTTACTGTTGTATTGTGAACAAAAATCCTTACTGTCCAAATGAAATAGTTTTTCAGCCTGCAGCATGTTATGAATGCAATGGATCTGGTTGGTGGGGGAGGGGAGATGAACCAATACATTCCAGAACTTAGGGTTCAAAGCTCTGACATAGAAAAAAGCTAAGCAAAACCAGTTCATATTGACAGACAGCGGTCTTTTTGAAGCCACAGTCTTCCTCATTTTATATCCCAGACTGGTCTGGAACTCACTATGCAGCCAAGGATGGCATCAAACTTCCACGGTTCTCTTGCCTCAGCCTCTCCTGTTGCTGGGGTTATAGGCCTGAGCCACTATGTCTGGTAAATAATAAAATTCAAGACCAACAAGGGTTGAATAAGTGCTAATGGATTTCTTTTTCCAGTTAGTTTTCATTTGGTATTTGGTTCAACTCCCTTTTAGTTCTCTCTGTATATGGCTTATACAAACTGCATGTCACTTACCTGGTGATGCTATGCATGCTAACTATCCCACCCTTAACCTTTATACCAAACAGCACTCACAAATGAAAGCAAAGTGTGTTTTCAACTTGTGCCTAGTGTCTGGTAGTTGTGACTAATTTTGAAATCAAAATGCTGCTCTTCAGTGTCCACAGCGCCTTCACTGCCTGATAATCAGTTTTCCCACCCTGACAAACTCAAAAGGATGAGCAAGTCTGTTCCAGCATTTCTTCAAGATGAGGTAAGTTCATGTTTTGAGCCTTTGGGAAAATGGAACCCAACAGGTGGTTTTGTTCTGCCATTGGGCTGTCTGTACTCAACTATGGCCTAAAACAAGGAAGTCGGTGGGGCTGGCCCTTGCCTCCCATGTCAATGGAAGCAGTGTTGTTGATCCAGGAACTGGGCAAGACATGTCTCATCTCATTCAAACAGCAGTTATTTTGACCGGGGGAGTTAGATTGTGTAGATTTGGAAATGTGAAACTTTTGTTTCAAAGTAGGTACAAAATAAGAAATCTGGGGAGAAATATGTTGCATAAGTTAATTATGCATCTGTAGCTAAAAGTTGGTTGGTAAAAGCTTGGCCTAGGATGTATGACTACTTCCAAAGCACTTGCTAAAATAATAAGATAATAATGATACAATCTTTCAAGAGGATCTACCAGGTTCCATGGACTTTACATTTATTATTTCATCTAATTCTCCAATGACCATGGGAGGCAGGTATCACCATTATCCCCAAATATTACAGGTGAAAAAAAAATAAAGCCTATGGAGTTAAGGTATTATCACATAACCAGATTGTGCACTGGAATCCAGATCTGACTCCCGCATGGATAACCACTTTGCCACACCATGAAGGAGTGTGGTTATGATCTACAGTTCAAGTTCAGAGTGTGTACCAGGCACTTAATGTTCCAGTTCTTTTCCCAACACCCAGTTCCTACAACAAAGTAGATCAAAGACTTTGCCTGAGGTCTTTTGACTTAATAAGATCCCAGTTTCTTGCTGTCACGTGATTAGGAGCCTGTGGTCTGTGGTAAGATATTTCCAGTTCTGGCTATGAAGCTAAATTGTTGTACCATTACCAGGAACAAATAAATTCTTTGGTTTCAGTGAGTCTGGTTTTTGAGCATCTACTCTATGAGGTTTTACAGACTGAGTGAGCGAATGGAGAGAAAAATATATAACATGGTGCCTGGAATGCAGTGAACATGTGGTAAAGGTTAGCATCTGTGATCCTAGGTTTTGCACTGGTTTCTGAAGGGGAAAGGAAAGGCTTGATATTCAAGCCAATTCTCCTAGAAGACAAGATGTAAGCAAAGTTCTGAGTGAGAAGCGTATACCACCCTACTTCCATCCCGTGTGTCCATTAGGGACTTTAATGGGAACTGCACCTGCAAATATTTGGTCATTTCAGCTGTTGAAGAGTCCCACACTACAGTTTGGGGAAAAACTCACTCATTTTGGGTTGGGGGCATAAATCATTACCTGGAAGCCAGCCTAAACTCCATGTGATTTCTATGGTTTTAGACCTTTGGAGATCTTTTCTGGTCTTGGGTGGTCATAGGAATGGAACATATAATTTGAGAGGGGAATTATACCAATTTTTTTTAACCTGCTGTCTCAGCTCTTAACAGGACAGTTGGTTTTGTGTATCAGAGATGCTGGAATTAAACTGTATCGCTTTACCTTTCAAAGCATGTAGGGTTGAACCAGATATTAAAGGATTCAGAGATTAAATCAGCCCTTGCTCCTTTGTCAGCTGTCCCTTTGAAACTTAGTCACGTTTGTTGAGTGCTAGCTATGTGAAAAATGCTGTTTCAGGTCAACATCCTCCAACCCATCCTCCCAATAATTTATTAATGATCTGATAAGCTAGATAGAATATATAATGTGTTCTAAGAGAGGGGAATGGATTGTTTAGTGTGTGAGAAGGAATGTAACATCAGAAATATTTAAAAGGTATGGATTTTTTGAAATCCTGAGATAAGATTGTTTTCTTGTCCATGTAAGTCATTAATTTTTTCTTTATCTCCTTCATTAATCTGCATTATAATTGGTATCCATGATGTTGATGTGTAATTGCATGGTCCTGGAATATGCTGGCATGAACTAACTACTCCTCTATAACCCAGGAACCACTGTACTGTTCCATGTGTCCTGTAATTCCCAAGTAAAATTGTTATGAATAATAAACTCTATAGGAAAACATCTAAGAATTTTAAGTATAAATACAAATGAATTTGTCATTGCTGTTTTTCTTCCCTGTCCCAGGTAGACAGATGTTCCTTGAGACATACTTAAAATAAGTATCCTATTGCTTTTTTAACTTTTAAAGAAATATGTTAAAATCTAGCAAATGGACAATTTAACATACTTTCCTAAAGCAATAAAAGGTTAAGTAAAATAACACTATAGGGTCACATAAAGGGTATCTTACATTAAAAAATATAAACTTTAATTGAAATGAGTCAGACTAGTTTTTATTGTTCCTTGTTTAATAGTATCTTTTTTAAAAGATTTATTTATTGTGTATACAGAATTCTGTCTGCATGTATGTCTGCAGGCCAGCAGAATGCACCAGATCTCATTACAGATGGTTGTGAGCCACCATATGGTTGCTGGGAATTTAACTCAGGACCTCTGGAAGAGTAGCCAGTGCTCTTAACCTCTGAGCCATCTCTCCAGCCCTAATAGTAACTTAAGGAAAAAATATTTTTGAGAAAGTTAAAGCTAAAATAGTAACAATGGAAAGAATTAAGCATGGTACTTTATTAGGATTTCATAGATGTTTTATTTTTATGATACATATGTATATGTATATACTCATATTTCATGATATGTATATATATATATATATTCTCTAGGAAACATGGATATATTAAGAGAAAGCCCATGGCAGTGCTGTCTTCCATACCTCCTAAGGGTCACTGTGTCAAAAAAAATCACTACGTCATTCTCTTAGCTAAACACTTAGGTCAGGGCCACCATAGACCACCACTCCATCCCAAATCCCCAGCTATTAGCCCCAGCATCCATTGCCTTTGGGAAATGTTATTGATTGGTGTGTAACAAGATATCATCCTTGCCTGAACATAAATTCTAACATTGACTCTTTCTAAACTTGAAGTATGCTGACCTTGACTTGTTCCAAATTTAAACCCTGTGTATGTGATGTGATGTTTTGTAGAGTGATGACAGAGAAACAGATACAGCATCAGAGAGCAGTTACCAGCTCAGGAGATACAAGAAGAGCCCGAGCTCATTAACCAATCTTAGCAGCTCCTCTGGCATGACGTCCTTGTCCTCTGTATGTAAATGAAGGCTCTATGTTCCTCTCTCTGCTGCTCTAAACCTTGCTCTTGTGCCCCTACTCACTGTAAAGTCGCCTCCTGTCTCAGCTCTAAAACTCAAATATATAATTTGTAATTAGCTTCTGGCTAGCTAGATCTTCCTTTTCTCACGGAATGCAGGTTTCATATACATTATAAATTTAAAAAAATGTTTCTTGATATACCTGAAAATTCTAAACTGGCAACAAGATAAACCATTCAATTTTTCTGTGCAGCAAACAGGGTAACTTCAAAGATTCTGCCTGTCTCAGACGTGGCTTTATATACTGCTTACAGGCATAAAGTTGTGCCTGTCTTTTAGATAAGCCTATTAAAACTTAGACGGAGTCATGTGAGGATCAGGGTGGTCATTGTTTGCCTTCTGGCAGGATCCAGAACAAGGTTTTAAATGGAAATCTACTGAAACACAGTTGCTCATATTTGATGAAAGTGAATGTGATTATATGGAACTTTCCCCATAACCTGAGATAGCTCTGTGTGCAGGTAGCATGTGCATGGGAATATACATATGAAATGGCATTGCCATATATTTATTTAGACATTTTTTCTACTATCCATGCACATTCGTATAGCTTAGCAGGTATACTAGACAAATGACACTGTGCTGAAATTCTTACTAGTCTTGTATTTCTGAAGCCCTTCAAAATCTATTTAAATTGATTTTTTTCCTGATAATCTATGTATGCCCTTGGGAAGGCTTTGAATTCCCTTCATCAATCATCCATAGTCTACCCTTCCTGAAGTCTAAAAGTTCATGGCTCAGCAAGCAGTTTCCTAGACTCAGAGGATGAGAAACAAACACGGTAAAATTCCTTTTTAGTGCCATGGAATTTTAAAGGGCGTGTCAGTATGATCTGTGTGCCTGGAGTCTCTCACATCCTTTTCCTTAAGCACTTTAAACACTATGCATGGCTAACAATGAATGCCACCTAGCATAAGACCACCCTGTTTTGAAATGAGCTAGCATCTAAATAACTTTGCGTTGCACTATTGTCTGCCACTTAGGAACAAGTTAAAATAAGTCTTAGTCATATATATGGTGTCAAATTGCTTGGGTTGGTATTACCTCATGCCATATTAGATTAACTGCTTTCATGTGCAAGCTAGAAAAGTAAGGCCAAGCAGGGACTATGGCTGAGATTCTTGCACTGGGCTGTCAGGCACGCAGACAAACAGTTCCTGTTTCTGATGCATCCAGGTGAGTGGCAGTGTGATGAGCGTTTACAGTGGTGACTTTGGCAACCTGGAAGTGAAAGGAAGTGTTCAGTTTGCAATTGACTACGTGGAGTCCCTGAAAGAACTGCATGTTTTTGTGGCCCAGTGTAAGGACTTAGCAGCAGCCGATGTTAAAAAACAGCGCTCAGACCCGTAAGTACAGGCCTGGGAGGGCTCACCCATGTTTTCTTAGTTCTCAGTTAATCTGGTGGGAATCATGAAGTCAAGGCGATCGAAGGGCAGCCTGTGTGGGATTGCTTAAAGGGGTGTTTGGAAAGTTGGTTTGGGAGGGTGCTACTGCCTTGACTTTATAAGTTCATATGACACACATTGAAGTATAAAAAATGCAGAGAAGCACCAAGTGTTTCTGTTTAGGGGTCTTGAGGGGGCTCATCGTGTCCTGTTGATTCATTTTTCCAGATAAAGAGACAAGGATTAGAGACGAGTAATCCATAAACATGAATTCAGACAGCAAGAAAATCCAGAATAAAACCAAACCCTGATCCTTCTAACAGACTTTCCAAACTTTTTTAAAATTAGAGGCACAAGGAGCAGACTTCACAGTGTTCATAGTTGTGAAAATACTCGAGACTTAATATTAAGGTAGTTTCCATATTTAAATTGTGTCCTACAAAGCCAGGTGTGGTGGCACCTATCTGGAATCCCAGCACTCAGGAGGCTGAGGCTGGAGGATTGTGCGTTGGAAGCAAGCTTCTGCCATATAGGGAGATCCCTGTCTGAAAGCAAATGAGCAATAAATGAAGTTAAGTCTTCCATAAGAGCGTTATGAAGGATTGCTAATTCACCTTTTAAACCATGTATATAGTCACACTCTAGTTTACTTGAGTGCTAGTTGTTACATTGTTCACTTAGCCTTTGAAGAAGTCTGTTTTATGACCATATTTCTGGGTCACAAAAGAGCAGTGTACCATTTAAAAAATAGTGGATAATCACAATCATTCTAGATACAACTCACTAAAAGTCAGAAGATGTTTTATACACATCAAGTTGTGAGTGAGGCTTTTCTTTTTCCTTTTTTTTTTTTAGTATGTTTTTACTTTCACTTCATGTTTCTGAGCGTTTTGCTTTCATGTATATGTATGAACCAAATGAGTGCCTGGTGCCTTCAGAGGCCAGAAGAGGACATCTGACTCACTAAATCTAAAGTTAAAAATGGATGTGAACTGTGATCTGGGTGCTGGGAACCCACCCAGATCTTCTGTGAGAATGAGTACTAGTGCTCTTAACTACTTCAGCCATACTTCTTTTCAAAAATAATTATTATTTATTCTTTTACAATTTCATATAGTATGTTCTTATCTTATTTTCCCCTCTCCATCTCCTTCTCTTGTTTCTTTTCCACTCACCCTGGAACCTTTCTTTATCCCAACATGCCCCTCCCACTTTCATGTATTTCTAAAAACAACCCACAAGTTTAATTAGGGTTACCCACATGCTTATGAATGTGGGGGTTATTGACTGGATCATGGAGAACTTACCAGTGGCTACACACCTAAGGAAAATAACTCCTCCTCCTCCATCAGTCATTAATTGCCAACAGCTCCTCAGCTGGGGTAGGACCCCTTGTATTCCTTCCACACACACTGTACAGTGTTCATGGGCTCCATCTGGTGCAGGTACCCATGGCTGCTGTGAGTTCTCAAGTGTAATCCCACATCATATGCAGAAAAGTGTTTCACAGGGCTCTTCTTCATCCTCCAGCTCATACTCTTTGCACCCCGTCTTCCCACAATGTTCCCTGAGCTCAGGGGTGAAGAGATTAATATAGACAACCAATTTAGGGCTGAGCCCTCAAAAGTCACTTGTTCCCAGCATTTTGACCAGTTACAAGTTTCTGCACCAAGCAAAAAGAAGCTTCTCTGACCAAGCCCGAGGGCAGCACTGGTCTATGGTTATAAACACAAATATTTAGAAGGCAGTTTGTTCATTTAGTAAATTAACAATAGCAGCTTCCTCAATGACTGCCCTCAAGGGCTTTTGACCAAGTTTACAGTACCCAGGCATGAATTATGTCCTATGGGAACAGATTTCAATTTCTATCAGAAAGTAGTTTGCTTCCCCTATTAAATCTTTGTCACTATTGCATCAGTGGGCAAATGTTACCTGGTTGATCAGTATTGTAGCATGCAGGGCACACTACTGGTAAAACAGATGATTATTTTTCTTTCCTGGTGGCTTATATAGCACCTTCCAACACTGTAAAAGCTAGCCAACAAAGTGCATTTCCAGGTCAGTTTCAGCTTGATTGCTCTACACCCTGCCACCAAAGTGTGTGGTGTGTTTAGTCAGTTAGGTCTTAGCATATAGTTCTAGTGACCGACCAAAAACAGTGGCGGTAGCCTGTATTTTTCAGAGGGGAAGCTCTGGGACCTTTATGACCAACAACTGATACAATACACACCTGGAAGTGGAATTTTCACTTAATAACTTGTGGGTTCTGGTAGGGGCATATTCTTAACCCATGAAGGGTACCTTCACTCAAACTTCCTTTAAAGACATTTTTTTCTACAAATGCAAATTATAATCATCCGCTGGTAGGATCTTTGTATGTAATATTATATGTACAAATAAAACATTTGTATGAAAAAAGGGTTTTTTTCTTAATAATTTTACAAAATAGTAGATACCCATGAGGTTTTCCATATCCATAAGACTTTCCATACAACCCTAGTTTTGGTTAACCCTCTCCCCACCCCGTCCTCTCATTTTTTCATCCTTTTTTTTCACATGCCTGTGTGTGTGTGTGTGTGTGTGTGTGTGTGTGTGTGTGTGTGTGTGTTGTAGATGGGTGTGTGGATTTGGGCACACTAATTCCATGGCATGTATGTGGTGGTCAGAAGGTAAGCCTAATAAATTTCAGGAACCATTTCTCTCCTTGCACTTTGTTTTGAGGCAGGGTTTCTCTTGTGTCTGCTGCTTCACCATATACTCCAGGGAAAGTGGCCCTTGAGCTCCAAAGGGGATTCTTCTGTCTCTCCCTCCTACATCATTGTAGAAGTGTTAGGATTACAGATGCACACTATCCAGTTTCTATGGGAGCCAAATTCAGGTCATCAGATTTATCCCCCACCATCCCCACTCTGGCCCACTGAACAATTTCCCTAGAACTTCTTTTTTTTTCCACTTACTGAAACAAACAAACAAAAAGCCCAGCACAGTTTTATTGGCATCCTTCATTGATTTTACATCAAATATGGACTAAGTAGATGTGTGTTAGAAGTAATTTGTTCATAAGACAATAACAAAACTGTTAAAAACAACAACACAATGGCATATAAATCCCACAAGCACCAAAGTCTTTCCTTAATAGGAAACAAAGAAAAAGAATTAAGCACTATACTGGAAGTCTGTTGCTACCTTTGTATCACATATCACATAAACATAAGGAAAGCCAATGGAAAATAGTAAGTTAAAAACCGGTGTGGTGGTTCACACCTATAATCCAAGCACTTAAGAGGTGGATACAATAGAACCCTGAGTTTGAGGCCTGCTTGAGCTACACTAAGATGCCCTGACTTTAAAAAAAAAAAAAGGAAATTTCCTTTTCAAAATCAAAATGATCTTTTTTTGGGGGGGAGGTTTCAAGACAGGGTTTCTCTGTATTGTTTTGGAGCCTGTCCTGGAACTCACTCGGTAGACCAGGCTTGGTCTCGAACTCACAGAGATCCACCTGCCTCTGCCTCCCGAGTGCTGGGATTAAAGGCATGCGCCACCACTGCCCGGACTGCTAAAATCTCTTAGTCCATTCAGACTTTTGAAAATATAAAGGTATGGACAACATGTCTTTCTTACTGCTTTTATCAGCATCAGGAGATAATTTGTGCTGCCAGTTTTCAATATACTTTAAAAGGGAGGTGTGGAAATACCATGTTTATCTTCTTTGACTTTCATGTCTATCCACTTTTCTTTTTTAGATATGTAAAGACCTATCTGTTACCAGACAAAGGCAAAATGGGCAAGAAGAAAACACTCGTGGTGAAGAAAACCTTGAATCCTGTGTACAACGAGATATTGCGGGTATTTCTTTTTTTTTTTTCTTTTTTGGTTTTACGAGACAAGGTTTCTCTATATTGTTTTGGAGGCTGTCGGTCCAGCCTGACCTCCAACTCACAGAGATCCGCCTGCCTCTACCTCCCGAGTGCTGGGATTAAAAGCGTGTGCCACCACCGCCCGGCATTGCGGGTATTTCTATACCACAAATAAAGTGTGGGTGGTGACCTGGGCATTGAACTAGTCCTGTCTGCTTGGATGGTGTCTGTACTGAAAATATCAGCACTCCAGCCTCAACTTTCATAATCTTTGTTTCAGTCTTAGTATGTTCCTTTCTGTAATTCAGCGGAGTTCATTTTCTCACACTCCACGTTTTCTGTAGCTTCAGGCTGGACTAGGCTTCCTCCCGGTCCTTCCTTAACTGTATCTTACTTACACTACTCTTATTCTTCCTTAGCAACTGGAATTTCTCTGATGTCTACTGACTCCATAGCCTTGATTTTGATAGGCTATTCTAACACTCAGTACAATGATATTCAATGTTAAGTTCCAGGAGGGCAAGGGCTAGCCCTGTGATGTGTCTAGACTGTGTGTCTTTGGGCAAATACAGCACTGCACATCAGATTTGAGAAATGAGGCAAAAAGTGATTTTGTATTTGTAAAAGGGAAATAATGATGCTCATCTACCCACTTTGGGAATCACAGGCTAGACATTAAATGAGTTACTACCCCACATTAGACATTTAACACATACTGATTTGCAACACAGGCTTTGGGATAGGGAACACCACAAAAAATGTTTATTGAAAAGATGGATGGATCAACTGATGAGTGGAAATTTGCCTAGCTCACACACCTCCATTCTTTCTCTCCCTAAATGCAATGTCATGTGATAACTTTCATATCTGCCAAATCATTTAAAGTTGAAAACAAGAGATGTGTTCATTCTCTGTTTTTGAAAACTATGATATTTGGTCATCTTCCAGGAAGAGAGGAAGAAGCAGTTATTAACACTGCCAGTCATCCATGCAGAATTAGCCATCTCTGGATTCAGGCAACAAGTTTGTAATTATATTTGACTGTAACATATCCCAGGACCACTAGCTATTTCTGGGTCAGCTGCTTCAACCCTATACTCAGAAAAAGCCAGCTAATGGTAAATTCAGGGAATGGTAGGTCTGATATAACCAGAATGGACCTTCAAGTAATATGTCACAAAGCCAAGAGGAGATTATTTTTAGATTGGAAGTACTATTATTCCTTCCATGATTATATATAATCAAGGGTTGACTTAATTTGAGATGAAAAACTGTTAGGGTACTAAATCCTCCCTACTTAACCATGTTAGTTTGGAAAAAACAAATTTACTTATTTAAGAAATTTTTTGTCTAATAATGGGGGATGTGTGTTTGTAGGGTAGATGGTATAATGGGGCTGTACTTTATACTTAATATTTCTGTGAACCTGAAACTGTTTTAAATAATGAAGTCTAGCGGGGCATGGTGCTGCACTCCTAGAGTCTAAATACTTGCAGAGGGGATAAAGGAGTGCAAAGTTATGCTCAGCTACATAGGAAGCTCTGGCCAACCTTGGCTAAACGGGACTATCTCAAAATAACAAAAGGAAAAGCACTGAGTTCTTGTCCTTGGGTAGAAAAACAGAAGTAGATTCAATGTGAGTTGTATTTTTAGAATGAACCTGACTGATGATATATCTAGTATAAAAGCATCCAACAAAGGTTGAATAATTGACTTTTGTTTTTGGAAAGCTATTTCCAGCTCTGATATTTGAGCCATGGTTTGCCTTTTCCAGCAGAGGGAAAGCACTGGCTTTTGTGAAAGATGGGGGTTTAGCTCTTTGAAATCAGACACGTAGAGTAAGATGCCTTTGCAAGCTTTTGAGACCTGAAACCAAACAGATGAGAAATTTGGATCCTCGCACATGGCTTTTCATCTCTGTGTCGTAACTTTGGCATAAGGTAATGCTAGTCATCGTTTTAATTTTCTTTTCTCCACTGCAGTATAAAATTGAAAGGCAATTTTTAAAGACACAGAAGTTGAATCTGTCTGTTTGGCATCGGGATACATTTAAGCGCAACAGCTTCCTGGGGGAGGTGGAACTTGATTTGGAAACATGGGATTGGGACAGCAAACAGAGCAAACAACTGAAGTGGTACCCTCTCAAGAGGAAGGTGGGTTCACATTTCCTCCTTTGTGGGGTGGGTCAGGGTCGGATCTGGTCTACAGTGAAGAGCCCAGCTGCATTTACCTCACAGTGCTTGGATCATTTGAATTCAGGATTGAATTTTCTTTGTACATTTGGTAAAGGAAGAGGGTTTTTTTTTTTAATTATATGGAGAACTTAAATCATTCAATGCAAATGCTTGACTTCAGTCTTAAGGTCATTTAGATGCTCCAGTCCTTTGAAATATGAGACAAACTTTTAGTCTAGCATATGATCAGATTGTTCATTGAGAAGAAGGCGTATTGTTTTGTTTAGAGACAGGGTCTTATTATATAGCTCACACTTGACTGGGACTTGCTCTTTAGCCTAAGGTAACCTCAAACTCATGATCCTCCCAGCTTAGACTCCAGTTGCCACCATTATGGGCATGTTCCCCCATACTCAACTTCCAATATTCCTCCTACCTCAATTATTTATTTGTACTTAATATAATTATTGATGTTAGGTTAGAAATCTAATGTCTTAATATTTGTGTTATTTTATTTCTATAGTTGCTTCTATGAGTATTAACCAATTATCATATAATTATTTTCCCTCCATTAATACAGAAGCTATATCCATTAATACAGAAGCCATAGTTTCTTTTTTCATTGACAATATTTATTATTGAATTAAAAATTACTACCCTAGGGTCAGAGATACAGCTCAGTGGTACAGCGCTATTACACACAAGGCCCTGGGTTTGATCCCCAGCACAGGAAGAAAGACGTGTCTAATACAGATTAGGACTTCTGCCATGTCCAAACCAAAGAGAAGAATATGAAGTACTTTACTGCATTTACTCATGCCTCCATCTTTTCTGATATTTTTAGTCACATTTTAATGGTCTTTGTGTTTAAATTTCCACATGACAACTCTTTAGTACAGAAACATTCATTTAGGTTTGACCTTGTTTACTTCCTGTTTCTCCTTACCCTTTGTCTTACACCTAAGTCCTCACAAGGCCCAACTCTAATTAGCTTCTGAAATCAGATGATATTAGACACGTCCAGAATGGGATAGACCCCTTCCTGTATCTTTCTGTAGAGTTACATTTTGTGCCAGGGACTTCCCTTTGCTTTTACTGTTCTCAATAACCTTTCTGGCTTTCTTTGCTTCATGGCATCCTCTTCACATTTTTCTTTGAAGGATATTTCTGTTCAGTTGTAAGGCTGAAAATGGTCCCTGCGAACACTTTTAAAATGTCATTCTGTTGTATTCTGACATTTGTGATTTATATTGCAAAATTTGCTATTAACCTTTTTTTTTAACTCTTTAGAAGGTTATGTCTTTGCTTTTTCTTTCAGATTTTAGGCCTTTTTTTGTCTTTTGACTTTTGGCAATTTTATTATGACCTTTAGTGCAGTGTTCTCTCATATCTCTGGGGTTCACTTGAGTTTCCTGTAGGAGCTTGAACAGAACAGGAACTTGAGGAAGAAACCATGAAGGAATATTGCTTACTTACTGGCTTGCTCCTCCAGGACCATAATTAGCAAACCTAGGCCATCTACCTACAGATGGTACCATCATTGATGATTGGGCCCTCCTACATCAATCCAATCATTAATCAAGACACCCCCTCACAGACATGGGCATAGGACAATCCATTCAAGGCCATCCTTTGGTTTTTAGAGACAGGGTTTCTCTTTGTAGCTTTGGAACTTGTCCTAGAACTCAATGTATAGACCAGGCTGTCACAAACTCACAGAGATCCACCTGCCTCTGCCTCTGACTGCTGGGATTACAGGTGTGTACCAAGTTGAAGGTCCTGTCTTCCTGGGTTACTCTAGGTCTGTGTCCAGTTGAGAATAAAGGCGATGTAGCATATATTCGTGGTTTCTATTTCAAGTTCCCACTCTGCAGAAGTTCCTGCCCTGCTACAGTTCCTCACTTGACTTCCCTCAGTGATGGACTGTAACCTGTAAAATGAAATAATGCCCCTCCTCCCCAAGCTGCTTTTGGCTAGAATGTTTTATGAGCAAAAGAAAGCACACCAGGGCAGAGTTCCATGGACTGTTTTCTGACTATGCTGCAAGGTCTTCAAAGAGAGGTAACAATTTTTCTTAGTTATAAAAATAAATTGTGCAGAGGATGCAGAGGAAAAAATGAATTCAGAGCAAACAAATGATCCACATTCCCAGGCTGAGACAGATATAGTCCCGGACCAGAGTGTTCTCTAACAGGATAGAAAAAATCCTGTTTCTTACACCTGCTAACATTCCTTTATTTTTTCAGACAGCACCAGTTGCCCTTGAGACAGAAAACAGAGGTGAAATGAAGCTAGCTCTCCAGTATGTTCCAGAGCCGAGCCCAGGTATGAAATGACCTTGTCTTTAGACACAAACCCTCTACTTATCCCTTTGCCCTTGAGAGATTACTTGAGTTCTGTTACATTCTCAAAGATGAATTCCTGAGCAAACATATTAAGTTAATAATTATATAAACCAAAGGAGTCAACTGTAGTTTCAAACTAGAGCAATCTCACTATTTCTCTTACAATAAAAAGTACGTAATTATTGCTGTCTTAACCATTTAAGTCTACAGCTCAGTAATATGAACTTTTCATTTTTAAATAGTACTGTACCCTTCAAATAGCAGCATCCTTTTCCCCCACCCCAGAGCTTAGGAAATATCAATTTACTTCCCATTTCTATGAGGAAATTCTTCTGTCTTTTCCAGCTCTGCATATAATCTTTGTTTTGACTTCCCTTGTTCTCTGAAAAACATTTGCGTTTATAGCACATGATTGGGCTTTGCTGTAGTGAGAATTTGGGCCTATTGACAGTGTCATGATAAGGAAGAAACGAGTGTTCTTTCCCAGGTGGGAACTAAAAGGATTCATAGAAGGTCCCTGAGAAATCAGAGCTCCTTGATCTTCCCTTCTTAGTTTCATTGGGAGATAAAACTTTCTGTCTTGATTACTGATTGCAGCCTGGGCACTGGAGCCTTAGGTCTCCAGTCAGTTCAGCAAACTGGAAAAGCTGGCAGGAAATGAAAGTTAGATACCGCCAACAACTCATTTCCCAGACAGATTGTCCTCAAGAAGCTGTGGGAATATTGTCCTTGAAGTTGGGAGCTATAGACTCAGTAGTCAAGCCATAAAGCTGCTGAGGAGAGGAATAATGGCTGGTGCAGGCACAGGTTGAACAGAAAAACACTACATATATATATATATATATATATATATATATATATATATATATATAAAGAGGAAGGGCAGGCAAAGTATATCTTTAGGCCAAATTGCTGCCCAACCATTATTCTATTACTTCTGGACCTTTCTAAAGGGCAGATCATTTTGCATATAACTTTGTATCCTGTCACTTGAGGTCAACCTGCATGGAAATGCCATTTCTAATTTTCCTCAATGTGAGTTGATGGTGAGGGCTGTAGGAATTACGTGTTGCAATGTGCTTTTGCTTATCTGAGTTTTTACTCCTATAGGAGCTTTTCTCAACATTTCCTTTCCCTTCCTCAATCTAAGTCTAAGGTAGAGTCTCAGCTTCACAAAGCTTTTCCTGACTAAGTTAGCCCTCATTAAGCACATTGTTTTCTAGATCATCATGGAAATATCTTGACATTTTATACCATGTTTCATTTTCATTTAAATTCATTTCTATTGGGGTTTTTATCATTTATTGAAAAATAAAACTCCGGGATAAATACTAAGGAGTAAACCTGAGAAACCTACAGTGACTGAAATACAATCCTCCCTCTGTACTTCCAAGATCTAAAAGAGTGTGCAACCTCTTCCTCCCTTGTGTGCCGTTCTTTCTCCTCTTAGTCCACCAGAAAACTCAGGGTCCACCCACTCAGCTGAATGTGGACTTCACCCTCCAAACTGAGGTTGGCTCCTTTAGTAGTCTAGGAGCAATCAACGTGAGCAAATCCTCCCCCCGCCCCGGCCACATTTCTCGCATATAGCCATATATATTTCCAAGGGGCATAAATTATTTATCTTATTCCTTGTGTGTGTGTATATCTACACACCTGCCGGCTCTGGCCAGTATCAGTTCTAGGCTGCAAGAGCCATCTATTCTGGGGACTGATGTTTTTAGGGCTGTATTCGGAACCAGCCGAACAGCCCCGGGTTTGACCCTGAGTGGGGGAGTGTGGATCAGGGAAGTAGTCCTAGCTACACAGGGATGTTAAGGACGAGACAGAGACATCTTGTCATTTCAGAAGGGCTCTCAGTTAATATTGGAGACCACAGTTTATTCAAGAATCCTCTTAAATAGCTTTCCAAAAGCAGAGGAGAGGGAGGGGGTAGTTTTGTTTTACTGGCAGAAGACAACTATTATCATGTATATAGGACTGATTAGGAAACACTTCCTTTAACCCTAGAGATGATCCTAGAATTCACACACATAAGCCCTCAGACTTTTCGTAATGGCACATCTCACCAGTCTTCAGACACATCCCACTAGCCCCCCCCCCATGGTGGGTTTGGGCCTAGGTCTATTTTTACACAATCTAGAAATCATTCTCCACTGTGCTAAGCTATCTGGAGGTAACCAGCCGACATCTAAAAGACAATAGGAGATCTGAGCTGCTGGAATTGAGCTGAGACCTATATCGAAATATCATATTCGGGCCCCGACACACACCCACACATACATACACACACACACTCCTATCTAAGTATGAGCCCTTTATGGATCTGGTTTAGATCAGTGAGTGTAGTTTAGTTGACTAAACTAAGTCACCAGAAAAATCCAATAGTGTTCCTCTGTTTATTTACAAGCAGTGTAGCAGCAACTTTAGACCAAACCAACTTCTTAGTAGTTATCTACGGTACTAACAACTGTGCATGTGTATTCAATAGCCCCATTACAAATGTAAGGACTTTTAACAGGAGGGGGAAAAGGTTATACTTTAGTCAGTATCTAGTGTGATCACTTTCCACTCAAGTCTGCACTGGCAATGGTATTTGAAGGGCTGTGTATCGTCTTGAGATGTTTTGAGTAACTGTGAACAGACAGCCCTCTCACCCCAAGGGCTGCTGTGTTGAAACAAATGAAACCCTAAAAGAATGACAAATGTTTTGTAATTGGAATCAACATGAATGTTTTCACTCTCCAGAACTGTTTTTCTCGTTTTTTATTAGTTCTCAGAGAATTTTACACAGTGTATTTGGAACACATTCACCTGTCTCCCAACTCCTCCAGGATTTGCCTTCCCTGTCTACACATTTCTTCTTGACTGTTCATCTCTTAACCTTTAGAGTAGGATCAACCAACCAGAGCCCTCTCTGAGCACCTATCTGTTGCCGGTAGCTCCTGTTTTTATGGAGCTATCTGACCTCAGGACAGTCAGGCTAAGAAGTATACAGTTGAATACTTCCTAAGCATAATCAGCTTAATACCTCTAAGCATTAGCCTGCTTCCTTGTGCTATCCCGTATGCAAGGTGACATCTTTTCCAAAAAGAAATGGCAACACTTTTTGTTCTCTTTGTCCAATCACAGGCAAAAAGCTTCCTACAACTGGCGAAGTCCACATCTGGGTGAAGGAATGCTTTGATTTGCCACTGCTGAGAGGGAGCCACCTAAATTCTTTTGTTAAATGGTAAGACCATTCATGACTTCCTTTAGTTCTCCTGTAGTCTTGTCTTTGCTGGCTCATATCAATTCTGTGTGTCAGTGTTACTAGCACTCATAAGCCACAGTTTATTAGAGATATCAAACACTAAGAGTCTATGACATCAACCCCCAAGGCTTTATTCAGCTTTAAAATCAAACCTAAGAGATCATGTCTGCAAATGAAGCTAGATATTTCAAACTCATATTGTTCAGATATTGTTCAGTGTCTTTTGGGGGTTGCTGAGGGGAATTCTTTTTTGTTTGTTTGTTTGTTTTTTGTTTTTTTTTTGAAACAGGGTTTCTCTGTATTGTTTTGGAGGTTGTCCTGGAACTCGCTCTTGTAGACCAGGCTGGCCTCGAACTCACAGAGATCCACCTGCCTCTGCCTCCTGAGTGCTGGGATTAAAGGTGTGCACCACCACCACCTGGCTGCTGAGGGGAATTCTTTTTTTTTTTTTAATTTATTTTTCAGTTTAAATTTAGATAAGAAACAAGGTTGCTTCACAAGTCAGTTCCAGGTCCCTCTCCCTTTCCCTCCCCTACTCCCATGCTCTCCCCCAACCCCCCCATTATCCCCTCATTTCCCCAGGGAGGGTGAGGCCCTCCATGGAGGTGTCCATAGTCTGTCATTTCATACAGGGCAGGGCCTAGACCCTCGAGGGGAATTCTTAGTACAAATAGTTTACCAAAATTTTATTGCTGGATGTCACACTACTTGACTCATAAGTGAACAACAGGATTTCTCTTGTTTACTTTGTTTTTGATCTGTGTACCAAGGTTTTTTTTTATATTCCGTTTTCTTTTGCTTCCCTCTTTTTCCTCCTCCTTCTTCTTTCCTCCTCCTCTTCCTCCTCCTCCTTCTTCATTTTCTTCTGTCTTCTCTTTTTCTTCTCCTCTTCCTCCTCTTCCTCCTCCTCCTCTTCCTCCTTCTCTTCATCCTCCTCCTCCTCCTCCTTCTGCTCCTCCACATTTGCATCAGATTGCAAATATTTTGAAAGTGATTTGCCAAACAAGTCCCAACCAGGAATTAGCACATAAGACACTTGAGTTTTTAGGCAGCTAACTTCTGTTTTACACACAAAATGACTGATGTCTAGTAAACAACAGCTAAATAGACACCAGTGTGGCCTTCTAGCTCTAGTTTTATCTATGGAGATGCTACTAAAGATAAGTTGTTCCTACTTAGGTATATGTGACATAGATTTAAGACTATATGATATAGATTTAAGAGTATATGCTTCAGCTCAGGTCAGTCTGTTATTCCATGGCAAATCTCAGACAATCTTGTCTGTATGAGAGGTATGGTAAGTTAGTATTCACTTAATTATTATCATAAACGAGATGCATGTAATTACAAACTATCAAATTATTTATTCTCAAGGTCAAGTCTAGCAAATTGAAGAGAGTTCTCTTTTTCAACTTTGTATGACATTAATTCTTTGGGCTGACAATCACAAATACATGGAAGTTCTAAAGTTTTTTTGGGGGGGTTGGTTTTTTCGAGACAGGGTTTCTTTGTGGCTTTGGAGGCTGTCCTGGAACTAGCTCTTGTACACCAGGCTGGCCTCGAACTCACAGAGATCTGACTGCCTCTGCCTCCCAAGTACTGGGATTAAAGGCGTGGGACACCAACGCCCAACTGGAAGTTCTAAAGTTTTAAATTAATTCTCTATTTTAATTATTTAAATTATTGGTTTCAGGAAATAACCAGTAGGACCCAAATTACAATAAAATCTCTCACATATAATAATTATCCCTTTTGGGTATATGAAGTTTACCATTGTGATCATGTGGTATATTTTCTATATTTATTCCATTTGTTTTCTTATCTATTTTTATTTTTTAATCTATACAAATTATCATTTATATTTGTAAGGTATACTATGATTATTTTTTACATTTTAATCAATGACTTAATACAAGATCAAAGGACAGTAAGATGGGAAGAGGCTCATGTCTACTACAAACTTATAAAAAGGCTTTGTGAGCTTCGGTTTGGAATGTTTTTATTTTATTAATCAGTCAACTGATTAATAATTTTAGTTATTCCCCATTGACATATATTCATTGTACACAGTGTTAAGATTATATGAGGTCATTTTGATGCAAGTACACAATGTACTTTGAGTATTCCTGCCCTCCTCTCCCTCCTTTTATTTATTCCTTTTGTTCCCTAAACAATTTTGCTTTTACTTTCATGTCATACACACACACACATGCAAGAGTGCAATTTTATATCTTTCTGAGTTCTCTCTGCAGTTCACTTGGCATGAGTATCTCCAGTTTATCTGTGCTACATTCTAAGACAATCCTCTAGCAACTTCTACCATGTTAAGTACTCATTATTAACTGAGCCATGTGTATTGCATGTTAATTAATTCTAATGTCAATCTTACAAAGCCAACATCACCATTCCCACTTTATACTGAGGCAGTGAGTGTCTGAGATGTTGAGTGACTTTCCTGGAATTCATAGCCAATAAGTCTCAGAGTCAGGATTCAAACTCAGCTTGGCTGTTTCTGTTCCCAATCATTCTGGCATGATTTTTACTAAACTACCAGCACAGTCTCTCCACATGCTCTGTGTGTTAGCACGTGTGCATATGTGCATGCGTGTGTGCGTGTGTGTGCGTGCCTCTGTGTGTGTGTGTGTGTGTGTGTGTGTGTGTGTGTGTGTGTGTGAGAAAGCCAGAAGAGAACTTGGGTATCATTCTCATCCACCTGACACTCACCAATTAGGCTATTCTGTGGGGCTACAGGGACTCAAGAGAGTCTTCTATTTCTATTTAATTCCTAATACTGGGATTAAATGTGCATCCCACCCTGCTCAACTTTTTGGTATGGGCTCTGGTGTGACAAGCACCTCACTGACAGTGGCTATCTCCCTACCTGTCCTTTTTGAAAAGACTCGGTGCAGTCTTCCTCCTTTAGCCTGTTGGGTGCTGAGATTATAATTTGAGCCACCACAGCTGACTTCCATACCTTTCCCCCCCATGGCCCATTCAACAGCTGTGCTGAGGTGTATTGCTAGCACAGATATTCACTTTCTGAACTAAAATGTCCTCACTTTCTCTTTTTATAGTACTATCCTTCCAGATACCAGTAGGAAAAGTCGCCAGAAGACAAGAGCTGTAGGAAAAACCACCAATCCTGTCTTCAACCATACCATGGTGTATGATGGGTTCAGGCCGGAAGATCTGATGGAAGCATGTGTAGAACTCACAGTCTGGGACCATTATAAGCTAACCAACCAGTTTCTGGGAGGTCTCCGGATCGGCTTTGGAACAGGTAACACTTGTTACAAGTTTAATTCTCTGAGCCAAACTCTCTAGGAGATGCTAAAGACCTACGTGTGTGAAAGACCAGTGGTGTTCTAAGGCTTCTAGGTTAGGAGGACTAGCACTGTCCAGGGCCTGTCCTTGTGGAACATTAGTTACTGCTGGCAGGTTCTGAAATCTGAGCTTGAAAGTTCTGCCTTCATGAACAAATATCCTCACCTGGTGCCACTAATGAGCACTCTGAGGCATGTTCAAGTCAATTTGCATGCATTTCTTTGATTGCATGGCTCAAGAGAGCTAAATGATGACAAGAAGTATGTCCAACAAGATGTGTGACAGCTGAACAAGCTAGGAAAATTTGTGTCTTCGCACGAATTACATGGCTAAAGGTCTGCTTTGAACAATTATAGTGACTACCATTGCATCACTCTACTCAATAATTTATTTACATTTTTGTACCTATGCCTTATAACAGTTCCATGAGGCAGTTAGTAATAGTCGCCAAAGAAACGACCTCCCCAAATAATAGCAGCAAGCAAAAACAATAAGAAATAAATAACTGCCAATGACAGAGTCGAGCAAAACACTTTAGCCAGTATTCCCAGATAATCATCTAGCACAGTGGTTCTCAACCGTCTGGGGGTTGAAGGACTCTTCACATGGGTCACATATCACATATCCTGCATATCAGATATTTACATTGTGATTCATCACTGTAGCAAAATTACGGTTATGAAGTAGCAATGAAATAATTTTATGGTGGGGGGGTCACCATACCACGAGGAACTGTATTAAAAGGTCCCAGCACTTGGAAGGTTGAGGACACGGATGAGGTGTCATCTCTAACCCAATGCATAAACCTCCCAACTCCTCTATGACCCTGAAAAAGCATACGAAGAGCAACCAACTGGGGATCAGGAGGAACTGAACTAATGAAACCCCTTGGGTAGTAACATAGTTCTTCCTCCTGCAGCAGATGTGCTCTCCAGGTGTGTTCCAACTCTTCCTTGTCTTCTGCCATGGCAGTTATAATTGAGGAATGACTGACTGCCTTTCTCCCTTACCCGGGGTAAGAAACTTAATTGCAAATGGGAAACATAATTGCAAATATAAAACTTTTCTTTCAGGAAAAAGCTATGGAACTGAAGTGGATTGGATGGACTCCACTTCCGAGGAAGTTGCTCTCTGGGAGAAGATGGTAAATTCTCCCAACACTTGGATTGAAGCAACATTGCCCCTCAGGATGCTTCTGATTGCCAAGATTTCCAAATGACCCTACTCAGCTGATTCCACCATCAAAAACCACTTCCCAGCTGGTCCTGAGCTTGAGAGTTCTGACTTTCTGGACAAACATCCCCACCCCCTTGTCACTTATGATTACTATGCAAGCATTCCCCAAGTCATTTTGCATGCATTTCTTTGACTGCACAGCTCAAGACAGCTAAACAATGACAAGAGGTATGCCCAACTAGATGTGTGATGCCAACATTCAAGAAGATAGTTGAACAAGCTAGGAAAATTAAACTGTTGCTTCCACACCAAAGAAAAAGTCACCCTTACAGGTTTCATACCACAATCTTGCATGGCAGTTCAGGCCTGCAATTTGGTTATTAAAATGCTTGCTGGGCATACAAATAGGAAGATTATGGGCAAAGCGACAGAAAAATACTCCTGGGATTGGGTAGAGACAGGAAGAACAGCAGTGATGACAGACAACTTAATAATAAGACAACTGTTTACTTGGCAACCTCTAATAAGACATTGAATTCCATCTTAGGGCAGTAAGACTGACTTTACTGGCAATAAATCTGCCTTGAGGAAACCCCGCCTTCCCACCCCTCCTTCTCAATCTCAAATGGACTTTGGTGCCACCTACTGGTTGCACATGGATTCAGCTCTTGGCTTATTTTGACTTAATTTGGTTTAAAAGTCTGTATTTTATAACAATATGCTAAAATACTGCATATAATTGTTTTTATTTTACTATATGAAAACAGCATAAAAGTAGTCACTGATATGCTTTGCTGCAAAGTTTTAATTAGAATAAAAATTGTCAATTTTATTGTATTCCCTATGTATAATTTTCATAAGGTATTTTGTAAAAACCCTTAGAATAAATTATCGTGATTTAAATTGTATTGGTAGTTTAGCCTGATTTCTTATATTAAAAATAAATTGTATTAAGAATCTTAAAATCTAAATTCTCTAATATGCTAACTTCTCTAGAGTATTCAATGCAACTCTAGGCATTGTTTCATCTAAATGAGCAGCTCTGGTTATTATAAAAAGCGGAATTTTTATTTTGAAAATGTTTGTTGAAAGCTTGAAAATAAGTCAACATTTATGACTGAAGATAAGTTAATGTTTCTTGCTAATCCCCCCCCGTGATTATTTTGGGTCGTTTGTTGTTGCTGTTGTTTTGTTTTTCCTTTTTAAAAAATTTTTGAATTAGAAACAAGCTTGTTTTATATGTCAATCCCAGCTCCCTCTCCCTTCCCTCCTCCCCTGCCCTCCACCAACCTCTAACAAGGTGCTTCCTCCCCCAGTAGTTATCAACTGCTAACAATTCCTCATCCATTCCACTCTGTTGTGTGACAAAACCCTCTGGAGAGATGCAGCGCACACATCTCCTTACTCCAGAAAGGGATTCCACCACAAACCAAAGTACAGATACCACCAAAGTCCAACTTGGTGAACCAATGAGGTTTACTGAGATAACTTACAGGAGATTGGGTGATGGCTCACAAATCCTGGGAACCTGGAGCCTGCAAGCTGCTCAACAGGCTGGAGAGTGTCCTTTCCAGGTGCCTCAATCAGTCTAAACGTCTTCCAGGAAACTTGGCTGGTTTCTGCTTCCTCCAGGCTGCTTGTCTGGTCTCTTGCCTATAACCAACACTCCAAAGGTTGGAGGATCAGAAGTTCAGGGTCATACCTAGCCACATAGTAGGTTGAGGCCAGCCTGGGCTATATAAGACCCCTTTTCACATGAAGAAAAGGAAGGGAGGGATAAAGCAAATGCATAATGCATAATGAAATATGTGTTTAATCTGATTGGAAGTATGTATATATGTGAAATATTTTACAGTACCCTATTAATATAATATTTATGCTTTTTTCAGTTAAAAATAGTTAAGGTCTAAAACATCCAGTTTAGGAAAGTTCCTAGTCCTCAAGCCTTGCAATCCTTTTATAGACAAGAAATTAGCGATCTGGAAATAATATCTAATATTTGAGACCAAAGGGAACATCTCAAACCCTTGGTCATGTTTCGTTCCTAGTGAAAGCTGAGGTATTTAAACATCCCTCCAACAGTTGCAATGACAGGTAGCCTTCTTTGTCGCCATACATGTATAGATGAAGTCTAACTGACCAACACACTCATTACACAAAGAGCCAACTATTTCTCCCTAAGTTTCACAATACCAAGTTTATTTTGAACACCCAAGTTTTGTACCCATCTTTTCTTCAGCTTTCTTTCTAACGTATTTCCCATGCCTTGAAAAATTTCCTTTTTACATGATAATGCTTGATGGTCGCTGCTTTTTGGGTATTTAGGTTTAAGCTTTTTAATTATTATAAGGCAGACAGCAAAAGCTATACACAAAATATTTTCTTTCAGATTATTGTCCAAAGCAAGAGCTCCTGACAAGAGCAGTTACGAGTTCACAATACAGCTGAAGTACTTTATTTAGCATAGATACTCTCAACTGCCTTTCACTAATAATGTAAAGAGGGCTTCCCTCATCATCCCCTTACAAGTCCTGGGTAGTCATAAATGTCATAATGATAAGATTTTTTTTTTACTGATTTTGGTGGATGAAATACCATTCTAATTTTCACTTGCATTTGTCGGGATCATTTGTGAGGTTTTGTTTTCAGCTGTTTGATTTTGAATGTAATTGTCCAGTTCTCTTTTAACACAATGCTCTATTAATCCCTCTAAGCTTTAAATAAAAATGTCAGTCTTATCTGACAAGCTAATCTTTTTTTTTTTTTTTGCCATTGGCCTCTGTTCAACATATTTATCTCCGTCTCTCCAGTGTGCTAGGCACAAGTGTAATACATGTTTTTCTTCTTTGCTGATTTGATCACATGTGTATTGTTCATTGTGGCTCCTTCTGTAAATGTGTCTTCCCAGGAGATAAAAAACAGGAGTGCTGAGGGGCTGTGGGTAACCATTCCAGACATAAGGACGGCATTAAAGCAAAAATTTACAATAACTGAGCTAAGCACTTGGCACTTGGGTTCAGGCTCTTTGTATGCAAGAACAGCAGCTACATTTACACACAAAACAGTTTCTTTTCAGGACAAAGAGGAGGAATAGGTCTTTGTAAGCTTACTCTGTTTACTCTTACCAGACTGAATCCTGTGCAGTCAGGTCCCCTGTTGTGAATAGAAAGCTGACTTTGTGGTTGGCTTCTAGGGGCTGCGCAGGCTGGACAGTGGCCGTGAGCCGATAGCTGTGATTGGTTAAAAAACAAAAAAGGCAGGAGGAGCCTGACCAGATTGGCTCTGGACGCCCGCTATTGCCTCACTGCATTCTGAGGGTCTGCCCACCAATTACAGGACTCCTTACTGGAAAAACCAACTGCTGGAGCGTGCCAAGAGTCCATAGCAACGCCCTTTTGAAATCAGAGTGGGAAAGGCTGAAGCCAGCTCTCAGGCAGAGCGTCTATGCCTCAGGACGGGCAGACGCTTAGGATGGATACCCCAAGCCCGGATGAACCCCTAGGAAAGCAAAACGAAAACCTGCAAGACCAGGATGAGGAATTGGGGTTTAAGGAAATGGATGGTCTGAGAGAAGCTTTGGCCAACCTTAGGGGACTGTCTGAGGAAGAGAAGGGCGAGAAGGCAATGCTCCGCTCCCGCATCCAAGAGCAATCCCAGCTCATCTGCATCCTGAAACGCAGAGCCGATGAGGCTCTGGAACGCTGCCAGATCCTGGAACTGCTCAACACCGAGCTGGAGGAGAAGAGGATGCAGGAGATGGAGACGATGAAGGCCCAGAGTGAGCACGTACAAAAGCTGGAGGGTCGCTTTATGACCCTGGCAGCCAACCACGAGCTGATGATCCGCTTCAAGGACGAGCACAAGAATGAAAACCTCAAGCTGAAAGAGGAGAATGAGAAGCTGAAGCAGGAGAATAGCAACCTCTTCAGTCAGGCTCTGAAAGACCGGGAGGCCAAGATACTGCAGCTCACTGCACACAACAAGGCCCTGGCGGAGGAACTAGAGGTCTTGAAACAGAGGTGTGCACTCGATGCCAGCCAGGCTCAGGCCCGAGAGAAGGAACTGCTGGGTCTACAGAGCCAGCAGGCCTGCGCCCATGCCAAGGAGACAGAGCAGCTGCTC
The DNA here is from genome assembly GCF_017639785.1 of Mesocricetus auratus. Taxonomy (NCBI): domain Eukaryota; kingdom Metazoa; phylum Chordata; class Mammalia; order Rodentia; family Cricetidae; genus Mesocricetus; species Mesocricetus auratus. Next base: position 107,857,101 of record NW_024429182.1, on the reverse strand, counting down.
AGCCAGCTGCAGAGCCTCAAGCAGCTACACCGGCAGGCCACCGACCAGATGGCGAAGGACCAGGAGGCGCATAGCAGCCTGAGCCAGGAGCTACAGACCAGGCTGCAGACTGTCACACGTGAGAAAGAGGAGCTGCTGCAGCTGTCCATGGAGAGGGGCAAGGTGCTCCAGAACAAACAGGCGGAGATCCGCCAGCTTGAGGAGAAATTGGAGACAGCAGCCATGGCCAAGAAGCATGCACTGGAACGCTTCGAGCAGGAGGCAGTGGCGGTTGATAGCAACTTGAGAGTCCGCGAGCTTCAGCGCAAGGTAGATGGGATCCAAAAGGCTTATGATGAGCTGCGTCTTCAATCGGAAGCCTTCAAAAAGCACAGCCTGGATCTTTTAAGCAAGGAAAGAGAACTTAATGCCAAACTCCGCCATCTCTTTCCATAAGGGAAATTCAGCTTCCTGTTGCCTCCAGTGACTACTTCAGATATTTGTGTCTTAACATTACGGCAAAAGCAAAGTTAATTTACTATACTTTTAAGTACAAAACCACTTTCCTATGACGTTGTTGTTACTACTGTTGTAAAATTAATATTAATGTTCAGTTCTACCACCTAGAATACATTTAAAATTAACCAGAGTCCCCGCTGTGCCTTTGAAATTTTCTTCAGATTAACTGTATCTTCTACCTCATAATTTACTCATCTCCAACCTCAGATATCTTCTTATAGCTTTAGATTTAGGATTTCAAGGATCCTAAAATGAATCTGCTGTCATGAAAAAAGGAAAACGTAGCCCCATTAGCCATTGCAGAGAGTTAAGCTTATTGTGGGTGTTACTGTAGCTGAGCTCATAAGCAGATGTCAGCCTGGTTCCCAGCAAAGAGTGTGATTTGATCTGGTTTTGCTTTTACTTGGCAAACCAACAGTTTGATCACTCATTTGTTCAACCAAAGTATAAAAGCCAGCTCTGTTACACTCATTCTATTGAGCATTAAGAGTCACGCTGGTTGAGTCAACCAATTTTAGTATTTCCAGCACGTTTAGCTCACTTCCGCGTTCTTGGTTTTCTTCTTAGTGACAGAAAAGATTTAGATGTGCTGTATTGAGATTCGCAGTGGTTTCATTTTCTATTGTACAATGTGCTAGTAGACAAAAGTACCTCAATTTAAGGCAGGCAGTCATTGCAGATCAGGTTTGTTTTTACAGTAACTTATATATTGTTTTCTGCTTCTGTCAATACATTCTCTTGTAATTAAATTTGCATTTTAAAAGTCTAAGCTGAATGTGTACATATATATACATATACACTTATGGATTTTGTAGGAATAATTTATTTTTGTAGAAAAAGTTATTTAACATGACAGTTAAATGTAGACTTCTGTAAAATTCTCAAAGAAGTCTTCAAGTTAATTACCAAAATATAATTTATTTCTCTATTTCTCCTATATTTAATCAGTTTATGTATGCAATTATGAATACCTGTAAGATAGATTATAATATAGTAAATTTTCCCATTCATTTGGTGACAAGAACACCAAGAGTTACATAGGGAGTTTTATACACTAAAAAGCTGTTACTTATGGCTTTCTTTTTACTTGTTGTTGTTGGTTTTGAGACAGAGAAATTTATCCCAGGTTGCCTTTGAATTCACCCTGTAGCCAATATCACTATGTAAATGAAGACAGAAGAAAGGGAATGTGTAATTCCTGTGTATCAAAGATTTTCCTTAAATAATTTTTTATACTTTTTTGTGTGTGAGTGCTTTGTCTGCATGCATGTATGCTCCATGTGTCCAAGGGAGTTAGAACTAAGGCTGTGTCAGATTCTCTGGAACTAGAGTCATGGATTGCTGTGAGCCATCATGTAGGTGCTGGGAATTGAACCAGAGTCCTTAGCAAGAGCAGTCAGTGCTCTTAGCCACCCTCCATCCCTCACTGTATTGACCACTTTTAATTTCACCCTAGGACAACTCAAGAGAGGATGTGTTGTCACTATTTTGGAACAGTGAGACCCTAAGAGGGTATGATAGCTTGTCTAAAGCCATGAAGCTCTAGAGAGGCAGTGAGAGCTAAACTGATGGCCCTTGGGCAGGGCGCCATGGAACTCCCTGACTTGCTTTAACCCTTTTTGTCATATAATTAATGTTTGAACAAAGGGTGCCAAACTTCTATATTCTTGTGCAGGGCATTGCCAATTAAGTGAGCCTGCTTTCAGGCTCTAAAATCCATGCTTCTACCCAGTATATAAACTACCTTTGAAGCACCACACACACACACACACACACACACACACACACACAAAAGAAGGAGGTGTTATTCCCAGCGTGCCCATCACTTTGTATTTAATCTCCGACCATTCAAGAATGAGCAATCAGGATAGAGTACACTCCTCTATAAAGTAATATTTACCACCTGAACATTTTTCCAATTCCAATTGTATGACTGGAACAATCTGACAACATGTCAGTTGACTTATTCTAAACCATTGTCTTTAAAGGGAAAAATTTTAAATCAAAACAGGAATGGAACTAGTCTAAAGCAGACCTAATCTTCACACCCATGAGCAGTAACCCTAAAATGAATGGCAGCAGAATGGAGACCCTAAAATTAAATGGTGTGTCTGCTACACTACAAAACTAAGCATGACCTCTAGAAGAGCTCAGAAATATAAGTCCTTGGTATGCCCTGAAGGAACGAGTCTAGTTCTAAAGATTTATGAGAATTTGCAAACAGAAACATTGATGGACAGAGGAACTGCTATGTTTTTAGAGCACTGTCCCTGCTTTGGTGAGTGAAAATGAATTCAGGCTAGTTACTAGTAAAGGATGGGTGGAAAATCTAGCTCTCCACAGCTCTGTTCTATTGTAGTTTTTATTAAGGTATTTAAAGACTTGAAGGGAGCCCTGGCACCTGTGCCTGTTAGTCTATTAAGCCCTAACTCACCAAGATACCTATAGAGTACTTGTGGCTGGGTCAGGACACTGACCAGATGAATTTATGAATTATGAATGTATTTACTTCCCCACTATAAGACTGAGCAGAATTTTGAGACCTTGCCTATTAGGCCACAGGGAAAGAGGACTGTAACTCTGACTTCTCTCCCTAAAACCCAAGCCACCCAAACAGATGATGTGTCTTCCAGCGTCCTCCAGTATCCCAAACCAAGCCATCTGGAAATACTTCAGCCAAGTGTTTTCAAGGGGTGTGTTACCATGGTTGATTCAGATGAATCTGGCTCCACCACTATGATAGGAAACAGGATATAATCTATGCTATGGGATGGGAAGAGCTAGAAGGAAGTGGCATGAATATTTAATAGGCCACTAACAGTATCTTTGGTACTGTATCCACTTAGTCCAAAGTTCATGTCAGCAGAGAGCACCTCTCTCTCTCTCTCTCTCTCTCTCTCTCTCTCTCTCTCTCTCTCTCTCTCTCTCTCTCTCTCTCTCAAACCAATTTGTTTTATGTTCATTGGTGTGTTGCCTGCATGTATGTCTGTGTGTCAGATCTTGGAGGTACAGACAGTTGTGAGCTGCCATGTGGGTGCTAGGAATTGAACCTGGCTCTCTCTGGAAGAATAACTAGAGCTCTTTAACTGCTGAGCCATCTCTCCAGACCCCAGGGAGTACTTCTTAAATAAGTTCAATCAGAGTCTTGAAAACATTTCTCAGAATGTGGAACACTGGCTAAGAATAGGCTTTTGCAATTACTTTCCATTCTCCTAAGAGCTTCTAAATGCTCTTGAGCTCCAGTGTCTGATGAGCATCTCACTTGGGACAAAAAAAATCAAGAACCAAGCGTTTCCCACTTGGAAAACAAATCAAGAAAAATTTCCCCTTGGAAAAATCTTCCCAGCCATTCACTAAATATCTAATTGACTATAATATCCCATAAGCCCCAATTCCCCAGGTCCACTGGGGGACACTGGCCTTTGCTTGTTACCAAGCTGTTCTCATCCATGTTCCAATCCACTCTTTTGTGTACTCATCTAAAATAATTTTTTCTTTCATATTGGAGGTTTGATAACAGTTTGGATTGCAAATGTAAAGGCTTGGCCCCAGAGGGAGCATCACTGGGAAGTGGTAAGACTTTCAGACTTGGGGCTTAATGGGAAGTCTTTAGGGCACTTGCTCCTGCAGAGGACTCTGAGACCTGGAGTCTTCTCTCTTTGTTCTTGGACCATGAGGTGGGCTGTCTAGTTCTGCTGTCTGCTCCAAACATAATACCCTACCATGCACCGAAGCAAGGGGACTAATTAATCATGGACTAAAATTGCAAAACCATAAGCCAAAATAAACATCTTCCCCTTATCAGTTGGCTGTCAGCATTTGTTATAGTGGTGGAAAACTAACACAAGATTATGTACTCATTAGATCATTCTAATAGCAAAGTAGAAATAGTTCACAGCATTAAAGAGCTCTAGGTTAACTTTACTCTTTGTAATTCAGCACAACCATGGAGAGATAAGAAACAGTTCATTCTCTATTATATAAATATCTTCAGGATGTATGCAAAAAGGGGAAACAATATAATATATACTATTTCTCGTGTCCTGGGAAGAAGAGGATAGGAGACTACTTATAAAATGTATTTCTACATATACAAGTGAATACTGAAAAAATATTAATGAAAGTGGTTGTTAGGGGTTGTGGGACGTAGTGAACAAAATTGTCAGAAATAAGGTATGGAATGAAACTTCTCAATAAGGACAATTTTTTATGTCATTTGGTTTTTGAAACACACAGAGCCTTACCTATTCAAAAGATAGTAACGTTCAAAATAATGAAAGAATCTTCTACATATCTGCTGAATTTCCAGTAGGCTTCATTTTTGTGTAAATTATTTAAAGCCTGCGCTATTCTCTCTCTAACTAGGCAGGCAAGAACTATTTTGGAGCCAGCCAAGCATGGCCTGACAGATCTGGGTCAGGTCATTCATCTGGAAGCTGCAACTCTCACAAATGTTCAGTAGCATATGGAAACACGCACTGCCTTTTTGCATATCAAAGCGTGCCTCCTGATAGCTAGCATTTCTCTCTTAAATTTAAAGATTTGAATATTATTTCCTTTTCTCATTTATTTTCATTGCTGTATATCCATTGTACATGATATGTTACAAAACTATTTTCATTCAGGGCTATAGTGCTATTTGAGCATATTTCCCATCTCCCCACCTCTACTTCTGTTGGTACCCTTTGTTCTCCTAGACAGTTTCACATCTACTTTAATGTCACACGTCTGTATGTAAATTATGTATGTCTCTGATTTTATGTGTCTGTATAAAATCTAGAAATGACAAATGAGAGAAAACATGTAATATTTATCTTCCTGAGACTAACTAACTTTGCTTAATATGATTACCCCCAGTCATTTCCATTTCCCTGTATGACATAATTTAGTTGTTCTTTATGGGTTAAAACATTCCATTCTGGCTGGGAAGTGGTGGTGTACACATTTAATCCTAGAATTTGGGAGGCAGAGACAAGCAGATGTCTGTGAGTTCAAGGCCACCCTGATCTACAGAGCAAGTTGCAGGTTAGCCAGGGAGGTTACATAAAGAAACCCTGTCTCAACACACACACACACACACACACACACACACACACAAAGAAAAAATTTCATTCGTCTAAAAGTTACTTTTATCCATTTTTATACTTATGGGCATTCCAATTGGATCTATAACTTTAGTTGTTGTGAATTGTGCTTCAATAAGCATAGATGCGAAAATATTTCTGTAATAGACTTACTTGGAGTCCTTTGGTAAATACATAGGAATGGTTGGTTCATAAGGTAGATCTTTAAGTTTTGTAAAGAACCCCTTTCAGATTTCCATGGTGGATGGACTAGAGTACATCCCCATTGGCATTGTATACAGGTTCCCTATTGTTCACATCATTACCAGCATTTGATGTTATTTTAATGCCTGCCTTTCTGATGAGAAGGAAGTAAAATTTCAGTGTATTATTACTTTGCATTTCTCTGATGGCTCTTGAGACTAAACATAGTTTTATATGTTTACTGGCCATTTTTACTTCACCTTTTGAGATCCCACTGTCTGTTATAGTAGCCCGTTTATTGATTGAGTTGTTTGAGTTCATGCTATTTAGTTTTATGAGTTCTGCCTATAGCCTAGTTGTTAATCATATGTCAGATTTCCCTGCATTTCTGTAGGGTGTCTCTTTACACGATTGTTTCCTTTGTTGAGCAGATACTTTTTAATTTCATGAGATCCCATTTACCAATTGTTAGCATCATTTACTAAACAATTGGGGTCCTATTCAGAAAGATCTTGGTTTCAGAGTCAAGTTTTGCCTTAAGACTTTTGATTCATTCTAAGTTGATTTTTATACACAATGAGGAATAAGAATGTAGTTTCATTCTGTTAGGTGTAGACATCCTGTTTTCTCAGCACCATCTTTCAAAAGAGGTTATTTTTTTCTAATGTATATTTTTGGCATCTTTGACAAAATTCAGGTGGCTTTATATGGGTTTGTGATTATGTCTTCTGTTATATCCTTGGATTTTAGGGTAGTGTGTTTTCTCATATGCTTTTGTATTAGACTTTGGATACTGGTTTTTGCTTTTGCACTAGCAAAGGAATGATAGTAGAGGCAGGGCAAAGGAAACCTTTATAGTCTTTCAATCTTATTTAATACATTCAATACATTTCATTCATTTATTGCTTTTTGTAATCTATTCTAGGCCAGGCACTATGCTAAGTGTTAAGATAGAATGCAAATAGGCCTTATTCTCATTGAATTTGCTTCTAGCGGAAAAATGCTCGAGAATGGGATGAAGAGAAAACACATCGTCTCCTAACCCAATTTAGGAGAAATCAGGCATAGTTTTTCCGAGAAGTGGATTGAGTAATAACATCCTAGAAGAGAATGTCTAGTAATTGTCTAAGACAGTGGCTCCCAACCTTCCTAACTCTGTGACCCTTAAATACGGTTCCTCGTGTTGTAGTGACCCCCCAACCATAAATTTATTTTTGTTGCTACTTCGTAATTGTAATTTTGTTATTGTCATGAATCATAATGTGAATGTCTGCTATGTAGGATATCTGATATGTCACCCTTGTGAAAAGGTCATTTAACCCTCAAAGGACTCATGACCCACAGACTGAGAAACACTGATCTAAGAGAAGAAGAAAATATGCAACTGTTAGAAGTCATCCCAGGACTTTCTGTTCCTGGGTAAGGAAACCATCTCCCCCATGCTCATTCCAGCCAAGGTTATGGGGTGAGAGGTTGCATCAGATTCAGATGATATTCTCTAGTCAGACTGATCCCGTCATACTCCATTGGTAATTGCCTTGGTCCTCATCGGAATTCTGAGCCTTCATTACTAGCTCACTCTGTCTACTCCACCCTGCTCGGATGTTCCCTCAGTCGCTGGGAATCAGGACTTCTGATCAGCAAATTGGCCCATCGGGTAGAGCAGTGAGTGGAAGGGTTGACTAATTGCCTTCATTCAATTCTGCTTTTTGCCAAATGATCTTAATGAATGTATTTCTGGATGGAGAGAAAACTAAAATCTTGAGTGATAGAGGTATGAACAGGACCTGGAATGAATTTTACATATAGAGAGATGAACACTCTTAACAACTTTAGAAATATCATTTTAAAGAATGTTCTTTTTAACATAATTTTATTGGTTCTTTGGGAATTTCATATCATACACTCCCAACCCTGATAATTTCCCAGTCCCTCCATATCTGTCCCTCACCCCCATAACTTCCCCCAAAAGAAATTTTTAAAAACTATTATTTAAAAAAAACCACTTCTCTCTTTTATCTTTCCCATCTTTCCAACACCTTTTCATTTGTCTTAGCAGCACTGGGAACTGTGTATAACGTAATATGCTTTTTATTCCACCACATTTTACTTGTAAATGTTCATTGTTGTGACCTCTACACCATCAACACTGAACTCTCATCAGTGTGCCACCGTTACCCTGAGTCATGGAGATCCTGTGGCGATTGTTCCTCAGGACTCATCCCTTCATGCACTCCAGCAGATGATGGATGGGGTAGATGCTGGGATGGGTCAAATCAAAACCCTTGATGTGGGTCTGGGTGTTAGCTGATTCAGTCAGTCTGGGCCACTGGGGCCTCCCCATAAACCCCAGGCAAGAGGCAGAACCAGCTCTTCTACACCCATGGGCCAGCTTTCCCATACCAGTGGTGAAACGTGGGGCCATCTCTCCTGAGTGTGGGGTCAGCTGTCTCATGAGGGGTGGGACCAACTCTTCTGCTCCAATGACCAGCAAGGGGCAGGGCCAGCTCTCTCAGAGCCAGTATAGGGTGGTGTCAGCTCATCATGGCCCTTGGATTTTAACACTTATAGTTCCTATGGTTCCCTGTGGTATCTTGGTCCATAGAGATCAGCATGGGCCCCAGCTGCAGCAGGACCAAGCATCCAGACATAGACCTTGGCAGCAGCTTGGGCCTAGATGCTACCATGGTCTTCGTAGCTGCCCAGGTTACCCAGATCACTATGTCCCCTCCAGAATCATGACACAGTCCTCAGATACCAACATGGCCTCAGGTGGTTGCCCAGATCCAGACCCCAGACATCCATGTGGCTTTTGGTGGTAACATGGGCCATGGACATCAACACAGACCCCATCTACAGTAGGAAAACAGATACAGATATAGACCTTGGCAGTAGCCTGGCCCGGATGTCACATGGCTCCAGGTAGAAACAGGCCACCCAGATCAGCACGGCCCCAGCAGTGGTACAATCCTCAGATACCAACATAGCTTCAGATGGTGGTCCTGATTCCCAGCATTCATTCGGTCTTTAGTGGTAACTGAAGCCCAGATTCAGACCCCAGGCCTTTGGGCACCAACATGGCCACAGGTGGTGAGCCAGATCCCAGGGAATCCATGTGGCCTTTAGTGGGAACACTGGCCACCAGGGTAAACAGAGACCGGGTCTGGGGTAGGACCACAGACCCAAACATGGCCCTCAGCAGCAGCCCAGGCCTGGACATCACCATAGCCCTGGGTGGCAAGCAGGCCACCCACATCAGCTTGTTCCTCACCAACTTTGCTTCTTCAGTTCTGCCTCTTTCCACAGCACATGAACCAGTCTACTCTTGGTCTCCCGTTTCCACAACATATCTTTGCTCATCATAATGGCATCTGCCTTGTGGCACTGGGTGGGCTTGTAGCTTTCTTTCTCCAGTCTGGGCCATGAGAACCTAAATAAATGTTCTTTTTTTGGTTTTGGGGTTTTTTTGTTTGTTTGTTTTGTTTTTTGCTTTTGTTTGTGTTTTTCAAGACAGGGTTTCTCTGTGTAGCTTTGGAATCTATCCAGGCTCTCGCTGTGTAGACCAGGCTGGCCTCGAACTCTCAGAGATCCGCCTGCCTCTGCCTCCCGAGTGCTCGGATTAAAGGTGTGCATCACCAACACCCAGCTTAAATGTTATTAATGGATATTCTAATGGAAATAGAACTGCAAAGAAATTTTTGTAAATTATATTCATCAGTACTAAATGCTAATTGTAATGTCATTATACTAAAATAATTATATAAATTTAGTTAAAGCAAAACCATGTTAATGTTACTAAGGAACAAAATTCTTAGTGTTTGAAGGCAAGTTTTAAAGAAGTTAAATAAGAACATTTTAGTCCTAAGTTCAAATAGGTGATATTCAAAATTTGTGATATCTTTCTTTCACCAATACTTATTTCTTAGCTTGGTCAATTGAATGACTGAAAGAAAAGGCAACCTAGTGCTATGAACATCCTTAAGGCCATTTTTGTGCCCCCCTAAAAGCTATTTCTACTTAATACGTTTTCTTGGAAGAGAGGCTGACTCTGTATTTGGACCAGAAAAAGAACATGAAGTTATAGTAAAAAACAAAAACAAAAACAAAAAATATGCCAATACTGTTCTGTCAAAAACTGAAAATCTAAGTTGGAGATTTCAATGGCCAAAGATTAATTTGAGTATCAAAATGATAATATTGAGTGAACATGCATAGTATTTTTAAAATATGAATCCATTGTAATAGACCTAAAAGGGAGGAAAAACCAGTGAGTCAATAACAAAGGCAAGATGAGTAAAATAATAATTATTGATTTCAAAGGCATTACTCTGAAAATTGTCTATTAAACATAGATGAATGGATATTTATTCTACTTTTCCTGTTCCCTGCATTTCAAAGTAATAAAACAGCCTGTCTGTCATGAGAGAAAGTAGTGTGCAATAGAAGAATTCCACATAGAATAAAAATTAAAAAACTATTACCTTACAACTTCTAGAGAAGTAATTTGACCCTGAAGAAAGATTAATGAACTGGGCATGGTGACTCAGCCCCAAGACTCAGAGTTGGGGGGTAAAAGCAAAGATATCATAAGTTTGAGTTCATTCCAGGCTGGGTAGTGAATTCCAAGCCAGCTTGGGCTACATAGGGAGATCCTGTGAGAAGAGATGAAAAAAGAAGGGATTGAGTGTGAGGAAAAAGAAGAGAGATGAGATAGAAGTTCATGGAGAATTTTATAGCACAGCTATTGACTATCATAATTAGGAAACATCATGGAAAACAGGGCCAGGAAGTGTTATGTTATCCCAAATGTCATGTAGTCCACATAGCAAAGCAACACTTCCAAAAAATATCCCAAGAATTCTGAACCTTCAGAAAATGATACTGTTTCAGATGCAAGGCTTGGTGGGAAAGGAGGATAATGGGAGAAGTAAAGTGATATTTCAGATGAGCAGACCTATCTAAAATATGTATTTTGGACAGGACAATCAACATGGTTCCAAACAAGTAGCATTGAGAAAAATGGGGAGACATGCTGTCCTGGGTTGAAAGAAATTTGGACCTTGATTCAGACAAGTTGAAAAAGGACGGAGTTTAAATACCAACAAGTCAAACAGACCAGGTTATAGCTCAGTGGTAGAACATTTGCTTAACACACACAAAGACCTGCATTCATCCCTAGGACTAGAAAAAGATTCATAATGATTTAATTAATTATAATCATGGTGTTTTGGTTATAGATCTTAAATAGTTGTATAATAAAAACGGTACGGTGGAACATGTAGGGGTGAAATGACTTGACACCTATGATTTATTCTTAAATATCTCAACAAAATATGTGGGGGGGGTGAAGCAAGTGAGGCCATGTATTGTTGACTTTAGATGACTGATGGGTCCCTAGGGAGTCAGTGCGTTATTCTCGTCACCTTGTGCCTAACACAATTTTCAGCATTTAAAAAGTGTAAAATTCTGGGGGGTTTCTTTCTTTTTTTGTCTTCTTTTCCTTTCTTTCTTTCTTTTTTTCTTCCTTTCTTTCTTTCTTCCTTCCTTCCTCCCTTCCTTCCTTTTTTTTTTTGAGAGAGAGGGTCTCACTATGTAGCTTGGGCTATCCTGGAACTCACTATGTGGACCAGGTTAGCTGTGAACTCACAGAGATCTGCCTGCCTCTACCTCCCAGATACTGTGATCAAAGACATGCGCCACCACACTCAGCTCGGAGTTTCTGAAGAAATAAAAATTTAGAATGGACAAAACGGATTGAGTACCACTGCTGCGTGGTCTGAGGGCCTGTGAGGGGGCTGTGAGACAGCTGCTACTCTAGTAAGAGGGGCCTCGCCTTGAAGAGAAAAGCATTGTTCTCACACTTCCAGCGATATTGTGCTTAAACGTCTACACTTGCTCATCATTCTACCACCAGCAGCAACTGTGGGTTTTCATTTATTAGAAGACAGCCCACAAAAGGGAGTCATGAGTGGAAAGGGCTTCAGAAACTCTGCTCATTCTCTGCTAGCTATGATCTGATTATCTGCCTTAGAAAAGCCAGCAAATTTATGTATCAACGCTGGAATCATGGTCTTTATGGGTATATTGATACTCATTGTGCCAATCCCCCTTCTAATATAATGTCCTGCATTGTAAATGTAAAATGAAAGCAAGCAAACAAAAAAAACCCACAAAAACGAAGTGCATTTGCCATATTCCTCTCTAGCTACAGAAGTTTGGAAGGCTCAGTGAAGTAGGGGCCCTAATAGAACCCTCTTCGCGTGTCTTATGAGTCTACTTCATAAGTGGCTTTGCTGCATCATTGTTCTGGTCTCTTGGACCATTTGTTCTGGACAGTGAAAGCCCCATGCAGGGTGGATACTTCTGCAGCTCTTTGGAGAGTCCCACAATGGGAAGAATAAGTCTCCCGATGCCCATGAGAACTAGTCCCCTTGCAGGTGCATCATCCAGCCCCAGTCAAGTCTTTGGAACTTTGCCCAAATCTGACTAAACCTCATGAAAATACCAGAGTCACATTGCCAAACCACAAACTTGAAAGAACATGCACAATGACAGAGACAGCAAATGTTTTGAAATCTCTTTTGTTGTTTTTTGAGATGATGCTTTGACTTCTAAATCCACAAAGTTCACAAATGTTTTTGTCTGTGCTTTTTCCCTCCCTCCCTCCTTCCTTCCTTCCTTCCTTCCTTCCTTCCTTCCTTCCTGCCTGCCTGCCTGCCTGCCTTCCTGCCTTCCTCCCTCCCTCCCTGTCACCCTCCCTTCCTCTCTTCCCCCATTTCTCTTTATTTTGTCAATTTTGAATGCAGAGTTTGGGCACTAGCATGAATGTCTTTTCCTGACTACTGGTCAAGGCAGTATTCTTGAATCCAATATTCCAGCCTTCAGTTTTACCACTTCTCTAGTTGGGAGAGAGAGACAAACTCCTCCCTATCTAACTTGTTTGGCACTGTTTACTAACCTCTTTACCCCTACCTGGGCAGTGACTGGGATCAAACCCAGAACCTCCTTCATGCTGACCTATACCCCAGAACCCTGAGAGGCAATCCTGACCACTGCTGTAATTTCCACTCCTCCAGTCCAGGTAGCCTGCTGTTTCTGCCATTTCTGGCACCTTTAGGAAGTCGCCCATACAAGACTTAGACTGTCCAAAATAGGATAGCTATAGGAGCAATCTCTTTTATGCCATTACCCTGGAACTGGACATTTAGTATATATTTCTTGCTTAATGTTGCTCTTGCTGGTTTTAGGTATAAATCGTGTATGTTTTTTTTACCTTTCTCCTGGACTATACTTGATATTTATTATCATTATATATAGTTTTTGTATCAGGATTAAAACACTCTTATTTAGACAGAAAGGGGAAATGTAGTGGCATCTTGCTTCACCAGTGAACTTGAGGTTGTGGCCACATCCTAGGGGTGTGGCTTCAGGTGTGCATGTGTGACCCCTTATAAAGAAGAGGAGGGACTGGCTTGCTCTCGTGGGTTGTGGTCAGAGCATCTCAAGGGCAGAGATTGCATCCTCAGGAAGAGCTTGGTGATTATTTACTACTAAGTGTATAAGTGCTTCCCTAATAAATACCTGTTTATTATTTATTTTGGGTCTTGTGGACTCATTAAAACCCTGCCTCAGATCAGTAGTAATCTCTGTAGCCCATGTTGTGACAAGGGGCCATAAGAACCATGAGTGTTGAAATCCAACACTTTTGCTGGCTCTGGAAGAGCTTGCCCTTTCCCCTTGCTGGCCACTACAGCAGAAGAGCTGACCTGTCCCTCACAGAAGAGCTGGCCTGTCCCTCACAGAAGAGCTGGCCTGCCCTTCACAGAAGAGCTGGCCTGCCCTTCACAGAAGAGCTGGCCTGCCCCTCACAGAAGAGCTGGCCTGTCCCTCACAGAAAGGCTGGCCTACCCCCCGCAGGAAGGCTGGCCTGTCCTTCACAGAAGAGCTGGCTCCACATCAGGAGAGATGGTCTACCCTCATCAAGGGCATGGGAGAGATGGCCCTGATGGCATGTGTGTAGAAGACCTGGATTTCCCCTTGCCTGAGGAGGGTGGTCATAGCAGTCCAGACTGACCACCAAGACCCACACAACATCTACCCCATCTATGACCTACTGGAGTGCATGAAGACACTGGACTTGTAGAACCATAGCCACAGATGGTCAGGATATCCATGACTTGGGCAACAGTAGGATATCCAAGAGGAAATTTGTTAAGGGTCCATTATTGATGGTGTACCAGAAGCCAGTGGCCTTGAACCAGACTAGCAACCCATTTCAATAACATTTGTAAGTAGAATGGACAAAGGGGTATACTGGTATACTGAGTGACATACCACAGCTCCCAATGTCACTAAGATGAAGAGGTGTTGGAGAGGGAGGAAAGGTGAAAGATGGCAGTGGTTGTTTTATTTTGTTTTTAATTTTTCTTTTTTGGGGGATAATGCTATGGGGGTGAGGGGTAGATATGGAAGGACTGGGAAATGAATGGGATTGGGGTACATGATGTGAAATTCCCAAATAATCAATAAAAATCATATTAAAAAATAAGTTTAATTTCACTTTCCATCCTAGCTTTTTTGAGGTTGAACTTTTGTTTTTAAAGTTGTATGCAAGAACATGTATTCAAATGTAGCTAGAAAGTTCTGAAAAATTATAAGTGACAATAAATCCTACTATAAAACTACAATAAAATGGAGTTACTTTGCTTCTAAAATTGCGGAACTGATGAGCAAAACAGAAGAGAAAGACAAGAAATAGATCCCAATTAAGAATTTAAGAGCTGTTTGTGAAGCTCAATTAGTAGAGTTCTTGCCTAGGTTCATTTACCCAGTAAGACATAGATCCTTTCTTTAAAAAAGCAACTAAAATGGTTCTCACAAATTCCTAGTCTATCCTGGAAGACCTAAGGTAATTAAGATGTTGTGTAAGAGGCATGGAGGTCCTTCTGCTCACAGATAAGCACCACAGGAACCAGAAATGTCAAACACAAGGGTGTCTCTTCTGAGAGATGCTTAACCTGTTTTCTGCCTAGAAGGCTGGGAGCAGATGTGGTTAATAGTCTAGCAACCTTTACACTACTTGTGTGGTTGAGACTCTTATTTTGACATTGTTTTTCTCGGTTAATCCATAGAACTCATCTTTCTGGAATATGTTTTATTTCAATCTATAGAAGCCATATTTTTGGAAGATGTCACATGTACTTGGCAGAGAATTTTGAGGTATTCATGTTTTAAGCTTTGTGGTACACATATAGTCAATTATCATTTTTTCATCAAATTGTACTGTGTTTAAATATGCCTAAAGTAAACCACTCATGATCACACTCTTGAAGTTTGAATCAACACTGGCTATTAAGTCATGTTAAATTGAATTGCCTTCTCCCCCTACCCCACCATGGAATGTTACTCTGCTGGCTGTGGTAGTCACAGAAATCATTCTATGGGTGAAACTTTTAAATCACACACATATTTAAATCATATATATGTAAACCAGAATTTCATAATATAGTCAAAACATAATAAATCAATTGATGTTGTTGAGTTTTGATTCAGACAAAATTATATAGTTAAATGGGGATGGCATTTCCAGTCCCATGACATCTGGGCTGAAGGCAAGCCAGAGTGTAGGCCACCTTGATCTGTGTGTGTACTGTTCTGCATTTGCAAACCCTTCCTACTGAGGAGAATAAAAGGACATGGAGGTCTTTTATTTGTTTGGAAAGATATCAGAGTATATTAACTTTTCTCCTTTGCAAAATCATTTTCATTTAGTTAGGTTATAGTGTTCTGCCTTGGGGCAAAATTGTAGCTCTTTCTCATTCATTCACTAACAAACATTGTTTTGAAACCTATGCTACTTAGGCACATTTCTGAATATTTGATATCTTAGTATCTTTCTTTCTTAGGAGATTCTCTAAGAAAGTATAGCCAGACTTTCTTTGGAATGCCAGCTCCCAAATAATGACACAGAGACTTTTTACTTCTTACTAAATATGAAAGCATGGTCTTAGCTTAGGCTTGCTCCCAACTAGCTCTTAACATTTAAATTAACCAATTTATATTAATTTACATTCTGTCACATGGCTCATTACCTCTCCTCAGTACAGCATGTCCCACTTCCTCTGTATCTGGCTGGTGAATACCCACCTCTCAGATTCTTCCTTTTGAGTTCCTCTTTCTCCCTGGAAATCCCACCAATCCTCTTCTGCCTAGCTATCGTATGTTCAGCTCTTTATTAAACTAACCAGAAGATACCTCATGCAGGTGTGGTAAAACAGACATATCTACACAGTGTACAAAAAGATTATCTCACAACAAGAAACTTCCATATTAAAATATCGCTCTCTCTCTCTCTCTCTCTCTCTCTCTCTCTCTGTCTCTCTCTCTCACACACACACACACACACTCCATATATTCCATAAATTTTTCTTAGAAATGCTGTAAAAATTCATCCCTATTTATTGTTATTTTTAAAAATACTTTAACATTATTTTATGTGCATTGGTGTGAGGATGCCAGATCCCCTGGAACTGGAGTTACAGACAGCTGTGAGCTGCCATGTGGGTGCTGGGAATAGAACCCGGGTCCTCTGGAAGAGCAACCAGTGCTCTCAACCACTGAGCCATCTCTCCAGCCCTATTTATTTTTATTTTTACACCAAAAAGAATACAAGAGTTTATTCTGAATCAAATATGAGTAACTATGGCCCAGGAGCATATATATAGGCTACCCCAAATGACGTTCCACCATGAGAAAGGTTTCACAGACTTTTATAGTCATCGACCAAATCAGTGCATTTACCAAATGCATTGATGGAGTCCTTGCTACAGGCTTCAGATACCATCTGACAACATTTTTAGCTTTTATTGGTGAAATATTGCTAAAGTTTTATCTGATAATGAAAATGTTAGGTATGGTGGTAAACTGCTATTAAAGGGACCAATCTGAACAATTTTGGCATTGAATCTGCTGCATTCTGACTCTCCGTAACCATTGACACTGAATCTGCAGTATCAGAACTAAGCATGCTGTTCTAGTCAATCCATCCCAGAGTCTGTAACACAGATGTAGCCTTTTCGGGGAGTTCCATTCACAGTTGCTCCTGTTTTGTGAAGCATCACATTTTGAGCATTTGAAAGCCAAACGCTGTTTTGAGTTCCTACATGCTAGGAAGATACTTTCCTAGGATCCGATAGAGAAAGGTTGAGAAGACTGAGAATAGTCTGACAGGGCCTCTTCCTTGATGCTGAGGGGATCCTTGACATGGCATCCTTCCAACAGAGGGACTCGTTTGGTTTCCTCTCTTGATCATTTACTTCATTTCCTAGGAGCTCACTGTGGAAAGATAACACCTAAACAAGGAGAGAAAAATGGACACAAAGGGCCTGGGCTGGTCTTAGTGCTGATCCAGTTGTCTTCTCTAATGAAAGTGGCTACTCTTGGATATCCTGCTTCAGATTATCAAGACTACCAATGTCTGAGCCAGGTGGAATTAGAGTCCTTTTCTTATAAAGTTTGCTAGGCAGGAGACTTCCTTTGTCATAAAAAGGTCAGATTCAAAGCAATCCTTCAGTGTTCTCTCTACTTTTTTTTTCTCAGCACATGCTTGAGGTCCTCTATTGGTATGTGTACTATGAACTGAATCTCCCAGAAAAAACAAAACAAAACAAAACAACAACAATAAAAACATCTCTATGCAAAGATTCCACATGGTTGAAAGGTTAGTTACAACTTGATTGTGCAGAGTTGGGTGTTGCAGGTACAGAGTGAAACTATCTTGGGCAATTATGACTTGCATTAACATTCATTGCGCACCTCTATATCTGACCTTGTATCTTTTTAACTGCTGTGTAAAAGTGTAAACTATTCATTTAACAGACCAGTCGCTCCTGCACACCCCAAAGCTAGGAATTTTATCAAACATATCTGAGAACTGTAACAGAGATTTTCTAGTTTTGCTGTAATCTGCCTACCTGATGTTTCAAACCAAAGTATTTGAAAATGTTGTATGACTTTCTGTTCTTCTATAGCATTTATAAGAGCTTAATGAAACTATTTCCAAATTGGAATATGTCATTCAGTGATGTGTTTTTCTAATTATTCTTCATCAATTAAAAAACAGGCTAGGCGATGGTGGCGCACGCCTTTAATCTACAAAAGCTAGTTCCAGGACAGCTTGCAAAGCCACAGAGAAACCCTGTCTTGAAAAACCAAAAAAACAAAACAAAACAAAAAAACAAAAAGCCTCAAGAGTCAGATATTGTGGTAAGAACCTAAATGATCAGAGAAGTGATGGAGAAACTATTAAGTGCCCACCTCTTTCCTTGATCCAAAAAGGCCAAGACCCTACTACTTCCTGTCTATCTGTCCTCAGTTCTTCAAAATCTCTATGGTTAATTCTGATCAGCCAGTAGCTAGCTCTGCCCTCTGATTCAAAACAAATTTTATTGGCAGTACTGGGAGCATCAGAATTTGATCAAAATATCACACAACAATTTGGGGCACCCTGAATCACATGTCCCTGGGCCAAGGTGTATTCAGCACAAGAGGAAACCATCTCTTATTCCCTTTGAGTGACAGGTATTTTACCTTGACAGTGCTTTACATGTGAACAAGTAGAGTGTGTTTTTAAGGAACCAGGAGGTAGAACCAACCCGGCAGGTAGACAGACAAGAAGAGTAGCAACACATAATAATAAAGATTGTCAACTGTGGGCTTCTTCCTCTCGACTCTTACGTGTGACAAAGGCCTGACAAGCGTTTTCTCGGGCCAGCAGCTTTCTCTCCACACCTTCCAGCTGACTGGCAGAAGCTGGTCCAGAACATGTTTACCTGAAGCTGTGGATCTGTTAGCTCCTCCTTCTTTCCATAAATTAATCAATCTGTCAGTCCGAAATGGGGGAGGGGAAACAGATCCTAGGCCACCAAGAACAGTTAACACTCCCAATCTCTGTGTGTGTACTTCTTCATTTTTAATAAAATTTACCTATTGCTGCCTACTATGTTTGAGTTTTTCCTGCTTTTAATTCTTTAATTAGCAGAGTACAGCCTGACCAAGACCCATAGAAGATAACATGCCTCTATCCTTCTCCTTTCTCTAATTCAGCTGCGCTTTCATTGGCCTTTCTTTGGGAAACACAGATTCAGAATGTGGTGTTTTCTTCAAGACAGCTGACTTGGTATTTACAAAAAGCCAACATTTTAAAAAGCAGAAGGGGAAGGAATTGCTATAGCTTGAGAAATGAAGAAAACAAACAAAGAAACAAAACCAAGCACAGGACAAACAGCAAAACAAGAGACCAGTAAACAAGCCACCCAATCCCAGCAGACCAACTAATGCTGGGAGTGATCACGTTGCAAAAAAAACAAGTAACAATGTTAATAATAACAATAATAATAATAACAATAAAAGCACTGATAGTAGTATGAAAGATTATTTGAGACTAAGGACTCCTAAGAGTTAGATAACCGCATAAATTACTCTGAGGTTGATAACACTAGACTAGGAAGGATAGTCTTTTGTTTCAGCGATGGCTATTTCCTCTTGTGTTGTTTTGCTTGCAATGGAGGGAGAAACAGCCAAGCGTTCGCAAATCTTTTTTATACAGGTGCGTCAAATATGTCTAGAGGTCATGCATCGACTGTCGAGTTTGATACTGGGTAGTACTGATGAATTAGGGAGGGTAATCGAAGGTTTTCATTGTTTCTGCCGCTGTTACTATGACATCACCGCAAAGCTAGAATGACTGCCCTTCGAAAGCCCCCGGAATCTCGCGATACCAGGGCTGGAGGAGCGCGCGGCTGGTGGGCGGGGTAGGGAGAGCGAGTAACTTCCGGCCTGGCCGCTGTCTGGGTGGCGCGGCCGGGTCCTCTCGGGTCTCGCCGCTTCTTGCTTCCACGGCCGTCCCCCCGCCTTGTGCGGGGGGTTGGGCGGCCGCGGGAGGCCACCCAGACCTCCCCGGTGCCTGCGGTTCGTCCCGCGCCGTGGCTGTGCCCGCGGGGGGCCCGGGGTCTGAGGGGCTGCGGCCTACCCGGGCCCGCCGCCCGGCTCCATGAGGCACAGCCTGACCAAGCTGCTGGCAGCCTCGGGCCACGGCTTGCCGAGCCACGGCGACAGCCGGGGGCCGTCCGCCACGCGCGCACCGCCGGGGGACCCGACTGCGGCGGCCGCGGGGGCGGAGACGTCAAGGTCCGGATCGCTTGACCGCGAGCGGCCGCGCGGCGACGGGGGCGAGCCCGAGGCCCGGAGGGGGAGCCGCGGCAGCGTGGCCGCGCGCGCGCCCGCGCCCTCGCCAGCGAAGATGGAGGAGGAAGAGGAGGACGCGATCGCCATGGTCCCCAAGGAGGAGCCGGAGGACATGGACTTTCTCTCGGGCCTGGAGCTGGCCGATCTGCTGGACCCTCGGCAACCGGACTGGCACCTGGAGCCCGGGCTCAGCTCGCCCGGGCCCCTGTCCTCGTCCGGCGGAGGCTCGGAGAGCGGCGGCCTGTTGAGAGGGGACGGGGACGACGACGAGAGCGCGGCCGCCGAGATGCAGCGCTTCTCTGACTTGCTGCAGAGGCTGTTGAACGGCATCGGAGGCTGCAGCGGCGGCGGTGACCGCGGCGGCGCGGAAAAGAGGCGGAGAAAGTCCCCGGGAGGAGGCGGGGGCAGCAACGACGCCAACCCAGCGGCGACCAAGAGTCCCCGGAAGGCGGCGGCGGCCGCTGCCCGTCTTAATCGGCTCAAGAAGAAGGAGTACGTGATGGGGCTGGAGAGTCGGGTCCGGGGACTGGCCGCCGAGAACCAGGAGCTGCGGGCCGAGAATCGGGAGCTGGGCAAACGCGTGCAAGCACTCCAGGAGGAGAGTCGCTACCTGCGGGCTGTCCTGGCCAACGAGACGGGACTGGCTCGCCTGCTGAGCCGGCTGAGCGGCGTGGGACTGCGGCTCACCACCTCGCTCTTCAGAGACTCGCCCGCCGGGGACCACGACTACGCCCTGCCGGTGGGGAAGCAGCCGCCGGAGCTGCTGGAAGAGGACGACGCGGCGGGAGGAGTGTGTCTCCATGTGGACAGGGATAAGGTGTCGGTGGAGTTCTGCTCGGCGTGCGCTCGGAAGGCGTCGTCTTCTCTTAAAATGTAGGGTCAAGTAATCTGCCCTTTATCCGCGTTTCCCCCTTTCTACTCCCTCACACCATGTAAAACACCTTAGTGGGACATCTTCACCGGACACATTTCAGAGGCGGAAAACAAAGTAATATTAAATCTATTAAGTGTTTAGCTAAAAGCATGAATGTGACACTGTAACCAACTCCTAATGATAACCTGTGACTATTAAATCTCTCTGACAGTTTCTTTTTTAGGTGATTTCCTTCCTGCCAGGCTCCGTTGTAGGGGTTACAGAACAGTCGTTCCCGCCTCACAACCTGGTAAGGATCCATCTCTTCACGTAACGCTCATGCTCTGCTGCTTAGTCTACTTTAATGGGCAACATCTCAATTTGTGTGTGTGTGTGATACACTTTTTGGTTTTTTTTTTTGTTGTTGTTGTTTGTTTTGGAAGGTGGGAGGGGAATCTTAATTTGGGCCCTGTCCACCCTGGAAACAGACTTGTGCTGGTCAGTAATGTACTTTAAAGTTGCTTCTGGTTGAACTAGCTGTTACATGTGTCCCCTTGTTCAGAGTTGCGTGTACCTAGCTCTTCTGTCCCCAGTGTGGACATGGCCTTGGATGACATCGGTTCCAACTGTACACTGAAACCTGCTAATAGAGATACAGTTTGGAGACAGTGAAACAGGTGAAGTTGGATGGAAGTTCCGAGTTGTACAAGGTGCAAATTGGAATTCCAATTGTAGAGCAACTTTTCAGAGGTTGACAACAAGGATTTGAGGCATGCACAAGTGTGGGTATTTTTCTGGAGATGACAAATCTCTTAAAATACTTAAGAATACCTTCTAATTTTCAGTAGAAAATAGAGAAATACAATCTATAAGGTCCCAGTATTTCACTTGAGAACTTGGAAATTAACATACCCATCAGATTTCTGTGTTTAATTAGAGGAAGAATGATTAATGAAATGTTTGAAGACCAGCACAGTAATTAAGTATGAAGAAATTGTTGAGAGCATTTATTTTTGTTGTATTACAATTTAGGCTAAATTTGTGTATGATTAGATATTGAAGGTTGTGAAATGTGAATGAAAACATGTAAAGTGAGGCTTCACAAAGAATCTTATTTTCCATATTTCTAAAACTTTTTTGCTTTTAAAGTTAAATAGTCTGGCCACTTAATGATATGATTGAGGCTGTTTTCCAAAAATGGAAAATATCCTTCCCTTGAAATACTGTTTATTGTCCACGTGTCTAAATCTGTGTAATGATGTCCTGAAGTGCAAGAGACATTAAATTCTTTGTGAAACATCACTGACTGATAAAGGATATACGTATTTAGCATCCTTGTTTTTCTTTGTGCTAAAGTGGATACAGCTGTTGGGGCAGAAGAGACGGGACCAGCTGCTGGCCACATTTCCTGCTTTATTTTAAAAGGTAGTATAAGAAATAAGGAAAAAGAGGTAATATCAGGGCTTCTGCTGTCTTTTATTTTTAAAATGTTCATAATTAAGTATTTTCCAGCAGTCCAAAGATGTAAGTTATCTTACACGTAAGATGTCTTATTTTGTTATTTGGTTATGGAAATGGAATCTTGTTCTTGCACAACTAACTGTAAATGTTTTGTTGCTAGATAATATGATTTGAGACCTAAACTAGTCTCTGGTTTTCAGTATATCACATTTTGTAAAGTTATCCACTGCACTTGAGCATGAATGGGTAGTAGCCAAACTCACAACTTGGAGTGATGGACCTGCTTCTTCAAGGGCAGGAACAAGCCCCCACAATGCAGCTGCATGGATATTAGTGCCTACTGAAATATATATATATATATATATATATACACACACACATATATAGAAACCAAAAGTAGTTGGAAAATTATTTGAAATGACTAATTTGTGCTTTTTCTGAAATATGTTAAATGTAGCTTTTGAAACAGAAGCCTTGAATTGAAATTTAATACTTGAACATTTTTGTATATATTTCTTTGTATATAATTTTGTGCAGTACCGATGACAAAAATATGGTGTCATAATAAAATCAGGTTTGTTGATCTTTCAGTTATGGGCTCAAAGAATTTATTCATCTTTAATATGACATTGGAAAGTAGTGGATAAAAATAGGAAAAATGATTGTTGGTAATACAGACTGTGGTCTTAATCAAAAGGTTCTGAAAGCAGTAAGTTTGTTTTCCTAAAAGTTACACTATTTCCGTGGAATATTTTCTTAACATCTGTGCTTTTCTCCTGCATTTGAGGTGTGGGCTTGGGGAGATCAGTTTCTGGATTGGAATGTTTTGAAATTCCAAGTACAGACTTTTAGAATGTCATTTTATAAATGGCTGTTTGGAGAATTAAGAGCTCTTGACAGTGGCAAGATTAGAATGGCCTAATTTTAAATCTGGTTTGTTAGGTTCCGTATTTTTATTAACTGTCTTTTCTGTTTTCATTTCATTGTTTCTTTTCTAGTTATGGTGACAGTGATTTTTGTCATTTTTATTTCTTTTTTTTAACTCATGGTCTTGTTTTTACATGATAACTGCATGTATTTAGGACCTATCAGGGGCTTGAAATAGATTTTATCATATTTGTGTGTGAGCACATTTTACTGTAAATGTTTGGGTTTCTCAGTCTACAACAGTTATTTCAGTGTGTGGTAAACAGTATCTTAAAGTGTCCTGTTCATTACTTGTTAATTAAAAAAGTTATGATTGATGTAAAACTGTTGTCTTACTATTTTTAGAAATTGTGTTGTAAATAGTACTTGGATAGAGTTCTGGAATATAAAATAGATTTCAGGTTTGGATGTATTTAATGTGATCGTTGAGATAATTTAGTATTTGGGGAAGTATTTCAGGTTTTATTCCTGATTTGTACCTGTGTGGTAAAAATGATAGAAAACCTTTTAATATCTGTCTTCCTATGGTAGTCAATATTCATACATTAATTAACTAACACATATTGGTGTAGTAGTTCTATAATAGTGACTAAAGTTTTATCCATTTTTAACCAGGCTTAACTAAAAAGTACATGTTTGTTAAAAACGTAGTCACACCTCTGATATATCCAACAAAGTATACAAAATATTTTAAATATCTGTGCATTTTATACTCGCTAAATTAATCTCTTTCTCTTCTCTTTAAACAGCTTAGCAGTATCTGCAAAAACGAATCTTTTCCTACAACCTGTTAACTGACTGGACTGATGGTAACAGTAATTGTGGGAGCCATGTCGGTCAAAATTTGGCATCTGCTGCAAAACATGAATGCCATTTCCAAGTTCCCAAATTACTTCTATACTGATTACACTTTCCAGAAATGGAGATATGAAAAGATTCTCTGGAATGCTTGAAAGACTTAATAGAAATCCATGAGACTAAGTTAATTTTGGAACAAAATTACATCTTTTCCTTTCATGACAGTAACACTAAATTTATTGCATATTTTTTTAAAAATATGTAACCATTGGAGAAGAGAATTACAGTGTTTTATCAAGAAACATTAGATTTTTACATAATAAAGAACACATTCTGTGGAATTAGATTTAGTGGGTTAGAGTGACATAAATAGGCTAGCAGTAATCACACAAGTTATGAGTTTGCATTTATGGAATGTAAAGAGCTGCTTTGGAAGACAGACATATTGCTGAGTAGAATAAAGTCCTCAACTTAAAGAGTAGTGTTTTTAAATAGATATTGATTGTATGTTTTTAAAAAGTGATTATGATAATGTGTGGGTGCTATTGCAATTTAGGGTATGAGCTTGTGTGTAGTCTCAGATATGGCATGTTGGACATTCTGAGTACATGATCCTGTTTGAATGTTTTGAGGTTTCTGATGAATGACAGTTTCTGCTGTTCTGTTAAAATTTCTGTAGTGTTCTGTAAGGACCTTCATATTTTGGATGGTAATGGATTATTTCATATTTCAAGTAAAAAACCCACTCAGAAACCAATCATTTTTTCATTATTGTTGGATTATGCTAATACATTTTTCATCTGCTCTAGACTAAGTCATATTTTTTGGCTCACTTGGGAAATATGCAGATAGAAGAGGGAATTGATTGGATGTAGTGTTATTACTGGATGTAGTTGTATGGTATTCAAAATTCATTCAAGTCCTCTACTTGTATTCATCTATGTGTTCAGTGTCCATAAAGCCAAAAAGTAAAGAGAATTCCCACAGGCTTATATTTAAAGGCGCTGATGCTCCTATAGTACAGTTGATCTACATTCAAAGGTTTAGATACTGCTATTTTATAATCAAGATGCAGTGTGGATAATTCATTAATAATGTGTATATTAATAACATGCAGTTATCTGTTGAGGTCTATTGAAGGTATAGATCAAATGCTCACAGATGAGTTAGTTTTTATAACTAAAAACAGTGATTCTTCAAAGTTTAATAGGTAACATTTGTGTTTCCTCTTTCTATGTTGATTCTAAGTTGTAAGGTCCACCTTAATATTTCTATTGTGTTCCTGGGTCAGTACTTCTCCCCTTTTCACCTATTTATTTACTTAGGGATTAAAAAGACCTTCCATTATGGCCACTACAGAACTTTTCATATATTTGAATTTAAGATACCGTTGTGTGTGAGCTCAATATTTAACCAGTTATCCTGTTTTACAGTAGTGTGCATAATTTTTGTTGACTTAAATTTACTATCTGAAAATATTTTGTTTATGTTGAGAACTAATTTATAGATCTAGTCACAAATTTATGTTTGGAGCACTGTATAATTATATCAGTGTAAAAATTTGGGTTTTATAGCTCAAAAGTGTTTCCAAGTTTTGTATCATCTTGCTGGGGTCAAATTTTTAGACCTTTCTGGCTCTTAACTGAGTTTGGACTTTAATAATACCTGTATACAAACATGTACACAGATATCTTACATACAGTGAACATGAATAGTCTTTAAAGCGATGTACCTGGACAAGCAGATTTAAAAATTCTAAATATTTTTAATGGTTTGTCTACTTTAACTGGACTGAAATCTTAACCATTTTCCCCACTGAGGCATTCTTCCTAGGTCTGAGCCACAAAAGGCTAAATTTCCTTAGGTTTTAATGTTACTCGCAGTTCATATCATTTAACTGCCTTGTGAGCAGGTATTTTGTAGACTTATAGACTAAGCATTTATTGCTTAGTTGCCCATTTCTACTAGTTTAAAGAGGATTTGACTATGTATCAGAGACAAGAGTCCAGAAGTCCTTTTGTGATATAAACAGTTTAACACATAGCTAGAGTGTTAGGAATAAGGTCTGAGGACTGTTCCAAGCATAGTATACAGTTTGTACTTACCAAACAACATGGTTCTACCACTGGATTTTGAGTAACCTGAAGTTGATTATACCATCTGTGTATACCTAAGGAATTTAATTTAATAATTAGATTTGATAGGTTTTTTTTACTTCGATCAATTGAATTATGCATTGAAAGTGAGAATGTAGGTAGACAGTTTTGTATCAGAAAGCCTTTACTTTTGCTAATATTCCTTGTAACAGACATAATTGTATAAAATACATTTGCTCATTGAAGTTGTAAAAGTAAAGCATACTAGAACTTGGGAACTCTTAGAAAGGAAACAAAAGAAACCACACGACTATCTCAGGGGAAGGTAAAGGAGACAGTTTTCCCTTTGTCTTGGAAACTCTTTCCTTCCCTCATAATTACTATACTTAAAAAGATTTATTGACTAGAGAACTGGAGAGATGACTCAGGTTAAGAGCACTGGTTGCTCTTCTAGAGGTCCTGAGTTCAATTCCCAGCAACTACATGGTAGCTCACAAACCAACCATCAATGAGGTCTGTATCCTCTTCTGGTGTGCAGCCACACATATTAAGTAATCTTTTTTAAAAATTTGAATAGAGTACATTATGTGTTCTTTGAAAGAACAAATAATCTTTGCATTCCAAAACTAATGCTAAATTTTACTTGAATTCTAATTGCTTCATTGTTGATAGAGACAAGGGTGTTGAAATGGACTAGAAATCACTACGTTTATCAAGCTATTCTCAAATTTGGGACAACAGCCCTGCCTTCTCTTCCTACTCGATAGGCATGCCTGGGCATTTTTTTTTTCTTTAGACCGAAGCCTGTTTCACATTCAAAGCCACCTTTTCTAAATCAACAAGTCACACTATTTAGAAGGAATAGTTAAGATGTACTTAGAAATGCAACCATATATGGTCATTGTTACACTCTTCTGTGGAGAATTGATCTAATGGGCATTACTGAGTCTGTATCCACAGCTCATGATCTTAGAAGCTATGTAGAGCAGCTAGGGGCTAATATTAATAGTGCAGGTATTTGTTATCACAGAAATTGGACAGTGTTCATTTAGATGCCACAATAGCTTTCGTTTAAAAAAAGAAGGCTATGAAACACTTGGGAAGAAGACAAGTAGATCACTCCAGAAACCATCTGGGGAAATAACTTCATGAACATACTTCAAAAGGCAAAAATAGGAGCAGTAGGCTGTGAGTGGGGTTACTCAGGAAGATACTGAATTATAGGTTAACTTGCTCCGCATCATACATAGGGGACAAACAAACTCAAGCCTGAGAATCTAGAAAACTACCTCAGCCGGGCGTTGGTGGCGCACGCCTTTAATCCCAGCACTCGGGAGGCAGAGGCAGGCGGATCTCTGTGAGTTCGAGGCCAGCCTGGTCTACAGAGCGAGTTCCAGGACAGCCTCCAAAGCCACAGAGAAACCCTGTCTCGAAAAACCAAAAAAAAAGAAAGAAAGAAAACTACCTCATAATCCGTCAAAGCTTAAAAAGGCGACTTTCTAAATCCTGTAGCTCCCATCGGCTAGGATTGACCCTTTGTGAGGAATATGAGTGACTCCCATGGAAACAGCTTGAACAGTGAAAGGTAACATGCTGTATTTAAAGGCCAAAAAAAAAAAAAAAAAAAAAAAAACCACCTGTTTGGCTTCATGAGGACTTTGTTCATAACTGCTTTGTAGTCATTTTTTTCTTGTGCTATAAAATAAATGCCTTAATGTAAAGGAGTGGTACTGGCAATGGTTAAGAAACAGTATTGGGCAAACTAGAGAAATTATGTTCTTTTACATTTTTGTTTTCTGAGCTACAGATTAAATCTAGGTACTCTTGCATGCTAAAACCATCTTACCACTAACTTACATTCCCAGCCTCAAAACTATGCCCTGTATGTTCATTTGAGGTTCCAACTTTTGTTGCTCTGTAGTCTTTTCGTCGCAGGTCAGAGTTGTATCTTGTAAAAAATTCCAAGTCTGTATTGTTAATATAAGAGACATACTTTATTTTCACTTTTTTTTGTTGTTGTTGTTGTACACATTTGCTTCAAATCAATGAATTTTCTAAGCCAGGTTCAGGTAGCTGAAGGGCCTTTATGAGGAGTCTATATTGTCTAGACCCAAGGTATGCTGCAAACACAGTCTGAAATAGAATGGGGAATACCATCTTTCTACAGACAGGCTTAGAAACTGTAATCCAGTAATTTAAGATGTTTCCTCTCTGTGGTAGAGGGCTTGATTCATACCTGTAAGAAAGCATACTAGTTATCAAACATGTAAGTCTTAAGGTAAAAGTATCTATCACTGTTGGTAGCAATGGGCTTCATAGACATTTTCATTAATACCTTCTCTTTAGTCTTAAAAATGATTGCTTTGTGTTGGTGGCGCATGCCTTTAATCCCAGCCACCTGGGAGGCAGAGGCAGGCAGATAGATTTCTGTGGGTTCAATGCAAGGCCAGCCTGGTCTACAACCCAAGTTCCAGGACAATCAGGGCTGTTACACAGAGAAACCCTGTCTTGAAAGAAATCAAAAAAAGAAAAAACCCTGTGATTTCTTGTGCCTCTTTAGTTCACCCCTGGAGCTACACAGAATAGATTGCTAGAAGAGTTTGCAGAGTAACTGGAGCATTTGGTGTGGATGGCTTACACGTAGCAGTTTGCTCATAGCGTTTTCCTTTAGGACATGTGTGCAACAATATCTTATATGACACAGCTGTTGATGCTAGACCTACAGCACTCAAACTGGTTTGTTTTGTAGTAAGCATTCAATACACAGTGAAGGTCAGTGGCCTGAACTATATATAGAGGCAGGCACAGCATGACAGAACTTCTTTTAAAACTTACAAGAAGGGAAACACTGCCTTTGGTCTAAATGACTTAACATAATAATATATTTGTTCTTTTTAAGTTTTGAGTTCTTTAGGTGGTTAAAACAGTCCTACCTGGCAGCAAGGCCCCCATTCACAGGTATAGCCAAAAGGATAGGGTATACACCACCCATACCAAAACCAACTAGTGCACCCCGGGTCATGGCACAGGTCTCACAGTTCAGATCACCTAGGAAATAAATTGTGTAAGTGATGGTCAAGATAGTTAAGCAAATGCGATTTAAAGAGCAGAGGGTTCACATTTTTAATGATAACAAAAATGATGTTGCATTCCTGCTCAAAGGATGTCATGTAGTTGAGTCGTGACTACATGCTTTGCATGTGTCAAGACCTTGGCTGGGAAATACTGATAAGTAGGATAATAATTCTTGACTTGATCTGGAGTTCTAGAAATTTGAGTCAGTATCTAACAGAAAATAAAGCATAAAACTGGACAATCACACACACAGGATACATGGCAGTTTCAAGAAGCTAATTTTTTTGCTACATACTACACATCCACATAGTACTTCCAGAGATTATAGAGTTGTATTCTCATAACCTGCTTTTCCTTAAAAGAACTTACATATGTGGGAATTAACAGGAGAAACAGCAGTGCTATGGGAACGCTGCTTCAGATCAGGGAAATATGACACGTGTACTCACTGTGTTTGGCTGGCTGACCTAATGTGAATCAGCTGTTGTGTAAGTCGAGCAAGCTTCAGCCTTCCCTGAGTACTGCGTTATAGCCCACAGCTACTTAGTATTTAACATTTTGGTATTAGGTGAAGCTGTGCATACTGTGTACTAAGGCAAATGAGGGGACATTGAAATAAAACATACCTGTACTCAAAGGGTAACTTACAAAATTTACATAAGTCAAGCTTGCTGTCAAAAAAGGCATCACGGCCATTGGTAAGCTGGAAGCTAGTCGAGCTTGTGTCACATGCAAGATGCGCCGGAAAAGACTGTTTGCTATTAGGCCACTGAAACCAGCATTAAGTCCAACATATGCTGATCCATGCTCAAACAGACTCCTGAGGGTGAGGAAAAAATAACCCGTTTCCACAATTTGGTTAAGTTTTCCAATTCTAGTATGTTACAGAACTTAATAGCTTCACATCTACATTTCTATTCTTAAAAGGCTTGAATTTGGGCAACACATAACAATACAGTGGTATGGCTACATTCATTTTGTGATTTTAATAAAAAACCTTGCCCTGAATTGTGTAATAGGGAACAGCTCTGAAGAGGGAGATGCCTGGCTCTTTTGAACTCCCATGGTATCTAAAAAGTATAACACATTCTAAGATGGTACTACTATTAGTGACTTACACCTATTATGTCTATGAACTACTTGTTTATACACTTATATATTCAACTTGGTTTCAGTAGTTTGGAATTAATGCAGTTCCTTTTACTTTTAAGTATTAATATTATCCAGAGTAGGAAATTGGGGTAACTAACATTTAAGTGAAACATTATCCTAGATAGTTTACAATAACTCATTGATGAACATTTAATAGGTAATTTGAAATAAGTGGAGAAATGGATTTTAAGCCAAAATATATGCTCTATATGCTTAAATTTTGGGAAAAAAATGCCTAAAGCCACCACTGAATCCTACAAATAGAGTAAGCTGAGCTCTTCAGCTACAACTCCGCCTGGTCTCCACCAGTTGTGTTGTGATCTGCAGAATGGCTCACTGTTGCATGTTTCTCATTTCTCAACCCACTTCGGGTCACCCTAAAAGTACCTCTCCTAGGTTCTGTAGTTTTTGCCTATTTTAAAAGCTTTTCCAGGACATCATACTGAAGCGTCCTACATTGTATAAGGTAATGCTTTCCTGACCTCTCTCTTTGTATTCGCCATTCGTGTCATTTCACTGAGAACGAGTTATATAAAGGTGGGTTGTTGGTAAAGGCACAAGAAAAGCTGCAGTCTATCTTGGAGACTCCCATAGTCGGCCCTCTTGGAAGAGACTGCATTGAGGTTTTCAGAACTCTAGAAATGGTTCCGAAAATTAGAGAACTGTTAAACAACTACAGCCCCAATGTGAGAAGCCTATTTTTTGTAGGGGCTGAAGAAACAGGGAACTTGAGGACTTTCACGAATAAATAAGTTATAAAATGGGAGTCATCCATCCCTATTTTAACCATGGTAACCAAAGCTTAGAAACAGCTGAAACCTGAAAAAGAACACTTTATTGTCTCCCAACTAAACTGCAGTTTGCTGTGGTTTTAAAATTGAACATTTTTATTGTTTCCAAGCTAAATCTTAACCTTTTAATACCAGCTTAATTCCCAGTGTTCTCTGTTTAAGTTGGTACAGAGACCACTTACAGCCCAGTTTTTTCCTGTTATTGTCATCATTTCCATTCCTTAAATCAGTCGTTTAGGCTTTCCTTACCTTGTGTAAGTTTTCTGTTGTTTATCTCCAGAAACAACTAAATGGGATGTCTATGTAGGGGCAGTGGTAAGGGAGACAAGCAATTTATCAGGGTCTTAACTGCTGCTCAGGGTGTAGGTTAGGTTCTCTCTCGAAGATGGTAAGTGGCAGCAAAAAGTGGAATTGATGAGGTCTCCACATTTGAAGATGAAGCAGACTCCAAAGTAATATTTTACATATTTCATTTCAGCTCTCACCATGCTGTCTGTACTCACCAGCGTAACTTAACTATGCTGGTTCCTTCACTGGTACCTCTTGCCTATTTAAATCTATTACCCAAACTGTCTGGAATAGACAATGAACTTAGTTGGGTCAAATTTTTCCTATGTCCACTTAGGTTTCACTAATATTGTTTCCTCAAATATGACAGATCCATGGCTTTGTCACTTCTGTGACCCTGTTCCTGCTCTTCCTTTTCAAGGTCTCACGGTTGGATAGTCAGTAAAGGCACAACAGCCCCAAGCCTGACAAGTTCCATTAGGACCCACATGAAAGGGAAGACCAGACTCCTGAAAGTTGTCCTCAGATCTCAGCATGTGTGTGCACATACAGCTCAGCCTTAGCTTGTCACAAATGTAACCCACTCAGATTCTTTGGTGGAGAAGGTCTAAGAACATTCTGTAGCAGTGCATGGTAGTTGCCTGTATTACCTCTATAGTATCAGCATGCTTTGTAAATTATCTTTCATTTAAAGATTTTTAAACACCCATTTCTCTGTCATTCCATCTAGCCACATATTCCATGATTTTCTTACTAAACATAAGTATACAGAAATATATTGAGAAGACAAGAAGTAAAAAAGGAGCTGGGGCCGGGCGGTGGTGGCGCACGCCTTTAATCCCAGCACTCGGGAGGCAGAGGCAGGCGGATCTCTGTGAGTTCGAGGCCGGGCTGGACCGATAGCCTCCAAAACAATACAGAGAAACCCTGTCTCGTAAAAACCCAAAAAAAAAAAAAAAAAAAAAAAAGGAGCTGGGTAGTGGCTGCACTCGCCTTTAATCCCAGCACTCAGGAGGCAGAGGCAGGCAGATAACTGAGTTCGAGGCCAGACTGGTCTACAGAGCAAGTGCCAGAACAGGCTCCAAAGCTACACAGAGAAATCCTGCCTCGAAAAGCATGCATGCATGCATGCATGCATAAATAAAACAGTTCTTTTAAGATGTTATTTATAAATGGGTCCTTGCAGTTTTATATCACTGTAAAAGTTGAATGGAAAGGTGGGTTCACCAATAGGATACTTGCAAAGATGACTTCTAGTTTCAATTTCTACAGAGAGTTGATACACAAAAATGCAGTCTCTCAGCTTCCAAGTGTTTTTCATCAAAGCAAAAATACAGCTTTGTTTCCTTTGATATCCTGTGTTATCTATACATAAGCCAGCAAATTTAAGATAATCTGATAAGTCTTTCTGATAGACATTTTCATACTAAGGGATCTTACCTGTCTGACTCTGGAAGTTGTTTAATTTTTCTGGATATGATATTAAATATTAAATCTTCTTTGATAGCACCTTCTTCATGATTTTCCATTTTGGACCTAAAAAAACATAAAAATCCCACTTTAAAAATTACCTAGAAAAACAGTCACCTGAAATGCATACTTTTGAAAGTTGTAGATTAATTTCATAATATGGAAAACCAATTATATATAGCATACAAGAAAATTCCCATCCCCCAGTGAAGCACAACAGAACCCTGAACATGAAAAACAGCGCAAGAGTTTCTAAGAAATAGACACTTCACAATCCTTTCCTAAGTAATTTACAACAGGAATGAAACAAAAATTATGAAATTTTTAATTCAGACATGGTGACATGCCCATAGTTGCGGCACTTGGAAGGTGGACTCAGGAGAATCAGGTCAGGGCTATCCTTGGCTTCATGGGAGTTTGAGGCCAGCATGAGCTACATGAAAACTTACCACGGGAAAAAAACCCACAAAATTTGTATTCAATAGTGAAGTGGGGAGAAAAGCAACAGAGTTTCAAGTCATGAGAAAACAAAAAACCAGCAACCAGTAAACTGATAAAATGCTAAACCATTAGGGGGAAACTAACCACAGATATGTAATTAGATACTCAGTTAAAATTAGAAAATTTGACTTGGAAGCATCCAGAAAGGCTGCTGATTGAACTACAAATTGTTTTTTCAAGTGAGTGTAACCACTGTGTAAAAGCAGTTTGGTGTCAGGTTAAAGAGTTCAGTAGTTGGAAATGGCAGGATTGCAAAAAGACAAGAATTGGGGTCCTCTGGCTCTCCAGCTCTCAAGAAAGGTCTGCTCACAACTGCTTGTAACTCCAGGTCCAGGGAAATGGATACCCTCTTGTGACTCCCATGGACACTACAGGTGTGTGGACTAGGCCACACGTGGACACACATACACACATAAAGATAAATCAGGGACTGGAGAGATGGCTGAGCAGTTGCTCTTTCAGAGTGCCCGTTTGATTCCCAACACCCATAGAGTAAGTAGCTTCCAACTGTAACTCCAGGCCCAGGGTGATCTGATGCCCATTTCTGATCTCTGCAGATGTGACCCACACTTTAGACAGATTATGGCCCACATGCCAGCAGTTTGAATATCAGAATGCAAATGAGTCTTTCTGTACAGATCCAGGTCTTTAAAAACACTTCCGGGTGGCAGTTACGAAAAAGAAAGGCCTGCCACCTGTGGCGACACCTGTAATAATAGCATTTGGGAAGTTTAGGCATCAGGGTTGTTAGTTCCTGGGTTATAAGCTATTTCTCAAAAAATTAAAAAAAAATCAACTAAATACTACACATATTTCCGAAGTATCTGCATACAAATGGAATACCGGAAATTAAATTTAGCCACGGTTACTGAGTAAAGTGGAAGTAATTCTGAGATTAAATCCAATAAATCCTACAATGTCTTTCTTCCCCTCCTCCAGGGTGGAAAGTGAAGAGGGACAGCTCCCTCTCTGTTGTTGCCACCCCGTGCATCTCCCGACACCGGCATACTTACTCACACTCGGTGGGATGAACGGCACCGTGTGCCCTCTTCCCAGTCGCCGGTGCTTGCCCAGGTTCTCCCGCGCCCGGGTTTACCGCAACCTTCGCTCAGGTCGCCTGGGCTCCATCTTTGCCTGACACGTGACCTTGTCGGTGCCTCTGCTTCCTGTGCAGGGACTTCCGGTCGGTCCGGGAGCTGCTTAACTGTGGATTAGCAGAGAAAGCGGGCGGCTGCAGAGGGCATCAGCTCACTAGCCCTCGGCCAGGTACAGCCAGCGGAAACCGCCATCCATCCTCCGCACACGGGCACGCAGCCTGCTTCCGGGTCTCCCGAGTGGAAGCCGCTGGGCTCCCAGCGGGTGTAGACTGCTCTGACAGTGAAGTTAGTCCGAGGCTGAGATGCCTCTGCCCCGTCGGCTTTCGCTCGGATCTCCCGCTCTTTGTGCCATGTTGTGCTGTGGGTGACTTCCAGCGGACCGTGAGCGGTTCCACAGCTAGCGCTCATTGCCTCAAGCATTCCCAGTGTCCCCCAGAATACCGCTTCTGTGAAACGGGGTTCGGTGAATGGAGTGAAAAAGTTCAGAAGCTAGAGAACCGGGCGGATTAGCGCACGCGTTAATCTCAGCATTCAGAAGCCTGAGACAGGGGATCTTTAGCTGTTATTTTTTAAAGTTGCGACTAGTCGATAAAAATGCCTACCAAATTGCTTTGGGAGTCCTGGAATTTTATCATTTAAGAATGAACATATTCCCCGGAAAACCTGAGAGGTATCAAGTCAATTCTAGTAAAAACCAGAAGTTACTCAGATTCCTGCGGAATCAAACTCGAGTCCTCCGCCAAGAGCAGCAATTGCTCTTAACTACCAAGCCGCTTTTTCCAGCCCTTCTTACATCTTCAGTATCAGGTGCTGAGATTAGGGTAGTGTTGATTTTTACTAAGTGTAATTTTGCATCATTGTGACATTGTTTGAATATTTGGTAGAATAACCGCAGACGACTTCTGAGCTTGGCGTTTTCCTGGTTGGAAGGATTGTAAGTATAAGCCAGCATTTATAATAGATACTTGAGTGTTCTTTGTAAGTTTTCATAGGACAAAATGAAATGTCCATTTGGTCTAAAATTTCAAATTTACCGCATTAAATTGTTCTTAAGTATTTCCTTATGCTTTTCATATCTGAGGGCCCTGCAGTGACCTCATGAGTCGTCTCTTTTCAAATCTTTGATGCCTGATTAGCCTGACTAATGGAGTACAATTACTTTGATCTTGAATAGCTGTTTTTCGTTTCATTGATTTGCTTTTAGATGTTGGGTTTTTTATATTTTCAAGTTGAATTTTTCTTCTCTGCTATTTATTATTTCCTTTCTTATTTTTACCCGAGACTTACGTTTTCTCCTTTTTTCTAGTTTCTTAAGGATGTGCATGGATGAGATCATTGATTGGAGATCACTTTACCCCTTGTAATGTGTGTTTAATGTCAGAAACTCCCCTTTAAGTACCTC
Source organism: Mesocricetus auratus (assembly GCF_017639785.1). Classification (NCBI taxonomy): domain Eukaryota; kingdom Metazoa; phylum Chordata; class Mammalia; order Rodentia; family Cricetidae; genus Mesocricetus; species Mesocricetus auratus. Next base: position 107,821,181 of record NW_024429182.1, on the reverse strand, counting down.
TTTCCTCCCATAGATTTCATAACTTAGAATTAAAATTACTTTTTTTCAGTTAAAAAGTCTTGTAATTTCTCTTGTTTCTTGACCTGTGGATTATCTCCAAGTATCTAGGTTTTCTAATCTGGTTTTGAATTCTGATTCAGCTCTCTTGTGGTTGGAGAACATACTTGGTAGGGTTTGACTCCTTTTAAAATGTACTGATATTTATGGTGCAGATTCTGGTGCAACTGAATTTTCCATGCCTACACAAAAGAGAATATGTAGCTTCTGTTGTGTTAGAATTCCAGAAAGCAACAATGAAGACAAATTGGGTGACTGTGCTCCTTTGCTTGGAGGGGCTGTATTGCCCATGTGACCTGAGACTCCAGGGAAGACAGACCTTCCTGTCTGTCTTGATGGGCACCTTGATGGGCAGTGGGGAATACAGGCACATGCCACTATACCCAGCACACGGTGCTGTTTGAGTGTTCGTCATTCTTTCTATTCTATACCAGCTTTCCCTTAAGTACCAAGTTGTTGAAATTCCCAACTTTTATAGGAAATTTCCCTCTTCTTTTCAGTTCTTCACACATTTTCAAGCTCTATTATAATATGAATAAAGGACCAATGATCCTTGTATCATTGTGAAAGAGCCTCCTTATCCCTTGGGAATACTGTCTGTTTTCAAACCTGCTTTAATAGTAACACATCTACTCCCAAAACTCTATTTGAGGCCTAGGAGAATGAAGCTGATAAATGGACAAACCAGAGTCTCATGAAATAGCCAACTTTATTCCTAGATGAGACAATTTGTACTTCAAGGGATAAGAGAAGTCACATAAGTAAACCATCACAAGGGCAAGCCACATGTGGTGGACATGTTTTTCCATAAAGGCTTATAAATAATAACTGTAGCCAGTTGTAATGAATAATCTGAAGTAACTTGCTCCTACACCTGGAAGGGGTATGAATGCATAATCCATGAACATTTTTTTTTTCTAAGAAATGGAGGCCCTGAAACTCTTGTCATGGTTTCTTGGGCCTTCCTCACAAGCATTAAGAAATCTCATCACATGACTCCACTCTTGGATTGTGTTCTGACACTCATGTATGGGTATGTATGCACTTGTGTGCATGTATAATATCAGAGATATCTTTATATTGGTGTCTTCCTCTATCACACTCTGGTTATTGTTTAAGATATGGTCTCTGTGGAACCTGGATCTCATCCACTCAGCAGGAATAGCTGCCAGCAACCCCAGGATTGTCCTGTTTCTCAGGCTGAGTTCACAGGTATGTCCACCGTGCCTAGTGTTTTACATGGGTGCTAGGGATTCAAACCCAGGTCCTCAGGAAACACAAACTATGGTTTTTCCTTTTAATAGTCATGTGTTGTTGGTGAATATTATTTTAAGATGTGCTCCATTTGTTCAGGCTGTGGCACATTTGTTTAATGATGCACAAAAGTGTTACATTCTTTCATGTTGCATTTGTTTAACTCTGTGAGGCTGTGTTACATTACCTGTCTAAAACACCTGATTAGTCTAGTAAAGAGCTGAATGGCCAATAGCAAGGCAGGAGAGAGGATAGGCATGGGTGGCAGGCAGAGAGAATAAATACGAGAGATCTGGGAGGAGGATAGAGGAGCAAGAGGAGAGGAGGACACGAGGGGCCAGCTACACACCCGCACAGCCAGCTACAGAGTAAGAAGTAAAGAAAGGTATACAGAAATAGAGAAAGGTCAAAGCCCAGAATGTACTTAATTTATTGACTTATGTGCTGAATCATTTTGCATTCCCAGGACAAATCCCACTGGATGGTGTATAATCTTTTTGATGTATTGTTTGTTTGCTATGTACTCTAATCTTTAAATAAAAAATATTTTACATTTATTGATTTATTTAGTGTTTGTGTTTGCTGGTTAAAGTGCATAGATAGAGGTCACAGAACAATGTGTGGGAGTCAGTTCACTCGTACGATGTGGGTCCCCGGGATTTAACTCAGGTTATCAGTATTGGCTTCAGTGCCTTTACTGACTGTCTTAATTACTGCACTATTTCTAAGAGGAAACACCACGACCAACACAACTTTTAAAATAAAGCATTTCAGAAGCCCCAGGACATCCCAGTTGGTGCTTTCTGCTTCATGCCTGTGTTCAAGCTGTGGGCCCTCTGCTCTCTGTTCCTACCACCATGCCTTTGCATCTCCATCATGTACTCCAACTTTCTAGAGCACAGACTCTCTTACAAGTCACCTTAGTCATGGTGCTTCATTCTTATATTGTTATGTATGATATGTATTATTAACAGAAAAGTAATTAACGCAGCATCTAAGGTGACAGTGTGAGGATGGGAGTCCTTTGGGATACAGCTAGAACTTTGCCCTCAGGAATAAGATTAGTAACCTTATACAAGTAGTTGCAGAGACCTCTTTTGCTCCATCTCGATGAAATAGCGCCATAAAAAGGAGCCATTTTTGATCTAGAAGGCAGGTCTTCCCTATACACCTGTCTCAGAGTGACGAAACAGCATGACCAAAGCAAACTTGGGGAAATTGGAGATAGTCACGCTAAGTGAATTGTCAGACTCAGACATATAAAAATCCCCCCCTCTCTCTCTCTGTGTGTGTGTGTGTGTGTGTGTGTGTGTGTGTGTGTGTGTGTGTGTGTGTTGTATGCTTGTCTGTATTTACTGACACCAGAGGAAGGCTACAGGTCTCCTGCATTACTTTGTCTTACCCCTTTTTTTCCCATATATTTTTTATTTGACTTTTTTATGCGTGTCACTTTCAGTTCCCTCTCCCTCCCCTCCTCCCCCACTCCCCAATCCTCCCAATCTATCACCCCCACTCCACCCCCCTCCACGCCCCCAGGACGGTAAAGGCCTCCATGAGGGATTTTCAGGGTTTGTCACATCGTCCTGGGAAGGGCCCAGGTTCTTCCACATGTGCCCAGGCTGAGAGAGCATCCCTCCACGTGGCATGGGTTCCCAGAGTCCTTCTGTATGCCAGGAATAAATACTGCTCTACTCTCTCAGGTCCCACAGATTGTCAAGGCCTCCTCTCTGTCACCCAGGTTCGGGGGAGGGTGTCTGGATCACTCCCATTCTGGCTCCTCAGTCATCAGTCTGGGGTCTATGTGTTCTCCCTTGTTTAGTTCAGCTGCCTCTGTGGGTTTGCCAGCCCAATCTTGATTCCTTTGGTCATCACTCTTCTTTGCAACTGGGTTCCAGGAGTTCAATTCGGTTCACAGCTGTGGGTGTCTGCCTCTACCTCCATCAGCCATTGGATGAGAGTTCTAGGATGGCATATAAGGTAAAGTCATCATTCTCATTATCATGGGAGGGCATTTAAGGTAGCCTTAATGCCAGTTGGTGTCATTCTTGTAGATCTGTGAAGATCTCACTAGTGCCAGATCTCTCCTCCAACGTATATTGGCTCCCTCTTTTTTTTTTTTTTTTGGTTTTTCGAGACAGGGTTTCTCTGTGGCTTTGGAGGCTGTCCTGGAACTCGCTTGGTAGTCCAGGCTGGTCTCAAACTCACAGAGATCTGCCTGCCTCTACCTCCCGAGTGCTGGGATTAAAGGCGTGCGCCACCAACGCCTGGCTGGCTCCCTCTTTTTTTTTATTTTAATTTTTAAATTTAAATTTAAATTTAAATTAGAAACAAGGTTGCTTCACATGTCAATTCCAGGTCCCTTTCCCTTTCCCTCCCCTCCTCCCATGCACTCCAACCAACCCCTCCAATAACCCCTTATTTCCCCCAGGGAGGGTGAGGCCCTCCATGGGGAGTGTCCATAGTCTGTCATTTCATTCAGGGCAGACCCTAGACCCTCCCCCAAGAGACCAGGGTGAGAGTGCATCTCTCATTGTTGGATGGGCACCCAAGTCCATTTGTATGCCCGGGATAAATACTGATCTACCATCCAAGGCTCAATAGATTACCTAGGCCTCCTCACTGACACCCACATTTAGGGGGTCTTGATCAGTCCGATGCTGAATTCCCATCCATCAGTCTGGGATTCAAGAGCTAACCCTTGTCAGGTCAGCTGTTTCTGGGGGTTAAACCAGCCCAGTCTTAACCCCTTTGCTCATCAGTCCTCCCTCCCTGTCACTGGATTCCTTGAGTTCAGCTCAGTGTTTAGCTGTGGGAGTCTGCCTCTGCTTCCATCAGCCATTGAATGAAGGTTCCATTTCCCAGACTCTCTGGCCATGGGATTGTAGGCTGGCACTCCCAGATCTATCTAAAATCTATATGTGATAGAGTACATGCCATGTTTCTCTTTTTTGTGACTGGGTTACCTCACTCAGGATAGTTTCTTCTAGTGCCATCCATGTGCCTGCAAATTTTAGGATTCCATTGTTTTTTTTTCTGCTAAATAGTACTCCATTGTGTAAATGAACCACATTTTCTCTATCCACTCTTCGGTTGAGGGGCATCTAGGTTGCTTCCAAGTTCTGGCTATTACAAATAATGCTGCTATGAACATAGTGGAACAGACATCCTTGTTGTATGAATGGGCATCTTTTGGATATATGCCTAAGAGTGGAGTTGCTGGGTCTTGTGGTAGGCTTATTCCCATTTTCCTGAGGAATCTCCATACTGATTTCCAAAGTGGCTGTATGAGTTGGCACTCCCACCAGCAGTGGAGGAGCGTTCCCCTTTCTCCACAACCTCTCCAGCATAAATTGTCCTTGGTGTTTTTGATTTTAGCCATTCTGACAGGAGTAAGATGGTATCTCAGAAGCGGTGTATTTCCCACTTTCTCCTCTAAGAGATTCAGTGTGGCTGGATTGATGTTGAGGTCTTTGATCCATTTGGACTTAAGTTTTGTGCATGGTGATGGATATGGATCTATCTGTTGTCTTTTACATGCCTGCATCCAGTTACTCCAGCACCATTTGTTGAAGATGCTTTCTTTTTTCCATTGTGTAGTTTTAGCTTCTTTGTAAAAGATCAGGTGTTCAAAGGTGTGTGGGTTGATATCAGGGTCTTCGATTCAATTCCATTAGTCTACCTGTCTGCTTTTGTGACAATAAATACCAAGCTATTTTCAGGACTATAGCTCTATAGTAGAGATTGAAATCAGGGATAGTGATGCCTCCGGAGGTTCCTTTATTGTACAGGGTTGCCTTGGCTATCCTGGGTCTTTTGTTTTTCAATATAAAGTTAAGGATTGTCCTTTTGAGGTCGGTGAAAAATTGTGCTGGCATTTTTATAGGGATTGTATTGAATGTGTAGATTGCTTTTGGTAAGATTGCCATTTTTACTACGTTGATCGTACCTATCCAACAGCATGGGAGATCTTTCCATTTTCTGGTATCTTCTTTAATTTCTTTTTTTAAGGATTCAAAGTTCTTGATATACAGGTCTTTCACTTGTTTGGTTAGAGTTACCCCAAGATATTTAATGGTGTTCGTGGCTATTGTAAAGGGTGACGTTTCTCTGATTTCTTTCCCATCCCCTTTATTGTCTATATACAGTAGGGCTACTGATTTTTTTTTAGTTAATTTTGTATCCTGCCACTTTGCTGAAGGTGTTTATCAGCTGTAGGAGTTTTCTGGTAGAATTCTTTGGGTTGCTTATGTAGACTATCATATCATATGCAAATAGTGAAAGTTTGACTTCTTCCTTTCCAATTCGTATCCCCTTGATCTCCTTTTGTTGTCTTATTGCTCTAGTTAGAACTTCAAGTAAAAAATATTGAAGAGATATGGAGTGGACATCCTTGTCTTGCTCCTGATTTTAGAGGAATCACCTTTAGTTTCTCTCCATTTAGCTTGATGCAGTCTGTTGGTTTGCTGTATATAGCTTTTATTATGTTTAGGTATGTTCCTGTTATCCCTGATCTCTCCAAGACCTTTATCATGAAGAGGTGTTGGATTTTGTCAAAGGCTTTTTCAGCATCTAGTGAGATGATCATGTAGTTTTTCTTTTTCAGATTGTTTATATGGTGGATTACATTGATGGATTTTCATATGTTGAACCATCCCTGCATCCCTGGAATGAAGCCTACTTGATCATGATGTATGATTTTTCTGATGTGTTCTTGGATTTGATTTGCTAGTATTTTATTGAATATTTTTGCATCAATGTTCATGAGGGAGACTGGTCTGTAATTCCCTATCTCGGTTGTGTCTTTGTGTGGTTTGGCTGCTAATGTAATTGTAGCCTCGTAAAAAGAATTTGCCAGTGATCCTTCTGCTTCTATTGTGTGGAACAATTTGAAGAGTATTGATATTAGCTCTTCTTTGAATTTTTGGTAGAATTCTGCAGTGAAATCTTCTGGCCCTGGGCTTTTCTTGGTTGGAAGACTTTTTATGGCTGCTTCTATTTCTTTAGGAGATATAGCTCTGTTTAAATTGTTTATCTCTTCTTGATTTAATTTTGGTAAGTGGAATTTACCCAGAAAATCATCCATTTCCTTTAGATTTTCCAATTTAGGGAGTACAGATTTTCAAAGTATGACCTGATGATTCTTTGGATTTCCCCAGTGTCTGTTGTTATGTCCCCTTTTTCATTTCTGATTTTGTTAATTAGCATGTTCTCCCTCTGTCTTTTGGTTGGGTTTGATAAAGGTTTGTCTGATTTGTTGATTTTCTCAAAGAACCAACTCTTTATTTCATTGATTCCTTGTATTGTTTTCTTTATTTCTACTTTATTGATTTCAGCTCTCAATTTGATTATTTCCTGGCATGTACTCCTCTTGGGTGAGTTTGCTTCTTTTTGTTCTAGAGCTTTCAGGTGTTCTGTTAATTCTTTAGTGTGACAGTTCTCCAGTTTCTTCATGTGGGCACCACTTAGTGCTATGGATTTTCCTCTTAGAACTACTTTCAAAGTATCCCAAAGGTTTGGGTATGTTGTGCCTTCGTTTTCATTGAATTCTAGGAAGTCTTTTTCTTTCTTTCTTTCTTTCTTTCTTTCTTTCTTTCTTTCTTTCTTTCTTTCTTTCTTTCTTTCGTTCTTTCTTCCTCCCTTCCTTCCTTTACCCGGGGGTGATGCAATTGAGCATTGTTCAATTTACATGAGTTTGTAAGGTTTCTGCAATTTGTGTTGACATTGAATTCTAATTTTAAGTCGTGGTGGTCTGACAGGATACAGGGGGTTATTCCAATTTTTTTGTATCTGTTGAGGTTTGCTTTACTGCCAAGTATGTGGTCAATTTTAGAGACGGTTCTGTGTGGTGTTGAGAAGAAGGTATATTCTTTCTTTGTTTGGTTGGAACGTTCTATAGATGTCTGTTAAACCCAATTGGGTAATAACTTCTGTTAGTTCCATTGTTTCTTTGTTAAGTTTCTGTTTAGTGGACCTGTCCAGTGGTGTGAGTGGGGTGTTGAAGTCTCCCACTATAAGTGTGTGGGGTTTAGTGTGTGATTTGAGTTGTAGTGATGCCTTTATAATTGGGGAATATATGGTCAGAATTGAGACTTCTTCCTAATGGATTTTTCCTATGATGAATATGAAGTGACCTTCTTCATCTCTTTTGATTAATTTTAGTTTGAAGTCTATTTTGTTAGATATTAGGATAGCTACACCTGGTTGTTTCTTAACGTACATTTGATTGGAAAGTCTTTTTCCCAACCCTTAACCTTGAGGTAGCGTCTGTCTTTGAAATTGAGGTGTGTTTCTTGTATGCAGCAGAAGGATGGATTCTGTCTTCGTATCCATTCTGTTAGCCTGTGTCTTTTTCTAGGTGAGTTAAGACCATTGATATTCAGGGATATTAATGACCATTGATTGTTGATTCTTATTTGCTTTGAATCCGTTTTTGGTGGTGGTTTTATATGTGAGTTTTTCTCCTATTTCTGATTTCTGGTAAAGTTAGATTATCTATTGCCCATGTTATTTTGAGTATAGTTAACTTTCTTGGTTCGGAGTTTTCCTTCTAGAACTTTCTGTAGTGTTGGATTTGTGGATACATATTGCATAAATCTTGTTTTGTCATGGAATATCTTGTTTTCTCCGTCTATAGTGATTGAGAGTTTTGCTGGGAATAGTAGTCTGGGCTGGAATCTGTGGTCTCTTAGTGTTTGTAGAACATCTATCCACGACCTTCTGGCTTTCATAGTGTCCATGGAGAAGTCGGGTGTAATTCTGATAGGTTTGCCTTTATATGTTACTTGGCCTTTACCCTTTGCTGCTTTTAGTATTTGTTCTTTATTCTGTATGTTTGGTGTTTTGATTATTATGTAGTGAGGGGTCTTTTTTTTTTCTTTTGGTCCAGTCTATTTCGTGTTCTTGTAGTTTCATAGGCATCTCCTTCTTTAGATTGGGAAATTTTTCTTCTATGATTTTGTTGAATATGTTTTTTGTACCATTGAGCTGAGCTTCTTGACCTTCTATATCTATTATTCTTAGATTTGACCTTTTCACGGTGTCCCATATTTCCTGGATATTTTGTGCTAAGGATTTGTTAGATTTAAGACTTTCTTTTGTTGATGAATCTATTTCCTCTAGTTTATCTTCAGTGCATGAGATTCTTGTCTTCCATCTCCTGTATTCTGTTAGTTATGCTTGCATCTGTAGTTCCCTGATTGTTTTTTCAGCCTTTCGAATTCCAGCATTACCTCAGTTTGTGTTTTTCTTATTGTCTCCATTTTGGTTTTCAGGTCTTGAACTGTTTGAATTGTTTCCTTCATCTGTTTGATTGTTTTTTCTTGGGTTTCCTTGCTTTCTTTAAGAGATTTGTTGATTTTTTGGTTTGTGTTTTCTTCCATTTCTTTAAGGGATTTTCTCATATCCTCTTTGAGGGCCTCTATCACTTTCAGGAGGTTGTTTTGAAGGTCATTCTTTACAGTTTCATCTGTGTTGATATGCTCAGGTCTTGCTGGTGTAGAGTTTCTAGACTCTGGTGGTGTCATACTGGTTCCTCTTTTGTTGTCTGTGTTTTTCTATTGCCTCCTTCCCATCCTTTCAGTGGGAGCTCGTGGGGTCTCTTCCTCTCCTTAAGCACCAGGAAAGGACAGGAAGACACAGGTGTGGGAGGACTCAGGGTGGTCATTCTGGGAGGGGCAGTTCTTCTCTAGGCACAGAAAACGCCCAGGGAGACAGAGCTGGGGATGTAGAGAGTTGGGGTTCAGAGTGGGGCCCCCACTCACCTTAAGCACCAGGAAAGGACCAGAAGACACTGAAGACTGAGGTATGGGCAGACTCAGGGTGGTCCTTTGGGAGGGGCAGGTCTTCTTTAGGCGCAGAAAACGCCCAGGGAGACAGAGCCGGGGATGTAGGGAGTTGGGACTCAGAGCAGGGGCCCCCACTCACCTTAAGCACCAGGGAAGGACGGGAAGACACTTGCCTTACTCCTTTTCAAGCAGGGTCTCTCACTGAATCGGACCCTGTGTCTTTTGGCAACGTTGGTAGTCATAAATCCCAAAGTTCTTTTTGTCCCCGCCCCACTCAGGACTGGGGCTACAGGCATGCATGGGATCACGTCCAGCTTGTTATATGAATGTTGGGATACAAACTCTGGTCCTCAAGTTTGAGCAAGTGCTCATAACCTTTGAGCTATTGCTGTATCCTTAGAAAACACAATCTGAAGTAGATGAGTAAGGTACAGTGACTCAGCTTTCAAATGGCAGGAGAAATGAAGAAACGTCAACTTTTCTGTATTTCCAAGGTTGCCAGTTTCTAATATAATCACATACAAGAATGAACTGTGGGATTTTTTATTCCATAACTTTTCTCATCAGTGTTCATTTTCAGAATAAAGATGAATACACGATTGAACACCTTAGCAGGCTGCAAAAGAGAAGGTGCTGTGCATTCTTTTCTTGATGCTGAATTATTACACTTCTGGTTTTTAATATATGACATGCAGATATGTAATAAATATTTAAACTGTAAGTGAAGACAATTTGTAAATAAGAGTGTGCTTAATTTACTGATTCAGGGTAGAGAGCAGAGGGATGTTTTTCTGTAGGAAGCATGGATGTCCTTATGTTCAAAGATAACACTAGGGGAAACAGGAATGTTAAACACACAGGGTTGTCTCTTTAAAGAATGTAACTTGTTTTCACCCAGAAGGCTGGGAGTGGACATAGTTAAGAGCCTGGTAAACTTTGTACTATCTGTGTGGCCCAGGCCTTTATAGATTGTTTTTCTCAATCTATTAGAACCTATTTTTATGGAAGATGACATTTGTACTTTACCAAGAGTTTTGATGTAGTCATGTTTTAAGCTTGTTGTGCATATGGAATTGAGTTAATAATCACTAGGACACTTTCTACCAAGTTGTGCTGTTCTTAAATATGCTTAAACTGTAAAAGGTCAGACTCCTGAAGTTTAAACCAACACCTGCTACTGAGTCTTGTTGAACCGAACTGCCTTCTTGCCTACCTTGGATCCTCACTCTGCTGGCTCTGGTGGTTGCACCTATAACTGCTGCTCAAAGTATGGGGCTTGACCCTTGGAGAAGGTAAGACATTTTTTTCTGTAAATAGAAGTGGAGGGTAGCAGGTGGGTCCTCACACTCAAGGGGTCCCCACTGTGAGACAGTGAAATTAGCATGGGTTCTTCTCAGTTCTCTGATGCAAAGTATTTTATATGATTGAGATGCCTATTATAAAATTCAGAGGAGCAAAATATTCAGAGCAATAACTCTGCAGCTTTGTAGCAACAACTGTAAAATTCAATCATTGTTTCCTTAACAAGGAACCATTGATGTTGATAATTGGAAGTGCATAGGAGCTAATGCAAAAGGAGCCCAGAAATGGTGGATAAAATCCCTGTCAGTTATTTTGCAATCTGGACTGAAGTAATGTATTGCTTGGACCATCTCAGGAAGACTTAAAAAAATGTCTGCCGAGGAGGGGTGGTGGTGGCGCACGCCTTTAATCCCAGCACTCGGGAGGCAGAGGCAGGCGGATCTCTGTGCGTTCGAGGCCAGGCTGGACGGATAGCCTCCGAAACAATACAGAGAAACCCTGTCTCGTAAAAACAAAAAACAAAAAAAAAAAAAAAAAAAAAGTTGGGCTGCCAGCTCACAAATAACGACACAAAGACTTATTATTAATTATAGCAGATCGGCCTTAGCTTAGGATTGTTCCAGCTAGCTCTTATAATTTAAATTAACCCATATCTCTTAATCTATGTTCTTCCACAAAGCTCATTACCTCATCTCCATACTGCTTCCTCCTTGTCTGGCTGGTAACTCTCTTACCCATAGATTCCTTCTTCTCTTCCCCTCTCTTCCTGGAAATCCCACTTATCCTCTCCTGCCCAGCTACTGGCCATCCAGCATTTTATTACACTAGTCACAGCAATTCATCTTCACACAGTGGACAAATATTCCCCACCAGGACACATCTTGGCAGAGCCAGCCATGTGGTCTCTGAAGCCACCTCTGGTTGGTAGGAGCCAGGAGTGTTCAGGGCTTGCCCTCCTGTGTGATCTGAGCAGAACTCAGAGCCCTCCAGCTCTGCAGCCCTTTCTGCTGTCCAGTTGTGATCCAGTGGGGAGGGGAGTCTGATGGCATTGCCTAAGTTAAGTGGCCCCACTGCTACATGACTCATTGGAGCTTGGTTACCTCTGGGCTCCGGTTTTTGTCTTCTCTGGCAACAGGAATGACCCAATATTGAAGTGGCATCTTGTTCCACCAATAGACTTGAGCTAATGGCCTTAGGGTGTGGTTTTGGTGTGTGGATGTGACCCCTTATAAGGAAGAGGAGGGGCTTGCTCGGGCTCTCTCCTGGGGTCTTGTAGGAGTGAACCCCACAAAGCTAATTGCCCATGAGGGCGGGGACAAGTAAATTAGCACAGGTAGAGATAAAAGGAAGCGAAAGGAAAAAGGACCTCCTCTTTTGGAAGCCGGCCATACTTCTTACTCCCAGCTTGTGTGACTCTCTCTCTCTGGTAAATATATTGTATCCCCTATAACACTGGCTATCATCTTTAGGGTATGGCCTGAGCATTCTAATTGCAGAGCCTGCACTTGCATGGGTAGAAGACCACGGCAGTCATTTACCATCATTGTGTAGTGCTCCCTATATAAACTCCTGTTATCCTCTATTTGGGCATTTGCGGACTTCCTTTAACCCGCCTTCATAATATAGATTGATCGATAGTCCTTTCATGGAGAAAAATTAAAACAGGTTATGCATTCCTCTCTTTGAAGAGACAATCCTGTGTGTCTAACATTCCTGGTTACGTTAGTGCTTATCTGTGAGCACAAGGACAAGGACCTCCCTCCCTCCCTCCTATATTTTCCTCTCTGATGAACTTTCAATTCCTCCTTCACATGTAACTCATGTTACTTTCCCCGATAACATCATCAGCCTAAATAAATAGTTAAGTTACAGTCTCAGTTCCCTCACATTATGTGTGTATCTCTCAAACTGTTGTGCCCAAATTCTGAACCCCAAATCACTAAGAAGCCCATTTTGATGCAAAAGCAAAGAGTCTTTTATTAAAGTTATTTAACGAGCTAAACCCATTAGCTTGGGTCCTTCACTCGGCCACCATGGTTGATTTCTGGAGAAAAGACCCGGAGCAACCTCAAGGCAGGGATCTTAAAGGGCAGTGTAAGGGGAGTGTCTAGGGGTAAGGAACAGTCTCAGGATTGGTGCACTTCTGTTTGGATGACCTGCCCTGTATTGATAGGTCAACTGGTTGTTATGTCCCATAGGCCCTCCCAGGGTGGTTGCTATACTCTGTAAGTCGCTGTTGTGCACTTGTCCATAAAGCACACCCAAAGCTGTAAAGCACAGCCCCGCCAGCTAACTTCTGATTGGTTTCTTGTCACAAGAAGGGCATATGACCTCCTAGTGACCAGGACAGGAGCCGCAAGGTCATGCAAACACATGGTAGCCTGTTATGGCTGCTAAAATGGGGAGGCTGATCACTACAAAACCATCTTATACTATGTGTTCATATTTGTATTCCTCTTCTGAGAAGTCTCTGGGATCATTTTTTTTCCTTTTTTTGGGGGGGATCATTTCTTATTACATGCACAGTCCCTGATGCATACCAGGTACTCACTATTTCAACATAGGTAAGACCCGAGGCTCCAAACCTATTTCCCTTTCTTTTTTCTTTTTAAAGGTTTATTTATTGATTGATTTGTTTGTTTATTATGTATACAGGGTTCTGTCTGCATGTGCCAGCAGAGGGCACCAGATCTCATTACAGATGGTTATGAGCCACCATGTGGGTGCTAGGAATTGAACTCAGGACCTCTAGAAGAGCAGCCAGTGCTCTTAACCTTTGAACCATCTCTCCAGGCCCAACAAACTCATTCCTATACACAACAAAGAAAGAAGGATGAAATGTGCATTTGTTTTACATTTATATTTACTGAGTATCTGATACATACTAGGCAAAAGGAGCAGAGTTACTTCTCACTCTTTGACCAGTGCCCTCGTCCTTACAAAAAAGTCCATTCTGCCGAGTTGGCCTCCACTGATTGCTTGGTTACTCTTCAGGCACAGGTTTTGCAAGTAGTTTTTCACATAAAGCATAGTGATAAGAGCCATGAATAAATCCAAAGAGTACCTGAAATACTAGAGGAACAGCCATTGCTTTCATCCCAGTTTGACAAAGGGTTACCCAATAGAGTATAACTCTTCCTTTTGGTGGCAGTGGAACAGAATGATACCTGAAAATGAAAAAGAGTCAACTATGTCTCCTGGACTGACACACCATTGGAATTTCTCCCAAACTAGTCATTTCTAGTATAGGTCTACCATACAGATAACAAAGTTACATGTTAGCAGGCTACTTTGTTTTGTTAGCCTGTAGCTAAAGAAAAAGAATAGTTTATTAACAAACCTCCCCCACACCCCAGAAAGAAGGAAGGATTGAATGAATGAAAGAGAAGGGCTGGATAACTCAGTCAGTAAAATGCCTGCCATACAACCAGGAGGACCAAAGTTTGATCCAGGTCAATAGGAAAAAAAAAATAGCTGAACATGGTGATGTATGATTATAACCCAGTGCTGGGGAGGCAGAGACAGAAGGGTCCCTGGGATTCATTTTCTAGTCAGCCTAATGGTAAGCTCTAGCTCAGTGGTTCTCAACTTTCCTAATGCTGAGACCCTTTAATAATTTCCTTGTGTTGTGGTAACTCCAACCACAAATTCTTTTTTATGCTACTTCATAATTGTAATTTTGTTACTGTTATGAATAATAATGTAAATATCTGTGTTTTCCTATGATCTTGGGCAACAATTATGAAAGGGTTTTGACCCCCAAAAGGGTTGGGATCCACAGGTTGAAAATCACTGCTGTAGACCAATGAGAGACTCTGCTCAAAAATGTAAGGTGAATAGATATGGTGGCACGTGTTCAATCCTAGCACCTGTAAAGTCAGGCAGATTTTTTAGTTCAAAGCCTGCCTGGTATACACAGAGTTTTCCAGGCTATTCATGGCTGCACAGTGAAATCCTGTCTCAAAAATGTAAAATCAGGTGGACAGCTTGAGAAATAACACCTGGAGTTGACTTCTGGTTAAATGTACAACACAGACACACCATACACACACACACACACACACACACACACACACACACACACACACACACACACACGGTGGGGAGGCAGGGTACAAGAATGAAGGAGAAAGAGAAGGAATAGATACTTACTTAACTGCTAAACGTCCATTTTTACGAAAAGCCAGAGAACAGGGATATAAAACACCACATGTTACACCAATCAGCATACTTCTCACAATACAGTTTTCCTCGCTTAAGTTACCTAGAAAGTGAAAGATAACAATTAATACAATGAAACAGCTGTCTCAAAGCACAGTTATTTTGCTGTTTGCAACCACAATTAAACAGTAGAAAGGACTTTAGCAACTCAAAGTCTGGCACTTAATAGGCTTAAATGCATCTTGTTTTAAAACTGTACTTGCTATACTTTAAAATATGGAGAATTATCATTTATGTGTGATTTTTACAGAAGCAATGTCAGAGTAAGAATACTATCACATCTGATACCTGGATTCTAGGTGAATACATAGGTACCAGGAATATAAAGAGACCTTTTTTTTTTTTTTTTTTTTTTTTTTGTCACACACCTTTAATCCAAGCATTCAGGAGGCAGAGGCAGGCAGATAGAGTTTGAGGTCAGCCTTGTGTCGGCCTGGTCTACAGAGTGAGTTCTAAAACAGCTAAGGCTACAGAGAAAAAACCTATCCTGAAAAACAGAGAGAGAGAGAGAGAGAGAGAGAGAGAGAGAGAGAGAGAGACAGAGAGACAGAGAGACAGAGAGAGAGAGACAGAGAGAGAGAGACAGAGAGAGAGAGACAGAGAGAGAGAGACAGAGAGAGAGACAGAGACAGAGAGAATGCTTCTAGTCAGTATATTGGGGAAGAAAGTCATTAGACAAATGTTAAAGAAAAAAATAAGAGGGGCTGGAGAGATAGATCAGCACTTGAGTGTACCTGCTGTTCTCACAGAGGACTCAGGTTCAGTTCCCAGAACCCACATGGTAGTTCACAACCACTCCTAAGTCCAGTTTTATGGAAGAGTATCACTTGTCTTGCTTGATCAGTACTGTTGTACAGATCAAACCAAGAAAGACATGTAAATGATAAAATAATATACAAATATCTGAGAGTATTATTAACATTTGTTAATGAGTAACTTTTGTTAATGAGTAATTTGTCATAGCCCTATTATGTATCAAAGAATTTAAATTTACCTGAATGCAAAGCATCAGTTACAAAGAGCTTGTAAGTAATGACAGTAGACAAAAATGGAAGGATAGTCAAGGATACACAGGTCTTCAAAGCTTCATGTTGAACCTTGAAACTGTTTCTGAAAACGATGTTTGCCAGTAGTCCAGACATAGCACTAGAAGTTCCAAAGAGTAAAGTTCCATATATATTTACAGTCCTGATAAGACCAAAGAAAAAAACTAAGATTAATATAACATTCTTGAAATGGATCTATTCTTTCTTCAGTAGTTATAAACTATAACATATCTACCCAGCATCAAATATTTCTTGTTACTAAACTATAAAAAAATTATTTAAGATCATCTAGGGAAAAAATATATTCTCACATGGTTAGCCTGTCTAGAAAAGAACTATTTGTGAATTGGTCCAGATACACTTGAAATAATTTGTCTATGGTTTTAATGAAAATTCACTGAACAAGATTTGACAGATTTGATTTTACTTAATTCTGGCTCATACCGTGATTCAGTAAAGCTGCAAAGTGTAACTGTTGTTATTCTTGAGTTACATGTGTCAGGGAGAGGGAACATGTGTGCAAACACGAATGTGTGTCAGGGAGGGGGGCACATGTGTGCAAGCATGAATGTGAGGCTGATACTGGGAACTGTACATGACTGCTCTTTATTAATTAAGGCATGGTCTCTCAAAGTCAGAGCTCACACTAGTTTTGCCTGCCAGCTTGCTTTGGGGATTGCCTGTCTGCCTTCTAAAGCTGAAACTGCTGCATACCTCAAATTTCTATGGGTTTCTGGGGATCCAAAATGAAGTTCTCAAACAAAGAGCTCTGATCACTCAGTCACCCCCTCACCCAGCCTAGCTAAACAGCCTTGAATCCTAGTTGCTCTTCAGTAATAGATAAGTACCCTTCAAACTGCTTTCATAGCAATTGATTTTAATTTAAAAAATATTTGTACAAATAATATTTCAGCAGTAAGTTTGGGCATTTTTTTTTAAAGAAGCAAAAGAAGGGGCTTGGTTCCCAGAACCCACATCTGAAGACTTACACCAGTCTCTAACTCTAGTTCTAGGGGCTCCAAAGCCACTTTCTATCTCCTCTAGCATGTGCTCATTACACAAACATACACATAAATAAAATAATATAAAAAGAAATCAAGTCTAACAAATCATTATTTCAACCCATTGCTATTTCTGTCCAGTTCTTTAAAAAAAAAGTATTCTTTATAACCAACTCAGTAAGTAGTTTTATTTTTTTCTTTTTCTCCATGATTATTTATTAGCTGTGTTTTCAGAGCTTTTATGAAGGCATCTTTTGGAACTTCAATGTTGCCAGTTTTCCTAAAACCCTTCTCCATATAATGTGGATATCTACAAGATTCTCCTTAGACCACTGTTTAAGAGAGCAATTCAGGCTGCTACTGGAAGCAAAGTAACTACCAGAGAAACTGTGGAAGCCTATAATACAAACATTTTGGCAAAGTAGTATAGTGATGACACTACCCAGAAACGAAACTTTGGAAGAGACAAACAGAAGGAGCAAAACAATAAGCAATTTTTGGAGACTATAGAAAGGATGAGCAAGGAAAGTTGGTGACTCAGCTAAAAGTGTGTCTCTTACTTTTTTTGATAGTATTCAAGTTGTTTTTCAATAATTTCGGTGATTATTGGTCTGAATTTTGTATCCCCTAGAGAAGGAATCAGCCGACCATATATATGAATTGCCATCTTGATGTCCTGGAAAACATGAAATTCCAGAGTCATAACAGCTAACCATACTAACATTAAATAAAACTATAAAACTATACTCAGACAAAAAATATTTAGTCTACAAATGTTCTATGTACTATGGTGTCTGTTTTTGCAATATTTTAAGGACATGATTCAATCAGTATTTACTGTGCTCTTATTATCTGTTAAGACAATGTTTTTGTCTTTTGAGTTATACGATTATTTGTGTTTACATATGTGGTGGTTTGAGTAAGAATGGCCCCATAGGCTAATATATTTGAATGCTTAGTCATCAGGGAGTGGCAGTATATGAGGATTTATAAATATTAGGAGGTGCAGCCTTGTGTGCCACTGCAGGTGGGTTTTGATGTTTCAAAAGCCCATGCCAGACCCAGGTGTCTGTGCACCCCATCCCCCCAATCAGGTTGTAAGCTGCAGGGCCACTAAAATGATACTGGACTAACCCTTTAAAACTGTAAGAAAGCCTTCAACTAAATGCTTTGTTTAGTTGCTGTGGTCATGGTGTTCACAGCACTAGGACAATGACTAAGACAACAGATTAGAAATTAAGTTTCAGAAAGCTTGTCTCATCACAGAGATGATTTTTTTTCTTTTAGTATAGCTTTCTCTGTTCATTCCAAAAGAATAGAAGGCCCTACTTGTTTACCCTCTTCAGGTAAGGTCAGCAACAGGACCTGCTTGTGGACAATGATCTCCTGTCTTCTCTAATGGAAGCCTGAGTAATTCTGTAGATTATTTTGTGGTTAGGAGACAGCCAGGAGTGCTTGCTTTGGTGAATAGAAAAAAGAAAACTGGAGAAGAGTACTGTCCCAGCCTGGGAAGAGGCAGTGAGTGCATCAAGGTCATCTTGCACTTTTATGTTGTATATGCGGTTTCTTAGCAAGGCCTGGGAGTAAAGGAAGGCCTTTGTCAGAAACAGCAATATGGCATACCATGAAGCTTAGATTCATGGTAGTGGACTCAGGGATTGTAAGGTTCCTGTGTCCCACAAGATAAGTAAATAACTACCAACATTAGAGAACACAAGGGCTTGCTCAATTAATAGGTGAAAAACTAAAAAATAGATTTTAAAAGGATCTTTTCCGAATGTCTGGCTATGGGTACGACTTTTGGGTCTCTGTGGAGACATCTGTTAAGTCCTTTGGTGCTCTGAAATTCTGCAGCTTAAGTGTTTTTAATGTCATCCTTACAAGGAAATATGGACACTTCTTGCAAATCCAAAATTTCTGGTTGGAAATGTTTACTTATTTCATCAGTGAGAGGTCTACTGATTCCAAGTTCAGTGCTTTTTATTTTTTGTTCTACATTTTCTGGATTAGTCAATGAATGAGGGTAAAGTCAAAGACTCATTATACATTATATGTTAATATTTATAAGAGCATATACTAAACCTCAAATTAATGAAAACAAAATAAAACAACAAAAACAAGCAATGGATCCAGATGCCAAGAAAACAACACATACAAAGTATGGTTTCCTTGATCTTATGGTAGTATACAATAGATCAAAAGACCAGTTTCTCTTCCTCAATACAGAATGGTATTAAATCAGTTCTTTTCTTTAAAATATCTGAGGAAGATGGGGGACATAAATACAAGTTATATCTTTTTAAGGAGACTAGATTGAAATCTTTTGCCCTCCCCCCTATCCAAATGGAAACAGTACTTTCTAAGGAGATTCTCTACCCAATCCATCTAGTGTACTATGAAGGCACATATCAATAACATCATAGGTAATGAAAACACTTCACAAATTTTTTTTTTCTGCTCTCATCTGTAGCGAGCTGCCGGTGTTTTAGGCTATGGTGCTACATTACTTCACAATGATATGAGGCTAAGGATGTAAATGAAGACAAAGACAGTGGCTCATTCTTTTTGTTTGTTTTTCGAAACAGGGTTTCTCTGTATTGTTTTGGAGGCTGTTCTGGAACTCGCTCTGTAGACCAGACTGGCCTCGAACTTAAAAGATCTGCCTGCCTCCCGAGTGCTGGGATTAAAGGAGTGCACCACCAACGCCCAGCCCGGCAATGGCGTTTATTTTTAACAAGAGTGGAGCCTTAAATACCAAAGGCAGGTATGGTGGAAAAACATCAAGGTCAGGAGCCCTCTGGCAAAGGGTGGGCCAAAACCAGGAATGAGCATTTAGACAATAAAGGTGAACAGAAAACAGGAACTTGCATGTTGGCCTTACTGGGAGGAGGGGATGAGAAGTGTTTTGCTAAAAGCTGCTAGTCACAAGCGGTCAACAGACCCCCATGGGGTTAGGGTGCAACACTCATCCAGTTAACTTAACAGTCTTCCCCACCACTGACAGAAAATTTCCAGGCCTTTGTAACAGTTCTGTGGATAAGGGGTACTCAGAATTATGGTTACAGGACAGTAAATAATGAAATAATGAAAAGCGACAGCAAATATTTTTGTTATTTGGTGTTTGTAAGGCTTTCACTACACTCTCCTTGATTAAAGCAAGTATAGCATATTAACTTTCCAAGAAGTTTTTACTTATGTTTGTGGTGTTGGGATAGATGCCGGGTCTTGAGGCACCGTAAGTGCTCCACATCCTCATTTCCAAAAGGCTTTCAACAAGCGTTGAAATGAAGATTTTTTGCCACAATCGACTTCTAATCTAAAAGTTAAGGAAGTTCAAATTCACCCATCCGATCAGACCTCCATCCTATACAAGCGCATTTGTGTAGGTGTATGGTTTGCAAAGTGTTTTACAGTGTGTTGCATTTTTAAGCATATTTTTGACTTGACTTCCAGAATTTCATGCAGCATTCTCACATGTTTTATCCAGCACTGGTGCATGACAGGTTCCCAGGTAATCAAAAGAGTGTCTTCAAGAATTCATCACAACAATGAGAGAAATAGAGGTCGGGCCGGGTGGGGCTAGGTGAGGAAGTATTCCTAATTAAAGGAAAGGCTTGTAAAAGGTCCTCGAGGAAGAGAAACAAGATACATTTACTCTGGAGTAGACTTCAAGTCTACGTTGTTAGGAATTACGTCCTGCCTGCATAAAGTCGGGACTAGCTCTCTCTATTTGCTCCTTCACATGCACCACTTCCGGGGAGGTGACCCACGCCACTCCAGGTTTTCGCCTACCTGGGGTGCTTCTCTAGCTTCCATCCGCACCACACCACCATCCTTCAATTCAGGGCAAGCTTGAGGCTCGGACGCCGCCATCTTGGCGTCTCACGTGCCTGGCTGTAGGGCGTGGCTGGAGCGTCTGGGGCGGGACTTTGCAGCTGGCTGACAGCTCGCTCCCCTTGCCGGGTCCGCCCCCACCTAGTCAAAAGCCGCGCCCTCCAGATGGGTGGAGATTGGGCGTGGCGTCTGGAAACTGCGACTGCTCATTGGCTCCGAGGAAGGCGCAGGCGCCCGTGGGCCCGCCTCCGGCCAGCCTTGCTTGTCCTTTGCCTGCAATTTGTCAGCCTGGCCGCCTCTTGGCCAACCTGAAGGGAACCTGGGGCGGTTTGGGCTCAGGCCTGTTGCTGCGCGCCCTCTTCTCAGGGCGGCTGGGCAGGTCGAGCGCTGGCAGCTCGCTCCTTCGGCCTGGTCGGTGTGTTAAGGCTGTGGCTTCTCGGGTTCCTCCTCAGAGCCTCCAACCCGCCTCCCCCGGCGCGGCCAGAGCAGTACGGACTAGCCTGCTCTTCCCAGTCTTCAGTCCCCTCGTAGTCCACCCGCAAGCCCCGCTTAGAAAGGGTCCAGTTAGAAATCCCCTCACCCCTGCTCCCCAAAAGAGCCCCGGTCGGCCAGTGTTTCAGGGGTGGAGGGTGCTGCAAGGAGGCCAGGCGCGCTTCCGTGCACGTGAAATGCCCAGCAGCGTCTCCCAGACCCGCAACCCCCGACCCTCCAGTCTCCATGTCTTAGACAAGCCAAATTCGGGAGTTATATAATTTCTAGTGCTGCTGTTTCCCTTGCCCGAGGAAACACTTCATCGCGTGGAGGGTGCAGGACATTACGGTGCTCTTCTGTATAAGACCGGGGTGTGGGCAGGGGTGGCCAGCGGTGGCAGAGAAATGTCTTTTCTGCAAAAGGAAGGTGGGTAGCTTGGAGAGAGACTGAGAAAGGGTGGATGTGGGAGCCAAACAGCTGCACTCCCATTTAGGATATCGCGGACTATTTGCATAGTGTGTGGTTGCATGCCTAATACTACTACAGCGTCTCTGAAAACACCTTTGGGGTGAGGTTTGGTTTCTCCTCTCCAGCAGCCTCAGTGTTTTTCCTCGCCGGATAGGGAGCTGCTGGATGCAAAGAGATGGCATGATGTGAATGACTCCAGTGTGAAGAAGTCTGCTTCGCCAAATCATCCTGCATCAAGTGCCCATTGAATAGCACTGTCACTTTAATGTCTCCATGCCAAGGGATTGCTTTCCTTCTTTTAAATCCTCTTGGTTAATACATGGGAGGATCAGAATCAAAGGGCCATTAAGGATCAAGCATTGGGGGCTCGGAGAGCACAGAAGAAAAACATGAAAGTGACAAGCTGAATCCTGTTTTATTGAGGGGGTGAGATTCGGAACCATTAAATAGAAGGGGGTCTTTGCATCTCTGTTCTGCCCCAGAAAACTGTTCAAACTTGCACACCGTTTAAAAGACTAGAGTCAGACGTTTTTAAAAAGTATTTTCGAAGGAGGGGAGTTTAAACATTTTCCTAAGAACTGATGCTCTTTATTACCAACAATTTCGATTATATATAAAGTAACGGGACAATCACCCTAAATTTGGTTTGTGCCTTAATCGAGTTAGTAATTGAACATCCAAAAGTATTGCTGCCGGAAGAGAAGAGTTTTAATAACATTTTCTATGCATACAATAACTTCCTCAGCTTTTAAAACAAGGACACATATTTTACAAAAATTGAAAACCTTTTTTTTTCTCTCTGAACACTGTGGGCAGTGTAAAATGTCTGGTTGTGGAAAAATGCATCATTATTTTCTCTATTTGAAATAGAAGACTCAGCCTGGATATCAAGGCTGACGCGTGAAGTGGTTTGCAACAGTTAACCTGACTCCATCTCAATTCAGCTGGATCAAGCAGACACTTGCAAAGAGATCTTGAGTCCAGTATCAGTGGAGAGACCCAAGAATGCCAGTCAAGAAGAAAGGTGGGCTATGAGGTTCATATATAATATTTAATTTTCCTTTTTCTTGGATGTGGTATTTGTAATTTAAATTGTATTGCATTGGGCAAAACTTTGCCTTGTTTTGAGTAAATACTCATTGTAATACTTTCTCAGTAATAATTTTCTATAGTAAAATTAAGATGATATTATAGACATGTGAATTAAATCAGGCAGTTGGTGTCACCATTTATAATTAGAATAGATTCATTGCTATAGATTTGGGGTTGTCCTTAGCTTGTTAAAGCTCAGTTTAAATAATGTTTAAAAAGAAACTGGCACAATGGAGCTCTTCCCCCATGAACTCCTACTTATTGAATGATTATGTAGTTGTAACAGATAGCAAAGTGATTGTGTTTACCCTGAGCAGAATTATAGCTTTGTTATTTATAATTAAAAGCAGACTTCATATTTGAGTTTATTCCACTGTAAACCTTCACTATTGTGCTAATTCACAACTATGATAATTTATTCTGCATTATTCAATAACATGTTTGGGAAGTTCCCTCAAATATGCTTGCTTGTTTCTTCCTTTCAATAACTGTTATCACTTTGATCAAAATCCAGTGTAGTTTCTGGAGCATCATTTATTATAGATCAGAGACCTTAAGGGTTCAAGTTAGCCTAGAACTACCGGAGATGAACTATATACCACAAGGCCTTACTGAAACCAGACTTTTCTGTTTCTTAAAGAGGGCATCAGAAATAAAGTTTATAGAGTTTTGAATCAAAATTAAGAAGACCCTTGAAATTTACTGTCCTGGACTAGTATGGATCCAGTTATGTTTAGTTATGTTAATTATTACAATATTTAACCTGAGACCACCCCAAGACACATTTTCATATAAAATCTAGAGAATGTGTATGTTTTTTATGTTGTTTAATCTATCTGATTGTGGGTTTGGAATATGTATTGAGAAAAATTCCAGTCAATGATATGCTTTTTGTCTAAAATAGTCTGTGTAAAGGGGAACAGCACTATCTAAAACTAGTGAAACATATAAAATTGTGCTTTTCCTTTCTGGGGTAGAAAAGTAGGATTGTTTCTTCCTCTGTCGTTCTCCATAAGACTACTGGAAAGGGTGAGCTCTCTTTCATGTTTTAGAGTTGTACCTGGTGATGTTGGACAATATTGGTTTATGTGCAGCAAGAAAGGAAGGTTTGAGAAATGTGGCCAATAAACAATGTCTCTGATTTCTTTAACGCAGTGTGTGTTTTTTACTTTTTCTACCATTCCTGTAGACAAATCGAAATACCTTATTTCATTTTGCGTATAATTATAAATGACAGAGAGAAGGAAGGCACGAGGGAGGGAGAGAGAAGAGGAGAAATCACAATTGATGTTCTAGGTGTAACTTATGTAAGCAGAGTGAACTTAAGGGGTCTAAAGCCAATAGACTTAGTTTCTTAAAAGTTAATGATATTTTAAAAACTAGAAATTTTGGTAATATTATTGAAAGTACATATTTCATGAGAAATTGCTACATTTGATCTCTTTGCCTTCCTTTCTTCTTTAAAAAGTGAATTGATAAAATAGGATAAAATTTTAAAGGTGATGAGCAAGTTCTTCTAAAAAGGTACATATTTGAATAACATGAATGCACCTGCATTATGGAAATAATTTAATGAATTGATCTAGAGAATTTATGTAAATTTTAATTTTTAAAAATTGTTAGTGTTCTCATACTTGAAAATAGAGACAACTAGTCAAATTATTGCATGAATTTTGCATTTTAATTGCTAAGTTTGCTACAATATAAGAAAAGTGTTTTAAATTTTAAATTAGATTGTATAGGTCAGGCCATCCTTCTTTTGAATGCTTTTCTCAATGTATTGCTATATGGTATAGATATGTGAGAAGGAGATAGATATAATATGAAGTAAGATAATAATCCCCATTGAGCCAAGTGTCTACTCATTGTCAACTATATCCTCATCAGAATGTTAAGTTTCCCTAAGACATATTTTCATTTGGTGCTTATTTTGCATATTATTTCCATAGTAGAGAGGATATTTCTTTACTGATAACCTGTGACCCTGATGGGAAGTGGAAATGGGTGTGAGATCTCATCAAGCCCATTTGAGGGGCCTATTCTTGGCTAGCAACAACTGCTCACTTCACACATGCTCTTCTGCTTTGCGGCCATTGTGGTGTCTTTTTCTACCTTTCCAATTCATTCTACCTTTCCAATCCTTCCTCTTCACGTTGTTTTTACAGTTTTACCAACTGGAGACTTATATTTTGTTGTTACATTTTTTTCTTGAGTATTTTTTAATCCAATATTCTATTATTTATAGTAGTAACTTGATTTAATGTGAACTGAACCTATAGGACAATCTTTGACATGTTTTAGTTTGTAACATCGTAGAGTTAATACAAAGTCAGATATGATGAAAGGTCATCCCAGGTTGAAGAGGCTTCTTGAATTGAATGATAGAATTTCATATTGAGTTATTAATGTTGGAAAAAAGTTTGCGATAGTTTGGGATTCATGTTTTCAGTACAAATTGTCATTTTAAGTTGTCCCATTGGAACTTTTTAGTACGATGCACTTATGTTCTTAAACATTTTTGTTATAATTATTATGTATAGGAAAATTATTTCTTTTAGTAATTGACAACAGACATCACTTTCATTTAAAATCCTTTAGTTATCTTCTGGGTATCTTTTATGCTGGCATACAACTACCTCTGATATTGATCATTTAAAGGATACTTTTTCCCTTTGAATTCTTTTTTTTGCAGTTGTGTTCATGTATGAAATGGGCATATATAAAGAGATGTTTAGCATGTACTGAAACATTGTTTTCGTATTCATTCTTTAGCAATAAACCCTTAGAAAGGAAGCTGAATATTATATATCATGCTGTATATAATTTAGAGTTATAAAATGATGATGCCATATATCTTATGGGCATCCTTAACATTGAGATCTGTACTTTCTGGCCACTGTCTTTTATGACCCACTGTTTCTTAAAGGTGTCATTTCTGATTTTATTTGGGGGAAGGAACCTTATAACTATTCTTATTTTTTCTTCATTTAAAATTTTCTTCTTTACTTGTTTCTAGCACTTTATGACTTAAGCTAGTTGTAGTGTATCCCTGACTTACATTTGCCTCTCTTTATTATCTATATCTACTCTTTCCATCTCTATCACTTTTTTCTGTTGTTTTTCTGAGCTCTTGGCATGCCTGCTTCAGTCTCCGGTGTGCTGGGATTACAGATATGTGCTACCGCATTTTGCTTCTAGCTCATCTTAAGTTAAAGAAATGTTTTGGAAGTTACAAATAGGAATGCATATGCATAAATTTATTGATGGTTCCTGAATGGCTGACGTTTTCCCTTTGAATTCATGTTTCTAAATTTATCTTTGATCTTCCATGTTTGCCATGGCAGGACTTTATCTAGATGCCTTTTCTAGCCCACAAAACTTTATTTTCATCTTCATGTTTTCCTAAAAACTAATACAAACTCAAAAGATTTATGCATGGGTTTGCCTAGAAAAGATTGAAAAAAATAATTATCAGAGGTTTGAGAGTTCTCTAAGTAAATATTTTACTCAGCATGTCTCTTTGCACCTTAAATTCTCTGAAATCGTCATCTCAGTGTTGTTAGGGAAGGTTTGAAAATCATGAATCCATAGATTCTTGATGTTGCAAAATAATTACCAATCCAGGAGGCATAAAGAAAGAGTGTTAAATAAAAAATATTTTGGTGTTCACATACTGAGTTAGAAGTATATTAGGAATCAAACAACAGTCTTAAGGTAAATTGATCTATTAATTGTTTTTATTTTATACATATTATATATTGGAAGTTGAAAATAATGTAGTAATGCCTTGATACATAAGGTGTGTGACATGCTAGGTTTTGGGAAACCTGCTCAGAGTTCCATTCAAAACAGAACATTTAATTTGCATTTTAGGATTGCTACTACTTACTTTTTTGGGTAGCAGTCTATTCAGTGAGAAGCTATACATAAAACATTGGATTTAAAAAATGTCAAAGTAAAGCATTCAATCCATTGTTTGGTTCCTCATTATTACATAACTATTCACTGAATTATAAGAATACTATTCATTAGTAATTATATGTTATCATGTCAATTATTATCAAGTATTTTATCATGAGGTTGAGATGCACAAACACCTTTTATATTGGTAGCACAGAATCTAGTTCCTAGTCACAGGTCCTGCTCAGGAATTTGTAGCAGTAAAGACATAAGGGCTTTGCATCCTTAATGTAGGTTGCTTTGTCAGCAAAGGATCATGAGTTTCACCCAGACTCTTCTGTCCAGTCAGTCATTTCAAATTTCCATCTAGTAAGCTTTCTTCATGGGTTCAATTTTTAGTATGTTTTGCAAAGCTATTTCAAGAATTACAGCCAAGTCACCTCTAATATGAAACGGTTGTTCTGATCCCATTTATTTTAGGCCTTTTAAATCAAGAGCTGGCCATGGTGTCTCAAACCTGTTATCCAATTTCTTAGGAGGCTGATGCAGGAAGATTGATATAAGTTTGAGGCTACCCAGAGCTACACAGTAAGCTTCAGACCAGCTTTGATTTCAGAGTTAAGACCCCATCTCAAAAACAAACCAACAAACCAAAAAGATCAAGAAGAACAATGCAAGGTTAAAAAAAGAAGATCCTGTGAAAATGAATTATTTAAACTTCCAAAGATTATAGATAAGATTTTGTAACCTCTCTCTTCTGATGATACTATCTTGCTATATTATGATACTAACTTAACGATGCTGGGGTAGGATTCTAAGGCTTTTATTTGAGTGGGGACTGTCTTTCTGGAGCTCTATGCCAGCTCTATTGTTGAGGTTTGATAATAAGAGTTGAAAGAAATTTACTAGATTCCATTTTTTAGCCTTCATAGGTATTGATCTAATATTTTTGAAAGGCATGAATTTAGAGCAAATAAATCCACCCAGTAAGGGTTTGCTGAGTTCTTACTGTCTAACAGATATGTTTTAGAAAGGCAAATGGTATTCCACCTGTATTTTTTATGATTTTTTTACAAATGTAAAAAATTATTTTATATGTGTCAAAGTTTTGCTAGCATTTACTTATAAAAGCAAGGGCATGCCTGGTGGAGGCCAGAAGAGGGTGTCCAGTACTCTGGAGCTGCAGGTGACTGTGAGCCTCCACTTGGGCTCTGGGAACTGAACGTGCGTCCTCTGCAAGAATAGCAAGTGCTCTTACCCACTGTGAGCCATCTCTCCAGTTCCTGTCTTCATGATTCTTGAAATCTGTTAGGACACAGATGTGGAAGTGAGCAATTTTAATAATTGCATAGTTGTGTCAACATGCTCTGCCATGGAAACAGATGGAGAGGACTCAAGGCCATCTAGAGAATATGTGATAATTAATATAAGATACAGAAAATAGTAGAACTTTACCAGTCAATGTAGAATGAATTATGCCATCATGTCCTGTATTGGCATCCTCACTGTCTCCTGCCTCCTCCTCTTCCACAGCATCAGCAGGGTAGAGTGGAAAAAAGCAGACCTTCTTAAGAGTATCAGACTACTAGAATATATTATAAGATAATCATTAATTAGGCCATTTTAAATTTAAAACTGTATCTATTGTGCAGATGTTTGTGCACGTGTATGAATGCTTGATGATGAATGTATGGAGGTCAGAAGACAGCTTGTAAGAGTTGGTTATGTTCTCCATGTCCTACCATGTAGGTGTCAGGGATTGGACTCAGGTCCCTAGGCTTGGTGGCAGTGACTTCACTAGATGAGTCACCTTGCCAGCCCAGATTTGGACTGTTGATGTATACATTTAGATATATAGGAAATACCAATTTTTATAATTCAAATTTAATCTTTACTCCTAGTCACTGAATAGAGAACACAATAATTCTATTCTGTTGAGATAGCTCCCACTTTTCTGGGGTTAGATGGGGTTATATCTTGAATGTGTGGTACTTTGTATGGTATATATGTTCCTGAATATGTACAAATATATTACAATATTATATATATAACATTATGTGTATATAATAATTTACCTCTGAGATAAGAGTTTCTGTGTTTATATAGTTTTCTGATCTGATAGAGTTTTTTTTTTTCAAGACAGGGTTTCTCTGTGGCTTTGGACGCTGTCCTGGAACTAGCTCTTGTAGACCAGGCTGGTCTCAAACTCACAGAGATTCACCTGCCTCTGCCTCCCTAGTGCTGGGATTAAAGGCATGTGCCACCACCGCTGGGCTCTGATAGAGATTCTACTTCCAAGTCCTGGACTTATATTTTAGTTTATAGAATTTCTGTGTTTCTGTTTGCCTAGATATATTATGATGACTCCCTTTCTCAGTCTTGCTGCCTGCTAGTAAAGCTGACAGGAAGAAGAGTCTACCAGGCCTATTGTTTTTTAAAATAAATTAATTTATTTGTCTTACACCCCATGGCAGTTTCCCCTCCCTCCTCTCCTTTTATTCTCTCTCCCCACCTTCCCTCCATCCCCCAAACCCACTCCTCCTCTGTGTCTGTTCAGAAAGGATAAGGCATCCCAAGGCATGGAATATCAAGTTGTAGTAGAACTAAACTACAACCCCTGTGTTAAGGCTAGGCAAGGCAACCTAGTACGAGGAATAGCTTCCCAAAGCCAATCAAAGCCTTAGGGACAGCCTCTGCTCCTATTGCTAGGAGTTCCACAAGTAGACCAAGCTATACAACTGTAACATATATGTAGAGTGCCTAGGTCAGTCCCTGACAGGCTCCCAGGTGGTCAGCTCAGTCTCTGAGCCCCTTTGAGTCCAAGTTAGTTGTTTGAGAAAAAGTTGACTTTTTAAGTGTCAATTTCCCAAATAGCATAAACATATCTTTTTATCATGATGCCACTAAGTGGCCCATGAAACCACTCCTTTAATAATTCTCTCCC
Source organism: Mesocricetus auratus (assembly GCF_017639785.1). Taxonomy (NCBI): domain Eukaryota; kingdom Metazoa; phylum Chordata; class Mammalia; order Rodentia; family Cricetidae; genus Mesocricetus; species Mesocricetus auratus. Next base: position 107,791,807 of record NW_024429182.1, on the reverse strand, counting down.
TTACTGTTTATAATTTCTTGTTGCCATTAAATAACATTTATAGCTTAATGCTTACAAAATGGGTAGCAGAATCAGTACGAGAGGCTTGTCTAATGCTCTATTCCTGTAAGGTGTGATACTCTGGAATGGTGAGTGGGCTCACAGTGCAGCCGAGGCTGCTGGGTGCTGGAGTTCCATCTGTGACATTAACTGGTTAGTTACAGAAGAAATCAAGAGTTGAACTTTACATTCTTCACTTTAAAACATAATTGTGCTAGTATTACCTCTGAAGATTATTACGAGAGTCAAGTACTGAGTTCATATAAAAACTGCTCTGTAAATAGGAACATGCTATGCAAGTTCTTGCCTTCAGGGTCCAGAGTTCAGGTCTGCTCCCATCAGTGACAGGGGTCCACCTTTGGGAGCAAAGTTGCTCAGATGTGGTAGTAACACAGGTGATCACAAATAGAAAAGGCCACAATGAGTGTTTTTAGAATAGATCAGGATAAATAGTCTTTGTATCATTTTCCCCTCACAGATACTAAGTGATATGTAAACTATAATATGTCCAAAATATTTGTAATTTGTACTCAAGATCTGTCTCTGTCTGGCTAGATATTATCTCACTCTTTAAAGTCATTTTTTCTTTTTCTTTTTGTTGAAAATGGGTCAGCTCATATTCAGTAGATAGCTGAATAGACGTTTTATTTAGCAATTTGCTGTCTTCATCTTTTCTGTTGATTATTAGCTTTCATGCTTGTCATTCTCTTCAGCAGTTCTCTTTTTTATTATTTGAAAGCATGGCTTGTCTGAAAGGAACAACCTACCGTTTTAATAGTAGATCTTTGTTAAAGTATATTATCTTTTTTTTTGTTTTGTTTTGAGCATGAGAGTAATTTCTGAGGGTGACACATGATCCTTTCCTGTTAGGACAAGTGGCAATATGGTATAACATGGAAGTATGGGCTTTGGCACCAGATAGATGCAAATATCATTGCTAGTTCGAGCACCTTGCTGATAATAGAACCACAGTCAGTGTTATGGTTTGGTCTTAGATGTCTCCCAAAGGCCCATCTACTAAAGGTTGCCTTGCCTGGAAGATAGGGCCTACTGGAAAGACAGAAGATTGTTGTGGCTTCTCTCTCTTCTTTGATTTGGCAAGTTGAGAGGAGAGCTGTTTGAGCCAGTTCTTTCCTGTACCATGTGGGTCCTAAGGATTGAACTCAGATTTCCAAACTCAGCTTGGCAGGTGCCTGCTGGCCCGAAAGTTACACTTTAAAAAGGAACATTGCATATATGTATGCTGTGTGTGTGTAGTCATGTCTAGTAAGTGATGATAAAGAGTTGTGGCTATTTAATTTTTCATAAATTCATTAAAATAGTGTGAAAAATACTAGTTATTGCATATATATCATATTATAGTTAAGTAATCTACCCAAAACTAAAAATATGATCACACTTCTCTTCCTTTAAGTCTTCTGTGTCCTGGTCCTCCTTGTATGTAAGACCAAACATAATATGCATGATATCAATGTCTTTGCTTCTGTTTGGCATCTGGTGTCTTACAGTGGTTTAATCCTTCACTATGGTATATCATTTAATTTTTTACTTTTGGAATAAAATGTCTGTAATGTTAGACTATTGCCTTTCTCATTTAGTATTGCATTTATTCCCAAAGTCTTAAAAATGACAAGGTACTAAATAAATACATGATTAATGAATAAAAATACATTTATATATCTTATAGAACAATAGGACTACTTTTAAATAAAGTATGCTATTAATATAATTCAAAATTTAGTAAACATACATGAAAGTAGATACTAAGCACTTAATTCAATATTCTAAAATTCATAAATATAATTAATGTATGAATGATGAGCATACTGGCCACTTTTATGCCAACTCGTCACAAGCTAGAGTTATTCGACACAGGGAAACTCAATTGAGAAAATGCCTCCATAAGGTCCAGGCTATAGGGCATTTCTTAATTAGTTATTGATGTCCCAGGGTTTCCCCATTGTGGGTGGTGCCATCCATGGGCCAGTAGTGCTGGGTTCTATAAAAAAACAGGCTGAGAAAGCCTTGGGAACAAGCCAGTAAGCAACACCCCTTCATGGCTTCTGCGTCAGCCCTTACCTTCAGGTTCCAGCTGTGTTTGAGTTCCTGTCCTCACTTATTTTGATGAACAGTGATATGGAAGTGTAAACACCTTTCATCACAGTAATAGGGAGTAAACCCTAACTAAGACAATCAAATTTGTTTTCCAGAGAAATGTGACTTCTTGGAGGATTAAGAAGGGTTTTGTAGAATGAACCCAATATTTGGAACCTAAAGCATTCGGATTAAGTTACAAATCTGTTATTTAGTAGCTCCGTGATCTTGGATTTATGAATTTCAGTTTCATGTGAAATAGGCACAATATAACTTGTCAATGGTGGGAATCAGATAATGCATTTAAAATTTCTTCTACATTGTAAAAATGTTGAACAAACTTACATAAAAGATATTCCATTATTCTAAATTATTTACTCTGAGATTAAAAAAAATATCACATTCACTTTATCCTGTATTGTACTCGGAGCTTAGTTTTGCTAATGATACCATCTACAATCTGTTTTTCAGTTGTGGAAAAATGCTTTTTTTTCTAAAAGATTACTTTTAGCATTATTGCTATTCACAGTTTTAATTTTACATTACCCATTCCAAATTATAAGTTTTTGGCAATGCTTTTCTTATACCACATACAATAGAATTGACCCTAAATTAGCAGACACAAGATTAACTATAATGCTAATTATATAACATTCAGTCTGTTCATGGGTTGCATAATTTATGCAAAAATTTCTCTTGTGGAAAAATGGCACTCCATCTCCATTTCTTCTTGTAAGTATCTTCAGTAAATCCATTTTTTAAAAATTTTATGTTTCTGGGATATTTTCTTTAGAGAAGAAAATATGAAAATTGAAACCATCATATCAACAATTGAAGCAAAAATTAAAATTGCCATCAGTTAATGTTCTAGCTTGCATGATTGCCAAAACTTTCCATGTTAATTCAACCCTAAAGATCTGAAAAGACAAGACCCTTGCTATTATGTCTTTTGTTTTGTTTAATTTATAATCAGTGCATAGGTATGTAGTTTTAGATTACCCTCAAGATCTAACTTCCATAAATCAGGGAAGAGTTAACAAGGCAGAATGGGACTGACACCAGGTGAAAATAATCAACACTAATCTAAAGAAGCACAAGTAGTGACACTGTCACTCCTGGCTGCTGATACCCGAGCCTAAGTCGTCCAGGAAACAAGTCTATTTGACTGTTTTCTTTCACGCTAGCATTTTAAATGTCAGGTTTTTCTCATGAATCTTGTTGGTTTAGAAAACATTCATCTGTTTTGAGTCAGTATAATGTTTTCCTTGAGTAGCTAACCCATAAATGGTAAATAGATGAAACTCCCTCACTAATCAAATTACATTGCAAACATGTTTATAGGAATGTCATCAGTATGGTTTTGAAAATCGCCCTTTACCAGAAAAAAGATTGAAACACCTACAAAAATGCCACAAAGTGAACAGAGAAACAAACAAAAACAGACAGACTAGCTTCAAAGTTATAGTTCAAGGAGAAGAAAAAAGTTCCCTACCATAAGTATTAAAAAATTATAACTGCTTAACAAGGAAAACAAAGGGCTAAGGCTTCAGCCACTACAGACTGTGGGACCATAGTCCAAAGAAACATATAGAAGTATAGTATAATCATGGTGTTGCTGATTCATTAGTTAGCAGTGGGCAGAAAAAGGTTGGGAAGGGAGGACAAGAAGCTGTTATTATTCCTGAGAAATCTCTGCTTTCTTATTGTCAAAGAAAATGAAAATATTTTCCCTGACCCCAAATTGTTAACACTGTTACATGGGTAAAGCATGAAACCACTTTTAAAGTTTTAAAGTCAATAATTTTATGGTTTTGGTCCTATAAAGTATTTAGTGCATTTCAAGGTTTTTTTTTGTAGCATGATAAATAAAATACCCAGAGACAGATATTATGATTCAAGCTTCAAGCTGAAGATCAGAGAAGCAAAGCAGCCAAGCCAGTAGATCTTACCTCTACCCATCTGAAATGGCAGTCCTGTCCACACAAATCTTCAGAGGCATAAGGCTCTGAATTCCTGTCTCCTTATATTCCTTTCTCTGCCCCGCTGTATCCTCCTGTCTCCACTTCCCTAGTGCTGGGATTGAAGACATGTGATGCCAGGTGTTGAGATCACCTTGGTGTAAGCTGTTTCTTTTAGAAATGAACCAGTTTGGTGTAGTTAGTGTGGTCTTGAACTAACAAAGATCTGTGTACCTTTTAATCCTGAGTCCTGGGATTAAAGGTGTATATCATCACCACTAACTTCTATAGCTAACTAGTATGACTGCTTTGCTATTCTGATCTTCAGTGGCTTTAATAAGTCATGACCAATATGTCACCACAAATTTGTCATATTTTAATAGATAGGGGCCTACAAAGAGATCCCCTGGACTCCCTAAAGATGACAAACTATTGGTTGTTCTACATCATGTGCTGATAAAGTTCTGTTGATGAAGACAACATGCACTTATATAATTGAAAATGGAGATGTTCAGGTGACTCCCAACTAGCATACATGGTGCTAGAAGGTACTCTCTACAGTGCCAAAGGAAAATGCAATTAGCAGTGTTGCCCACCTACAAACCCTGTCACTACAACAAAGACCTTCCTCAAAATATACTGGTGCGATAGTGGCACAAATACTATTGGAGTAACCAACCACTTTTTACTTGGATTAAAGGTCTACCCAATTGGATAGAACTCATACCTGACACTGCTAAATGGCCAAGAACCTGAGATTAGGTAGATCATGGGCCTAGAGAAAAACCCACTACTATTATTCTGCTAAAGCAACACAGCAATAAAAAGACCCCTAATGACAAATATTATCATACCTGTAGAACCATACTTTGCTCAACTCTTATCAAAGAAGCTCCATGCATTAGATGGGAATTAACATAGAAATCTTCAAATGCACAATGTACAGAGTTTGAGAGACTTTGGAACACCAAATCCTAAATGGATGTTTCTATCAAACTCCTCCCCTTACTGCTCAATGATCTATGCAGAAGAGGGGATAGAAAGATTGTAAAAGCCAGAGGTGATGAATGGATGACTCTAAGGAAGCAGTGTCTACTGGACACAATAGGACTGAAGTATATATGAACTCACAAGGGACTGTGTCAACTCAATAAGACAGGCACAGGTTCAACCCAGACAGAGTCCCAGAACTGAAAGGGGAAAGTAGATACAGGGCCTCATCACCCCTAATCATGAAGTTTTTTTTTCCAGTTGATATCTGTTGGCAAATGCAAATCTTCAGTGGAGGGTCATTGGGTATATTAACCACCCTCCAACAGGGAGACTCCATGCCCAGGAGTAGTTGGCCAATACAAAACAAGCTCCATGCCGGGCGTTGGTGGCGCACTCCTTTAATCCCAGCACTTGGGAGGCAGAGGCAGGCGGATCTCTGTGAGTTCAAGGCCAGCCTGGTCTACAAGAGCTAGTGCCAGGACAGCGTCCAAAGCCACAGAGAAACCCTGTCTCGAAAAACCAAAAAACCAAAAAACCAAAAAAACAAACAAGCTCCATGTCCTTTTTTGGGGGTGGAGGGGAGTGGTTGGCTTTTCTTTTTGATACGAGATCATATTGAATGCATATGTCTTAATGGGTTATAGGGACCCAATGTTAATTCTTCCTGTCCATGAGCACTGGCTATCTTTTCAGTTTTTTTCCTGTTCTTCTCTAATTTTTATTAGTGTTTTCTAAATTTCATTGTGGAAATCTTCCATATCTTTGTGTGATGGCTAATGTTGGTTGTCAATTTGACACACTCAGGGAAGAAGAACCACAATGTAAGGCTTATCTCCATCAATGGCCATTTCTATGGTGAATTTTCTTTAGTGAGAATAGATGTAGTAGAGTCCACTGTGGGTGATACCATCCCTGGGCAGGTGTTCCTGGACTATTTATCAAAGGTAGTTGAACTGAGAATAGGCCTTTGAGTTCCTGTGTTGACTTCTCACCATGATGGTCTGTAACTGGTAAGCCAAACGAACCCTTTCCTAGTTTTTTTTTTTAAATGGTGTTTATCACAGTAACAGAAACCAAACTAGAATATTTTGATTAGGCTCATTTCTAGATTTTTTTCTGTATCTATGTTTTGGTATCCTGTATCTCCATATTAATTTGTTTCAAGAAAACTTATGTTTCCTTATTGATTTATTTCTTGATTCACTGGCTGCTCAAAACTAAGCTGTTAAGCTTCTATGCATTGGTATAGTTTCCAAGGATTTTTCTCTTTACTGGTTTCTTAATTGCATTGTGCTCAATGGAGAAAGCATAATTTCAAATTTTTAAGAAATTGTGAGATTTGTCTTATGACATATCATATGATCTGTCCTGGTAAATATTCCATGTGATGATGAGAAACTATTGAAAGTCATGTACTATAGATACCTAATATGTCTGTTTATTCTTGGGCCTAATTCAACTCTGGCATTTCTTTGTTGACTTTTCTTTCTGGATAATCTGTTCACTGCTGAAGTGGGCTGTTAAGCTCTCCAGCTATTATCATGGTGGAGTTGAGTGCTTATCTTGGCTCTGTTAATATTTGCTCTCTGTATTTGTGTGCTCTAATGCTGAGCAACATACTGTTTTGAGCTATTTCCTCCTGCTGAATCTATGTTGGCTTGGCTGACTTGGAAATTACTGTGTAGATCAGGCTGGTCTGGAACTCACTTGATTCCTCGTGTCTTTGCCAGACTTTTGACTTTTTTTCCCAAGACATGGTTTCTCTATAGCTTTGGAGCCTGTCTTGGAATTTGCTCTGTAGACCAGGCTGGCCTAAAACCCACAGAGATCTGTCTGTGATTAAAGACCACCACCGGTCAGTTTTTGACTTTCTTATATTGCATATTTGTGTCCTCTAGGATTGAAAAGTTTTATGTTATTGTTTCTTTGGATACACTTTCTAACCCCTGGCATTCACACATTCTTGAGCCCCAACAACCTGAATATTTGTACTTTAGTGCTTGTCTCACATTTCTTTGGATTTTTTCATTCTTCAGTCCATTTATCCTCCACTTGTGTGTTTTTATCCTCCATTTGTGCATTTTCAGATACTCTGTCTTCACACTCTTTTTTTTTAATTTAAAACATTTCTCCTCCCTCTCTTCCTCCCTCTCTCCTCCTTCCTTCTTTTCTTTCTTCCCGTGTGTATGTGCCCATGCACATTTGTGGTGCCCAGAAGGCAGCTTGCATGAGTTGGTGCTCTCCTTCCATCATGGAGATCCGGGAACTTAAACTCAGGTTGTTAGACTTGGTGGCAGACACTTTTTTGGCACTGAGCATTTCATTGGCCCTGGCTATTTCTTTGTCACATCTAGCCTGCTGTTGTTGTCTTCTCTCACATTAAAAAAATTCTTTAGTGTATTTTTGACTCAATACTTTGTGTTTGATTTACATTTATATTGCTTTTATCTCTAAGTTTCTCTTAGATTATTTAAACATTTTCCATTTTTGTCTTCAATTTCATTGACTTTTCTTAAAGTTGCTGTTATAAACATTCTATCTCAGAATTCCCCCATATTGAGTAATACTGGGTCAGTTTCTGGCACCTTATTTTGATTGTGTTGTGAGAAAATGATTTTCTGAAGGCTCCTGAAGCTTGTTGGCATAGATATCACCTTGGCATATGAGGATTAACTGTTTATTCCAATCCTCCTACTTTGAATTTCCAGAAATTCTAAGTAAGGTTTGCTTATTTTCTTTGAGCCTATAATCACCTCCACTACTGCAGCACTGGATGGTGTTCAATTTGAAATTTCTGAGAATTACCATTGGCAACATTACCATTGTAGTCTAGAGGGCAGTCAACCCCAAGTTTGTCTCCAAGACACCATTGTCATATTCTTATTGTTTACAGTGCTAGAGAGAATCAAGCCTTGAGCCACATCCCTGCTAGGCAAGCATTCTGCTGTTGAGTTATATCCACAACCATTAGTTTTTTTGAGGTAGTATCTTGCTGTGTAGCTCAGGTTAGCTTGTAATTTCAATCCTCTGTCCTCTTCTCTCTGCCTCTTGAGTGCTGAGATTCATTGGGGAGGGCAATTTCAAGATTACTCCTGCTGTGGAATAATCGTCTGTACACTGTGAATATATATTACTCTCATTGGCTAATAAAGAACTGACTGGCTAGTAGGCAGGCAGGAATAATAAGTGGGAAAACCAAACTGAGAATGCTGGGAGGAAGATGAAAGCAGAGGAATAAGCTCTGGCTATTTGATGGAGGCATGTGTTAGGCAGGACAGCAAGGCCTTGAGGTAAGAATATCCTTGGTGCATTTGAAAAAGAATTAAAACCACTGTGGTTGGAGCAATGTTCAGCAAGAGGAGAAGTATAGGAGTCGAGGTGGGTATGGTAAGCTATGCATTTCATCATGTATGATTACTGGAGGATCATGGATTCTATGCCTGGGCTACATAGTGAGCTTGAGGTCAGCTTGGTAACAGAGGAATTGGAGGCCAGCTTGGATTATGTTGTGAGTGGAAGTGACACAGAAACAATTTCCTTCATGATATAAGAGGAAAACTGAAGACAGTGCTGCCCTAGAGATCATAATGAGTTGGAGTTGGCACATTCCTGTTTACAAGAGCTGATAGATAATGGGCCTGTGGTGGGGAGTGCACCAGGAGGGAATCACATGGCACAGAAGGTCTGTTTATCTCATGGCTGCTGGGTAGTGAAAGACAAAGAGTAAAAATGGCTGGTGTTCCAGTGTCTCACCAAAGGCATGTCCCTCTGACCTGGTTTATTCCAACAAGGTTGTACCTCTTTAAAGTTCTGTTACAACCCAGTAGTGCCAGTAGCTGATGACTAAGCCTTTAATACAGGGGTCATTAAATAGCATTTCAGAACAAAACTATAGGATCTACATTTGTATTGTGACTACTCATTCATCAATTCTGCCCCCAGTAAAAATCTGGCAAAAACTAATAAAAATTCTTGAGACTCAACAAACAACATTGATAATAAAATAATATGTCTTATCCTTACATTAGTAAAATTTATAACAAACACATGAGTTTTCAGTAGTGCAATAACATCAAATGCTACTGTTGGGACATCTGAGATGACTCCAAACTGACCATTGGCTTTGTGAATAAGAAGATGAGACATAGCAATGAGATGGACTGTTTTGTGAAATTATGGTCTGATTCAAGTAGTATACAAAAAAAGGAAAGAAAAATAGATGGTAAATGTTTCAGGGAGTTTTGTTACCAAGTGGAACAGAGAAATGGGCACTGTAATTACTTGGAGAGAACTGGAGTCAAGAAATATTTTTAAAGTTACTGGTTTGGGCCAGTGAGAGACAGAGAGACAGACAGAGAGAGAGAGAGAGAGAGAGAGAGAGAGAGAGAGAGAGAGAGAGAGAGAGAGAGAGAGAGAGAGAGAGAGAGAGAGAGAGAGGGAGAGAGAGAGAGATGGAGAGAACATTGGAATGATGTCAAAATTACAGAAAGGCAGGTTTTCAGTTGGCTTATCAATTGCTTTCTGTGTAATATACTTTGGGCCAAGGATTATTGCTTTATTTATTACTAACACCTGTGATGAAATAGGAAGTACAAAGAGGTTAAGCAACATGTGCGGCATGATAAATAAAAGACTCAGAGACAGATATCGAACTTCAGTCTTCAAGCTGAAGCTCAGAAAAGCAGAACAGCCAGTCACTGTTACTCTATCTCAGACTGAAAGGCGATCCTGGTTCCACCAAACCTTAGACTGCTACCTCTCCTCAGCATGACTGTAGAATCTGGAGACTTCAATGTCTTCTTATCTTCAGTGTGGTTGGAAAATGAATGCCTGATACTTAATGCCAGCTCTGAGACCTTGCTCCTGTTATTTTATATTCCTCCCTAATGCTGGGAATAAAGGCATGTAATCCCAGGTGCTGGAATCAAAGGCATGAGCTCTTACTCTTCACTCTTGTGAAGGCCATGGGGGCTTTGAACTAACAGAGATCCATCTACCTCTCAATCCTGAGTCCTGAGATTAAAGGTGTGTACCACCACTGCCTGATCTCTATAGCATCAGACTGACTTTGCTTTTTGAATTCTCAGGCAAGCTTTAATAAATCATAAATAGTACATCACCACAAACATGCTGTGGGTCATATGCAGTGGCAAAGTGTGATTCATATCTAGTAGTCAATGAGCCCTATCAGTAGACTCTGGGGTGAGATAGTGGTTGTAGGTGGAATATCTTAGTACAGGGAATAGTGAAATCTAGTGTGTGTGTGTGTGTGTGTGTGTGTGTGTGTGTGTGTGTGTGTGTGTTTAGAGGGAAGTGAGAAGGGAAAGTAAATATATTTTGGTCACTGTATGCATTTGAAAGGCATGAAGCAGAAGTTGTGGGTTGTAAATTCATGGAGGGGAGGAGGCCTTAAAAGTCATAAAGGATGCTTGATGTTATTTTAGGCAGCCATCAATTTAAATGGTTCTTTTCTCTATAAATGGGATCACATTTACTATGTGAACATCTGGCCAGCAGTGCATTTTTGTTTTGTGTTGTTTCATAGTTGCAAATTCTTTTGGAAGACAAGAGTATGAGTAAACCCAAATGGGCTTTGAAATTATCATTACATATAATTATCAATTTCTTTGGCAGTTCCTGGAGTAGATGATCACTTTGCTGAATTATTTGTGCCATGAAATCAGGAACGCAGCAATAGCATAGATGAATTTGATCAGTGTTTTTTCTGGGACCAGATGGTAGACTTTAAACATTGTGTCTTTCAGATACTGATCGAGCTTTGTCATTACTGGAGGAATACTGCAAAAAATTAAGAAAACCTGAGGAGCAGCTGTTGAAAAATGCTGTGAAAAAGGTGATGAGTATTTTTAAGAGCAGCTTATTTCAAGCCTTGCTGGGTATGTATTAGAAAAATTACTTAAAGTCTTAATGCTAGAATCAAACCATTTAGTTTGAATAATGCCCTAGATAACTAAATTCACACACACACACACACACACACACACACACCCCTGTGATAATTTTCTTGTTACTCAAAGGGTAGACCCCCCTTATTTTTACTTAAAAAACAATTGCTGTAAATATCAATGAGGGATAAGTTACTATAAAATATCAATATTGTTATTGTATCAGAAGAAAAATGCACCCAGGTGAGAACCTGAGTTTGTTGCAGAGTTGGGGATGGGTACATTGTTGAGAACAAGTACTGAGGATCTGTGTTCACAGCATGTCTGCTGTCCTTCTCAGAACAAAAATCAAAAGGAAACCTTTTGTCTCTTTTGTGTCTTTTTAGGAAAATTTAGGTTCAGAATTGAAAAGTTTTTGATGAAAACTCAATGCTTATCTATCTGTCATGAATGTAATAAGATAATCTTAGCCTCCTCTTTAATGATTTTGAAGAAAATCAAGGTAGTGGTTTATTGATAGATGGATTTATACATCTATCTTTTACATTTATTCACATAGCTTTAAATTGATCTCTTCAAAGTATTTTAAGAAAAAAAGCAAAAAGGAAGATTAATCAATGAATAAACATTTCCTTCAAGAAAAACAACAAACTGAACATTAAAACAACTCCATTTGACACAGGAGACTTTATTTTTCTGATTATTTATTTTTAACATCAGGAACTGAACTTAGCACTTTTATATTCTAAGCAACAACATAATACATTTTAAAAGAAATAAGTGAGTAAACCAGACCTATTCATCGCATTTAAATGCTAGCATTTATTGAAAGAAAATCTAACCACAGGAATCTATGAAGCTAGTGTTAAAACATTTTCCTTTTTATTTATTAATGTTTATGTTTAACTGTGAATATACCCAACTGGTAAAACCCCTAAGATTAGAGTTTCAATATAATTTAAAAGATTATCAAGGTTTTAAAGAGTTGAAAATCAATTCATTGAATGTAAATAGAAGTTAAAAAGCTTCATAAAATTATCTTACCAGTAGAAAAAATAATTCTTTTCATCTATTGTGGCTGGCAAAGATTAATGACACAAGCAAATATAATCATTTCAGCTAGTATTAAATAAAAGCAACTCTAAATGGAGTCTTAGAGAATTTAAATAAACACAGCCATTAGACAATAATATTTTCCAGAACATTTTAAACCACTGATTTCTGAATTAAGTATTAATAGCATCATTTAGTTGATGATTCATAAAGGTCATTAACTAAATGAGAGTGAATCTAAATTGATTCACATGATGTATTTAGTTGAGACTGGCTGTCTTTGGGGAGCTTGAGCTTTTGAGAACTGGTTTAGGAATAATGCTGTCAGATGGTTTAGATAAATCTACATGTTTTGAAAATGTAATCATCTGATAGCACTGTTACCTAGAGGACAAGGAGGTGGATGAGTGTTAACAACTGCATTTTGCCATTATTTTAAGTGATCAAAAAATATCTTGGCTGAGAGCCTATAGTGTGGCTTGGCTTTCTCTAATAAGTCTGTAAAAAAGTTGTTATGTAATAATCAGCATACCATGTTACTCTGGCTTGCCCCTTAATGTCAGTTGGGGTTAAATGCAACTATAAAGAAGCACCACACAGCAAGACATAATTTTCTATTGAATTGTATGTGGAAGCAAGGTATCGTCATTAACTATTATTGCGGACTGTTTCACTGTGTGCTTTCCTTAAGGTCTCCAAGTGTGTCCTGAAGATCCAGATCTTTATAAGAGCATAGATAGTCATTGATAAATAAGATATTTGTTTATTGTCTATAACTTGATTTCTCCTCCTACCCTTCCCTCATTTTTGTTACAAATAATGATAGACTTTGGCTTTACCCATTGTTCTAATAGTCACATAGCCAGTGCACTGAGATAATACCTTGAATGGACCCTAGTTAACTTCATCAACAAGACTCACAATGCCAAAAAGCCAATACAAATGGATAATGGAAACACTATTCCTGAGGACTGTGCTGCATTATTTACATGTGACCAGGAAACCAAACCCTTTCTGAACCATGAAAAACATCAGTCTAGAAATAAATATTTTTTGTAGTCCTTCATCATTTGCTTAACAGTATCCCCCCAAAGGCAGCAGTAATGATTTTCTAATTTTTAAACCATAATTTTATCTGATTATAAAGGTAATGTATATTAAAAACATTTTTTTAGTAAATAAAGTAATAGAATCCAATGGCAAGATAGCCTATTTTTGTGGTAATTAGCAGACCAAGCCTGGGGTATGGTGAACTGTTTGAGGACTTTTCCTTCTTATGTTTCCAATTTCTTTGTTATTTACTTTGATTTTTCATTAGCTCACTGTGGAATAAAGTACTTTGAAAGCTAGCAATGATTATTCATTTACACACAAAGCAAGAACATAATGTATTTGTTTAAATGATCTATACATCTTTTGCATTTACATACATAACTTGGATATTCTTAATATTTTGGGAGAAAATACTTTTCTTAATATTCTTTTTAAATTATTTTTTATTATATTTTTTTTAGAAAAGTGCTTGCTTCACATGTCAATCCCAGTTCCCTCTCCTTCCCCTCCTCCCACACTCCTCCATCTCCCCTAGCCTCCCACCCTATCCCCACTCCCTCCCACATAGGGGATATCTAGAGTCTGTGGTTTCATTCAGGGTAGGGTCCAGGCACTCCCCTAAGAGTCCAGGCTGAGAGAACATCCCTCTTTGTGTTATGGAAACACGAAGTCCATTTGTATGCCAGGGATAAACATTGATCTACTGCTCAGGGCTCCATAGGTTGCCCAGGCCTCTTCACTGACTCTCACATTCATTTTGGGAGAAAAATAAGAAGTAAAAGGTAAGCAATTATTTTCCTCAAAACACGTCCACCTAATTATTTGTTTATCTACTTATTTATGTGTAGTGCTGAGGAGAAGTGCAGTAGCCTATATCTGCCATCTACAAGCACAATGTATTTGGAAGACACTTTCTTTCATTGCTTGTGTATGCTGGTTACTACAATTAAACATCTACAAAGGGGAATTTATGAAACTTCATCTTGAAAATTCATGCATGTTTAAATTACAAATAGACTTACTGATGAACCCTTCAATGGTATGCTTTGAATATAATAAAAAAACATTAAACTTTGAAAAATTGAAAATCAGTCTATTGTCAATATGCTAGAAACTACATTTCAGATGTTAGGCTTAGGGTGACATCTTGTGGTCTGATCAGAAAAAATTATCCAATGGATAATCACAGTTTTACAGTTTTCACATTGTCAGCACTTTCCACAGTTTTAATATAAGATCAAAGTATGTGAACCCTTAATATTATTAATAATAAAATTTTAACAGCTTTTATTCATAATTGTAAACAATTATTTGAAAATACTTGTTATGTGCTAGACATTGTTCTTGGCACAGTGATGCAGAAGTGAACTACATGAGTATTTATTTTTATGAGCAAGTGAAGAAAATGCAGCCAGGTGGTGGTGGCCCACATCTTCAATCTCAGAATTCAGGGGACAGAGGTGGATGGACCTCTGTGAGTTCAGGTTCAGCCTGGTCTGCAGAGTGAGTTCCAGGACAGCCAAGGCTACACAGAGAAATCCTGCCTCAAAAAACAAAAACAAACAAACAAAAAAAGATAAGAAAGAGAAAATGCAGGAGGGATCTGAGACATCATTGAAACAATTATTTGATTATTAAATTATAATGGTGTTATGGGCAGAAATCAAAATATATGAGAGTTTTTATCACATTTTTGAATTTAAAAATCTCTATAATTTCCTATTGTACCAATTTTTTAATTGAAATTTTTTATTTGTGTGTGTGTGTTTATGTGTGGTGTGTATTCATGTGTGTGTACATGATGAGGTCAGAGGAAGATACCGGATGTTCTGCTGTGTAACTCTGATTACTCTCTTGTAGCAAGTTCTCTCACTGAACTTGGAACTATGTTGGCAGCTGGCACACCCAGAAATCATCCTGTCTCTACATTTAAAATGTTGGGGTTAGGGCTGGAGAGATGGCTCAGCCGTTAAAGGCTAGGCTCACAACCAAAAATAAAATGTTGGGGTTATATGCCCATGCAGCCATGCCTGGAATCTTATGTGGGAACTTGGGGTTTGAACTCAGGTCCTTAAGCTTGGGCAGTATGTGCTATTACCTAAGAGCCATCTTTGCAGCACCTTATTATACTAATTCTAATACAATATTATTTAAAAAACACCAGTTTAGAGCACATCATGGTTATAATTATTAATAGTTGTGTGTATTTATGTCACCTGATCATAAGGAAATCAAGAAAATTTTATAGATTACAATGAATCTGAAGGATTGTACAGTTATTTGATTTTGGAATAACTTGGTTATCTTTCAAAATAGGTTCCTACACTATGATTTTTGTATCAGCAGCACCAATCATGCAATGACTTGTGGGCTCAGCAAATAGTGTCTAAATAACTCTTTCAGATGATTCTGAGACATGTCAAACATGTGTTCTAGCCATCCAGGGAAACTCACATTGTGTTTGACTGTTACTCATGAACTTGCAAGAGAGCGACATTTCTTCATAGATTTTGTAAAGATTTGATTTAAACTTTTAAAGATTTATTTATTACATATACAGTGTTCTGCCAGAAGAGGGCACCAGATTGAATTGTAGGTGGTTGTGAGCCACCATATGGTTGCTGGGAATTGAACTCAGGACCTGTGGAAGAGCAGTCAGTGCTCTTAACCTCTGAGCCACCTCTCCAGCCCTTGATTTAATCTTTAAGAAGATGAAAGAACTCTTAGAAGTTCTTTGTGGATCCATAAATTTACAAATATTGTGGAATCAAATTTATCTTTAAAATAAACAGTATATCTGAATTATTTGAGTGACTCCCCTTTGAATATTTTTTTTAAAGTTTTATTATTTATTATGTATACAGTGTTCTGCCTGCATGTATGCCTGCAGATCAGAAGAGGGGACCAGATCTCATTACAGATGGTTGTGAGCCACCATGTGGTTGCTGGGAATTGAACTCAGGACCCCTGAGTCATCTCTCCAACCCCCCCCACTGCTTTGAATATTTAATGATAGTTCCTACCTGTGTTGTTGTGAATAGGGACCAGCAAAATTACATGGAGATGTTTCTGTTTGGTCATATGCAATTGTCACAGTCACTAGGCAATCCTTGCTTATTTTCCAGGAAAACAAAACAGCACTATGAACCTTTCAATAACTCTTAAATTTCTCATTACACTTATTTGTGTGTGTGTGCGCAGTGCACACATGTGTGAGTGTGCATATGTACTTGCATGTGTACTGTGGCAAGCATGTGAAAGTCAGAGGACAACTGTGAGAGCTGGCTCTCTCTACCATATTTAAACAAATACATTATGATCCTGGGATCAAACTCAGGTTGTGAGGATCCATGGCAAGGGCTAAGTCATCATGCCTGCCTCTCAAATAAATATTTATTGGATAACATAGTGAATATTAAATTCTTGGACAGTAAAGCCTATCACAGCTCTTTACAATACTCACTTAAATAAATCGATCAGGGATATTCCAGTTATTATAATTTGAGTAGTAATATTTCACATTGTATTTATGAAGTTTGACTTAGTCACATAGACATGTGGAGATGGATGCTATGAAGTCCAAATCTAGGACTTGAGGGAGAAATTGTCCCTTAAAGTCAAAGTAATATTAATATATATGCACAAATGTCAAATCAGTATGTAACTGATAATTAGACTGTAGAGATGGATCAAAGTGTTGTAGGAGTTGAGAGAAGCCTGGGATAACTATAGATGATGCTGGGAAGGGATGCCTTTTCATAATTATAAATCTTGTCTCTGACAGAACTTGTGCTAGAAGAGAGGCTAGAGAAAGTATTTTTCTCATCTATTCACTAATTCATTTACAAGACATTATTGAAAAAACTGCCAGTTTCTATTACACATACTTTGGAGACATGAATTAGATAATATTTCACAAACAGTTTATATTTACAATTGCAGTAAGTGATACAGGGGAGTAGTGGAGGCTTCTATGAGTAAGTTTCCTTGGGAAGTGGCCTTTGAAATGCTGGCAATTATGCAGATACTGTGAGAATTGGAAGTGCTTGAGAAAGTGGGCTTTTGGTTTACACCTTTAAAATGTCCTTTGTAAGTTGGGTAGGGAGTCTCACTGGACCCAGTTCTTTAAATTAGTGAATCAAGAATGAGAAGCATAAAACATGACTCAGACAATGGTTTTAACTCCCCTTGTTAAACAGTCACTGTCTCATGACTCAGACAACGGTTTTCATTCCCTTTGTTAAACAATCACAGTGTGGGTGAGATTCATTGAGTGTCTCATGCCTGGAAAGATGAAGCATTTCCTGTTTGACACTTGGGTCAAATACCATCAAGAGGTTTTGATGCCGTTCCTGGCTCGGGACTTTATGTGTCACTGCAAGATTTATGTCACCAGATGGCACCATTTAACTAGAGTTATGTGCTTGGGCTGTGTATAAAGCTGTTGCTGTTAAATGGAGGATGCTTGGATTTTTGCTATAGCTGAAATAGAAGAAAATAATTTACTCTGATGATACATGAGACTTCTTTACAAAGAAGACAGTCAAACCTGTTGTCTTTTGGGAAGCATGACAGAATCTGGTGATTTCTTCTCAGCACATAGTGAATGAAAATTTGGAGCTGGTCCCCACCCTCAGTAGGTGACAGCTGGCAGAAAGAATGCTACAGGTTTTTACTATTTAGGTTTTCCTATAACCAGCAGGCTCATTTTACTAATATTATACCAACAAATAATTTGGTTGCTGCGTATTTTTAAGGGGGTTTATAGATAGAAAGACAATTCCTAAATATTATTTTTAGGAATAAGTCCTCTAAGATGACCTAATTTATCATGGAGATAGTAGCTAAAGGTTGTGAAAAGAGTATGTGTTCTTTTGAATTGAATAAAAACAAAGTGTAATATACACAATATCTTAGTATAAACAGTTGTGCTAAGGAAAAGGGTGTCACTTGGTGAAACCCTTCTCTAGTGTTTTCCTTACTTTTAAGCAGATGTAATTGAGCATCCCACATGTTCCTGTAGAATGTGCTCAGAGTTCTGGTGTAGACCTGCTGTGCGGTACTGTTGTCCACAGAGATGTGTGGTTTCTCTCGGAAGACTGTGAGTTTCTTGAAGGCAAGAACTGGGCTACTTCTAATTCAGTTGGCATGTGATGTGGAAGAGAACATTAAACTTCTTTTACTTGAACAAATGTGTTTCAGGCCTTGTTTTCATGGAGCTCATGGTCTATTAAAGTGACATGCATTGGGACAATGACTATTCTGGTGAGAATTGTTTGAAGAAAACAGATAAAACCATGAGGTTTTTTTTCCAACTCATTAAGTTAATATTATCCTGTATTTAAAAATGTCCAGAAGTGAGGCTGGTGAGATGTTTCAGAGGTTAAGAGCTCTTCTTGCTCCTCTAGAGGACCTGACT
This sequence comes from Mesocricetus auratus, assembly GCF_017639785.1. Taxonomy (NCBI): domain Eukaryota; kingdom Metazoa; phylum Chordata; class Mammalia; order Rodentia; family Cricetidae; genus Mesocricetus; species Mesocricetus auratus. Next base: position 107,773,292 of record NW_024429182.1, on the reverse strand, counting down.
TTGATTCCAGCACCCATGTCATGTGGTTCACAACTGCCTGCAACTCTTTTTTTTTCGGTTTTTCAAGGCCGGGTTTCTCTGTGTAGCTCTGGAGGCTGTCCTGGAACTAGCTATTGTAGACCAGGCTGGTCTCGAACTCACAGAGATCCACCTGCCTCTTCCTCCCAAGTGCTGGGATCTGCCTGTAACTCTTAAGGAGAATCTGATACCTCTGATCCCCTAGGTTCATGTGCACATATTCTCCCTCAGACACATGATTAAAAACAATAGAAATAAATTATAAACATGTCTGGAGTCAGAAGCTTAAGTGAATAGAGTTTTATTTTTATTACATAAGAAATCAAAGCTACAAGGATGTTCCAGTCAATGTTTCTGCAATTGTTTTTGTCATTATTTTGTGTGGTTAAACACAACTCTTTTGCCATTTCAGATCCCACATTTGAGACAAGAAAGGGATGAGAAGAGGGGGAAAATAACTCAGAATTAATGTTCTTTTATTACTAGAAAAGCAGATTATTAACTACCTATATCATGTCACTTTGTCAACACATTTTTTTAAACATGTTAGATTCACCAGAACTGGGTCACCTGGTCACTGCTCCCAGGGGATTCTGAAAGATGTAGGACAATTTCGTCATCTTTTGTTGCAAACACACATCTTACATTAATTGTATATTTTAGTTTGGAAGAACCATCTAAATTATTTGATAAACTTATACTTTAAATTGAATCAGCAGTTACCTTTTCAATTGATAAGGTATTGAAGGCTTGCACAGTGTGTAGCTAAGATATAGGCACAATAAAAAACCTAAAATTTTATTGCACCATGTATATTGTAAGTTATGTTTGTGACACCACTCAGTACAGCGTGGAGACCACAGTGTTGGTTCCCTCTTCTTTACACTCTTTTCATCTTTCATATTGAATGTTAAAAATAATTAACTATGAGAAGGAGCAATAGAAAAGGAAGCATCCTACAAGTATCTCCTAGAAAAGATTTCTTGTTATCATGTTAGCTCTGGTTTCCAGCAAAAGCTAGAAGAGGTGGAGAATTAGCATTGCTCTATTTTCACTTGTTATCTTGAGTTGAGCTTAAGAATAGCCCAAGGAAACATTTCTCCTCTGTAGTTCTCAAGTAAGGAGCCACATAGTGTATTAGTCGTGTTACGAATTCTACACATTGCAGTGACCTAGAGATTATTATATCAGTTTATATGAAGTATTTCCTGGAATTCCTTAAGGTTCTAGCTTACACCACTCTCTTGTATACTGTGGAAATACCAAGTCTTTGTGAAACTGTAAGATTAGATTCTCTTTCAAGAACTGCATTTCCAAATCAAATCAACACCAAACACCAAAGGCAATTTAACTTATTTTACTGGAGAAAGTATTCTAGTTCCTTTTTATGTTTTTTTTTAGCCTGCATATATGTTCGTGTATCATGGGCATGCCTGGTAGTATTCTAGTTCCTAAAACTATCTTAATCACGAATCCCTAGAAACTTAAAGAGCTTTTAATCTCATGGAGACATATTATAACTAAACTCCTGGAGATATACTGTACCCAATATTAATATTGCTTTCAGAGAGGCCTTGAGGTTTTCAAAAATCATTTTTAAATGAACTTTATTTTCCAGAAACAAACCTTCTGCTTCAGAAATAATTGTTGAACAAATTTTTAAAAATATTGTTTATAGAGTTGATCATTATGAATGTAAAGGTGAGTCTTTGATTTCATTAAATGATGTAATATCATCAATGACATCTGTTTATTTTAGGTGCAGATCTCTATTTAGTAAATTATCTATGTATATGTTTGTTTCCTTCATACATATTTCCTTGTATAAAACTAATTTTCTAAATGTATGGCCATTTGGAGAAAATGTACCTTGTCTGGAACTGAAAACCTATTGCAGAAGACTTTCATTACCTCAGCTTGGGTATTTCTGTTTGTAATATGAAAGAGGATAAACAGATCATATTTAGGAATACATACATATACATATAATATATATCAATGCAATAACAGTTAGTGAAAAAGTTAGATCGACAATTTGAAGAAGAGTGGGAAGGAGTAGATGGGAGGTTTTGGAGGGCAGAAAAGAAAGGGAGGGATATTATAATCTCAAAAAAAAAAAGAGAACTTACCATGACATTCTGTGTAAACATGAATGCTTATGGAGGGGAGCAGTGACTGCATATCCAATGAAGGTCATGGGGAAGTGGATGCTAAGAGTCTGCATTACAGCTTTGTGGATTTGTATTTGAATGATTGTCATTATTTTGACTTCGTTCCTTTGATCAGTTCCTTGATTTTTTCTCAAAAACAATAATTTCTCCATTGTATCTTAGTTGTCAGATTTTTATTTTGTATTTTATCATGTAATTATTTCCTAAAACATAAACAAAACAAACCCAAAATCAAAACAAAGAAACAAAAGACCATTAAGACAAATACCTGTATTAGTTACTGTTGTGTTTCTGTGAAGAGATACCATGGCCATGCAAAGTCTCATAAAAGGAAACATTTTGTTGGGAGTTTGCTTACAGTTTCCAGGGTTAGTCCATTATCATGGTAGGAGGCAGATAGGCATGAGGATGGAGCAGTAGCTAATGGATTTCTATCCAGATCCACAGGCAACAAGCAGAAGGAGAGGGACTGGGCCTGGCATTAGCATTTGAGACAACAAAGCCCACTCCCAGATACCCATTTTCTCTAGCAAGGCCAAACTTATTCCACCAAGGTCACATCTCCTGATCTTCCCCAAACAATTCACCAATGGGTCCATGCATTTAAATGTATGAGTCTATTCTGTGTTTGCTAGCTACTCCTGGGCACGTGGCCTGCTTTGGAGTGTTGCTGATATAACTTGTGACCTGACTTTGTAGAAAACTAATTTTCACTTTCCCACCTGTATCAATTGCAAATAACTTTTTGGTTAGTGGTAGGATTTTTTTTGTCCACTTCTTTGTGCTTTTGTTTTGTATGGTTTCAACCTGTGTAGGTCTTGTGTGTCCTGTCACAGTGTCTGCCTTACTATATTTAAAAAGCAATTATACTCCCTACTTAGATAGATTCATCCAATCCTATGGTTTTAAATGATATCCTTGGTCCGATGGATTCATATTTATTTTATATGTCTGACTCAATTAACATCCTGTGTATGTTACCTGCTTAGCATTTTTCAGTCGGAAGCCTATTTCAAAACATAGCATGTCCCAGACATGACACTTGCTTTCCATCTTCATTGACCTCTAATTTGCTTATCTCCTAGTCTTTATTTTCTCAGTAAATGCTTTCCTCATTTACCCAGTTTAAATCAGGAACCCAGAAGTCATTATTGATTCCCTTCTCAATCATGTGTAGAAAAAGTTCCAAATTAAATCAAGAGTTTTACATTTCTTCTGATTCCCAGTATGCATGCCATTCTGGTCTGTAATCCATTGTTTTGTCTTCTGTAGCAGCTTCATACATGATATTCCTTTGCTTCTACTCTTACCTCAAAATATTTCTGTGTGTTATTCTGTGTAATATTTTGGAATAAAATTAATTGTATTACTTTCACGTCCCTCTTTGGCTTTTTACCTCCTTCAGGACAAAATACAGAATCCGTATCTTGTTTATCAGGCCTTGTATGATCTGGCTCCTGGCTCTTCCCCCACCTTTTCTAACAACACTCTACAATGTTACCCCTCTCCAATAACATTGGCCTCCAATACATCCTTGGACAATTTCCACTTCAGAGAATGCTGTCTTCTCTTACCACTAGTTAAGTTCTTACTCATTTGCCATGTCCTCAAGTCTTTCCTTGCCATGTTGTATAAAATAGCCCCCTTCCCCATTGCTCTTTTTTAATTTTACTTTACTTATTTTTCTTCATTGAATTTAAATACATTTATTTGTTACTATTTGTGGTATATACCTTTCCAAATGTAATGTTATGTTATTGAGGACAGGTACAAATTGTCTCATCCCCCTTTAGAATAGTTCATAGAGAATAAATGCAAAATGATAAGGGAAATGCTAACTTACTCTCAGTTGTTTGCTTTTAAATTTTGACAACATAACTTCATTGACTTAGTCTTCATTTTTGATTTTTCTTTAATATGAAACTCATTAGATTCACAGATGAGAAGTACTGTGTTGAAAAAGATGTTCATTTAAGAAGATACTTGTATGTGCACTAATTTTTGTTGTTGAAAAGAAAACTGAATTCCTTTCATGATCTTTGTGCCAAGAGATAATGTGATGTGTTTCATGAGGTTGGGAGATATTCTAAGTTCATTAATAATGTCACAGACAATCACTTGGACTTTGCTTGTATATTATAGTCAAAACAGCATCATTTAAAGTTGCTAGGCCTATTAAATCATATACAATATGCATAATTCCATGTGTTGCTCCTTTAATAGGTTACTGCTGTAATGTGGAAAATGTATTTACAATACTGTGAAAATGTGACAGAGTAAAAATATGATTCTCTGTTACTAACTTGGATTCCACTAGTAAATGTGGATGATTCCCATATATATTTCTTTGTATACATAAACCTTTTCCATTTGCACTCTATATGAAATTTAAAACTGTCATTAATGCTCTGGGTGGTGGTGGCACACGCCTTTAATCCCAGCACTGGGGAGGCAGAGGCAGGCGGATCTCTGTGAGTTCGAGGCCGGGCTGGACCGATAGCCTCTGAAACAACACAGAGAAACCCTGTCTCATAAAAACCAAAAAAAAAAAACCTGTCATTAATACCAGTATATTCTCATTCTATTATTAATTATTATATATCCCTGAGCTTTTATTAATTAACTTGCTAATTTAAGGTTCATGAGAAACCTACAATGGGCAATGTTGTCTTAGATGCTGGTATAATGGTCAGTAGAAAAATAGACATTGATTAAGTGATAGATGACAGCATCATAAAATCATTTACTATAGAAAAATGAGGTATAGAAAGGTAGGGAGAAATATAGAAGGGTTCTTGTTTTAAAAAAGGCTTAAGTTCCTACCTAAGAAGATACCTAAATGAAGAGTTGGGAAAGCTGAAGGAGGAAGTCGTCTGCAGAGGAAAGAACAAGTGTAAAGGCCCTGTGGCAGGAACATGAGTAGATTGTTTCTGAAATCACATGTTGTGAGGACTTAGTCACTCTTGAGAGACAGGAGTAAGAAATGGGCATGGTTGTGGTGAGAGGGTACAGTATGTAGCGATTCTCTGATCATTATAAAAATTTTGGCTTTTATTGTGAATGAAGTAGGCATTTATTGGTGAGTTTTAAGAAGAGTTACATGATCCAATTTGTTTTTATAATGATCAAGTCTGTGTTGCATATTGAGGGTTGACTGAAGCTTAGGAGTTTGTTGTTCCATTTCTTTAATATTTAACACAGAGATGGTTGTAGTTTAGATGAGGGTGCAGCAGCAGCAATGGATTTGAAAGTGGTTACGTCATAGACTTTGAAAACACAGCCATGGGTTCTAGCCATGAAAAAAAATAGTAGAGTCAATCAGAGCTAAGTAAACAGCTGGAAATAACATAGATAGAACATTGTTAGTTCTTCTGAAACCATGAGACTTGAAGGAAAGGCAAGAGGTTATGAAATATATGTGAATATGAATATTTTAATTAAATTATCTGAAGTAGGTAGTATTCACAATTGAAGTAATTAAAATTATTTTTGTCAAATTTTATGAAAATAGTTCATTAAAGTTTCATGCAGAAGTTAGTTGAATAGAGAACAGGATTTTATTAGATTTTACTTTTTCTAAATTAAAAATTAATCTCTAATTTCTTGAATATAAATTACTAGATAAAAACATTAGCCTAAATGACTTGAGTTCCAACTTCTATATATAGTAACAATATGGGATTTAGCTTCAAATTTAAAAGAGGCCATACTTATTCAAGCATGTTAAGGACCTGCCTAACTTATTAGTGCAAATAATTTGAACATTCAAGCTTTGGGGAATTGATTTAATAAAAATCATTTCTAATATGACAAAACACTAGACAGATGATTTTGTCAGATACCTTGTCTGCCAAACTGAGATGAGTAGTATATAAATTAAGAATAACAGGGATTTTTTGAAAGGAGTTAAGGTTTCTCTCTCTCTTTTTTTTTTTTTGGTTTTACAAGACAAGGTTTCTCTGTATTGTTTTGGAGGCTGTCGGTCCAGCCTGGCCTTGAACTCACAGAGATCCGCCTGCCTCTGCCTCCTGAGTGCTGGGTTTAAAGGCGTGCGCCACCACCGCCCGGCAGGAGTTAAGGTTTCTATAGGATAGCTAAGTATTAGATTTAGAAAACTGGCAGGAAACAGGGAAACCAAAACAATGTAAAGATTTCCCACAAAATAGAGGGTGACTGGAATTGCTCGACTACCAGTGGCTATTAGTTCAACACTGTTGTATGCTGGTTCCTTCCATTCCAGGTTCGGTTAAGAGTCAGTCACCATTCCAGTCTTCTCAATCACTCTGTGAAGACTGAAAATCCTCGCATGGTTTAGAATTCTTCAAACACAGCTCCCACCTTGAAAAACAGTTTATATGTTCTTATGGAATTGGGTGTGTAAGGGGTGCAGCCTGTCAGTTATTGTAAGGAGTAGAATGAGGGTGATTTGAAGCCAGAAGGTATAATAGTAAATGAAGATGAATGTAACTTATAAAATATTCAGTGAACAGATGTAGAGAGTAGGGTGTGTGTGTGTGTGTGTGTGTGTGTGTGTGTGTGTGTGTCCTCTTTGAGCATTTCTAAGAGGTTTGCCTCAGACAAGTAAGGTTTTCTGCATTTGCCTCATTTACCTACATATACCATGAAGTCATAACCCACTCATCTCTGTTTGAGGGAAGAAAATCCCTAAATAGAGATGAGTGGGATATGACTTCATGGTATGTAAAGGTGGGTGTATATGGACAAAAAAAATTACAAGTATTTAGGTAAAGGAAGAATAGAAATAAAATAAATCAAAATTGCAAAAATCTTTGACTATTTTAAAGACATAAGAATCTAGCATATTTTGAATATTCATTTTATTCATTTTCTTTTGATATGTCTGGCACAGATTCAAAAGTAATTTGCACTATGAGAGAAGAATGAGAGCTGTTGTTCTCAGCTCTTTAAATTATTGTAATATGCTACAAACAAGGCAATTATTGTAATTTTCTAAATTTTGTAAAAATTATAAACCTATACATCTTAGAAACTAACTGAAACCTAAAAATAAAAACATCTGTAGAAATCTGTAGCTGGAAACACTTGTAACTGTGTATTTTTTTAAATTATAGATGTTCTGGTGAGTATGTAGTGGTATATTATGATTTTAATGTTTCTCTAATGATGCATGGTAGACAACTTCAATGCTAACTAATTACTCATATTTGTTCTTTGGTGAACTATTTCTCCAAACCTCCTACTCTTATCTTAGGGTTTCTTTGTTGTTGTTGTTTTGTTTTCATTTTTTCAAGACAGGGTTTTTCTGTGTAGCTCTGGTTGTCCTGGAACTCACTCTGTAGACTGGTCTGGCCTTGAACTCACTGAGATTTGCTTGCCTCTGCCTCCCTGAGTGCTGGGATTAAAGGGTTTCTGTTGTTGTGAAAAGACACTATGATCATAGTAACTCTATTTTTCATAATATTTTTATTGATTATTTTGGAATTTCACATCATGAACCCTAAGCACACTCACTTCCCAGTCCTTCCAGGTCTGTTCCCACAACCCTTGTGATCCCCTCTTCCACCAACAAAGAAGAAGAAAAGGAAAAAGAAATAGATTAAAAAAGTCCAATTTGTGTTCCCTGTATACTCATGGAGCATGGTCAAACTCCTGGTGTCCAGCCTCTGAAAGAGAACTGACTATGCTGCCATCAAGGGTCATCAGGTTGTCTGTGGTCTGTGCTGCTTACTGAGAGACCCACAGCAACTCTTCTAAAAAAATGTTTGATTGGAGGCTGGCTTACATTTCAGAGGTTTAGTTTATTGTTATCTTGTGTGAAGCATGGTGGCATGCAGGCAGACATAATGCTGGAGAGCTACCTGATAGTTCTACAGCAGTACTTGATGGAAATACCTGAAGGTAGCAGGAAGAAAGAGTAACACTGGGCCTGGCTTGAACATCTGAAAAACTCAAAGCCCATCTCCATTGATATACTTCCTGCAACAAGGCCACACCCACTTCAACAAGGCCGTACCTCCTAATAGTGCCACTCCTTATGGGGGGCATTTCCATTGAAACCACCATACATACTTATACATAGGTTTGTCTATCTTCATATTAATTATTTTTTTTACTTTAGTCATAGTAGTTTTCTTCAAGTATCTGATTTACAAATATTTTTCCCAATATTGAGCTTCAAGTTTATTTTAAAAATTATGACAATTTAAAAATTGCTTGTATTTTATTAAATCTGATACACATACAGACACACACACACACACACTAATGAGTAGAGCATTTTCTTCATGACATTTTATACTTTTCTTTCTTTCATTTAGGGCAAGACCTACTTGGAATCAAGTTTTGTATGTGATATGTAGGAGGGTCAAGGTTCTTTTTATCTTATTTCATAAATATCTATCTTCATACGTATCAGCTCAGTTTTTTGAAAAGGTTATCCTTTCTCCCAATAAACTGTTTTGGGACCTTTGTAGAAGAGGCAGTTATTTTGATCTCTTAAAGAATGAAGAAATATTTTGAAGACAACTAATTCTGCAATTTAAAATTTAAGAGTCTGTTTCATTTCTTAGGAAACTGTCTCTTGATCATGTGAAATATGGTTTGCCTAGGAAACAGTGCAGAAAATGAGAATTTAAATGCCTTTGTCAATTGTTAGAAGACAGTGTAGTGACATGAATTTAGACTCTAAATTGAAGTTAATTGAATGTTCTGTTTGGGAGCAAAGAAAAATCTGTTTCCATGTTGTTAAAGGGTTATTTATTTGAGGATAGAAGCAATGTGTGAGCACATAGTTGCCCTGTTGCCCTGTCTTTTGGATAGATAATAAATCTATACATACATTTTAGATTCAGTTTGTGATGTTTGAACTTATGACTTGTGGCCAACATTGTGAGAACAGATCGATTCTTTCATGTATATTGGTTTTCTTATGTCTGGGTTACTGCACATCTGTAGCACACGATACACTGTTTCGTACTTTCATTCTTAACAGTATTCTAGTGACTGCTGCTCTTGGAGAGGACCCTGATTCAGTGCACTCGACTCAGCTGGTTCACAGTCACCTGTCACTCCAGTTCCCAGGGATCTGATGCCCTCTTCTGGCCAGGCACCTGCATATTTGTAGTGCACAAATAATCGTGCAGTCATGCAGGCACTCACATATACACAGAAGAAAAAAAATCTTTAAAAAAACGTTTTGCTTTATTTTAATTTTTATACTAGAAAAATTGGCTGGCATAAAGCCAAAATGTATGTATGTATAAAGAAGTTATGATGTAAGTAAAGTGCTCTTGTATGGAATTCTCAAAATTTAATTTTATTTTAATTTTTCAAGACATGATTTCCCTGTGTAGCCCTGGCTGTCCTGGAACTCTCTCTGTAGGCCAGGCTGGCCTCAAACTCCAAGATCCACCTGTCTTTGCCTACTGAGTAATTAAAGGTGTGTGCCACCACTTCCTAGTTGAAACATTAAAAAAATTAAATAAAACAATAAAAAGGAGTGTAAAATATAAATGATGCTTTGGTATGTGTACAGAAATATATGTAATAAATACATATTTAGATTTTAAAATTTGAGATACATTGTTCCTTTTATGATGTGGGTTTTCTACAGGGATGACAATTTCTCTGTTTAAAAAGAGTTCTACATGATAATTGTTCATCTTAAATATTTTAAAGTTTTGCTTCCAACATATCAAATTATCTTCCCAGGAGAGCAGTACCCACATCAATGTATTATCCAATGAAATCTTTTTCCCTCGCCTTTTCTTTTGAGATAACTAGCAGAGCAAATGAAGATTATAGTGAGGCTTGTACTGAAGTTAGTAATTTGTCTTCTAGTTCTAGAGACTATAGTGTGTGGCTGGAAGGTGTTTTCCTGCTATCTTGCTGTCATTCCAGTTACTTGGAGCACATGATGGGTTTATCGTACTTCCTGAGTTGTGAAATCAGATCAGCTGTCCAACATGTCACATCTGCTGTTGCATCTGTGCTGTAGGTTCCCTCAGGCTTCTGTATCTTCATAAGAAAATTAGTTATAAGAAAATAATGTATCCTGTTAATCTGAAGAAATGCTTTATAGTCACAGGCTTTTGTGATGGTTGTGTAAAATTAAAATAACATGAAAATACTAAGAGGACTCTATGTAAAACAACAATTTGGCTTTGTAATGAATACTTTTAAGACATGCCTTTCAGGTGGTTTGCTCATATCCAAATGAAGTTATAAATGATGAAGAAGCAACCATCTAATCCTGTTTAAAAAGTAATGTTGTTCAATTACAGCGACTTTGAAAATGATATTTTTTAGGATGCTAACATTAGTGGGTGATCATGGGCAGAGGTGGAAAGGAGCTTAATCTGGTGAAGTACTACCCCCTTTATTCCCAGCTGGACAGACAAAACTTCCCGAGTGTCACTATAGTTCATGACATTGTACTAGTAAGTGACTTTTTATGTCGAGGTCCAAGAATATGACTGCAATTTTAGAACATAAATTTGATGGTTTTAAATATTTGTTTTATTTTTAATAATGTATGTATGTATGTGTGAATCTGTGAGTGTACATATCTGATGAGGCCAGGAGAGAGCATCAAGTTACCTGGAACAGGAATTATAAGTGGTTGTGAGCTGCTTGGTGTGGGTGCCTGGAACTGCACTTGGGTCTTCTTCAAGAACCATAAGTACTCTTAACTGCTGAACTGTGTTTCCAGCCCTCAGCATGGACTTCATCTGAGTATCGAAGTGTTATAACACTGTTTGTGACAACTCATTGTCACTTGACTAAGAAATTGCTTGCTGGATGTCTGTATGGCTTTGTTTGTTGGTTTGTTAAGCTAAGCATCTAAGTATGGTAACAGAAAACCTGCTATTTTTATATGAAGGTCATATGAGTTTCTGTATCTATTCATCCATTCTTGTACAAGATCTGTGAAGGTAGAATTTTATCTATGAAAACCGTTACTATAACTGAGCACTGAGAATAGTGCTTGAACATAAAAAGTACATATTATTTATTGATTATTTTAAGCAATGAATTTAGAGTCCTTGATTTACATTCATTTCATATTTTTATTTTGTAAATTCTGGTAGTATCTCCCAGGACAGGCTTCATAAAGACAATGTTTTAAATTTTGTTTTGTTCACTTCTGTATCTTCACACACTAGACAAGTACCCAAGATTCATGAGTACCAATGTGGATATGTGAACTAATGGTGACTCTACAATTCACAACAAGGTTTATCTTTTATAGTTAAGTTGCTATTTTCCCGATTGTGTTAACATTTCCCTTTTCCTTTTGTTTTTCTGAAACTTCTTCATATTCTATCTAGGATAGATTTCATTAAGAAATTTGCATGAAATTCACGTTGTTTCTAAATCTCATCATAGTTTTCAACAATTCTGGCAACAAATTTGTAGCTAGTATCTCTTAACATCTTTGGATACTTTTGAAATGTTGAATATTTTGATGTAATAAGGTTCTTCATATTTTCTCTTTTCTACATTTTCCTGTAACTTTTATTTAGAAAGACTGATGGCTCTACTGCTTATTCTCTTTTCCATAATTTTTCTCTGGCTACATCTAATCTGCTGATCAGTACATAAACTGACATAAAAAAGGTTATTGAATACACTTTTACAAGCTCTATGTTTAAAACTGCTTATTATTTCTTTCAGTGTATCTCTATTTCTTCCCTTTTTTGTTTCTTTTGTCTTTCAGGGTGGAGGCCTGGTGGGCATCAAATCCAATGCTCCAAGCATCACATGTGCTAGCCAGGCACTCTAACACTATTCAGCACCCCCAGTTTATTCTTCTTTTTTATTTTTTTAGAATACCAACAATATTGCTACATAACTGTAAATTGTTCCATTTTCTAATGGTTGGGTTAGGAAGTGTCATAGACTACTCACTGTGTTTGCTGCTTCTCCCTTTTCATTAATTCAGTCTTCACATAGTTTGCAAATTTTGTGAGTTAATCTCCAACAAGTGTGGTTCTCCCATAATAACCACTTGTGATGTAGAAATGATGAGCAAAGTCAGAGTGACCTTACTGGTCTGAGTCCATTCTCCCAAAATTTCTGGGTTTGGATGTTAATATAATCTGAAGAAAATATTAATATAAAATTTATATTTCTGTTGTGGGATCCAGACATGTAGACAAGTTTTAAAAAGTGAATTGATTGCTTATTGCTATACCTAGCCTAATATTTAAATTCATGCATATGAAGACATGGCCACCTATCTTTTATGTACATTTGACTATGTTGATATTTGACTATTTCTATTTAAACATCCTTGGGCTAGGACTGACTTTTGCTTTTCTAAACATTCATTTTGTATTGGAATTACTTACTGTGACACATTTGGCTATGAAATGTCATGTCGAATGATTGTACTAGCACACAGAATCAGAGAATGGAGAATCATGGATTCCCAGGAACTAAGAGTTAGAAGAGGCTTTTGAGAACATTAAATCTGCTTCTGAAAGAGCTAATGGACAGGTCAGCATTCTCTCCACTGTCCATTTCATAAAATGTGCAAACATACAAAGAAAAAGAAGCTGATTTTGAGGATATGAATGCTTACTTTAAAAGTTAGAGCGTCACACATACAGTTAGGTGTTAATTTTCTGTTGCTTTGGCAAAATTCGAGACAACCAATTTTCTAGAAAGAAAGATATCTTTGAGCCCACATTTGCATAGTTGCCATCATTGGCTGCTTAGTCCTGTCACTTTGGGTCTATGATGAGGCAGAAATCATGATTAAAAAGCTCATGGCAGAACAAAGCTGCTCATTTCCTGGTGGCCAAGAAGGATGATTGAAAGGACCTGTGGGTGCGGCCAATACAGACCCATTGTGCCTCTCAGGAGCGTGCCTTTCATCGAGGCCCCATCTCTTCAAGTTGCTACCTCCTTCCAGTATCTCAATCAACTGACACCAATTATTTAACAAGACACGAGCTTTTGTGGGGGATGTTTAAAGTACAATCTGCACCCATTTACTTTCTTCATGAACTATAATTATTTTTTCATTTTGTCCTATTTTATCTTCAAAGGAACTTGCAGATTTCAGACTAAGCAAACACACAGGTATCATCCATTTGTTTTTAAAGCAGTCAGTACATGCCACTTTGTGCTGGCCCGTGGGTGTTTTGTTCATCATAATGTATTTCCATGAGATGGCTTAACAATAGGGTGGTGCCCTGCTTCCTTGGGTGTAATTCCTACTTAGGTTGAACCCAGAAATAAATTTAGAATTGTAACTCCAATCCTGTTGAGGTTATGTAAAATAAGGAGGAAAGAAAAGAAAAGGGAGCTGAGGAAAAAGTATCAGCAGGACAAAAACAGGCTGCTGTTTTGAAAAGACTTCATTTCTCTCTCTCTGTGGGCATAGGAGTGTGGGTGGGTTCTCTTAATTCTGCAGTCACAGATCCACAATCCTCCTCTTCTCGGCCAATTAATCAAGTGTCAAGTTGAGAAGTCTGTGGGGGCTTTCAGCATTAGCACACTGTGTCACATTATAATTTTTAAAAGCAGAGACAGAAACAACCCAAATAATTCCATTTACATCTGAATTAAATTCCTCAGGCATTTCCTGTATTCTATTAGCAATTCAACAAGAAGCATAGTATTAGGAAACAGGGAATAATTACAAAAGAAAGAAAGGGATAGGAGTCGAGAGCCACTGAATTCATAATGTAGAATTTGGCTGAAATGGTTATTTTTGTTATAATTAGGAGGTGGTGGATCAATTTTAATCCTTCAAAGTAATTTTCTATGATTGAAAAATCCATTTTTTATTTTTTGCATGTTCTGTACTAATTGTTCTATCGCAAAAATCATATAATAATAGTTTTTGTAAATCATCTGTGATAGTTAATTTTGATTGTCAGCTTATTGGGACCTTTAGTCACCTAGGAGAAAAATCTCTGGGCATGTCTGTGAAGTGAGACAGAGTGAGAAGACCCACCTTAGCCATGGAGGGCTCTATTCTGTGTTCTGGGGACCTGTTCCTAATAAAAAGGAGAAAATGAGGCGAGCATCAGCATTCATTTCTCTCTGCTTTCTGACTGTGGATATAGTGTGGCTATCGCCTTAATCTCCTGCTATCATACCTTCCCTGCCACAAAGAATCATCCCTTGAACTATGAGTCAAAACAAAGCATTTCTCCTTTAAGTTATTGTAAAAAAAATGCAGTGGAGACACCACTTCATAAGGTTTGGGAACAACTTTTTTATATATGTTTTTATTTAAATTAGAAACATGAATGCTTCACATGTCAATCCCAGCTCCCTCTCCCACCCCTCCTCCCTTGTCCCTCCACCAGCACCCCTCCAACCACCAACCCAATCCCCACATCATTCCCTAGGGAGGGTGAGGCCCTCCTTCGGGGGATCTCCAGAGTCTGTCATTTCATTCAGGGCAGGACCTAGGACCTTCCCCATGTGTCCAGGTTGAGAGAGCATCCCTCTATGTGGAATGGGCTCCCAAAGTTCATTCGTACACCATTGTAAACACTGATCTACTTACTACCTAAGGCCTGAGAGATTTCTGATACTACATTCATGGAGTCTGGATCAGTCCCCTGTTGGCCTCTCAGTCATCAGTCTGAGGTTCAAGAACTCCCCCTTGTCTGGTCAGCTGTCTTTGTGGGTTTCACCAGCACAGTCTTGACCCTTTCCTCATCACTTCTCCATCTCTGTCACTAGGTTCCAGGAGTTCAGTTCAGTGTTTAGCTGTGAGTATCTGTCTCTGCCTCCATCAGTCACTGGATAAAGGTTCTAGGATGGCATATAAGGTAGTCATCAACCTTATCATCAAGGAGGGGCTATTAATATAGTCTCTCCACTATTGCTTAGTTTTGCCAGTTCATGTTATCCTTGTAGATCTCTGGAAATCTCACTAGTGTCAGCTCTCTCCTCAAACCTATAATGACTCCATCTATTATGGTTTCTCTCATCCTGCTCTCTGCTGTTCTTACCTCGACTCAACCTTCCTGCTCTCCCCATGCCTCTTCTCCCCTCATCTTATACCCCTCTCTTTTTTCTGGTTCCCTCTCCCCTCCCCCACTGTTCCCAATCTGCTCAGGAGATCTTGGCTCATTTTACTTCTCTGTGGTATCATGCCTATTTCTTGGTAACCTCCCTGTTTCCTAGACTCACTGGCACTGGGATTGTAGGCTGACACTCCCCTGATCCATATCTAAAATCCATATATGAGTGAGTACATACCATGTTTGTCTTTTTGTGACTGGGTTACCTCACTCAGGATGGTTTCTTCTAGTGCCGTCCATTTGCCTGCAAATTTCAAGATTCCATTGTTTTTTTCTGCTGAGTAGTACTCCATTGTGTAAATGTACCACATTTTCTCTATCCACTCTTCAGTTGTGGGGCATTTAGGTTGCTTTCAGGATCTAGCTATTACAAATAATGCTGCTATGAACATAGTGGAACAGACATCCTTGTTGTGCAAATGGGCATCTTTTGGGTATATGCCTAAGAGTGGAATTGCTGGGTCTTTTGATAGTCTGATTCCCATTTTCCTGAGGAATCTCCATACTGATTTCCAAAGTGGCTGTACAAGTCGACACTCCCACCAGCAATGGAGGAGTGTTCTCACATCCTCTCCAGCATAAACTATCATTGTTGTTTTTGATTTTAGCCATTCTGACAGGAGTAAGATGATGTCTCAGAGTTGTTTTGATTTGCATTTTCCAGATGGCTAAGGATGTTGAGCACTTTCTTAAGTGTCTCTCAGCCATTTCAGACTCCTCTATTGAGAATTCTCTGTTTAGTGTGATTCTCTGTATCCCACTTTTTAATTGGATCCTTTGGTGTTTTGGAGACTTGCTTCTTGAGTTTTTTGTAAATTTTGGAGATCAGCCCTCTGTCAGAAGTGGGGTTAGTGAATATCTTTTCCCAATCTATGGAGTGGCTTTTTGTCTTGCTGACTGTGTCCTTTGCTTCACAGAAGCTTCTCAGTTTCAGGAGGTCCCATTTATTAATTGTCAATCTCAGTGTTTATGCTACTGGTGTTATGTTTAGGAAGCTGTCTCCGGTACAAATTCATTTGAGGGTACCTCCCACTTTTTCTTCTAACAGATTCAGTGTGGCTGGATTTATGTTGAGGTCTTTGATCCATTTAGACTTAAGTTTTGTGCATGGTGACAGACATGGATCTATCTGCAGTCTTCTACATTCCAATATCCAGTTATGCCAGCACTATTTGTTGAAGATGCTATCTTTTTTCCATTGTATAATTTTAGCTTTTTTGTCGAAAATCAGGTGTTCACAGGTTTGTGGATTAATCTCAGGGTTTTCAATTTGATTCCATTGGTCTACCTGTCTATTTTTGTGCCAATATCAACCTGTTTTAAAGACTGTAGCTCTATAATAGAGCTTGAAGTCAGGGATGGTGATGCCTCCAGATGTTGCTTTGTTGAGCAGGATTGTCTTGGCTATCCTGGGTTTTTTGTTTTTTCATATAAAGTTGAGAGTTGTTCTTTCAAGGTCTGTGAAGAATTGTGCTGGGATTTTGTTGGGGATTGCATTGAGTCTGAGCATGGGAGATCTTTCCATTTTCTGGTGTCTTTAATTTCTTTCTTTAAAGACTCAAAGTTCTTGCGATACAGGTCTTTCACTTGTTTGGTTAGCGTTACCCCAAGGTATTTTATGTTGTTTGTGGCAATTGTAAAAGGTGCTGTTTCTCTGATTTCTTTCCTGGCCCTTTTTATTGTCTGTATATAGTAGGGCTACTGATTTTCTTGAGTTGATCTTGTATCCTGCCACTTTGCTGAAGGTATTTATCAGCTGTAAGAGTTGGGAATAACTTCTAGCTCACCCAACATTCACATAGCTTACTCATTATAATAATGACAGTTTATGAGCCCTAGGAGAACAACCTCCTATTATTAAATCTGGATAATATTAATATCTAAATGAAGATAGCAATAAAATGACTGCTAATGGCATACTGCATAGAGCTGAACTTCAGCAGAGAAGTTTCTTTGTGGGGGGGCCCTATAATCTCTACTACTGGTAGAGAAATGAACCATGAGAGGCAAGAAAGAAATTCAGTTCAGCACAACTTAGCCAGGCCAGTTCAAACTTTTGGAGACTGACATCAAGCCAGTTTATTTTTAGACATATATAATTCCAATACAATTTTGGAAAAAAGTTTCCTGGTAACAATCATCTTAATCCCATGTGCTCAATGAAGCTTAAGGCATGACCACAGCAAGCTCTTTGCAAAGTACGTGTGACCTCTACCATGAAGATGGGTTCTATAGCTTAAGAACCTAGGTTCTGGTGTGATCTCTGACTGAGATAGTCTAGAGGTCAGAAGGCTATAAAGTAGGTGTGACATCTCCCCTAAGGATGGGTTCTATTGGTTGAACAACAAAGATAGAGGTCTAGGGAGAGAGCGCATCTCAGATAAACATTCTAGGGGATTTGGGTGAGGTCTGGCCCTACAGATAGGAAGGGTCACCAGGTTACCAACAGCATCTGCTCCCAGCCTTTTGTGTGGAAAACAGGTATATATTTTGTTCATTGAGAAGATGTCTTTTCATGATTAGCACTCCTGGTCTCTCCAGGGCTTATCTTTGAGCACACATGCCCTCTACACTTCTTCTTTGACCTGGAGAGTGATTGGCCCCATTAGAATGTTAGCTCTGAATCCAGGCCAGAGATTCTCTTAACAGGACTTCATTGTTACTTTAACATTCTGTAACTTTAACAGTCCTAAAGAGGTAACTATTTAGGAACTAGATCAGAGATCAGAGATACCCAAATACCTTTGGCATCTTTGGCCTCTGGCAAGGATGAGACTATAAAGAGTCTCAAGGACTTTTCTGTGTTTTAGTCAAAAAACAAACTGGTGTCTTTTCTTTGACCTGCTTGTTTGTCTGTCTGTCTGTTTATTTATTTATACCCTAAATACCTCACAAGTTTGTACTCCCTGGTCTTATCATCCCCCCTTTCTCTGCAGAGGCAGCACTAACTGCCATTATGGGACTGAGGTAAAAACCAATATGGCTTCTTCTGACTGAGTTTGGGTTGTTGAGTGTGGCAGTTTGGGGGTACATGTCTAGAGGGCCTGTCTAAAAGACCCCAACTGTCAGATGGAGAGAGGAAAGGGAATTCTTGACTGGTGTACAGACAGTATTTTAAAATGCCCAAAGCAAATTCCATTAGACTTTGTTTATTGGCCCACAAGTCTCCATCTATTGGGCTCCTTGCCTTTCTTTAGTTTCTAATATTGGTCCTCAGAGTGACAAACCTTTAATCCACTTTCAAGTCCATTGATACCTGTTGAATCAACTAAAAGTCAGTGTGATGTCTTTACCATATGACTTTTTAATTTTTAGGTTAAAACAATATTGGACCTGTCTCCCTTGGCTGCAGGTAGCAGCTGCAATGAGCCAGTACTTGAAGTCTCATATCTTGGCAACATCCTTGTGTCTAGAAGAAAATATCGCTGAGATATAGTTATCTAAATGACATTTAGCACAGACTTAAGTTTAACCTATTGGAAGTGAAGCCCCTTGGATAGTTACCAATTCTCTTAGTCTTGTTCTTTTATAAGTTTTCCAACTAAGTAAGAATAAGTCAAAGTTCTTGCTGACTTGACTATGGCTTCCCTTGGGAGTACTGACGAATTCCTTCCTCTGTGTTGCTCCACTGCTTTGTAGACTGGTTAGGATTCATTGAGAATAGCCTCTATAGCCTCCCTGAACAAGATAACAGTGACTTTCCACAGTTACAGAACAATTGAAAAGATGACCCACAGTCCCCTGGGACCTCGTTGACTTTGAAAGGCAAGGGGAAATATTATTACTCTGAATCTCCTTGACTACATTAGTGTAACCATCAAGCACAGTTATTGTACAGCCAGAAGATTAATTACACCAGTGTGGGACTTTTAACCACTGCATAATGTTTTAAAAACTAGATATTTCTAAGTAAACTTTGATTAGGCATACATTGTAGCCAGTCCTTGTAATTATTAATCTTTGACCTTAATTACTTTAAGATTAAACTTTAATTACCATATATATCATCTCTAAGTCTTATCCTTTGTGTACCTTAAGTAACTTACTCAGATATTCGTAATTGGTATTAGGTTTCTAGCCTTTTTTTCCATTATGAGAACATCCAGCCATCTTAATCATCATATATATATGCACAAAAGTGCAATAATTTCTATGTCCTATTAAATCATAGCAGAGTAAAACTGGATTATCAATAACAGGAAAAGGTTTACAGGTCATTAACCATTAAAGAAATGCCAATCAAAGTTTCTTTGAGAGTCTGTTTCACTTGACTCAGAGTGGCTCTGATCAAGAAAGCAACTGATAACTGTTGGGTCCCAGCCCCCATGGATTTCTGTGCATTGCTTGTCAGCTGATAGCTACAGGTGCATCCTGCTCTCTAGTCCTGGCTTACAGACCTGACCTTGCCTGCCTGATATCAATATCTAGCATGAGCTTTTATACCTGGGGTTTTCTCACTGTGCTGTAAGCCTGTATATAAGCCTGCTCCCTCTCTGAGAGAGAGAGAGAGAGAGAGAGAGAGAGAGAGAGAGAGAGAGAGAGAGAGAGAGAGCTCTTAGTACTTGCAATAAAGACATACATACATACACACATTCTCTGGCAATAAAGGCAGCAGACACATTCTCTTAGCACAAATGGTTGGATGTCTTCTCTTTCATTTCCCCGATACCTTGGACTTGCTCGTGGGACAGGCACCACAATTGGAGGTCCACCAAGATTGGATGCCACAGATAACTAATACAAGGATGAGGGGAAAGAGAATTTTTTATATAAAAGTATTGATGTAGGTCAGGCCTGATAATGCATGCCTGTGATTCTCACACTTGGGATCAGAGGCAAAAGGATCATGAGTTGTGCTTCAGACTGGGCAACTTAGTGAGACCCTGTCTCAAAATAAAACAAAACAAAACAGAAGACTAGGGATTTAGTTGAGTGACAGTGCTCACATTAGGTTTACCATCAGTACTGCCTCCTCAAAGCACTGATATAATTGTGATAAATTGTTACACTATGATATAAATAGGAAGTAGTTTAGAAACAATCTTTCTATTCATAACACTGAATACATGTTTGAAATCTATTTTGTAATTTCAATGCTGAAACAATTTTAGACTTTTAAAATATATAAGCTTGTCCAGTGAGGCATTATACATTAGCATAGATTTGAGGTCATCCATATAGAACCTAAATTAGTATCTATCTCTAAATTGTTATGGGAGATGAACAGCTTAGTGGATTTACAAACACATTATTAGTCTTACTTAGATTCTAACATTCTTTATAGATTGAATATAATTACAACTACTTTATATTCATTCCATCTCAAATATTAATTTATGTACAGCTTTAACATCATCTTCCTTTATTTCCACTATTTGGAAGAGGTGTTTGTTTTGAAGATTCTCTGTGCCTACTGAACCTTGTCAGAATCTTATTTTTAAACAAGCATGCAGCAGCTTATTTACTATAAATCTCTGAGTGCTTCTGCTTTTCTGAAATAAAGTGCAGAACTCTGGGCCTCTGTGATCATGTTCTCTGTCTCTCCAGCTTGAGTCCACTCATGCTTGTCTTTCAGAAGCTGTCAACCTTGTATTTCCTCAAGAGCTCCTTTATGCTTCCCCTACCTTGGTGTACATTGTTTAGGCCCCGGGGTGCCTTTTCCCTTTCTGAATGCCTAGAATCCCTTTGATTCCTTTGTAGGCATACCTCGTAGCATTGTGCTTCACTTCAATGCAAGTTGCCCTATTGTATTTTGAAGACACTTTGTTTTTACAAGCTGAAAGCCTGTGGTAATCTTCAGTTGTTAGCACTATTTCTTAACTGCTCACATGATGCTTAACATTCTTTTTAGCAATCAAATACTTTTAATCTAACCATTTAGTTAAAATTTTTCCCCATTTACTTGTTTTGAGGTTATAATTTCTCCCTTCCCTTTCCTCCCTTCAAACTCTCCCATACCTCCTTGCTCTCTTTCAAATTCATGGCCTCTTTTTTTCCATTAATTGTTGTTGCATGAATATATATATATACACACATATGTATATATATGTACATGTATCATCTATATATTTATATTCCTATGTCTAACCTACTAAGTGTAAATAATGTTACTTGTATATGGTTTCAGGATTGACCCTTTGGTATTGAATAACTAATTGGTGTGCTTGTCCCTGGAGAAGATCATTTTTCCCATTCTCAGAATTTCTTACTTCATGTAGTTCTTTGTATAGGGTTGAGGCAGACATAATGCTACTGTACACTTAACAGACTGCAGTAGAGAATGAATAATCATTTTACATACATTAGTAAAACAAAAAAGGCTATTTCACTTTATTGTGACCCTTACTTTACTGCAGCAGTCTGAAGCCAAACCTATAACATCTCTGACAAATGCCTCTATTTTTCAACATGATTCAATTTTAAATTTTGAAGACTCTACTTAGCTGTGGTAGAAGGTGCTTTCTTCTCTAGACATGAGGCTTTTGTCTTTCCATAGCACTTTTGAAATAATGACTGAGAAATGGTTACCTTTATTTGTATATATATTTTTTGAGACAGTGTTTCACTGTGTTGTTTAGGCTGGTTTTGACTTATGTAATTCATGCCTTGACATGTGATATTCATCCTCCCACTTGCTGGTATTTCAGGCATAAGACACCATAGTCAACTCTTTTTATGCCTTAAATTCCTTTTAATTTTTCATTCAATAATGGAGTTGTTTAATTTAAAGGTTGGGGCAATTTTCATTTGGTTATTCTTTTCTGGTTTCATGACTGGTTTCACTGTGTCTTATTTTTACATAAGAGCCTCTACTTTACTGCCTGGAGGGTTCACCCTGGGTTAGTATCTTAGATTCTAGCAAATAAGCTGGATCAGTTAGCTTGCTAGCTGCATTATTTTAGGGAACACATAAAATCTATTTTTGTTGTATCTTTGCCATCTTTGTGCATTCTTTGGTTGGAGGATTTTTAAAGGCTAGGTAAAACTGAGAGTTCAGAGCTCTTGAGATATCTATACTGTGAGTAATATTGGAAATATTTGGTAAGCATAGCTATATTCAGGTGACTAGAGTTGGTGAAATATAATTTATAATTTGATTTTTGGACTACAAAAAACAAAAAGCAAAGTCAGACTTATGGTTTAATTATTGGTTTTGATCTGGTCTCTTCGGTAAGAAGACTGTTCAGTGGAAACCCTGATAATTCTAATTTTAAGATATCATCTTGTCTAAAATATAGTGAATTATAGAATATAAATTCACTAATGGACAAATACTATGAGAAAAGGATTAGACATCCGATGATGGCTAGATCCTGGGTATGTTATGTGTGAAGAAAGTAACATTTGGAATTAGGCAGACCTGATTGAATGCCTCTTCCAGTTGCTTGCTAACTGTACAAGTTTCAGGATGCCTTGAACTATCACTTCTTAATTTTTGAGACTTTGTTTTTTGTCTGCTATTGGAAGATAACAAGTACTCATCTTAGTACTCAGTTCATATACTCCTGTCTATAGCACATAGCAAGTGTTCAGAATAATGAAGCACATTGTTATTGATGGACTGAAGATCAGTTGTTCAAGCATTGGCAATTTAAGGAAACAGACTTAGGGCAAAGGACTCTTAAACCCTCTCATAAATGTTCATAATGTAGGAGAGTACCTGAAGCAGGGGAGCACAGAACATTTGAGTTTGCTGTTTGTGGTGGTTTGATTGAGGATGGTCCCCATAGGCTCATACATTTGAATGCTTAGTCATCAGGGAGTGGTACTATTTGAAAAGGATTAGAGGGTATGGCCTTGTTGGAGGAAGTATATCACTGAGTGTGGGCTTTGGGATTTCAAAATCCTGTAGCATGCCCAGAGTCTCTTTCCTCCTACTGCCTGTGGATCTCTTTGTGGAACTCTCAGTTACTTTTCTCGAACAGTGCCTTCCTATGTGCCACTATTCTCCCTGCCATGATGATAATGGACTAAAACTCTGAAACTGTGAGCAACTCCAATTAAATGCTTTCTTTTGTAAGAGTTCCCTTGGTCCCTTGGTGTCTTTTCATAGCAATAGAACACTGACTAAGACAGAAATTGACACCAAGAGTTGTGCATTTCTATGGTAGGCCTGATCATTTTTTGTCTGAAGGAATATGGAAGATTTTGGGACTTTGGATTAGAAAATCAGTTGGATTCTTTAAGCAGGAACTAATGGGCCATACTAGTAGTAACATGGGAGACAGTGGTACTAAGGACTATGTGTAATCTGAGGCCCAGATCAAGAGGTTTCAGAGGAGAAGCATATTAGTAAGTGGCCTAGAGACTTTTCTCATGATATTTTGTTGAAAAATGTGACCGCTTTCTGCCCTTGTCAAAAAAAAAATCTGCCTAAGGCTAAATTGAAGAATTTTGTATTAATGGTATTGTCAGAGGGAGATTTCAAGATAGCCTAGTACTGACTGGGTCATGTCATTATTAATGATCATTCCTATGCAGATCTATAATGAAAATGAGCAAGCTGAGCAGGGAAATATACAAAATGCATAGTTTGAGGAGAAAAGGAGCATCAGGAAGTTAATAGAACTAAGTTCAGTGCTCAAGGAGGTAAAAAGTTTAAAGAAAAACCTGATGCTAAATGGAATAGAGGGAGTGGTGATCTCAGGACAAGACCCCACACAGCTAAGCTTTAAAAATGTGAAAAGGAACTAAAGAAAAGCTTAAACAGTGAAGGAAATAATCTAAAACAGAAAGCTGATGAAAATATACTTGAATGAGGCAGTCAAGTTCCAGCCCCAGAAAGTAGCAGAACTTGGCAGCTTTTACCACTTGGTTCTGACTTAAGAGTCAAGGATATAAGAATGAGGTTATGGAATCTCTCTCCATAGCTAAGGAAAGCTGCTGAGGCCAAGTGTGTGTCAGGGGTGTCCCTGAATGGAGGCCCAGACAGGCAATTGTAGAAAGATGTGAAGTTTTAGCCTGGATTTCATTGAAGACCTCAAGATGTTGAAGATGCCAGAATCATGGAATACCTGCCAGGGAAAGCTGCACACTGGGTATGGAGCTAGTCCAAGAAAGAGAAGTATGTTGCAGTGATCAAAGCAGAAATTAGTTGGATATTTGAAGAGGGCTTTGACATCAGATGTGGAGCTATAGAAATTGGAGTTTGCCCTGCTTGTTTTTGTCTTGCTTTGGTCTAGTGTTTCCTCACTATGCTCCCTTTCATCCCTTTGGGATGGTAATGTATATTATTTGCTATTGATGTTGGAAGTATGTGATCTGCTATCAGATTTTGATTTTACCAAGGGTTGAAACTTAGAGATTGCTACGAATCTCTAGAGAGATTTTGAAGTTTGGATTTTAAAATAGTGCTGAGACTGTGATAGTCTATGGTGACCTGAGATTGGACTGAGTGCATTTTTGCATTCTGATATGCTATAAATCTGTGGGGGCTAAGGCGTAGACTATGGTGGTTTCAATAAGAATGGCCCTCACAGAGATAGACAGACAGGCAGACAGACAGGCAGACACATGCGTGCACACACACACACACACACACACAGAGTATATTCTCCTACAAATCACAGTTCAATGTTTACAATAAGGAAACCCAGCTGTGGTCTGATACCATCATCCAAAACAAGAAACACCCACATTTTGTTTATTAGCCCAACCAAGACAAACTTCCCAGAGGATTCTAATTTTATATTGTTTGTCATTGCCCTTGAGAACTCACAATACATGTTCATATTTATTAACCCTTTGACATGCCCAGAATACACTTCCAGGTGAAAATTCTGGATATAAAATTACATATAATTTTCTTTATTGATGGTAGAATAGAATTAGGGATAAAAATATGTTTGCAAAATGGAATGATTATAGAGAAATTTATTGCCTTTGCATCCTTGCTCTTAAAACAACTAACTTTGTATCTCTGGCTATTTTGTTTCAGTTTATAAAGACTTAGTGGTTTGAGTTCTGTGTTACCTCCCTGTTTTAAACTTTACACTTGACATATGGAAAGAAAACCCCTTCAATCACACATATACAATCACTGATATCAGCTACTGAACACTGAACAAAATAGCATCACAAAAATAAATGAATAAGTGTTATATAGCAAGAGAACTGTCTTCCAAAGAGAACTGGACATTAAATATTTTATGCTTGTTAATTTACTTGAATTAATAATTATTAATTTAATTATTCATTATTTTAATTGATTCATATATATACATATGTATCATGGTACAGGAATCAAAGTAACAGGAGCTTGAAGCACTTGGTCACATGACATCTACATTCGGGAAACAGAGAGGGACAAATGCCCATGCTGAGCTCGCTCTGCACATTTTATACAGTCCTGTATTCTAGCCAGGGAATGGCACTGCCTACAGTGTCAGTCACTCCTCTCACCTCAGTTAACACAATGAAATAGCCTCCTCTGGACAATCCAAAGTCCATCTGCTAGGTAATTCTATATTCTGACAATCTGTCAGGAATACTATCCCTTTCCCCTCCCCCATGCTCCCAATTTGCTAAAAAGATCTTGTCCTTTTCCTCTTCTTTGGGGGACCATGTATGTCTTTCTTAGTGTCCTCCTTATTTCCTAGCTTCTCTGGCAGTATGAATTGTAGGCTGGTAATCCTTTGCTCTATGTCTAAAATACATATATGAGTGGGCATATACCACGTTTGTCTTTTAGTGACTGGGTTACCTCACTCAGGATGGTTTCTTCTAGTGCCATCCATTTGCCTGCAAATTTCAGGATTTCATTGTTTTTCTCTGTGAAGTAGTACTCCATTGTGTAAATGTACCACAATTTCTTTATCCATTCTTCAATTGAGGGGCATCTAGGTTGCTTCTAGGTTCTGGCTATTAAAATAATGCTGCTATGAACATAGTTGAATGGATGGCTTTACTGTATGAATGTGCCTATGTTGGGTATATGCCCAAGAGTGGAATTGCTGGATATTTTGGTAGAATCATTTCCATTTTCCTGAGGAACCACCACACTGATTCCCAAAGTGGCTATACAAGTTTGCACTCCCACCAGTAGTAGAGGAGTGTTCCCCTTTCTCCACATCCTCTCCAGCATAAACTGTCATGGGTGTTTTTGATTTCAACCAGTCTGACAGGAGCAAGATGGTATCTCAGAGCTGTTTTGATTTGCATTTCCCTGATGGCTAAGGATGTTGAACACTTTCTTTTTTTTTTCCTCTTTTTTATTATTAATTTTTTTATTTTTAAGTTTAAATTTAGATTAGAAACATGGTTAGTTCACAAGTAAGTTCCAGGTCCCTCTCCCTTCCCCTCCCCTCCTCCCGTGCCCTCCCCTCCACCTCCCCCATTATCCCCTCATTTCCCCAGGGAGGGTGAAGCCCTCTATGGGGATGTCCATAGTCTGTCATTTCATCCAGGGCAGGGCCTAGACCCTCCCCCCCAAGAGTTCAGGGTGAGAGTTCATCTCACATTGTTGGACGGGAGTCCAAAGTCCATGTGTATACTCAGGATGAGTACTGATCTACTGCCCAAGGCTCAATAGATTACCTAGGCCTCCTCACTGACACTCACATTTAGGGGGTCTTGATCTGTCCCATGTTGGATTCCCAGGCATCAGCCTGGGATTCAAGAGTTAACCCTTGTCAGGTCAGCTGTTTCTGGGGTTAAACCAGCCCAGTCTTAACCCCTTTGGTCATCAGTCCTCCCTCTCTGTTACTGGCTTTTTTGAGTTCAGCTCAGTACTTAGCCGTGGGAGTCTGCCTCTTCTTCCATCAGCCACTGAATGAAGTTTCTGTTTCCCAGACTCTCTGGCTATGGGTTTGTAGGCTGACACTCCCCAGATCTATGTCTAAAATCCATATATGAGAGAGTACATGCCATGTTTCTCTTTTTGTGACTGCGTTACCTCACTCAGAATGGTTTCTTCTAGTGTCATCCATTTGCCTGCAAATCTCAGGATTCCATTGTTTTTTTCTGCTGAATAGTACTCCATTGTGTAAATGTACCACATTTTCTCTATCCACTCTTCGGTTGAGGGGCATCTCGGTTGCTTCCAAGTTCTGGCTATTACAAATAATGCTGCTATGAACATAGGGGAACAGACATCCTTGTTGTATGAATGGGCATCTTTTGGATATATGCCTAAGAGTGGAGTTGCTGGGTCTTGTGATAGGTTTATTCCCATTTTTATGAGGAATCTCCATACTGATTTCCAAAGTGGCTGAACCAGTTGGCACTCCCACCAGCAATGGAGGAGTGTTCCCCTTTCACCACATCCTCTCCAGCATAAATTGTCATTGGTGTTTTTGATTTTAGCCATTCTGACAGGAGTGAGATGGTATCTCAGAGTTGTTTTGATTTGCATTTCCCAGATGGCTAAGGATGTTGAGCACTTTCTAAAGTGCCTCTCAGCCATTTTAGACTCCTCTATCGAAAATTCTCTATTTAGTTATGTAGCCCACTTTTTAATTGGATCCTTTGGTGTTTTGGAGACTTGCTTCTTGAGTTCTTTGTAAATTTTGGAGATCAATCCTCTGTCATATGTGGGGTTAGTGAATATTTTTTCCCATTCTGTGGGCTGCCTTTTTGACTTGCTGACTATGTCCTTTGCCTTACAGAAGCTTCTCAGTTTCAGGAGGTCCCATTTATTAATTGTTGATCTCACTGTCTGTGATACTGGTGTTATATTCAGGAAGCTGACTCCTGTACCAATCCAAGAGCATGGGAGATCTTTTCATTTACTGGTGTCTTCTTTAATTTCTTTCTTTAAAGTCTCAAAGTTCTTGTCATACATCTCTTTCCCTTGTTTGATTAGCATTACCCCAAGATATTTTATGCTGTTTGTGGCTATTGTAAAGGGTGATGTTTCTCTGATTTCTCTCTCAGCCCATTTATCATCTGTGTATAATAGGGCTACTGATTTTTGTATCCTGTCACTTTGCTGAAGGTGTTTATCAGCTGTAAAAGTTCTCTGGTAGAGTTTTTCTGAACATCTATGCCCCAATTACAAAGGTGCTCATGTTCGTAAAAGAAACATTACTAAAACTCAAATCACACAGAAGACCTCACACAATTACAGTGGGAGACTTCAACACCCCACTCTCAACAGTAGACAGGACCACCAGACAGAACTTAACAAACAAACAAAGGAACTTACAGAAGTTATGACCCAATTGGGTTTAACAGACATATATAGAACATTCCATCCAAACACAAAAGAATATATCTTCTTCTCAATGCCACATGGGACCTTCTCTAAAGTCAGACAACCATGCTTTAAAGTTAGAATTTAACAACAACACAAATTGCAGAAACCCTACAAATTCATGGAAACTGAACAACATGCAATTGCATCATTCCTGGGTCAAGGAAGAAATAATGAAAGAAATGAAAGAATTCCTAAAATTAAATGAAAATGAAGACACAACATACCCAAACTTAAGGGGCACTTTGAAGGCAGTACTAAGAAGAAAGTTCAGGGAGAGGAGGCTGGGAGTCCAGGGAAGCGGCGGTTCTTCCAGCAACAGCAGGTAAACAGGCCGGCTTCCCGGCCTGTGCTCCAGTGCCTGCAGATCGCCTGGGACCTGCACAGAGCTCCCAATCCCGGCGGGAGCCAAGCACCCCAGACTCCAGATCTTCGCTCACACCAACGAGACCAGGAAAGGAGAGGAGGCTGGGAGTACAGGGAAGCGGCGGTTCTTCCAACAGCAGCAGGTAAACAGGCCGGCTTCCCGGCCTGTGCTCCAGTGCCTGCAGATCGCCTGGGACCTGCACAGAGCTCCCAATCCCGGCGGGAGCCAAGCACCCCAGACTCCGGATCTTCGCTCACACCAACGAGACCAGGAAAGGAGAGGAGGCTGGGAGTCCAGGGAAGCGGCGGTTCTTCCAGCAACAGCAGGTAAACAGGCCGGCTTCCCGGCCTGTGCTCCAGTGCCTGCAGATCGCCTGGGACCTGCACAGAGCTCCCAATCCCGGCGGGAGCCAAACACCCCAGACTCCAGATCTTCGCTCACACCAACGAGACCAGGAAAGGAGAGGAGGCTGGGAGTCCAGGGAAGCGGCGGTTCTTCCAGCAACAGCAGGTAAACAGGCCGGCTTCCCGGCCTGTGCTCCAGTGCCTGCAGATCGCCTGGGACCTGCACAGAGCTCCCAATCCCCGCGGGAGCCAAGCACCCCAGACTCCAGATCTTCGCTCACACCAACGAGACCAGGAAAGGAGAGGAGGCTGGGAGTACAGGGAAGCGGCGGTTCTTCCAGCAGCAGCAGGTAAACAGGCCGGCTTCCCGGCCTGAGCTCCAGTGCCTGCAGATCGCCTGGGACCTGCACAGAGCTCCCAATTCCGGCGGGAGCCAAGCACCCAGACCCCAGGTCTTCTCTCCCACCAACGAGACCAGGAAACCAGAGGACCCAGGGAGACCAGGGGAGTAGCTGTTCTGGATCAAGTACAACAGGACCCAGCATAGGGTCCAGGGGACCAGGTAAGAGGATAAGCGCCCCAGATTCCTGTTCTTCTTCTCCACCCACGGGACCAGCATTCGGACAAGGAATAGAAGAACCACCAGATTATTGGACTTGCTAGCACCCACCAAAAGGGAACTCTGGTCCCCAGACCAGTAAGGGGCTCCTTCTGCACCCACTAGAAGAAGAGATGGGAAAGAGACAATACAAAAACACAGTCAGCAACAGAAAAACAAATATGACACCGCCAGATTCTAGAGACTCCACACCAGCAAGACCCCAACATTCCAATGAGGATGAAGCAGAAGAGAACGACCTTAAAAGCACTTTCATGAAAATGATAGAGGCCCTAAAAGAGGATATTGGAAAATCCCTCAAAGAAATGGAAGAAAAAACAAACCAAAAAATGCAAGAATTGGAAGAAAAAACAAACCAAAAAAGGCAGAAAATGGAAGAAGAAATGAAGCAAAAAATGCAAGAAATGGTAGAAAAAACAAAGCAAAAAATGAAAAAAATGGAAGAAGAAACAAACCAAAAAAGGCAGGAAATGGAAGAAGAAACAAAGCACAAAATGCAAGAAATGGAACAAAAAACAAACCAAAAAATGCAAGAAATGGAAGAAAGAACAAACCAAAAAATTCATAAAAGGCAACAAACGGATGAACAGATAAACAGAAAATTGCAAGAAGCAATGCAAACACTGCAAGGGTTGAAAACTGAAATAGAGTCATTAAAAAAAACACAATCTGAAGAAAGGCAGAAAATAGAAAAGCTGGACAAACAGACAGGCACTACCAATACAAGCATTACCAACAGAATAGAAGAGATGGAAGAGAGAATCTCAAGTGTTGAAGATACACTAGGAGAAATGGATTTATCAACCAAAGAAAACCTTAAATCCAACAAATCCTTAACACAAAACATCCAGGAAATATGGGACACCATGAAAAGACCAAACCTAAGAATAATAGGTATAGAAGAAGGAGAAGAAATCCAGCTCAAAGGGGCAGAAGGCATATTCAACAAAATCATAGAAGAAAACTTTCCCAACCTTAAGAAAGACATGCCAATGAAGGTACAAGAAGCCTACAGAACACCAAATAGAGTGGACCACAAAAAAAATCCCTCGCCACATAATAATCAAGACCCCAAACATACAGAATAAAGAAAGAATATTAAGAGCAGCTAAGGAAAAAGGTCAAGTAACATATAAAGGCAGACCTATCAGAATTACACCTGATTTCTCCATGGAAACGCTGAAAGCCAGAAGGTCCTGGATAGATATTCTACCTACACTAAGAGACCACGGATGCCAGCCCAGACTACTATACCCGGCAAAGCTCTCAATCACTATAGATGGAGAAAACAAGATATTCCATGACAAAACTAGATTCAAGCAATATGTGTCCACTAACCCAGCCCTACAGAAAATTTTGGAAGGAAAACTCCAACCCAAGGAAGCTAACTACAACCAGAAAAATATAAGCATTAGAGAATCTCTCTCTACCAACAGCCAAAAGAACAAAGGGGTGAAATTCCACACATAATTCCAACAACAACAACCATCGCAAATCGAAGAAGGATGAGCAATCATTGGTCATTAATATCCCTCAATATTAATGGCCTTAACTCACCCATAAAAAGACACAGACTAGCAGATTGGATTCGAAGACAGAATCCTTCCTTCTGCTGCATACAGGAAACACACCTCACCCTTAAAGACAGACATTACCTGAGAATTAAAGGTTGGGAAAAAATTTTTCAATCGAATGGACCCAAGAAACAAGCCGGGGTAGCAATCCTAATATCTAACAAACTAGACTTTAAAATAAAATCAATCAAAAGAGATGAAGGAGGTCATTACATACTCATCACAGGTGAAACCCACCAAGAGGAAGTGTCGATTCTGAACATCTATGCCCCAAATACAAAGGCATCCACATTCGTTAAAAAACATTATTAGAACTTAAATCTCATCTAAAGCCCCACACAGTTATAGTTATAGCTAAAACCCCAACACACCACTCTCACCACTAGACAGGAATACCAAACAGAAACTCAACAAAGAAGCAAAAGGGCTAATAGAAGTAA
Source organism: Mesocricetus auratus (assembly GCF_017639785.1). Taxonomy (NCBI): domain Eukaryota; kingdom Metazoa; phylum Chordata; class Mammalia; order Rodentia; family Cricetidae; genus Mesocricetus; species Mesocricetus auratus. The sequence goes on along the minus strand of NW_024429182.1, from coordinate 107,741,533 downwards.
TGACCCAACTGGGATTAACAGATATCTATAGAACATTTCATCCACATAAAAAAGAATATACCTTCTTCTCACCACCACATGGAACCTTCTCAAAAATCGACCACATACTTGGCAACATATCAAACCTCAGCAGCTACAAAAAAATTGGAATAACTCCATGCATCTTATCAGACCACCATGCTTTAAAATTAGAATTCAACAACAACACAAATTGCAGAAAACCTAAAAACTCATGGAAATTGAATAATGCTCAACTGCACCATCCCTGGGTCAAAGAGGAAATAAAAAAAGAAATTAAAGACTTCCTCGAATTCAATGAGAATGAAGACACAACATACCCAAACCTATGGGACACTTTGAAAGCAGTGCTACAGGGGAAGTTCATAGCGCTAAATGCTCACATGAAGAAACAGGAGAACAGTTATACCAGAGAATTAACATCACAGCTGAAAGCTCTAGAACACAAAGAAGCACACTCCCCCAGGAGGAGTAGACGCCAGGAAATAATCAAATTGAGGGCTGAAATCAATAAAGTAGAAACCAGGAAAACAATACAAAGAATCAACGCAACGAAGAGCTGGTTCTTTGAGAAAATCAACAAGATAGACAAACCTTTGTCCAAACTTACCAAACAGCAGAGAGTGAACACGCAAATTAACAAAATCAGAAATGAAAAGGGGGACATAACAACAGACTCTGAGGAAATCCAGAGAATCATTAGGTCATACTTTGAAAACCTGTACTCCACAAAATTCGAAAATTTAAAGGAAATGGATGACTTCCTGGACAGCTATCAATTGCCAAAACTAAATCAAGAACAGATAAGCAACTTAAATAGACCTATAACCCCTATGGAAATAGAAGCTGTCATCAAAAGTCTCCCAACCAAAAAAAGCCCAGGTCCAGATGGCCTCAGTGCAGAATTCTACCAGAAATTCAAAGAACAGCTTATACCAATTCTTCTCAAAGTGTTCCACACAATAGAAGCAGAAGGGTCTTTGCCAAACTCTTTCTATGAGGCTTCAATAACCTTGATCCCCAAGCCACACAAAGATACAACTAAGAAAGAGAACTTCAGACCAATATCCCTCATGAACATTGATGCAAAAATACTCAATAAAATACTGGCAAATCGGATCCAAGAACACATCAAAACAATCATTCACCACGACCAAGTAGGTTTCATCCCAGGAATGCAGGGATGGTTCAACATACGAAAATCCATCAACGTAATCCACCATATAAACAAGCTGAAAAACAAAAATCACATGATCATCTCACTAGATGCTGAAAAAGCCTTTGACAAAATCCAACACCCCTTCATGATAAAGGTCTTGGAGAGATCTGGGATAACAGGGACATACTTAAACATAATAAAAGCTATATACAGTAAACCAACAGCCAACATCAAACTAAATGGACAGAAACTCAACGCAATTCCTCTAAAATCAGGAACAAAACAAGGCTGTCCACTCTCTCCATACCTTTTCAACATGGTACTTGAAGTTCTAGCTATTGCCATACGACAACAAAGGGGGATCAAGGGGATACAAATTGGGAAGGAAGAGGTCAAACTTTCACTGTTTGCAGACGATATGATAGTTTACATCAGTGACCCAAAGAACTCTACCAGGGAACTCTTACAACTGATTAACACCTTCAGCAAAGTGGCAGGCTACAAGATCAACTCAAGAAAATCAGTAGCCCTACTATATACAGATGATAAAAGGGCTGAAAGAGAAATCAGAGAAACATCACCCTTTACAATTGCCACAAACAACATAAAATACCTTGGGGTAACGCTAACCAAACAAGTGAAAGACCTGTATCGTAAGAACTTTGAATCTTTAAAGAAAGAAATTAAAGAAGCCCTCAGAAAATGGAAAGATCTCCCATGCTCTTGGATAGGTAGGATCAACGTAGTAAAAATGGCAATCCTGACAAAAGCAATCTACAGATTCAATGCAATCCCCATTAAAATCCCAGCACAGTTCTTCACAGACCTTGAAAGAACAATAATCAATTTTGTATGGAAAAACAAAAGACCCAGGATAGCCAAAACAACCCTCTTCAACAAGGCAACGTCCGGAGGCATCACCATCCCTGACCTCAAGGTCTATTACAGAGCTATAGTCCTGAAAACAGCTTGGTATTGGCACAAAAATAGACAGGTAGACCAATGGAATCGAATTGAAAACCCCGATATTAACCCACACACGTACGAACATCTGATCTTTGACAAAGAAGCTAAAAATATACAATGGAATAAAGAAAGCATCTTCAACAAATGGTGCTGGCATAACTGGAGACTGGCATGTAGAAGAATGCAGATCGATCCATGTCTATCGCCATGCACAAAACTTAAGTCCAAATGGATCAAAGACCTCAACATAAATCCAGCCACACTGAACCTCTTAGAAGAGAAAGTGGGTGGTACCCTTGAACGAATTGGTACAGGAGACAGCTTCCTGAACATAACACCAGTAGCACAGGCAGTAAGATCAACAATTAATAAATGGGACCTACTGAAACTGAGAAGCTTCTGTAAGGCAAAGGACACAGTCAGCAAGACAAAAAGGCAGCCCACAGAATGGGAAAAATATTCACTAATCCCACATCTGACAGAGGGTTGATCTCCAAAATTTACAAAGAACTCAAGAAGCAAGTCTCCAAAACAGCAAAGGACCCTATTAAAAAGTGGGCTGCAGAACTAAATAGAGAGTTTTCAATAGAGGAGTCTAAAATGGCTGAGAGGCACTTGAGAAAGTGCTCAACATCCTTAGCCATCCGGGAAATGCAAATCAAAGCAACTCTGAGATACCATCTCACTCCTGTCAGAATGGCTAAAATCAAAAACACCAATGACAATTTATGCTGGAGAGGGTGTGGCGAAAGGGGGACACTCCTCCATTGCTGGTGGGAGTGCCAACTGGTTCAGCCACTTTGGAAAGCAGTATGGAGATTCCTCAGAAAAATGGGAATAAACCTACCACAAGACCCAGCAACTGCACTCTTAGGCATATATCCAAAAGATGCCCATTCATATAACAAAGATGTCTGTTCCACTATGTTCATAGCAGCTTTATTTGTAATAGCCAGAACTTGGAAGCAACCTAGATGTCCCTCACCCGAAGAGTGGATAGAGAAAATGTGGTACATCTACACAATGGAGTACTATTCAGCAGAAAAAATAATGGAATCATGAGATTCGCAGGCAAATGGATGACACTAGAAGAAACCATCCTGAGTGAGGTAACCCAGTCACAAAAAGAGAAACATGGCATGTACTCTCTCATATATGGATTTTAGACATAGATCTGGGGAGTGCCAGCCTACAATCCTATGGCCAGAGAGTCTGGGAAACAGAAACTACATTTAGTGGCTGGTTAAGTACTGAGCTGAACTCAAGAAAGCCAGTATCAGAGAGGGAGGACTGATGATCAAAGGGATTAAGACTGGGCTGGTTTAACCCCCAGAAACAGCTGACCAGACAAAGGTTAACTCTAGAATCCCAGGCATCAGCCTGGGAATCCAGCATGGGACTGATCAAGACCCCCTGAATCTGGGTGTCAGTGAGGAGGCCTAGGTAATCTATTGAGCCTTGGGCAGCAGATCAGTACCCATACCAAGTATACACACGGACTTTGGACTCCCATAGAACAATGTGAGGTGCACTCTCACCCTGAACTCTTGGGAAAGGGTCTAGGCCCTGCCCTATATGAAATGACAGACTATGGACACCCCCATGGAGGGCCTCACCCTCCCTGGGGGAATGAGGGGATAACGGGGGGGGGGGGGGATGCGGGGAGGGCACGGGAGGAGGGGAGGGAAAGGGAGAGGGACCTCGTACTGACTTGTGAAACAACCTTGTTTCTTATCTAAATTTAAAATGGAAAATAAAAAATATTAATAAAAAAAAAAAGACACTGAAAAACAAAACTGAGGAAGATACAAGAAGACAGAAAGATCTGCCACCCCTTTCATGTTCATGAACTGGTGGGAAAAATATTGTGAAAATGAAAAAAAAAAAAAAGAAGAAAGTTCATAGCACTAAGTGCACATATGAAGAAACTGGAGAATAGTCACACTAGAGAATTAACAGCACATCTGAAAGCTCTAGAACAAAAAGAAGCAAACTCACTCAGGAGGAGTAGATGCCAGGAAATAATCAAACTGAGGGCTGAAATCAATAAAGTTGAAACAAAGAAAACAATACAAAGAATCAATGTAACAAACAGTTGGTTCTTGGAGAAAATTAACAAGATAGACAAAACTCTATCCAAACTAACCAAAAGGCAGAGAAAGAACATGTAAATTAACTAAATCAGGAATGAAAAGGGCGTTATAACAAGGTACACTGAGGAAATCCATAGAATCATCAGGTCATACTTTGAAAACCTGTACTCCACAAAATTCAAAAATTTAAAGGAAATGGACAATTTTCTGGATAGATATCACTTACCAAAATTAAATCAAGAGCAGGCAAGCAATTTAAACAGACCTATAACCCCTATGGAAATAGAAGCAGTCATCAAAAGTCTCCCAACCAAAAAAAGCCCAGGCTTCAGTGCAGAATTCTACCAGAAATTTAAAGAAGAGCTAATTCCAATACTCCTCAAAGTGTTCCACACAATAGAAGCTGGAGGATCATTGTCAAACTCTTTTTTATGAGGTTACATTTCCCTTGTTACCCAAGCAACACAAAGACACAAGTAAGAAAGAGAACTAAAGACCAATCTCCCTCATGAACACTGATGCAAAAATACTCATTTGTGGAGTCCCTAGACTCTGGTGGCGTCATATTGATCTTTCTTTTGTTGACTGTGTTCTTATACAGTTGTCTTCCCATCCCTTCTTCCAGCGGGTGCCCATGGTGTCTCTCCCTCTCCTGGTGGGTACGGGTCCAAGGTTCTCTTCTAGTGGGTGCAAGTGTGTCCAATACTCTGCTGGCTCTCCTCTTCCCATGGGTGGAGCTGAGACTAGCACCTTGATGTAGGCATACGCTGGATGGGCTGTTCTGCTGGGATGGGTTCCTCATTGTGCAGTCCCTAAGCCTCAGGTGACTCTGGAAGGCTGCCTGGAAACAGGCCCATGGTCATCTTCTCCCATGTTTGACTAGCACCATGCTGGCAGACTCTGCATGGGCTCGTCTGCTGGGATGGGTTCCCCCCTGCCCAGTCACCGGGCCACAGAAGACTCTGAGTAAGGCATTGGAAGGCGGGCTGGAAATAGGTCCTTACTTTCCTCCTCTCATTGGTGGTGGCAGGACTAGGACACTTGCAGACTCTTGGTGGGCTGGTCCATTGGGACAGATTCCTCTGTGGGAAGTACCCAGTCCTCAGTAGGCTCTGATCATGGCGCCGGGAGGCAGACCAGAAATAGGCCCATTCTTACCTCCTCCCATGGGTGGAGGCCAGGTTGCTGGTTTTTGATGAGAGAAAATTTACCTTTCCTTGGTAATAGCTCATCACCACAGTCTAGATATAGTCCATGTCTAACAGATCATAAAAAATAGAATCGACGTTGCTTGATTGCAAAGTAGGTTACATAATTTGTTTAAAAATAGCACCAAGAATTTCTGTAATCTGTAGGATAAAATCCCAATAATTTTTCTGATTAAATTCTATTTCCATTTATATTTCCTAATCAAACACATTGACTCCCTCTGCTAAATCTTAATATAATTGGGCCTCTTAGAGAACATTGGAAAAACAAGTCAATGAAAAGTTAATCAAGAAAGAAAGCCTAAGATTGTCCCTCCCTTCCTTTTCTGGCCCGAGAAGAAAATTAATGGATTTACTTGCTGATTCTTTTCCACCCTTAGCCAAATATAATTTGCTCTTCTAGAATCCTGGAATGATAGATTTATTTTCATTATTTATTTTTTCTATATCATTTTGGACTTAAAATAGGGTTTAAGTAGGAAAATTCAACACTTGGCATCTAAGTATTTTAAGACTCAGAGTTATAGATTATTCTCAGTTCTTATTAGGATCCAAACTAGTGAAAACATAGTTGCTGGGAGTTGAGTGGTATTTTGGCAAGATGACTGTGTTGAGTGAAGAATACATGAACTAATGAAATTGTACTTTTCTTTGAGTGCTTATAGAACTTAATTCATGTCTTTAGTAATTAACTATCACTTTTCTTGAAAAATTAAAAATACATTAGATTTAACCATCAAGATTTATTAGAATATTATCGCTGAGCAATGAAAAACTCCAAGTTAGATGTATGTGGGCACATACATAGAACTGACACCTGTGATCCAATGTCACTTATTTTTAACTTCTATTTAGATAACAGATATTGGCTATTTTTCTTTGTGTGAACATTTACAGAAGAAACAAATATATTTCAGCAAAATATTGCAATGTTGTTTATGTTGAATTGACTTGATATCACATACACCCTACAACTGAACAAAAACAGTACATTTTGCGAATGATATACTGTTTACACACACACACACACACACATACACACACACACACACACAGAGCCATGTTGGATTTAATTGCAGAAATAATAGTGTTCATGACATATTCTTTCCAAAGCTCATTATTCACAATCTAGTTTGAGATGCTGTTTTAATGCAAATCTTATTTTCACTCCCTTCAGAAGTCATACACAGGCTCCAATATATGTCTTAAAATTATAAAAGAAAACAAACATATGCCTGTAGTCAAAGTAGTCTAGTTGTACTTTGGGAAAAGACCACACTATTTCTCTTACCAGTCAGGGATCCATGATGCTGAACCATACTGAGTTGTATTCACCTTATCACTCCTCTTTATCCCAAATCTACATTACAAGGGGATTACCTTTAACCTGATATAGTTTTAATGCTTCCAGTAATTATTTTTCATGATTCTGAATAATATGTAAATATCACTTCACAATTTTTCCATTTTAGACCTTCATTTTTCTTTGTAATGGATGGAAGTTTGGATCATTTTTGTCTTTACTTTTCACCCAACTTAAAAATATTATAAGTGTGTATGTGTGTGTGTGGTGTGTATTTGTTTTTTTTGTACTGGTGCCTCATTAGGCCACAAGAGGGCATCAAATCCTCTGAAACTGGAGTTAAAATAGGTCATAGTTGCCCAGAATAGGTTCTGGAAACTAAACTTGGGTACTCTGGGAGAACAGTGAGTGCTCCTAACCGCTGAGACATCCCTCTTGCTGTTTGCCTCCCAAGATTTGGTTATTGTATTACTTGAAAAGTTTATTTTTTGTTTCTTATTTTGAGATAATTTTGAATAGCTGAACTAGCCTCAAGCTTGCTTTTTAGTTGAAGATGACCTTGAATTCCTGCCTCTAACTTCAAAATGTAGAAAGCCCTAAAGCATTGTACTTGGCTCAACTTTGAAAGTTTCTTGACTGGTTATAACTCTGTGGTAGAGTGATTGCCTGTCACATTCAAATCTCCTCTCTGAACTTTGATGCACAGAAACCTGTTTGTGTGAGTGTAAACTGATGCAGCCACTATGAAAATCAGTATGGAGCATTCACAAACAACAAGCACCCAGCTATACCACTCCAGAGTTCGCACCCAAAAAAGTCTACGTCTTTTCCTAGAGATACTTGTACATCTAGTTTATTGCTTTGGTAGTCACCATAACTATGAATTAAACTAGCATGGTCAATCCACCAGCACATACATGGATAAAGAAAATGTGGCATGTGTGTCTAACAGAACTTTATTTATCCATAAAAAGAATGAAATAATGACATTTGCAGGAAAATGACAGAACAAAAAATTGTCATAATCAAAATATCTTAGATCAGAAAGACCTATATTATATATTTCCCTTCATATGTAGGATATATACATATATATGCACACATACATACCTAAATATTTATTTATATTATGTGTGTATAAGTCATGAAACTGGAATGGTACCATCTGGGGGGGAGTCCTAAAGGAAGTTTGAAGAAGGGAAAAAAGAAAAAGAAGAAAGAGAGGAAGAGAATGTAATGGAACATGAGGGTAGAGGGGAGATCTAGGAACTAGTGGAAGGAACAGGAAGGGAGAAGAAAGGTGGGGGAGGGAGTGGGAGAAGATGAACAATACCAATGAAGTTTGTATGGAGATACCATGCTGAAACCCATTGCTGTTTACATTAACAAACAACCTAAGAAAACATATAACCATGTTGCTCAAATATGGTTAACTTCCTTTTATGCATGGGGAAGACATGCCTTTTGAAGTTTTTCTTCTCTCTAGCTTTCTCATCTATCACTTAGCTACTGTCACCTTTATTTTATAACAACATTTTTGCATATTATTTTGTAAGCATAGGTAAACTATGCTTTGTTATGGGTTGTTTCTAAAAGTGGGAAATCTTTTACCTATTTTTGACTTCACAGTTCATTTTAGTGAAGTATAATTATATTTCTGTTCCTGTGTTTTCAGCTTTATAATCTGTACCATTCAAAGGAGAATAAGCAGACACATCAAATAAATGAAAATTGTTTCTTTTTTTAATATAAAAATTTTACTTGTATGCATTCAATGTGCCTTGTGATAGATAGGTTTTATAAAGATATTTGTGTACAAGTGTATCATGTGCTTTGACTGTATTCACTACTCCATCCACTCACTCCTTTTTCCCTCTCCCTTCCCATTACTCCAGGTCTTACCTCTATTATCATGATATCATGAAAAGGGAGTCTTAAAAAGAATTGGTTCATGTGTCTATGTAATATCCAGGATACACAAATGAGAAGAACATCTGATATTTGTCTTTCTAACTGACTTATTTCACTAAATATGACAATCTCCAGTTGTATCTGTTTTCCTTGAATAATTTACTCTTTTTATGGATGAGTAAAACTCCATAATGTGTATGCACCATATTTTATCTGTTTATTGTATGGCAAACACTGAAGCTGATTTCATAACTGATTAACGAGTATGACTGAATGTGTAAAATGAGCTACAGTGGGGTGAGTAGACAGAGTCATGGTGATGACTTACATTAATTATTTTTCTTACTGTTATGATCAAATACCCAGTAAGAAGTAACTTAGGGGAGGAAAGGTTTATTTGGCAAAATTTTAGGGGGGTATAGTCCATCATGACAGGAAAAACATGGCAGCAGGTGGCTTCCTGCTTATATTTTAGTGAGTTGTAGGAAAGGAATGCTGGTGCCCACCGACCTGCCTTTTTTCTATTTCACTCATTCCAGGATCCCAACCCATGTGAGGTGCCTCTCATAGTTACAATGGATTTGACTTTCTCAGTTAATTTTTTCTGGAAGTTCCATCAGAGATGCATACAAAGGCAGGCCTCACCAGTACCCTACATGTTCATCCAATCCAATCAAGTTGACAATTAAAATGTACCACCATACTGATTGGTATGAAGTAGTAGAATAGTAGAGTAGTACAGTAAAGTCTTCTAGTTGATGGCTGTGCAGAGAAGTAAGCAGATTCTCGGTATCTTATTAAAATCAGTAGAATCAATTTAAGATCTTTAATTTGAGGATGCATGAGGAATTTAAGGCCAATAACATTTTCTCAAAAGCATAATGGTAGGTGTATTAGAGTTTTGACAAAAGGGCAAGCCTTGATGGCTTTTACTGTCTTAGGCTAGTATAGTTGTAGATTAGTTTCCTTCTTTACCTCACTCTTAGCCTACTATTTCTTTTATGGGATTTTTTCCCTCTAGGATGAACAAAAGGGGGAACAAATGAGGATGAGATGGGAATAGAAGAAACAGATACACAAGGGGATCGTTGTCATCTCTCAATGAATATGGGCTTTTGGGTTTTGCATTTGTAATAAAAGAAGACAGTAATTTCCATCTTTATGCAGCAATTTGAAAGCTTTGTATATATTTAGTTGTTTTCTGTAAATGTCTGAGGAAAGAACCCACAGGTTTGTAGAGATGGTTAATCGTTAGGTACTAGGTTCACTGTGGTGGTAGTATGTGGGTGTGTTAGAACAAAAGTAATCTCAACATTGTCCTCCAGAGAATAACAGAAGTGAACTTATTTTTAAGCAAAACCTGTACCTGAGCTGGTGAGAATTTGTTTCCTGCGGTAGTTCTATGACTTTTATGCCTGTGTGGAGAAAATATCTCTGACCCATATTTGCTGTGTGTTTTGCAACAGTAGCATTTTACTTGATACACTGTCTGAAAAGGAGTCAGTCTTAAAAGCTTAATGGCTTCCTGACAGGCATGAACTGGCCTTAGCTTGCTTCTTTGTAATATTCCTTAGTGACTTAGATGCTGGACCCAGATTTGATATCAAAGGTATGGATAAATTGCATCATGTTGCCTTAGTAAAAGCACCAGACTAGAATTACAAGTGATTCTGGCCAAATGGAAGAGAGAGTTCAAAATTGAATGATTTCAAGTGTCAATAGAATGTACAAGATTCTGTGTAATTGAAAACAATTAGACATGGAAATGAAAAGAGGCTGAGGACTGAGAGACTGTGGATGACAGTTCCAGTAGCTATGGAAAACACCAGTAGGCTAATACCTCATAGTATCTTTCAGATGGTGATTATTTCACGCCAGCTCTAATGGGAGACCATGCATTATAACATACAACACAGTCAATGGCAATGCCATGCTTATCTAAGTGATAGATAGCTTTGCTTGCTTTGACTGCGACAATAATGTAGCTATTCTTTAGTGTTAAGGTGTGATAGGTATGCTATGGTTATATTCTCTGTACATAACTAATTATGACCTATTAGTTTTGCTATTTATGGACACAACTTCAAAAGGAATCCATACTTATGATAGGACAGTCAAATATAATTTTAAATATCTCAATGCATGGTCTAAGATTAGAATTTTATTGTCTTTACAGTTAACTTCAACGTGCATATTTTAAAGTCAACTATAACAACTAACTTCTCATGACTTTTGATTTCTGTTCTCACTTAATTCTTTGCTGAAGAGTTGATAACCTAAACATGTGGTCAAGAAAGCATTCTGTGCACTTGCCTAGGGCCCTGTACAGAAAGTTCTTGCTTGTGCCTGCAGCTTGAAGTGTCTTGTCTATTTTCCTTTCGCTGGTTCAGAAATTTAGGTCTTGCAATAAGGTTCTTACTCCATTTTGAATTGATTATTTTTTATATATCATTTTTATTTTAATTTTAAATAGCTTGTTTTACATGTCAATCCCAGTTCCCTCTCCCTCCCCTCCTCCTGCACTCCTCTTCCCCCCCCACCCTCCCACCCTATTGCCAAATCCTTCCACATAGGGGATATCTAGAGTCTGTCATTTTACTCTGGGTAGGGTCCAGGCACTCCCCTAAGAGTCCAGGGTGAGAGAGCAGCCCTCTTTGTGCTATAGGCACGCGAAGACTGTTTGTATACCAGGGATAGACACTGATCCACAGCTCAGGGCTCCATAGGTTGCCCAGGCCTTCTCGCTGACACTCACATTTGGGGGGGTCCAGATCAGTCCCATGCTGGCCTCCCCACTGTCGGTCTGGGGTTCAAGAGCTCTCCCCTGTTCAGATCAGCTGTCTCTGCTGGTTTTGCCAGCCCATTCTTTGCCAATTTGCTCATCACTCCTCTCTCACTGTCACTGGGTTCCTTGGGTTCAGTTCAGTGATTAATTGTGTGTTTGCCTCTGCTTCCATCAGTCACAGGATGAAGGCTCCCAGATGGTTATAGACATGAAGTTCATTATCAGGAATGGGCATTCGAGGTGGTCTCTCCACTATTGCTTAGCTTGCCAATTGGTGTTATCCCTTTAGATCACTCGAGGTCACTCTGGTGCCTGATCTGTCTTCTATGATTCCCTCTTCCCCCTATTCTACCCCCACCCACTCAACTTCCTGTTCCCCCATGACCAACTCTCTTCCTCTTCACCCCCTCTCTTCTTCCCAGCTCCCACTTCCCCCCCATCCCTTGCCGTGTTCCCCATCCATTCAGGGCTCTTGTCTCAATCCTCTTCTCTTGGGTACTATGCATATATGCATATCTTTTAGGTTCTTTCCTGTTTCCCAGGCTGTCTATCAGTGGAAGTGCAGACTAGCACTATCCTGATCCATGTCTAACATCCATATATGAGTGAGTACATACCATGTTTGTCTTTTTGCGACTGGGTTACCTCACTCAGGATGGTTTCTTCCAGTGCTATCCATTTCCCTGTGAATTTCAAGATTCCATTGTTTTTTTCTGCTGAGTAATACTCCATTGTGTAAATGTACCACATTTTCTCTATCCACTCTTCAGTTGAGGGGCATCTAGGTTGCTTCCAGGTTCTGGCTATTACAGATAATGCTGCTATGAACATAGTGGAGCAGATGCCCTTGTTGTATGAATTTGCCTCATTTGGATATATGCCTAAGAGTGGAATTGCTGGGTCTAGTGGTAGATTAATTCCCATTTTCCTGAGGAATCTCCATACTGATTTCCAAAGAGGCTGTATGAGTCGGCACTCCCACCAGCAGTGGAGGAGTGTTCCCCTCTCTCCACATCCTCTCCAGCATAAATTGTCTTCGGTGTTTTTGATTTTAGCCATTCTGACAGGAGTAAGATGGTATCTCAGAGTTGTTTTGATTTGCATTTCCCTGATGGCTAAGGATGTTGAGCACTTTCTTAAGTGTCTCTCAGCCATTTTAGCCTCCTCTATTGAGAATTCTCTATTTAGTTCTGTACTCCACCTTTTAATTGGATCCTTTGGTGTTTTGGAGACTTGTTTCTTGAGTTCTTTGTAAATTTTGGAGATTAGCCCTCTGTCAGATGTAGGGTTAGTGAATATCTTTTCCCATTCTGTGGCCTGCCTTTTTGTCTTTTTGACTGTGTCCTTTGCCTTACAGAAGCTTTTTAGTTTCAGAAGGTCCCATTTGTTAATTGTCGATCTCAGTGCCTGTGCCACTGGTGTTATGTTTAGGAAGTGGTCTCCTGTACTAACTCATTGAAGAGTATCTCCCACTTTCTCTTCTAAAAGTTTCAATGTGGCTGGATTTATGTTGAGATCTTTGATCCATTTGGACTTAAGTTTTGTGCAAGGTGATAAACATGGATCTATCTGCAGTCTTCTGCATACCAGTACCCAGTTATGCCAGCACCATTTGTTGAAGATGCTTTCTTTTTTCCATTGTACAGTTTTAGCTTCTTTGTCAAAAATCAAGTGTTCATAGGTGTGTGGTTTAAAATTAGGGTTTTCGATTTGGTTCCATTGGTCTACCTGCCTATTTTTGTGCCAATACCAAGCTGTTTTCAGGACTATAGCTCTATAATAGAGCTTGAAGTCAGGTATGGTGATGCCTCCTGAAGTTCGTTTATTGTATAGGGTTGTTTTGGCTATCCTGGGCCTTTTGTTTTTCCATATAAAGTTGATTAATGTTCTTTCCAGGTCCTTGAAGAATTGTGATGGAATTTTGATAGGGATTGCATTGAATCTGTAGACTGCTTTTGGCAAGATTGCCATTTTTATTATGTTGATCCTACCAATCCAAGATCATGGGAGATCTTTCCATTTTCTGGTATCTTCTTTGATTTCTTTCTTTAAAGACACAAAGTTCTTGATATACAGGTCTTTAACTTCCTTGGTTAACATTATCCCCAGATATTTGATGCTGTTTTTGGCTATTGTAAAGGGTGATGTTTCTCTGATTTCTTTCTCAGTCACTTCATCATCTGTATATAATAGGGCCACTGGTTTTTTTGAGTTTACCTTGTATCCTGCCACATTGCTGAAGGTGTTTATCAGCTCTAGGAGTAACCTTGCGGAGTTTTTTGGGTCACTTATGTAAACTATCATATCATCTGCAAATAGTGAAAGTTTGACTTCTTCTTTTCCTATTTGTATCCCCTTTATCTCCTTTTGTTGTCTTATTGCTGTAGCTAGAACTTCAAGTACGATATTGAAGAGATATGGAGAGAGTGGACAGCCTTGTCTTGTTCCTGATTTTAGAGGAATTGCTTTGAGTTTCTCTCCATTTAGTTTGATGTTAGCTGTTGGTTTACTGTATATTGCTTTTATTATATTCAGGTACGTTCCTGTTATCCCTGATCTCTCTAGGACCTTTATCATGAAGGGGTGCTGGATTTTGTCAAAGGCTTTTTCAGCATCTAGTGAGATGATCATACTATATGGATCTAACTTTCTTCCTGACATATACTTATCCAATTTTCCCAACACCATTTATTGTAATTGGCTCCCCCTACCCCAGTATAGATCTTTGATGCCATTATCAGAAATTATATAGGGGTAACTGTATGGGTTTGTTTCTGGATCCTCTGTTCTATTTTATTGCTCTAAATTCTTTTTTTATATATTTTTTATTTTTTGAGAGCTTTTATCATTATTTTTTATTTGTGCAACAGTTTTTCTCTTCTTTATTTTCCTTCCTTCCTTTCATTTTTAAAAAATGTGCATCGTGTTTTACCTGCATGTATGTCTGCGTGAGGGCATTGGATCCCCTGGAACAGGAGTTCCAGACATTGTGAGGTGCCATGTGGGTGCTGGGAGCTGAACCTGCATCCTCTGGAAGAGCAGCCAGTGCTCTTAACCTGTGATCCATCTCTTCAGCCCTGATTGCTCTAAATTCTTCTGTTCCAGCACCATGCTGCAGTTGCTATTGTGGCTCTTCAGTGTGTACAGAGCCCAGATGCTGTGATTCCTCTGGTGTTGCTTTCCTTATGTAAGGTTGTTAAGACTACAGAAATCTTTTGTGCTTCCATATTCATTTTAGTATTTTTTCTAGTTCTGTGAAAGCTGTTATTGGGATTTTGATTGCTTTTAGTAACAGCTGGATTTCAATATCGACTTTCCAAGGCAAGAGTGTAGGTTGTCTTTCCATCTTATAGTGTCTTCTTCAATTTTTTTTCCAGTGTAGATTGACCTCCATTCTTTGGTTCTTTGTCTAGTGATGTAGCAATGTGATCTTCCTTTTCAATTCAGGCAGTCTGAATTTTTAAATAGACATCTTGAAACCACTTTTGTTACTGAGATATGTTTATCAATTCTTACAATTTTGTTGACTGCTTTCCTGTTAACTGGATATCTGTGTATAGTTTTATTCTTTCTGCATTAGTATTAGGTGTTTGCATGTTTACTGTGTTGGGCATGATAAACTAGTTCTCAGTTCTTTTGTTGATTTACTGCTCTCATCAAATACATTTTTCACTGTGTGTGTCTGATTGAGATTGTTTCTTTTCCCTCTGTCCTCTATGTATAGCATTCCTCTAAAATCTTGGTCACAGTTGGCTTAGTGATTATGAATGTCTTAGTTTGTTCTTGTTCTCTTAGTTTGTACTTATTTCACCATCAAATTAAAGATAAATTTGTATTCATGGTTGACAGTTGCTTATTTCCAGGGCTTAAAATAAAATATTCTTCACTTTCCTGGAGCTTAGGATCACAAGTGACACATTTGATATTCTTCTGATGTGTTTGCTCTTGTAGATGGTTTGGTGTGTTTCCTTGTGTTTTAAAATTTAAATGTATAGGTACTTTAATTAATTTATTTGCATGTGCCACAATGTCAGAGGGCACTTTACAGGAGTTAGTTCTCTCCTTCATCATCTAAGTCCCAGGGATTGACCTCAAGTCATCAAGCTTTGCTTTACCTGCTGGCCTGTTGAGCCTTCTTGATGGTCCTCCTTGAAGCAGTTCATTCTTTTTGTTTCTCTTATGTTTGACATCTTTATTATAATGTGATATTTTATGTTGATTTTGGGTACTAAATGCTTCTTGTATTTAGGTGGCATCCCTCTCCATATTTAGGAAATTTTCTTCTTTCATTTCAGTGAGTAGATTCTCTATTCATTTGGGTTTTATTTAAATTCCTTCTTCTGTCCTGTGGGTTCTTGGTTTCAGCCTCTTTATGATATCCCAGAGTTCTTAAATGTGTGGCTATGATTGTTTTTCTTTATAGATGTCTGAACACAAAAATCCTAACTGGATTTGAGACTTGTGTGGATGATGGTATTGCCTTGAGTTTAGGACTTCACCTTTCTTACCAGGGTGGCCTTGCTTATCTTTGGATGAGGTTTCTACTCCCCAACCCCTCCTCTCTTCTGGAAAGGTCCTTGTATTTTTTCCCTTGGGTGTATTTCTTTTTTTTTAATTTTATTTTTCAGTTTAAATTTAGATAAGAAACGGGGTTGCTTCACAAGTCAGTTCCAGGTCCCTCTCCCATTCCCTCCCCTCCTCCCGTGCCCTCCTCCCAACCCTCCTCCCCGTTATCCCCTCATTCCCCCAGGGAGGGTGAGGCCCTCCATGGGGGTGTCCATAGTCTGTCATTTCATATAGGGCAGGGCCTAGACCCTTCCCCAAGAGTTCAGGGTGAGAGTGCACCTCACATTGTTATGGGAGTCCAAAGTCCGTGTGTATACTTGGGATGGGTACTGATCTGCTGCCCAAGGCTCAATAGATTCCCTAGGCCTCCTCACTGACACCCAGATTCAGGGGGTCTTGATCAGTCCCATTCTGGATTCCCAGGCTGATGCCTGGGATTCAAGAGTTAACCCTTGGGTGTATTTCTAGGAGATGATTTGCTGGCTTTAGAAAATGTCATCCTTCCAGTTAGGCATTGCTGAAATGTTTCCAAAACATTCATGTTAACTTAAACTCCTGGAAGCTGTGTTTCCACATACCTCCACATCTTTGTCAAAAGTCTTATTGTTAGCATTCTTTGCCAAGCTAGTAGGTGAATATTGTTTTTAAATTTTAGTTTGTGTCACTTCAACAATTAACAAGACTAAAAATCTTTGCATGTTTATTGCCCATTTGTGTAATAATAATGATAATAATTCCCATGAAGTATCTGTTTAGATTTCTTCTCTATTATTCTATAGGCTTAAAACATTGACTTGTGAGAGCTTCCCATCCCGGTGGGAGCCAAGCACCCCAGATCCCAGGAATTCTCTTCCACCAATGAGACCAGGGGACCAGCTGGTCCAGCAGTACCAGGTAAAACAGGCCCTGCATCCAGGCCTGCATTCCAGTGCCTGGGGATTGCCTGGAGACTGCCACAGAGCTTCCCATCCTGGTGGGAGCCAAGCACCCCAGATCCCAGGTCTTCTCTTCCACCAAAGGGACCAGGGGACCAGGTGGGAGACTATGCACCACAGACTCCTGGGCTTCTTGTCCATCCATGGGACCAGAACTAGGACGAGGAATAGAAGGACTACCAGAGTATTGGACTTGCTTGCACCCACCAAAAGGGAACTCTGGTCTCCTAACCACCAGACCAGTAAGGGGCTCTTTCTGCACCCACTAGAAGAAGAGATGGGAAAGAGACAATACAAAAACACACTCAGCAACAGAAAAACAAAGATGACACCCCCAGATTTTAGAGACTCCACACCAGCAAGACTCCAACATTCCAATGCAAATGAAGCAGAAGAGAATGACATTAAAAACAACTTCATGAATGAAAAGGGGGACATAACAACGGACTTTGTGGAAATTCAGAGAATCATCAGGTCATACTTTGAAAACCTGTACTCCACAAAATTTGAAAATTTAAAGGAAATGGATGATTTTCTGGATAAATATCACTTGCCAAAATTAAATCAAGAACAGATAAGCAATTTAAATAGACCTATAACCCCTATGGAAATAGAAGCAGTCCTCAAAAGTCTCCCAACCAAAAAAAGCCCAGGTCCAGGTGGCCTCAGTGCAGAATTTACCAGAAATTCAAAGAACAGCTTATACCAATTCTTCTCAAAGTATTTCATGCAATAGAAGTAGAAGGGTCTTTGCCAAACTCTTTCTACAAGGCTTCAATAACCTTGATCCCCAAGCCATGCAAAGATACAACTAAGAAAGAGAACTTCAGACCGATATCCCTCATGAACATTGATGCAAAAATACTCAATAAAATATTGGCAAATCAGATCCAAGAACACATCAAAACAATCATTCATCACGATCAAGTAGGTTTCATCCCAGGGATGCAGGGATGGTTCAACATACAAAAATCCATCAATGTAATCCACCATATAAACAAGCTGAAACAAAAATCACATGATCATCTCACTAGATGCTGAAAAAGCCTTTGACAAAATCCAACACCCCTTCATGATAAAGGTCTTGGAGAGATTTGGGATATCAGGACCATACTTAAACATAATAAAAGCTATATACAGCAAACCAACAGCCAACATCAAACTAAATGGACAGAAATTCAATTGAATTATGCTAAAATCAGGAACAAAACAAGGCTATCTACTCTCTCCATACCTTTTCAATATTGTACTTGAAGTTCTAGTCAGAGCCATACGACAACAAAAGGAGATCAAGGGGATACAAATTGGAAAGGAAGAGGTCAAACTTTCAATATTTGCAGATGATATGATAGTTTACATAAATGACCCAAAGAAATCTACCAGGGAACTCTTACAGCTAATTAACACCTTCAGCAAAGTGGCAGGATACAAGATCAACTCAAGAAAATCAGTAGCCCTACTACATACAGATGATAAAAGGGCTGAGAAAGAAATCAGAGAAACATCACCCTTTACTATTGCCACAAACAACATAAAATATCTTGGGGTAACGCTAACCAAACAAGTGAAAGACCTGTATCAGAAGAACTTTGAGCCTTTAAAGAAAGAAATTAAAGAAGCCCTCAGAAAATGGAAAGATCTCCCATGCTCTTGGATAGGTAGGATCAATGTAGTAAAAATGGCAATCCTGCCAAAAGCAATCTACAAATTCATGCAGTCTCCATTAAAATACCAGCACAATTCTTCGCAGACCTTGAAAGAACAATAATCAATTTTGTATGGAAAAACAAAAGATCCAGGATAGCCAAAACAACCCTGTTCAACAAGGCAACGTCCGGAGGCGTCACCATCCCTGACTTCAAGCTCTATTATAGAGCTATAGTCCTGAAAACAGCTTCGTATTAGGACAAAATAGACATGTAGACCAATGGAATCAAATTGAAAACCCTGATATTAACCCACACATGTATGAACATCTGATTTTTGACAAAGAAGCTAAAAATATACAATGGAAAAAAGAAAGCATCTTCAACAAATGGTGCTGGCATAACTGGATGCTGGCATGCAGAAGAATGCAGATTGATCCACGTCTATTGCCATGCACAAAATTTAAGTCCAAATGGATCAAAAACCTCAACATAAATCCAGCCACACTGAATCTCTTAGAAGAGAAAGTGGGTGGTACCGTTGAATGAATTGGTACAGGAGACAGCTTCCTGAACATAACACCAGTAGCACAGACAGCGAGATCAACAATTAATAAATGGGACCTCCTGAACTGAGAAGCTTCTGTAAGGCAAAGGACATAGTCAGCAAGTCAAAAAGGCAGCCTACAGAATGGGATAAGATATTCACTAACCCCACATCTGACAGAGGGTTGATCTCCAAAATTTACAAAGAACTCAAGAAGCAAGTCTCCAAAACACCAAAGGATCCAATTAAAAAGTGGGTTACATAACTAAATAGAGAATTTTCGATAGAGGAGTCTAAAATGGCTGAGAGGCACTTTAGAAAGTGCTCAACATCCTTAGCCATCTGGGAAATGCAAATCAAAACAACTGTGAGATACCATTTTACTCCTGTCAGAAAGGCTAAAATCAAAAACACCAATGACAATTTATGCTGGAGAGGTTGTGATGAAAGGGGAACACTCCTCCACTGCTGGTGGGAGTGACAACTTGTACAGCCACTTTGGAAATCAGTATGGAGATTCCTCAGAAAAGTGAGAATAAACCTACCACAAGACCCAGCAACTCTTAGGCATATATCCAAATGATGCCCATTCACAAAACAAGGATGTCTGTTCCACTTTGTTCATAGCAGCATTATTTATAATAGCCAGAACTTGGAAGCAACCGAGATGCCCCTCAACCAAAGAGTGGATAGAGAAAGTGTGGTACATTTACACAATGGAGTACTATTCAGCAGAAAAAACAATGGAATCCTGACATTTGCAGGCAAATTGATGGTACTAGAAGAAACCATCCTGAGTGAGGTAACCCAGTCACAAAAAGAGAAACATGGCATGTACTCTCTCATATATGGATTTTAGACATAGATCTGGGGAGTGCCAGCCTACAATCCCATGGCCAGAGAGTCTGGGAAACAAAACCTTCATTCAGTGGCTGATGGAAGCAGAGGCAGACTCCCACGGCTAAACACTGAGCTGAACTCAAGGAATCCAGTGACAGAGAGGGAGGATTGATGAGCAAAGGGGTTAAGACTGGGCTGGTTTAACCCCCAGAAACAGCTGACCTGACAAAGGGTTAGCTCTTGAATCCCAGACTGACACCTGGGAATCCAGCATGGAACTGATCAAGACCCCCTGAATGTGAGTGTCAGTGAGGAGGCCTAGGTAATCTATTGAGCCTTGGATAGTAGATCAGTATTTATCCCGGGTATACCAATGGACTTTGGACTCCCATCCAACAGTGAGAGATGCACTCTCACCCTGAACTCTTGGGGGAGGGTCTAGGCCCTGCCCTGGATGAAATGATAGACTATGGACATCCCCATGGAGGGCCACACTCTTCCTGGGGAAATGAGGCAAGATTAGGGGGGTTGGTGGGAGGGCACGGGAGGTTGAGAGGGAAAGGGAGAGGGACCTGGAATTGACATGTGAAGCAACCTTGTTTCTAATTTAAATTTAAAAATAAAAAAAATGAAATATAAAAATTGACCTGTGATAATTTGTTACAAAATTCATGAATAAACTTTTATCTGTTTATTTAATGTGATTATGAATGTCTCATTCAAGCTGTATTTTATTGTACCATTCTTACTTGATAGTTGTTATTTTGTTAAAAAGTTTCCTCTATGACATTGGGGTACAAGTATATCCTTACATATTGTTTTTTAACAGAGCTTCATAATTTTGTGTGTTCGAATATTTCTTTAACTTTTTCTAAAGCCAAACTCTTTAATGGTTTATTTTGCAAATGTGTCTATGAAACAATTTGTCATTTTTATGAGGTTCATTAATCTTTTGACTCTCTAAAGATAAAACACACTGGAAGCATTTTCCAGAAATGATATTATTATGTAACTTATATATGTCAGTAGCTTATCCAAGACATTGTATCATTTTAAACATTCAATTCTTCTAAGTTCTAACACTTCTTATTTTCCTGTTTAAATTCTCATTTGCATATACATTATTAAAGTGAAGAAGCAGACAAAATAATTATGCCAACTTAAACTCCTAGGCTGTTAAGTACAAGCATATTCAACAGTGAATTCAGGATATTTCAAGAAAAATCACTGTATTTAGTTATTTGTAAAAGAAAGAGAGTGTTGTAAAGGGAGGCCTTTTCCTTGAGAGAAGCCTTCCTGCCAGCCTGGTTCTAGAGCCGCATTAGTCCCAAATAAACACACAGGAGACTATATTAATTACGAAGCTGTTGGCCTTGCTTGTTTCTTACTGGATAGCTCTGACTTAAGTAATTACCCCATAATTGTTAATCTAAGTATTTCTCTTACCGGAGAATAGTTCCGGGCTTCCTACCCCATGGCGTTACATCTGGACTCTCCTATGTTTCTCCTTCTCAGAGTCCTCCTGGACTCCTAGTCCTACCTATCTAGATTCCTATTGGCTCAACAGTGCTTTATTGATGTAAGACTTCCCCAACGTCTCCTCTTTTCTGTTTAAACAAAAAGAAAGGTCTGAACTTTAACACAGTCAAATTGTATATAACAGAACAATTATCAAATAAGAACATAGTTACAATATTTTATCAAGATTTAAAGAAAATATCATCTATTTCATTTTTGTGAGTCCAAAGTCCTATATGTAGCTTATCTTTTATCATAACTAAGGAAAGCTATAATTATAACTATCTGTCTTCAACTCCATCAAAGACCACAGAAGGATAATATATAAACACTAGGATTGACAGAGACATCTTGCTACCTGGACAGTCACCCAAAGTTCCTCTGTAATGTTGGGGCATCCATCTTCATCCCATAGGCCACAATATGTCTGGAACACTTCTCAGCAAAGTAGGAAATTTCAAAACTGTCCATCTGCATCAGCAGTCTGTCAGTCATTTTTCTGTGCCTTGCAGAAAGTCTGGTAGACTCTTCCATGAAGCAGGAACCCTGTAAGATTGAGTTCAGCAGTCACTTTTCTGTGGGTCCTGCATGTCTAGATTATACAACAATAGTCAAGAAGTACAGGCAAGAGCAGTTTCTTGCCCAAATGGCTAATCTTGACATGTTGAGAGCAACCTCCATAACGAGTTTCTTCGATGCCCATCTTCCTCTCAGACATAATTGGTGCTGCCAGGAGCAGACATTTCTCATTGTCAAGAAAAACCCTAAACCATTTTAAATGCCATTTTCTAAAGGTCTTTGAGAGGTTTGAAGACTGTTTATCTATCTCAAATATATTTCTGTATATCTAGAAAACCTAACTTACCTAACTATAAATTCTGACTATTATAAGTAACTATCTATAATCTGTATTCAACTATGCATTACGTTGTAAAAGATCAGTATAAGCACAATACTTAATCAAGAGGAGAAATATACACATCACAAAATTGACCTTGAATTTGTATCAATGAATGAAAAACAATACCCATACCATAATTCCCCTTTTTACCATTAAAAGGAGATTGGCTGTGATCATTAACCAATTATAAACAATCCCATATAAATGAAAACAAAGGTTTATAAACAAGATAGGAATTAGGACGTCGCTCATTCCAAACTGCTTCGTGCTGGAAGGGGGCGCTGTTTATACCATGGGGATCATGACAAAACTTAGAAACTTGTATAAGTTCTTATTTTCGGGGTCTATGAAGCTCCATCATCTTAGCTATCTCAATTGTTGGAACACCTGGTCCACCACTTCCGGGGGTCTTAGTTCGTCAAACCACAGAAGTCTGGAAGGAATCCTCAACTTTTCATTTTCTGTAGAAACATAAGCAAAATCTCCTTTTCTAAGTAACATATACTTAAAATTTGAAGTCAAGGCATTTTCAAAAGATAGAAGTTGGATTAATTCAGCAGCATTTATAATCAAGTGTACTTTAGCAGTTGTTCCTTCCTTAGCAATCAAAAAACTGAAAAACACAATAGCGTACATTATCCAGACTCTCAGTGTATTTTCCATCTTTACGTGGCTTATTTATTTATCTATTATTACTTTATTTGTTTTACTTTTATTTATTTTTCTCAGAGACAGGGTTTCTCTTTGGAAATCTG
Source organism: Mesocricetus auratus (assembly GCF_017639785.1). Classification (NCBI taxonomy): domain Eukaryota; kingdom Metazoa; phylum Chordata; class Mammalia; order Rodentia; family Cricetidae; genus Mesocricetus; species Mesocricetus auratus. Next base: position 107,718,382 of record NW_024429182.1, on the reverse strand, counting down.
CCTGCCTCTGCCTCTGCCTCTGGAATAAATCCTACCAGCTTGCGCCACCACAACACCGGCTTTTCTATTTATTTACCACTTTGCCGTTTCATTTTCTCTCTCAATCTCACGTATATTTTTAAACACACTGTAAACCTTTAGAGGTTTTGTTCATCCAAGTCTGACTTTACTGTAAATCTTTACGTTTTTCTGGCCATGTGTCTTATCTGTAAAACCGTGGCTGTTTTAAACTGCCTTTTTTTTTTTCAAGATGGCGGGTGTAAGCGAGATTCCAGCTTACCACCTCAGTCCATGCTGACATCCAGCAAAAGCTGCCACTTGCAGCTGTACATACACACCTTTCAATCGTTAGCAGAGTCTCTTAAAACAACCTTGCTGGCTGGTTTTTTTTTTCTTTTTTTATGCCGAGTCAGGAAGACTCCGGTAAGCGAGCCACGTGAATCTCGGCTTGTCGCTAGTAAAACACCTGAGAAAAATGCTGCTATCAAAAATCTGTGCTTCTCTCCGTTCTTCTGTTTCTAAAATTCCTTTAAAGCTTTTGTCGTTCTACGTGGAAATTCAATCCTGCTTCTGACAACCATTTGTAAAGGGAAACTTTTTCCTTGAGAGAAGCCTTCCCGCCAGCCTGGTTCTAGAGCCGCATCAGTCCCAAATAACACACAGGAGGCTATATTAATTATGAAGCTGTTGGCCTTTGCTTGTTTCTTACTGGCTAGCTCTGACTTAAGTAATTACCCCATAATTGTTAATCTAAGTATGTCTCTTACCAGAGAAGTTTCCGGGCTTCCTACCCCATGGCGTTACATCATGACTCCTATGTTTCTCCTTCCCAGAGTCCTCCTGGACTCCTAGTCCCACCTATCTAGATTCCTATTGGCTCAACAGTGCTTTATTGACATAAGACTTACCCAACAGAGTGTTATGAAGGCAAACCGATTAGAGTAACATAAAAGACAATTTTGGGGCTTGACACTAGTGCATTGATTTCTGACTTCTCAGACTCTCATGATAAATATATTTCTATCACTTGTAAATTAATTGAGCTGTGATACTTTGCTGAAGTAGCAACTTTATGCTAAGACAGAGTTACTTTGGATGAGATCAGAGAGGTGACATCAAAGATGAGACTGAGATGGCAAATACGGCCTCTGAAAATCTTGAAGAAATGGATTCCAAGCAGAGGGAAACTCTGGATCAATGTTTTTGGAAACTGGAAAGTAATAGGCCCTAAGAGGGACATGAGCAGAAATAGCCTAATAGTCTGTTTTAACTGAGTCACTTTGACACAATGGAGGATCACCTGGAAGAGAATATTACTGAGGAATTATCTAGACCAGGTTTTCCTGAGGGGTATTGTCTTCAGTGTTACTTGCTACAGGAAAACCCATAGCACTATGGGCCACACAATTCCCTAAGCAGGGCATTCTGAAGAGTTAAGGTATGCAATTAAACAAGTAAGCAATTATATGTATGTGTGTGTGTGTGTGTGTGTGTGTGTGTGTATTCATTTCTTTTTGCTCTTGACTGTGGATGTGATATGACCAGCTCCCTCAAATTCCTGTTTTTTTTTTTAACTTTCCCAAAGTAATAGATCCTTACCTGGGATTGTTTTATTACAGCAAAAGGAATGGAACTAGGACAGATAGTATGGCAGGAATAAAGTGGCTATATATTTGTGCACTTCTAAGTTATATTTGAAAGTATTACATACAGTTTTTAAATCTTCCATTTTTAATTTGATATATAATATTCTATGCTGCTTTCATATAATGTTTCTCAGCTACTCTACACAAAACTCTTGGATCCTAGTTATTCTTGATTATTTATTTCTTCAGATAGTCAGATATTGTGACTTTTAAATTTAGGTTAAATATTTGGAACTGCAACTAGTTTTTTGCATTGTATAACCTAGCAGTAAAACCTGTTTCTCCATACCATTTGCCATTGAGCTGCTTATGGTACCTTAGGTCCAGCGGCTGAATAAAGACAAGTGTTTATCATTTTGGTGTAATACTTTAGGAAACTTAGTAAATTTTTTCCCTGTAGTCTCTATGTCATGTCAGAGCATCTCCAACCTACTCTTTAAATATGGTGAACATACACACAATTCCGTTTATTTGTCATGAAAAATATAAAATTTTATTTATGTGTGTTTCTTTTCTGATCCTTTCTCAAAGGAATCTGAGACATTAAGAGATAAAATAAATAATTTAATTATCAGTAGAATTTCAATTAAAAAAAGATAACAGGAGTAGCTATGGGTATAACCGTACCCAGCATGACCTGATTTGAACATAAAAGTTTGTACTGTAGTGTGTTTTGCACCACACAGTTCATGCCTGCATAACTTTATGAATTTAAGGGACCCACCATCAATGTTATTATTATTATTATTATTTTGTGTGTACATGTGTGAAAATGCTACTCATTATTTCAAGGAGGTAATTCATAGCCCACTACAGCAAAGCAATTGGGTATTAGAGGCAGCAAATGGCCGGTGGTTTTGGGAAAAGCCTTCTGCTGCGTCTCCAAGCTCTTGTCTGTCTGTTCAGGCAAAGGCTGGGACAGTGCCACAGCTTGTTGTGACTGTAGCAGTGGACACATGACCAAACTCAGTACCCTACTCATTGTGGCAGGGCCGTAGCAGAGTCAATAGAGGCAGCACTAAGACCCAGTGCACTGGCAGTGCTTGTCCTACTACCCAAGGCCACTGTCCCCACAGTAGCCAGCTTGTGTAGATCTTGATTCTATTTCAGTGACCCTGGAGTGGGCAGGACAGGAATACATCTTGAGTTAACAGTTACGATGAAAGTAGTGTTAATACTCTGGGTGAGAAAAGACAACCCGGTCTTGGGGGGGGGTGGATGGTGAAAACCGAAGGAGAAGGAACCTGAGCTGCAGCACTGCAAGGAAGAACGTGAGGAGGAGGAGGAGGAGGAGGAAGAGGAAGAGGAGGAAGAGGAGGAGGAGGGCCTCTCCTGGTACAGATTGGGAGTGGCTGGGGCTGGGCACTGGGAGAAGCTGCTTCTTCTGGCACAAAGTTGACCTAGAGATCAGTTTTCCGCTCCCAATTGGTTACCTGGGTTTAAGCCATTATACCTAGGACAAAACAAGTCTTGCACCAAACAAGTTTTGCCTTTGGAGAGATGTCTGGCTCAGTTCTCCCATGTCAAGGGGAGGTACTCAACCTAGACCTTTCCCCTTCTCCTCCATGCCAAGCAGCTGTCCTGTGCAGGCGGCTGGGGTGAAGGAGACAACCCGAAGCATGCCCTACTGTAGCCCAGTGCTCTTGACCAGGGAATTCATGCTGGTGGGACTCACTGCCCCACCGGGGCAGATAGCTGACCTTTCTACCCCCGGCATGCGCATCTGGTGACTGAATGATGGTGTGTAGGCAGGAATCACAGCAGGGCTGGTATGCAACCATTTTCGCACATACCCTCTATTTCAGTGTGGTGGGCCAGGCTGGGTGCCCGGAGAGGTTGCTCCTTTCCAGCATGCACTGCCCCCCAATCTCACTGCATGTGTTCACAGAGTTTTGGATTGATAGGTATGAAAAGAATTTTAAATTCATGCTACTATGCGTTCAGAACCCGGAACTGATGGCTTTGTTTGTTTTGACAAATGGAGGTTTGTGTGTTAGGGGAGCTGGGTGAGCAGAGTCTTGGGGTCCTCTAGTTGGTGGCCGGATCTGCGGTCACCTTCATTTTCATACTCCTCGAAGCCTAGGACTGGCCTCTGCAGAAACTGCGGTGGCCTGGATCACCTGGTTGGGTCCATTGTTGTACACAGGGTGAGTGACTTGCAGAGTGTTTTCAGGCACACCCACGACCACGTCCTGCAGCATGGCTTCATTGCCGAAATGCTGGCAGTGGGTAAGATGCTCAGGCAGTAATGAGCGTGGCAGGAGTCACGTGACTTTCCAGGTTTGTTCAGCAGACCTCCTCCCTCCCAGCTGGCCACTGGCAGTCACTTAGGATGTACACCTGCAGGGCCTGCTGAGGGAACATCCAGTGGCTCACACTGAGGATGGGGTCACCTTGAGTGTGCAGCACTCAGGGCAGCAGGGGCAAGAGCCCTGCCTGCCAGAAGGAGTAGCAGCCATCCACAGCAACTTGTTGTAGTGGCCCTGAAATCTCCCTTCAAATTGCATCTGCCGCCTCATCATCCATTGTAACAAGCTGTTCAGGTTCAAAGGGCAATTTTTTTTTCTTGAGGATTACCAGCAAGCCAAGCCACAGAAGGTGTAGCCGTAATGGGCTTCCATCCCTGGCTCTCTGCTGGTGCTGCTTTTCCGGTTCTGGTGCCTTGTTGTCCATTCCAAGAGGTCTGGAATGATGGTGTTGGTCAGAGAGAACACTGAGGTGGCTTAGTACGTGCTTCTCACAGCCACCATATTTTCAGTGTGCATGAGAAGAATCTTCAGGCTGCTCTAGGAGTACAAAAACTGAAGAAACATCTCTCTGTTAAGGATGTTGTAGGCCTCCTCCATGCCAATGGTGCATGCAGATTGACAGTGGGCATCAGTAGTTACAAGGTGTGGGTACTGCCTAAGGCCTTCAAAATCTGGACTTTGATGCAATTCCAGGAACCGAGACACAACTTTCAGAGGGTTAGTTCATTATCATCATGGCAGGGGCATTGTGTGGGAGCATGGCGGCACTCATGCATGACACTGAAGCAATAGCTGAAAGTTGCAGTATTTTTTTAAAAGTATAGCAAAATATCTTTTTCATGATCAGCATTTCTGAAATTATTGTTTGCAGTGAGAACACTTAAAATCTATTTTCAAGTATAGAATATGTTGCTATGAACTATAGTTAACTTATTGAACAACAGATCTCTTGAACTGATTTCTCCTGCTACCTGAAAATTTGTACTTTCTTAATCCGGTTCAGATAGCCAATCTGGTTCACATGACTGTTGCTGGATGGGGCGGGAGGTAGACTTGGAGGTTCAGTTGTTGGGTTCTAGACTGGAGGCTGGAGCTGTGGCTGGTGGCTGGTGGCTGCTCATTTCTTTGTCTTTCCTCTAAGTTCTCCCCATTGTTCTGCTCAGTCCAGAACGGGTTGGTGGGGTGGAAGAGTGGGGCACGGGGGTGGGAGGTATGAGTGTGGATGATGTCATACCATGCTCCTGCTCTCTTCAGTGTGTCTTTGCTTATTTCTGTGCTACACTCAGGTACTACAATCTCCTAACTCATTTCCTTAGCTGATGTGAAATAGTATTTTGTTTGTGGAAGGATTTTATAAGCTGACATTCTGTGTCCTTTTCCTGTGTGCTGGAGACCTATACCATTTTGCCCATGCCTCAGTAGTAGTTTTCATATTGTTTTCTTTATTGGTTGGGATTTACTGACAGAAAGACCATTTATGGAGCAGCGTGCTATCTGGAGATGCTAAATACCAACACCAACCTTCCCAGAATATGATCAAGAACTTGACAAAGGAGGAAACTGAAGTTTGTAAGACTTCACAGGTGAACAAAGTGAGTTTGAAGTAATCTGAATAAGTGGCTTGCTAAAGCCTTCTGCTGTGATCTGAGCAAATCTGAAGCCACTGTCTGCTGTGCAGTCCTGCTTGGCTCATTTCATAGGAGTTATATTTAAATGTGTGTGTGCGGCATTTTAAAATATGTGACGATAGTTGAAGCAGCATTTAAACTTGACATTTAGGTTTTATTCTTATGTATAGTGAAAAAAACTTTGAAGACTCCCAAGAAGCTTCTTTGTATTTAGCCAACATTTATAGTTGTGTCCTAATTGACTTGTGTTATCTGGAGAAGGCCTCCTAGTTCCCTGATCCTAATTAAGAATTTATATTGATAAATATTTTAGTGGCAAACTGTTAACATTTGGGAATTACATATTTATTGATTTAAAAGCAGTTAAGTGTGTATTATGAAGTCAGTACACATGTAAATCCATAAAAAGATATGGTTTATTTAGCATATTTTAAGCTACATTTAAATGTTTATTATACTGCATTTATTCTTTTGCAATTTGCCTTTTATGGTTCATTATTATGAGATTTTTACTTGTAGACCCAAGTAGCTTCTGCCTCCAGATTTCTCCCTTAGTTTCATAGTATGAAAACATGCTCTACAGTTTACTTTCTCATCCCCTTGATGGTAGATGCTCAGGATGCTTCCACATTGGTTTTTCCTTCCATGGAGCTCAGTTCAGCCTCAAATTCAAGTTTTTCTATACTCAGCCTCCTAAGTGCTAAGTAACCTTATTGAGGCACCTTTGACAATTTCTCTAGGTTAAACACAAAATCATAGAATAACTGGGTTATGGTGTCTGTCTTCAGGTTTACTAGGGTAGGTTTACTTGAAAATATGCCACTTTCTACTCCCAGGACAATGGATGAGAGATATTTTTTTCCTTCCTCTTGATACATGTGATGTTATCAGAGTTAAAGTAATGGACCATTTGATGGGTGCTGTGTGATGAATTGTGTTGCCCTCATCCTCAAATGTTGAAGGCCTGCCCTAAGTATCTCAGAAAATGATGGTAGTTTGGAGTTATGACTCCTCCTGCCCCCAGACCATGCTGGAGATTGAACCCAGGGCTTTATGTATACATAGAGAGCAAAGCAAGAGCTGCTTAGCTGCATCCCCAGTCTTTACAAGTTTCTTATTTAGATACTTTTAGGAGAGAGAGGGGAAAGAGAGACAGAGAGAGAGAGAGAGAGAGAGAGAGAGAGAGAGAGAGAGAGAGAGAGAGAGAGAGAGAGAGAGAGAGAGAGAATGTGTGTGTGTGTGTTAGTTAGTTAGTTTGTGCATGTGAATGCAGGTTTCTGTGGAGTCCAGAAGGGGATATCTGATTCCCTGGAGCTAGAGTTACAGGTTATTGTGAGCTGCCCAGTGTGGGTACTGAGAACTAAATTTAGGTTCTCTGCAAGAGCAGTGTAATTTCTGATCACGTCTGAATCATGTCTCCAGGCCCTAATTTCATTTCTGTTATTATATACGCATTGCAAGAAAAGGAAGTTCTTATGTTTTCAGATATGTATGCCATTTACTTTGATCATACTCACTTCCTCTCTTATTTCCTCTTGTCCCTCCTATGAACTGCCTTCCTCTTTCTCACCTCCCTTATATTTTCCTGTTTTGTTTATCAAAACCTAGCCTCTACATACGAGAGAAAATGGAGAATATTTGTCTCTCCCCCAAGTTTGGTCTGCTTTTGTGCAATATGCCGGTATCCAATTTCATCTATTTTCTTGAAAATAATGTAATTTTGTTTTTTTCTAGTTTTTGTTTATGTTGATTAATAGGAATTATGTGTTAGACTGAATATTTATGCTTCTTCCAAATCTGTATGCTGATGCTGTGTGGAGGCCCTTAGGGAATTGGCAGATAGGTTTGGAAGCCCAAGTGGATGAGATCATTGATCCCATGAAAGGGGAACCAGAGAGCTTTCTCCTTCTATCACATTACAACAGTGGAAAGATGAATCAAGGAGTGACCTTCACTAGACATCAAATCTGTTGGTTTTATCTTGTATGTCATAGTCTCCCAAAACTGTGTGAAATAAATGTTGACCATTTGCGAGTCATTCAATATACTAGGGTTTTTTAGAGCAGCCTCAAAGACTAAGATGAATGTGTGACTTAAGTGTTCTTTACACTGTATGCTCTACTGGAAACAAAAAAAGCAAATATAGTCTGTTTGTTTTTAAATTATAGCTTTTGCGGCAGAAAAGCTCCTGCAGTTAGCTTAATCCTTTTTTCATAATTATATATGATACCTATATGTTGTTTATAGAATAATTTTCTGTTCAAGATGATAAAGATAATTATTTTGCCAAAAATCTTAAAAATTTGCTTTTGAAATTTAGTTCTTAATCCTATTTGATGTTTGTGTGTGTGTTAAAGGCCTTGTACTACAGACATGACACAACATACCTGGAATGGGAGGTAAGGTCTTAACAAAGGTAATTAAGAAGTCATAAGGGTTATTCATAATCTAATATGATAGATACCTTTATACTTTGACTTGTTTATTGGTCAAATAGCCAGTCATTTATCACTTATTATGTGTATTATATTCAAGATGACAAGTGTGTCAGACTAAGCATCATGTCAAACCTGTGCCCATTCATACATTTCAGTAATCCCTAACAAGCACCCCAGGAGGTATTTACTATTATTTTCAGATGCATAAGCTCCAGCTTAGGGAAGTGAGCTACTCGATTTGATAATATAATGTAAATTGTGGAGTTTAGATTTGACATCAGGCCTTTAAATATACATTAAAGATACAGTAGTTATTGAGATATTTACTAGTTAAGTATTATTACGACATAAAGTCAGTTTACAAATAACCATTGTATTAAGGGACAAAATGTGTGGCAGCACAGGTATCACTGTGAAGACTGCCAGGCTAGGGCATGTAGCAGAGACTAGGGAGATGCCATCAAACTGCCTTGAAACAGCCTGTTTCCCAGCCAGTCCACCTAACATTTTCCAATCAGAGGAACTCTTTAAATATTTCCTTTAGTGTAGGATAACAGCCTTGTGTACAAAATGAATAATGCAAATTAGTTGGCTGGTTCTGGGTAGCCTTAGACAAGCTTTCTATTGTTCTTCTGGTGTAACTTGCTAAGGATTATTGAGATATTTTGAAATACCTGCCACATTACTCTCATTTGGCACTTAATGCTACAGAAACTGTAACTTGGAGCTTTTCTCCTGGCATAGAAGTCACTTTCTGAAAATGATAATTTAGGTATAGCTGTTAGCTCTAGTTATCTAAGAAGATGGGATATTGCCAAATGGATACAATTACTCAATGGCCTACTTCTGTAGTCTCCTCTAAAAATGTGTGTGTTTGTGTGTGTGTGTGTGTGTGTGTGTATCTCAGCAAATCAAATCAACTGTCTCCCAAGATTTTATATTAAGCATCAGTGCTAACCAATAAAATACATTGGAGACAAAGATAAATGAAGTAGAAAAATAAAAGTCCCCAGTACTTGTTGTCCAACATCTGTTCTTTTCTTCCACATTAGTGGATTTTATTATTTAATTATATATTTTTTATCTGTAACTGCATTCAATTATTTCCTTCTAGTTTATGGAGTGTGTGTGTGTGTGTGTGTGTGTGTGTGTGTGTGTGTGTGTGTGTGTGTGTATGTGCCCTTGGTTGAAAGAATCCTTTTCTGTCTTCAACTCATATATTCTATTATACTCTTTTCTATTTATTTCTTCTTCTCTTATATATTACATCCTGACCACACTTACCCCTCCCTCCACTCCTCTCATTCCCTCCTCCCCTCAGATCCACTGCTCCTCCATTTTCTCCCAGAAAGGATCAGACCTCCCAGGGATATCCACTGAACATGGCATAATGAGATGCAATAAGACTAGGCACAAGCCTTCATATCAAGGCTGGATGAGGCAACCAGTAGGAGGAATATGGTTCCAAAAGCAGGCAAAAGAGTCAGAGACAGCCCCTGCTCCCAGCGGCCCACAAGACCAAGCTGCACAACTGTAACATATATGCAGAGGGCCTAGGTCCGTCTCATGGTTGTCAGTTCAGTCTCTGTTAGCTCCTGTGAACTTTGTTTAGTTGGTTCTATGGGCCATGTTCTCCTGGTGTCCTTAACATCTCTGGCTCCTACAGTCCCCGCAACCTCTTATTTGGGGTTCTCTGAGCTCCATCTAATGGTTGGCTGTGGGTCTTTGCTCCATCAGCTGCTGGAGGAAGCCTCTTTGATGATGATTAGGCTAGGTGCTAATTTATGAGCTAGAGTATCATTAGGAATCATTTTATTGAGATTTTTTTTTTGCCTGGTCTGTTTGTTTGTTTCTACCCTGGTCTTTGTACCCTGGTCTCTGGGCTATCCAGCTTCTGGGTCCTGGCCATCAAGGCAGTATCAGGCATGGGCTTCCTGTTGTGGAGTGGGCCTCTAGTTAGATCAGTCATTGGTTGGCCACTCCTACAAGCTGTGAACCACTATTGCCTCAGAACATCTTGCAAGCAGGACAGGCTGTGAGTGAAAGGTTTTGTGGTTGGGTTAGTGTCTCAGTTTTACCACAGGGTGTCTTGCTTGGTAACAGAAGATGACTGATTCAGGCTCTGTATCCTCTATTACTAGGAGTCCTCACTAGGGTCGCCTTCATAGGTTCCAGGAATTTTGCACTGTACTAGGTTTCCATATCACACCCCTCTCCCCAAATGCCAGGCCCCCATTCCAGTTGTCTTTCCCTCCCCAACCTGATTCCTCTTGTTCCCATTCCCACCTGCCCCCCAGTCCTCTTTCCTAAGCTATTTCCCTTCCTAGGGAGATCCATGCATTCCTACCCGCTACCCCGCCCCCCCACCTGCCCTGCCACTAGCCCTCCTTGTTACTTAGCCTCTCTGGGTCTGCGGATTGTAGCATGATTATCCTTTGCTGAACAGCTAATATCTACTTATAAGTGAGTATGTATCATGCTTGTCTTTTTGGGTTTGGGTTGCCTCACACAGGATGATTTCTAGTTCCATCCATTTGCCTACAAATTTTATGATGCCACTTTTTTTCAACAGCTGAGTAACACCCGATTTTGTAAATGTACTCCATTTTCTTTATCCATTCTTTGGTTGAGGGACATCTAGGTTGTTTTCAGTTTCTAACTATTATGAATAAAGCTGCTATGAACATAGTTGAGCAAGTGTCCTTATCGTGAATAGAGCCTCTTTTGGGTATATGTCCAAGAGTGGTATAGCGGATGTTATTGAGGCAGATTGATTTCCAAAGTGGCTGTACAAGTTTGCACTCCCACCTGCAAAGGAGGAATATTTCTCTTGCTCCACATCCTCACCAACATGAATTGTCACATGTGCTTCTGTTTTTAGCCATTATGATAGGTGTAAGATGGAATCTCAAAGTAGTTTTGATTTACATTTCTCTGGTGGCTAAGGATGTTGAAAATTTTTTTTATTATTTATTTTTAAATCTAAATTTAAATTAGAAACAAGGTTGCTTCACATGCCAATTCCAGGTCCCTCTCCGTTTCCCTTCCCTCCTCCCGTGTCCCCCCTCCCAACCCCCCCAACATCCCCTCATTTCCCCAGGGAGGGTGAGGCCCTCCATGGGGGTGTCCATAGTCTGTCATTTCATCCAGGGCAGGGCCTAGACCCTCCCCCAAGAGGAAAATTTGTTTAAGTGTTTCTCAGCCATTTGAGATTCTTCTGTTGAGAATTCTGTTTAGATCTGTTCCACATTTTTGAACTGGGTTTTTTGGTTTGTTGCTTTCTAGTTTCTTGAATTATTTATATTTTTATTTTGGATATCTATCAGATGTGGAGTCTTCTTCCTATTCTGTAGGCTGATTTTTTGTCTTACTGACAGTATTCTTTGCATTATAGAAACTTTTCAGTTTCATTGGATCCCATTTACTAATTATTGACCTTAGTGCCTGTGCTCTCAGTGTTCTATTCAGAAAGTTACCTCCTGTGCCAATGTGTCCAAGACTATTCCTTACTTTCTCTTCTGTCAAGTTCAGTGTATCTGGTTTTATGCTGAGGTCATTAACTCACTTAGACTTGACTTTTGTGCAGGGTGATAAATATTAGCGTTTTTCTGCATGCAGGCATCCAGTTAGACCAGCACCAATTGTTAAAGATGCTTTCTTTTTTCCATTGTATATTTCTCACTTTTTTTAATAGTAAGAAATCAGCTGTTCATTGATGTATGGATTTATGTCTGTGTTTTCACTTCCATTCCATTGATCAATGTGTTTCTTTTTTACGTCAATACCATGCAGTTTTTACTACTATAGCTCTGTAGTACAGCTTGAAATCAGGGATGGTGACACCTCTGGAAGTTCTTTTATTAATCAGGATTGTTTTAGCTATCCTGGATTGTTTTTTTGTTTTTCCATATTGAGTATTTCTATATTGAGTATCTAGAAGCATACAATAGTTTTTCTTGTTCATGTCCATAAATTACACAGGTCACTATCATGAAATAGATTATTTTCTGTTGTTTTGTGTATATTATTATGCGGCCATCTAGAAACCATACTGTGGCCCATTGTAGGTAAGTTGTAAAAGCTAAGTTTGTTTGGAGTTGCTGTTGCTTAAGGCTTATTAGTCTTGTCTTTTATTTTAAATAAGGAAAACTATGTCTTCCTTAGTACTTGAGAACATGCCACCTCTCTCTCCTTAATTATTGTTTCTTCCTCCTACATTGATTTTCATTTTTTTCTGTTTCCAAGGCTTCTCTTAGAAAAATGATGGACTTGATATTTCTAGCCTCCATGTCTCTTAACTTTTATCTTCTCATGCTTTTATGTCCTTTTTTTCATTGTAGTATATTCTGTTAAAAATTGATTATTTTCCTTTATTTGCTATTTCTCTATGTTTAAGGATCAACTTCTAACCCAAGTCACTGAAGCCACTGAGTTAATTTCAATGTCTGCATTATAAGTTTTCTTGGATTTCTTTTCAAAAATTTCTATTGTTCCATTGATTTTGCTTATTTCTGCTTACAATTTCATGATTTCTTGTGTGTGTGTGTGTGTGTGTGTGTGTGTGTATAGTGTGAGTGCCATGGTGCACATGCGAAGGTTAGAGGACAATTTGCAGGAGTTCTCTTTCTAATACGTGAGACCTTGGTTTCAAATTTAAGTCATCAAACTTGGCAGCAACTGCCTTTTCCTGAGAAGCCATTTCGTTGGTCACTTTTGTGTCTTTTTCATACATTTAAGTACTGTTTATTTTTGAGATTGTTCTCCTTTGCAAGTTGCTGGGTATTTCCTCTTTCATTTTGTGTGTCTCTTATCTCTCATAGTGGATTATTGTGTAAATAATGTATTTTGAAAACAATTAGATTTCAAAAAATCAGGTGTTCATAGGTGTGTGGGTTGATATCAGGGGCTTTGATTCCATTCCATTGGTTTACCTGTTTGTTTTTGTGCCAATACCAAGCTGTTTTCATTACTATAGCTCTATATTAGAGCTTGAAGTCAGGAATGGTGATGCCTCTGGAAGTTCCTTTATTGTACAGAGTTGTTTTGGCTATCCTGGCTTTTTTTGTTTTTCCATATGAAGTGGAGTATTGTCCTTTTAAGGTCTTTGCAGAATTGTGCTGGGATTTTGATGGGGATTGCATTGAATCTGTAGATTCAATTGTTTTTGGTAAGATTGCCATTTTTGCTATGATGATCCTACCTATCCAAGAACTTGAGAGATCTTTCCATTTTCTGATATCTTCTTTATTTTTTCCTTTAAAGACATAAAGTTCTTGTGTCATACAGATATTTCACTTGTTTGGTTAGAGTTACCCCAAGATAATTTACGTTGTTTGTGGCTACTGTGAAGGGTAATATTTCTCTGATTTCTTTCTCCCCCTGTTTATCATCTATATATAGGAGGGCTGCTGATTTTTTTGAGTTAATCTTGTATTCTGCCACTTTACTGAAGGTGTTTATCAGTTGTAGGAGTTCTCTGGTAGAATTTTTCAGGTCACTTATATAAACTATCATGTCATCTGCAAATAGTGAAAGTTTGACTTCTTCCTTTCTAATTTTATCTCTTTTTGTTGTCTTATTGCACTACCTAGGACTTCAAGTACAATATTGAAGAGATATGGAGAGAGTGAACAGTCATGCCTTGTTCCTGATTTTAGAAGAATTGCATTGAGTTTCTCTCCATTTAGTTTGATTTTGGCTGTTGGCTTGCTGTATATTACCTTTATTATGTTTAGGTATGTTACTTTTATCCCTGATTTCTCCAAGACCTTTATCATGAAGGGATGTTGGATTTTGTTGAGGGCTTTTTCAGCATCTCATGAGATGATCATGTGTTTTTCTCCATGCTTGTTTATATGGTGGATTAAATTGATAGATTTTTGTGTGTTGAACCATCTTTGCATCTCTGGGATGAAGCCTACTTGATCATGGTGGATAATTTTTCTGATATGTTCTTAGATTCAGCTTGCCAATATTTTATTGAGTATTTTTTGCATCAATGTTCATGAGGGAAATTGGTCTGTAATTCTCTTTCTTAGTTGTGCCTTTATGTGATCTGGGAACCAAGGTAATTGTAGCCTCTTATAAAGAGTTTGGCAATGACCGTTCTGTTTCTATTGTGTGGAACAACTCAAAGAGTATTGGTATTAGATTTTTGAATTTCTGGTAGAATTCTGCACTGAAATAATCTGTCCCTGAGTTGTTTTTGATTGGGAGACTTTTGATGACTGCTTCTATTTCATTAGGGGTTATAAGTCTATTTAAATTGCTTATCTGTTCTTGATTTAATTTTGTTGTGTTATACCTATCCGTTTCCTTTAAACTTTCCAATTTTGTGGAGTACAGGTTTTCAAAGTATGACCTGATGATTCTCTGGATTTCCTCAATGTCTATTGTATGTCCCCTTTTTTGTTTCTGATTTGTTAATTTACATGTTCTCTCTATGCCTTTTGGTTAGTTTGGATAAAGGTTTGTCTATCTTGTTGATTTTCTCAAAGAACCACGTTTTTGTTTTTGTTTTGATTCTTTGTATTGTTTTCTTTGTTTCTATTTTATTGATTTCAACCCTCAATTTGATTATTTTCTGTCATCTACTCTTCCTGGGTGAGTTTGCTTCTTTGTGTTCTAGAGCTTTCAGGTGTGCTGTTAAGTCACTAGTGTGGGTATTCTCCAGTTTCTTTATGTAGGCACTTAGTGCCATGAACTTTCCTCTTAGCACTGCTTTCAAAGTATCCTATAAGTTTAGGTATTTTGTGCATTCATTTTCATTGTGTTCTAGGAAGTCTGTAATTTATTTCTTTATTTCTTCCTTGACCTAGGGGTGATGCAATTGAGCATTGTTTAATTTTCATGAGTTTGTAGGCTTTCTTCAGTTTGTGTTGTTGAATTCTAACATTAAACCATAGTGATCTGATAAGATACAGGGGATTATTCCAATTTTTTGTATTTGTTGAGGTTTGATTTGTTGCTGAGTATGTGGCTGATTTTAGAGAAGGTTCCATGTGGTGCTAACAAGAAGGTATATTCTTTTGTGTTTAGATGGAGTGTTCCATAAATGTCTGTTAAACACAATTGAGTCATAACTTCTGTTAGTTCCTTTATTTCTCTATTATGTTTCTGTCTTGTAGTCATGTCCAGTGGTGAGAGTGGGAGCACTATAAATATGTGGGGTTTTAAGTGTGACTTAAGTTTAGTAATGTTTCTTTTACAAATGTGGGCACCTTTGTATTTGGTGCATAGATGTTCAGAATTGAGACTTCATCTTGATGGGTTTTTCCTGTGGTGAATATGAAATGACCTTCTTCATCTTCTTGGTCAATTTTAGTTTGAAATCTGATTTGTTAGATATTGGGATAGCTACATCAACTTGTTGTTTCTCAGGTCCATTTGATTGGAAAATCTTTTCCCAATCCTTTACTCTGAGGTAATGTGTGCCTTTGAAGTTGAGGTGTGTTTCTTGTATGAAGCAGAAGGATGAGTTCTGTCTTTGTATACATTCTGTTAGCCTGTGGCTTTTTTATATGTAAATTGAGACCATTGATATTAAAAGATATTAATGGTGAGTGATTATTGATTCCTGTTATTTTTGGATTTGCTTTTGTTGGTATTGTGTTTGTGTTTCCTTTTTGGGGGGTTTTGGTGATGTGGGATTACCTATTGCTTATGTTTTTGTGGGACTTAAGATTTTCTTTGGTAAATGAATCTGTTTCTCCTAGTGTATCTTCAATGCCTGAGATTCTCTCTTCTATTCCATTGGTTATGCTTGCATCTGTAGTTCCTGACTGTTTACCCAGATTTTCCATTTCCAGTATCCCCTCAGTTTGTATTTTCAGTTTTCAAGTCTTGAATTGTTTTAATTGCTTCCTTCACCTGTTTTTTTTCTTGGCTTTCCTTGCTTTCTTTAAGAGATTTGTTGATTTCTTGAATTGTTTGGTTTGTCTTTTTCTCCATTTTTTTTGTTTGCCTTTTCTTCCATTTTTTAAGGGAGTTTCTCATTTCCTCTTTAAGGGCCTCTGTCATCTTCATAAAGTTATTGCTAAGATTATTTTCTTCTGCTTTATCTGCATTAGGATGTTTAGGTTTTGCTGGTGTAGAACCCCTAGTCTCTGGTGGTATCATAATTACTCTTTATGTTATTGAATGTATTTTTATACTGTTGTCTACCCATCACTTTCTCTAGTGGGTGCAGTTGGGTCCTGTGATTCAGGGGGCTGTTTTCCTCCAATTGGTGTAGTTGGGGCCTGTGACTTAGGTGGTTGTTGTTTCTCTCCCAGTGGAGGCAGGGCCATGGCTCTGATGGCAGCAGATTCAGTACTGGATGGTCTACATAGTGAGTGCCAGGACAGCCAGAGCTACATAGTGATATATTATCTTGAAAAAAAATGAAAACAACGAAAATAAAAAAAAAGCCAGAAAACAAAATCTGAAAACTATTTTGTGAAGAATTATGTTGCAATTTTGGTGGGAATTGTACTGAGTGTTTAGAGTAGTGAGTTGTTGAGTTTTCTTGAATTTGTAAGCTTTGTGTTGTTGTTGACATCCTGTTTTAATCTCTGGTAATCTGATAGGATGCAGGGTATTATTTCAGTTTTCTTCTGTGTTGAGACTTGCTTTGTGTCTGAGTATGTGGTTAGTTTTGGGGAAAGTTCCATGAGCTGCTGAAAAATGGCCTTGGAGGTTCCCATGGAGTTGGGAGCTAGGATAAAACAGTGAGTTGGGGGGTTTGGCGTGAAAATCTGTGTGGTCTTCTGGAGATGGGGGCAGGAAGGGAAGGGAGATTGCAGCAGGTTGCCTGCAACAGAGCTCGGGACAAGACTAGGAGGTTGGATTTTGAAGGGTGGAAGATCTGCAGTCAGACTACCTGCTTTCCTGGCCTGAGTGGCCTGTGGGGTCTCAAGAAGTTCCAGCTAGAGTTGGAGCTAGGATAAACCAATGAGTTGGAGGAAGGATGTTAGGAGGGGAATATTTGTGTGATCCATTGAATATGGGGGTGGGGGGAGAAAGGACACATTAGGTGTTTTGTTGAAGAGCTAGGAATGAGACCTGGGGATTGGATTTGGAGGAGAGGAAAGAAGGTGAAGATTTGCAGTTGGCCTACTCACTCTCCTAGTTAGAGTGTGTTTTGATTTTTGGTGATAAATTTTAAAACTATATTTTTTTTTATCTTGAATGTTAACATTCTGACATAAACAAATGCACTGGATTTTCTTCCTGGCATTGTGTAACGGAAGCTGTGCTTTGGGGAGGAACCATGCAATTTTGGATCTGGTTGTTTAAATAGAATTTCTCAAACAACCACTGATCTTTCCTCCTGAGAGTAAACAGAAACAAATTCCTCTAATGTAAACAAGAAGAAAAGAAGAAAGAGATGAAATGCCTGTGTCCTTATATTTCTGAACACAAGCAGGGGTTTGTAGGGGTAAATAGGAATTTTGGTTTACAGTGTCCAGAAAGTTTGTTTCTTACCGCTGTGAAATGTATCACACATCTACAAACAATACTTTCTCATAAAAAATAACAACAGCAATTCTATTCATTCACTTACCTTTCAAGCCTGTCCTCTAACAGTTGCTAGGAAGATTCTCAGAAAACCCAAACACTATATAACATGATCTTGATAATCTCTGCATTGGGACTCTTCCCTTTCTCCATGCCATGGTGTGACTGACATAGGCAGCCTACTGTATACAATCTCCAAGTCTGATGACCTGATCTTTAGGACACATATGGCAGCAGGAGACAACTGACTCCTACAACCTCCACACATGCACCGGCTCCTCATCATTCATGTACTCATGTACGTACATGTACTCAAACTAAAATAAAATTCAATAGTTAAAAAATCAACCAAGAATTTCCCACTCTAATGGCTTTCTTTTTGCTTCTTTCAAGTGTCCCAAGAGGTTAAGTGTTACTCTCTTTTAATGTTAAATGATTGGATTGAAATTTTCTATATATTACAAGAATACAAGGAAATTAATTTGTTTTCCAGACTAACTTCTCATAAAAAATACTTCTACCTTGTGTTCTTGGGATTTGGCTTGTTTTTATTTCCCAGAGATTTCAGATGCATCCTTAAGTTATTTATTTGACGTTTCTCGATATAGCCACTTAGATTATGAACTTCCATCTTATGGCTGCTTTCATTGTATCCCATAGATTTTGGTATATTATGTTTGAATTTTTACTCAATTCTAGGAATGATTTTATTTCTTCCTTGGTTTCTTCAAGGACATATGTATTGTTTAATAATGTTTTGTTTAATTTCCATGAGTTTGTATATGTTCCGGGGCTTCTCTTGCTATTTATTTGAAAGATTATTCCATTGTGATCCTGTAGAATGTACCTACTCCAATAAGTTCACACCTCCCAATAGTGCAACTCCCTATGAGCCTGTGGGGGTCATTTTTATTCAAATTACCATACATCCTTAAATTTTTTGTAGACCAGCTACTTAATTTTTTTTTTTTTACTTTTCTTACATTGCATGATCCATTCCTGCTCAAACTGTGCATGGTAGACTTTTCCAACTAATATATTTTTTCCACCATCTTCGACAATTCTGTCCATACTCTCCTAGTTAAATGTAACAAGCATCATTCACTTGCCAGTAACATATCAACCATAGATATACGAATACTATTCAGTGTTGTACTTGATGAGATATGGGTTTTTCCCCCAGAATTCTCTTTCCTTCCATCATTTTTAGTATATGGCTTATGTTCCAAGTATCAGTTCCAGGTGGTCAAGGAGATATTTCATTTCACAGTACTGCTATTGTATGGGACCCAACAAACATGGAATAATGGTCAGTTTCAATGAAAACAAAGACAACCTAGAAAGCTGTTAAAGTGTTATTACCCACATATCAGTTTCCTTGTCTTTTTTTTTTTTTTTTTTTTTTTTACGAGACAGGGTTTCTCTGTATTGTTTTGGAGGCTATCGGTCCAGCCTGGCCTCGAACTCACAGAGATCCGCCTGCCTCTGCCTCCCAAGTGCTGGGATTAAAGGCATGCGCCACCACCGCCCGGCCCCTTGTCTTTTTTGTTCCACTTAAAAATTAGCCTTTTCACAATTGTCAGTATACCTAAATGAAGAGAAAAATCTATTTTTTCCTTTACTGTTGGTATTCTTTTGTCTTTTTTATTTGTTTGCAAGTATCTACACATACTAAAATGGAATAAATATTTGTAATAAACCAGACTATGAGATTAAAAAGTGACAAGAAAGGTGTTTTATATTAAGTAGGAAGAAATCACTTTAATATATAACTGTTCTATAGCCTTTATGTCTTCCTAGTGTAGATAGCTTTTGGGTGAGTCCAGGGTAGTTACATTGTCACTAATGTATGAATAGTACAGCTTGAAGTAGAGGCTTCCCTAGGGAAATACATTTGATACTGTTCTTTGAAAAATTATTCTTAATATTTCAGTGAAGATCATCAGGTGAACACTGTCAAACAGCAAGACAGATCAAAACAATCCAAAACAAATAAACATCATAGATCAATACAAGGCAGCTCACCTAATCATGGCTTTATATTTTTAGAAGCAAGAAATTGTAAAATCTATACAAACACCAGAGAACTAAAATTCTTGGTAGTACAATAGCAGTAACAAAAATCACAGGGTTGCTAGACTCTGCAGGTGAGGCATGTCTTTGGAAGAAATACTACCTCATGTTCAGTTTATAGTTGTCAACAATGAAGTTTAAAGAATTTTAAATTTCTTAAATATTTTTATTATGCCTTACATTTTTATTACAATATTTTAAAAGTTAATGCATTTTTATTTCATGTGTATAGGTCTTTGCCTGCTTGTATGTCTGTTTGCCACATGAGTGCAGGCCTTGTGAAGGCAAAAGAGGCATGGGATTCTCTGTAATTGGAGTTTAAGATGGTTGATAACTACCATGTAGGTTCTGGGACCCAATGTGGGTCCTTTGTCAGACAACAAGTGCTCTTAATCATTGCCCCATCTTTCCAGCCCATAATGTAACACAAAACACTATATTTGTTTCTTATTTTTCAAACTAATAAATTTAGGGCATGGTAGTTTATAGGAAAGAAATTTGTTACTTAAAGGGGAAGTGATCACATACAAAAAGCCACAAGTTAAGTGTGAAGCTTGAATTTATGATGCTGTAGGTGTCACTATGGGGAAAATTGTCTAACGTCTGTATGTTCCAAATTCCTCATTGATGGCTTGGTGATAGTAAACTCACTTTATAGAGTTGTAAAGGACAGTGTATGGAAAGCATCTATATTATGCCAATGGTTTTGTCAGTTACAAAGTATATGCTGAATACTTGCTGTTTTAGGTACTTAAGAAAATAATTTTTAAAATTAAAAGAAAACAAAAGGTACTTAGCAACTTTCTAGGACTATGTGTGTTTTCTAAATGATACTTACTTGTTCTGGTTAGATGTTTGCATCATGAGAATCCTAACCAATAACCCTTTAACATTAAACAGCACAATTTTCTTATTTAGGCTTCCTATTGCTTTAAAGAGACACACCATGTCTCTTATAAAAGAAAGTAATTAATAGGGGGTTTGCTTACAGTTTCAGAAACTTAGTCCATTATCATCATAGTGGAGAGATTGGTGGCATGTAGGCAGGCATAATGCTGGAGAAGTAACTGAAAGGTTTACATCCTGAACCACAGGAAGCAGATTGAGAACCACTGGGCCTGGTAATGGGCTTTTGAAACCTCAGAACCCACCCACAGGACACACTTCCTCCAGTGAGGCCATACCTTTTAATTCTTCTCAAACAGTTTACCAACTGAAGGATGGGGAGAACTATGAAGTGCTGTCCTCTGGGCGTGGCAGTGTCACTGAAATGGTGAACACACTGTGGCTGTGGACCTCCACAAGAGTGATTTTGAAGTATGGTGTCAGCAGCAAAGAGAGACAAAAGGGAAAAGAGAGGGTAATGGGTGGTGAATGTGATCAGAATATGTTGTGTACATTCACCAAGCTGATAAAAAGCAAAAAAAAAAAAACCCAGTAAAAACAGTCTAACATACCACAGAGAGATGATTTATTTGCTTAATATCAAATCCTCTAGTAGCTACTCAAAATAAGTCTTGGTATTTCTCATGGGAAAAGTAATTTCAGTTCCCTTGATTTTTGAGGTTTGTTTTATGGTTTGCAGCATCACTCAGATTGCCTATATCCTTATTGCTTTTCTGTGTAGTTCTGTCATTTGCTGAGAAAGTTTCATAGTCTTCAAGTACAGCCATGGATTTGTTTATTTCTATTTTGTGTTTCATCAATTAATAATGTTTAACTTATTTTGTTCATTATTAAAATTGTCTTATTCATATTTCAACATAACTTACTTTTTCCAAATTTGATTTTTTCCAAATATTGTATTTAAGCAACTTACTTGTTTTCTTTTTTATAACTCATTCTCTTACTTGCTCATCTGTTATTTTTTTAATTTTTTTTTATTCATTTTGCATACCAACCACAATTCCTCCTCCCTCCTCTGTCCCCCCTCCTTCTTGCCTCCTCCCAACCCACCCACATCCACTCCTCAGAAAGGGAAGGCCTCCCATGGGGAGCCAGCAAAGCCTGACAAATTCAGTTGAGGCAGGACCAAGCACTCCCCCAGCCCATCAAGGCGGAGCAAGGCATCACACCACAGGGGATGAACTTCAAAAAGCCTTGCTCATCTGTTAAATGCCATGATGCCTGGATTTGTGATGGAGGAGGAGTGACCAGAGACTGCTTCTCTTTCTGGGCTCCATTTGGGTCCAATAGCTTCCTTTGCAGACATTTTATCACTTTCAGGAAGGAATTTTGAAAAAGCACAACTCCAGGTGACTCTGACAAATTCCATGACAGGATAGCTGTGGGACTGACCCTCCACCCAGCAGAAACATCTTTCTTTTCTTGTATAGAAAGCAATTTGACTTCTTGTCTGTCTCAGGCAGTCTAGACTTCTCTCTGAGACCTAAACATTCACAGTACATATATGCTCATTAGGATTGAGTAAACTATCCAAAAGGCACAGTTGAACCAGAAAGAACATGTTCATGACAGCTGAGAGAGTTTCCTTGGAAAATAGCTTTTGTTTGATATTGACAAGAAAAGGATCCCATTGTAGCTCTGGCTTTTCTTTTGCACACGCATGGTTCTCATCCATCCACTGGAGAGGCATTTCTCTTCTTAGCATTGATGACCTCCATGCTGCCAAACCTAGTACATTCTTTTCAGTTG
Source organism: Mesocricetus auratus (assembly GCF_017639785.1). Lineage (NCBI taxonomy): Eukaryota > Metazoa > Chordata > Mammalia > Rodentia > Cricetidae > Mesocricetus > Mesocricetus auratus. Next base: position 107,696,195 of record NW_024429182.1, on the reverse strand, counting down.
TCACTTAACTTGAAGAACTCCAATACATATTCCTCATGTCCTCAACTTTCTTCTCTTTGTTTCCAGTGTAACAAATTTCCCCCGATTTCTGCTCACCAGTCCTCATTAGTCTTTTGGGGATATTCTTATCATTTTGCTCTGTTTCTAAGTATTGACAAGTGATCCTCAGTGCTTGGTACTCACCTTTTGCTGTCTTCCCCAGATGATTGCGTATGTTCTCATCAGCTTTAGTTCCTCTCTGTAGTTAATGGCGTCCCAGATTTTAGATATAGTCAACCTTTTCTGGTTAATTCATTCATTCAAGAAAAATATTGTTGGTATCTCTCAAGTAAATGATGGTTAGTATCGTTCAAGGCACAGTGAACACCACATGTGTTAGTGTTCTATTCATGTAAAGAGACATAATGGCCAAGACAACTCTCATAAAAGAAAGCATTTCATTGGTGCTTGTTTACAGTTTCAGAGTCTGTTATCAGCATGGTGGGAAACATGGTAGAATGCAGGCAGACATGGTGCTAGAGAAGTAGTTGAGAGTTCTACATCTAGATGTGCAGGCAGAAGGAAGAGGCAACACTTGAAACCCCAAAGCCCACCTCCAATAACACACTTCCTCCAACAAGGCCACACCTACTCCAACATGGCCATACCACCTAATTCCTGTCAAGTAGCACCACTCCCTAATGACCAAGCATTCAAATATATGAGCTTATGGGGGTTATTTTTATTCAAACCATGACAGCAATAAACCAAATGCTTAATAGAACTTGCATTTCAGTGATTATACAGAGGCAGTATAGAAACCAACACACACACACACACACACACACACACACACACACACACACGCACACACTAAAGCATACATCAGGAAAATGTAACAGTACAAGAGTGTCCCAGGAGAAAGGAGCACCACACATTAAAATTTATAAGAGGGTGGTTTAAGAATTGCTCACTGAATAGGTAACCTTTTTAACAAAGAGCTGAAAAGTGGGAAGCCAGAATGCAAGTCAATATATGGGCGACGAGAATTCTCATCAAAGAGAATGGCAAATTCAATGCCTTAAGGGCCATGTGCTATTCTGGGCTACTTTTTCAGGCAGTTTGTTTGGAAAATTGGTTTACATTTGGGAACTGAGATAAAGATTGTGACTTTTTTCCCCACACAGGGCAACCACTTCAACTTGCTGATCTCTTCTTGCTTTCTGGGATTAATGATATTGAGCACATGAATTTGATGTACCTTTATTTTGTCCCTAGAAATACTAAGTGCTTTTAGGTATTTAGTTGATATCAAGCCATTCACTATATCTGGTCTACAAGAAGAGCCATTGTTAAGTTGACTAGTAATGCTGGTCCTATGCCTTTTGCAGACTCTAGATGACTTGGGTGAATGCTGCATCTCTGAGCCCTATTGTAGGACATAGTCTAGGTCCTCAGGCATTTTCAAGTTTTCCATCACACATACTTCCTCCAGCCACTTTTATTTCTGCTTCTGCCATCTGCCAAAGAAGCACAGACATTTCTATTATACTAAAGAGTTTAAGTCCTAATCCAAGAAAAAGTTTGCCCCACCACTAAAAGTTTTGATGAAGATACTAATTTAGGTATCCGAAGTGTTTCTAAATCAATGCATTCTTGCATATGTGTTCTGGAATTCTAGTCCCCATTTCAAATGCCAACAAAGTCAAATCTCAGATGTACTTTCTTGGCTCATGCAGTACATGCTGCCAGCTGGTTCCTACAGTTCTCCAGGTGTATCATCTCTTTCGGCAAGTGACCAATTAGGTTATGCTAGGATTTAGTCCTCCTCAGTGTTCTGACAGCTAGTATGAAATGGTGGGCTCATCTGTTGTCCTGTGGGGTTGATGCTCCATCTAAAGGGCACCTAACTGTGAAGGAAGCTCACTGATGGAGTCTGTGGGGGGATGATGCAGACCTGACTCCCGTGAGCATGTTGTTAATTTCCACAAAATGTCTCCAGGTCTTAAAAGGTTTTAAGAGTGCATATTACTCTGGAAGGAAATTGATCTTTCCCAGCTTTTTGGTCATAAAGCAATTACACCGGGATTGTGCTCTTAGATTTAGCTGCAAATATTTGGTCCAGAAAGCTCTCCTACTTGCACTGCTACCTCTGTCCACTTACTTTCAGGTTATTATTTTTTTTACAGTTTATACTTTTAGATTGTTTTAATTATGTTTCTTCTATTTTGTGGTTTTGAAAGATTATTTTGTACTGATATCTTTTATATTGAGATAATTTTTTTCCACTGTAAAACAAATTGAAGGAGTAGGTGAGAAAAGTTCAAGCCTTGTGCGTAACTGTAACTACGTATAATGGGAGGTATGTCTGTGAAAACTTGTTCCTTGTCAAATTGCACTTTGGCACTAATAAATATTTAAACATGGGAGGGACAACGACAGTCGTAAAAATTGAGGATAAAAAATATAGAGCTATCCCAAGCTCATATCTGAAATATATCTTGTAAGCACATCTGAAAAAATTAGGACACACTTTGTTGTCCTAGTAATGATTCACATATAAAAAGAACAGCTTGATAAAAGATGAGTCAGAGAAAAGCCATTAGTTATGGGCAGATCCTTGCAAGGCGTAATTTAGCAGGCAACGAGCCTCATCTCTTATCACCAATCACTTTAGAAAAATATTTCTTCATTTAAGAACTTACATTCTAACCATCTGACATTTAAATACGGTGTTCATCATTAATGAGCTTTTTGTGCAATGGGAGCATAACATCTTGATTTTCATTTCACACACAAAATGGAAACATGCAGTATCTATGGGCTCTTTAAGGGTCTCTCAAATCTTGATTCAAGTTTGAATTGATTGCTACAGCTGAGTTTTGGATTTAAAGTTCCCACTAAACAAAGAGACAATATAATTCTAAGATATAAAAATCGGCAGTGATGGTAGAGAGTATGAGAATCAGAGATAGTTAGCCTACCCATTCAACACCTGGGTATGTCCAAGTTTTTATGCAAACAATGTACAATATAATTCACAGTGTCAAGTACTGTTTTCCTAGATGCTTTGGTAAGTCCTGAATGAATAATAATGACATCTTACATGGGCTGGGATTCCAAACTTAATAAAGACCAGAAAAGGAGAAGGCCAGCTGAGTTCCAGCATCATCTCTCTGCTTGAGGATGCAGTGTGACTAATTGCTGCATTACCACTGGCATGCCTGACCTGCCCTTATGGACAACTGCATCATCTCCAAACGTGAGCCAAAGCAAGCTTCTCTTTCATTAAGTTTTTCTTCCCTTTAGGGGAGGATTTATGTATTTTGTCACAAAAATGAGAAAAGCAAAGTGCCTAAAAGTAAAAAGTAAACCAGTATCTAAAGTGCCCCTTTAGAATCTGTCCTATTGACTGTGTTTTTGCACCCACAGAGACCTCATTTTTCCTTCTTCAGTATACAGAGAAGATGAGAATGTGGATATGTTTTCTTACATTATTTCACTATTGAAAAAATAATCATCCCTGTAATAACTGATGTAATTCAGATATCAGTACTTTTAGAAAACAGATTTCAACAGCAGTTTGTAACCAGAAATTGAGCATGAAGATACCATGGGCTGTTAAAGCATAGCTTAAACATAATGTAGCAAGATAAACTGCTGCACAAGAAAATATCTAGGAAAGTGGCAGGTGAAAGCCTGGCTCATGGGAAAAATGAAAAAGAAAAAAGGCTTGCGTTATCAGTGTGATTAGGAAAGGAGGGGACCTAGCATTTATCTCATCCTTGATGTTTGCCAATTCTTCTAAATAGTTTGTCTCTGTTAAACCTTACCATAATCCTGCAAAGTTTTATATGTTTTATATAGGTGAAGAAGCCATGAAGCTGTAGTTAGGGCTTGCCTGAAGTCATAAGACCTCTGAAAAAACAAATGAGTCATCTCTGTAACAGCTTTGTAGTAATTCACAAAGGAGACAAAAAGCAGAGGGGAGAAAAGGATACACTACAAAATAATAACTATTATTTTGTGGGAGGCTTGATCCTGAATTCATTATGCTTATTAACACTTTAATTTTCTCTATGGTTTGATGAAGTAAGTATTAGCAATATCACAATTTAACAAATATAAATACACAAAGAAGATGAGTCATATGAGAGTGGTGGAAATTTAAATTCACGTCATCTGATCTTAGAACCATTTTTCCTTAAAATAAAATGCCTCTGCTTAACATTTAGAATTGTATTAAGAAGACAGGTACTACATGCAGTTCTTATCCTTCCCTCTAGTAACTCGTCCTTCCTTCTGGTTTCCTCCAGTGTCTTCCACATTTGACATATTTATTTACAAAATGCAGTTTGTCTTATTTTATTTCATTTTAGATATATTTATTTTATCTTACATGTATGACTGTTTTACCTGCATGCATGTCTGTACATCACATGTGTGCCTGGTGTCCTCAGAAGTCAGAGGAAGGCATCAGATCTCCTGGCACTGGAGTTGTAGATGGTTGTGAGATACCATGTGGGGGCTGGGAACTGAGCCTGGGATCTCCTGTAAGAGCAACAAGTACTCTTAACTGCTGGACCATCTCTTCAGTCCACCAGTTCTTCTTAATCATCACTGTACTTGTTATTATTACTTGCTGACTGTTTGCTTGGCATATATATCTCCTTTGATTTCAGAGGCATCCCTAGTAAATGCTTATGGATCTTAGTTTAAAAGCTGATGAAACAAAAGCCTAAAATTGTGAGGTAATTTGGGTATGCCCATATGGTAAACAGGTGGTAGGTCCAGAACTCAAAACTAGATTCGAATCACTCTTACCCCACTGGGAGGAAGATGAAGTGGCATGGAGACCGAGCTTTTTCATGTTCTTGCAAAACTAAACAGCAGTTACCATATGTTCACATAGCAAATGCTCACAGCAGGTTTATTTTACTATCCAATATCCTCAGATTAGCTCAGTGAGGTCTAGGAGGTGAATGGCTGAGCAATCTGTGGTAGTTCTATACTAAGGAATACTACTTAAAAATAAAAAGTTATGACCTATTGCCATATACAATAAGTTGGATAAGTTTCTAGGCTATAATGATGAGTGAAAAAGACTAAAACTAAAAGGTTTCATATTTAAGGATTCATTTGCATTATAATTTCAGTGATAGAAATAGAAAGTATATTGGTGATTGCCAGGGGTTAGGAATGGAGGAAAGGGGTTGGGTGACATAGTTGTTATTAAGGATATGAGAGAAAATTTATAATCAGGTGTGATGTATAGGTAGGGATTTTTTGTTTGTTTTGAATAGTATGTTTTTGTGTTCCATTCTAGATAAGTGGGGACAATACCACCATCTTTATGTTGTTTTTAGACCACACATTATCTTTTATTAAATATTTTCTCAGTCAACATATGTTGATCATGTTTTCCCTCCCCTCAACTCCTCCTAGGTCCTCCTACCTCTCTACTCAATCAATTTAATTTTCTTTCCCATTATCACTTTCAAACAAACAACCCAAGAACAAAAAATAAAATACACAAGTAAACAAGCAAGAAAAAACCCTCCAAGAAATAAAACTTCCACAAAACCACAAAAATGAAAATCAAACAGGCAAAAGAATAATAAAACTAAAGAGTCAAAATAAAGCTAAATGAAACAAAAAGTTCACAAAAATACCTTTGAGTTTGTTTTGTGTTGGTCAACTGCTCCTGGGCAGACTCCCTACCATGAACAGTGAGTAATATACTTAGTGACAATTCATTGGGGAAGTCTTACCTTTTGTTCATGGGTATCAATTGTAGATAATTTCTTGGTTAGGGCTGAGACCTGGTGTACACTTCCTCCTCTCAGTACTGGAACCCATCTAGCTTGAACCTGTGCAGCCTTTGTGCATGCTGCCGCAGTCTCTGAGTTCATATGTATATCAGTCATCTATGTCTGGAAGACTGTGTTTCCTCCAAGTCATCCATGCCCTCTGACTCTTTTTTTTTTATCATTTTTTATTTTAATTTTAAATAGCTTGTTTTACATGTCAATCCCAGTTCCCTCTCCCTCCCCTCCTCCCGCACTCCCCTTCCCCCCACCCTCCCACCCTATTGCCAAATCCTTCCACATAGGGGATATCTAGAGTCTGTCATTTTACTCTGGGTAGGGTCCAGGCACTCCCCTAAGAGTCCAGGCTGAGAGAGCAGCCCTCTTTGTGCTATAGGCACACGAAGACTGTTTGTATACCAGGGATAGACACTGATCCACAGCTCAGGGCTCCATAGGTTGCCCAGGCCTTCTCGCTGACACTCACATTTGGGGGGTCCAGATCAGTCCCATGCTGGCCTCCCCACTGTCGGTCTGGGGTTCAAGAGCTCTCCCCTGTTCAGATCAGCTGTCTCTGCTGGTTTTGCCAGCCCATTCTTTGCCAATTTGCTCATCGCTCCTCTCTCTCTGTCACTGGGTTCCTTGGGTTCAGTTCAGTGATTAATTGTGTGTTTGCCTCTGCTTCCATCAGTCACAGGATGAAGGCTCCCGGATGGTTATAGACATGAAGTTCATTATCAGGAATGGGCATTCGAGGTGGTCTCTCCACTATTGCTTAGCTTGCCAATTGGTGTTATCCCTTTAGATCACTCAAGGTCGCTCTGGTGCCTGATCTGTCTTCTATCCTATGATTCCCTCTTCCCCCTATTCTACCCCCACCCCCTCAACTTCCTGTTCCCCCATGACCAACTCTCTTCCTCTTCACGCCCTCTCTTCTTCCCAGGTCCCACTTGCCCCCACCCCTCGCCATGTTCCCCATCCATTCAGGGGATCTTGTCTCCATCCTCTTCTCTTGGGTACTATGCATATATGCATATCTTTTAGGTTCTTTCCTGTTTCCCAGACTCTCTATCAGTGGAAGTGCAGACTGGCACTATCCTGATCCATGTCTAAAATCCATATATGAGTGAGTACATACCATGTTTGTCTTTTTGCGACTGGGTTACCTCACTCAGGATGGTTTCTTCCAGTGCTATCCATTTCCCTGCGAATTTCAAGATTCCATTGTTTTTTTCTGCTGAGTAATACTCCATTGTGTAAATGTACCACATTTTCTCTATCCACTCTTCAGTTGGGGGGCATCTAGGTTGCTTCCAGGTTCTGGCTATTACAGATAATGCTGCTATGAACATAGTGGAGCAGATGCCCTTGTTGTATGAATTTGCCTCATTTGGATATATGCCTAAGAGTGGAATTGCTGGGTCTAGTGGTAGATTAATTCCCATTTTCCTGAGGAATCTCCATACTGATTTCCAAAGAGGCTGTATGAGTCGGCACTCCCATCAGCAGTGGAGAAGTGTTCCTCTCTCTCCACATCTTCTCCAGCATAAATTGTCTTCGGTGTTTTTGATTCTAGCCATTCTGACAGGAGTGAGATGGTATCTCAGAGTTGTTTTGATTTGCATTTCCCTGATGGCTAAGGATGTTGAGCACTTTCTTAAGTGTCTCTCGGCCATTTTAGCCTCCTCTATTGAGAATTCTCTATTTAGTTCTGTACCCCACCTTTTAATTGGATCCTTTGGTGTTTTGGAGACTTGTTTCTTGAGTTCTTTGTAAATTTTGGAGATTAGCCGTCTGTCAGATGTAGGGTTAGTGAATATCTTTTCCCATTCTGTGGCCTGCCTTTTTGTCTTTTTGACTGTGCCCTTTGTCTTACAGAAGCTTTTTAGTTTCAGAAGGTCCCATTTGTTAATTGTGGATCTCAGTGCCTGTGCCACTGGTGTTATGTTTAGGAAGTGGTCTCCTGTACCAACTCGTTGAAGAGTATCTCCCACTTTCTCTTCTAAAAGTTTCAGTGTGGCTGGATTTATGTTGATATCTTTGATCCATTTGGACTTAAGTTTTGTACAAGGTGATAAACATGGATCTATCTGCAGTCTTCTGCATACCAGTACCCAGTTATGCCAGCACCATTTGTTGAAGATGCTTTCTTTTTTCCATTGTACAGTTTTAGCTTCTTTGTCAAAAATCAAGTGTTCATAGGTGTGTGGTTTAAAATTAGGGCTTTTGATTCGGTTCCATTGGTCTACCTGCCTATTTTTGTGCCAATACCAAGCTGTTTTCAGGACTATAGCTCTATAATAGAGCTTGAAGTCAGGTATGGTGATGCCTCCTGAAGTTCGTTTATTGTATAGGGTTGTTTTGGCTATCCTGGGCCTTTTGTTTTTCCATATAAAGTTGATTAATGTTCTTTCCAGGTCCTTGAAGAATTGTGATGGAATTTTGATAGGGATTGCATTGAATCTGTAGACTGCTTTTGGCAAGATTGCCATTTTTATTATGTTGATCCTACCAATCCAAGAGCATGGGAGATCTTTCCATTTTCTGGTATCTTCTTTGATTTCTTTCTTTAAAGACACAAAGTTCTTGATATACAGGTCTTTAACTTCCTTGGTTAACATTATCCCCAGATATTTGATGCTGTTTTTGGCTATTGTAAAGGGTGATGTTTCTCTGATTTCTTTCTCAGTCACTTCATCATCTGTATATAATAGGGCCACTGATTTTTTTTTGAGTTTACCTTGTATCCTGCCACATTGCTGAAGGTGTTTATCAGCTCTAGGAGTAACCTTGTGGAGTTTTTTGGGTCACTTATGTAAACTATCATATCATCTGCAAATAGTGAAAGTTTGACTTCTTCTTTTCCTATTTGTATCCCCTTTATCTCCTTTTGTTGTCTTATTGCTGTAGTTAGAACTTCAAGTACGATATTGAAGAGATATGGAGAGAGTGGACATCCTTGTCTTGTTCCTGATTTTAGAGGATTGCTTTGAGTTTCTCTCCATTTAGTTTGATGTTAGCTGTTGGTTTACTGTATATTGCTTTTATTATATCCAGGTAAGTTCCTGTTATCCCTGATCTCTCTAGGACCTTTATCATGAAGGTGTGCTGGATTTTGTCAAAGGCTTTTTCAGCATCTAGTGAGATGATCATGTGGTTTTTCTTTCGCAGATTGTTAATATGGTGGATTACATTGATAGATTTTCTAATGTTGAACCATCCCTGCATTCCTGGGATGAAGCCTACTTGATCATGGTGGATGATTTTTCTGATGTTCTTGAACCCGATTTGCGAGTATTTTATTGAGTATTTTTGCATCAATGTTCATGAGGGAAATTGGTCTATAGCTCTCTTTCTTAGTTGTGTCTTTGTGTGGCTTGGGTATCAAGGTAATTTTAGCCTCGTAGAAAGAGTTTGGCAGTGAGCCTCCTGCTTCTATTGTGTGGAATACTTTGAGGAGTATTGGAATTAGCTCTTCTTTGAATTTCTGGTAGAATTCTGCACTGAAGCCATCTGGGCCTGGGCTTTTTTTTGTTTGGGAGACTTTTGATGACTGCTTCTATTTCATTAGGGGTTATAGGTCTGTTTAGATTGTTTATCTGTTCTTGATTTAGTTTTGGCAAGTGTTATCTATCCAGGAAATTGTCCATTTCCTTTAAATTTTCAAATTTTGTGAAGTACAGATTTTCAAAGTATGCCCTGATGATTCTCTGGATTTCCTCAGAGTCTGTTGTTATGTCCCCTTTTTCATCCCTGATTTTGTTAATTAGCATGCTCTCCCTCTGTCTTTTGGTTAGTTTGGACAGAGGTTTATCTATTTTGTTGATTTTCTCAAAGAACCAACTCTTTGTTTCATTGATTCTTCTCAGTGTTTTTCTGGTTTCTACTTGATTGATTTCAGCCCTCAATTTGATTATTTCCTGGCGTCTGCTCTTCCTGGGGGAGTTTGCTTCTTTTTGTTCTAGAACATTCAGCTGTGCTATTAATTCTCTAGTATGACTTTTCTCCAGTTTTTTCATGTGGGCACTTAGTGCTATAAACTTTCCTCTCAGCACTGCTTTCAAAGTGTCCCATAAGTTTGTGTATGTTGTGTCTTCATTCTCATTGAAATCGAGGAAGTCTTTAATTTCTTTTTTTATTTGTTCCTTTACCCAGGGATGGTGCAATTGTGCATTGTTCAATCTCCATGAGTTTGTAGGGTTTCTGCGATTTGTGTTATTGTTGAATTCTAATGTTAATGCATGGTGGTCTGATAAGATGCAAGGGGTTATTACAATTTTTTTTGTATCTGTGGAGATTTGCTATGTTTCCTATTATGTGGTCAATTTTAGAGAAGGTTCCATGTGGTGCCGAGAAGAAGGTATATCCCTTTGTATTTGGGTGGAATGTTCTATAGATGTCTGTTAAACCCAGTTGGGTCATAACTTCTATTAGTTCTTTGGTTTCTATGTTAAGTTTCTGTCTGGAGGTCCTGTCTAGCGGTGAGAGCAGAGTGTTGAAGTCTCCTACTATTAGTGTGTGAGATTTTATGTGCATTTTGAGCTTTAGTAATGTTTCTTTCACGAATGTAGGTGCCTTTGTATTTGGGGCGTAGATGTTTAAAATTGAGACTTTGTCTTGATGTATTTTTCCTTTGATGAATATGAAGTGTCCTTCTTCATCTCTTTTGATTGATTTTAATTTGAAGTCTAATTTGTTAGATATTAGGATTGCTACACCCGCTTGTTTCTTGGGACCGTTTGATTGGAAGATCTTTTCCCAACCCTTTACTCTGAGATAACGTCTGTCTTTGATGTTGAGATGTGTTTCTTGTATGCAGCAGAAGGAAGGGTTCTGTCTTTGTATCCATTCTGCTAGTCTGTGTCTTTTTATAGGCAAGTTGAGGCCGTTGACATTGAGGGATATTAATGACCATTGATTGGTGATCCTTGTTTGTGCTTGATTTATTGTTAGTGAAGTTATTTTGTGTAGTTTCTCCTCCCTTTTTCTTTTGGTGTTTTGTAAAGTGTGATTATATATTGCCTGTGTCTTTGTGAATGTAGTTATCTTCCTTGGCTCTAGGTTTTCCTTCTAGCATTTTCTGTAGAGCTGGATTCATGGATACGTATTGTTTAAATCTGGCTTTGTCATGGAATATTTTGTTTTCTCCATCTATGGTAATTGAGAGCTTTGCTGGATATAGTTGTCTGGGCTGGCATCCTTGTTCCCTTAGCGTTTGTAGGACATCTCTCCAGGATCTTCTGGCTTTCATGGTTTCCATTGAGAAATCAGGTGTAATTCGGATAGGTCTGCCTTTGTATGTTACTTGCCCTTTTTCTTTAGCTGCTCTTAATATTTTCTCTTTACTCTGTAGGTTTGATGTTTTGATTATTATATGGCGAGGTGACTTCTTTTTCTGGTCGAGCCTATTTGGTGTTCTGTAAGATTCTTGTACTTTCATAGGCATATCTTTCTTTAGGTTAGGGAAGTTTTCTTCTATGATTTTGTTGAATATGTTTTCTGTACCTTTAAGTTGAATTTCTTCACCTTCTTCTATACCTATTATTCTCAGATTTGACTTCTTCATGGTGTCCCATATTTCCTGGATATTTTGTGTTAAGGATTTGTTGGTTTTGAGATTTTCTTTGGTTGACGACTCTATATCCTCTAATGAGTCTTCAACACCTGAGATTCTCTCTTCTATCTCTTGTATTCTATTGGTGATATTTGCATCTGTAGTTCCTGATCGTTTACCCAGCTTTTCTATTTCTAGCATCCCTTCATTCTGTGTTTTCTTTATCGTTTCTATTTCAGCTTTCAATCCTTCATCTGTTTGAGTTGTTTCCTTAATTTTTTTGTTTTTTTTTTTTCTTGGTGCTCTTTAGATTCTTTGAGAGATTTGTTTATTTCTTGAATTTTTCCCCCATTTCATGGATTTTTTTGTTTGTTTTTTCTTCTATTTCTTTAAGGGATTTCCTCGTTTCTTCTTTGAGGGTCTCCATCATCTTCATGAAATAATTTTTAAGGTCTGTCTCCTCTTCTTCGTCTACGTAGTGCTTTTCGGGTCTTGCTGGTGTTGGATCCCTGGATTCTGGTGGGGTCATGTTGGTGCTTCTATTGCTGAGTGATCTCTTATTCTGTCTTCTTCCCATCTCTTCTTCCAGTGGGTGCTGGTGGGGTCTTTCCGTCTCCACTGGTCTCCTTCCTTCCTGCAGCTGAAGCTGGGGATGCTGACACAGAGTTTGGGTCCTGGTAGGGCTGATGTCTTTCCTGAAGCTGGACTCACTGGGGTTGGGGTCTTGGAATTGTTGACTTCTTTTCTGTGTGGGCAGGTCTCCTGAAGCTGTACTCGCTGGGGTTGGGGTCTTGGAAGGGCTGATGTCTTTCCTGAAGCTGCACTCGCTGGGGTTGGTGTCTTGGAAGGGCTGATGTCTTTCCTGAAGCTGCACTCGCTGGGGTTGGGGTCTTGGAAGGGCTGATGTCTTTCCTGAAGCTGCACTCGCTGGGGTTGGGGTCTTGGAAGGGCTGATGTCTTTCCTGAAGCTGGACTCGCTGTGGTTGGGGTCTTGGAACGGCTGATGACTTTCCTGAAGCTGGACTCGCTGGGGTTGGGGTCTTGGAGGGGCTGATGTCTTTCCTGTGTGGGCGGGTCTTCTGGATGCCAGGAGGGGCCCGGAAGATCAAGGGGATGGGTGATGGGCGGGCGGTCCCCCCGGAGACCCAATCTCACCTGAAGCTGGACTCGCTGGGGTTGGGGTCTTGGAGGGGCTGATGTCTTTCCTGTGTGGGCAGATCTTCTCTGCCCTCTGACTCTTAAAATACTGCCTTCACCTCTCTCATGTAGATCTGTGAATCTTCAGATGTTTGATAAAAACATCTCAGTTAGGATGGAGTGCTGCAAAATCTGTCACTCTCTGCACATTGTCCAAGCATGGTTCTCTGTTCATTTCATGTACTGCAAAAAGAAGCTTCTTTGATGAGAGTAGATGGGGGCACTAATCTATGGGTATAGTAATAGATCATTAGGAATCATTTTATTGCTATGCTCTTTTAGTGGAAATTATAGTATTAAGTTTTCCCCTAGGGCCATGACCTATCTAGTCTCTGGTTCTTGAAAAGCCACCATTTCATCTATCTATTTTCTTCAATAACTGGTAAAACCCTTGAGCATATAGTAGATGCTCAATGACTAAACAATTACATAAAGCAATGCCATTTCTTTGACACAGATATCACTTCTATTTCATACAACTACCACATGACACATAGGGCACTTCCTAGAAAATATAAATAGCAATATCACCACTTTGCCTTTATAACAGGTGCTACAATGAAGTAGAAAATGTATTTCTGTTCTTCGGACTAATTCTGAACTAGATGGGAAGTAATGATAATGGAGATGGAAGTAGGCGTGAATTCTTTGAACAATGAAAATGAAGCCTTGCCTGAGGTGAAGTGAATCCTTTTCTCAAGTATGTCCACAAGCACCTCATATACAATTCTGGTATAGTGGTTGTCCCGGTGGACTAGACTTTTATTTGTGAGATACAGTCTCAAAATGGCTGGCCTGGCATTTACTATGTATCCTAAGCTGTCCTTATACTCACAACAGTTCTTTTGCTTCTGCCTTCTGAGTGCTGGTGTGATAGGCATGCACTACCAAGCCTGTTTTAAAGTGCACTTTGTATAAAGTTTTCACTCTTCTGTAGAATGTTAGTATTGAGAGAGATTCTTTGTAGCTCTGTAGTCTAATGTCCATCATGACACATAGAGTAATGCCTATCATAGTTAAAATGAGAATAAATGAACTGCTGTCTGGGTTTGTGCTATGGAGATACTTTGAGTGTGCTACTCTGGATAAGATAGCCTTTGTAAAAAAAAAGTGATTTTCTCTACAGAAAAGTGATCATCAGCAAGGATAGAAAGCTGTAGGGATAGGAGCTAAGGGAAATATTTGCACAATTAAGATTTTGAATATTTAAACCAAATAAATAGGGTGTTTATACTTGATGTCTAGAAATTAAAAAAACCAACACTAAGCTAAACTAATTTTCAGTTTTTAAAATATTTGCTTTACTTGTTGACAGAACAGCTTTCCCATTATAAAAATATAAGTAATTTTGGAAACTTCTGGTTGAGTGTTGGGCATTTCAGTGCAATCCTTCTAAATTTGGTAAATTATATCTGTGAGATTTGTCCACAAAATGGTGTTTAATCAAAAATGCTCGTTTCTTACAACCCTGATCATCTGAGGTTAAATCTAAGTTGCTAAACAAATATTTTAATTCTGTATAATAGTGTTGTTAAATTTCGTTTTTTACAATTTAGCTCATGGTACATCATGAACATCTCCCTATGTTGTTAAAGTTTTCAAAATTGGATTTTTAATGGATCCAGAATATTATGTTCAATAGCTACATAATGGTTTTTTATAACTAGCTTGCTTTTATGAGATAATTAGTTTTTTCCATTTTATTTTATTAAAATGAAACCATAATCAACATTCCCAAACATTTCTTTTTATTTTTTGAATTACTTCCTTCATAAAATTTATAGAAAGTAGGGTTGTTAGGGCAAAGGTTATTGAACTTTTTATTGCTCTTACACTGAAGTAAAAAGTTGTATTCCAAAGTATTTGCCTCAATGTCATAGTAGATGTGGTAATTTTGTCATAACCTTGAAAGCAGTACATACTATTATTTAGAGATTACTGTGTATTTCCTCTATGATGAAATACTTTTCTGTCTATAGCCTGTTGTTTAACTGTTGTAACTTCTGTGTTATTTAGAGATATTGAAGTGGAGTGTTGGGGAAAAAATAGCTTTTAGCATCTTTGTAGCTTATAGAATATATGGTTTTTAACACTGTTGCTTCCCCTTTTAAGCAACTGAATTTCAAATTTTATATATTAACACTTTTTGTGTGTGTGAGATGCTGTGTTTCACATATAAATAACACTCATCTATAGATTTGGGAATAGTCTATTTAATTTTCTGTAACTTAGAGTCACACAAAGAAGTACATTGGAATATTTTTCTGCTTTATGGCATGAAGTATGGATTTATTTATTTATATTCTATGCTCTAAAAGATAAAGGCAGTCAAAGAAACTTCATAATCACTTCATGTATTCTCACTATAATACCATAGCTTGGGTGCTTTAGCCAACAGAAATTATTGAACAAATTACTGGAGGTTGAGACTTTTATGGCCAAGATGCCAGCTCATTCCATGTCTCATGAGGACACTGCCTTAGTTTGTGGAGTGTTATTCTCTTCTTGTATCTTCACATGGATAGAGGAGAGGGATGAAGCAAGCTTTCATGTTTGTTTTGCCTCTTTCTTAACTTAAAAAATAAAATTTATTTGACATCCTAGCTGCAATTTCCCACCTCCAATCAGCCCCCCAATTCCCTTCTATCCCAACTCCCAAATCTACTCCTCCATTTCTGACCAGGAAAGGGCAGGCCTCCCATGGGTATTAGGAAAACATAGCCTATCAAGTTGTAGTGAGACTAAGTGCCTCCCCTCATACTAAGACTGGGGACCTAGTATGAGGTGTAAGTTTCCAAAACTCAGAAAAAGAGTCAGAGACAGGCCCTGGTCCAACGGCTAGTAGTTCCAGAAGAAGATCAAGTTACACAACTATAACATATATTCAGAGTGCCTAGATCAGTCCTGTTGTGAAATATTATTTTAAGGTGTGTTACATTTGTTCATGCTGTGGAACATTTAATGATGCAAAGATGTAGTACATTCTTTTATGTTGCATTTGTTTAACTCTGTGAAACTGTGTTACTTTGCTGTCTAAAACACCTGATTGGCCTAATAAAGAACCAAACAACTGGGGCTGGAGAGATGGCTCAGAGGTTAAGAGCACTGACTGCTCTTCTAGAGGTCCAGAGTTCAATTCCCAGCAACCACATGGTGGTGGCTCACAACCATCTAACCATCTACAGTTCAATCTGATGCCGTCTTCTGGGATGTAGGCAGAGTACTGTATATGTAATAAATAATAAATAAATAAAAAATCTTTTAAAAAAAGAACCAAACAATTAGTAGGTAGACAAGAGAAAGGGTAGGTGGGGCTGGAAGGCATAAAGAATAAATAGAAGAATCTGGAAAGAGGAAGGAGAAGCAAGAACAAGGAGATTAAGATGCTAGGGGCCAGTCACACAGCCACATAGCCAGCCATGGAGTTAGTGAAAGTAAGATATACAGAAGTAAGAGAAAGGTATAAGCTCAGAGGCAAAAGGTAGACTGGTTAATTTAAGTAAAGCTGGCTAGAAATAAGCTAAGCTGTGGTAGGGCATTTATAATTAAGAATAAATCTCTGTGTGTGATTTAGTTGGGAGCTGGATGGTGGTCCCCTATAAAGATTCTAAGAGTAAAAACAACCAATAACACAATCCCATGCAGACTCTCTAGTTGTTGATTCAGTCTCCGCAAACCCCTGTGGGTTTTCTTGTGGTATCCTTGACCCCTCTGGCTTCTATAATCCTTTCTCCCCCTCTTCTGTAGGATTCCCTGAGCTCCACTTGATGTTGGCTGTGGCTCTGCATCTGTTCCCATCAGTTGCTGGATGAAACCTCTCTGATGACAACTGGGCTAGGAACCCATCTACGAGCATAGCATAATATTGTCAGGAATCATTACATTGACATTTTTTCCCTTCAGCCACATTTGGTTCTACTCTAGCTCTCTGAGTCATCCAGCCTATGGGTCCTGGTGCTCTAGGCAGTGTCAGGGGTGGGCTTACTTTCCTGACATGGATTTTAGGCTAGCGCATTCTTTGACCACTCCCTCAATCTCTAGGCCACCTTTACACCAACACATCCCATATATAGTTCAGACTGTAGATTGGAAATTATGTGCCTGGGGTGGTATGCCACTTCCTCCATTTGAAGTCTTTCCTGGTCGCAGGAGATGGCCAGTTCAGGCAATGTATCTGTGCTTGCCAGAAGTCTTAGCATGGTATCTTGTAGATTGCTGGGAGATTCCCTTCTGCCAGGTTTCTACCTGACCCTGAAATGTCTTCCCTTTCAGTAGTCTCTTTCAGTACTCTCCCCTTCCACTCCCTGCAAACCGGATTGCTCATGCTCTCTTCCTTACCCACCCACCTTCTAACCTTCCACTCACAAAATCCATTTTATTTCCTCTTCCCAGTGAGATCAGGGTGTTCCCCCTTGAGTCTTCATTGTTTCCCAGTTTCTCTGGGTCTGTGGATTGTAGCATAGTTATTCTTTATTTTATAGCTAATATCTACTTAAGAGTGAGTATATATCATGTTTGTCTTTCTTGGTCTCATTAAGGGTGACTTTTTTTCTTTTTCCATCCATTTGCCTGAAAATTTCATTGCTTTTAACAGCTGAACAATACTCCATTGTGTAACGTACCACATTTTCTTTATCCATTATTTGGTTGAGGAACATCAAGGTTGTTTTCAGGTCTAGCTATTATGAAGAATGCTGCTATGAACATAGTTGAGTAGTTGTCCTCATAGTATAATTGAGCATTCTTTGGGTGTATGTCCAAGAGCAGTATAGCTGGTTCTTGTGGTAGATTGAGTCTCAGTTTTCTGAGACACAGCCATGTTAATTTCCAAGCTGGCTGTATAAGTTTGTACTCCCACCAGTAATGGAGGAGTGTTCCCCTTGTTCCACATCCACTTCAACATGAGCTGTCCCTTGTGTTTTTGATCTTAGCTATTCTGATAGTTGTAAGATGTAATCTCAGAGTCATTTTGATTTGCATTTTGCTGATGACTGAGGATCTTGAACATTGCTTGTAAAGTTTTTATTCATTTTACATACCAACCACAGTTCCTCCTCCTTCCCCTTCTCCCACTCCCCTACTCCCATCCATTCCTCAGGGAGGGTAAGGCCTCCCATGGGGAGTCAACTAAGCTTGGCATTTAGAGTCAAGGCAGGACCTAGTGTCCCCACTCCCACATCATAAACATGATGAGTGTTGAACATTTCTTTAAGGCTTTCTCTGCCATTTGAAATTCATCTGTTGAGAATTCTCGGTTTAGATCTGTACCCCATTCTTTAGTTGGAGATTTTGGGTTTGTTGATGTCTAGTTTCTTTATATATTTTGGGAATCATCCCTCTGTCAGATGTGGGATTGGTGAAGATCTTTTACCATTCTGTAGGCTTCCATTTTGTCATTTTGACAGTACCCTTTGCCTTACAGAAGCTTTTCAGTTTCATGAGGTCCCTTTTGAAGGAAATACTGGATCAAAGCAAAACTGAAAACCAGCAAGTCATACTCTGAATTCTGCATCTTTATGTCTGATAGCAAAGCAGTCTTCAGAACTCCCAACTCCTTCCAGCTTTGTTGACTGAAACATGTTTCTCTCTCCTGGGCTGGTACAACATTCTGTTAGTAGCTCTCCTTGGCAGCTATTCCATGACTCTTTCCAGCATCCTTGGTTTTCCAACACAATCACCCTTACAGATTCACCCAATTGCCTCTCTGAGCCTCTATGCAGGGCATTTCTGACACATGGATGGTTTCTGTGGTGTTACTTAGCCATGGATTGAGAGTTTGCAATCAATTTCTTGTATCCTTAACTCTAAATCTGGAACCAGGTGCCCAAAGCTGCTAAATTTTGCTGTTTGATGGGGCTAGATGTTGTACCTCTTTTAATTGCATTTGCAACAGCTTTCTGTTTTTAATAGTTTCTGTTACTGCTTGAACTTTTCATTAATTCCTTTACAAAAGTTGAAAGTTTATCTGGCTGGAGTCTTGTCCTGAGTTCACCACTCCCTTTTTTTCCATTTAGCATAAGGCTTTTCTGAAAATTTTTATCTCCTTGAACACAGGATTTGGTTCCAATATCACCTTCCCCGGTGCTCTTTTTATCCATCCCCACACTATACATTTTGCATTTCTCTTTGTCCGGTTTCCTTCCTTTCTTCAAATATCTGCATTAGGAGTGACCACTAACAACCACATGACAGAGTCAATACTAGGCTGTTGTGAAATTTCCTCTGCCAACACCATTAATTCAAAACTCTTCACTTTATCTTTAGGCAGATCTTTTAGGACAAAGACAAAAAGTAGTCTCAGTTTTTGCTGAAATATCATAAGAATAATCTCTAGGCTGCTTATTAATATTCTTCCCCTCACCCCTGAAATTTCTTGAGCTGCGCCCCTGCCATTCCAATTACTCTTAGCACTATCTTCCATGTTTCTACTAGGATGCTCATTAAGTCCTCATTTAAAGTATTCAACCACTTTTTAAGTTCAATTTCCCAAAGTCTTCCATATTCTTC
The DNA here is from genome assembly GCF_017639785.1 of Mesocricetus auratus. NCBI lineage: Eukaryota > Metazoa > Chordata > Mammalia > Rodentia > Cricetidae > Mesocricetus > Mesocricetus auratus. The sequence continues at coordinate 107,677,151 of NW_024429182.1, read as the reverse complement.
TAACAGTGTGGCCAGGCATATCACAGCAATACTCTAGTCTATGGTAGCAACTTCTGTTTTAATCACTGTTCTATTGCTGTGAAGAGACACCATGATCAATGCAACTGTTATAAAAGGAAACATTTATATGGGATCAGTTGCAGTTTCAGAGGTTTAGTTAATTATCATTGTGGTGGATACATACATGGTAGCAGACATGGTAGGCTGGAGAAACAGTTGAGAGCTACATCCTTATCTCAGACAGCAGAGGGAGAGAGAGAGAGAGAGAGAGAGAGAGAGAGAGAGAGAGAGAGAGAGAGAGAGAGAGATCAGTTGGCTAAAATTGTGTCATTCAATTTCTCCCCCTGAAAGTTAATATATTCCCCTCTGTGACTGATAATATTTTGTGAGAGTTACTCTGAGAACTAGTTAAAGACTAGTGCATTATCTACTAGCTTTGGCATTCACTGGTAAATTTGGCCTCATATATTATTACTACAGTAGTTTTCTAATTCCATCATTTTTTTTAGACTAATGATATTCTAGTGTGTGAAGGAACAGTAGCCACTGACAGTTTATCTATCTGTCTATCTATCTATCTATCTATCTATCTATCTATCTATCTATCTATCTATCTATCTATCTATCTCTGGGCTCCTATTTTAATCTATGGTGTATAATAACTTACTAACAGTTTATAATTTTATGTTTAATTTGCCTTAGACGCCCTTTTTGACATGTCCTCATCTTTATTTGTGCTTATGTTTTATTTCACAGCAGTATGCTCAAAGCAGGCCTCTTTTAGAGGACAGAACTAGAAAGAGATAGATCTGTTATTTAAAGTTTTATACTGACTGGATGCTGAATGAATATATTATAAGTGAGTATACAATCTACATATGTTCCAGATAAACAAGAGACATGTGATTTATTTTTCTTTCTTTGTGTTTTGTATATGAGTCTAATAATTTTTTTCTGAAAAAATGGTCAAGAAAAAGCCTTTGTGGACTTTTTCAGGAGTTGAAAAATCATTTTTATGAAGAAGTATGAACTAAGAAACTAACTTGATTCATTTATTGGCACCTAGTACATCTCAAATATTTTGTTTGGCACTGAGGATGAAGTATTGGGCTGAGAAGACACAGCTGCTGGTCTTCCGGAGCCTATAGCATAATTAATAAGTATGTTTTTGCTCAAATATTTATAATGTTCAGTTTCAGTCTTTGGTTCCTCCAAGTTTTTTTTGTTGGCATTTTACCAAAGAAGGCACAGGAAGTCAAGAAAAAAATTAAAAACTTGCACTCTGTAAAGCATTGAGCTAGGAGCTGGTCTTTGATTGGAATTTTAAGAATGTACCAGAAATACCTTTTCAATTGTCATAGAAGTACTAGATTGTCATGACAAATCCAGTGGTGTAACTTAGTCAAAATTATATTGTCCTTAGACATGCTTGGAATAAAAAAAGCCAAAAACCAAGAACCAAAAAACCTCTTCCTAGACCCAGGCCTTTAGTCTCAGCTCTTGGGAGGCAGAGGTCAACTTATCTCTGAGTTTAAAGTCATTCTGGTCTACAAAGTGAGTTCAAAGCCAGTCAGACCACACAGAGAAACCCTGTCCCCAAAATCAACCAAATAAAAATTACCCCAACCCTCTGTCTCTATTTATGCCTCTGTCTGTCTGTCTGTCTGTCTGTCTGTCTGTCTGTCTGTCTGTCGTCTGTCAGTCTTTGTCTCTGTTTGTCCTCTCCCTTTCTCCCTCCCCCCCCCATCTCTGTGTATGTGTGTTTACCAACATCACATGGGTTATTTATTGACTTCTACCTTGTAGTTCCTGGAGATCGAACTCAGGTTAACAAACTTGGCAGCAAGCATCTATACCCACTTAACTGTGTTACTGACTGGGCTTGGAGATGTTTTAAAAGTCTATGTTTGAGGGGATGGAGAGATGGCTCAGTGGTTAAGAGCACTCTTCCTCTAGCAGAGGACTTGGGTTTAGTATCTGGCACCCACACAGTGCCTCATAACCATTTGAAACCCTCTAGTGCCAGTGGATCTAATGCCCTCTTCTGAACTCTTCAGGCACTAGGCATGCACATGGTACAGATACATACTTGTGGGCAAAACACTCATATTCATAGAAGATATAAAAAAGTTGAAAAACCTAGGTTTGAATCATGGGTCTGCTTTTTGTAAATTTTCATCAAATTTTTTTAACTTTCTTTTTAAATGTTTTTAAAATTTAATTAATTTTTTACATGCCAACTGCAGTTTCCATTCTCTCTTCTCCTCTCATTTCTTTCTTCCATCTCCCCTCCTTTCCCTCGACCCCCAAATCCACTCCTCTGTTTCTGTTCAGAAAGGGGCAGACAAAGCATAACATATCAAGTTGCAATAAGACTAAGCACCTCACCTTGAATAGGCTGGGCAAGGCAATCCAATCTTTCTATTTTTTAATGAATTGTTTAACATTTTTGAACTAATACCTAGTGTCTTACTCCCTGCGAGAGAACACACACACACACACACACACACACACACATACACACACACCACAAATACACCATACCACACACATACACATAAACACACAGCACACATACACACACACACACCATATACACATACACAATAACACACACACCATACACACATACACAATAACACACACACACACATACACACACACACGCTCAGTCTCCAATCCCCAGTGTTGATCTCTGTTAGATCCTTTCATTCCAAGGCTGCCTTAAACATCAAGAAAATGTTGTGACCCTCAAAGTCCAGTGTCCATAGTCTAGACTGTCAGGTGATTTTGTTCAGTGAATCAAATATTCTACCAGGAGTCCAAGTACTTGCTGCGTGACTTCTTGCAGCCAGTGTCCACCCTAGGGCTTTCCTCCCTTATACTGGACACTTTTCTTGCTATTGCTCCATCCAATAGCAGAGAAAGAGTGCTCATGCCAGTTACTGTGTGAGAATAATTTTTGTCTGTCTTTCCTGAAACAACTTAGGCCACACACGCATTCCTGGCTCAAAAAATGTCACTGGGAAAATTGATTGATTTGGTCAGGCCTAGAGAGAAGGGGGGAGGGCAGGACAATATTCATAATGATTGCTTTAAACTGATCATGACTAAAATTATTTAACATGAGTTAAATAACCTAAAACATTGCTCCTTGAGTGGGAAAATAAGAAAGGATTTGGGAGGAGCTTTTTGTTTTATCTTCAAAATATTTAAATTTAGGCAACTTCAGAGAATGAGCAAGGGCACTGTAGACAGAGGTACAGAAGGGGATGCCTTTTCTGTTATCTCAGCGTAAACAAGCAACTGATTTCTATCTCTTGTTTGTTTGTTTGTTTATTTATTTATTTTGGTGGTGGGGGGCAGGAGGTAGCCAGAGTTTGAATTGTCTTTTGTTTCAGTCTTCTTCTGTCCATTCATAGCTGTTTCTTTCATGAAGATAAAAACCACTATTTTCCTCAGTGTCACTCCTTACTCCAGCCAACACAACCCAAATTTATTGTATATCATCTTACTACTCTATCCCAAGAGAAATTGTCAATTTTACATGTTTAAACTGGGAAGTATACTGACCATTACAATTAAGTGCAATATGTCTCACTTATCTTACAGCTTGTGAAATTACAGGGACTATTGACTTTATCTTTTTCAAAAAAAGCTACAACACCAATGCTAATATTAAAACAAATATATCATTTGCAAGTTTGCCATTTGTAAGCTTGGGTAAAATTTATTTTAAGAATTCAGTATTCCACTGGGTGTGCATGTCTTTAATCTCAGCTCTTGGGAGGCTGAGGCAGGCTGATCTCTGTGAGTTTGAGGTCAGCTTCTTCTACATAGGAAGTCGATCATAGCTACAAAATAATGCCCTGTGTTAAAAGAAAAAAAACAGTTTATGTTCTGTATTGCAAGAGCTTCATAGTCCCTCTATATTTTTGGTGTCTAGATAAATACCACTTTTATCTTTCTCTTGCTGTTTCCTCCTCCTTTCCTCCCCCTCCTCCTCCTCCCCCCATCTCTCTCACATACACACACACACTGTATCTTCCTGTAGATACTGTAGATAGATATTGCTATGCACTCTACTCTAAAGACTGAGTTTTTCTCCTTGTCTACCCAGCATTCCCTGCTCCTACTTGTCTTAAATCCCCTCCATCCCCCAAATCTGCTTTGAAGACCACTCTCCCAGCTATCTCCCGTTCACCCTCCTCCACTTCCATTTTCTTCTTTTTCCAGAGGGATAAATCACCACACCTTCCTAATGGGGCCACTCATTATGAAGGACATTTTGGCTCTGGAAGCAAACCTGCTGTGGCTTCATTTTCTTCAAATTAAAGCTCCTCTTGGCTGAAGCAAAGGGTGACAATAATGAGCACCAACCCTCTCCAAATGACTTGCTGTTTTATTTTGTACAATCACAGCTATTTCTGTATGGGTGAATACATTAACAGACTCCCTCCCTACCAGCCAGGTTAGAGACCCTCCCCTGAGCACAACACTTGCTAAACCATAATGTAACTTTGAGTTTATTGGACTGTGAGCATCTGCGGGCTGGGTGTGGGGGGCTGGAACCATACTTTTTAAACTACATTTTCAGCATTTATCACATTTTATTACATCCCACTTTTATGACAGACACTTTATTTATTAAACAGAACTGCTGGTTATACAGTTGAACATGTTCCCGCTAGGGGACAGCATTACTATCATATAAAGTTTAAATTTGTATATTCATTACAGCTTTTGGCAGATGGTAGTAAAGTTTCTAGTTATGTGACAGGTCTCCAGTAGATGAAAGTAAATTCTTCTGATGCAGGGACCACACATTCTTTTTAAGTACCCTTAGGTCCTAGCTTATACTTAATTTATATTTGTTAATATTCTATTTCATGACAATTACATTTTGTTTGTCTTGTTCACTTTTCAAAATGTAAAATGTATCTTTAATACAAAAAAGTTCTCATGTCCATAGAAAAAGTGACTTTTCTGTGTTGCTCCTTTTCATATGTTTTCATTAGCTTTTCAGTTTCTTATTCCTGCACGATATGTCATTCAGTTTTTCAGTGGTCATTTTGTTCGAACATATCAATCTGTATTACTGCTGCTGGGGATAAAGGTTGTGAGTATTTTTCACATCTGCTACTATTCCATATACACATCTGAACCTAGGATCCTAATGAATCTTTTAACTCCAAGATAGAAGACTGTTGCAGTCAATAAAAAAATGTCCTTCAGTTTAATGTATTTAGTAAATAGTTCCATAATCTGGTAATAACAATGAGTGACAATTGTTGATTACTTCCCATGACAGCCCTGTCCAAAGACTCTTTAGGTGCTTTTGTTGCTTCTATATTGGAGATAGGGAAACTTTAGTTTAGAGTTTAAATAATTTGCTGTAAGATAACTGTGATAGAAGCGGAGCTCAAGCCAAATGTTTAGTTTTTTTTTTTTTTTTTTTTTTTTTTGGTTTTTCGAGACAGGGTTTCTCTGTGACTTTGGAGGCTGTCCTGGAACTCGCTTTGTAGACCAGGATGGCCTCGAACTCACAGAGATCCGCTTGCCTCTGCCTCCCAAGTGCTGGGATTAAAGGCGTGCGCCACCAACGCCTGGCTAGTATTGTTTTTTAACTACAGAGTGACAGAGGGTCTCTTACCAATGTTATTTTTCACAATCTAAACAGAACTGGGGCAAGTATTTTTGAGAGTGTTTACCCTATGAATAAGAATATTCTATAAAAGCTAAAACTGTGTTACAAAATTTGTAATTGTTCATCCCCAGGAAGGTTCTTATCAATGTCCATTTTTTCCCTTTCATGCCACACCTGTAATGGTAATAATAGTGAGTACTTACAAGATACTAAGAACCTGATTTTGTGGACATTAATTTAACCTTTACTACTGCTCTGATACAGATGTCTTAGTGTTTCCCATTTTGAACAGGAAAAAGGGCCTGAGGCAGCATAGCCCAAGTGGCTCTGGAAGCCTTTCAACCCAGTTAATTCCAGCACAATTCCTTGGCTTAAGTTAATAGCTGTGTTTTGTGGGCCCCTGGAGTCAGGAGGCCTTGAGTTCCTGTGCTCTCTAGCTGTGAGATCTGGGTTTAGTTACTTAGTTTTTACTCTGGTGTCCTGTTACTTCTTTTCTACATATTCTGTTCAAGTTTTCCATTTTACACAGGATAAGGCCAGAGTTCTAACAGGACATTTATAGTTGTCACTAAAACTGTAATTGTGTCTTCTGTCTCAGCAGCACGATGACACATCACAGCAGCTGTTTATACTTGAGAGGATCCAGTTTTGATAGGTTGTGCAATGCTATTGAGCACACTTCCAGTATTCTAATTCTTTGGGACTCAATGATTCCTTTGAGGGTGTCTTTCACTTACCTGGATACTGACTTGCATTCTCTTGTGCAGCTTGACTCCTCTTCTCATGATGTTACTTAGTCATGTTACTTTTTCCTTCTTGTTTCTCTCACTGCCTCTGTCAGAGAGGATTCACTATGTTTAGATCTGACGGCAGCCCCTGGATTAGATATTGGGACATAGTTTTCTAGTGTTATTAGCAACATATTTTCCATTTAGAATGTGAGGTTTATACTCTATATGCAAATTGTACAGGAATTCAGTGTGGCCTGTGACTTATGAGGCACAATTTAGAGCGACTAGTTGGTAAGTGATGACAATCATATTCAGTTTTCTTTTTCCTCATTTTCTCCTAATAATGAGATACATTCGGTTATTTAAATACCATGACAATACCTCTTATAGTCTAACATTAAGTTATGCTGTCTCCATCACCTGTTCTATGATTCATTTTGTGTAGCTTTCAATCTCTTAGCACATGTTCAGACTGAACAAGGTAGTTACAACACCTTGCAGCTTAACATGGTGGGATGGTAAAAAGATGTAGTCTATGGATTCACATAAATTGTATTTGGTCCTATTATTGCCAGCCATTAGCCCTGTATTTGAAATGAAATATTTAAGTTTTCTAAGTCTTATATTATCCACCCATAACACGGGACTAGCAAACCTACCTCCATGGTTTTAGACAGATTAGTAACAGAGGGAAGTACAGAATACAGGATCTCAATATGATAAGCGGCCACCACATTTTATTGTTTCTAATTATATGCAAAAATGCAAATGAAAAAACTGATAAAATGTGATCTGCATGCATTTTTACATTCTCCATATTATCTTTAGTTTTCTATTATATTTTAAAGTTGTTTTTTGGTCTGTAATTTATTGGATGGAATTCTTAAGTGACTCGCATGTGACAAAACAGGTCCTGAGACTTCTTGATCATCATGTGTCTTAGCTTGTCTATTCCTTATAGACTCTTTCTTTTTTATAGTTTAATTTTTCATTTAAAATAAACTTATTTTCATTCAATATGTTCTGGTCATGATTCCCCTCATCTCCATTTTTATTCTCTCTTAAGAAAATAGACAAATAAAAAAGACAAACAAGCAAGGATAAAATGAAAGGAACAAATAGCAAACAATTAAGCAAAGAAAAGAGAAAACAAAGAAAGAGTTTGAGAAAAGACATATATTTGCACACACACACACACACGCACACACACACACACACGCACGCACACACACACAGAAATAAAACCTGTAAAAGCACAAAATCAGAAAACATAACATACAAACAAAAGACCAGTTAGGCTTAAGACCAAAACAAATCAAATGAACAAAAAGCATCCCAAAACCACAAAAAAGAAAAAAAATCTTCCAAAATACCATTGCATGCAGACCATTTCTTTATATGTTAAATTCATTAAGCTCAGAATATTGAAACACCTCATTTTATAAAAACAAGCACTAAAAGCTAGCATGCTGTGGCAGAGCTGGGACGGGGCATTGCACTACTGTGTTATCTTAGCAGTGCCAAAGGATTCCTCTGGTCTAGGTGGATACTTGGTGGAAGCTTGGAGCCTGGCCAAATAGCCTATAACTTATAGTGGCATTCTTCTACTTCTACCGCTTTTGCCTAGCTGGAGAAAAAATATACTTTCTATGTCTTTTTTCAAAGGAAATCTCTAGTATCTTTGACTATTACAGAATCTCTATGGTCTGAATATGCTTAACTTGTCTAAAACTATCTAAGGAGAGTGTTTTATTATTTGGTTACAGTTAGTGTTCTGTTTTTGTTTTTATTTTTCTTTCTTTTTGGATGGTGGTTTATTTTGTTTCCTTGTTTTTGGGGGGTAGGGGAAGGTTCTTTTTATATTTTTTTATTTAAAAAATTTATTTTTTCATTATAAATACCAAACCCCTTTCCCCCTCCCTCCCCTTGTCCCCAGTCCTGGCTTTCCTTCTTCCAAATCCCCCATCCACTCCTCATAGGGGATAAGGCCTTCCTTGGGGAGTCAACAAAGTCTGTCACATCACAATGAGGCAGGATCAAGGCCCTCTCCTCTATATCTAGGCCGAGCAAGGTATCCCTCCATTGGGAATGAACTCCAAAAAGCAGTTCAAGCACTAGGGATAAATCTTGGCCCCACAGACTGCCCAAGCCGCACAACTGTCACCTACTATAAGAGGGCCTGGTTTGGTCCTATGCAGGTTACCCCACTGTGATGAAGTTTAAGGTTGTTATCAATCTGATTACAGGGGAAGGCAAGTTCAGGCACCCTCTCCACTAATGCTTAGGGTCTTAGCTGGGGTCATCCTTGTAGAGTCCTGGGAATTTCCTTAGTGCCAGGTTTCTCACTAGCCCCATAATGACTCCCTCAATTAAGACATCTCTTTCCTTTCTCTCCCTCTCTGTCCTTCCCCCATCACGACCGTCCCATTCCCTCATGTTCTTCTCCCCCACTTCTCTTCTCCCCTTCATCCCTCCTGCCCCCCCAGTCCCTATTTTCTCAGATCTTGTCTATTTCCCCTTCCATGTATGTTTCTCTTAAGGCTCTCCTTGTTACCTAGCTTCTCTGAGGTCATGGAATATATGATGGTTACCCTTTGCTTTGTGTCTAATGTCCACTTATGAGTGAGTGCATACCATATTGTCTTTCTGCGTTAGAGTTACCTCACTCAGGATGGTTTTTTTCTAGTTCCATTCATTTGTCTGCAATTTTTTTGCCACTGAGTAGTAAATACTCCATTGTGCAAATGTACCACATTTTCCTTATCCATTCTTCAACTGAGGGATATCTAGGTTGTTTCAAGGTTCTGGCTATTACAAATAATGCTGCTATGAACATAGTTGAGCAAATGTCCTTGTGGTATGATTGTGCATCCTTTGGGTATATGCCCAAGAGTGGTATTGCTGGGTCTTGAGGAACATTGATTCCATTTTCTGAGAAACAACTATACTGATTTCCAAAGTGGCTGTACAAGGTTGTACTCTCACCAGAAACGGAGAAGTGTTTGCCTTTCTCCACATCTTCTCCAGTATAAGCTGTCATCAGTGTTTTTGATCTTTGTCATTCTGACAGGTATAAGATGGTGTCTCAGAGTTGCTTTGATTTGCATTTCCCTGATGACTAAGGATGTTGAGCAATTCCTTAAATATCTTTCAGCCATTGAGTTTCTTCTGTTGAGAATTCTCTTTAGATCTGTACCCCATTTTAAAAAATGGATTATTTGGTATTTTGATGTGTAGTTTCTCAAGTTCTTTATATATTTTGGAGATCAGCCTTCTGTCAGATGTGGGGTTGATGAATATCTTTTCCCATTCTGTAGGTTGCCACTTTGTTTTATTGACCATATCCTTTGCTTTAGAGGAGCTTCTCAGTTTCAGGAGGTACATTTATTTATTTTAGCTATTGGTGTTATATTTAGGAAGTGTTCTTCTGTGCCAATGCATCCAAGGCTACTTCCTACTTTATATTCTATTAGGTTCAGTGTACCTGAATTTATGTTGAGGTCTTTGATCCACTTGGACTTGGGGATAGTTATGGTTATATTTGCATTCTTTTACATGCCACAATCCAGTTCAACACCATTTGTTGAAGATGCTTTCTTTTTTAATTGTACAATTTTGGCTTCTTTGTCAAAAATCAGGTGTTTATAGGTGTGTGGATTAGTATCAGGATCTTTAATTTGATTCCATTGATTCACATGTCTGTTTTTATGCCAATAGCAAGTTGTCTTTATTACTATAGCTCTATAGTAGAGTTTGAATTCAGGGCTGGTGATGCCTTCAGAAGTTCCCTTATTATATAGTATTGTTTTGGGTATCCTGTGTTTTTTTCCATATGAATCTGAGTATTTTTCTTTTGAGATCAGTGAAGAATTGTGCTGGAATTTGATGGGGGATTTCATTGAAACTGAAGATTTCTACTTTTACTGTTTTGGTCCTACCTATCCAAGATCATGGGAATCTTTCCATTTTCTGATATCTTCTTTGAAGACTTAAAGTTCTTTTTGTACAGGTCTTTCATTTGTTTGGTTAGATTTACCCCAAGATATTTTATGCAGTGATGGTTTAACATATGAAAATCTGCCAATGTAATCCTCCATATAAATAAACTGAAAGAAAAAAATGCAATCATCTCACTAGATGCTGAAAAATTCTTCAACAAAATCCAACATGCCTTCATGATAAAGGCCTTGGAAAGATAAGGGATATAAAGAATATACCTAAACAGAATAAAAGCAATATACAGCAAGCCAACAGCCAACATCAAACTAAATGGAGAGAAACTCAAAGCCAAATCACTAAAATCAGGAACAAGACAAGGCTGTCTACTCTCTCCACATATTCAATGTAGTACTAAAAGCTCTAGCTAGAGCAATAAGACAATAAAAGGAGTTCAAGGGTGTTATGAGAAGTCTTTTCCTTGAGAGGAGCCTTCCCACCAGCCTGGTTCTAGAGCCGCATCAGTCCCAAATAAACACACAGGAGGCTATATTCATTATGAAGCTGTTGGCCTTGCTTGTCTCTTACTGGCTAGCTCTGCTTTAAGTAATTACCCCATAATTGTTAATCTAAGTATGTCTCTTACCGGAGAATAGTTCCGGGGTCCTACCTCATGGCGTTACATCTCGACTCTCTTGTGTTTCTCCTACCCAGAGTCCTCCTGGACTCCTAGTCCCTCCTATCTAGATTCCCTATTGGCCAGACAGTACTTTATTGACAAATGCACAGGCAAATAACAGGACTTCCCCAACACAAGGGGACACAAATTGGAAGGGAAGAAGTCACTGTTTACAGATGATATGATAGTAAACATAAGTGACCACCAAAATTCTACCAGGAAACTCTTCCAGCTGATACATACTTTCAGTAAAGTGGCAGGATACAAGATGTACTAAAAATCAGTAGCCTTCCTACATACAAATGATAAATGGGCTGAGAAAGAAATCGGAGAAACCTCACCTTTTACAATAGCCATAAATAACAAAATATCTTGGGGTAACTCTAACCAAACAAATAAAAAAACCTTTAAGTTGGGTGGGCAGAAAGGAGGAGAGGATCTGGAAGGACTTGGAGAAGGGGAAGGATATGATTGAAATGTATTTAAAATTAAATACTGTTTTAAATAATAAAAATATATAAAAAGTGTTTTATTTGATAGTCTCTACAGATATCACCCAATTGCCAAATATTACTATCTTAGAACATGTAAAATATTCACAGAATATTTTGAAGGTTAAGAATAAGCATCTTCCATTGGAAAGAACAACTGAGCAGATTATAAATATTAACATTAAAAATTTAATAACATCTGGGATGGATACACTAACAGCTAATCTTAGTTTTCTTGCCTTTTCTCTAAGTAGGTGTCCTACACAAAGACCACATTCAGGCAAATGTCTCATCAGATAGTAATCCTGTTGTAGAAATTCTATCATGTTTAATCTTCATATCCCTACTTCCTGCCATTGGCAAGTAGTGATCTTATAATATGTGAACAATAATAATGGAATAATCATAATAGTCGAACAATAAGTGAGTCTTTATTCTTTTTTTTCTTCTCTTTGGTAACCTGTCTTTTTAAAGGTCCATTCAATGTTGGCCTTTCGAGAGCTGCAGCTTTGCTCATCTCTGTGTATTCTACTTGAGTCATCATATTTGTTCCTCTTTTATGACCATATATGCCAATGTTAACAGATATTTATCTGGATTCCTACTCTCTCCTCAATTTTGAACTTATATTTCTAACTATATTACAGGAAACATTACTTGACCTGGCCTTGTCTCAGAATCCAGTCTAGGTCAGGGTCTCTGGTGTTTCCCTTTTCATGAGACAATTCATGTCTTTAAGCATCACTTAACATCTGGAACTGACAGCAGAGGGCTATATGGTTCTTCCCTCAAGCACTCCATCAGGTCCCATGATTTCTCAGCGTCCTGTTCTAGACCTTTGCTGTCACTTTCCTGGCATATCACAACAGCATTTTATCTTCTGCTACCACCTTTTCTCACCACAGTCTTTCTTACTTACAGTTGTCTATTTCCCCTCAAGACAGAGACTCATGCCATTGTCCTGCTTAAAGACTGTACACTCTCATTCTCCCTTTTCATAATAACCGTTTTCTTATTGTACCCTCTTAGCTATCTCTACTCAGCTTAAGTGTTACTCTTCTGTGAAGCTGTTCTAACATTGTGTTCTTGGCACTTTTAAAATTTTATATATTTATGTATCTGTCTCACAGCAAATGGTGAAAGTGTGGGGATTGATTTTATGCAATCCCGAATAGCTGGGCCTTATTCAGTGTTTCATTGGTCAACAGATGTCTTGGATTAATAAAAGTAGTGAGACTGAAGGCATTTACTGCAACTGCCTTTTTTAAATTAAATTTTCAGTTTTTTGAAACATGAGGATTATTTTGACTGTCTATAGTGCTAAAACACAGACATTCACATATCCCAGTGTATATTGACAGGGTCAGGACCTGACATCTGTTGTAGGTGTCATGGACATCAGGGTTCTCTTTGCTGAAACTTACCTGCTGTGTGTTGTTTTAGCTCCAAAAACTTCATTCCTTTCATCCCAAACTGCCTATTGTCTGCGCAGTGGTTTGTAAAGGCATTCAGATGCATTCATGTTCCAGTCTTTCTTTCTTTTAAATTGGCAAGTAAAAATTATATATATTTATAGTGTACAACATAATATATACTTACATATACAAATATATAGTAGAATGGCTAAATTAATATAATTAGCGTATATACTTTCTCATCTTTTTAGTAATCTTCAACTACACAAATATAGATTTCTGAACTTAAAACAAAATATAAAGTGTAAAGGGCATGCTAAGTACCATGTATTAATAATATAGATTTTCCCCCTGGAGTTTCCTTTTGTAAAAGATAACTATATTTTGTACTTATTCTAAATTTGTTGAATTCAGAGTAACATGTCCATTTTCAAACATTATTGGCTGGACTTTTCTTTTGCACATGGTAGTCAGAAACTAGCTGATATTCATTGATTCACTATTGAAGTAATAAACAACATATTTGGCTTTTTGACAGCTACATTAGCTGCATTGTTCCTCATGCACAGCTGCCAGACACAGAGTGGCTGTTTGGCAGCTGAGAAGGCTTAGATCACCCAGTGGCCTTCTTTTCAGAGGGTTTGCAAATGCTATGTATCGAGTACAATTAAATTGGGAGCTCACTAGTGGTGCTTGTGTTTAAATTGAAAAACCAAATATAACACTATTTTCTTCAGAAAAATTGAGATTGTCTTTGTAGTGTAAAAGTATCTAATGAATCTAAACTAAACTGGACAAAAATACTGTCTTATATGTACCTTACTCAAACTTTTAGAAATGAAGATAATTAAATGTCACTAAAATTTGAGTATATTTGCAATAGTTTATCTGTATAGGAATATTATTTATAAAAAGAAAATTTCATTGAGAAAGATGGTGCTTTGTCTTAAATTTGGCTTTTGAAGGTAGTTTTGGGACGATTTTGTATATCCTCTTGACTTTTCTGTCTTGTCTTTCTTGTTTTCCATCTTAGTTCTTCCTTCACATTTTTCTCTCATAAATATTTATGAAATATCTTATCTTATTTTTTGTGCTAGTCACTGTCCTGGAGAATATGATAGATATAAGCATAAATAAAAATCTAAACTCTCTGTCTGCTCAAGAGACTTCACTCAGCACAGGAGAGAGCCACATTTAAAACTATGCAGAGTAGTAAGTGACATAGGGACCCAGGGCCTGGGGAGTGCTTTAAGTGAGGGCTACATTATATTCAACATTTTATTTGAAACTTCAACCATTCAACTTTGTCGGTGTTAATAAAAATAATATAAGAACATGTATTTAGTCCTTGCAAAGCCTTTATTGCTTACTGTTCCAATGTATTCAAGTGATATTACAGTTGAAGAAAGTGCAGTAATGAGATAGAAGTGTTTTCTCATGGGCTAAGTGCCTGCACTCAATCTTAATTCTGTCACTGACTGTGAAGTTTTGACAAGCTACTTCGTCTTGATTTACATTAGTTTTTTCATCTTGGAAGTTGATTGGCAGGGCTTTTTCTTGGTGGTTCACACCTGTTATCTCAGAATATATTAGGCTGAGACAGGAGGGTTACAAGGTTACAAGCTTGAGGTTAGCTTGTGCAATACCCTATCTCAAAAAAGGTTTGCATAGACTTTGAATGTGTCACCCAGGAATTCATGTTCTAGAAGTTTGGTCCTCAATGTGTTGATGCTGAGAGGTGATTAGACCTTTATGAAATAGGGTCTTAGGTCACAAGAGTCACCTCCCCTTTCTCCCTGCCTTCCTGTTGACTTGGTCTCATCTTACATGCCCTGGCCATTGTGCTGCCATCTTCCATGAAGTCCTAATCAGAGTCAAGCTGATGCCTGCTCCATGATCCTAAATTTCCAGAACATTAAGTTCAAGAACTTTATTTTCTTTATGAAGTTAAAAAAGTTAAATCAACAATAATACCCATATGTAGGGCTTTTATAACCGATGTTATGTAGGTAGACTGAATCATGGAGATAGAGAATTACCACTTTTTTAAAGAACAAATTTTAAAAACAATTGTATGTGTATGTGTGTTTTGCCTGCATATGTGTCTGTGTGCAACATGCATGCATGGAAACCAGAAGGTGACAGATCTCCAGGAATTGGATAGTTAGCCACCATCTGGGTCCTGGAATCATATGTTGGTCTTCTGGAAGTCAGTGTTCTCAACTACTGAAAAATCTCCCTTCCTCTGATAATTAGTTTCTATTCCACACTCCTGAATCACTGATTTTTAATTCAAAATGCCTCCAAGATATATCTATGTCTGTGACTCATAGGATTTTGAAAGAGAACTTACAATAATCAATTGAATTTTTGTTTCCTGGAGAAATACGAACAAAGCATTTTCAACTGAAAGATAAGGATGAACTTTGGTGCCCTGGAGCCTGTTTAGCAGTAAATGATTACCACACACATCATGTTCAGGATGCAAGAGATGGAGTAAAATAAAACTATGGTCTTGAAAATGAGTTGTTGCCGTGTCTTTGTTAGGAGAGGTTAATTTTTTTCTGATTCTTAGGAGGAATTCAAATCTCTACAGCTGCTGAGCACCTGTTGTTTGAATGGCTCTTTCTGCTTTCCTCAACTAGTTAGTTTCACAGCGTTAGCATAGCTTGCTTAAGTGGCATGTTAGAAATGAAGGCAGAGAGAATCTACTGATAGAGGCAGGCTAACATATTTGTTTCTCTTAAATTTGCTCCGTCTATTTTTCTTTATTTTTGAGAAATGATCTCTGAGACTTGTCTGGAATTTGCTATGTAGACCAGGCTGTCCTTGGATTTGCCATGGTTCTACTGTCTCAGTCTCCCAAGCATTGGGATTACAGATGTGTATCACCATACCTGGCTTGGTTAGATCTTGATCAAGGACCAGATCAGTTCTGTCTTTCTAATGTTTAATGTTAGATTGAAATTCCATCCCCATAGGTTTGCTCTAAAAACAAATCACTTTGGCTTTTCATTATGAATCTTTTAAGTCAACATTATACAGAATTTTATAAAACATTGGAAGAGGGTTGGAAGATGGCTCAGTTGGTAAAGTACTAGCTGTATAATCATGAGGAGACCCTGTGTTTGGATCCTCAGCAGTCACATAAAAAGCCAGTTGAGGTAAATGCCTTCAGTCTCAGCACTTGGAAGGCGGAGTCAGGAGGATCCCTGAGGCTAGCTCACTTACTTCCTGGCCTGGAAAAACTGGTAAACTCCTGGTTCCATGAGAGAACCTATGTCAAAAATAAGGTAGAGGGAGATTGAGGAAGACACTCAATGTTGGCTCCTTTTCATTATTGCACATTAAATGTATAAAGTAATAGGTTTTATTATGAGTAATATACATGCATATAATCTTTGGATCAGATTCAAGTCTCACTATCTTGTCTTTATTTCCTCTCCTGTCTTCTTTTCCTGTAATACTGGCTTTCCTTTCTTCAAAATATCCTCACCTCTACTTTTCATACTTTCAAAAAAACCTAGAGGCTACATATGAAAAAATTGTGTTTATTTGATTTACTAAGTCTGGCTTATTATTTTTAATATCAAAAAATACACGGAGAGAAAGTTTATTTAATATGTTCACATTGGGAACAGGAGCAAATTAAAGGGTCCAGTGACTCCATCTAGTCTATCTTCATGTCAAGTACTGTAAGTTTGGAAAGAGGAGCAAGAGAAATACATAATGAAGTGGTCCCATCCCATGTGTGCTGGGATGGATCTTAGTCTCAGTTCTGATTCTTCAGGACAGTTAGAAGAAACCGTTACTGCTTAAGGTATATAAGGTGTTTCTCAGAGAATGATTACTTGTACCAGGGTGATGACTCCTCATCCTAACAATTGTCCTCATCTGAGGGACTGGTCTGCCCTTAGGGGCTCTGCTGTTTCTGAAATCCAAGTGGATTATAGTTAGAAGACAAAAGCTCATCCTTATGTCGGCTGTCTTGAAGGCAGATAAGGCACAGCTCTTAGACAAGCCTTCTTTGAGCTGGTTACCAAGGTTAAGTAGGAGTCTGATCTAATGAAAGGGAAAGTGACATTAAGTGAAGACAGAGACACAAGCCCCCATTCTGCTTTGTTACCTAGTGAGGGGGGAATGCCCTTATGTATGCTGTTAATATATGTTTCTCTTATTGGTTGATGAATAAAACTCTGATTGGTCAGTAGCCAGGCAGGAAGTATAGGTGGGGGCTACCAGACTAGGAGAATGCTGGGAAGAGGAGGAGGAGAGAGAGAGATGTCACCAGAGAGACACCATGTAGCTACTTGGAAGATAGGATATCTGGCATTCTCTGGTAAGCCAAGACCACATGAAAATACTTAGATTAATAGAAATGGATTATAATTAAGAGAGAGTCAGCCAATAAGAAGCCAAAGTCATCAGCCAAGCAATTTATAATTGACATAAGCCTCAGTGTGTTTATTTGGGGCTAAATGGCAGTGAGACCAGGTATGATAGAAACTCCATCTATAACCTAGTATGTCTTGTTTACGTTGCTCAACATGACGATCTTCAGTTGCATCCTTTCTCCTGAAAGTGAAGTAATTTTTTCTTTTTTGTGACTAAATATGATTTCACTGTATTAGATACCACTTTCATATATTGGAGCAAGATTGATTCCATAATTTGTCTACTGTTAATAGTGAAACACTGAACAACAGTGTCTCAGTGGTATGCCAACTCAGATTAATTTTGTTATATGCCCAGGAATGGTATAACAGGTTTATATTGTCTTTCTACTTTAATTTTTCTAGGAGTATCTATAATATTTTTCATCATGGCTTGCCTAATTTATGTTCACACTGATAGTTTGTAAAAGCATCTCCACTCATATTCTTGCCAGGATTTTGGTTTGTTTTCTTGATGATTGCCATTCTGACTGGCAAGAGATGGAATCTCAACGTATTGTATTTTCCCAAAAGCAAAGGATGCTGATTTTTTCATGTATTTATTGGTCATTTGTACATTTTCCTTTGAGAACTGTCTATTTTATTCATGTGTCCATTTATTGATTATTCTTTTGCTGTTTGATTTATTGAGTTCTTTATATATTCTGGTTATTAATCCCTTTTCAGATGAATAGTTCCCAATTATTTTTTCCCATTCTGTAAGGTATCATTTAATTTTGTTGATTATTTCTCTTGTTATTTTTAATTTAATGTAATTCCATTTGTCAATTCTTATTATACATTCAGTCTTTAGCAGTTAAATATGATAATTTCTTGGAGTTTTTCAGATATAACCTTTATTCTCTTTATTCTAGTTAAGGGGAATAAATATATTTTATAGATTTACTCTTTTTTTGAGACAAGATTTCTCTGTGTAGCTTTGGAGACTGTCCTGGAACTTGCTCTGTAGACCTAGACTTACTCTTTTAAGCCATCAAAACATATGTTTTTGTTTTTGTAAACCAAGTCTGTCATATTTTTTTAAACACTGAACTGATGTGCAAAGATTAGGAAATATCGTGCAATAATATAAATTTATTATTTTTTTGAAAAACTTCAGAAACCCAATGATGACAACACTTACTCACACTTGTCCATGGCAATAATTGCTACCTTTTATAGATGACGATTGCTTCCTCCCCTACTGTCTCAGCTTCTTTTATACTGGTCCCTTGTAATTTCCCTACTCTTTCTTCTCAAGACACTCATTGGGTTTTGCTAACCCTAAACCTTGCTACTAACTTCTCTTTTGTCCTGGTTCATATCTGAGATTTTGAGGTTTTGGTTCAGTTGTTAATTTCTTCTTCTTACGGATTTGAATTATCAAGTTTGGATCAGCATATTAATAATTTTTGATTAGTTTAGTTTCAGTAGTCTCTGAAAATGAAATGGTTTTTGATATGTAAATCAAATTTGATGCATAGTTACCTAATATAAACTAATGTTAGGTGTTTCTTTATCATTCCTCCTCTCCATATTTATTTAAATATTCCAATATTTAATATGATTGGTAAAAATTTACCTGTATACATGAGATGATATGAAATCCACTTGCCTACAGGGATTCCTGGAAAACAAGTATTGAGTAAGAATTTTGACATAGTAATATTAGCATTTTATATACCCATACATATTAAGCTTTTTTCTGTGTATGTGTGTTCAATTTTAAGTGTAGGTGCATAGAATGTCAGAGGACAACCATGGGGATGATTATAAAGTGCCTTTCATCATTTGTTTGCAACAAGGGCTTTCATTGGTCTGGAACTTTGCCAAGCATGTTAGACTGGTCGCTAGTGAGGTGCAGGAACCTGACTGTCTTTGTCTATCATCTTGCCACAATGTTCAGCTTTAGTTCATGTGGCTTCTCGCGATCGAACTCACTTCCCTGTGCTTGCAAGTGCTTATCTCCATCTCCCATTTTTTTTCATAAAGAGAAGGTGTGTGTGTGTGTGCGTGTGTGTGTGTGTGTGTGTGTGTGTGTGTGTGTGTATTTAGTTCCTCTCACAGTGCCTAGCACAGCTGGTTCATTAAATATGTATCAAGCAAAAAAGTAGTTGTTGAAAACATCGAGACAAGGAGTTCTTATGTTTACAAAAATCCTAGGGACAATATATCGTGGAAAATTAAATATAGTAGCTTTATATTTTGTTCACCTATATTTACATAGGAAATAGGAAATAATGTTCCCCATTTATGTATTTTTTGCAAGTTTATGTAGAAGTTTAACATTTTGTGGCATTAAAAAATGGAAAACTAGTGAAATTATGGAATTAAAATACGTTTGTTTGAATAAAAACAACTGCTGCTGATTTTTATCATTTTTAAGGAGCCAGGAGATGCTTTTTAAAAAAAATGTACTTATTTATTTATTTATTTATTTATTTATTTATTTATTTATTTAACATTCCAGCACCAGTTTCCCCTACATCCTCTCCTCCCAGTCGCTCCTACATACCTCTTCTGTTCACACACCACCTCTCCAATCCACTCCTCTTCCATTTCTGTTTAGGAAAGGGCAGGTCTTCCCTGAATATCAACAAGACATGGCATATCTCTTCCATTTCCCCTTCCCAGGGAAATCTGGATGTCTCCTACGAACCCTCCTTATTATCTAGTTTCTCTGGGGCTGTGGGTTGTGGCATGGGTATCCTTTATTTTATAGCTAATACTCACTTATGAGTGAATGCATGCCATATTTGTCTTTCTTGATCTGTGTTACCTTACTCAGGATGATTTTTTTCTAGTTCCATCCATTTGCCTGTGATTTTCATGATTTCAATATTTTCAACAGCTCAGTAATACTCTATTGTGTAAATGTGCTACATTTTCCTTATCTGTTCCTTGGTTGAGGGGCATCTAAGTTGTTTCCAGGAACTGTCTGCTATTAGTATATTTGAACAAGTATTCTTGTGGTATAATTGACCATCCTTTTGGTATATACCCAAGAGCAGTTTTATGAGAAGCCAACATGTTGATTTCCAAAGTGGTTGTACAAGTTGTATTCCCATCATCAATGGAGAAATGTTCCCTTTGCTCCACATCTTCTCCAGCATGAGTTGTCACTTGTGTTTTTGATCTTAGTGATTCTGATAGGTATAAGATGGAATCTCAGAGTAATTTTGATTTGTATTTCTCTGATGGCTATGGATATTGAACATCTTAAGCATTTCTCAGTCATTTGAGATTCTTTTGTTGAGAATTCTATATTTAGATCTATAACCCATTTTTAAATTTGATTTGTTGACATATAGTTTCTGAATTCTTTATATATTTTGGAAATAAGCCCTCTATCAGATAAGGTGTTGGTCAAGAACTTTTCCCATCCTGTAGGCTACCCTTTTGCCCTATTGATAGTGTCCTTTGTATTACAGAAACATTTCAATATCATGAGGTCCCATTTATTAATTGTCAATCTTACGTGCCTGTTCAGGAAGTTGTAGGAGACACTTTTTTATATTCTATGAATGACTGCAGAAAAAAAAGCAACCAGGGTTATCTCAGGGGTCACTTTAAAATTGCTGTCATTCCCAGACTCTCAGTTTTGGTTTGCACAGCCTGAATTATATAGTATTTATTTACTTCCGGTAGTATAATGTGATTGCAATCACAACTTCCTATACATCTTTCATTTTCAGTGGCACACAAATGGCTCTGACATTTGTGTTTTCTTCCCAGAGAGGACATATTCCAGCTGAAAGAAGAGATTTCTGTTGGGGGATAGTCTTTCTGTTTAGTGGATTAATGGATGTGAAAATGGATTGTATATTTTGTCATGAACATTTAGGGAGAGAGAGCATTTCCATACCAGTAGATGATTTTTTGAAGTAATTTATTTTTAGAAATTTTAGCGTTGCTTGTTGCATAGTTCTGAAAGGATTTTGCTTAAACCTAAAGACAGGATTAAAAGTCAGCTGTTAGGAAGGAATGCCTTATGACTGTATGCTGGGTGAGGTGGTATGAGCAAGAGATACAACTGGTAATTTCACTAACAAGTGGCAGACTTCTGTGTGGAGACATCTAAATTTGCTGCCCTCTTTGAAACATTTTCATGGAGTCCAAGGAGACCCTTGTTCAATGTAAGTCAATTTACTTTTCTGTTGACTTTCCTATGTTGACTGAGATACTAGCAACTGGGAATACCTCCTTCATTATTTCTTCACAATATTTTTCCTGTGTTATGTCATTTGCCTCACTCTTTTTCAGTACTGTAAAGTAATTCTCACATTGATGATTATAAAAAAATCAAGAACAGAAACAAAAGAGCTGTAAAAATCAAACTGTGGTTAGCAGTTATATGCATACTTGCCCTATTAGGATATCTGTAACATAGTTTGACTATTGAGTACAAAGAAATATGTGTTCAAACTTCTGGTACGTGTTTGATCTTGTAAGTATTCACAATAATTTGTGTTTTGGATTGCCACTTTCACATAGTTTTAATAATAGATTGCAAAAAACCTGTATGGAATATTAATATATCTTTCCAGAAACTCAGGAGATGTTGTTCTTTTCTTTTCATTAATAGTTTTGCCTATGTGTTTTGAAGCAAAATAATTGCAAATAATAGTTTTCGTTGGACTGAAATGAGTTAGTGTTTGGAAAGTAATAGTTCAGTATTTCATCTAGTATATTTATGTTGAATAGTTAAGGGTGATGGTAAGTGTAATGAGTACAATTACATAAAGTGCTGCGTAACAGCATTTAGTATAAATTCAGTGAGTAACTCTAGGAGACAAGATCATTTTCTGTTTACATCTGAGAATACTGAGGATCAGAACAGTTGAAACTGTCCAAAACATCAGTACTTACATCTGTTTTTACCCTTGTCAACTTCACACAAAGTTGATGCTCTTTATCTCTCTCCCCACATTCCACGGGTAATCGCCTAACACAAAGTAATATTGGAAGGCCAACACACCAGAGGAATGATGAAAACACATCTAAAAAAGTGAAAGCTTGTTTCAAGTTCTTTGTGATTTTCTTAGAAACTGTCACTGAGCCAATCTTAGTATAAGAGGAAAAATAATAATTTTTTAATAAAAATTTCTGTAAGTCACAATGATTCTGCTGTCTTTCATAGTAGTTCTTGCTCAATGTCATATATTAATCTACATTTCAGAAAGATGTTCCCTAAGAAAAGAATGTTGGGGACATCTGGCTGTGTTAGCTGTAGGTCATGAACACAGAGTTCTGGAACTTTGCTCTTCACTTTTCTCTGTGTTTTTATCATAACTATTATAAAGAACCTTTGATATGCACAAACAACTTACACTTAGAAAATAAACAGAACTCACCCTGTACTGTTATTCAAACTCTGTTTCAGAACTACAGAAAGTACTCTTCAGTGCTGGACAGATGATTCAGTGGTTCAGAATGTTAACTGCTCTTGAAGATAACTGGACATTTGTTCCCAGCACCCATGTTGGGGTGCTCACAACTCCAGCTCCAGGGGATCTGAGGCTGCTGGCCCCCATAGGCATCTACACTCATGTGCACATACTGCCCCTCCCCAGACATGGACACTTGCACATCCTTGAAGAAAAGTTAAACATACTTCCTTTTGGTTTGTATTGTAATTATGTTCAGAGAATCACATATAAAGATTTCCTGGCTGATGGGTGTGTTTCCCTGTTTCTAGTTAACAGCTGGTGCTCCAACTGGAGTCTTTTGAAATTCAAGACTGGTCTCTCTCTCTTTTTTTTAATCACATTCTGCTTCCTTTTTCCATTCATACCTCAAAATAACAATTGTTACATTTGTTTGGAAGGAGAAAACTAAGTCTCTGAGAAGTTAAATGAGTTGTTCACTTCACAGCTATGTAGGTAATTGTCTGTAATTTGATACTAGAAGTTATGTATTTTCTATCTAAGATGCCATGCTAACCTTTTCTTCCTAGAAAACAGATTGGTCTTATGCTTTAGATGTAATAAATACTTCTGTTATAAAGCCTATAGAAAGAACGTTCAATTTTGCCATACTCACCAATGGTGTATAGCATAGGCTAAGGTAAAGAAATACAGACAGATTGTTTAGCTGACAGTATGGGCATTAGTTATCACTCTGCGGCTTTTTCATCATCTTCAAATGATGGTGATAGTAATAATAGTACTGTATCTCATGAATTTTCTGAGAACTTAGGGTGAATATAGCTCTCTATGTGTTTTGGTTTTGCTGGGTGCTCATTGCCATTGGGAGCAGTTTGTCTTGTATCTGGTGACACTGAATTCTCTTGTCATCTCCTGGGACACAGGCTAGTGGGACTCTTACTGTCATAGAAACTCTTACTGCCATAGAAAATGCTTTAGTTATAGTGAGATTGTTTTTCATTCTTTTATAGCAGATGCCTTAAGGAATTTCCTAAGGTCAAAATTGGAAATAATTTTAATATCTAGAGATAAGTCCTTTGAATTGTTTTATTGTCTAACTTACTTATGCCATCTTGTATTTAATCAGCCTCTTCTGTGCATGTCCTAATACCATATCTCAGGGCCAGTTCACCATGAATGTAATTAAAGTCTTTATTAAGTCCCCAAATGCGAGTTATAGTGTCCTAATTGGTGTCTAAATCAAATAGTCATGGTTTCTCTTTTACAAGAACATATTCAAATATTACCAAATATCTCTATGCAAGTTATATTGTATTTATTATTGTCCAATTTGATTAACAATCAGATTAGTGGCATCTAGACTTTCAGTGTAAGGAGGAAGGGTATACTTATAAAGAATCATTGAAATTATTGAAAGAAATAAAAGCACATCTATTGAGTGTATCACAAGTTCAGTTGGGAATTATGACCAAAAAAGCAGCTTTAGATTTGGGACAAATATTCATATAATTTTTTATCCATGAGGAAATCCTGTGCACTGATTTTTTTTGTTTTTGCACTAATAGCTGTGTATGTAAAGCAGATCTCCAGCATTGAATTCTCCTGCCTTAAAATGTTATGATTACGGTGTATGCAACCACACCTGGATTATAAGGTTTGACCTAACCCCTAGTAGTTTGTATTCTATCTTATCTGTCTCACAATGTCTTATGATTTCACAAAGTTACTCTCCAGTGATATTTACTCAATTTAGTCATATGTTAGCAAATCTGATACAGCATCATCACAACTGGAGTGGAAGAATCTCATTTAAAAGTCTGTAAGCATGCTCCAGGACACAAAATAAAAAAAAAGAAATAAGGAAAATAGAAAAGGGATCAAAGAGAATGAAAAGGAAAAGAGGAAAAAAATTAAGTGAAATGAAGACTTAAATATTATATTTGTTACCCAGCACTAAATTGTAACATATATGACATATTGAAGTTTAAATGCATAGAAACATTTAAATAAAAATTTCAGAGCAAGGGTTTTCTTGATTGTTACTTTTTAATATATATATTTTTTGTGTTGTTATGTGACAATGAAACATTTGTGTTATCATCAGCAGCTAGCTAAAAAAATATACTAGCTATAGAATTACAGCTTCCTTGGGCCATACACAGGGTAACCAATATCCTGAATTCTAAGTCAGTTTGGTAATATTTCCATTTTATTTAAATTCAATCACATCATGGTATTATTCAATGCATATGGCTATTTTAATTAAATATTAGATTTATGAGATTCATCTGTGTCACTGAATCCATTTGTAGCCTTTTCCATTCATATGCCTTTAGATGGTTTTAAACTTTGAAGTGGTCAGGTAAGTAACAAGCCATCTTCACATACTTTAGTTGTTACTAAAGTAAACAGAGACATTAAACTCTAAATGAAAGTATGTATTAGTGTGAATTGATGTATACAGCAGTGGTACTTTGATACTTGGTCATAACCAATCTGATTAGCAGAGTTCTCTATAGCTAACTTAAAGTTATGAGTAAATTAAAGACAGAGAGGGAAAGAGAAAGCAAGAGGGAAATAAGCAGAAATCTTAGGTTTTGTTCTATCTTTCAATATCTGTCTTGGATTCTTGCTATATTCATGATGTAATCTATCTTCTTTGAGATACTGAGTCACTGAAGTATCAGTCTGAAGAATGTTCTTAGATTTATTTTGATGATTTACGTCTAATTATTCTAATAGCTTAGTGAGAGGGATTACAGAATGGTAGTTAAAGTATGTTGGCATTCAGATCTTAAGGTTCAAAGCCAGGCATTACAAGTTTCAGGCGTGTTTTGAAATTCCTTAAATGTCTGAGCTTCACTCTTCTTCATATGTAAAAGGACATTATGAATATATTTTCTAAACTGATTGTGATGATTGTTTGCTTAGCAACAGTGCCTGGCTCATAAAAACCACTCAATAAATATTAGTAATTTTCTGTAACTAGTATTTCCCAACCTCATCAACGGGAAAGCATGCTTCCAGGAGAAAGAGAAGTTTCTTAGTCACTGGGGGAGGTTTGATGTGCACTGAGGCCTTTCTGGTAACTTCCTCGAAGGAACAGATATATTTCTATGTCTTTGCCATGAGGCTCAGGGTCATGATAATGGTCACTGGTACTGATGACCATAGTCACGGGCTGGTTTATAGAGTGACAGATCATTTATAGTTACAATATGTTGACTCTATAATTATTAACCTGTTGAACTGGTGCTTTGTTTGTATGTAAAATACAATAATGACAATAGTAATATTTTTATAGATGATATGTTAATATTTCAACCAGATATTCTTTAATATATGTTCCATGATGGCTCCTAGGTATTGTCTCATTTAATCTTTACATGAATTTTATATTTTCATCCCTGTTTTATGGATAAGATATATGGTAGAACCAACATTTGAACTTATGCTTTGTCCTTTGCGAAACTCTGTTCTTTATCTGTGCAATGAATTACATGTAACTTTTCTTAGGAATGATAAGTTGCACTATAGTGTCCATTGACTATTTCTGGCCATGGATGTTTACTGATGATAAAGGTAATTATAATTAGGTATATCATTCTGAAATTATAGGTTATGTTCTGGTAAGGCAGTCTAGGCTATAGTACTAAAAATTTGTAACAACTTTTGTTAAAATATCTGCTACAAGCATTCATAATATATTCATCATTATAAAATTCACAATTTCAAGGATATACAATAATATACCTTTGAAAATTCTCAAACTATAAGAGTTTTAGGAAATCTGTGTTGATAATTACTTTAGAGAGGTATATATGTACATGTGTCACAGTGGAAGAAAGTAAACTGCTTGATAATTATCATTAGAGGTTTCCTGTACACAATGCAATTTAAACATTTTGCATTCGGTCTTCCTAACAAGAGGAGTGTCTTTCTCAGCTGCCTTGTTTTCAATTAGCGTCTATGTTTCTTAGTTCATAAATTCCCTGTCTGCTTTCATTGGCAACATAAAGTATATTTTAAAACTATTTGGTGCTGTGTTTTGAGTAGAGGATGAGTTAATAAATTTTTATTTTGTGTCTCTTGATTGTTTACAAAGCTTAATTTCTCCCATTTCTTCCTCCATTCTTTTCATTCTCTCTTTCTGTCTCTCTCTGTCTCTGTGTCTCTCTCTCTTTCTTTCTCTCGCTCTCTCTCCCATCTCTCTCTATCCCCCTCCAGCCTTCTTTCCCCCTCAAGAAGATTCAACTCACCAGAGTACTATGCATTTTAATTTTATATCCATTGTTCTGTTGCTCCCCCCTCTTGATCTTCCCATTTCAGCTTTCCATCCACCCATAACTATTTTATTTTCCTTTCCTAATGATATCTTTTTGTCCTCGTAACCCCTTACTCTATTCCTAATCTTCATTCAGGATGATTTTTTAAGTTCCATCCATTTACCTGTGAATTGCATGATTTCATTTTTTAAAAGCAAGTGAATAATACTCTACTGTGTATATGTGCCACAGTTTCATTCTTCTGTCGAGGGACTTCTAGGTTGTTTTCAATTTAGGATTATTATGAATAGAGCAGCAATGAACATGGTTGAGCAAATATCTCTGTGATAGGATGAAGCATTCTTTGGGTATATGTCCAAGAGTGGTATAGCTGGTTCTTTTTTTATTTTAATTTTAAATAGCTTGTTTTACATGTCAATCCCAGTTCCCTCTCCCTCCCCTCCTCCCACACTATCCTTCCCCCCCCACCCTCGCACCCTATTGCCAAATCCTTCCACATAGGGGATATCTAGAGCCTGTCATTTCACTCTGGGTAGGGTCCAGGCACTCCCCTAAGAGTCCAGGCTGAGAGAGCATCCCTCTTTGTGCTATAGGCACACGATGACTGTTTGTATTCCAGGGATAGACACTGATCCACAGCTCAGGGCCCCATAGGTTGCCCAGGCCTTCTCGCTGACACTCACATTTGGGGGGGTCCAGATCAGTCCCATGCTGGCCTCCCCACTGTCGGTCTGGGGTCCAAGAGCTCTCCCCTGTTCAGATCAGCTGTCTCTGCTGGTTTTGCCAGCCCATTCTTTGCCAATTTGCTCATCACTCCTCTCTCACTGTCACTGGGTTCCTCGGGTTCAGTTCAGTGCTTAACTGTCGGTGTTTGCCTCTGCTTCCATCAGTCACTGGATGAAGGCTCCCGGATGGTTATAGACATCAAGTTCATTATCAGGAATGGGCATTTGAGGTGGTCTCTCCACTATTACTTAGCTTGCCAATTGGTGTTATCCCTTTAGATCACTCGAGGTCACTCTGGTGCCTGATCTGTCTTCTATCCTATGATTCCCTCTTCCCCCTATTCTACCCCCACCCCCTCAACTTCCTGTTCCCCCATGATCAACTCTCTTCCTCTTCACGCCCTCTCTTCTTCCCAGCTCCCACTCCCCCCCACCCCTCGCCGTGTTCCCCATCTGTTCAGAGGATCTTGTCTCAATCCTCTTCTCTTGGGTACTATGCATGTATGCATATCTTTTAGGTTCTTTCCTGTTTCCCAGACTCTATCAGTGGAAGTGCAGACTAGCACTATCCTGATCCATGTCTAACATGAGTGAGTACATACCATGTTTGCCTTTTTGCGACTGGGTTACCTCACTCAGGATGGTTTCTTCCAGTGCTATCCATTTCCCTGCGAATTTCAAGATTCCATTGTTTTTTTCTGCTGAGTAATACTCCATTGTGTAAATGTACCACATTTTCTCTATCCACTCTTCAGTTGAGGGGCATCTAGGTTGCTTCCAGGTTCTGGCTATTAGAAAAAATCCTGCTATGAACATAGTGGAGCAGATGCCCTTGTTGTATGAATGGGCATCTTTTGGATATATGCCTAAGAGTGGAATTGCTGGGTCTAGTGGTAGATTAATTCCCATTTTCCTGAGGAATCTCCATACTGATTTCCAAAGAGGCTGTATGAGTCGGCACTCCCACCAGCAGTGGAGGAGTGTTCCCCTCTCTCCACATCCTCTGCAGCATAAATTGTCTTCGGTGTTTTTGATTTTAGCCATTCTGACAGGAGTGAGATGGTATCTCAGAGTTGTTTTGATTTGCATTTCCCTGATGGCTAAGGATGTTGAGCACTTTCTTAAGTGTCTCTCAGCCATTTTAGCCTCCTCTATTGAGAATTCTCTATTTAGTTCTGTACCCCACCTTTTAATTGGATCCTTTGGTGTTTTGGAGACTTGTTTCTTGAGTTCTTTGTAAATTTTGGAGATTAGCCCTCTGTCAGATGTAGGGTTAGTGAATATCTTTTCCCATTCTGTGGCCTGCCTTTTTGTCTTTTTGACTGTGCCCTTTGTCTTACAGAAGCTTTTTAGTTTCAGAAGGTCCCATTTGTTAATTGTCGATCTCAGTGCCTGTGCCACTGGTGTTATGTTTAGGAAGTGGTCTCCTGTACCAACTCGTTGAAGAGTATCTCCACTTTCTCTTCTAAAAGTTTCAGTGTGGCTGGATTTATGTTGAGATCTTTGATCCATTTGGACTTAAGTTTTGTACAAGGCGATAAACATGGATCTATCTGCAGTCTTCTGCATACCAGTACCCAGTTATGCCAGCACCATTTGTTGAAGATGCTTTCTTTTTTCCATTGTACAGTTTTAGCTTCTTTGTCAAAAATCAAGTGTTCATAGGTGTGTGGTTTAAAATTAGGGCTTTTGATTCGGTTCCATTGGTCTACCTGCCTATTTTTGTGCCAATACCAAGCTGTTTTCAGGACTATAGCTCTATAATAGAGCTTGAAGTCAGGTATGGTGATGCCTCCTGAAGTTCGTTTATTGTATAGGGTTGTTTTGGCTATCCTGGGCCTTTTGTTTTTCCATATAAAGTTGATTAATGTTCTTTCCAGGTCCTTGAAGAATTGTGATGGAATTTTGATAGGGATTGCATTGAATCTGTAGACTGCTTTTGGCAAGATTGCCATTTTTATTATGTTGATCCTACCAATCCAAGAGCATGGGAGATCTTTCCATTTTCTGGTATCTTCTTTGATTTCTTTCTTTAAAGACACAAAGTTCTTGATATACAGGTCTTTAACTTCCTTGGTTAACATTATCCCCAGATATTTGATGCTGTTTTTGGCTATTGTAAAGGGTGATGTTTCTCTGATTTCTTTCTCAGTCACTTCATCATCTGTATATAATAGGGCCACTGATTTTTTTGAGTTTACCTTGTATCTTGCCACATTGCTGAAGGTGTTTATCATCTCTAGGAGTAACCTTGCGGAGTTTTTTGGGTCACTTATGTAAACTATCATATCATCTGCAAATAGTGGTATAGCTGCTTCTTAAGGTAGATTGATTCCTGTCTTCCTGAGGAACTGCCACATTGATTCCATAGTGGGTATAGAAGTTTGCCTTCCCATCAGCAATGGATGAATGTTCTTCTTACTCCATATTCTCACTAGCATGAGCTTTCACTTGTGCTTTTGATTTTAGTCATTTGGAGAGGTGTAAGATAAAGTCTCAAAGTAGTTTTAATTTGCCTTTCTCTGACGGTTAAGGATGT
Source organism: Mesocricetus auratus (assembly GCF_017639785.1). Classification (NCBI taxonomy): domain Eukaryota; kingdom Metazoa; phylum Chordata; class Mammalia; order Rodentia; family Cricetidae; genus Mesocricetus; species Mesocricetus auratus. The sequence continues at coordinate 107,646,882 of NW_024429182.1, read as the reverse complement.
TGAACATTTCTTGAAATGTTTCTCAACCATTTGAGTTTCTCTTTTAAAAACTTGGCTCTTTGGATTTGCATACCAATTTTTAATTTTGAATTATTTGGTTTCTTGGTATCCCGCTTTTTGAGTTATTTATATATTTTGTATATTAGTTCTTTATTGGATGTGTTGTTGGTTAAACTCTTTTCCCAATCTGTAGGCTGAGATTTAGCCTATGTGATGTTGTGCAGAGGGACCAGACTTCCGAAGGTCAGAGAGACAGGGAATGAGATGCAGACTCAGTGAAAAACAACACATAGACTTCTTTTTTCTGAGGGACAAAAGTTTCTCTTTACTATTATTATTCTTTCTGTTGCTTGTTCTGCTCTATTTTTTGTTCTGTTCTTCTACTGGAATATTTCTCTTCTTTCTCTTTCCTGATGTCTTTCTTCTAACTTTATTTTTCCCTTTACAGTTTATATACCCCAGCAGACTTTTTCAAGCAATATAAAAATTACAATGTGGTTACATTCTATTTTTAAGTGAATGATTATAATGAATACAAGTAAAAAAGCAACATATTATCCATATCCTTTACATGACTAAGCATTTTATGTATTACAGGTGAAAAACAAGTTGCCCCAAGAACCCACATACATTCACACCCAAGCAACTTGTTATAGATTAGCAGAGAGTAAACAGGCAAGGTATTTTTCTAAGTCAGTTCTTTTGCTGGAAGGTGGCATTTTGTGGTTATTTATTATTTATCTCAAAAGGTAATCTTATGAGACACCTTAAAAGAATCACAAATCTAAACTTGTATATATGATAAATAATCAGCTAAATCCTCAGGGTGCATATCCATTAACCAACAGGTTCTTTTTTTTGTTTTGTTTTTGTTTTTGTATCAGGAAGCTGAGTGCAGAAATGGGTACAAGGAATTAATCATCATTTTTGATCACCAGCCCATCCTAGTAGTAAAGTTACATCAGTTAGTGTAAGCATTTTGGGCGGATCTGGTAGGACAGGTATTCTGGCATTCAGGAGTCACAGAATACTGAGTGGTACACAGCTCAGATGGAAAGGTATTCTGGATCTCAGGAGCCACAGAATACTGAGTTTTAAACACAGCTCAGATGGAAAGGTATCCTGGAGCTTGGGAGCCAAGGACTACCACAGGTTGCAGTAAACTTGGCTGCTTACAGCCTTGCCTCAGAGAAAGGCTTCCAGAATGCATCCCCTCTGCTCCAGCAGGACCTCTCCAGCTGGGGATGTTTGCCCAGTTTAGCAAACCTCAGGCAGGAGGTTTCCCAGGCGAAGTTGCTACAGTTCAGCTCTGCTCTGCTCATGGGAGAGTGGAGAGTGGAGTGTAACAACTTCTGCTCTGCCAAAGGAAGGTTTCCCCGGCAGAAGTGTTACAGCCCTGCTAGCTCTGCTCTGCCCAGGTTGGCCTCTACTGCAAAAGATCTTCACCCAAAGCTGGTCAAAGGGGTTTATTAGAAGGAAGCATCTAGGCTGGCCAAGCTGAACATACACAGGGTTTATATAGGTATTCTTGGGGGCAGGGAAAGTTTGTCCAGGGTAAGGGATTGGTCAGATTTCAATGCTAAGCTCCCATTGGCTAGAGCTCCTGCTCAAGGATTGGTTAGTTTTCTGCATAGGGTTAGGGTCAGATTTGGCTCTGGTTTCACTTTCTGTGGTTCTTTTTAGCTTTTTGGCTCTAATTTTAGGGCCAGGGTTTGTTTCTTTCACTGGCTCTGATTTCAGGGACAAAGTGTGTTTCTTTGGCTTTGTTCAGGGTGTGTTTCTTTGGCTGGTCCCTTTTACCTACAGTTAGTCCCAGTTCAACTATTAAAAGTATGCCTTTCTAAACTTTAAATTTTTTTAAGGTTTTATACCTCAAAGCCATTAATAAAACATCTGAGCCTTACCTCAAGTCATTATTTGAAACTTTGTTTTAGCTATGATGCACAGGGAAACCTGTGAAGATTAAAATATTTTAAGCTAGCTGGCTTTCTGAGACTCAATTGTTTTTCTTAATTATTAGCATAAACCACAGTCTACATGGCTCCTCAAGAGAAACTCCTAAGTTCTACTTCCTTGTTCTCATTTTCTAGCCAATTCAATGCCTGCTTTATTAGGGACAGGGACAACACTATATCCTACTGTCACCTATATTAATGTTTCCACCAAACTAACCTCTGTCACAATCCCTTACTTTGTTATAAACCTTAATCACTAAAATTTTACTTAAACTAACACTATTATTGTATAGAAAGTACAGCTTAAGAAAAAAATCATCTTCATAATAACCCACAGTAGAATGGGATATTTCCATGAGATAATCACACCACATTAAAGGCAGTGGGGATTCCCCCCACACCCATTCATACCATGTCAAATTCCAGAGGAAAATGGCAGCAGCATACATGTAAAGGCACAGCTGTAGCAAGAGACATTCTGGAGCTGAAGCCTTGGGGTGGGGTGGGGAGGGCTTGCTTATCTGAGATTCACTCATCACAGCTTTGCTTCCTGGTGGGCAGACCTCTCCAGTTTCAATTGCCACCTGCTGCTCCTCTGACATGGCCACCAGCAATGGTGTTCTTTGCCATGTAGAAGCTTTTCAGCTTCATGAAGTCCCATTTATGAATTGTTGATCTTGGTGCCTGTATTACTAGTTAAGTTACATTACCCACTTTCTCTTTTATCAGGTTTGGAGTATCTGGTTTTATGTTGAGATTTTTGATCCATTTGGAGTTAAGTTTTGTGCAGGGTGATAAATATGGATATATTTGGATTCTTCTACATGTATCCATCCAGTTTTGACAAGCACTATTAGTTGAAGACACTGTATTTTTTCCAGTGTGTATTTCTGGCTTTGTTGTGCCCAAATTCTGAACCCCCAAATCACCAAGAGGCCCATTTCGATGCAAAAGCAAAGAGTCTTTTATTAAAGTTATTTAATGAGCTAAACCCATCAGCTCCCGTCCTTCACCCCACCATCATGGCAGATGGCTGGAGTAAAGACCCCGAGTAACCTCAAGGCAGGGATCTTAAAGGGCAGTATAAGGGGAGTGTCTAGGGGTAAGGAACAATCTCAGGATTGGTGTGCTTTCAAGTCTGGATGACCTGCCCTGTATTGATTGGTCAATTGGTTGTTATGGCCCACAGGTCCTCCCAGGATGGTTGCTTTGCTCTGCATGTCATTGTAGTGCACTTGTCCATAAAGCACACCCAGAGCCGTAAAGCACAGCCCTGCCAGCTAACTTCTGATTGGCTTCTTGGCACAAGGAGGGCATTTGACCTCCTAGTGACCAGGACAGGAGCCGCAAGGTCATGCAAACACATGGGGTAGCTTGTCATGGCTGCTAAAATGGGGAGGCTGGTCACTACAGCTTTTTATTAAAAAAAAAGCAAGTGTCCATAGGTGTGTGTTTTTAGGACTGGGTCTTCAGTTTGATTCCACTGACCAATGTATCTGTCTTTGTATCATGTATCATGCTGTCTTACCATTATTGCTCTAAGTTCTACTATCCATATAATTCATTCTTGACTCTGACTCTTCTGGGTACAGGAGATGAGTGTTTTGTACACTGCAAAAATGTGACTCATACATTTTTGCCTGAAACTCGTGATTACTCACTCTTAGTTTCACATTATCTTTCTCTAGATCATATATCACATTTAACAAGATTTTGTTCAGATCTGTTGTCCTTAGTGTAATTATTTTCCCTAAACCTCCTCCATATCACACCACACCTGCCATAGTATCCCTTTCCTTCAGATTTTTAAAGCATAGTTGTTGAGAATTTTCCACAACTGCCTCTTTATAACACACCTAGAATGATCAGCACCTGTTTCCTATCAATTATGGGTTCTTATTACTCGACAGTGGCGGATGATAAAGCTCAAGAACTCCATTTTTTTTCTTTTTAATTTTTAAAATTTTTTTCCTCTTCCCTTTTTTATTTGTTAGAAACAAGCTTGTTTCACATGTCAATCCCAACTCTCTCTCCCTCCCCTCCTCCCCAGTCCCCCACCCAATCTCCACTTGGATCCCCAGAGAGGGTGAGGACCTCCATGGTGGTCTGGGCACTCAAAGTCTATTTGTATGCAAGGGATAAATACTATCCAAGGCCCCATAGATTACCTAGGCCTCCTCACTGACACCCACATTCAGGGGGTCTGGGTCAGTCCCATTTTGTCCACCCAGCCATCAATCTTGGGTCCAAGAGCTCCTCCTTGTTCAGGTCAACTGTTTCTGTGGGTTAAAACAGCCCAGTCTTAACTCCTTTGGTCATCAGTTCTCCCTTTCTGTCACTGGATTCCAGGAGTTCAGTTCAGTGTTTAGCTGTGGGTATCTGCCTCTACTTCTATCAGTCACTGGATGAAGGTTCTGTTTCCCAGACTCTCTGACAGTGGGATTATATGATGGCAAGAACTCCATTTTAACGTTTGTTCTTTCATTCTTTTGCTCCCTCCCTCCATTCCTCCCTCCCTCTCTCCCTTCCTTCCTTCCTCCCTTCCTTCCATCCTTCTTTCCTTCAGGGTTCAGCACCCCTTGGAAAACAAAATCACAGTCGGAAAACTTATATATAGGACATTTATTGGAAAATGTTTGAGGAACAACAACTGTGTGGGACTAACATGGAATTGGCCTATTGTCTTGGTGCATACTTTTAATACCAGCACTTAGGAGGCAGAGGCAAGAAGATTTCTATGAGTTCATCAAGGCTAGACTGGTCTGCATGAGAGGTTCCAGGACAGCCAAGAATACATAGGCAAATGAAACCAGGACTGATACAGTAATGTGTAGAACGTGAAGTATTGGTTACAAAGTACTTAACTGAGGACTAAAGGGTCTTCTCACAGGATCTATAGAAATTAGATGCCCTTAAATTAGGGTAAGGGGTCAGATCTCACGTTGATCAAGCATTAGATTCTGGTTACTTTTGGGAAAACATTGAGTGAGATGACCATTTCTTAGCTGACAGCAATTTCTAGGGAAGTTCAAGGCATATACTGCCAGTATCTAGCAATACTAGAAGTTAGGGATTTGAAGGCCTTCATCCTGATTGGGAGAACTGGGTGATTCACCTCAGGTAATACTACCCAAGGCACAAGTAAAAGTAGGAAACCCTTTCAGAAAGTTAATGAAAATGAAGTTGGAACTTAGCTGTGAGGTCACTCTTTGTTGGGTATCTTTCATAGTGCTGGAAGGTGCTATACAGACTGTTAGATCTTACCCAATTGTAAACTCTATGAGCCACAAGCCAACCTGCCAGGCATGGCATAACTACTGTTGCAATGAAAGTATGACTGTTATGGGGTAACCAACCACTTTCTGATTAGATTTGAAGTTTGCACTACAGGAAAGTGTCTAGTAATTTACCCCTAGTCAAAAGTCCATGGCTGAGAGATCGTAAACTCTAGAGGAATGCTTATTACTGTTGATTTACTAAATGAATATCTTATTAAACTGCCTTCTAAATATTTATGCTTATATGCTCGATAAGTGCTGCTCCAACTCTCAGAGAAGCTTTTGTTTGCGTTGGGCTGTGTTAATGCAGAGACTCATGACTAGCCAAAGTGCTGATAATAAATGAATACTCAATGTTCAAACTTAAATCTATATCGCTTCCTAGCCTAAGGCTCAAGAGGTATTTTGGAAAAGGGATGGAGAGAGTGTAAGAGCCAGATGATGGGAAGGAGTGCTGTGAAACACTGCCTTCTAGACTTGACATGGCCATTGCAACCCATAAATCACAGCAGTGGTGGTGAAATACATAAGATGGGCCCCATCTAATATTACATCATGATAGGGAAGGGGCTCACAAGGCCCCATCTCTTCCTCTGAAACTATAGGTTGCTGAGGGAAGAGAGTCACTTAGTAGTGGAGCCATTAATAAGTTTCCCTTGCTCAACTAAATAACCCACATCCATAGACATGCAAACAGCCTTAATTAAATATAATTGGCTGCACACACACACACACACACACACACACACACACACACACACACACACCACGAAAGTGGGGGAGGGGGTTGGGGATGAAAAAGGGGTTTGGCCACCAAAGGATCCAATTAAAAGGTGGGGTACAGAACTAAATAGAGAATTCTCAATAGAGAAGGATAAAATGGCTGAGAGACACTTAAGAAAGTGCTCAACATCCTTAGCCATCCGGGAAATGCAAATCAAAACAACTCTGAGATACCATCTCACTCCTGTCAGAATGGCTAAAATCAAAAACACCGAAGACAATTTATGCTGGAGAGAATGTGGAAAGAGGGGAACACTCCTCCACTGCTGGTGGGAGTGCCAACTCGTACAGCCACTTTGGAAATCAGTATGGAAATTCCTCAGGAAAATGGGAATCAATCTACCACAAGACCCAGCAATTCCACTCTCAGGCATATATCCAAAAGATGCCCATTCATACAACAAGGGCATCTGCTCCACTATGTTCATAGCAGCATTTTTTGTAATAGCCAGAATCTGGAAGTAACCTAGATGTCCCTCAACTGAAGAGTGGATAGAGAAAATGTGGTACATTTACACAAAAGAGTATTATTCAGCAGAAAAAAACAATGGAATCTTGAAATTCACAGGTAATTGGGTGGCACTAGAAGAAACCATCCTGAATGAGGTAACCCAGTCACAAAAAGACAAACATGGTATGTACTCACTCATATATGGACTTAAGACATGGATCAGGATAGTGCTAGTCTGCACTTCCACTGACAGAGAGTCTGGGAAACAGGAAAGAACCTAAGCGATATGCATGGTACCCCAGAGAAGAGGAATGAGGCAAGATCTTCTGAACAGATGGGGAACACGGCGAGGGGTGGGGGTGGGGGAGTGGGATCTGGGAAGAAGAAAGGGGGAGAAGAGGAAGAGAGAGCAGGTCATGGGGGAACAGGAAGGTTGAGTAGGGGGTAGAATAGGTGGAAGAGGGAATCATAGGTTAGAAGACAGATCAGGCACCATTGTGACCTCTAGTGATCTAAAGGGATGACATCAACTGGCAAGCTAAGCAATAGTAGAGAGGCCATCTAGAATGCCCATTCCTGATAATGAACTTGATGTCTATAACCATCCTGGAGCCTTCATCCAGTGTCTGATGGAAGCAGAGGCAAACACCCACAGTTAAACACTGAACTGAACCCATGGAACCCAGTAACAGGGAGAGAGGAGCGATGAACAAATTGGCAAAGAATGGGCTGGGAAAACCAGCAGAGACAGCTGATCTGAACAGGGGAGAGCTCTTGGACCCCAGACCGACAGCTGGGAGGCCAGCATGGGCCTGATCCAGACTCCCTGAATGTAAGAGTCAGTGAGGAGGCCTGGGCAACCTATGGGGCCCTGGGCAGTGGATCAGTGTTTATCCCTGGCATACAAATAGACATCGTGTGTCCATAACACAAAGAGGGATGCTCTCTCAGCCTGGACTCTTACGGTAGTGCCTGGACCCTGCCCTGAGTGAAATGACAGACTCTAGATATCCCCTATGTGGAAAGAAGTGGGGATAGAGTGGGAGGCTGGGAGGGTATGGTGGGGGGGTGCGGAAGGAGGTGAGGGAGAGGGAACTGGGGTTGACATGTAAAACAAGCTATTTAAAAATTAAAATAATAAAAAAAAGAAAAAAGGGGTTTGGCTAGATGGGGAGGGAAATAAGAGAGGATAATGGGGGGGATGTGATCAATCTATAGTATATTTGTGTGGATTTGTGAAAAAAATAAAAAGTAAAACTAACTTTAAGCAAGTTAATGAAATTATCTTGGTGAGAGATACTGATATTTTGGTAATTGTGAGAGCAGCGGGGTAGACTTTAGATTAATTTCAAAGGATTTACTCATATGTTAAATGTGATATAAAGAAAACGATCAATGTGTCTTTAAATATGTTCTGAACATGTTGACGATGGAAATGACCTCACCTGTTGTATAAGAACTGATGGATAGCTCAGGGATTTGACTTTGTAATGTAGCCATACATACTAAAGAATATATTTCATTTAAAATTTCTGGCTTAGTTAAAGAATATGAGCTTATAATTTTGTTTGCATAGCACAAATTGCCCAAATTTGTCCAATGTAAATTTGAGAATTTGGATAGGCCTTGGAATAAATTAAAGTGCTGTCAAACAATTATTTTTAATGAAACTAACTCATGTGGGATTAAAGCCAAACATTTTAAAACATGCATAATTAGGTGATTGGTAAGTAGCCATTTCTTAAATACTGGAGTAACAAGAAACCTTTTAACCTCTTTTAGAGAAATTGGGCATAAAAACCTAAATACAGATAACACCAAAAGAAAATACAGCTGATTCTCACTTATGATTATGGGTTAAATATCCCATATTTAACGTACTAATGAGTCTTAGTTAAGGCTTTATTTAGAACACCAAGAAAGACTAGTCCTATAAATAGCTCTTGGAGAATCTACTAATTCAAGGAAAATGAAAGTTAGAGCTGCAATAGATAATAGCTCACAGTGTTGATTGCTATCATTAACTTTCTTCCAAATATTCATATATAATTAATTCACAAGAAATCTCACAATGGATGCATTTTTATCTTTACCTTTTGCATGAGAAAAAACACACACAAATAAAGCTTAATTTATTTGCGCAAATACACAGAATTTGTACATAGGAGTGCTAAGATCCAAATCCAGGATGGCTTACAATGAAACCACCCTGTTGGATTGTTCTCGAATAGACAATAGCAGTACACTATATTGTTTATAGTTGACTAACATTTATTAAATGTTTTCTCAGTACCAGACACTAAGTTCTTAAAATGAATCATCCCATTTTTACTGTAAACACATGGTGTGGATATTTTCATTATATCCTTTTCTTAGATAAGAAAAGTAGGATAGAAATTGTCTAGTAAATGCTCAAGACCACATAGGTCTAAATGGCCAGGTAGTATTTGCATCCAGGGACTCTGCCTATGGAAAAGAAAACACATTGCATTCAAAGTGTTTGAACAACCATTCCTGATTATAAAGATAAGCAATGCTAAACTAAAAATTACATTACTAAAATAAAATTTAAAAGATGTTCCCTGAAATTATTTTGAAGGCATACATTTTAAACCACATTTCTTGTAGTTATGGAAGTAATATGGCAGTAATAGAATTTGGATAACAGCATTCTTTAATAAAGTTTTTACAGAGGTGTAAAAACAGTTCAATGTGAAAAACAGAATCCCATCATTGTGTGTAATTGAGATGAAGTCCTGATAATTTAATTCATAAAATGTTGTTACTAATGTTCCAGGTAAAATACTGAAAAGTAGCCATGAAACGCATGCTTTATAATACTTCTTGTAAAGGTTGTAATAGTGGTATCCAAGTTCAAAAAGAATGTGCTAACAGCAGCATTTATTCTGGCTGATGGGAAGGAACATGGTTATTCTAATGTAAAAAACACAAAAAAGAACTTCAAATCTCTTATATATAGCCAGTTTCTCTGGGAATTTATAATTGTCATTCCAGATGAGATGCAGACAAAGAGGTCTACATAAGAAAATTTATTCCTACATATTTTAACAGTAAAATCTTAAAAAAAACTGAATGGAGAATATTATTGTATTTTAAATTATGTCCATCTTTTAGAAAACTATTGAAGGTGTATTAACTCTGAAGCTGGACTTCATTTTTGAGTTTCTCTCATTCCAATTCCTCATAAATACTTATGACTTTTCCTTATTTTTAGTCTATTTTAATGGAATACACCAATAATTTGCTTTGATTATTTATTTTCTTGCAAAAGCAAACTCAATTCATATTGAGTTGTGCATATCGAAGTGGCCTAATGTAGAACAAAAACACAATGAGTAGCTTTTGTAAAGGTGAGGAGATGAAATGAATATTTCATAAGGTTAATAATTCTTAGTTTATTATTCCCTGGGAAAGGTCCTAAAACATGGATTCACATTTAAGTAGTTTATTTGGGTAACAATCACACAAAGTATCAGAAGGACAGTGGGGAAAACAAAAGACAGAAAGGTGCAGTACCTAATGAAGAGATATTATAAAGTCAGTAACTTAAGCCTCATGAAACTCCTTGAATCAGTGCAGAAGCACAGCCCTCATTAAACTCTGTCTCCTGGCTCACAAAGGAGCTAGGATATTTATATGCCTGTCTTTGACAGTCGTTAGTTAAGAGCTGTTGCTTTGTGAGAGCAAGTGTCTGTGAACTCTCTGTAACTTCCATTCTGAACCATGTACTGGAAAAATTCTCTTTAGTTGCAGAAGTGCCAAAGTGAGTGGAAGTTTGGCTGGCTCCATGGTGGTGAGGTCTGGGGAATATGGTTGGGATAGTGGCTGTATCTGCGACATCATTCTGATATCCTCCTGTATGCTGGCACCACCATTCACATATTTAGGTAGCATCAATTTTTTTTCTGTAAGATAGTAATAGAATTTCTTCTAAGACCCTTTCAGCAGAAACTGGAGATAACAGCTTAGTTAGACTTCAACTAGTATGCTCATTTACTGGAAAGAAAAGAAAAGAAAGAACTTTACTTATCTTAATTCACTTATAAAATTCTGGTTCTTAGTGGAAATTGCTAATAAGTTACATCTGCTTGTTGGCAACAAGTTCTTGTATTAATAACGGGGAACTCAACTGCTGTTTTAAGATCAGAAGGAGCTAGATTCATTTTAATCCTATGAACCAACCATCCTGCAAACTCAGTGAGAAATGATGCTGTCAACTTGCAATGTACAAACTATAATTTCCCTTTATTGCAAGGGAAGAGGGACTCTGAATTCATCTTTAACTACTATTGTTATATTCTGACAACCACATGAGAAGATAAATGAACACTTCCATGTTTTTAAAAAACATTAAAATATCAAAGCACTTAAAAATTGTTCCAAATGGCTAGTTCCTAGCATGGTGTCTATTACACTGTAGGTACTCAAAATACAATTTTTGAAACTCAGTTATTACTAGTGAATTTTCAGGACTAAATTGATTTTTATACATTATTCCTCACACACTGATTAGCTACAACCTGTTGGAAACTTCTCAGTCGAGATTTTGACTAGCCAGATGCATGTGTATTTTGTTCAGGAGACAAAAAACCAAACCAAACCAAAACAAAACAAAACAAAAAAAACCCTTTGGTCTCGATAATGTTACACATGAACACCTCAGACATCTTCCCCAATGCAGAGGAAATCTTTACACATAATGTAAATTTTAGAGATTTGTTTGCCTTTCTTAAACTCTTCCTAGTATCCTTCAAGGCTCCTTTCCTCTATTCCCCTTCATTATTCTAGCTCTCTGACAGCCTCCTTAATAGGAAATCAGATCACTAAGACTCCTGGGAAATTTACAGATGATTACATAGAGGGGCAATTTCCACATTTCCTGTCTTCCTTTTCAGTAGAACACCATGTTTAATTGATAAGTTTGAGCACAGCGAGAAATGTCACAGTTTCGCTCATTCTTCAGGAATCCTGAGATGTGTAAATTGTGGGAATGATTTCATACCTGCCAAGGACTCCTGACTTCAGTGTTCTGGAAGGCACTAATTACTTGGATCTCACTTTAGTTAGGAACCATTCACACCTTGCATTTTCTGTGACTGTGTGTCAATTTTGTGACGATTTTTAATCATTAAATCAACTCTGTCTTTTGTCCTCTCAAGTAACTTGTTCCCATGTAGTTTGGCTCAGTAATCTACAAGATGGGAGATTTTCCTTTGAGTTATTTTTGCTATTCAAAATTATTGCCATTTTCACCATTTCCAGAGTTTTAGAAAGAGATATGTAGTATCAATAAATACATCCAAAGTCACTTTATTTAATAATTTATTTCTTCACTGACTACAATGTTCTGTAAAGGAAAGTCGAGGATTCAAATGATAAAATGTGGGGTCTTGGATCAGGCTTAACTGAACCTTCAACTATATGAGTTGGGTGTCTCTGTAAAGGTCATCCAGATTATCTTTGTCTAGATTTTTGATTATACAAATCAAGAAAATTATTTTGTTTCATATGAGATGCTCTAATAAAAAACTTTCAAGTCATTAAGGCACTGTTAATACTCTTGATTACATGTTATTACATTGTGTGTCTGCTATTGGTCACACCACGTCCACTTAATAGTTGTTTATATTGGTTAAGTTAACCTATTTTCATAGTATTATGGAGACAGCTTCTTACTCAGTTAGGCCTTGGCATCAGGAGATATTTTACTGTAGAGAATATCTTAGAAGAATACTTTGAATATGAGTCACTTTCAACTTTGAAGAAAGGTAATATTGATGTGAAGTTAGGATTCTGAGCAAAGCTTGAAATAGTCTGGTGATGAAAAATTATAAGAATTTTGTCATGCTCAAGACCTGCACAAGTTTAAGTCAGACAAAATGCTAGCAACAAGAAGGGGTAGTGGATTCAAAGTCCCATCCTTAAACAAGAAATTGCTAGGAGAGGGAAAATCAGTTTTCTCCAGTGTAGTGTCATTGGGTAAATCAACTACATTCCAGAGTAGGCCCCAGGCCCAGTAGTTGGGTAACACAAAACAAACTCCATTTGGGGGTGGTGGTGGGCTTTTTGTTGTCTTTTTTCTTTTCTTTTTTTTTCTTTGCCTTATTGGATTTTTGATTTCCTTCCTTCCTTCCTTTCCTTTCCTTTCCTTTTCTCTCTCTTTCTGTCTCTTTCTTTTGGAGAATGAGAGAAAGAATATGAAGTAGGGTGGGCCAGGATGTGATGGGATTTGAAAGGAGTTGGGGAAGGAGAAACATGATGAAAATATATTGTATGAAATATTTTTTTAAAAAACTTTTTTTCAGGTGCCTCCTGTGTGGTGAGATGTGAGTCTTTTAAAACATATGTTTATTTTTCATTTATGTGTATGTAGGTTTGCATGAGTTTATGTGAACAATGTTCATGCAGGAAGCCAGAGTGTGTTGGACCCCCTGGAACTGGAATTACAGGTGGTTGTGAGTCACCTGATGTGGGTATTGGGAACTGAACATGTGTCCTCTGCAAGATTAGTAGGCACTCTCATCCACAGAGCCATCTCTCTAGCCCTGAGACGATAGTCTTTAAGCTTCATAGGGTAGACCAGATTAAACTAGGCAGTGAAGGCTGCGTTCCTCAGAGCATGGCAGCCCTACTGATTTCTAGAAAAGATAAGACAGTTATGAGGAAGATCGAGCAGTTCATAATAGACAATGGGCTATGCCATGGCAGAGAATGGGTTAGTGGGCTAGATCATGGGGGAGGATGGGCTAAATCATAGCAGAGACTAGTGAAGGTAATATCTAGTTAATAACAATACTTGCTGTGTACTAAATGCTTATTAGATACTGAGCCAAGCCTTTTAGAAGCCTAATGCCATTTAGTCCTATGAACAACTGTGTCAATTCAGCCTTAATATTATCCTCAAGTTGCAGGCGAAGAAACAAGTTCAGAAAGATTAAATACGCATCCATATTTATACATCTACATGGATGGGGAGGAAGTCTTTCAGACATCATGGTCTCTGCTCTAAAACACTCTGTTAGATTGCATACTTCTATTGTAAGCATCTTGTTTTCTTTACTTGCAAACTGTTGACAGTTTTGTTTGGTGTTAGATTTGTAGAGATGACTTTGTTCATCTACCTTTTGTCCAGGATAGAGACTGCTGTGTGACACCCACATTTTTCTTATTAGCATATATCATGAATCTTGTGATAGGCACCTCTCTGTAGTGAGAAGGGGTTCTGATATTTCCTCTTATGGAGCTGATGTGTCTCTTTTGCTTTAAGCTGTGTCATTTGGAGAACAGGTAATGGGATAAACCTTTCTCCCTATGATAGCTATATCAGATATAAACTGTTAAGTTCCTCACTGATCTTTTCCTCAATTAAGTATTAGTTCTCTCGATTATTTCTCATATGATTCATTTTCTAGTAGTTAATCATTTCAGCTTATTTTTCAGGGAAATATGTCCAAGTTAGTAAATTAATCTAGTCAGGACATGGGCAGAATCCTATAAGATGATGTGCTTTTATTGTAAATTTGGATGCTATTGTTTAACAAAAGCAGTTTCTGTTTTTACTTAGTAGTTTTCAGGGGTGTGCAAAGTCTCATTGGATTCTTGTATCAGACTCCCTCCCTTTAGATTTCCTGAAGTGCATTTTCTAGATTACATAATAACTATGAAGTAATATCCTAATCACTCTAAGACTCTTATATGTAAAACAGAGCTATACCTAGCCTGTAACTGACTCATGGGGAATTTCATATAGTATATTTTATTTTATTCTTTCCTGTTCTCTAATTTCTTCTAGATATTCTTCCTGCTACTCAGCTTCTTGTTTATTCTCTATCCTAAAAAAGATGCAAAAGAAATAAGCCACTAAAAACATAGAGTCCGATTTGTGTTGACTAGCTACTCCTGTGTGTGGAACCTGTCCTGGAGGATTGTTTATATATCCAGTGTCATCCCATTGAAGAAAACTGATTTTCTAGAACATATCTAATATTTCTGGATTTATTGGGATGTAATTGACAAGGTACATACATTTAGGACATATTATGTAGTGTTTTGAATATGTATGTGTGTATGCATATATGCCTACATATATACAAACATTCTGAAATAATCTTAACAGTTGAGCTAACACATGCATCATCTTGCTTATTTATCTATATTTTGTGGTGTGGACATTTCTGGTCCACCCTCTCAGCAAATTTCAAATATACAACAGAATACCACTAACTATAGTCATCAAGTTGCATATTAGGGCTCAGAAACTGTGCTGTTTAACCAATATCTCCCATTTTATTTCACTTTACCTAGTAGTAATTACTGCTTTGCCCTTTGTTAACTGTGAGAGCTTAATTATTATTTTTTCAGGATTTCACACATCAGCAACATATGCAATATTGATCTGTGCTTGGCTTATTTCATTTAGCCTAATATCATTGAGGTTCTTCCATGATATTGCAAAATAGCAGAAATCCCTTCCTTCAAGGTAGAATAGTACAGTCCATTATAAAATATGTCTTTCTTTGGACTAAAAGTTATTTATCAAATACTGACCACTCTGAGTTATGCCACCATAGGTATAAGAGTACTGCTATGTATATGAGAATCTGACTTCCAGTACCTTTAGAGATATATCCAATCTTATGGTGGATGCATTTTTAATTGAGGTGTGGGAATTTTCATATTATTACCCTGATGACTAAATATTTACATTACCATCAACAGTGCCAAAGCTGATTTTTCCCCAAACCATTAATAGCATTTATCTTCTTGTCCTTTTGATAATACCATTCTAACATGTATGAAATGATATTTCATTGTGGTTTTGATTACATTTTCCTGATGCTTAGAGAAACTGAATGTTTTTCATATCTGTTGGTCATTTGTATGCTGTCTCCACAAAATATGCATATAGTTATTTTGCTCATTTTTAGTTGGGTTAGTTATGTGCCATGTACTGGCTTTTTTGCCATTAACAGACTGTGTATACCATAGTTGCCCCATGAGATTATAACAGACCCCCAAATTTCCTGTCCCGTAGTGATGTTGTTATTGTAACTTCATAGCATAATGCATTATTCATGTACTTCTGGTGATGCTGGTGTAAGCAAGATTCCTGTACTGCCAGTCATAAAATGTATATAATTATGTATAATACGTAATACTTGATCATGATAAATGACCATGTTTCTTATTTATATCTTTGCTGCATTATAACTTCTTGTCATTATTTGAGAAAGTAGTTTCCCCCTTATAATAAAAAAGTTTATAGTAGACCACTATACTGCATAATACTGTCAGCAGTCATATAGATCTTGGGTTTACTGCCTCTCTAGACTGCATTATTTTCTCTTGAATTTGTTTGAATCTACTGGAGCTTTTGCCTACCATAGTTGCTAAATACAAAATCCATTGCTATTATTACCAGTAGGAGTCCTTGACAAGTGACCTGCATGCACAACTTTAAGTGACTAAGAGCAATGAAGGTGGAAAAATCAGTCATGGTGTATTAGTTACTTTTCTTGTTGCTAAGATATCTGACAGATGCAACTTAAAGGAAGAAAAGGTTTTTCGTTTGTCTCATAATTCACAAGGCACAGCTTTTCACATCTGGGAAGCATAGCCTATAGAGCAACACAGTCTGTGGTGATAGGAGCTTGTTGCAGTTGCTCATGTCTCTGTGGCAGATAGGAAGCAGCAGGCAAGACTAGAGATATAGCCCTCAAATAACCCCTCTAGTGGTCTGTGCTTGCCATACTGTGCCAAAGAACCTCTGTAACCTTCCAAAACAGTGCCACCAGCTGGTGACCAAGTATTCATACACATGTGTCTGTGGAGAGCATTTCACATCCAAACTATAGCAAATGGTAATTGCTATCTAGGTGTACTTTCAGTGATAATGTTCCAGAAAGCTCACATATTTGAGCACTTAGTCCCCAGATGGTGGTTCTTTTGAGGGAGATTTAGGAGATATGGCCTTGTTGGAGTGAGTATGTCACTGAAGGCTAGCCCTGGGTTAAGACTCAGGCTGTTTCCAGTTTTCTCTCTCTTCTTTCTACTTATAATTCAAGAAGTGAGCTCTCAGATTTTTGTTTCTGCCACCATTGCCTGCTACGTGATGAGGTGCTGTCCTTCCATGATGGATTCTGACCCTTTGGAGCCAGAAGACAAAATGAACTCTTCTATAAGTTGCCTTGGTCATGGTGTTTCATCACAGCAACAGAAAAGTAACTAATACAGGTAAAAACCATCCCCAATAGGTTTAAACGTTTAAAGAATAAGAACAAAATGATGGATGCTGTTAGAAGACTGACTTCATGGAAGACACAGGACTGATAAAATTGAAGAAGGGAGTGTATATATACAGAGAAATTCATGATGTTCTTTACTGAAGACCAGACAGAGAAGTGCATCTCTCTCAGAACCATAACAAGCAAGGCTAGCACAAGATGTTTGAGGACGATGAAAAGAAGCCTAGTCTTGACTATGATCTGGAGTTTACTGCTAGCTCTGGATGTTTTAAATGGCACAGTAATCATTATTCCATATATAATATGAAGTGAGTGGTGTGTCTGTGAGTGTGAAGGCAGATGAAGAATGTTTTGAAACTGTACACAAGTGATTATGCAAAAAACGACTGTCAGAGAAAAATCTTCATTAGTAATACAAAGTCCTTGTTCTGAACAATGATGTCTAAACAGACTTCTATCCATAAGGAGGGCAATTTGAGGCCAGGCTTAATGTCTTTTAAAGTCAGGATAGCAATATTGCTTGAGAGTACTGTTGAAGATCATAAACTCAATTCTACTTGTTTGTTTTCTGGCATAATGAGCATCCCAAGGCCTTCAAGTATTTCAGCACTAAGTAGTCAGGTGTTCAGAAAGCTATTTCATCTATGTTTAAGTATCTATTAAGGTATTTGCACAGTGATGAGTCATGTAATTGCAATTTTTAGAATATACCCCAATTATTTGATGATACATGGTTATTAGAGTGTTTTGTTTGTTTTTTCTTTTATTGTGAAATCTACAGAAACCATTGCCAACTTAAATGTTAAGGAGCTTTTTCATGTGTTTTCCTCTAGGGGTTTTATACTTTTAGATCTTATTTTTAAATGTGTAGCCCACTTGATTTGATTTTTGTGTGTGATGTAAGACAAGAGTAATGTCAAGTGTTTGTATGTGTTGAATTATTTGACTGAGGAGATGTGGGCGTGTGTATGTGTCCTGTTAGTTCTATTTCTCTAGAGGACCCTGACGAGTAAGGACTTAGAACAGGTCAGTAGAGAAATCTCCTCCCTCAATAACTTTTACTTTGACCCCACTGGTGTTTGACCCCATGTCTGTGTCTTCTTTATACTTTCACATTTTACTGCCTTTCAATTTCTCTGGTTTTCTTTCTGCTTCATGAACACAGCACATATTCTAACTCAAGGACTTGCACTTCCTGGCATGCTTATCTTTTCTTAAGGACTTCTACTTGCTGTCATACTTTTCCCCAAGGAAGCTTTTGATTTGATCTCTAATTTTACTTAAACCTTTCAGAGACGCTTTGTGTGAACACCTTATAAAGTGGGCTTCCTCAGCATTCACTTCAAATATTTTTCTCCAGTCAAAGTCACATTTCTATGAGTATATGGTACTGTGTTATATATCATTTGTATGCATACTACTTTTTTCACAAATGGAAAAGAAGGGTTCAGGAACAGTGTCTCTTAGGCTCAGGTCTTAATTATTCTTCCTGGAAAATGTAGCATTTGGCAGGTGCTCAGTAAATATATGTTGAAATGAATTAATGTAATTGTCTTTTGATATGGGATGTCTGTATGCTGTGAATATGTTTTATTATCATTGGCTAATAAAGAAGCTCCTTTGGCATATGACAGGGCATAATATAGCTAGGTGGAAAAGCCAAATTGAATACAGAGAAAAAGAAGGCAGAGTCAGGAAGCCATCAGCAGCTGCCAGAGAAGCAAGATGTGAGATAACTAGCCATGAGCCTCGTGGTAAAATATAGAATAAAAGAAGTGGGTTAATTTAAGTTGTAAAAGCTAGCTAATAATAAGCCTGAGCTAATAGGTCAAACAGTTTTTAATTAATATTAAGCCTCTGAGTGATTATTTAGAAATGGCTGGGGGCTATGGTGGGTGGGAGAGAAACTTGTCCAACAGGAGTGGGCAAGACAGTGAAAAGTCTTTGGCTACATTTGGCGTACCAAGGTGGGACTTTCAAGTTTCCACATAAGACCTGAAAAAGCTTATAAAAAAGAAGGGGTTTAAGCATAGCATGGCAGATTCTTGCCACAGTACAGAGTCATCTGTAACCTATGAAGCATGGTGGATTTAGCTTTTACTCATACAGCCACAAAGGGCTTATGTACCAGTAGCTTTCTACATGCTGCTTGGTGGCAGTGTGGACCTGCTGGTTCCCATAGGTGGGGCAGTGAGCATTGCTCCCAGAGCTGGTGGTATATGTACCTCCTCTATGTTGGAAAGCCAAATGGGGTGGCACCAATAGCCAAAGTCTCTGCTTTGGTCCTAGCCACATCTGCTTATCAGTTTAAAACAGTGATCAAAAAATGATTACAGATCCACAATAAAGACAGATTCAGACAAAAAGAAACATTTAAACAGGACACAGTGTGTTAAAAATTATGTAGGCTTAAGAAAGAAAGAAAATGGGTACAGACAGTTATAGACAGAAATAGTTTCAAAAGATAAAACAGTCTTCAAAAAGACAGTAAAAGTAATATAAAAAAAGCCATGTAATGATGGGCAATACATATAGAGCCTTTATTGTGTATACTATTGTTTTTTCTTTGAATTTTTGACTGTAAATGAGCTAACTACAGAGAGACATTTGATTGTGGGGGCTGCTAAGCTAAACCAACATAAAGGTATCTTGACTTCAAAGTTTGGGTCTAAAGATATGTTGCTTTGGAAAAGAGGTTCTGCTTTTGTTTCCACAGGAGATGAAAAGCTGTGGATCCCTTCCAATTAATATGGTTTGATCAAATGAGACCCCCTGAGAGGTCTCTGATGGGAGTGATGGCTCAGGTGATCCAACACCCAGAACAGCCTCAAGGCACCTGGCAGAGATGATGTAGCCTCACAGACTACTATAGCAAAGATCTAATCATAGTTCTAAATTTTCTTAGCACCCCCAATCAGCAGGAAGTAGTATAGAAAACTATGCCCAAATTCCCAAAACATTGTTTATAAATGTTTATTTTCATTTAAAGGGGTTAGTTATAAATGGTTAGTGGTCATAGTCTGTTAAGGGAAGCTTTTTCCTTGCTAGCCGCTTTGGTTATCCCCCGCCAGTCGCCTGGGCTCTGCCGCGCCAGCCTGGTTCTAGATCCGCATGAGTCCCAAATAAACACACAGGAGGCTATATTAATTATGAAGCTGTTGGCCTTGCTTGTCTCTTACTGGCTAGCTCTGCTTTAAGTAATTACCCCATAATTGTTAATCTAAGTATGTCTCTTACCGGAGAATAGTCCCGGGCTTCCTA
Organism: Mesocricetus auratus; assembly: GCF_017639785.1. NCBI lineage: Eukaryota > Metazoa > Chordata > Mammalia > Rodentia > Cricetidae > Mesocricetus > Mesocricetus auratus. The sequence continues at coordinate 107,626,889 of NW_024429182.1, read as the reverse complement.
CCCCATGCGGCTACATGTCGACTCTCTTGTGTTTCTCCTACCCAGAGTTCTCCTGGACTCCTAGTCCCTCCCATCTTGGTTCCCTATAGGCTCAACAGTACTTTATTGACATAAGACTTCCCCAACAATAGTCAATCTCTTTTTAAAGAAAAAAAGGGGGACATGATATAGAAATGATAAAAAATTAGGTTATTATATCTGCTTTAATAAAAATCCAACTGTTAATATGAAAATACTTTGGTCTTTTGATACAAATTTAAGGTCAATTTTGTTGTACTATATGAATATTTCTACTGTTGTTTAAGGTTTTCTATTTATGTAGCTCATGTAAAATGTAATGTGTAGTTAAGAAATACAAATTAATAGTCATCTATAATAGTCAAACTTATAGTTTGACTCTTCAGGATAGGATATCTGTTGGAATATTACCTATGGTCTGGGCATATAGAATATGTTTATTTCTTGATGTTGTTACTGTTGGCTGTAGTTTAATTTTTGTGCATGTTATTACCTTTTCTTTCTTATGAACAATACTTGATAGTTCTTATTGTATATAGTTTATGTTAGGATTGGAGCCTTCTTTTCTAGGAAATAAAGGGGAAATGTTGTGAGAGCTCAATCCAATTAGCCAATGACATTTGGGATGCCTAGCCATATGGGTGTGGTTTTCTCTGATACGAACTGGTTAAGAACTGAGGTCAGGGAGTCATAAACTTTCTGCCTTTGACTTGGAAGGCTTCCTGATGCACCTTTCAGTTACCTGGTCTGGAGCTCTCTCAATTATCTTTCCCTGTTGGGCGAAGAGGCAATGGCGTCTCTTCTTACTATATCTGTGTGTGTCTGTGGGTATGTTCCCTATTTCATCCTTTAGTAAATTAGTATTCTTCCTAAGCATCTGTAGATTCTCCTTTGTTATGATAAAAGATATGAAACTTTAGACTCACAAAGATAGGATAGATGATAGAGTATTTTCTCTAATTTTGTTAAATACAAATTGGCAAAGATTGGGCTGGCAAAACCAGCAGAGACAGCTGATCTGAACAGGGGAGAGCTCTTTTTTTTAAATTTTATTTTCCAGTTTAAATTTAGATAAGAAACAAGGTTGCTTCACAAGTCAGTTCCAGGTCCCTCTCCCATTCCCTTCCTTCCTCCCGTGCCCTCCCCCCCCCGTTATCCCCTCATTTCTCCAGGGAGGGTGAGGCCCTCCATGGGGGTGTGCATAGTGTGTCATTTCATATAGGGCAGGGCCTAGACCCTTCCCCAAGAGTTCAGGGTGAGAGTGCACCTCACATTGTTCTATGGGAGTCCAAAGTCCGTGTGTATACTTGGGATGGGTACTGATCTGCTGCCCAATGCTCAATAGATTCCCTAGGCCTCTTCACTGACACCCAGATTCAGGGGGTCTTGATCAGTCCCATGCTGGCTTCCCAGGCTAATGCCTGGGATTCAAGAGTTAACCTTTGTCTGGTCAGCTGTTTCTGGGGGTTAAACCAGCCCAGTCTTAATCCCTTTGATCATCAGTCCTCCCTCTCTGTTACTGGCTTTCTTGAGTTCAGCTCAGTACTTAACCAAGGGAGTCTGCCTCTTCTTCGATCAGCCACTAAATAAAGTTTCTGTTTCCCAGACTCTCTGGCCATAGGATTGTAGGCTGGCACTCCCCAGATCTATGTCTAAAATCCATATATGAGAGAGTACATGCCATGTTTCTCTTTTTGTGACTGGGTTACCTCACTCAGGATGGTTTCTTCTAGTGTCATCCATTTGCCTGCGAATCTCATGATTCCATTATTTTTTTCTGCTGAATAGTACTCCATTGTGTAGATGTACCACATTTTCTCTATCCACTCTTCAGGTGAGGGACATCTAGATTGCTTCCACGTTCTGGCAATTACAAATAAAGCTGCTATGAACATAGTGGAACAGACATCTTTGTTGTATGAATGGGCATCTTTTGGATATATGCCTAAGAGTGGAGTTGCTGGGTCTTGTGGTAGGTTTATTCCCATTTTTCTGAGGAATCTCCACACTGATTTCCAAAGTGGCTGAACCAGTTGGCACTCCCACCAGCAATGGAGGAGTGTCCCAGGGGAGAGCTCTTGGACCCCAGAAGGACAGTGGGGAGGCCAGCATAGGACTGACCTGGACCCCCCAAATGTGAGTGTCAGCGAGAAGGCCTGGGCAACCTATGGGGCCCTGAGCTGTGGATCAGAGTCTATCCCTGGAATACAAACAGTTATCATGTGCCTATAGCACAAAGAGGGATGCTCTCTCAGCCTGGACTCTTAGGGGAGTGCCTGGACCCTACCCAGAGTGAAGTGACAGACTCTAGATATCCCCTATGTGGAAGGATTTGGCAATAGGGTGGGAGGGTGGGAGGGAAGGGTAGTGCGGGAGGAGGGGAGGGAGAGGGAACTGGGATTGACATGTAAAACAAGCTATTTAAAATAAAAAAATAAAAAAATAAAAAAACAAATAGACTAAATATTGTAACTGTAATTCTTGCTTCATAACTGTTTTGCTATATGCAATTTTACTATGTTAATGTTAAAACCTTCCTTTTTGATTAGACAGAAAAGGGGAAATGATGTAGGATGTCTCTTTGTATGCTGTGAATATGTTTTATTACCATTGGTTAATAAAGAGGCTGCTTTGGCCTATGACAGGGCAGAATATAGGTAGGCAGAAAAGCTAAACTGAATACAGGGAGAAAGAAGGTGGAATCAGGCAGCTGTCAGCAGCCACTAGAGAAGCAAGATGTGAGATACCAAGCCATGAGACTCACGGTAAAATATAGAATAATAGAAATAGGCTAATTTAAGTTGTTAGAACTAGTTTATAATAAGCCTGAGCTAATAGGCCAAACAGTATGTAATTAAGCCTTTGAGTGGTTATTTAGAAATGACTTCAGGGACCAGTGGGCAGGAGAGAAACTTATCCAGTTAGACTAAGCAGGACAGAGAAAAGTCTCCAGCTACATACAGTCTTTGCTAGTTTCTTATCTCACTATCCTTCTAGGAATGTCTAAATTCTATTAATCCTGTCATTAAAATATGACTTAACACTAGAAAAATAAATGAACATGAATACCAGTATGTTTAGGTAGAAAGGCTGAACACTGAAGGTGATTCTTCATTCCATCCTAGTCCTTCCTCTGTGGCTGTCATTTTCACTTACAGTAGTTAAAAAGGGAAACACATGCTGCTGTCATTTCACCTCCAACAGTCATTGCTCTTGACTGAGTTGGAGTCCTTGAGCTGTTGGATATTCCCTCTTTATTTCCCCCCTCCCATGGTGAAAGCTCTTGTCCAGTGACTCAGTGGGCATAGAATTTCTCTAGCACTATGGACTCTTGATAGGGTTGGTTTGATAGTTCTGACATGTGGATTCCTATGCTAAATTTTATACCTTTGGCTTATTAGAAAGTGGAGATTTGGAAGGTTAAGGCAAATGTTCTCACTCATGTATTCTTTTTTTCAGGAATACACTTTCTCGCAAATCATTTTCACATGAATCAGGATCCACAGGGTTTGTTTCTGAGAAATCTCATCTAAGGCTACAAGACAAGATGTCTTCTTCTTGATCTGCTTCTCCACTGGCCTATGCCAGTTAGTTGGCATTTGCCTTGAGCTTCTCCTCCTTCCCCAATATTCAGATGTGTGTATCAGCTACATAGAACACAAAGATAGCTAGGAATCTTCCTGTCTGGGTAATTTTCTGTGTAGATAGGTTTGATATCCTCTGTCTATAAATTTATACAGGAAAAAAGGAGGTGTGTGTGTGTGTGATTGATTGCTTCTTTTCTTCATTACTGCTGCAATCTACTCTACTAATCTACCCCATTTCTCTGTATCACTTCTCTTTCACACCAGTTCAAAAGTCACTGGCATTTCTTATTGTTCTTTTCACCTCACCCATGCTATTTCCTGTCATACCACATTTGTTATTAGTGAAGCCATCGCCTAAGCCGTCAGCTTTCCAATTATGGCACAGCATAATTACAAGCATGTTAAGCAATTATTTGTTGTGTGTGGCACCTCTAGTTTGATGAGAGGTGCTCATGGGCAGAAACCATGTCTTATTATTGATCTCTGCTTTTCCCACATGGCTCACCACAGAACTGTGTCCGCATTACCTATATGATCAACTGCTTCTGAGAGTTGTAATGGTCAGCTTGATACTGAAAGGCATGAATTTTAGCAAAGTACTTTTCTTCTCATACGCATTGCTGAAAAGAAGCCTTTGAGTTTGTTGACTTGATAGTTTGTCTTTCTTAATTGCTTGTTGAAAAAGGCTTAAGTTAATCTGCTTATACTAATGCACTTGGTTATTTATTAAGACTCATTTGTTAAGGGTAGAGGATTCTTTTGGTTCATCTAATGTCATCTGTTACCTATCATTGAATGGTATTTCACATATCAATAAATGGATATTTATTCATTGAAGAGATTCTGGATTGAACTTTGTTCCTTGGGAATCTGGATAGAGGCCAACTTACTGAGATCTTGTCAGTCATTAATATGATAGCATCTATGCACAGCCTGGGGAAGACCAAAGCTTCATTTGTTTCTCACTAAATACTCACATAAAAGTGGATTTTGTGAGTTTAAAATATTTTCTTCATTAGTAAATTTTATTCTTTCATGCATGCACACTATGTGTTTTGGTCCCTCTCCCTAGGCTGCCTCCCATTTTCCTCTCAGCTCTGCCCCTACCATGTAAATCTGTGTTTACTGGTTGTCATTTTGTTTAGTGTCCTGTAGAGATTAATCAGGGCCATCTCTGTGATTCTGAATGGGCTCACCAGTGGGTACACCACTGAATAAAATGCTTCTCTCTCTCCTAGAATCTGTTGCTAATGGACCAGAGGTATGTGGTAGGACCGGTTACATCCCCTCTTCCTCCAGAGGTGACTTTTATGAGGATCTGGCTTTTGTGGAACTTGGGCCAGTATGCACAACTGCTTAGAGTAAATGATTGCTGCATTCTTTTCTTGTATAGAAGATACTATTTCAAGCTCCTTTTCCCATCCTCCAGCTCTTCCATACTTCTTGTAATCTTTTCTACACTTTTTTTGAGCCTTACAGAAGTAGCATGAATGCCTATCTAGGGCCAAGACTTTCAATGTCTTTTAATGTCAACATCTTATACAGTTATGGATCTTTACAGATCTTCATTTTTTATTGTTTTATGAACGATGGTAAATTAGAATAAATTTTAGATGAAATATGAATAGTGAGTTCTGAAAAACTTGTGTAAGATCAAGGGCAAAAGTGATTAATTGTGAAGAAGTAGGTAACATTTTTAAAACAAGTAGACCAGGGAGAGTTGTTAAGATTCTATGGTTAACTCATGAAGTGAAAACCCAAGCTTATTGTAGTGGCCCAGTACTTAAGAGTAAAGTAAGAGGATTGATAGGCTGACTTCAAAGCCAGTTTACGAAACATATTGAGTCCAGCCTGAGATGCAGAATGAACCTGCATAAATAAACAACCAAGCAACAAATAAACAAAACAAAACACAAAACAGTTCTTCCTAATTATATGTGTGCATAGTTAGTCAACAAGTGTTTATCAAATATTTACTAAGCATGGCAGTATTATTTGCAAGCATGGAATATTCACTGTCTATTCTGATTAAAAGTTTACAATTTGTGAGGCAAAACACAGCAGATACTCTTGATGCAATGGTGAATGTCAAAAGACTATATACAGAACATAATAAGTTATGCTGGCTTTAAACTTACTGCTTCTGACTTGAACACTGTTTCTTCCACTGTATATATTCATTATCTCATTGTCTCTGACTTAAAATACTGCAGTAGTGTCTAGTACTTATTTATTGTCTCATAAATAAACAAACACATGGCTAAAAATCAAAATGCTAGAGAAGTTAAAAGAGATCAGGAGTGGTCAGTGAATTCTGCCCATAGAAGATATTATTAAATCAAAATCCACATAGGGAACCCACAGAAAGCAAATTCAGACAGTGGAGGGTGTGTCTCTTTCTATTACCAGGGAAGCTGCAGATAGTGAGGCCATATTTATTCTGTTTTCAGAACTTTTTCTAAATATGACATTTTGTAGTATCAGAAAAGAGATGTTTGACAAGTACTAAAAACTGTTTATTAATAATTAAAGTGATCTGAAAACATTATGTACCAAATGCAATTCCAAACAACTCTGATCTGTTTATTAAGACTCTGTGCTATTGTTAAACTTTTCAGCTGAACATTTTAAAAAGTGACAATTTTCTTTACATTTGCCAAAATGTTTCACTAATTTAGTGTGATGACTCTCTATGCTTCAGTTACTGTTATTTAGATAATTGCTTTCAATTATTCAGTATTTCTGTCACTTACTGGCCAATACGTACTTTTTTGTCCAGTAGACTTTATTAATTTATATCAAATCATCTAGTTATGTAAAAATAATCAGTTTCATTATGATGTTTTCATAAATGTATGTCATTGTTTGTACTTAGCTTGTATTGGTTAATCCTCTGTCCTTCCATAACCCATCCTTTCTTCTCTACTGTCATTGGTTCCCTTTCTTCTGCTGTGTCATATATATGTTAAGTTAAATCTATATACTTTCTCTTTCTTCCCACTCCTCTTCTTTGTTTCTCCCTGCTCTGGACTCCTTCTTCTCCCTCATAGCACCCTTCCATATTCATCTATGCTTATTCTTTCCCTCTGTTGCAAGGTTGAGGTTGTCTTTTCCCTCTTCCATGCAACAGAGGAGGGGGGATTTCATTTTGTACTTGTGCTATGGTTTCTTTCTTTAAAAAACTTCCCTTTGTCGAAAATAGATTTTTTTCTTCTCATGTAATATATCCTGACTATGGTTTCCCCTCCCTCTGCTCCTCCCTACATCCCCTCCTATCTTGATCTACTCCCTTCCTGTCTTTCATTATAAAATCAAATAATATATACACATTTAATTCTTAAAAAGCAAAAATACTTTGTGCTACCATTGCCCAAGCCTATCTTGCAAATAATAGGACATCAGTAACACATTTTATTTAATCTGTTCATTCACAGGTGGACATCTAGTTTGGTTCCTTATGCGAATCTCTGCAGTATGCTGACTTAGATTATTTTGGGTACATACCCATGAGTTGTACAGCTAGAGCATATGGTAGTTCCATTTCTGGTGTTTGGAGGAATGGCCATGTTGCTATCTATAGTGGGTGGATATAGGTGGTTATGTTACCAGTAGTTGAGCTCAAATGTTCTGTTTACACTACATCCATTCCAGAATTAGTTATTGTTGTTTCCTTGATGATAGTCATTATGAGTTATGTGAGAAGAAATTTCAGTGTAGTTTTTTTTTATTAATTTTTTTTTATTTTCCATTTTAAATTTAGATAAGAAACAAGGTTGCTTCACAAGTCAGTACGAGGTCCCTCTCCCTTTCCCTCCCCTCCTCCCGTGCCCTCCCCCATCCCCCCCCCGTTATCCCCTCATTCCCCCAGGGAGGGTGAGGCCCTCCATGGGGGTGTCCATAGTCTGTCATTTCATATAGGGCAGGGCCTAGACCCTTCCCCTGATGATGCCAGAGGGACAGCTACTTCTTCAGTGTAGTTTTAATCTGCCTTTTATTGATGGCTAAGAATGTTGAACATTTTTATACCACTTTGATATATCTTAAATTTTTGTATTTATTATTTTGAACATGTTTTAATTAATCTATCAATTAGATGATTTGGATTTGGTGTTTAATGTTTTGTGTTATTTGTAGATTTTAGGTTTAGATATTAATCCACAGTCAGATGTATAGTTAGCAAAAATTTTCTCCAGTTTTGTAGACTGTATATTCACTCTGCTGACTTTTGTTATGCAAGAGCTTTTAATTTCATAGAATTCTATCCTAGCTACTATTCTATTGCTGGGAAGAGACACAATGAACATGGAAACTCTCATAAAAGAGCATTTATTGAAGCTTGCTTACAGTTTCAGAGGGTTAGTTCATTAACATCAAGATGAGAAGCAGACAGGCACCCCAATGAAACACCTCCTCCTTTAAGGCCATGCCTGCTCCAACAAAGTCACACCTCCTAACCCTTCCCAAGCAGTTCACTAACTGGAGACTAAGTATTTAAATATATGAGCCTATGGGGTCCCTTCTCATTCAAACCATTCAAATTCCAACTGTGAAATTATTCATTATTTCCTGAGATAGTGTCCTTTTGAGAATGTCCTTACTCATTCATATGTCTTGAAGTGCTTTTCCCTTTTTAACATTTACTTTCAAAGTTGCCAGTCTTAAGTTAGGATCTTTGATGCATTTTATTGAAAGTTAGGGATGGAGTTTTATTCTGCATATGGATATCCAATATTCTCAATTTTATTTGTTGAAAAATATGACTTTTCTCCAATGTATGTTTTTGACAGCATTGTCAAAAATTAGCTGGCTGTTGGTGTAGAATTATGAACTCTATTCTGTTCTATTGGCATTGCAGTATCTTACTGATGGATACCATAATTTGTCAAACATGTATATAGAGTAAAGTTAAGTTTATAAAGGTTAATTAGCCCATTATGTGGGTAAAATGTGGTTGAAGCTAGCTTCAAAAAATAAATAAAAAACCAAAATGAATCATCCCATTTATGGCTGAACACTACACAGACACTTATTTTCTGAAGTTTGGGCATCTACAAGTCAATCATTCACTGAACAAAGATACTTCTCTGATGAGTACTGGTGGCTTCACTGATCTATGAGGTATAAATACAAGTGTTTAGAAGGACATCTGGTAGTGTGTCAATGCAACAAAATAACAGGTCCACCCCTAGGGCATATTGTTTCTGGCTATATCACTCTCCTCCTCTTAAGGCTCAGGAAACATCATGGAAGAGAACACAGGATGACTGCAGGAGCCACAATGAGCAGAGTTCTGAGATGAGGTGAAACAGTGTCTTCTGGGCATTGACAGACTGTTGCATTCATGAAGTCACAGTACCTGATGTAGATTGTATAAGACTTATATAAGATCAAGCTTATCAACATTATAGTATTGATGGAAGAGAGACACAGGAGGCCCTATTAATTGGACACAGAGGATTATTTTAAAAAAGGAGGTCATGAAATTGGGTACGGGATTTTTAGAGATCTAAGATGAGCTAGAGAATATGCTGGGTGAATATGATCAAAATACATTGTATGTATGTATGAATGAAATTATCAAGGAATACATAAAATGTATTTAAATTGAGTTGGATAGTAATATTTCATATTCAGATCATTCCAAATCCCTTCACAAAAGGCTTGCTCTTGCTCAGTTCACAAGGAGGATCAGAGGATCTGGCAAGACTAACCAACTTGAGACCACTAAGAAACAAAGAACAAGGATGCAGGTGCTGTTGACAATGGATAGAATTTCCACAGAAGTCATAGAGATAGGAAGATTAACAGTCAGTTTGCTCAGAATTTATTTACAGGTTTTCCTTTGACATTGAAACATTACATCTTGCAGGGAAGGAAACTCCTTAAGCAGGAACAACTCAACTCTAGGAAGTCCCTGGAACTGACCAGATTCACTAGGCCCCTCTTTGCCAGAGTAAGCAATAATAGTTGAGAGACCTCAGATGAGGTGGAGCTGCAAAGAAAACTCTCAGACAAGCCAAGATGCAAAGAAACCTCTGAAACTTGATCTTGAAGAAGCAGAAACCAACTGAGCTGCCTAAAAGAGCTTTAGACCAACTGAGATACCTGGAAAGGACACTATCCAACTGCCTATAGCCTGTGCAGTGTGTTCCAGGTTATAAGATTTGTGGGCTGTCATCATGATGGAGTGGGCTTTGGTAATGCCACTGCCTTTGAGTCATGTTTGCTCCTGTACGTAACCCCTTACCTATATTCCTGTAAGTAACTTCAGTAAAACTTATGGTTCACCAAAGTTGGACTTTGGTGATATCCATATTGAGCTGGGAATGTGTTGCATCTCCACAGGAAATATCCTGTCACACAACACAGGTCAACTGTGAAAGAATGGTCAGAGACAAAGAAATTAATGTAGCTTAAGGGAGATCAGGAACAATCAAGGAATTAAGGTCTTACTACTCAAGAGGCAAAATCAGGCATCAATGACTATAAACCTAGATATACAAGACAGTTTATCATATTTGAAGAAATGCAGATGTAATTTATAGACTTGTCAGAATTAATAAACATATTTAAATAATAATAGAGCAAAGGATTACCAGCCTACAATTCATACCGCCAGAGAAGCTAGGAAACAAGGAGGACCATAAAAGAGGCAGATACTCATGGTCCCCCAGAGAAGGGGAAAGGGACAAGATCTCCTGAGCTAACTGGGGGCATGGGGATAGGGGAGAGGGAGTTAGAAGAAAGAGAAGGGGAGAAGAGGAGGGGAGAGGAAGACAGGAGAGAACAGGAAGATCGAGTCAGGGGAAGAATAGAGGAGAACAAGATAAGAGCTACCATAATAGAGGGAGCCATTATAGGTTTAAAGAGAAATCTGGCACTAGGGGAAATGTCCAGAGATCTACAAGGTTGAACACAACTAATAATCTAAGCAATAATCAAGAGGCTACCTTAAATGCCCTTCTCTGATAATGAGATTGATAACTACCTTATATGCTATCCTAGAGCCTTCATTCAGTAGCTGATGGAAGCAGAAACAAACACCCACAGCTAAACACTGAATTGAACTCCTGGAATCCAGTTGCAGAGAGGGAGGAGTGATGAGCAAAGGGTCAAATCCAGGCTAGAGAAACCCACAGAAACAGATGACCTGAACAAGGGATTTCTCATGGACCCCAGGCTGATAGCTGGAAATCAGCATAGGACTCTTCTAGACCCCCTGAACGAGGATGTTAGTTTGGAGGTCTGGTTAATCTATGTGGCCTCTGATAGTGGATCAGTATTTATCCATAGTACACGAATGGACTTTGGGAGCCCACTCCACCTAGAGGGACACTCTCTCAGCCTAGACACACTGTGGAAGGTCTAGGTCTTGCTCCAAATGATATGATAGACTTTGAAGATCTCCATGGAAGACCTCACCCTTCCTGGGGAGCAGAAAGGGGGGTGGGATAGGGGATCAGTGGGGGCAGGGGAGGAGGGAAGGGAGAGGGAACTGGGATTGACATGTAAAAAGAAGTTTGTTTCTAATTTAAATAAAAAGGGGGAAAAGATTATAAAAACTAAAAAAAATACAAAAAAAGAGAAAATAGCATTGATCAAGCAGAAAGAAAAAATGAAATTGAAGACGAGATTTGAATATATGTACCCTAGTGAAGTGAATGAAAATTAGTGAAGAAGGAGGGAAAACCTGAAGAAAGAAGGAAAAAAGATGAAGGGATAAAGAAAAAAGAGGAAGGTTATTCAAAGTAATAACATCATGTAGGTTCCCAAACTGGGCTAAAAGTACAAATATCAAGGTGCATGAAGGCCAAAACCAATACTCAGATTCAACTTAAGTAAGACCACCCCAAATCATATGGTAATTACTCTACTCTGTGATATGTTTGTACAGCAACAGACTTACCTAACAATACTTTTCTCTTAAACATATTCATATGGTAAGGTGATGCATGAGTGTGCCACAAGTTGTTCTCTATGTAGGACACACCGCACTGAACAAAGTAAATAAATGCACACCTTGCCCCTGAAAAATACATGCACACAGCTATAAGAAAGTGAATGCTTGAGATCATTGATTGCTCAATGGACTGTGGCATGCTCAAGAAATACATTGCTTCTGGTGAAATTCCCATGCTTGTTTGTCATGAATAAACAGTTTATGCTTCTCTTGTTCTGAATGGCTAACTCTAATAGGTCCATGTCTGACCTGTGTCTCAAAATAGCTATCTGAATATTTCTTTCCACTCTGGAGCCTACATTCTCATTTTGAATTTTCATTTATCAGTATCAAATGTGATTGCCTTTTCTCATTATTATGTAAAAGGAAAGATTCTGCTATTTTTCAGTTTGAAGCAAACGGACTACAAAATACCATGCTGTGTTAAAGGCAAAAAATGCCTCTGAAGGGGAAAAATATTCAGCAGGAGCACTGTGTAAACAAGAATGAAAAGGAATATGAAAGTATTGTGAACTACAGCAGATAAAAACAAAAAGGACCGTGATTCCCCAGAAAAGGCTACAAAATAGGAAGTCTGTGGCCATTTTTCTTCTCTTTTCCTTGTAACTTTTCTATAATAGAAAGTCATCTTTGGTGTAATTAGGGATGGTTCAAGCAGTTTGTACTAAGATTCATATCCTTTCTTCTCTAGACTTCTGCTTTTAAAAATACAAAGCTATTACCCTCCATTGGGTGTTTGGTGATCTGTGCAAAATGGGTCACAGCATAGCTTCTCAAAAAAAAAAAGACAGACAGCTGAGTAAAAAGCTGACAAGTGCTAGGAAAGGACACTGTAGTTAGTTTGCTAATATTTTGTTTTAAAAGAAATCCATGGATGACTGGACAGGGAGAATAAACTCTGATGAATAGCAAATTGACCATATTAATAAGGAATAAGGAGAAATCGCTGTCATGTCACTATTTTAGCTGAGCTTTGCGATGGTTGATACTGGACCATATAAGAATTTTCACAAATATTTTATCTAAAAGAAAAAAATAGGGGCCAGGGAGGGAAGATGGTTCAGTGGGTGAAAATGCCTATTGCAAACCTGATGATCTGAGTTCCATCTCTGTGATCTGTATGGCAGAAGGGGAGGAATGACCCTGCAAATTGTCCTTTGTCCTACACAGGCATGGCTTGATTTGGACATTCATACATACAAACACATATGCACACAATTAACCTAGCATTCTGGAGAATGAGGCAATGAGACAAGATCATGGGTTGAAAGTCAACCTAGTCTATATAGTGAGATCAAATTTCAAAACAACCACTTTGAAACTTTCTCCATCAAATTCCATCACAAAACCAGCTTCTAACATACCAGCAACAGTGTTCTGAGAAGCCCAGTGTAGTTTTTGTGTAACAGAAGCTACTATGTGATCAAAACTTGGGAAAATATTGCTATGTATTAAATATTAAATTCACAGGGATTATATTTGAAGGTATTTATAAAATAATGAGAATTCTAGGCAAAATTGAACCCCCTAGCTCATTTCAGAATATTATAAAATAACGGAGAGATCATTTTTCACATATTGGATCATAATTCCACATATAGCAAGGAACAAATCTGTAACTCTAGAGAAATCCCTTGCACATCAGAGAAACCCAATCAATGTTTCATTTCCATTTAATCAATGTATATTGACCTTTTCATGTGTGCAAGGCACTGGTATTTGGTAATAGGACATGTATTCTACCAAAACTTTGTCTATAATGAACAACAGTAAAGAGTTACCTTACTCAATAGTGTATCTCTCATACATAGAATATTGTCAAAATCTGCCAAAAAACATGCTCATGACTCAGTAGTGTGAGGTAAAAGAGGCTTAGACAAAAAGCTGAGATTAGCCAGATGGACAAGGAAGTTTATCAATATTTTGATTATATAATTTGTGAAGATAAAAGTCAATTATTTTTCCTTTTTTTGTAGTAGCTGTTCATTACTTGAATTTTGAACCTGGATCTCTCTAAGCAGCCCAAGCTGGCTTCAGACTCCCAGCAATTATCCTTCTTGTACCTTCTAAACACTGGGATTACAGGGACATGTGTAAAATATAGAAGAAAGTGTTTCAAAAACTTTTAAGAAATGAACTTTCATAAACATGGCAAGGTTCCTTTAGCAGAGCAACATTATTTGGTGGCACCACAGCCTATTCAGTCTAACATTCTTGATCACCTGAGTAGTGTCAGGCGTGGATTCCATCTCATGGGGTGGGTCTTAAATCCAGTCATAGAGTGGTTACTTACTCCTGTGACATTTGTGTCACCATTGCACCAGTATGTCTTGTAGGCAGATCATTGTTGTAGATCCAAGGTTTCAGAACTGGGTTGATGGTTACTTTTCTTCTGTGGTAGCATGCAGAGTACCTTCCAGCCCCATGAACATTAGTCAGTAGGGGCTTTAGTCAGGCATCAGCTCTGCATCTCTGTGTTCAATGAAATACCTAAGTGCTGTCTTCAACAATAGGGTCTGTGGTGACATTTTGTTTATGATCTAATAAAAGCTTTTCTGAAGATTAGAATGCAGAGCTAAATCGCTATTTAACCACACACCTATTTAAGAGCTAAGCCACAAGTTAGTTACACACACATTAAATCACTAGTTAGCCACATACCTAAGCTACTAGTTAGTCATAGAGTATAGGCAGTGGTGGCCACATCTTATATCCCAGCACTCAGGAGACAGAGACAGATGGATCTCTGTGATTTCATGTCCACCCTGGGCTACATGAGAGTGAATCATTCTAAAAGAGAAACAGCGCTCACACCTTTGAGATCTCAGCACTTGGGATGACATGCCTTTAATCCCAGCACTAGAGAGGAATATAAAGCAGGAGCTCAGGGAAGTCTCAGGACAGTCTGAGGTTTGGTGGAGAGCATTGCAGTCTGCAGTCATACTGAAGACAGGATCACTTCTCTTTGGTCTTAGCCTTGGTAGAAGAAAGAACTCTCGAGTGACTTGGATGCTTTACTTTTCTGATCTTCAGCTTGCACGCAATACCTGTGCCTGGGTTTTTGTTAATCATGCTACAAGGGTCTTATTCTCAGCTCATGGAGAGAAACCAGTATGCTTCCTTACTCATAGTCTGAGATGTTTGGGAGTTCCAAGGAGCGCCTTTGGTCAACAACTTGACAAGATGTAATCTGTTCCAGGCACTGGAGGTTTCACTTGGTGGAGAAAGATAAATGTAGTTGGGGGCCTGTTAATTGGTGACTCCATTTACCTTTCATTCATATATATATATATATATATATATGTATTATGCATATATTATACAGTAGTAGGTTTCCATATGACCCCTCAAATGCCCTTAGTGCTTATTGTCCCTACCCATATTCCCCCTTTACTCTTCTTATCCATCTCCCCATTTAATCCTCCCACTTCAAACTACCTCCATCTCTACATGACTGTATATTCTACAACGTCTGTGGTTATATGGGTTGTAGTATATAAGATTGAAGTCTTAAAATCTACCATCCACATATAAGAAAAACATACAATATTTGACAATTTGGTTCTGGGTTACCCTACCCAGGTTAAGTTATTTTTCTAGCTCCATCCATTTACCTGCAAATTTCATTTTCCTTAAATAGATGAGTAATATTCCATTGTGTAAATGTTAATCTAGTACATTGTGGTGATACATTATTTATGATTTATTAAAGCTTACCTGAGGGTATAGAAAGCAAAGCTAGCAACAAGCTATAGAATCAGGCAATGGTGATACACACTTTTAACCCCAGCAGCCATACTAGTTAACCGTAGAGCCAGGCAGTGGTGGCACATACCTTTAATCCCAGGACTCAAGAGACAAGCAGATAGATATCTGTTAGTTCAAGGTCACACTGAGCTACATGAAATTGATCCAGTTCTGAAGAAAAACAGCCACACCAAGTTGATCTCAGCACTTGGGGTTACATGCCTTTAATCCCATAATTTGGGAGGCATAAAAGGAAAAAAATCTTTCCTCTTAGCACTGCTTTCAAAGTGTTCCATAAGTTTGGGTATGTTGTGTCTTCATTCTCATTGAATTCTAGGAAGTCAAATCTTCCTTGACCCAGGAATGATGAAATTGTGCATTGTTCAATTTCAATGAGTTTGTAGGTTTTCTGTAATTTGTGTTGTTGTTGAATTCTAATTTTAAAACATGGTGGTCTGATAAGATACAGGTGGTTATTCCATTTTTTTGTACCTGTTGAGGTTTGCTATGTTGCCAAGTACGTTGTCGATTTTAGAGAAGGTTTCTTGTGGTGCTGAAAAGAAGGTGTATTCTTTTGTGTTTGGATGGAATGTTCTATAGATGTCTGTTAAATCCAATTGGGGCATAACTTCTATTAGTGCCTTTTTTCTTTGTTAAGTTTCTGTCTGTTGGTCCTGTTTAGTGGTGAGAGTGGGTTGTTGAAGTCTCCCACTAGTGTATGAGGTTTTATGTGTGATTTGGGTTTCAGTAATGTTTTACGAATGTGGATGCCTTTGTATTTGGGGCATAGATGTTCATAATGGAGACTTCTTCATGATGGATTTCTCCTGTGATGAATATGAAATGATCTCCTTCATCTCTTTTGATAGATTTCAGTTTAAAGTCTAATTTGTTAGATATCAAGATTGTTACACCCATGTTTGTCTATTTGTGTCTGGGTTACCTCACTCAGGATGGTTTCTTCTAGTGCCTTCCATTTGCCTGCAAACTTCAAGATTCCATTTTTTTTCCTCTGAGTAGTACTCTCTTGTGTAAATGTACCACATTTTCTCTATCCAGTCTTCAGTTGTGGGTTACACCCACTTGTTTCTTGGGTACCTTTGATTGGAAAATCTTTTTCCAACCCTTAACTCTGAGGTACCATCTGTCTTTGAAATTGAGGTGTGTTTCTTGTATGCAGCAGAAGGATGAATTCTGTCTTTGTATTCATTTTGTTAGCCTATGTCGTTTTGTAGGCGAGTTAAGACTATTAGTATTGAGGAAAATTAAAGTCCATTGATGGTTCATTCTTTTTTGTTTTGGATTTGTTGGTGTTGGTGGAATTGTGTGTGGATTTCCACTCCCTTTTTCTTTTGACTTTTCATAAGGTTGAATTATCCCATGTTTTTCTGGTTGTAGTTAACTTCCTGGGGTTGAAGTTTTCCTTCCAGAACTTTCTGTAGGGCTGGATTAGTGGATATATATTGTTTAATTATGACTTTGTCATGGAATATCTTGTTTTCTCCATCTATAGTGATTAAGAGCTTTGCTGAGTATAGGAGTCTGGACTGGTATCCGTGGTCTCTTTGTGTTGGTAGAATATCCAGGACCTTCTTGCTTTCAGAGTTTCCATGGAGAAGTCAGGTGTAATTCTAATAAGTTTGCCTTTATATGTTACTTGCCCATTTTCATTTGCTGCTCTTAATACTCTTTCTTTATTTTGTATGTTTTGGGGATTTGATTATTATGTGGTGAGGGGACATTTTTGTGGTCCACTCAGAGAGGGAACTGGGAATGACATATAAAACAAGCTTATTTCACACACACACACACACACACACACACACACACACACACACACACACACGTATGAAAAAGCAAAGGGCCTCATGTGAAGATTTAGTTTCCAACCACGAAGTGGAGAGGCGGCAGTCTAGGATTGTAGTCTGAGGATTCAGTCTGCTTTGCTTAACTGAGCTTTAGCTTGAACTCCAATATCTTCCCCAAGTCTTTAGTTTTCATGCTATAGCACTTTTTGTAAATTATATGTCAATTGATATCATTATAAGTTGTTTCCAATATCTAGCTATTATGAATATGGATGAGCAAGAATATCTGTAGTAGGATGCAGAGTATGTGGCCTTTAGGTATATGGCCAAGAATAGTGTAGGTGTTTTTTTTTTCTTTTCTTGAGACGCTAAGAGGTACTCCTCTATGGGCTCTGCATCAACTCCTGCTTTTAGGGTCCAGCCATATTTGAATTTCTGTTTTGATTTCCTTTGGAAAATGGACAGCAATATGGATGCATAAGCCAAATCAACTATTTCCTCCCCAACTTGTTTTTTTTGGTTACAGTATTTTGCCACAGCAATAGGATCCCTAACTCAGACACAGAGTGTTGCTATACTCTTACTTCTTTCTCCTTGTTATGTTAGACCCTTGGTTAATAGACTAAAATAGACCAAATATTTGAGTTTGGCATTTAAGACTGTCTTTAATATTTATCATTGTTCTATATTTTTCATCTTTGCTTCTATTAGTAGTCCGACTTCCTGCCTTGCAGAATTTCCTTTTACTCAGTTTTGTGTTATCAAACATTTATACCCTCTTGTTATATATCCAGTTGTTCAAGATGCCATGCTCAATAAAACATCCCTTTTCCCTTTACATACATGCAATCTAATAGGTATTCACACTTTATAATGTAGTACTGTGACGTGGTATTGATGGTATGGCATTCTCACTGATAAAAATGGAGTCACTAAGTATGAAATCCAGTGTGAAGACCACAGTTTCAGTTCCAAAAATCTGCTCTAAATATATAGAAGTTCACAGGGCTTTATAGACTTTGGATATGGTTAATTTTGGTGTGTAATTATTTTTTTAATGTGCCATGTTGCTTTTATAATAAAGTTTAAAAACACTTTAAATTAAAAAATTGGAGTCACTTCAGGAGATGGCTAGCATTTTTTAACTTGAATTTTTTTATTTTTGAGAATTTCATACAAGAGTATACCATATTTACATAATTTCTGCCACTAGCTTTCCCCTCTTCTTTCTCCCTTTCAAATTTGTCTTTTATTCTTTAATTATTGTTATTACATTCATGCACACACACACAGACAGACAGAGAGAGAGAGAGAGAGAGAGAGAGAGAGAGAGAGAGAGAAAGGCATGAAAGAAAGAAGAAAGTTCTAATGTCTTTCAAAAGTTGTTTGACTCAAATTTGTAGGAAGCCTTAGAATTTGTGCTTTTGTTATTGAACAGAACACTAAGAAGGTTGCATTGTTTCAGCCTGGTGAGAGAGTCTATGGTACAGTTTTGTGTATTAGGGGAAACACTGGATTAATGACGATGCAAAATAAAGGGCAGGCTTTGGAGGGCCAATACTTACACTCTAGATACATCGTTCTCATAGAAGTAAGGAGGGCAGATCAGAAGAGGGCTCCTAGAAGGCAGTGTGTTATAATTCTGAGTTTCTGAGATGCTTACACATTCCCCTCTCTTACTCTACATCTGTCCTACCCTTCAGATTCCTACTCAAACCTTATCCTTTCAATGAAGCTCTGTTACTTGCTTCAGCACATTTCTGTTCTTGTTCCTTTGGCTCTTAAGATGCACATTATACATAATATGTAATCATTAGGTTACATATTTTCTTTGTTTATATATTCTGCTATACCATTTTAACAACTTTTCAGACTCCTCAAAGATTGTGTACAGTGTGATTCAATCATTTGTTTTTTAAAATCTGAATTCTGCTCTTTGTTGCTTTATATCATTATATATAATACTAATACATAAGAAACTATCTGATAAACAATGAGAATACTTTTCTTTTTAAATATTTTTGAAATTAAAAGATGGCATTGATCTGAGATAGACCAATAGGTGGTACATGGAAGGAATTGGAGAGAGGAAATGGAAAAGGGAAAATGATGTAATCATATTATAATTTGAAAATATATATTTGCTTTTTATAACATGGACTAAACAAATATGTAGAGAGCTACCACTATGTGCCAGTCTATGGTGGATTCTAGAAAGCACATGGTAAATAAATGAGAACAGTCTCTGCTCATCTAAGGGACACAGCACTAAAATTCTCCTGTATCTAAAATTAAATTAACTGGTTACATCCTTAATAACTACAGACAAGTTCTGATTTATATATCTTTCTTGCAATTTGAGGAGATCATTACACTTTTACTAATCCATCAATAAGGACACTGGTGAATGTCTTGACACTGCCATTTTTTGAGGAGTCATTTTAGTTAATTGTCTTTTTAATTAGAATTTTTTGGCATTTAAATTGCAAATGAATAAAAGAATATTTAGCTGTTACACATAGGACAAGAGAATGAAATTATTTTACTATTCTTTTAAACTGATTACAATTTGGCAACATAAGAAATATATCTTCATTTTACAGAGTAAATATAAGAAACTTATGAAGATGAGTTAGAAATAAATTCATAGTTAAGATTATTTGAACCTTTATTTTAATAAAGTACAATTCATGATTCTAAATTTACTTAAATTCTTCATTTTTTTATTATATTGAGACCAAAGTTTTCGTAAGAAGTGATTTTAACTCTATAACTTATATAGAAATAGGTGGAGATGTGTTGAGGACATTTACTCTTTATGTTTATATCTAAAATATATTAGAGGCAATATCTATGGTATAAACATCATTGAGTCTTTTTGCATCACAACGGTCATTTAAATGCCATAAAGTTATCTTACCTGGTTTAGTACTTAGATATATCTAGTGGAAGCAAATTGAAAACTTAGTTACATAGGGTTATATCATTTTATTAGCTAAAGCTTGATTGGTTTTAGATTGATCATTATTGACTGGTTTTTGCTGAGTTATCTGCTGGATACATTTTGTTGATGAAGGTCAGATAAAAAGTGTTTATTCTTGCTCCACAAAGATTTTTTGGGTATTATTTTTTATTTATTTTAATTTGTGTGTTTGTGTGTTTTTATTCTACAAGTGTACGGGTGCCCAAAGAAGCCAGAATAGGATGTCAGATCATTTGGACATATAGTTACAGTTAGTTGGAAATTGTCTGATGTGGATGCTTAGAATTAAACTCTGGCCTTCTGAAAGAGTAACTGGCACTCCTAAGTACTAAACCATCATCCCAGAATGCTGGGGATTCTTTTAACAATTTGATTGCTTTGCCTGATCCCCATCTGATATAAATATAGTGAGCTAACATCCCATTTTTGAGGTAATACCCTTGGGACTCTTAAGTAGCTTAACTTGGGACTCTTAAGTGCTTCTTTGTCTGAATCCACCACCTTTTCCCAAAAAACCATTTTTCTACTGTCCCATTTCATTTCTCTGACTCTATTTTCTTTTATAAGGACCCGCTTAAAAAGTTAAAACTGGAATTTGTGGTGCTAGCAGAGAAAGGGTAAGATGATATTATGTCTAAAGCTTGCAGTCAAGAGAGAAAGGTTTTCTCCAGCAATTGATAATGACCCAGTATGGTATAGAGTAATGGAGGAAGCGGTAAGCAAAAAAAAGAAAAGAAAAAAAAAGGACATTGATTACTGGAAGCCTAGAGGCTTCATTAAAATTTTCTATTAAATTCAGTGGAAAAGGCATTAGAAGGCTAAGTACAGGGATATTAAGTATGTGATAGATTTATTCTTTGAAAAGGTCATTCTGATTAGAATATAAAAACAAGAAGCACAGACTTTTGTAGTGTCAGAAGGTCCTTATTTAGGTTTGTGTAGTGAAAGCAAGAGTAGGAAAAAATTGCCAAACCAAGAAGTATTTACTGTAAGGTGGATGTATGTGGTTGTGCATATCAGTGACTCCAGTACTAGGGAAGCTGCGACAGAGGACTCCTGGCATGTTTGAGGCCACTGTGAGTTTTAACACCTTTATTTGAATAATAAACAGAATCTATAGTTCGATAATATAGAATCTATAGTTTGATGATTGGGTTGGGGAAGATGATAGAACACAAGTAATATGTATGTTTCTCTTCTAATCTCTCTTTTATAACATTAGTGAGTGTCAGTTGTAGGGACTCATCCTAATGACTTTATCTAAGCCTAATAACTTTACATAAGCGCAAATTTTAAACACAGTAGTCAGTTACATTTCTATCCTCTCAAAACCTTAGGGTGAGTAGTTAATCTTAGTGCATGAAACCTCACAGGACACACTGGAATGTGTTCAATATACAGCATTTATGAGTGTGGGAAACACTGGAAGATCACTGTGATGGTTCTTATTCATTGTCAGCTTGATAGGATGTAGAATCTAACTATTATATATGCCCCTGGAATTGTTTGTGAGGGCATTTCCAAAGAGGAGTATCTGAGGTAGGAATATAGGCCCTCAAAGCAGACCTACAAGGTCTGGGGATAATGTGTTACCTGTCTGTCTTCCTATGTTCTTGAACATATGTGTCTCTTGGTAACACTATGCGGATGTCAGACTCTAGCTTCTTTGGTCTTTAAATATGTCCTGAATACTAGCAGCTTGTTGGGGGAAATTTTAGTTCACCAACACAGTTTTTGGATGGTGGTGGCATCCAACTTTTTGGATTAAACAGCTGCTGAGTTTTCAGTCTTTCCTTATGCAGATGGCCATTGTTAAACTACTTTTCCCTTACTGTTTTCATCATTTAATAAGTCCCTTTTCATTGTATTATTTTGTTCCTGTAGAGAAAACTGCCTAATATAAACTTTAGTAACAGAAGTGGGGTTGTATTAAAATGTCAGAGTTGGCAGGATGGATTTTTCTTATGGACTTGATGATATCTAGAGCTTGCGTTCTAATTTGAATGCACTTAAAGATTCTAATGCTCTCCTGGTTATGTGGAATTCACTGATAATCCATGGTGTGAACTGCTTGAAAAATTATGCAAGATGAATGCACTTGAATATTCTTGATTCAGCACTTGGGAGAGGCAAGGAATTTAGTGACTATCTACATAATGATTTTGAACATTTCTGGAAAATTAAGGGAAATAATAGTACTGGCTGGGTGAATTTAGAATCTTTGAGTAAAGTCACAAAGGAAAAAATGAGCTCAGATGCAATTTCCCAGTTCCAGATGTGCATAAAGACTCTGAAAACTTCTATATGCCATGAGAGAGACAATTCTCTCTAGCAACCATAAAGCCCAAACTGCTCCCCCCAAAACAGAACAAAATAAAACAAAAACCCCTAGGAGCCCTCATCATGCCAGACTTACAATCAAAGTTTATGCCTTAGCCTCAAATACTGTCTCCAAGTAAAGTAAGATATTGATTGTAATAAAAGAGTGGAAACCTATAACTCTGGATGAAGATATGTTAGAAGAACCA
The DNA here is from genome assembly GCF_017639785.1 of Mesocricetus auratus. Lineage (NCBI taxonomy): Eukaryota > Metazoa > Chordata > Mammalia > Rodentia > Cricetidae > Mesocricetus > Mesocricetus auratus. The sequence goes on along the minus strand of NW_024429182.1, from coordinate 107,604,258 downwards.
GATAAGATTGAGGACATTAAGCCTGAAGATTCTGATTAGCTTATTTTGCCTGAGTAAGCAGCTCTCTAGAACTGGAAGGCCTATGACACTAGTTTGGGACTGCTGAGACACTCAGCTTCATGAGTTGAGTAGCTACTGGGCTCTCCACCTCTTCAGCATGAACACAAACATTGTATTCCTCAACCCCTAACATGTAAGCCAATCCAATTAATACCTTTTCATAATATATGCATTGTGTTGGTTCTATTTCTGCAGAGAATCTTATTTAATATCTTGTTGGTTCACTTTTATAATATTGATTTAAAAAATCTCCTTTGATCCCTTTTCTTCTCTCACTGCTTCCCTCTCTCATGGTTCATATTTTCTTAAAACTCAAGAAAAGAATGGATCTTTATCATCTATGCCTCATTTCCTTGTGTCTTCTGAACTCACTCTTTTACTTACTACTCCATCAAATCTGTCCTGTCAGGATCCTGTCATTGTGACTATGGACCACACATTGATATAGTCCCTGACCTCATCTTACTTGGTAGGTCAGCAGCCTTTTTGTCATAGTTAATCCTTTCCACCTTGGAATGCTTAACTCTGACTGGCTGCCTTAATTCCACAGCATTTTGATCCCATTATGCCTTAATAGATGCTTTTTCCTAGCCCTTTAATCTAGATTTTCCTTTTCCTTTTCTTATCTTTGTAGTGGTGTATTCTAGGACTTAGACCCCAATCCTTGCTCATCCCTTATGTTCTGTACCCCATCTTTTCCACCATGAGCACACTAGATATAGTGTGCCTGGAATTAGTCCCTAGACTTTTTCTTTCAGTCTCAGCCTAAATGCCACCTATATAACTGTAGCTCTCAATTTGTATCACTGGCTGTGACTTTTTTCTTTGAACTCTAGACTAGTAAATCAACATCACTACTATGATATCTTAAAGCATCTCAAATTTAACCCCCAGCACTAAACCACTAATACTCTGCTTTCCAATTCCCTTCTCTGTCTTAATAGATAGCAACTCCATTTTTCTAGTTTCTCAGGCTAAAGCATTGATATTTTTACATTGTTGCCTTCATTTAACCCATCGATAAAATATCTTTATCATTTCTTGCTTACAGTGTTCAATAGCTTCTGAGTCTTCATGTAGTACTAGAGGAACACTTTAATTTTAAATTTTTTAAGACTGGATTTCAGGTAGCCCATGCTGACCTAGAACCTGTTACATAGCTAAGGATGACCCTGATCTTGCAATCTCCCTGACTCCCCCTTGCAAGTGCTAGAAATATAAGTGTGCTCCATTCAAGTCTAGGGCTTCATAAATGCTAGGATAGAACTCTACTGAACAAGCTACATCCTTAGTCACTTTAAATTTTGAACTCTGCGTTTAACTCACGGATTATATTTCTCTTCTTAAAACCTGCCATTGATTTCCATCACTTAAAAGAAGTAAAAGTCCTAAATAATGAGCCATCATATTTTTCCAATATCATTTGCATTTCATGATTGACTTTTTTTGAGACAGAGTTTCTCTGTGGCTTTGGAGGCTGTCCTGGAACTAGCTCTTGTAGACCAGGTTGGTCTTGAACTCACAGAGATCTGCCTGCCTCTGCCTCCCGAGTGCTGGAATTAAAGGAGTGCGCCACCACCGCCTGGCCTTCATAATTGACTTTTATTCACTCTACTCCAAGCTTTTTCACTGATTTTCAGACACAAACAGCACATTCTCACTCTTAGATGTGTTCATTTCCCATTCTCCCTTTTTGGGGTACTTTATGCTTGATATTCGGTGTGCTTGCCTCTTCTTTTTCTTTGGGTATCTGCACAAATTCCACCTTATATTACTATCATTATATAAAATATATCTTTTCACTTTTTAGTTCCTTTATCCCCTTTCTGCAGTGTACTTATTGCCACCTGAACAATGTAGTATGTATTTATTTTTTGGCATTATTTTGTCTAATTCTCTACATTTTTTTCTGTGGAAATCTATTTTTTCCTGTATTGTTATAATCCTTGTACTTTTCAGTAATTTTTGTTGAACAAATAGACGTGTATCTTTGCAAATGAGTGCTTTCATCATTTAGAAGTAAAAAAATACCAAACCAAAAGGAAGACAGACCTGAATTCTAAGCCCAGTTCTGGTAACTGACAGTCTCTAGAAATGTATACAAGCCATTTAATAACCCAGAGCTTCAGTTCTGCAGCCAGTAAAATAGGGCAACTAAACTACATGAATTATTTGGACCTCCCGTCCCTAAACAGCACTCAGTATCCTAATGCATTTTCTTTCTTTGAGCTTCCTCTGTTTTACAGTTGCTTACTATTCAATATTTACTAAGGTGTCTATCAGAGGATGCTGGGTTTAACCCTGAAGTGACTTTTGCTGGTAGCGTATAACTTCTTTATTCTGGCACTTATGGAATATTTGAGAAATTCTAAGAATATGATTTTTTTTTTGGTTTTACGAGACAAGGTTTCTCTGTATTGTTTTGGAGGCTGTCGGTCCAGCCTGGCCTCGAACTCACAGAGATCCGCCTGCCTCTGCCTCCCTAGTGCTGGGATTAAAGGCATGCGCCACCACCGCCCGGCCTAAGAATATGATTTAAGACTCTTTTCTTCCTATGTTGGCATCATGGACTTTAACAGCCACAGACATAAAGGAATGAAACATTAATTGCATATCCAAATATTATGTGATATTTTTTCCACTACTAAAATGTATAAACTCTGAATTGGGGGTAAGGGTGAAATCACAGCTATTTAGACATGCACAAAATTTATGATATAGGCTCCTCCAATTTTAAGATGCAGGTAATGGAATTTTAAGTCTAGAACTCTTAAGAGGACATACATATGGAGCTGAACTGCAAGGATGTGTTATTTAATGCAAATGGGGGATTTTGTATGAGCTGTGCCACCCTGACCTCTTTTGAAAGACTGCAAGCCAATTAATTGCCTCTTCCTTAATAATTTCAAAACCACTCAGGAATTGAATTACATTCCCCTTCTCTCCACACTTTATTGATGAAGTCTTCTTACAATAGAGTCTTTGTAATTCAACACAGATTGGGGAAACTATACTTAAAAAGGATTTTCATCCGAGGTGGTCTCTACACTATTGCTTAGCTTGTCAATTGATGTCATCCGTTTAGATCACTAGAGGTCACAATGGTGCCTGATCTGTCTTCTAACCTATGATTCCCTCTTCCCCCTATCCTACCCCCCAGTCGACCTTCCTGTTCCTCCATGTGCTACTCTCTCTTCCACTTCTCCCCCTCTCTATTTCCCAGGTCCCCCTCCCCCCACCCCTTGCCGTGTTCCCCATCTGTTCAGAGGATCTTGCCTCATTTCTCTTCTCTTGGGTACCATGCATATCTTTTAGGTTTTTTTCCTGTTTCCCAGACTCTCTGTCAGTGGAAGTGCAGACTGGCACTCTCCTGATCCATGTCTAAAATCCATATATGAGTGAGTACATACCATGTTTGTCTTTTTGTGACTGGGTTACCTCACTCAGGATGGTTTCTTCCAGTGTTATCCATTTACTGCGAATTTCAAGATTCCATTGTTTTTTTCTGCTGAGTAATACTCCATTGTGTAAATGTACCACATTTTCTCTATCCACTGTTCAGTTGAGGGGCATATAACCATCCTGGAGCCTTCATCCAGTGACTGATGGAAGCAGAGGCAAACACCCACAGTTAAATACTGAACAGAACCCAAGGAACCCAGCAACAGAGAGAGAGGAGCGAAGAGCAAATTGGCAAAGAATGGGCTGGCAAAACCAGCAGAGACAGCTGATCCGAACAGGGGAGAGCTCTTGGACCCCAGACCGACAGCTGGGAGGCCAGCATGGGACCGATCCAGACCCCCTGAATGTGAGGAGACCTGGGCTACCTATGGGATTCTGAGCAGTGGATCAGTGTTTATCCCTCGAATACTAACAGGCTTCGTGTGTCCATAATACAAAGAGGGTTGCTCTTTCTGCCTGGACTCTTAGGGAAGTGCCTGGACCCTACCCTGAGTGAAATGACAGACTCTAGATATTCCCTATGTGGAAGGAATTGGCAATAGGGTGGGAGGATAGAGGGGATGGCGGGGGGGGGGGTGCGGGAGGAGGGGAGGGAGAGGGAACTGGGATTGACATGTAAAACAAGCTATTTAAAATTAAAATAAATAAATAAAGGATTTTCATCACAAATAAATATATGTGCTATTAGAAAATGCTTTAAAAACCTACAAAGAAAACATCATTTAGGATATCTCATAAAATTTATAGCCAATAGGTATTATAATTCACATTTTACCATTGCTAAACCTCAGTGTTAACAGTCATATGTCGGTTTGGAGGAGAACTTGTTATTTCCAGCAGAGTTTCTATGAGGAGAAATTTGAAAGCATTCTTGAATTTTTTCACTATTCTTAAGGTTATAGTTCTTTGTGGTTTGGGACAGCATTGTGTTTGCTTTTATTTTGGGCTTAAAGGGTTGCTTAGCTGTGCATCATACTGAGGTAGGTAGGGATAACCTGTACATTATGATAGAGATAGAATCATCAAAAATGAAAATTTTATTTAAAATTAATGTGTAATTAGTTATTTGTGATCCCTGCATAGTTATAAATAACGTGCCGCCTTCTACAAAATTATGGGGATTACCCTTCTACTTTTGACCATGATGGTTGTGTTAGGCAGGGTTCTCTAGAGCAATGGTGCTCATATACTGTATCTCTTATAAAAGGAGATTCACTAAATTGGCATACAGGATAGCACTTGGGGAGTATTGCTTTTTCCTTAGAGTTCTTTTTGTCTGGGCTACCTATTGGCTGGCCCACTCTGAGGGAGGATCTTCTTTCCTTAGTTAACTCTTCCTGGAAATACCCTTACAGACCCACCCCGAGTCATGGCTCTTAGTAGATTCCAGATCCCAACAAGTTATCAATCAAGATTATTGGTTGTGAGTGAAATAAATACTGGTTATGAAACCACCTGACTAGTGTGATAAAGTTTAACACATTGAATCCTTTGATAGGATCTTAAACCTGTGTCTAAGTGACAGAGGTCATGGGAGGGTTGCTAGGATGTTAAGAGCATTTGAAAGAAGGTAAAAATAGTACATTTTTCCTATTTCATGTTTTCTTATTGCCTTGCTTTTGAATCTTAGAACTATTTTTTCTTAGATTTTTTTTCTTGCATTTGCTTCCTGCCAAAGTTTCTCCTCTCTAATATTTTTTAGTCCAGTTGGCTTCATATTTATTCCCCCTTTCTCTCCTAATATTTCATCCAAGTGGAGACTGCAAAGCCTTTCATGAAACATTTTATCAGTTTAAAGATGATAAAAGATGAGTGCTCTGGCCAAGTTAGGACTGCCTCATTTCTTTTCTGCACTGATTTCTCAGTATGTGTAGAATGCACATCTATCCCCAGTCATTGGCACTGTAAGTTGTTGATGTCATGAGTTTACTGGACTGCTGGTGCTTGATTCCAGACCTCAAACTACAATTTCTGGAGACTCAATTTTGCTGTCTGGAAAAATTGTAATTAGCCTGATTCTTTCTGAAGTCCTTTTAACATGGGAAAAATTAGTTCTTTTTTCTAATTATCATTTAGCGATGGCAATATGCTGTCCTATTTCACATACAGCTCACTTAAAAATACATTTTGTGGAACTGACTATTTGTTGAAAATTAAATAGTACTTTTACAGTTGTTTGTTTTCTTGTTTCTTTGTTCATTGTCAAACTGAGGAAGTTAATTTGATCCTCCTACATGCTCAATGTCTCCCTCAGAGGAAGGGTGGAAAAAGTGCTCTTTCCTAATGTACTCAGTACATTGGTTCTATTTTAGCACTCATCATATTTTCTTCAAATAAAAGCCTTCTCTTGACACTAGATGATGAAATCCTTGAGAGCAGAACCTTTCTGTATAATAGAGCCTGCTGTGCACTGGAGACATGATTTTTTATTTGGAGTTTAATGTTATATCATCATCATGCTGTCTTCAGAATAATGGTCCTTCCTTCCAATTCCTAACATGGTTATTGTTCCTTTTCAGATCTTTGGAGTTCCTGTTATTCATAGCTAGAGGTGACAAGCTGATTGTTGAATGCATTTTAAGTTTGAATAAGGGATTAACAAACAACCCTTGTGTCCTAGTTTTATTTCTGATGCTGGAATAAAATACCTCCACTCAAAGCATCTTAGGGGTGGAAAGGGTTTATTCAACTTATGGATCAAGGGTACAGTAACTCATTTTGCAAAAGTAAAGGCAAGAATTCAAGTAGCTAGTCACATCGTGCCCACAATCAAGAGCAGGTAGAGGATAGATGTGTGGATTTTTGATTTCTTGCCCTCTTCTTATGCTCAATTAATTTTCTTCTTTCTTATGTAGTGTAGGGTCTGTTGCCTAGGGAATGATGCTACCCACAATGTATTAGCGTGATTGAGAATAACTATTTTAAAACAAGGATTTCTATTTAGAAACACTAATCTGTTAAACAGCAGTAGTTTGTCACATTTGTAGATACATTTTTCTAGACATATAGATTTTTCTTTCTTTTTTTCTTTAATGTACCCTATTTGATTAGACTTGATCACAGCTCCAGCTCAGGTAATAGTTGCCAAATTGATGCTTTTATTTATATTCTTTGTATATGAACAGGGGCTGAATCTCCAGGGATTTCTATGCTGGGAGACAAGTCAAGGGATGTGGGTAGAGGAGAATCGGGAGAAACTTTTATGACTGGAAGAGGAGGTAGAGAGTCCATAAGTTCCCCCAAACCAGGAACTGCTTCCTTGCCTGCAAAGCCTCCTGGAAGATATAAGAAAACAGAGGGCTTCACCAATTGCCACACTGGTAGGACAGTTGTATGTAAGCAGCAGCTGAGCTAGCAATTTTACCATTGAAGGACACAAGAGCTTCGTTAAGAGGTGTTGTGTTCTTATCTTAGATTGAAATGTTGAGGTGTCTTTGGATATGGTCTGCGGCATGGTATTCAAGGTTGGTCTCTTCATCAGAGGATATATCTGTATCATAATGACATGCCAAGAAATCCAGAAATGTACAGTAGCATGTTATAAAGTTTTAGGCTAGTAAGCTTTCAGAGTTGTATCTATTCACTTTTTGTCAATATAAACTACATGAGATAAATTAATTTATGGAAGGTTTACTTTGGTTTAAAGATTCACTGGTTTCAGTCCATTGTGGTTGGTTCTGTTGCTTTTGGACTTGTGGTGAGACAGAACATCATGGCAGGAAACATGTAGAAGAAAGCTGCTCATCCCATGGAAACTAGGGCAGGATGAGATAGAGGGAGAGTGGAGGGATCAGGGTCTTAAAGAACATAGGCTATGTCTTGACTATCATCTACCAGATTCTACTTGTTAAAGTTCTACTAACTGTTAACTCCCTGTAGTGCCACAAGCTAGTAGCCAAGCCTTTGGTGTATGAGTCTTTAGCAGACATTTAATATCTAAATATGACAGACTGTGGCTTTGATGAGCCTTCACTGTGCGTACTCCTCAAAACTGAGCCTTTAATATTCCATTTCAGATGCAATCATCCTCAGTCACTGCAGCCAGGATGCTTATTTATCAACCTGTCTGGAGACTCTGCTAGGAATTGCAGATGGTAAGGCAGCATTGTGTGGAGAAGAGGTTGCATGTAGTAGAACAGAAGCTATCAGTGCAGCCTGAAGCAATGATGCCCTTCTGGGTCACTTGAGATAAAAAGCACTTAAGGAGGCCAAACTAAGGGATAAACCTGCCAGGGGCCTATTTTCTTGTGTGTACTAAGTTGTTTCCATTCCTTTAATTCTCTTTCCCAAGATGGTGGTCTTATTTTTGTCCCACTTTTTAATGACAGGCACTTTATAGGTGGTCTCAAATCCTCCCACTAACCCTAGCAATTTGGGGTCCCATGTCTACATGCCACATAAATCGTTAGTGTCAATCTCATGTTTTCCAGCTTATCTCTCACTCTCCAGTCCTGGATGGAATGGCATGGAGTGTATGGAATGTGGTTTCTGCTGTAATCATCACATGGATGGATGATGCAGTGTAGAAGCATGGGAAGTTGTTGGCTTTCCATAAAGGTGGTATGGGAGACTGGGGTACTGTATTAATCTTTCCAAATTGTTTTGAATTACCCAACATTGAAGTTTCTCTTTGCAAACCTTCCAAAGAAATCCCCAAGCTGAGAGACTCACTAGGGCTCTTCGTGGTTCCTCATAAATCCAGTGTCATTATGCATGATTTGGCTTTTTTTTTTCAAGACAGGGTTTCTCTGTGGCTTTGGAGGCTGTCCTGGAACTCACTTTGTAGATCAGGCTGGCCTCGAACTCACAGAGATCCACTTGCCTCTGCCTCCCAAGTGCTGGGATTTATTTGTATTTTTTTTGCTCTATTTCTTCTATCCCTTCCCCCTGCCTGCCCTTTTCATGCCTCTTCCCAAATAAAAGACTTTTTATATCCTCTGGTAAAATGTCACCAACTTGATTTGTTTCAGATTCTGCTTTCTAAGAGGCTTGAACAAAGGCAGCAATTATCTGAAATTTCCGAGTTTGTGTATATATACTTTGATTTTATTTTTATTAATCTAACATATATTTTTTGTTTTTTATTCTTCCCTAATATTGATTTTATTTTGAAATCATTTTCCAGATGACATTCTTTCCTTCGTGTGGTATCTAGTCCCATTTAAGTATCAGTATTTCCAAACAAATGTTTTATCAATTTATTTTTAAAAATTATTTGTATATGCCTGTGTGTGTGTATAGGTAGGTACATGTCAGAGTGAAAGTACCTAAGGAGTTCCAAAAGGGCATGAAACTCCAGGGTTTAGAGTTCCATTTGTTTATTAGTTGCCTGATGTGGGTGCTTGGAACTGCAAGGACAGCTTGAACTCTTAACCACTATGCCATCTTTCCAGGTCTCCAAATATTTTATTAACTTTGAGCTTACAACTTGATTTATTTTTTCCTCATGTATTGGATAAATATTTTAGTTTTCAGAAATAAAAAGATTACAATAATTTGGCTTGTTTTTTCCTGAAAATCAGGTGCTCACTTAGTAGCTACTATATTGCTTAGCACATTGTTTATTCACAAAAAATATATTTTGGAATATAAATTATATCTTTTTTGTTTTACATACCTTTCCTTTCTCATTCCCACCACCACTTTTACCTCCCAACTTTACATATTCTTTTAAAAAAACCCATAGAGTCTGCTTAGTGGTACCTGCATCTAAATGGGTGTGTGACCACCTGCTAGAGTGTAGGTATCCTTTAGGGCCTGCATCCCTATAGAAAACTGACTCTCCTTCTTCCAATAGCCATCAATGGCCAATAGCCAACTCAACCATGGGTAGGTCTTGTTAAGTCCTACTCATATCCATACTGAGATTTTGGTTGGCTTGATCTTGGGTGTGCCTTATACATGCAGTCACAACTACTGTGAGCTTATGTGTGCAATGGCTGTCATGTTCAGAAAGTACTGTTTCTCACAATTATCTGTTACCTCTGATTCTTCCCATCTTTCCCTTCTTTTTACCACAGCTACCATTGAGTCTTGTGGGACTGGATATGCTAAAGATTTCCCATATAGAGTCGAATATTCCACAGTGTCTTATTTTTTGCACATTGTTTGGTTGTTGGTCTATATTAATCACTATCTAATGCAAAAAGAAGCTGCTCTGATTAACATGTACTAAACTCTGGGTATAAATATGAAAACTTAGGAGGCAGTTTAATGTTATATTTATTTAGTAGAATAATAGTATTAAGTTCTCCTGTAGGACCTATGGGCATGAATTTTGCCTTGTGGAACAGGCCTTTAGTCAATTCAGAATGTTATTGGTTATTCCTATAACATTTGTTCCACTATTGCACAGTGGTCATATATTCAGAGGCCATATCCAGTTACTGTAACTTGCAGGGTTTCATTCTGAGTGAGAATGATAATTAATTTTCATCTTCAGTAGCATGTACAGAAGCCTTTGGTGCCATGAGAAATAGCCAGTAAGGATGATGTTTTATGTTGATAACTCAATTCTCCATGTGGTCTTTAGAAAACAGGGTCTTATCATTAAGTTCTGGAGGGTACTGAACTGTAAAAATGATCCCCCAAATTATTTGGCTTTAGGATCCCATTCCCCATGGAGGAATACTCTCTCTGTCCTGTCTAGACACACAGGGCGGGGGGGAGGGCGGGGGGAGGGCAGGGGGGAGGGCGGGGAGAGGATGTGACAGACTTTGATGATCCCCCATGGGAGGCTTCACTCTCCTGGAGAAGTGAATGTGGCATGGGATGGAGAGATGGTGCGGGGGAATGGGAGAACTGGGGAGAGAAAGAACTGGATTCGTATGTAAACTAAGATTGTTTGTAATTTAAATAAAAATTAATATAATAAAAAGGTTCCGGAGGGTAACCAAGACCAATGGCAATAGCTTACAATATTGGTGGGTGATTTAGGGATCAATAACTCAAAAAGAGGTAATTCATTCCTGGAACTGAGGTTTTTTTCCATTAACTTTTTATTACATTTTTCTTTTTTAGAAAAGAGCTTGTTTCACATGTCAATCCCAGCTCTCTCTCCCTCCCCTCCTCCCCCACCCCTCCACTATCCCCTCTAGCTTTCCACCCTATCCCCACTTCCTTCCACATAGGGGATATCCAGAGTCTGTCATTTTGCTCAGGGCAGGGTCCAGGCCCTCCCCCAAGAGTCCAGGCTGATAGAGTGTCCCTCTTTTTGTTATGGACACACGGAGTCCATTTGTATGTCAGGGATAAATACTGATCTACTGCCCAGGGCCCCATGGGTTGCCCAGGCCTCCTCATTGATTCTCACACTCAGGGGGTCTGGATCAGTCCCATGCTGGCCTCCCAGCTGTCAGTCTGGGGTCCAAGTGCTCCCCCTTGTTCAGGTCAGCTGCCTCTGCTGGTTTTGCCAGCCCATTCTTTGCCAATCTGCTCATCATTCCTCTCTCTGCAGTGGCACTGAGGTTTTTACTTGATAGCCTATGATATCTTTCTGGGAGAGACATTGTTCCCCTGTTTCAGGTTAACTTCTTTAGACTTCTTTTATATATGGATATGTATCTGTCTATGTATATGTGTATAGTATAGAAAGCTTCTACAGCAGTGTATTTCCACAAGATGCTTTCAAAGGTCTTTAGTATTAGTTATCCTTCCCATACTATGGCCTGTACCCTGCACTCTCATCTCCTATGCCATTTAACTGTGTGTGTGTGTGTGTGTGTGTGTGTGTGTGTGTGTGTGTGTGTGTAACAAGTGCATGCCACAGCATATGCATGGAGGTCAAAGTATAACTTATGGGAATTTGGTCTGTTTCTGTACTTTGAGTCTTTACCCACTAGACCATTTTACCTTCCTTTCCAGAAGTACTTTTTGAATAAAGTAATGGTGCAAACGTCAAGTCCTTAAAATGTAGGAATGGTTCAGTATTTCTTTACTTTCCTCACCTTAGGTCATTTGAAAAGTATTCTATAAACTTCTTCCTTAGATATAACCCTTGTTACTGGAAAATTTAACAGAAATGGAGTGTTTGTGCTATTCAAGATTTTCAAGAATTCTGTGGCCTTCTTATTATGGAATCAGATTTATTTTAAAATTACTTTAGAGAGACCCAATGTGCTTTGCAATTGAGGTCATATATTCTCAGGGAGGTATTAACTCAGTAGGAGGATAGTAATTGCAAGATTTTTCAGCTGCAGAATATTAAAAGGACACAGAGAAACAATGTGAGCAAGAGATAGACGAATACGCATTGCTATATCAACAAGCATCTTGCAAGAAGTTTGTATTCTTCAATGATACCTCGACTTAAAATGATGAGTCAATAGTCACTCTCCTTTAATATGAACCATTTAATGACATCTGTAAACATTTTTCCTAGCCTCCTTTTTACTCAGCACTTCTGTGTGAATGCGTTTCATGTGAAAACAGCATAAACATTGTTTTGACATAAGCTATGTTATGGTATCTTTGTTTCTCATTATACTGAAGTATTCATGAAGTACTATGCTGCATAAGATCAAGCCAGACAAAAGTTCAGCATGTATTGAGATGAGTGGCTCACAAGACCTCATTTTTGACTGAGGAACTATTGATGCTGACAGTTGTTGGGAAGGAAGACTGGTTCTTCCTTGGGTTTGTGATCACAGGTTGTCCATACTCCAGTAGATGTTCCATGCACATAGGAACATCACTAATTGGACTTAGTGTGTTGTTTTATAAAAAGAGAAGTGACATGAAGTTGGGAAGGAGGCATGTTAGGAGGGATGGGGGAGCGGCTGGAAGGTAACAATGGGAATTAACAAGTCATCTTTTATTATATGTATTTTTGAAATTTCCAAAGAATAATCTTGTGATGGGGAAGCACTGTGTATATGTCGAAAAAGCACTGTTGGCCAATTGGGAAGCAAGATAGGTGGGACTAGGAGTCCAGGAGGACTCTGGGTAGGAGAAACACAGGGAGTCACGATGTAGCTCACCAGAGAAGTAAGATGTCAGGAACTTTTCTCTGGTAAGAGAAATACTTAGATTAACAATCATGGGATAAATACTTAAGTTAGAGCTAGCCAGTAAGAAACAAGCAAGGCCAACAGCTTCATAATTAATACAGCATCTAGTGTGTTATTTGGGGACTACAACACGGCAGAGCCCAGGCGACTGGTGGGGAAAAACCAAAGCGGCTGACAAGAAAAAGGCATCTCTCTACAATCTTGAAAGAAAATTACAGAACATTTGAATATAAGAAATGTGGAGGTTCTTTCATTTGATTGAAAACTATTCTATTGGTACAATTAACACTAGCTGTTATAACAGATAAACTACAAAATCTCAGTGACTATACACAAGAAGCATTTATATTGTTCATATTAAAGCCTAACATTAGTACAAATGGCCAGATGACTTTCCCTTCAGAGGTGACTCAAGATTTTATTCATGTTCATCTATGACTTGTCATAAACTCATCATTTAAAGCATCTATACCAGCAATACAAAAGAATAATAGAAAAATACGTAACTACAAAAGATGCATTTATTAGCAAGATCTAGATAGGACATATATCTCTTAGCTCCCATTATAAAAGCTATGGTTCAGTTTTATGACCACATACAAATGCAAGGGAAGTAACCAAGTGTGGGCATATTTACATGTCTGTATTAGTTACCTTTCCTGTTCCTGTAATACCCCAATGAGAGCAATTAAGGGAGAAAAAGTTTATTTTGGCTTATGTTCAAGGGTATAGTACATCATGGTGATGAAGTCAGGAACTTGAAGCAGCTGAATATACTGTGTCCATATTCAGGAAGAAGAGCTTGATGGCTGATGCTGCTCAGTTAGCTTCCTCTTTTTTATTCAGTTCAAGACTCAGCCCAGAAAATGATCCCACCCTTATTTAGGGTGTATCTTCCTATCTCAACCTCAAGAAAATCCCTCCTGGGCTTGTTTTGAAGCTAACTTAAACTAGATAATCACTCATTGTTATGTTCAGATGCTAACCTAATTTAGATAATCCCTCTTGGTCATGCTCAGAGGTTAACCTGACCTAGATAATCTCTCATGGGCATGCCCAGAGGCTCTTATCCTGGATGATTCTTAGACCCGCCACATTGAAAGTCATTATAAGCCATCACAAATCCATTCCTTGCAAACTTGACATTCAAGCATATCACTTTTGAGTCAACCTTCCACTCCATCTTACAACGCAAAATGTGCTCAGTTCAACTTCAAGAGTACTCATACCCTTTAACAATTTCAACAATATCTCTTCTGAGACTCAAATCATTATCTTAACTCTGAACCTCAGTGTAATCAATAAACAAGTACATATACCTAATACAATTGACACAAAACCAACAGTACTATTCCAAGTGGGAGGAATGAGAACTAGTAAAGTATCATCAGACCAAAACAAGAGCAAAACTTATGGGGCAAACATTAAATCCTTCTAATTCATGATGGAATCATTTGAGTTCCAAAAGGATTAGGTAGCTGTATCAGTTAGGTTTCTATTGCTATGAAAAAATAGTATGACCATGGCAACTCTTATAAGGAAAATATTTAACTGGGATGGCTCACTCACAGTTTCAGAGGTTCTATCCTTTATCATCATGGAGGAGAGCATGTGGGCATGAAAGCGGATTTGGTACTGGAGAATAACTGAAATTCCTACATCTTGCAGGCACCAGGAAGTCAACTGACTCACTGGATGGTATTGTGAGCATAGGGAACTTCAAAGTCCACCCCCACAATGACACACTTCCTCCAGCAAGGTTGTGCCTACTTCAACAAAGCCACACTTCCTAATAGTGCTACTCCCCATGTGATTATGGGGCCAATGGAATTCAAACTACTACATTCCATTCCCTGTGCCCATAAGCTTGTAACAATATCATAATGCAAATTGAATTTAGTCCAACTTCAAAAAGTCCCCAGAGTCTATCACAGACTCAACAATGTTTTAAAGTCCAAAGTCTCTTCTGATATTCATGTAATCTCTTAACTGTAATGACTTGTAAAAACCAAAATCAAACAGATCACATATTCCAACATATAATGGCACAGGATATACATTACATTTCCAAAACCCAGGGAAAGGATCAGTGAGGAACTACTGGACCAAAGCAAGAGGTGAACATAACTAGATAATTCCTATAGATATTCCCAGAGATTCCTTACCTAGGTGGTTCTAGGTCTAGTCAAGGTGACAATCAATATAAACCATCACAATGTCTAATAAGATTTTGATCACTACTAATTATGGTCCCTGAAGAGTGTAAAAGTGCTGAAGAATTTCAGGGGATTTTAAAGACAAATCATGGCTCTTGAAGTGGAAGAGGCCCTCACACATGGTGGAGCCTTGGGCTGACCAACTTGGCTACTGTCCAGGCCCAGATCCAGCACTTTGAATGGGTCCACCCCAACATCTTCTCTATCTAAGAACTGATGGAGCAAGAAGAGGAGCCATCCTGCAGAACCAGATGCCATACTTAATAGGGCTGGTCCTAAATGGCTGGCTGACCTCCGCCATATAGCTGCTGAAGCTGCAGCCTGGGCTGCTTGCCCTTTTAGGAGATGGAGAGTGTGGCTCAGTGGTGTTGCATTTAGGCTTCAAGCAGAAAGTTGGAGGCCAAGCCTAGCCCCAGGATTGTTCTGACTCTAGGCAACAGCAGGATAGCTGAGATGAGTCTTGGCAATACTCCAGTGTTTATGGGGTTTCAGAAACCAGAAACCTTGAATCAGATCAAAACTACTCATTGCAATGAATATTTACATATATAGCTATTTGGGCAAAAAAATATACTGTGTGGCACACTGCAGTTTCCAATGCCACTATGACAAAAGAATATTTGTTGGAGAGGTGGGAAAGATGGAAATGGAGATAGGGCGGGAGGCTGGGGAGGGATGGTGGGGGAGTGCAGGAGGAGGGGAGGGAGAGGGAACTGGGATTGACATGAAAACAAGCTATTTAAAATGAAAATAATAATAATAATAATAATAATAATAAAAAGAAAAATGATGAAGAATCCTTGATGAGTTCTGGAAGGATGGGGAAGATGAAAGACTTTGGACCATATAAAATTAATTCAGACACTTGGTGGTATGTAATAAGTGATATGATTTAAGTCTACATGATCCAGAGGAAACAAAGAAAATATTCAGATGCCCAGCAATAGGATAGTTCTTTTTAGTGTGTATACTAGATACCAGAAATCATTTCTCAACCTGTTATATGATGAGTCTTGAAGATATGATTCTATTAATTCATGGAAGTATTATAGTATAGACTTTTTAATTAGAATGTATACATTTTTAGTATGTGCTTCTCTGCTAATCCTGTGTCACCACTTGCAAGTTATTTAAGCTTTGCACAGCTGTAAATAATGCTAATAACAGAGGTGTTTTCAAAGGACATCTTTGAAGGTTAAATGAAATCATCTATGTAAAATGCTTATCATAATTCATGGTGTATTAACAAATCCTATCAATATGCATCCTTATCTCCATCATCATGTGATTCTAGAATTACCAATCTCATTTGTGATCTGTAATGAAATATACTGATATAGATAAAGGATTGACACACATTTTCTATAATGGGCTTCATAGCACATGTGTTAGGTTTTATTCTGTGTTTTCATTTGTAGTTTTTGTAATACCTTAGAAACTTAACATCATGCTTGGATCACAGGCTCTGAGGCAGGTTGGACCTATGGACTATTGTTCGCTGACCTCTGATAGACACGACTAGAGAAATTATCCCAAAGTAGTGTAGATCAACAACTGTTTAAGGCTGTAAGGTGAAGAGGAAAAATATTTGCAGTTCACATATGTATACATGTGTCATCTCAGGTCCAGACCTGGAAGGGAGAGAGTGCTTGCATGTCAGAGTCACTTAGAAGAGGAAAGTAGGATCAGAAAATGCCTATTATAGCATCAGATATAAATGTTATGTAAGAGCCCCAGAATAGCATGATGGCTGTAAACATGTCAGATATAAAAGCCAAGAGCCTAATTACAGTTCCCCATCTAGTCTAATCCTGTTTCTATTAGCAACAAGGAGGAAAGCATCTGGGTTTGCTAGCCTGCCAGTCTGAATTTTCTAGTTTTCTCCCCTCTAGCAGTTGCTACCCCTGTAGAGAGCTGTAGGAAAAGAATTTTCCGAAGACATCTGCTGGTTGTTTTAGGCCAGTCCTCCTGGGACGAGGGCACAGTCCCACGATGAGATTCTTATAAGTCAAAATTTGGCCGTAGCTTTGGAAATCCTGCAATTAATTTTTAGTTCATTCATAGCACATTAACTTCTGAAAATAGACTGCTGTGAACCTATTTCTGCAATATATAGTTGGCTCCTGAATATGGGATTGTTTTCACCATTTTGTTCTTTCCCTCCTCTCTCCCAAATTTCCTGCTTAGCAAACCAACTTTGCCAGAGTTGAAAGTGCTTAGTGAGCGAAGAATTAGACAAAGGGAGCTAGGTGTCTGCAAGGACTATGCATCTCAAGCCCAGAAAGTCACCTTCTCCTCCTCTAGGGACACTGGTATCAGGAGCCAGGAAGCAATGTGTCTTTCCTCTGAGGCAGTGCTGAATTAAGACTGACAAAGTCTTCCTTACCAATGCCCTTTTCTATCAGGCACTTCTCTAATGCAAAATGATTGTGGCAATGTTTGGGAGCCTATTGTGTGCCTGGTAAAAATAACATGTAAGAACTAGAAAACAAAATCCTGGCCCACAAAAGATCCAAAATTACAAATCAGTGCTAAAATAAAGAGGCAAATGTACACAAACAGAACATAGAGAAGGAGCATGGCTCAGCTTGCAGGAGTCAGGGTAAGATGAAATCAGAGTTGAGGAAGGGTGCGGCAGAAACTCCTTTTATATCTACAGAACACTTTGTATAAAGGAACAGATCTGACATATATAGGCTGATCACATAGCTGCCTGTAAATGTGTGTGGCTCTGGTGATGGAGTAGGAAAGGTATACAGTTGAAAGGATAAAAAGAAGCTGGTTATAAAGGGCCTTTTGCTTTGGAGTAATGGCTGACTATGTGTTTGATATAAATGACAACTGAGAATCTCCTGTTAGGGCAACTTGTTTATGCAAATTGATTTAATTGGATTAGACTGACTTATGCTACATTACATTTATAGAAAACCCCCATATGGAATCTATACTCATATACATAATTGAAATTATATCACAGTTTGTTATTTCTATTGAATTGCGATATGTTAAGACATACAAAACAAAACACACAGTTTAAGATGGAAATCTTTTATTTTCATGTCATCTTGGGGTTGTCTTATCTTGCTTTAGGTTGACTGTGGTTGTCTGCGGGACTTGACAAGGCTCACATGCATTTCTGAGAGTGGATTAATATGTGCTATTCTTGAGAATGGTGGCTCTGTCATACTTGTCTATAAGCTCTCTTTTGGGACTAGGATTTTAACCTGGATGTATCTCTTTCACGGTGATGTTGGAGATGCATGAAAGTGGGTATCTTCTTAAGTTTAGGCTTAGAATAGACATATCAGAATAGACATATCTTTACTTCTTCCCTGTTCTAAAGAATCAGAGAGATTATATGGGTAAGCTCAGTATCAGTGGATGTGAGTAGGTAAAAATAAATCTCTAGGTAGTAATGATATCTACCAAAGGGGTAACAATAGTAACATTAATAGTATTTTTGTTTGAAGATTAAATGATGAAATAATCCATATAAAGATTCATCATAGAGGCTTCCATAATATAAATACTGAATAAATACTATTGCTATTGTTATTTATATAGTAAAACTAACTAAGTAGTTCAAAGGAGCCCTCAAGAAATTAAATGGCATTTCCAGTGTTTGAGCAATTATTTACTAAAATTATTGACTGAGATTGGCTACATGTCCTAGTTAGCTTTAATTGTCGATTTGATGTAGCCAGTATCATTGGAGAGTAAGCGTAGACTGAAGAATTGCTTAGATCAGATTGACTTGTGAGACCATCTATGGTGATACTGTCATGAATGGTAGTGGATGTAAGGGAACACAGATCACTTTGGGTGGCACCTTTTCTTTGGTGGATAGTCAGGGGCTATAGAAAGGATCGTGCTAAATATAAGCCTGTGAGTGCACCAGCAAGCAGCATCCTTTATGGTTTCTGCTTGAGTTCCCCCTCTGACTTCTCTCAAAGATGGCTACAACTTGTAAGCCGAGACTAAAGCCTGTTCCCTTCCCTAACTTACTTTTTGGTCAGAATGTTGCATCACAGTAACAGAAAGGAAACTAGAACACTCTGGCTACCAGAAGCCTGAAAGCCATCATCATCTTCAGGTCAGAGAGATGAGGGGAAATTTTGATAGAATTTAGTGACAGCATCAGCTCTACAAAGGGGCGCCTAATAGACGGTGTGACCTTAAAGAGACAAACACAACCAGCAGTAAAACCTTGACTAATGAGGGGGAAGCTGGAGAAATAGACCTCATCCTCTCTGATTCTCTGCCAGAACCCCATACTGTGAGATTTCCATCAGAGACCTCAAGTAAAGAATGTTAGTGCCCTTATCTGCAGAGGTTAGCATCCAGGGCAACACAACCTTTGGGAAAAAGATGTGGGACAGACTTGAAGGGGTAAACAGGAAAATTAGCTCATTTTGTGAGTTAATTTTAAAACTAATTTCTTCCTTTTAGCATTTTTAGAGATTATAAACTGGATTTCCAAAAGGGTTCTTTTTTATTTTCATTTTGTTCCTTCTTTTAGTTTGCTTCCAGTACAGGTTATTATCAAAAATCATTTCAGGCTAAATGTCAGTGGTTTCATTAATTAATTAAATTGTATCTCAATTAGGAGACAAGGTTAGATGGCACTTAGATAAAGTACTGAATCAACTCCTTAGTGGAGAAACCATTTTCATAGTTTTGAAGTTGAATAAATGATGTAGTAGAACGTGAAAATATCCCTTCCTCATTGTCTTTGGAAATTATGCTGTGGAGTGATTTAATGTGCATGTGACATCGAAGGAGGGAATCATTGTGGTTATGAGGAGAATGACTGAGTTTCCTTCACCACTGTCAGCTAGCCAGTGTCTTAAAAGATGCTAGAAAATTTATTTCCATTTAAAGTACTTCTCTTCATATTTGAATCCCATGCTAACCTAAAATGGAACTTTTCACATGCTTAGAACTTGGGCAGCAGTTCTGGTCCCCCCCCCTTCATCTCATTCTGTGAAACCTTGATAGTTTTTATAGAGCCCTTAAATTCTTTCTTTGTCCCAAGTCTTTGTTCTATGTCTTAGATTTCTCTTTAGTACTTTAAGTCTCTCCAGTTTTCTTTTGTCCCATTTTAGGTGGGTCATTCTGACAGCTAAGTCACAGGTATTCCTTTACCCACTTAACGAATGTTTATGGGAGCCTGGGCCTTGTGCCTTGGAGACAGGTCAGCTTTATCTTTTATTATAGTGTGTGGATGGCCAACCTGTCTTGCCTTCAAGAGTTTGTTCAGTTTCCATTTGAATATGTTATCTAGTTTTCTCTTAAACAATGTCCCTTTTAATTATTTTCTGATAGTAACTTTATCATAAATTTTCTGATACATAACTTGCACTATTGCATATAGATTTATAACAGGTACAGTATAGAAATACTCAGTAACTGTTTGTGGAATAACACAGTAGAGACCTGTAGAAGGGGTAGGAACCAAGAAAAGAGAAACTAAATGTACTCTTAATGAATATGTTCTGTATGCTAGACATCATTCTTCATATAATTTAATTTATTGTTACAATAATTCTGTGAGATAGGCATTGTTTTCATAATTGGTGTGAGAAAGTTGAATGCAAGAGAAGCCATTTTCCCAGATTCACAGCTGCTTGGTAGCAAAATGGGGTTTCCAACCTCTGTGTCTGACTTTAATGTGTTAGCACCTTTCCTCTCCATAGCACTTACCTGTGACTAAGAAACATATACAGCACAGAGGGACTGACTCACAGCAGAGGTCAGATACATAGTAAAGGCTGCACATTTTCTATGACAGTAAAAACACTTTTGTTTTCCTGTCACATAATAAAAGATACAAATCTAAAGCCTATCTGGGATGTTCTAGATAACCACTTTATAACCGAGCTCTCCTGCAGTTTCCCAGAAGGCTCATACTAGTGCTTGTGTTTACCGTTTCATTGGAGACAAGTTGTACTCTTTAAATGTCACAGGCTATTGTAAAGAGAACCAAGGTAGACTTAATCTATAATCACTGCTGTTCACCAAGCAAGGCCAACTGACATCACGACATTGTTAACAGAAACCCATCAGTATCCTTTATGTTTCAAGTCACTGTGTGGCTTCAGGAAAATGTCATTGGAGCTTGCATTAATGTTAATTTGAAGTTTATTGGCTTTTAGTTTTAATGTATTCAATTTGTGTATTTGTTTCTCTTTTAGCTGTATAATAACAACAGCAGAAGTAGTTTACATGTAGCTTCATATTCTCAGTTGTTGAGTGATTTTGTAATAAAATGTTTTTCCAACAGAGATTGCTCTGCATTTTAATTTTTTTCTTTCAAAACAAATGCACACATTTAATAAACTGGTGCAGTTGCTTCATCATTACTGCATATTTATTACCAGATTATGAAAGTCTTGAAAACAGAATGCATAGCATATCATTGCATAATCTACAACTTTACTCCTTAATATCTGCCACCGTTCATGGTCACCCAGTCAGAAAACAACTATGTACAGCTAGCTGTAATTCTAGGCACTGGTTTAGAGCAGTGAATGGGTCTTATAAAAGGCTCATGTGAGCTTACATTTTAACTGGGGGGAGATGGGGAATACATAAACAGACACATGGCAATAAAGTGCACATTGAAAAATTGCACTCGGGAGGCAGAGGCAGGTGGATCTCTGTGAGTTCAAGGCCAGCCTGGTCTACAGAGCAAGTTCCAGGACAGCCTCCAAAACAATACAGAGAAACCCTGTCTCAAAAAAAAAAAAAAAGAAAAATTGCTATGTATGGGCCAGTGCATGGCCTGATGAAGCAATAGATACATTCGACATGGCTTTGTTTTTTAACCATATTTGAATCTGATTAAGATTTTGTTTGACAAATAGTCTAATTCCAAAACTTCATAAAAATTGTATTTAAGGACCATGAGTGAAGTAGTAGGGTATTATGAAATTCTGACAAGTAGTCAGCAGGTACTTGGATGTTACAACTAGTCAAGGAGAAGCCATTTTTCCCTCTTTAATGAATTAAATAATTTAATAATTATTTTAGTTATATAAATAAGTAAATTTAATAAATAAAATAAACCAAGTTTATATTTGGTTAATAAAACCAAATTGAATAAATAAATAAATTTAGACCAGGCTGGCCTTGAACTCACAGAGATCTGCCTGCCTCTGTGTCCTGAATAGAATAAAGGCATGTGCCACCAACGTTGGTCAGCCTGGTCTACAGAGCAAGTTCCTGGACAGCCTCCAAAACAATACAGAGAAAACCTGTCTCGAAAACCAATAAATAAATAATTTAATAAATGAAATAAACCAAGTTTCCATTTGGTTCTTAGGAAACTAGTATGCTGTCCTGTTATCCAGTTTTCCAAGATATAAGAACTAGGATCAGGGAGATGATAAGACCTTTGTAATAGCAGGTAACTAGTCAGTGACAGTGACAGGTAGGTGACTAGTCAATGGCGGTGGGAGATAGAATTCAGATTTGTGACTCTCTTTACTACCTCATGACACATATTCACATACATATTTTCTGATTTTGGGTGTATAAATTCAGGTGGAAGTAAAGCATGTTGGGATCCTAAATCTCTATGATACTTTCTTGAAATGTCCTAGTAGACATATAATGAACTTTGACTCAGGACAGTGGGCAAGAGGAATTACAGAGGAGTTACAGAGCTAAACCTATGTTAGAATTTCTCTTCTTTTAATTACTGAGAACTAGGCCGGCTGCCTGTGCTTGGGGTCTACCTCTGCATCTTCCATCCCAGCTGCTGGAGCCAACACTCCCTAGTCTCCTGCTCCACCCACGGGTTCAGGTAAGCCAGGGCCCATTTCTGGGCCAACTGCCGGTGCTTGGGGACTGCCACTGCGGCTTCCATCCCAGAGGCAGACAGCAAGGCACCCTATCATTCTAGTCTCCTGCTCCACCCATGTGACTAAGACAATCAGGGTCTGTCTCCAGGCCACATTACTGTGCCCCATCCATCCCAGTGCGATCCAAAGCATCCCAGCATCCTAGTCCATTTCTCCACCCACGAGACCAGGAAGTGGAGAGCTACCAGAACATTGAACTTTCCTACACCCACCAGAAGGGAACCCTGGTCCCACGCCCACCAGGAGAAGAAGAGGCACCTCCTGGATCCCACTGAAAGAATGTATGGGGAGGAGACAATATAAAAACACAAGGAGCAACGGAAAATCCCATATGACAACACCAGAGTCCAGAGACCCTACACCAACAAGATTGCAACACCCAACACAAATGAAGCAGAAGAGAATGACATTGAAAACAACTTCATGAGGGAGAATGACATTGAAAACAACTTCATGAAAATGATAGAGGCCCTCAAAGAGGATATGGTAAAATCCCTTAAAGAGATGGAAGAAAAAACAATCCAAAAATGCAAGAAATGAAAGAAAAGACAAAGCAAAAATTGCAAGAAACAATTCAAACAGTGCAAGGACTAAAATCTGAAATGGAAATAATTAAAAAACAGTCTGAAGGAATGCTGGAAATATAAAAACTAGGAAAATGGTCAGGTACTACAGATGCAAGCATAACCAACAGAATATAAGAGATGGAAGAGAGAATCGCAGGTGTTGAAGATACACTAGGAGAATTAGATTCATCGACCAAAGAAAGAAATCAGAGAAACATCACCCTTTACAATCGCCAAAAACCACATAAAATACGTGGGGGTAACACTAACCAAACAAGGGGAAGACCTCTATAGCAAGAACTTTGAGTCTTTAAAGAAAGAAATTAAAGAAGACACCAGGAAGTGGAAAGATCTCACATGCTCTTGGATAGGTAGGATCAATGTAGTAAAAATGGAAATCCTGCCAAAAATAACCTACAGACTCAAAGCAATTCCTATCAAAATCCCAGAACAATTTTTCACAGACCTTAAAAGAAGAATTCTCAACTTTATATGGAAAAACAAAAAAACCCAGGATAGCCAAGGCAACCCTGCTTAACAAAGCAACGTCTGGAGGCATCACCATCCCTGACTTCAAGCTCTATTATAGAGCTGTAGTCCTGAAAACAGCTTGGTTTTGGCACAAAAATAGACAGGTAGACCAATGGAATTGAATTGAAAACCCTGAGATTAATCCACAAACCTATGACCACCTGATTTTTGACAAAATTATACAATGGGAAAAAGAAAGCATCTTCAACAAATGGTGCTGTAATAACTGGATATTTGCATATAGAAGAGTGCAGATAGATCCATGTCTATAGCCATGCACAAAACTTAAGTCCAAATGGATCAAAGACCTCAACATAAATCCAGCCACACTGAGCCACCTAGAAGAGAAAGTGGTTGGTACCCTTGAACTAATTGGTAGAGAAGATCACTTCCTGAACATAACACCAGTAGCACAAACATTGAGATTGACAATTAATAAATGGGACCTCCTGAACTGAGAAGCTTCTGTAAGGCAAAGGACAGAGTCAGAAAGACAAAGGCAACCTATAGAATGGGAAAACATATCCACTAACTCCATATCTTCCAGAGGGCTGATCTCCAAAATTTACAAAGAACTCAAGAAGCACCAAAAGCACCAAAACACTAAAGGATCCAATTAAAAAGTGGGTGACTGAACTAAATAGAGAATTCTCAATAGAAGAGTATAAAATGGCTGAGAGACACTTAGGAAAGTGCTCAACATCCTCAGCCATTAGGGAAATGCAAATCAAAACAACTCTGAGATATCATCTTACTCCTGTCAGAATGGCTAAAATAAAAAAACACCAATGACAGTTTATGCTTGAGAGGATGTGGAGAAAGGGGAACACTCACCCATTGCTGGTGGGAGTGCAAACTTGTACAGCCACTTTGGAAATCAGTATGGAGTTTCCTCAGGAAAATGGGACTCAGTCTACCACAAGACCCAGCAATTCCACTATTAGGCATATACCCCAAAATGCCCATTCACACAATAAGGATGTCTTTCCACTATGTTCATAGCAGCATTATATGTAATAGCTAGATCCTGGAAGCAACCTAGATGCCCCACAACTGAAGAGTGGATGGAGAAAATGTGGTACATTTACACAATGGAGTACTACTCAGCAGAGAAAAACAATGGAATCTTGAAATTTTCAGTCAAATGGATGGCACTAGAGGAAACCATCCTGAGTGAGGTAACCTAGTCATAAAAAGACAAACATGGTATGTACTCACTTATATATGGATTTTAGACATGGATCAGGGGAGTGTCAGCCTACAATCCCAGTGCCAGTGAGTCTGAGAAATAGTGAGGTTCCCAAGAGAGATGCATGATACCCCAAAGAAGTGTAATGAGCTGAGATCTCCTGAGCAGATTGGAAATGTTGGGGGAGGGGAGAGGGAACCAGGAAAAAGAGAGGGAGATAAGAGGAGGGGAGAAGAAGGCATGGGGGAGCAGGAAGGTTGAATTGAGGTAAGAATAGAGGAGAGCAGGATCAGAGATACCATAATAGATGGAGTAGTATAGGTTTGAGGAGAGAGCTGACACTAGTGAGATCTCCAGAGATGTACAAGGATAGCACCAACTGGCAAACTAAGCAGTAGTGGAGAGATTATATTAATAGCCCCTCCTTGTTGATAAGGTTGATGACTACCTTATATGCCATCCTAGAACCTTCATTCTGTGACTGATGGAAGCAGAGACAGATCCCCACAGCTAAACACTGAACTGAACTCCTGGAACCCAGTCACAGAGATGAAGGAGTGATAAGCAAAGGGGTCAAGACTGTGCTGGTGAAACCCACAAAGATGGCTGACTGGATACGGAGGAACTCTTGAACCCAAGACTTATGGCTGAGAGGCCAACAGGGGACTCACCCAGACTCCATGAATGTAATGTCAGTGAGGAGGCCTCAGAAATCTCTGGGGCCTTGGATAGTAGATCAGTGTTTACCATGGTTTATGAATGGACTTTGCGAGCCCTTTCCACATGGAGGAATATTCTCTCAGCCTGGACACATGGTGAAGGGCCTAGGTCCTGCCCTGGATGAAATGACAGACTTTGGAAATCCTCCAAAGGAGGGCCTCACCCTCCCTGGGGAATGCGGATTTGGTGGGGGGCTGGTGGAGGGACAAAGGAGTAGGGGTGGGAGAGGGATTGACATGTGAAGCATTCATGTTTCTAATTTAAATAAAAACATATATTGAGGAAAAAATTACTGAGAATTTGAATTTGTGTACTTCTTTCACACCTCTGCCTCAGTTTTTTTTTTCTGTAAAGTGGAGCTCACAGCAGAAGACTGACTCCAAGGGTAGTTACAAGCTTCAGGTGGAGTAGCCATGCCTACCATTTAGTGAGAACTCAGCAGTACAGGCCTGCATCAAGTTTGTCATTCTAATGCTGTGGTATTGTAGTTGCTGTTTTATAATTAGCTGCTAAATTATTCTGTTATACCCTAACAGCCATTTTCAACTCCAGTCTCTACCTCATGTTAAATGCATTACCCCTTTTCAGCTTCTGTTAATTGATTCTGCTTTAAAAAATCTACTTGAGTGTGAAGATGCTGTTGGATCCTCTAGAGTCTGATTGATCATGTGGTAGATGTTAAGCCATCACCCAGCAGGCTGAAATGGTTTATGTGTGTGAGACATTCAGATAGAAACTGTAGGTACCACAGGCATTCTGTCTTTCCTAAATCATCTTACCATCTGCAATCCTCTTAGTAATAACAATGTGATGAGTAAAATGAGTCAGATATATGTATTTTTGTTATTGTTGGGGCACTTAGACAACAGAACAGAGGAAGCTTGGAAATAAAAATACAAATGACAAAGTTCACTCACAGCAAATGGGGTCTTTGAAAACTTTATCCAAGTTTCTGGCAAACAGAAGTTACCTAAGAAGGAATGGAACATGGAGTTAGCTTTCCAAGTCCTATTGACTTCACTTTAACTGTCTGTGGATGATCGGTGTTATGCAATTGCCTGGAGAGATTTTTTTTCTCCTTTAACAGTTTGGCCTTCAGTGCCCTCAAGATAATTTTGTGCTGTTGCCCTTATAGCATTTTTTGTATTAATTGACTTAGGCTAAAGGTAGAAAAGGAAATATCCACACTGAGAAGTGTTTATAGTATTTTGTTTCTGTTTTCTTTAATGAATCAGTTTTATGCCAGGGAGGGAAAACTGAATTTCTTGTATCATTTCTAGCCAAGTCCAAAATCTCCAAGTGAAAAACCAGTGACAGCTGATGTTGTTCTGAGCCCTCCAGGGATGAATTCTGATGTGCTTGGCATCTGCTTGCATAGTAACTATTAGAGGCTTATTGTTATGCTTTTCAGTTCAGAATAAGCTATGACCGGATTGGAGAGCTTCTTAGTTTGTAAAAGAGGAAATTCAACCCCAAATTTAGCTACTGCTACCTTCACGTTCTTGGTTGGGCCACCCTAGTTAGCCATCTGGTTTCATATGTATAGCAAAGTGGTGGGAAGGATGATTCTTAGCATTTTCAGCTCCAGTAATGTCTGTCTGTGGTTCACAGCTCCTCTTTAATATTGGTCATTCAATACGTTGTCTATACCATGGCCATGTAATTTTGTGCTTGCTTTTTGAACCATATATGCGCGCGCACACACACACACACACACACACACACACACAATTTTTTTCATTCATCCATCCTTCTATTTAGTTACTTACTCTTCATGACTTTCCAATATTAATTTCAGGAAAAGTAAGAGGTGGAGTCTAATGAGAGGAAGTGGATTACTGGTGCATATAACTGAAAACTGTGTCTTATCCTGGTTCATTTCCGTGTTCCCAGGATGTGACCTGCTCTACTCTGCCATGTCCTGCCCACCATGGTAGATTGACACCCCTGAATATTCTCCTTCCCTTAGGCAATAATCTTATAATAATAGTATTTCCATCATTTGCTTTCAATATGCCCTTTACTTTTAGCCTCTCAACAGTGTCATGGTAACTTACTTCAGCCATCACATACATTGATAAAATAAGCAGAAAGAATTTTGACTTTTAGAAAATGTAAATGCAATATGAACTCCCAGGGATTCTATGAAATACAGGCTCCCCTTTCCTGCTGGGTGGCTGGCTTTATTCAGACCAAAGACCAATGCACCTTACTCAGTACTGTACCTCAGTGATGAGATTAAAATACATGCTTAATAAACCTTTGTTGAAGAAATGAAGAAATGAATAAAAGGAAGGAAAGATGAGCCAACAGACTGTAACCATATAAGACACTCTATTATGTAGGTATGTTTTATGCATAATTGGATATATTATGTAAAATATATGTTACAGTTTTATAAATCATAAAACATGTATTGTTACATTGGCAGGCACTGGAAAGCTATATACTATAACAGATCTCAGAGTGTGGTCATCATACACTGCATGGGGATTTACTAGAATAGAAATTTATGGGCCCAAACCCAGGCTGCTGATTTACAGCTGGAGTATAGCCTGCTTTCTGAAAAGTTCATTGGTGCAGGATCAAATTTGGTGAGTATTGTTTATGAGGAAGAAAAATGTAATATGATGTGGCCCTTCACATTACAAAGCTTGTATGTAGGGAGAGGAAATATAAAACATTGACCCGGGGCCAGAAGACTCATAAGATGAACAGAAAGCACACAAGCCACAGAGGGAGAGGGAGGATTGGCTTCCGTGAAAGAGTCTACAGAGAGAAGGCTCTCTGAGCTGGAACCCCTGAGTCACAGTCCACGGACTGTTCTAGTTGAAAAGGAAGACACAATCAGCAACTGAAATCCCTATAAACTCAAAGCAAAACAAAGAAAGTCTGACATTTGTTGTAAACACAAAAGGGCAGTTAGTAATAAGTATGGGCAGCCCAGTTCCTATTCCAGCTCTAACGGTCATGGAACAAATAAACTGGTCAAAATTTATAAACCCTTTGTGAATTTCTGCCTTTGTAAAGTTGGTAAAATAGTATGACCACATGGGGTTGTTGAGAAATTGTAAATGATTCTCTTTATAGTCAGAATTTAAGGTGCCTTGGTAAAGTATTGAGAAATGGCACATATTATTAGCACAAAAATGGATTTTTGAGTCTTTTCATCTGTGTTTTGTCTGCTAACTTGAGTCTCCTGTTTGTAACCAACATCCAGTTGCCATTTCTGCCCTATTAGATACATTCCACATAGAACATAAGCTCTTACAATGGTGTAGACATTCCTGCCCGGTTGACATGCTTACCCTACTGAGCTATGACAACGTACTCTGTCAATTTCTTACTCCATGAGTGTCCTGTAAGTACGGCTCCAGCTCTGACCTCACACTTGGTCTCTATAAATGTACAGTGGACCATTTCCACTGGTAGATGCCCTCTTCACCTCTTCATTCTCTCTTCTGGGTTGCCATAGCTGTTGTCTACTGGAAAGGGCCTTGCTGTTCTTTTGGTGGTTGTATGACTGAGATTTTTGAGGAAGGTAGTGAAAAGAAAGGGAAAGGAGAGCATACTGAAATGATGGAAAGGAAAACAAAAAGAGGAATTAATAGATACATGTTTCTTTTTAGAGATTTTTGTTTTTCTTATGTGTATTTATTTATGTGTGTTTGTGTGAGTGCATGGATCATATGGGTTGGTGCCTAAGAAAGCCAGAAGAGAACAATGAATCCCCTGGAGCCGCAGATATAGGTGGCTTTGAGCCACCTGACATTGTTGAGATCTACACTCCTATGCTCTGGAGGAGCAATACGTGGTCTTTAACCCCCTGAGCTATTTGCTAGCCCTTTTACAGTTGTTGTCCTTGGTAAAGTGAGAGCAAGAGTTGTTTTGTAAAAATTATTAGTGAAACTATAACCATCTGGAAATGATAGAATTTGGTTTGACTGCAGGATTTGCTGTGGCTTGCCAGCTATATGAAGATTGTTTGATAACATCAGTTGTCCTAAAGGAGAGCAGCACTGCCCTGAGATACCTGAGGGCTGCAGTGGACGGGACAGCTTAGGTGTCCTACAGGGTGTGCACCCACAGGTTGGATTTCCATTCACTTTGGAATAAGACAGTATACTTTATTTAGCCCATATAAAAGTAATCTGATGATAGATTAAACATGGGACATGGGATATTTTATAATCTGAGCTTTTATATTTAGGCATTACATTTTCTTTTATAGTCTTCAGATATTTGGGGAGGTTATGGAGTGGGGAAAGAAGTGTTGAATTTAATGGCTCCAGATTATTTTTCCACAATTACATTTAAGCAATACGCTTTGATTAGATTACTTAGCATAGTAGAAATCAGTTTACTATAATAGGTATAATTGTAACTGTTCTATAATATAATAGGCATGATTATGACTTTTATAATTATAGATTATATAATTACCATATATTATAAAATTACTATACATTATATAATTACAATACAATGTACTAAACACCACAAATCATGAAATTATGTCATTATTGTACAATAATATAGTTATATGTAGTGTAAATTACATCATAATTATAATAGAATTATATCACACTTTTTAGGAACATATTTAAATCCTTGCGAGAGTCTGAAACTGATTTTCCAGATAATTTGAATGCTCATGTTTATACTTTCTGTGGTTAGCCACCAGCCTTCATGGTTTGGCTAATTTCAAATGAAATGATTATATTCTGCAGTTTGAATCCATCCTTTTGGATCAGTAGATGTGAAACTTTTCTCAAGTGGTGGTTGACATTAGGAGTTTTAATCTGACAAAGACACACTCTACATTGTACAGGACTAAGCAACTGGGACTTGTAAAGGTCAATACAGTCTTATGATTCGAACTGCCAACAGTCCTCTTTTGGAATATTATACTGAGTCTCTGAGTATTAGATTTGAGGAATTGAGTTGGAAATGTGGTTTTGCAAGTAAAAATGTTTTTCAAAATTTTTTCTATATAGTACACGTCTCTATAGATAACATCTTTGTCTGTACTGAATAGCATTGGCTTCATCTGACTAGGCTAGAGGTGGGGATTATCTACTTATCATTGAGCAGAATATGAAGTAAATTTATAGCTTATGTGCTGAATGGTGAATTTTCTTTTAAAGTCTGACTTTGACTTTTTATCTACACTGCTATCTTTTGTTGCTTATTTTATAGTAAATTTAGCCATGATTCTCCAGGAAACTATTCTACACTATTGTACAGTAAGCAATATACATTGGTTACTTTATGGAATTTAAAGAAATTCTGAAAAGCCAATAGTCTGCACCTTCTTGTTTTAAAAAACCAGTTAAGTTGTCTCCATGTTTTATAACTCTACTGGCAGTCTGCAGCTACCTCCCCATCAGATCCTTTTGCCTCCCTCTGGCAGTCATCTGCTAGGAAGATATGGTCCCTGGAGTCTAAGTCCTCATTCTGTTTGAGACTTTGCTGATGTAGAGAGAAATAAAATAGCGGTAGCCCAGCACCGCACAGTTGAGATTAGTTAAAATACCCTTGGTAGCAGGCCCTGGAAAGCTTTAGAACGAGCTCCCCAAGTTCGCTTTCCTTCCTTCTGGCGATCTGGAGACTTTACTTTTGTCATTATGTCTTGTTTTTTTTTTTTTTTGCTTGTTTTATGTGTGTGTGCGTGCGTGTGCGTGCGTGTGTGTGTGTGGGTGTGTATGAGAGAGAGAGAGAAAGACAGAGAGAGAGATAGAGAGAGAGAGATAGAGAGAGAGAGAGAGAGAGAGAGAGAGAGGGCCTTATGTAGCCGACACTAGCGCTCTGTAATTGCTTTGTAACACAAGATGACCTTGAACTCTCCTTGCCTCTTCTTCCCAAGTGTTAGGATTATGACAATTTGTCTGTCACAGAGGATTTTTTGAAATGACATTGTAGCAGTGGTTTTTTATTTTTAATTTTTTTTAGCATTGATAGCATTCAGTGCACAGTGAATGTTCTGTTCTGTGTTTTCCTAGAGCATGCTGTAGCCTGCTTACTATAAAGTGTAGGTTACACTGATATAGACACCACAGAGCCTCAAGAACATTTCAGTTTATTTATAACACGACTGTAACAACAATTGAAAAGACCAACTGCAGAGAATGGTGATTCCAAGATCTGACTGCCCAATACATAGTAGGTGTGTTACTCAGACTTTTTTTTTTTTTGCTGTTATAAAATATCTAGCATAAAAACCTCAGGGAGGAATATTTAGTTTGAGATCATGGTTTCAGATGGATTCGATTATGTTGGGCCCAAAGCAAGGCAGGACATCTCAGTGGTTCTTCCACACATGATGGTGTGTGGAGGAGGCTGCCCACTTCGTGGCACCTCAAAGGAAAGAGGGAGAGAGTACCTGTGTTAGTCAGCTTCCTCATCCTTCTCCTATTCCATTCATCTGCTATTCCATCCACTCCTATCTATCCTACTGGCTGCTGCTGCCTACATTCAGAGCAGGTCTCAGGACTTCAATTAATCCTCTCTGGAAATGCCTCACAGATACTCCTAGAGGTACTAATCTACATGAGACAAATAGACACTTCAACATTAGTGATCACATTGGCTATTCATAGTGCTAATTGATTTCTTCTCCCTCTTTCAGTGATTGATACCACTATTCAATCACCGAATGGATAACATTGAAGATTTACTTTTTAGGGGTGAAGAACATCAAGAAAAATGAAATTTAAAACTAGTCCCATACTAGATTCTGGATGCTTATCTTTTCAATATTGGTAGGGCTAATTTAGTAAATCTTTGTAGGAAACAAAGAGTTCCTCACATTCCAATACCTTGAGAGATTGAGGTGGGGTTGAAATTTATCTCTTAAATATAGAATAAGATATACCTGGTGGTTGTTTGGGAATATAAGTGCTGGTAAATTATACTGATCTGCATGAATAATATCTGGAATTTAGTTCCTGCTTTTGAGAAAATCAAAGTATCACTTTTATTCATTAAAGATGTTTTAATTAAAAGCTATTTTAGACATTATAGTTTTAAAATCATTATTTGAAGCACAAAATGCCATGTGTTGCTTAATGCCCATTTTAATGTATTTCACTGAGTATTTTCACTTCAATTAGCCAACTTTTTAAAATTTATAAATAAATTTTCTTCCTCTGCAAGTATGAATTCTGCTTTATTGTTCTAAGTTTCTTCATTGTACTTGTTTCTGGAAAAATGACTTCTGGTTAAATATATGTTATATCCAGGCATCCAATATTTAATGAGAACATTTGTGTATATATTACCAAATGGATCAAGGGATAATAGTTCACTTTTATTAAGCATGTTCTATGTAATTAACTATGTGGGAATCTTATTATATAAATTTCATGGGTGAAGAAATGGAGCAATGGAGAAATTAAATAACTTTGCCAAAGGTAGCATGTTTAGTAAGAAGTTTAAATTTTAACTTCCAGTTTATTATTTAGGTTGAGCATCTCTAATTCAAGAATCTGAAACCTGAAATTCTCCAAAGTGTAGAATGTTTTGATTACTGATGTGATGTCTGTGGCAAATTCTACAACTGACCTTATATTATGGATAGAGTGGAAATGCAGGTACACTAACAGTACTGAAGAAAGTTACCTTCACACATGAACAAATTTTGAATTCTGATTTAGGTCTTATTCTCAAGATATCTCATTATAGATATGCAGATGGTTAAAAAGTTAAAAAAGTCCATTAAAACTGTTTCTCATCTGGTCCCAAGTTTTTTTTTTTTTCATAAAGGGTTCTCAACACATACTGCCTCATTTATACCATGCTGATTTTCTGTCTGTTTTTAAAAATCATATTCTTTTCTTCATACTTTATTTTTCTCAAGTATCTTTTCTTCTTGGTATTTCCTTTATGTGTCACTGGAAAGATCTAAATTCTACAATTATTCTTACCTCCTAGTCACATTATTTTTTAAAAAGGTATGTATTCTGATATAACTTAAAGCCTACAGAAAATTTATAGCTAGCACTAGAGAGTTGTGCATATTTATTTATTTAGCTTCAATTTTTATATTTCATTTGTTGTGATGGTTTGAATGGAAAATAACCCCCATGGATACACATGTTTGAATGTTTTGTCTTCAGTTAGTGGAACTGTTTGTGAAGTATTAGGAGGTGTGGCCTTGTTGGAGGAGGTGTGTCACTGGGAGTGAGCTTTGAGGTTTCAATGGTACACACTAGGTCCAGGTGCTCTGTCTCTCTCTTTCTGTCTCTCTCTCCACCTGCCCCCCCCTGCTGCCTGCACACTAGGATGTAAACCCAGTTTGTCCTCCAGCACCAGGTCTGTCTGCTTTCCACCATGATAATCCTGGACTAACCCTCTTAATTTGTGAGAAAGCTCCCAAGTAAACACTTTCTTTTCTAAGAGTTGCCTTGGTCATGGTGTTTCCTCACAGCAATAGAGCAGAAACTAAGATACTTGCCTTTTATTCTCTGCATAAATCTCTTTGTATTTCTATATGCACACATATGCACAGATATCAAAATATCTTTAATGAGACATTTGAAAGTGTGTTGGGGAATACCAACACCTTTATCACTGAATACCTTAGTGTAAATATCCCAGAAGCAAACTATTCTCTTATAAATAGTAATCATCAAAAACCAAAAAAATAATTTCCTATTTGCTTATCATTATTATAAAACACACAGTTTCTGTACAATTTCAGGATTTTTTCACATTATGTCTTTTATAGTAATGCTTTTTTTCTCAGCCCAAGAACTTTCTAAGAGCCTACATTATATATATTCCTCTCAGTTGCCTTTAATCTTCAGTAATTCAACAACCTTTCTTATCCACTGTGGCATAATGGAAGAACATAGGCCAGGTGTTTGGTAGAATGTTCTGAAATTGGGATTTGCCTAAAGTTTTGTCAAAACACATCACATTGATTATTCTGCATCCTTTTTGGTGCAAGATAATAAGAGTCTCTGGGTACCAATTCTAACTTGTGTGTGGGGGAATGAATTTATTTATTTATTTTTTCTATTTTTTAATTTAAATTAGAATCAAGCTTGTTTTACATGTCAGCCCCAGTTCCTTCTCCCTCCCCTCCTCCTCTGCGCCCCCACTAATCCCCTACTCCACTCCCTTTCTGCTCACCAGGGAGGGTGAGGCCTTCCATGGGGGATCTTCAAAGGCTGGCATATCCTTTGGAGCAGGGCCTAGGCCCTACCCCATGTGTCTAGGCTGCCAGAGTATCCCTCTATGTGGAATGGGCTCCCAGAGGCCCCATAGATTGCTGAGGTCATCTCACTGACACCCATGTTCAGAGGGTCTGGATCAGTCCTATGCTGGTTTTCCTAGCTATTAGTCTGGTGTATGTGAACCAATGCAATGTGGAAACAAATATTTTTATTAACAGCAGAAAGCACTTACACACAAGCTGGGAGATGAGAAGCATGGCAGGCTTCCGAGAGAGTTTTTCCTTTTCCTTTCCTTAAGTATCTCACCTGTGCCCATTCCTTGTCCATGCCTCTTGGGCATGGACAATATTGTAGGCTCACTCCTATAGTCTGGGGTCCATATGCTCCCCTTGTTCAAGTCAGCTGTTTCTGTGGGTTTCACCAGCCTGGTCTTGATCCCTTTGCTTATCACTCCTCCCTCTCTGAAACTGGATTCCAGGAGTTCAGTTCAGTGTTTAGTTGTGGGTGTCTACTTCTGCTTCCATCAGCTACTGGATGAAGGCTCTAGGATGGCATATAAGGTAGTCATCAATCTCATTATTGGAGATGGGCATTTTTTTATCAATATATGTTTTTATTTAAATTAGAAATGTGAATGTTTCACATGTCGGTCCCAGCTCCCTCTCCCACCCCTCCTCTCTTGTCCCTCAACCAGCTCCCCAGCCCCCCCACCCAATCCCCACATCATTCCCCAGGGAGGGCGAGGCCCTCCTTGGGAGGATCGCTAAAGTCTGTCATTTCATCCAGGGCAGGACCTAGGCCCTTCCCCATGTGTCCAGGCTGAGAGAGCATCCCTCTATTTGAAATGGGCTCCCAAAGCTCATTCATAAACCATGGTAAACACTAATCTACTACACAAGGTCCCAGAGACCTCCTCCCTGGCACTACATTCATGAAGTCTGGATCAGTTCCCTGTTGGTCTCTCTGTCATCAGTGTGGGATTCAAGAGCTCCCCCCTTAACCGGTCAGCTGTCTTTGTGGGTTTCATCACCATAGTCTTGACCCCTTTGCTCATCACTCCTCCATCTCTGTCACTAGGTTCCAGGAGTTCAGTTCAGTGTTTAGCTGTGGGTATCTGTCTCTGCTTCCATCAGTCCCTGGATGAAGGTTCTAGGATAGCATATAAGGTAGTCATCAATCCTATCTTTAAGGAGGGGCTGTTCGTGTAGTCTCTGCACTATTGTTTAGTTTGCCAGTTGGTGTTATCCTTGTAGATCTCTGGAGATCTCACTAGTGTCAGCTCTCTCCTCAAACCTATAATGACTTAATATATTATGGTATCCTGCTCTCCTCTATTATTACCTAAACTCAACCTTCCTGCTCCCCTATGCTTCTTCTCCCCTCCTCTTATCCCCCTCTCTTTTTCCTGGTTCCCTCTCCCCTCCCCCGATGTTCCCAATGTGCTCAGGAAATCTTGCCTCATTCCACTTCTCTGGGGTATCATGCATTTCTCTTGGGAACCTCCCTGTTTCCCAGACTCACTGGCACTGGCATTGTAGGCTGACACTCCCCTGATCCATATCTAAAATCCATATATGAGTGAGTACATACCATGTTTCTCTTTTTGCGTCTGGGTTACCTCACTCAGGATGATTTCCTCTAGTGCTTTCCATTTGCCTGCAAATTTAAAGATTCCAATGTTTTTCTCCACTGAGTAGTACTCCACTGTGTAAATGTACCACATTTTCTCCATCCACTCTTCAGTTGTGGGGCATCTAGTTTGCATCCAGGATCTAGCTATTACACATAATGCTGCTGTGAACATAGTGGAACAGACATTCTTGTTGTGTAAATGGGCATCCTTTGGGTACATGCCTATGAGTGGAATTTCTGGGTCTTGTGGTAGACTCAGACCCATTTTCTTGAGGAATCTTCATATTGATTTCCATAGTGGCTGTACTAGTTGGCACTCCCACCAGCAGTGGAGGAGTGTTTGGGGAAGGGCATTTAAGGTAGCCTACCCACTATTTCTTAGATTCTTAGTTGATGTCTTCCTTGTAGATCTCTGGACATTTCCCTAGTGCCAGATTTCTCTTTAAACCTATAGTGACTCCCTCTATTATAGTATCTCTTATCTTGCTCTCCTCTGTTCTTCCCCCTGACTCAATATTCCTGCTCCCTCATGTTCTCCTCTCCCTTCCTCTTCTCCCCTTCTCTTTCTCCTAACTCCCTCTCCCCTCCCCTCATACTCCCAATTTGATCAGAAGATCTTGTCCCTTTTCCCTTCTCCAGGGGACCATGTGTGTCTCTCTTAGGGCACTCCTTGTTTCCTAGCTTCTCTGGCAGTGTGGATTGTAGGCTGGTAATTCTTTTCTGTATGTCTAAAATTCATATATGAGTGAGTCTCTACCATGTTTGTCTTTTTGTGAGTGGGTTACCTCACTCATGATGGTTTCTTCTAGTTCCATCCATGACAAAATGAGTTTAAAAAGTGCCAAACTCATGGTCAAATTCTCACCCATTTGTTGGATCAGTAATTGATAATTTTTTTTATTTTATTACATCTTCATTTTTATTAGCTAGAATTCTATTAGCTAAAGAGGAGGTTGTTTTCATCCTCCATTTGTCACACATTTATAGTAGTATAGACTCATGGGTTGTGATTTTGTTAAGTTGTTTATAATCCATAATGTTACTTATTTTTTTTAATTCTAGAACTATTCCAGATTTTTCTGCCAGGAGCCCTTTCAGAAAGACTTCCATGCCATTTTGATAAGATTTTTTAAAAGTTTGTTACTTTTTGATACAAAAAACCCCTTGTCTCAGGCTTATAATTTTCTTGTTGTTCCCCTTCTTCTTAGTCGAAGAAAGTATTTTGAAACTGAAGTTCTTTTCAGTACCCTCTCTGTGAGCTATTTCCATGCTTCTCTCTTTTCTTTCTGTCCCGTCTTCCCTCCCTCTGTTCCTCCCCATTTTCTTCCCTTCTTCCTCTTGTCCATCATTGTTCCTCCCTTCTACTCATTTTATTCCTTCCTACCTGAGCTTTATCTAGGAACAGAGGGACACCTCACCATATCAGAAAACTGGAAATTTACTAGAACATTTGACCATCATAAGTATTTGTATTTCCTTCTTCTCTGATCCTGCATTTTAAAAAATATCTACCACGGTACATCTTGCCTAAGTCCTTTGTGCTTATCTCCAATTTGCTTCTTTTATTTGCCTATGGGATGGTCAATTTATATCAACCAGAGACCTTCTTTTAACTCTATTCTTGACTGTGAAAATCAAACTATAGTTTCTTTTCATTTACATCCACCTTTAATTTATTCTTCATATCCTTACCTTTAATTATCCAGTTGACACAGACTAGAATCATCTGATAAGAAAGCCACAATTCAGGAATTTTCCAGGTAAAATAGACCCATGGGCACACCTGTTTGTACTTGTCTTGATTATTTATCAATACAGGAAGGCCCAGCTAAAGATGGGTGGCACTGTCCCTAGGCAGGTGGTTCAGAACTCTATGTTAACCATGCAGGAACCTGTGAATGAGCAAGCCCTCAAGCAGTATGTTGCTATGGTTTCTGCCTCGAGCACCTATCTTTCCTTGGCTTAGTGATGGACTGAGACATAGAACAGTAAACCCAAACCCTATTCTGCCCTAAGTTTCCTTTGTCAAAGGCATCTGTCACAGTAACACAAAGAACACTAGAAAACTTCATATTCAACTGCTTTCCTCTACGTTCAGGTAAATCCTTTTAAGAAAAGTGTCTGGTTGCAGAGCATAAGATAGACATATACTGTACTGATAAAACTTTATTGAGTACTCTACTTCAGTGCATTTGTGTATGGCAGTCTGGAACCCAATGATGACATTTTATTTTGTAGAAGAGAAAGGATGAGATCTGTGTGCAGCATGAGGAAATTGAATATGAGGATTTATCTGGTTCCCCAGACAGGGCCAAGTGTTCAAGGAATGGGAATTGAACCTTAAGTTTGCAGTTTGTAACATCATTAGATACAGTAAAAACAATGGTGCTGTATTTCTTAATCAGGTGCCTGGCACTGAGAATACCATAGAGAGTACAGTATTTTTTTAAATTTATTTTTCAGTTTAAATTTAGATAAGAAACAAGGTTGCTTCACAAGTCAGTTCCAGGTCCCTCTCACTTTCCCTCCCCTCCTCCTGTGCCCTCCCTCCAGACCCCCCATTATCCCCTCATTTCCTCAGGGAGGGTGACACCCTCCATGGGGGTGTCCATAGTCTGTCATTTCTTATAGGGCAGGGCCTAGACCCTTCCCCAAGAGTTCAGGGTGAGAGTGCACCTCACATTGTTGGATAGGAGTCCAAAGTCCGTGTGTATACTCGGGATGGGTACTGATCTGCTGCCCAAGGCTCAATAGATTGAGAGTACAGTATGTTTGTCGAAAAACAGGCATTTGTTTGAGTAGGAACCACATCTACCAGAATGTTCTCAAGGCTGTAACAAAATCCTCAGCAGACTTAATTGCATTTTTGGCAGTTAACAGTGTTGGTGACTGATAGCTAAATGTAATAATGCTCAAATAAACCAATGATAATGACTTCCACAGAAGTTTCTCTTGGTAAAGAAAGGCAACTACAATTATTCCTGTAATATTATTCCTTACAGTATCATTTTTATTCTTGTCTGTGATAACAGGTGAAAAAGTATATAAATGCATTATACTTTCTACATTCTGTTTATTTTTTGTTTTACTATGTTTAAACAGATAATTGTAGAAAAATTAGTGATCATATAACAGAAGAGTCTCACAATTTAAGGGTCATATATATGTATTTTTTATACTAATTCAAGTCAGGTGAAATCCCCTTTTAACCACATATATTCAGTTTGCTTTTGATTATTTAATGTCAAATCTCATTGCAAATGTAAAAGACTGTCATTTCAGAGGATACTGAGAATTCATCAATTGTTTAAAAGTATCTCAAACAGGAGCTCTGAGATGCATTTGAGGAAATGTTGTGTCATGCTGTGTCTATTTGAAAGTAGATGAAACAGTTTTAGCCCATTAGTTTTTAAGGGAATCCTTACAAAGATTGTCCCATTTCTTACACATTCCTTTGAACAAGCCATTTGACAATTGAAGACTAACTGTCTCAAAATCATCATTGTCAAGGTCAGATCTTACTTGTAAGGGATTTGGGTTAAAACATAAAAACGACTGGTCTGGGAAGGGAGAGGGACTGTTTCAGATGTTGAGTGTAAGGAGAGTTTTTGTTTAAATGAACTGATTGCCAAGAAATGATTGTAGTTCATTTCTTCCGACAGTTTGACTTAATCTAAACCAATTCAGTCAGCAATACCCCTAAATAGTTAGAATTATTATTTTCAATCATGCCATGGTTTTCCTGTCATCATTTTGCTTCTCCTACACAGATTTCCCTTTCTCCTTACTCAAAAGGGGGTTGCAATAAGTGAGGAGAGGTGTGTGAAAGGAGAGTGTGGGACATCATGTTCTAAGCCCCAGCTGCTATTTCTTAGACCTAGTGTTGCCACTATATCAGGAGACACGGCATTACCATGGGCTTGTTAGAAATGCAGATCCAGACCCAAATACCCTCAGGGGACTCATTTGGAATACTAGTTTGAAAAAGGTCCACATATTAATTTGACAATTATTTATAAATTGGCTTTTAAGAATATTATGAGTGTAACATGGATAGATCTGAAGTTCTTAGAGCAATTTATTTTAAATCTTTTCAGAGACTGTAAATTATTTTTTGTCTGGAAAAATAATGAGCACAATAAAATGTTGGAGTAACTAAGATACATACAGGTCATACAAGTGTCATCTAAATACTATGCAGGTTTCCTGAAGTCTTGAGTGAGAGGGCATTTGATTTTGCTCAATATTTTTTCTTGTATTTGAGTTGTAGGGAGGAAAAGTAAATTAACTAAGATCAGCAAACACTGTTTGTCTTGCTAACTGCAAGCATGGCAATGTTTGACAACAGAGGATAAGTGTCTCTATAGGACAATGTCTTTATTCCTGAGGGGCTTTGCTTTACTCTTGGAAAATGGCATCTTTAATTGAAATGCAGAAAGGTGAGTAAAAAAACCACTTCTAGTTTTCTGCTGGCATAATTGGATGCTGGCCTGTAGAAGAATGTGGAGAGATCCATGTTTATCTCCATGCACAAAAGTTAAGTCCAAATGGATCAAAGACCTCAACATAAATCCACACTGAACCACCTAGAAGAGAAAGTGGGTGGTACCCTTGAATGAATTGGTACAGGAGATCACTTCCTGAACATAACACCAGTAGCGCAGACAATGAGGTCAAAAATTAATATATGGGACCTCCTGAAACTGAGAAGCTTCTGTAAGGTAAAGGACACAGTCAACAAGACAAAAAGGCAGCCCACAGAATGGGAAATATATTCACTAACCCCACATCTGACAGAGGGTTGATCTCCAAAATTTACAAAGAACTCAAGAAGCAAGTCTCCAAAACACCAAAGGATCCAATTAAAAAGTGGGCTGCAGAACTAAATAGAGAATTTTCAATAGAGGAGTCTAAAATGGCTGAGAGGCACTTGAGAAAGTACTCAACATCCTTAGCCATCCGGGAAATGCAAAT
Organism: Mesocricetus auratus; assembly: GCF_017639785.1. NCBI lineage: Eukaryota > Metazoa > Chordata > Mammalia > Rodentia > Cricetidae > Mesocricetus > Mesocricetus auratus. The sequence goes on along the minus strand of NW_024429182.1, from coordinate 107,562,856 downwards.
CAAAACAACTCTGAGATACCATCTTATTCCTATCAGAATGCTTAGAATCAAAAACACCAATGACAGTTTATGTTGGAGAGGTTGTGGAGAAAAGGGAACACTCCTCCACTGCTGGTGGGCGTGCCAACTCATACAGCCACTTTGGAAATCAGTATGGAGATTCCTCAGAAAAATGGGAATCAGCCTACCACAAGACTCAGGAATTCCACTCTTAGGCATATATCCAAAAGATGCACATTCATACAACTAGGATGTCTGTTCCACTATGTTCATAGCAGCATTATTTGTAATAGCCAGAACCTGGAAGCACCCTAGATGCTCCTCAACTGAAGAGTGAATAGAGAAAATGTGGCACATTTACACAATGGAGTACTATTCAGTAGAAAAAAAAACAATGGAATCCTGAAATTTGCAGGCAAATGGATGGCACTAGAGGAAACCATCCTGATGTCGTACCTGTTGTGTAGCCTGCATCTGAGAATGTAGCGAGGTGGTCGGGATAGATGACACAGAGACCAGTCGGTTGCTTTAAGAAAACTTTATGCTCCCCAAGTTGGCTTAGGAGAAGTCTCTAAGTCCGCTTAGGAGAACTCCCAAGAAAAAAACGCTTCCATTTTAAAGACTTCTCCCATCCATCTACATACAATTCTCCAACAACTCTTCCAGACTTCTCACCCTCCTAGCTGGTGGCTTAATCTCCAGCCCCAGAATCAGGGAGAAACAGCAGGGGGAACAGGAAGAAGCATCTAGCCTTAGGGGGTGTCAAAGTCATGGTGTTTCAGTGAGCAAGCCCTTATCTGAGCCCTATCAAGAGCTTTATAGCACTGAATTATTTTCAGTAAACATTATCTCATAGCTGCCTGCTCCCAGGCGGAAGGGGAAGTGGGTCTCTGTTCAAGGTCTGGTGTCCTCACAATTCACCCCTTTTTATTTTTAAATCAGGCACTCCTGGCTTAGGTCAAGTAGGTTCACCCTCCCTTTCCCGTCCTCGGGGGACCTTGAACCCCTGTCTTAGGTGGGAGGGGTCTTCCCCACAGGTTGCTTGTCAACAGAGCGCCCCAACCTTAGAATCATCTGGCTATCGGGATTGCCATGGGCTAAGGCACTTTGAACTCAGCATGAAGCCAGAATGCCTACTGCCACTGTTACCATTCCTAGGACCCCCACTGACATAGCACCTCTCTGTCATCTGCCCTTCCCCCGATCTGGGCCATAGCATTCTACCACCAGCCTTTCTTTGCTACAAGGGTGATTTATAGTTACAATTTGACAGTCAAAACAGTGATAAAGTTTACAATCATTTCAAGATCTACTTAGGAAAGCATTAGAGAGTGCACTTGCACAGATACATTAGGTACAATCATTGATGTTACACATGTAGCATTATAAAAAATATAAACAAGAGGCTTGTTGCACTATTTACAGAGTACCGATTTGTTCCTGTGGTGATGTAGTTTGCCGATTTAATGTCAGTAGTATCAGCAGAACATGCAACCCAAGTCAAAGTCTTTTTGTCGCACCAGGACAAACCACATTTTTCCAGAAAAACACACTGGCATAGGTGTGATTTTAGAAACAGGAACCACCAAGTCTGATATTTTAAGTGACCATGTCCTGTTCAAATACTGGAAAGAGGCTTTTGTCACTCATCACAGTCCATACCAATGTCCAAATGTTTTAAATGGGTCCTTTTTTACCCCAAAGGGAAAAGCTGGCAAAATGATTCTGTTGTTTTAAGGTGTGTCAAAGGCAAACTGCTAATCTTCCAGTTTTGTTGGCTTTGGGATGAAAACTCACGGGTCCAGGAGGTTGATGTAGCAGGCCTGATGAGAAACTGGAAATCTCGAACTGACTGTTTTATTTCTTTTTCGGGCTGTAGATTTGATGACATCAAGGGTCAGGAACACCGATTTAGGAGATCTCGAACTGGTTTGGGCAGGCTCCCACGGTCTCAGGTCCAGTTTTCTCTGCTCCATGCATCTCACCAAATGTTGTGACAGCTACTGAAGCTTTATTCTTTTCCTGTAAGAAAACACAAACATGCCCTCGACCCCAAATTAGGGTCTTCTGCACTGTCTAGTGTGTGGATGTTTCCATTTGACCTGAGAAATAGTTGTTTAACTTCTATTATGCCAAAATCTGTCTGAAGCAGATTCCTCACTGGTATTTACATTTTAAAAATTTTTAAATGAGGAGTGGATTATTTAATGAATCATGTGGGGACTGGGGACATTACTCCCCCTTTTTTATTTTTAAATTTTGTATGAACTGTTGAAGTTGGACCATAACAGTAGAAGGATTTGTCTACCCTCTTTAGTCAACTATCTAGGTGAATTGGGATCACTATTTAAATTATTAGTAGATGTCCTTTAAAAGGGACATAACCATTAAGTACCTTTGAGAATCATTTAAGGATTGTAAACTATACTATGTCCCAAATAGTCCCTTTTTTTTTCTAACCTGTAGCTCTCACTAGTTGACAAGGCCTCATTTGCATCTGAGCTGACAAGGCCTAATTTGTATCTACACAGACACCTTTGGGGGTGGGAGCCTGCCAAAGCGGCAGGGCAGTTCCCTGAAAAACCCTCTCTCTCTTTTTTTTTTTTTATTTTGGACTGGCTCTGAGGGCTTAACTTGAAATTTTGTTAAAATATTAACCGACTGACTGGATGTTTCTTTTGGCTATATCTAAATCGGTTTAGGTAGTTTTTAACTGTTTGAAGGGATTTACGTATCCCTTTAATCATATCCAAGGCAATTAGAACAGTTGCTTTTGTCAACATTCACGCATTTACATTTCACACTTTATACATACTGACATGGCCACGTCCATACACACAGACCATGTATACATATCTCTCTTTTTGCCTAGGTTATGATTAGTTTGTTGAACTGAAATTTCTTTAACAGAACAACTCCAGTCAATCTTTGAATTAAAACAAAAGGTTGAAAAAGTCCTGTATGTCCCTCATCATTTCTTTATTTGAGAAGTTTTGAGCTACACTCAGGGGCTACAGCCATACCCACTCCTTGTAATTCTGTAGATGTAAAGTGGAAAGGCCAGGCTTTTGCCAAAAGTTTTTAGAGATTACTTACAAAATTGACCTTAAATTTGTATTAATAACCTACCCCATATAAATGTAACTAAACATTTTTATTTTATATACCTTTGTCTTTTTTTTACTGAATACTAATATCATTTATGAACTGTTACCAATTTTTTAATTGACCTTAAACTTGCAACAATAACCTACCCCATATAAATGTAACCAAACATTTTTATTTTATATACCTTTGTCATTTCTTTACTGAATACTAATACCTCATTTATTAACTTTACCAATTTTTTTAATTTACCCATCTTTAATCTATCCTCCCATTGAGGATGATCCTCCAATCCACCCTCCAACTGAGGGCAACTTCTTATATTAGGTTTCCTTTCTTTCCTGACCTTTGTTAGGTGAGGGCCTAGACATTTAATCCAATCCACCCTTCAACTGAGGGTGATCTCTTAGGTTCCCTTTCTTTCCTGACCTTTGCCAGGCAAGGGCCTAGACATTTAATCCAATCCACCCTTTAACTGAGGGTGATCTCTTAGGTTCCCTTTCTTTCCTGACCTTTGTCAGGCAAGGTCCTAGACATTTAATCTGGTACCCCTAGCTTGGTACCCCCTTTTTAATACATACTTATAGCCTTACTTGTTGGCCATCCTTTTAGATCTCTGAGTTTTCCTTTACTTTCCTGACCTCAGTGGATCAGGTGAAAGACTGGAGATTTTTTATTTTATTTCTTATTTTACCCTCTTTTTTTTTTGGACTGGGTTTCTCTCTATCTTTTTGGAGGCTGTCCTGGAACTCGCTCTATATACAAGGATGGCCTCCATCCTACCTACCTCTGTCTCTCAAGTGTTGGGATTAAAGGCATATGCCACCAACACCCGACTCTAAAGATCATAGCGAACATCCTTCCAATCTGGGACATTTAAGCCTCCCCCAGTAATGAACCATGGACTGGCACGTTCAATCCATTTTAAAAAGCCTTCCAAGGTTTTAGACTTTACTGTAGTCCCATGTCCTTTAAGTAACTTTTTAACTTGATACTGTAATTCAAGCTTCCCAGAACTATTCCCCATGGTTTCTTTTATTTTTTCCCCAATCTGTCCCTGGCCAGAAAAAGAGATGAACCTGCTCACTTACCTTGCTTTCACAATCTTGGTGGGATCCTCCAATTGTCGCACCTGCTGTGTAGCCTGCATCCGAGAATGTAGCGAGGTGGTCGGGATAGATGACACAGAGACCGGTCGGTTGCTTTAAGAAAACTTTATGCTCCCCAAGTTGGCTTAGGAGAAGTCTCTAAGTCCGCTTAGGAGAACTCCCAAGAAAAAAACGCTTCCCTTTTTAAAGACTTCTCCCATCCATCTACATACAATTCTCCAACAACTCTTCCAGACTTCTCACCCTCCTGGCTGGTGGCTTAATCTCCAGCCCCAGAATCAGGGAGAAACAGCAGGGGGAACAGGAAGAAGCATCTAGCCTTAGTGGGTGTCAAAGTCATGGTGTTTCAGTGAGCAAGCCCTTATCTGAGCCCTATCAAGAGCTTTATAGCACTGAATTATTTTCAGTAAACATTATCTCACAGCTGCCTGCTCCCAGGCGGAAGGGGAAGTGGGTCTCTGTTCAAGGTCTGGTTTCCCCAAATCCTGAGTGAGGTAATCCAGTAACAAAAAGACAAACATGGTATGTACTCCCTCATATATGGATTTTAGACATAGATCTGGGGAGTGCCAGCCTACAATCCCATTGCCAGAGAGTCGGGGAAACAGAACCTTCATCCAATGGCTGACTGAAGCAGAGGCAGACTCCTACAGCTAAAAACTTAGCTGAACTCAAGGAACCCAGTGACAGAGAGGGAGGACTGATGAGCAAAGGGGTTAAGACTGGGCTGGTTTAACCCCCAGAAACAGCTGACCTGACAAGGGGTAGCTCTTGAATCCCATACTGATGCCTGGGAATCCAGCATGGAGCTGATCAAGTCCCCCTGAGTATGGGTGTCAGTGAGGAGGCCTAGGCAATCTATTGGGCCTTGGGCAGTAGATCAGTATTTATCCCTAGCATACAAATGGACTTTGGGTGCCCATCCCATAATGAGAGATGCACTCTCACCCTGGACTCTTAGGGGAGGGTCTAGGCCCTGCCCTGGGTGAAATGATAGACTATGGACATCCCCATGGAGGGCCTCTCCCTCCCTGGGGAAATGAGGGGCCATTGTGGGGGTTGGTGGGAGGGATGGGAGGAGGGGAGGGAAAGGGAGAGGGACCTGGAATTGACATGTGAAGCAACCTTGTTTCTAATTTAAATTTAAAAATAAAAAGGGAAAAAAACCCACTTCTAATATGCTCCAGGATTGCAAATATTAAATCAACTGAAGCAATCTGCCAAGTAGCAGGATTCGTTCCCTGCTCCATCCTCTTCTCCCCACACCAACAGTTTTTCTTTTCATGGTAGGTTCCTGGTGTTACTTCTTCCCACTCAGTTGAACTGAGTTTTGGTAAGGGAATTTTTATGCTGATGGCTATTTCATATTTAGATCTTTGCCTTTACAGACCAAACAGAAGAGGTAGAAGACTTTCTTTGTGGGGAGAGGACATTTGAGTCTATAGAAAGAGTGTGATAAGGCTATGACACGGGCCTGAACTCTGGCGGTAGGAATTATGGTGACAGAAATGAGTAGTAATATGGAAGGGTACTGATGAGAGAAACATAAAAAAATGACAAATCAACTTAGGGTGGCATTAAAAACAATGCTTGCTAACTACAAGTGGAATTTGACACTGATAATTGAATAGCTCAAGTTTAAGTAATCATTGACTTAAATGAGTCTACATTCATCTTCTCTGGTAGTATATTAAGCAAAGGAGTGAAGTATACACTGAACATTCTGTCATTTTGGAAGATACAAATCAAATAAATTGCAATTCAACGTAAAGTACCTTCTCTATGATTATCTCTATGTGGCCATGTCAGTGCCATTTTACTTTCAAGTGTATTTAGTTAATGAGTCCTTAGCATAGGTAAGTTAAGGACTATAGTCCCTCCACTGGATAACAGATTGATCTAGGACTCAAAATTCGAAGCTTTGGACATGCTGTGTATAAAACCATGTTTGCACCCTTAGAGTGAAATTTTATGTATAAAAATTAATTGTTTTGTTTGTACGTCATTGTACTTTAAAGAGACTGTAGCTATGGATTTCTGCAGAAACTCTTTCCTTTTTAACTAATATTGAAGACCTAATGTTAAAAATCAACTTGCTTTCTGGAGTTTTTTGTTGTTGTCTGCTTGATTTTTAATCCTCATTCCTTTGACTTTTGCAAATACCTTATAATTCTTATAGGGTATTATATCATAATACAATAACATAATATAGTATAAAGGCTTATAGTATAAACCTTACAGTGTTAAACATTCCAAGGGTCCTTTTTTTAATCTTTGAAGATTTCCCTTCTGTTCTCAGATATTTTCAAACCTGACTTCATAAATACTTTATTAAGAGAGGCAGAATAAAGTTGTAGCCATGTATAAAATTAAAAGATTTTAAAACTTTGGATTTTTTCGCTCCTCTCTCTCTGTTGCTGGGTTCCTTGGGTTCTGTTCAGTTTGTGGAAGGAATTGGCAATAGGGTGGGAGGATGGGGGGGATGGGAGGGTACGGGAGAAGGGGAGGGAGAGGGAACTGGGATTGATATGTAAAACAAGCTATTTAAAATAAAAAAATGTTAAAAAACAAAAAAAACAAAAAAAAAACTTTGGATTTTTTGCCTTTGCTGGTCTGGAATTCACGTTGGATTGCAACTTATTGAATGCAGGCCTCAAACTCACAAAGATCCACCTGCCTCTGCCTCTGGAGTGGTAGCATTAAAGGTGTGTACCCCCACACCTTTATTTTTATAATTGGTATTGACTTAGTTGAGCCTGCATTCATCCTCTCTAGTAATTTTTTAAAGAAACAAAGTGTACTCAGCCTGTAATTCTTATAGTCATGACACATTTCATACTTTAAAAATTTTTTTATTTAAATTAAAAACAATCGTATTTTACATACCAATCCCGGTTCCCTTTTTCTTCCATCCTCCTCCCTTCTCCACATTCCACCCCTATCCATTACTTAGAGAGGGTGAGGCCTCAATACTTTTAATTAATTAATGAACAATATCACTGCCAGAGAATCTGGGAAACAGGGAGAAACCCTAAGAGAGATATGCATGGTACCCCAGAGAAGGGAAATGGGACAGGATCTCCTGAGCTGATTGGGAGCATGGGGAGAGGGAGAGGGAGCTGAGAAAAAGAGAGGGGGAGAAGAGAAGAGGAGAGTAGGACATGGAGGAACAGGAAGGTTGGGTCCAGGGAAAAATAGAGGAGAGCAGGATGAGAGACACCATAATAGAGGAAGTTATTATAGGTTTGAGGAGAGATCTAGCCCTAGTGAGATTTCCAGAGATCTACAAGGATGATACAAACTGGCAATCTAACCAGCAGTGGAGAGGCTACCTTAAATGCCCTTCTCAGATAATGAGATTGACAACTACCTTATATGACATCTTAGAGCCTTCATCCAGTAGCTGATGGAAGCAGAGGCAGACACCCACAGCTAAACACTGAACTGAACTCCTGGGACCCAGGTGAGAGGAGAGTGATGAGCAAAAGGGTCAAGACCGGACTGGTGAAACCCACAGAAACTGCTGACCTGAACAAGGGAGACCCCAGACTTATGGCTGAGAGGCCAGCATGGGACTGATCCAGACCCCCTAACTTCGGGTGTCAGCGAGGAGGCCTTGGCAATCTATGAGGCCTTGGGTAGTAGATCAGTATTTATCCTGGCATACAAATGGACTTTGGGACCCCATTCCACATGGAGGGATGCTCTCTCAGCCTGGAAACATGGGGGAGGGCCTAGGCCCTGCCCAGGATGATATGACAGACTTTGGAGAAGCTCCATGGGCCTCACCCTCCCTGGAGAATGGAGTGGGGATTGGGTGGAGGGCTGGTAGTGAGGAGGGGAGGGTGAGGGAACTGACATTGACATGTGAAGCAAACTTGCTTCTAATTTAAATAAAAATAGAAAAAGAAAGAAAAAAGCAATAATACATAATAAAGATGTATTCATTATACACACACACACACACACACACATATCTCATCATAAAAACAAAACTTTCAAATACAGAGCTAGATCCTGCCCTTTAATTCCTTTTCTACCTTCTTGTTCTACTTTTGTTTCATTTCTTTTCCTATCCTGCCCAGCCTGTCTGCTGCAGTAGCTATAGGCAGTTCCTACCATGATGATGACACAACTGCTAAGTTTTGGCTTTATAGTAACATGAAACTGTATCTTATGTTTTTATTTCTATTTTCCTAGGGTAGTGATATCTGAAAAAATAAGTTTACAACTTGTGGTCCCCTGCCTCTGCCTCCTTCTGCAAATCCTACTGGATCGCACCACTATAAACCTTGGGGGCTCATACACTATAGACTGACATGTGTGGAACCTGCGTGCGATCTACCTAGGCCTTCTTTATGTGGGTGACAGTTATATGGCTTGATTTGTTTGGGGGGAGGGGGCAGGGGTGGGGATGTCTGGTAGTGGTATAAGGTGCATGAACTTGCTCAGCCATGATGGGGGAGGGAGGGGCTATATCCTGCCTCAACTTTGTATGCTAGACTTTGTTTACTTCCCAAGAAAGGTCTTACCCTGTCTGAGGAGTGGGAAGGAGGGAGGTGGAGGAGCGGGAGAAGGAGAGGGAGGGGGTTGATAAGTAAATTGAAAAATAAAAAAATTTTGAATAAAAAAAGAAGAAAATAAGTTTACAATGCGGGGCCACAGCAGTGAGCTTAAACTGTGAGTCAGTCAAGTTGTCCCTGGAGTAAACATCTGTTAGGCTCAATGTCCTGTGCTCCTAAGTTGTGCTGTTAGGTGTATTACACAACATTCCGACTTACAGTGTTTTCTACCTGCATTGTGCACATAGCACCTTTGTAAGTCAAGGAAAATTTTTCTTTGTTTTCACACGTTCCTTTGCCTCTGTTTTGTCTCATGTGTGCATATGGATGCCTGTAAACATGGTTTACTTTTATATACTTCTGAATTTTAAAAAACAATCTTCATTTTGAGAGTGAATTTGGCACTCAATATTATGTTTGTAAGGTTCACCCATGTGATTTCATATTATAAGTTATTTCACTTCTTTATAAACTCCTCTTTAAGAACATGACATAGTCAATCCATTTTCTTTATGATGAGCACTGGGTTGTTCCTAACATGTTGCATTGATGGCTTATGTAGCTGTGAATGCTATTGAGTTCTGTTAAATGCAGGGTTTAACTAGAATGCATGCTGAGAGCAGAAAGAACAGCTTTTAGCAGAAACACTTGACCAATTTTCTGGGAATAAAAACTGTGTTTTGGAGTACTCACAGCAATTTAGCAGTTATGTATATGCTTTTATCCTTGTCATTGCATTGTCAGACTTTATTATTTTTGTTGTAAATGGAATTATATTATGATCTTATTTAGTATCTGTCCCACTACAAGTTGTGAGTCTTTCACCATCTCATCGATTATATGTATATCTTTAATTAAGAAATGCTTGTTTTTGCTATTATTTTTCTTTGGTTTTTGTGTGTATTCTTTCTGATTTGTGGACTTCTTCCATGGGTACTGTTTATTTGCCTCTATGTTGTAAAATTTAGTTCCCTCAGTTTGCACTTTGTAATATTGCTTCATTTTTTTAGGTGTACCTGAAAGTGTAATGAGCTGTGCATGTGTGAGACACATAATTTAATATCTGATTTTTTGTTCACATTACTAGAATAGCCTTAATATAAAGAATATCCACTAAAATTGAAGGATTTCCCCTTTCTATGGCTGTGATGTTCTATTGTGTGGTTGATCATCTATTTATAGACATTTGGTTTATTTTCATGTATCAATTTTCAGACTGACAAGGATATATATTTCCTTTTATTTTAAATAAACAGCCAAAAACATGAATGGCTAGATGGATTAGTAATCACACATGTAGGTCTTTTAAACAACTTTTTTCAGAGTTTTTAATTTTCCACTATTGTACAGGAGTCCCATTTCCCCATCTTTCCTGTTAGTGCTCAGGATACTCAGCCCTGGCTTTAACCATTATATTGAATATGTGGTATTATCTCATTGTGATTTTAATTTTCATTCCTCCAACAATGTTGAACATTATTTTCTTTTGTGAAGTGTATGTTTTAATTTTCACCAAGTTTTGCATTAGATTTAATTTCTCTTAGTTTGTGAGCTTTTTATACTCTAATACAACAATTTTAATCAAAGTAAATCATTCCTGTGATGATGGTTATTCTATCTAAAGAATTTGAAGTTTTAACTCTATTGTCTTCTTTCAAAAACTCTGATTTTTCTTTTCTTTGTTTTAAGATTTTCTCTGTCTTTGGTACTATAGAATTCCATTTTAATATACTTTCTATGAGCCATACATTTCTCTGAACTTCCTTACTTAAAAGTTAGAATATTCTCGAGCCCATTCCACATGGAGGGATGTTATCTCAGCCTGGACACATGGGGTAGGGCTAGGGCCTGCTCTGGATGAGGTGATAGACTTTGGAGATCCCCCATAGAGGGCCTCACCCTCCCTGGGGAGCAGAGTGGGATATTGGGTGGGGGGTTGGGGGAGTTGGTGAGGGACAGGGGAGGAGGGGACGGAGAGGGATCTGGGATTGACATGTGAAGCAAGCTTGTTTCTAATTTAAATTAAAAAAGAGGGGAAAAAGAAAAATATATTCAAATAGATGAATAATTTTGTTTAAAAATGGAATATTCTCAAGGTTATAAGCATATTAAAATGAGCACTTGTATAATTTGTGTAGAGATTTCATTGTTAGTATTTCATTGTACTTGTATATGCCCCACCAATCCATACATGGGCATCATCCATCCATACATCTGAAAGTAATTACATTTCTAATACTTGGAAGTTACTTTTGTTCTACCCCATTCTGCCTGAGCCTTGTTATTTTCTCTTCTTTGTTTTTAACAATTACATAATTGAAAGTGTTGTGTATAGATCTACTATATTCTGTGTCAGATAACTGATGGGATGAGAATAACCAGACACTTAAGTCTATTGTTTCTAGTTATTGTTGTTTCTTCTGAATCTCTTTCATAGTAGCACACCTACTTTGTTATTGTTGTGTGTGTGTAAAAGATGATGCTTTGAGATCTCCCCTATATGCCCCGCTACCAGCAATACTTTAAAGTGTGTGATCTAATCTGCGCATAGCTGATTCGAAGGTCACTCAGTCTTTCAGTGTTAAAAACAGTTGTCCTCAAAAACACTCCTTAAAGTTAGAAAATGTAACCTGATGGAATATTAATTCTACTCCCTTCCATCCTAAGCCTGAAAATATATTTATAAAAAACATTTTAGGGGCCATTTGGGGATCTAACTGTGATTTGCAATGCTCTTAGGAAAACTGGTTTAATCAGTTACATGTTTCATTTGGAGTAGTTTTATACTTATAGAAAAGTTACAAAGATGGGGCAGATAGTTGCCATAGATACCCTTTCTGTTTTGTTTATTACCAACAGCTTCTGTCAGTGTTGTAGCCATAATATATCACCATGGGGCATGAGTCAGTTGTCACATCTTGATCAAATTTCTTTAGGCTTTAGCTCAGGCTGTCTGTGTTACAGGAGCCTAATGGGGACAGCATGTCTTCCCCATGTCTCTATTTCCTTGCACTCTTCTAGGCCATGACAGTTTCTCAAAGCCTTTACACATGCTTTAGGTTTTATCTTCCCCATTATCGATCACTACAAATAGGATGAATACCAATGTTTTTGGTTTACCTATAGAGTCTTTCCAAGAATTCATCATTCTGCATTTCTTTAATTTTGCATTTTTCCCTCCCAGATGTGAGATGTATAAAGTCATGCAGTATTTATTCTTTTCAGACTGGATTCTTTCATGTGCCAATATAACCTTTTGAAATTCATCCATGTTTTCAAATGCTTTCATAGCTTATTATCTCTTATGTCTCAATGATACCCTGATTCACAGACTTACCACAGTTTTCTTGTTCAACTATTATCTTGTTCACTTCTTGTGCCCACAATTTTGAATGAAATTGCTGTATTTATTTTGATGCTGGTAAAAAGTCAGTTCTCAGGATTTTATGTTTCTGATTGCTTTAGTTTGGAATACAATTATTCTTTTATTTTAATTAGCCACATTTTCATGCATACTACATGTACATATACACATAAGCTATTTATGAAGTGCTATATGACATTTTGGTTCTTTCCTGATATTTTCTTTACAGATATTCAAGAATTTTATGAGGTGACATTATTAAATTCTCATAAAAGCTGTGAGCAGAAGATAGAAGAAGCCAACCAAGTTGTACAGAAATGGGAAAGGACTCTCATTCATGATCCATGCCGTGATGGTCTGCAGAAGTCTGTAGAGGTATGCAGCTGAAACTCCTGAGAGAGCCAGGGAGACACAAATGCATGTTTGTAAAGGCATGGGCCATTGTTAGAGTAGTATAGTCATTATTCCTGTGAATGGAAGCAGTATTATGTTTGCAGTCTTAATCCAGGGAAATCTGGATTTTTCTAAGAGATAATTTAGAGTACAAGAAAGACATGGTTTGCATATTTTTGGATATGGTTTTTCAATTAAACAAGTGAATTCTATTAGGGGAATTGTTTTAATTTGAGGAGACTCAGCTTTGAACATTGATATGACCAAGATAATAATCCTCCTTCAAAGACACTTTCTTTCAAAACTTGGTTACTGAAATTTTTATTTGTTAAATTAAAGTTTCTTGTATAATTTTCTGTATTACTTAGAATTGATTTGGAAATTGGGTAGAATGGAGCCTGATAATCATCTTAGTTACTTTGAAAAGAAGGTAATAATGGCAATAATTTTAAAATCAGTAGATACCCAACACATGAAGCACAAAAATAGATTGTGTTCTAGTTTCAACAGATAGAAATAATTATTTTGACTTTTGAGAACCTTTTTCTAAAAATAAATGACTAACACACACAAAAAGAACTTTTTTCTATACAGACATATTTATTTTATTATGTAAAATTCATATGTGAATATTTAGTTATATAATGAATATAAACAATATATACATAAGGTATATATAGGGAAATTGGTTACATTTTTATATTTATTTTTTAACTTTTTAATAGATTTTATTTAAATTAAAAACAATCTTATTTTACATATCAATCCCAGTTCCCTCTCCCTCTCATTCTTACATGGCCCTCACCGACCCCCATCCCATCCCCTATCCACTCCCCAGGAAGTGTAAGGCCTTCCACGAGGGATCATCAAAATCTGTCAAGTCATTTGGGGCAAGGTTCAGGTTCTTCCCTGTGTATCTAGGCTAAGAGAGTATCCCACCATGGGAAATGGGCTCCCGAAGTCCATTTGTGCACTAGGGATACTCCTGGTTCTACTGCCAGAGGCCCCATAGACTGCCCAGTGCTTCTAGCTGACACCCACATTCAGGGAGCCTGGTTTGGTTCTGTGTTGGTTCCCCAGCTGTTAGACTGGAGTTCATGAGTTCCCACTTGCTCAGGTCAGCTGTTTCTGTGGGTTTTCCCAGCATTGTGTTGACATCTTTGTTCATTATTGCTCCCTCTTTGAAACTGCATTCCAGGAGTTTGACTCAGTGCTTGGCTGTGGATCTCTGCTTCTGCTTCCTTCAGCTACTGGGTGAAGACTCTAGGATGACATTTAAGGTAGTCATCATTCTCATTATAGGGGAAGGGCATTTAAGGTAGCCACTCCACTGTTGCTTAGGGTCCTACTTGGGGTTATCCTTATGGATCTCTGTATAATTCCCTAGTGCCAGATTTCTCTTTAAACCTATAATGGCTCCCTCTATTGGTGTGTCTCTTTTCATGTTCTCCTATATTCCTTTCCCCACTCAATCTTTTGATCCTTCAAGTTCTCCTCCCCCGCCTCTCCCCCCCTTTCTCTTTCTCTTACCTCTTTCCTCGCTCCCCCCCATGCTCCCAGTTTGTTCAGGGGCTCTTGTCCCTTTCCACTTCACTGGGGGACCGTCGATGTCTCTTATGGTCCTCCTTGTTTCCTAACTTCTCTGGAGGTGTGGATTGTAGGCTGGTAACTCTTTTCTTCAGGTCTAATATCCATATATGAGTGAGTACATACAATGTTTGTCTTTCTGTGACTGGGTTACCTCACTTAGGATGGTTTCTTCTAGTTCCATCCATTTGCCTGCAAATTTCAAGATCCTATTGTTTTTTAAAGACCAGTCAACAAGACTAAATGGCAGCCCACAGAATGGGAAAAGATCTTCACCAACCCACGTCAGACAGAGGGCTGATTTACAGAATATACAAAGAACACAAGAATCTAGTCAGCAGAACACAAAATAATTCAACTAAAAAATGAGGTACAGAATTAAACAGAGAATTCTCAATAGAGGAATCTAAAATGTCTGGAAGACAATTAAGAAATTGCTCAACATCCTTAGCCATTAGAGAAATACAAATCAAAACAGCTCTGAGATATCATCTTACACCTGTCAGAATGGCTAAAATAAAAAACACCAATGACAGTTTATGCTGAAGAGGATGTGGAGAAAGGGGAACACTCCTCCACTGCTGTTGGGAGTGCCAACTTGTACAGCCACTTTGGAAATCAGTTTGGCGGCTTCTCTGGAAAACGGGAACCTGTCTACCTCAAGATCCGGCAATTCCACTCTTAGGCATATGCCCAAAGAATGCACATTCACACAACAAGGACATCTGTTCAACTATATTCATAGCAGCACTATTGCTGACAGCCAGAACCTGGAAGCAACCTAGATGCTCCTCTCCTGAAGAATAGATACAGAAAATGTGGTACATTTACACATGTGGAGTACATTTATTTTATTACATATTTTTATTTATTTTCCTTTAAAATTAGATTACAATGTGTTAGGTAAGTAGAAAGAAAACAGGGTAAAATGTGGTGAGGAAGGATGAATGTTGGGCAAAAGGATATGTGGGACAAAAAAGAGAAAAAGAGACTGGTGGATGTTTAGAGGGGGGCGTAGAAAGTGGGGGTGGGTTACTGGGGAAGGTTAGGATGAAGGAGAACCACTGAAATACACTTTGCTCAAATGGACAGACTGACTTATGTTCCATAGCTTATAGGACATTTTTAGTATTTTTTAAAAAAGATTTACTCATTTATTTTATGTGCATTGGTGTTCTGCTTGCATGAATGTCTATGTGAGGGTGTTGCATCCCCTAGAACTGGAGTTGCAGACAGCTGTGACCTGCCATGTGGGTGCTGGGAATTGAACCCAAGTCCTTTGGAAGAGCAGCCAATGCTCTTAATTGCTGAGCCATTTTTCAGCCCTATTGTAGGGTATTTTTATGTCATATATTTCCTAACTATTTTAATTGGTATAAATATTGAGTATTTAAAACTTAAGTAGTACATGACTCAGTGTTTAGGTCATCTCAAAATTTCTTTCATGAGTACTGTTGTGGTTGAGATTCACAAGAATATACATGTTCTAATTTATATCAGGTTAATTTTACGAAAGATATTATTGAATCTAATAATAGTTTAAGAATATTAATGCAGACTGACAAAGTGTTTGCGGATAGGTCTTACTAGAAAACATGCTTATGAATCTTTCTTTTTCTGTTTAATCTGTGTGTATGTAGACTAGCTAATTATTCATTATTTAAAATCATTTGTAAAATTAATGGAGACAATTTTTGCTTAATGCTTTTTTTGCTGCAATTATTTGTTCACTATTGTGGACCAACTATTAATCATCTATTTTTCTTGTGATTCAGTAAAACTATTTATTTTTAGGTGATGTTAGGATCTATATTATTTATGACGATGATTTTAAAGAAGCAAGCCATCCTGTCAGAATTATTGCATTTCTACTTTGTTGATAAAGATATTGTTTATAGTGTCATTTAATATTATATATATAGTAATTTTATGTGCTAGAGTTTATTACCTTTGCACTTTTTAAGACGGGGTCTCATGTAGTTCAATCTGGCATCATATTTACTTTATTGTTGAAGATGGCCAGTTTCTGACCCTCTAGCTTCCACTTCATAGAGCTGGAACTAAGGGGCACATCTCCATATGTGGTTTATGAGGTGCTAGAACCAAGCCCAGGGCTGGTGCATGCTAGTCAAGCACTCTATTAACTGTGCTATAGAACTCTTCTTACTGAAGTTTGCTTTTTATTCTTTCCTTTTTTTCCTTTGCTTTGTTACTGATTATTACCAATTAATTAAGTACCCTCCTATACTTTACCAGTCCCTTATTGACTTGGAATTTTGCCTTTGTAAGTGTTCAAAAACTTATGCTTATTCAATTTCTAGATGCATAGCATCATATATGTAATTTTTGCATAAATTTGTATGTATGCTTGTTCTAATTAAGTCTTGGAATTTTCAATTTTTTGTTTCTCTTTCACTTTCTGCCTCTATTATATTAGCTTTGACGTATAAAATAACTTGTTAATAACTCAGTGGGTTTTTTGTCTGTACTCATATAATATGCATTTATATACTGGTGGGAACCATGTGACTTCTTTGGGGATGAGGCCTGAGAATAGCACAAAAAATCTCTCCTTGTGACAAGGCCCCAGAGACCCTGACTCATTTGGCAGAGACTTGTGTACAATTTGCTGCAAAATTCTGGGCATGACCCATGGAGCATATGTGCTACCTGCTCTCCTTGCTTTCATGGTGCTAGCCATACTGCTGGTTTCCTTTAGTTTTACTTTCTCAGTCACAGATAAAAATGTCTATTACAAAAGTAAAACTTCTGCTTGATGACTCTCCTCTGGGAGAGCTAGAAGAAATGTTATTAAAAATATACAGTGGACCTAATTCAGCCTCTAAGGTCTTTGATGTTTCAAGTGTGACCATGAATTCAGGCTTCTCAAGAATAAGATGTTGTCCCTCCAACTAACTCTGCAACTAGCCTGAAAGAGTCACAATAGTTCGTGAAGTTTAACGTTACATATTTGTATAACTGTTCTGGAGAGAATAATTTTAGCCAGAAAAGTCTTTGAGAAATGGTAATAAACAGGTGACATCAAGAGTTAATGGGAACAGTCAGGGAATGAAGTAGAATAATAGAAACCCACAACTCTCCCATTTCCAATAATTGTTTCAATATCATAAGAAGTTAAGGGAGATGGACATAAGGACATGGGATAAACAGTGCCAACTATTAAGAGTAAGTTTCTAAGTTATGTTGCCTTTAGGATAAATGGAAAAGCCTGGTATGTCTCCAGAGGAGATGGAGTAGTACAGAATGTAGAATGAATTGATCCAGCTTCGGCTGGTGAGTTGATTGTGAGAATGCAGACCATACCAGATGTAAATATTAACCACTGTCTCTCACCCTGCATGATGTAGTAACAGCAAATGCTGTCAACTGGGCACACTGTTCCTTTGTGGTTTGCAACATTAGAGCTATGGATCAAATAGGCAATGGTTACAGGTGGGAAAGTTGGGGGACAGAAGGGGAAAGAAGCAAAGGAACAAACAGTTAATTATTATAACCATCTTCAGAAACTTGAAAGAACAAATCTGATTGCAAAACTGTTCGAGCAAACCATTGAAATTACATAAATAAAAGCGGCCCAGGCTGTATGTGGCCACTTGTTTGAAACAGGTAGTCACTTTTTCTTCATTGTGCAGACTTTACACATTTGTCCGAGGTCATCAGACCCATTTGAAACAAGCCTCCCCGCAATATACAAACTATAAACTTACATATGGGGTTTTAAATATTAATCCATACTATATATACATATGTACACACATAAGACATTTTGAGGTGTGAGTGTTTGAAACATCCATGGCTTTTTCTCAAGTTGTCTGGTACAGTTTTAGTTCTTCTGATGAATGTATAATTTTATAGTGTAGGTGTATAATAACAGGCTCAGCCATACCCAGCGGTGTGGATTTTCTGTTTTCAATGTCCTTCCTGCATGAGTAATGCCGCCCTCATCCTTATATGTGCATCTGAGTTGACTGGTGCTGTTGTTCTATGGGATAAATTCTCAGGAGTAGAATTCTTGGCTCTGAAATATGCATGATTTTAATTTGAATAAGGCTTTTCAGAATGATTTCACTTGTCAAATTTTTACCACAATGCATGGAGACATGGCTCTTGCCTCACAGTGCACCAGGACCTCTGAAATTTTGCCAGTTTCATAGGCATCATGATATCCAGCCATACTTCAGTTCTGGATTGCAGACTCCTAGTGAATGTAGCACTGTTCATGAGGTTGTCGACTGTGAATGTGCCTATTTGCCAACTTTTTTTTATCTTCACCTACTTCTCTCTCTCTACTCTTTTGTTTGACATTTAACTTGACCATTTCGTATATTTAAATCATTCAATTTATGTATTTATTCTGTATACACACTTTCTTTTTTTCTTCTTCAATATATGTTTTTATTTAAATTAGAAACATGAATGCTTCACATGTCAATCCCAGCTCCCTCTCCCACCCCTCCTCCCTTATCCCTCCACCAACCCCTCCCAGCACCCCACCCTATCCCCACATCATTCCCCAGGGAGGGTGAGGCCCTCCTTGGGGGGGATCTCCAAAGTCTGTCATTTCATCCAGGGCAGGACCTAGGCCCTTCCCCATGTGTCCAGGCTGAGAGAGCATACCTCTATTTGGAATGGGCTACCAAAGATCATGCATATACCATGGTAAACACTGGTCTAATAACCAATGCCCCAGTGATTTCTGTGTCCTCCTCACTGGCACTACCTTCATGGAGTCCAAATCAGTCCTCTGTTGGCCTCTCATCCATTAGTCTGGGATTCAAGAGCTTCCCCTTATCTGGTCAGCTGTCTTTGTGGGTTTCACCATCATGGTCTTGATCCCTTTGTTCATCATTCCTCCATCTCTGTCACCAGGTTCCAAGAATTTAGTTCAGTGTTTAGCTGTGGGTATCTGTCTCTGCTTCCATCAGTCATTGGATGAAGGTTCTAGGATGGCATATACAGTAGTCATCAACCTTATCATCAAGGGAGGGTTATTAATAGTCTCTATACTATTGCATAGTTTGGCAGTTAGTGTTACCCTTGTAGATCTCTGGAGATGTTACTAGTGTCAGCTCTCTCCTCAAGCCTATAATGACTTGATCTATTATAGTATCTCTGATCCTGCTCTCCTCTATTCTTATCTCGACTCAACCTTCCTGCTCCCCCATGCCTTCTTCTCCCCTCCTCTTATCTCCCTCTCTTTTTCCTGGTTCCCTCTCCCCTCCCCCGATGTTCCCAATGTGCTCAGGAGATCTTGCCTCATTCCACTTCTCTGGGGTATCATGCATCTCTCTTGGTAAACTTCCTGTTTCCTAGCCTGGGATTGTAGGCTGAGACTACCCTGATCCATAGCTAAAATCCATATATGAGTGAGTACATACCATGTTTCTCTTTTTGTCACTGGGTTACCTCACTCAGGATGGTTTCCTCTAGTGCCTTCCATTTGCCTGCAAATTTCAAGATTCCATTGTTTTTTTCTGCTGAGTAGCACTCCATTGTGTAAATGTACCACATTTTCTATATTCACTCTTCAGTTGTGAGGCATCCAGGTTGCTCACAGGATCTAGCAATTACATATAATGCTGCTATGAACATAGTGGAACAGACATCCTTGTTGTGCGAATGGGCATCTTTTGTGTATATGCCTAAGAGTGGAATTGCTGGGTCTTGTGGTAGACTGAGTCCCATTTTCCTGAGGAATCTCCATACCGATTTCCATAGTGGCTGTACTAGTTGGCACTCCCACCAGCAGTGGAGGAGTGTTTCCCTTTCTCCACATCTTCTCCAGAAAAACTGTCATTGGTGTTTCTGATTTTAGCCATTCTGACAGGAATAAGATGATATTTCATAGTTGCTTTGATTTGCATTTCCCTAATGGCTAATGATGTTGAACACTTTCTCAAGTGCCTCTCAGCCATTTTAGACTCCTCTATTGAAAATTCTCTATTTAGTTCAGTCCCCCACTTTTTAATTGGATCCTTTGGTGTTTTGGAGACTTGCTTCTTGAGTTCTTTGTAAATTTTGGAGATCAGCCCTCTGTCAGATGTGGAGTTAGTGAATATCTTTTCCCAATCAGTGGGGTGCCTTTTTGTCTTGCTGACTGCGTCCTTTGCCTTACAGACGCTTCTCATTTTCAGGAGATCCCATTTATTAATTGTCGATCTCAGTGTTTGTGCTATTGGTGTTATGGTCAGGAAGTAGACTCCTGTACCAATTTATTTAAGGGTACCTCCCACTTTTTCTTCTAACAAGTTCAATATGGCTAGATTTATGTTGAGGTCTTTGATCCATTTAGACTTAAGTTTTGTGTGTGGCGGTAGACGTGGATGTATCTGCAGTCTTCTACATGCCAATATCCAGTTATGCCAGCACCATTTGTTGAAGATGCTATCTTTTTTCCATTGTATAATTTTAGCTTCTCTGTCGAAAATCAGATATTCATAGGTTTGTGGATTTATTTCAGGGTTTTCTATTCAATTCCATTGGTCTACCTGTCTATATTTGTGCCAATACCAAGCTGTTTTCAGGAGAAGTCAGGGATGGAGATGCCTCCAGATGTTGCTTTGTTGAGCAGGGTTATCTTGGATATTCTGGGTCTTTTGCTTTTCCATATAAAGGTGAGAATTGTTCTTTCAAGGTCTGTGAAGTATTGTGCTGGGATTTTGATCAGGATTGCATTGAGTCTGTAGATTGCTTTTGGTAGGATTGCCATTTTTACTACATTGATCCTACCTATCCAAGAGCATGGGAGATTTTTCCAATTCCTGGTGTCTTCTCTAATTTCTTTCTTTAAAGTTCTTTTGATACAGGCCTTGCACTTCTTTGGTTTGAGTTATCCCCAAGTATTTTATGTTGTTTGTGGCAATTGTAAAGGGTGATGCTTCTCTGATTTCTTTCTCACACTTTTATCATCTGTATATAATAGGGCTACTGATTTTTTTGAGTTGATATTGTAGCCTGCCACTTTGCTGAAGGTGTTAATCAGCTGTAAGAGTTCCCTGGTAGAGTTCTTTGGGTTACTTATGTAAACTATCATATCATCTGCAAATAGTGAAAGTTTGACCTCTTCCTTTCCAATTTGTATCCCCTTGATCTCCTTTTGTTGTCTTACTGTTTTAGCTAGAACTTCAAGTACAATATTGAAGAGATATGAGGAGAGGGGACAGCCTTACCTTGTTCCTGATCTTAGAGGAATTGCCTTGAGTTTCTCTCTATTCAGTTTGATGTTGGCTGTTGGTTTGCTGTATATAGCTTTTATGATGTTTAGATATGTTCCAGTTATCCCGGATCTCTCCAAGGCCTTTATCATGAAGGGGTGTTGGATTTTATCAAAGGCTTTTTCAGCATCTAGTGAGATGATCATGTGATTTTTGTTTCTCAGCTTGTTTAGATGGTGGATTACATTGATGAATTCTCCTTTCTTGAACCAACCCTGCATGCCTGGGATGAAGCCTACTTGTTCATGGTGGATGAGTTTTCTGATGTTTTCTTGGATTCGATTTGCCAGTATTTTACTGAGTAATTTTGCATCAATGTTCATGAGGGATATTGGTGTGAAGTTTTCTTTCTTAGTTGTATCTTTGTGTGGCTTGGGCATCAAGGTTATTGAAGCCTCATAGAAAGAGTTTGGCGAAGACTCTTCTGTTCTATTGCATGGAATCCTTTGAGAGGAATTGGTATAAGCTGTTCTTTGAATTTCTAGTAGAATTCTGCATTGAGGCCATCTGGCCCTGGGCTTTTTTTTAGTTCAGAGACTTTTTTTATCATTTTTTATTTTAATTTTAAATAGCTTGTTTTACATGTCAATCCCAGTTCCCTCTCCCTCCCCTCCTCCCGCACTCCCCTTCCCCCCCCACCCTCCCACCCTATTGCCAAATCCTTCCACATAGGGGATATCTAGAGTCTGTCATTTTACTCGGGGTAGGGTCCAGGAACTCCCCTAAGAGTCCAGGCTGAGAGAGCATCCCTCTTTGTGCTATAGGCACACGAAGACTGTTTGTATACCAGGGATAGACACTGATCCACAGCTCAGGGCCCCATAGGTTGCACAGGCATTCTCGCTGACACTCACATTTGGGGGTCCAGATCAGTCCCATGCGGGCCTCCCCACTGTCAGTCTGGGGTCCGTGTTCCCCATCCATTCAGGAGATCTTGTCTCCATCCTCTTCTCTTGGGTACTATGCATATATGCATATCTTTTAGGTTCTTTCCTGTTTCCCAGACTCTCTATCAGTGGAAGTGCAGACTGGCACTATCCTGATCCATGTTTAAAATCCATATATGAGTGAATACATACCATGTTTGTCTTTTTGCGACTGGGTTACCTCACTCAGGATGGTTTCTTCCAGTGCTATCCATTTCCCTGCAAATTTCAAGATTCCATTGTTTTTTTCTGCTGAGTAATACTCCATTGTGTAAATGTACCACATTTTCTCTATCCACTCTTCAGTTGAGGAGCATCTAGGTTGCCTCCAGGTTCTGACTATTACAAATAATGCTGCTATGAACATAGTGGAGCAGATGCCCTTGTTATATGAACTTGCCTCATTTGGATATATGCCTAAGAGTGGAATTGCTGGGTCTAGTGGTATATTAATTCCCATTTTCCTGAGGAATCTCCATACTGATTTCCAAAGAGGCTGTATGAGTCGGCACTCCCACCAGCAGTGGAGGAGTGTTCCCCTCTCTCCACATCCTCTCCAGCATAAATTGTCTTCGGTGTTTTTGATTTTAGCCATTCTGACAGGAGTAAGATGGTATCTCAGAGTTGTTTTGATTTGCATTTCTCTGATGGCTAAGGATGTTGAGCACTTTCTTAAGTGTCTCTTGGCCATTTTAGCCTCCTCTACTGAGAATTCTCTATTTAGCTCTGTACCCCACCCTTTAATTGGATCCTTTGGTGTTTTGGAGACTTGTTTCTTGAGTTCTTTGTAAATTTTGGAGATTAGCCCTCTGTCAGATGTAGGGTTAGTGAATATCTTTTCCCATTCTGTGGCCTGCCTTTTTGTCTTTTTGACTGTGTCCTTTGCCTTACAGAAGCTTTTTAGTTTCAGAAGGTCCCATTTGTTAATTGTCGATCTCAGTGCCTGTGCCACTGGTGTTATGTTTAGGAAGTGGTCTCCTGTACCAACTCGTTGAAGAGTATCTCCCACTTTCTCTTCTAAAAGTTTCAGTGTGGCTGGATTTATGTTGAGATCTTTGATCCATTTGGACTTAAGTTTTGTACAAGGCAAATAAACATGGATCTATCTGCAGTCTTCTGCATACCAGTACCCAGTTATGCCAGCACCATTTGTTGAAGATGCTTTCTTTTTTCCATTGTACAGTTTTAGCTTCTTTGTCAAAAATCCAGTGTTCATAGGTGTGTGGTTTAAAATTAGGGCTTTCGATTCGGTTCCATTGGTCTACCTGCCTATTTTTGTGCCAATACCAAGCTGTTTTCAGGACTATAGCTCTATAATAGAGCTTGAAGTCAGGTATGGTGATGCCTCCTGAAGTTCCTTTATTGTATAGGGATGTTTTAGCTATCCTGAGCCTTTTGTTTTTCCATATAAAGTTGATTAATGTTCTTTCCAGGTCCTTGAAGAATTGTGATGGAATTTTGATAGGGATTGCATTGAATCTGTAGATGCAGGGGGTTATTCCAAATTTTTGTATCTGTGGAGATTTGCTATGTTTCCTATTATGTGGTCAATTTTCGAGAAGGTTCCATGTGGTGCCGAGAAGAAGGTATATACCTTTGTATTTGGGTGGAATGTTCTATAGATGTCTGTTAAACCCAGTTGGGTCATAACTTCTATTAGTTCTTTTGTTTCTTTGTTAAGTTTCTGTCTGGAGGTCCTGTCTAGCGGTGAGAGCAGAGTGTTGAAGTCTCCTACTATTAGTGTGTGAGATTTTATGTGCATTTTGAGCTTTAGTAATGTTTCTTTCACGAATGTAGGTGCCTTTGTATTTGGGGCGTAGATGTTTAAAATTGAGACTTCGTCTTGATGCATTTTTCCTTTGATGAATATGAAGTGTCCTTCTTCATCTCTTTTGATTGATTTTAATTTGAAGTCTAATTTGTTAGATATTAGGATTGCTACACCCGCTTGTTTCTTGGGACCTTTTGATTGGAAGATCTTTTCCCAACCCTTTACTCTGAGATGACATCTGTCTTTGATGTTGAGATGTGTTTCTTGTATGCAGCAGAAGGAAGGGTTCTGTCTTCGTATCCATTCTGCTAGTCTGTGTCTTTTTATAGGCAAGTTGAGGCCGTTGACATTGAGGGATATTAATGACCATTGATTGGTGATCCTTGTTTGTGCTTGATTTTTTGTTAGTGAAATTATTTTGTGTAGTTTCTCCTCTCTTTTTCTTTTGGTGTTTTGTAAAGTGTGATTATATATTGCTTGTGCCTTTGTGAATGTAGTTATCTTCCTTGGCTCTAGGTTTTCCTTCTAGCATTTTCTGTAGAGCTGGATTCATGGATACGTATTGTTTAAATCTGGCTTTGTCATGGAATATTTTGTTTTCTCCATCTATGGTAGTTGAGAGCTTTGCTGGATATAGTAGTCTGGGCTGGCATCCTTGTTCCCTTAGTGCTTGTAGGACATCTCTCCTGGATCTTCTGGCTTTCATCGTTTCTATTGAGAAGTCAGGTGTAATTCGGATAGGTCTGCCTTTGTATGTTACTTGGCCTTTTTCTTTAGCTGCTCTTAATATTTTCTCTTTACTCTGTAGGTTCGATGTTTTGATTATTATATGGCGAGGTGACTTCTTTTTCTGGTCGAGCCTATTTGGTGTTCTGTAGGATTCTTGTACTTTCATAGGCATATCTTTCTTTAGGTTAGGGAAGCTTTCTTCTATGAATTTGTTGAATATGTTTTCTGTACCTTTAAGTTGAATTTCTTCACCTTCTTCTATGCCTATTATTCTCAGGTTTGGCTTCTTCACGGTGTCCCATATTTCCTGGATATTTTGTGTTAAGGATTTGTTGGTTTTGAGATTTTCTTTGGTTGACGACTCTATATCCTCTAATGAGTCTTCAACACCTGAGATTCTCTCTTCTATCTCTTGTATTCTATTGGTGATACTTGCATCTGTAGTTCCTGATCGTTTACCCAGCTTTTCTATTTCCAGCATCCCTTCATTCTGTGTTTTCTTTATCGTTTCTATTTCAGCTTTCAATCCTTCAACTGTTTGAGTTGTTTCCTTCATTTTTTTGGTTGTTCTTTCTTGGTGCTCTTTAGATTCTTTGAGAGATTTGTTTACTTCTTGAATTTTTTCCTCAATTTCATGAATTTTTTTGTTTGTTTTTTCTTCTATTTCTTTAAGGGATTTCCTCGTTTCTTCTTTTAGGGTCTCCATCATCTTCATGAAATAATTTTTAAGGTCTGTCTCCTCTTCTTCGTCTATGTAGTTCTTTTCGGGTCTTGCTGGTGTTGGATCCCTGGATTCTGGTGGGGTCATGTTGGTGTTTCTATTGCTGAGTGATCTCTTATTCTGTCTTCTTCCCATCTCTTCTTCCAGTGGGTGCTGGTGGGGTCTTTCCGTCTCCACTGGTCTCCTTCCTTCCTGCAGCTGAAGCTGGGGATGCTGATACGGAGTTTGGATCCTGGTAGGGCTGATGTCTTTCCTGAAGCTGGTCTCACTGGGGTTGGGGTCTTGGAATTGTTGAATTCTTTGCTGTGTGGGCAGGTCTCCTGAAGCTGTACTCGCTGGGGTTGGGGTCTTGGAAGGGCTGATGTCTTTCCTGAAGCTGTACTCGCTGGGGTTGGGGTCTTGGAAGGGCTGATGTCTTTCCTGTGTGGGCGGGTCTTCTGGATGCCAGGAGTGGCCCGGAAGATCAAGGGGGATGGGGGATGGGCGGGCGGTCCCACTGGAGACCCATTCTCACCTGAAGCTGGACTTGCTCTAGTTGGGAGACTTTTGATGCCTGCTTCTATTTCCTTATAGGTTATAGGTCTATTTAAATGGCTTATTTGTTCTTGATTTAATTTTGGCAAGTGGTATCTATCCAGAAAATTGTTAATTTCCTTTAAATTTTCAAATTTTGTAGAGTACAACTTTTCAAAATATATCCTGATGATTCTCTGGATTTCCTCAGTGTACATTGTTATGCATCCCTTTTCATTTCTGATTTTGTTAATTTTCATGTTCATATTCTGCTTTTTGATAAGTTTGGATAAAGGTTTGTCTATCTTGTTGATTTTCTCAAAGAACCAAGTCTTTGTTACATTGATTCTTTGTATCGCTTTCCTAGTTTCTACTTTATTGATTTCAGCCCTCAATTTAACTATTTCCTGGCATCTGTTCCTCTGGGGTCAGCTTGCTTCCTTTTCTTCTAGAGCTTTCAGTTGTGCTGTTAATTATCTAGTGTGACTATTCTCCAGTTTCTTCATGTGGGCACTTAGTGCTATGGACTTTCCTCTTAGCACTGCTTTCAAAGCGTCCCATAAGTTTGGGTATGTTATGTGTTCATTCTCATTGAATTCTAGGAAGACTTTAATTTATTTTTTATTTCTTCTTTGACTCAGGAGTGGTGCAATTGTGTATTATTCAATTTCTATGAGTTTGCAGGGTTTCTGCCATTTGTGTTATTTTGAATTCTAACTTTAAGGCAAGATGGTCTGATAAGATACATGGAGTCATTCCAATTTTTTTCTACCTCTTGAGGTTTACTTTGTTGCCGAGTATGTGGTTGATTTTTGAGAAGGTTCTGTGTGGAGCTGAGAATAAGGTATATTCTTTTGTGTTTGGTTGGAGTGTTCTATCAATGTCTTTTAAACCAATTGGGTTTTACCTTCTATTAGGTCCTTTGTATCCTTGTTAAGTTTCTGTCTTGTGGTCCTGTCTAGTGGTGAGAGTAGGGTAAGAAATTAAAGAAGATACCAGAAAACAGAAAGATCTCCCATGCTCTTGGATAGGTTGGATCAACATAGTAGAAATGGCAATCCTGCCAAAAGTAATCTACAGATGCAGTTCAATCCCTATGAAAATACTGGCCCAATTCTTCACAGACCTTGAAAGAACAATAATCAATTTTACATGGAAACACAAAAGACCCAGGATAGTCAAAACAACCTTGTATAATAAAGGAACTTCTGGAGGCATCACCATCCCTGACTTCAAGCTCTATTATAGAGCTATAGTCCTGAAAGTAGGTTGGTATTCACACAAAAATAGACAAGTAGACCAATGGATTCAAATTGAAAACTCTACCCTGATAGTAACCCACACACTTACGAACACTCGATTTTTGACAAAGAAGCTAAAATTATACAATGGGAAAAAGAAAGCATCTTCAACAAATGGTGCTGGAATAACTGGATGCTGGCATGTAGAATACTGCAGATAGATCCATGTCTATTGCCACGCACAAAACTTAAGTCCAAATGGATCAAAGACCTCAACATAAATCCAGCCACACTGAACCTCAAGTGGAAAGTACCCTTGAACGAATTGCTACAGGAGACCATTTCCTGAACATAACATAAGTAGCACAGACACTGAGATCTACAATTAATAAATGGGAACTCCTGAAACTGAGAAGCTTCTGTAAGGCAAAGGACACAGTCAACAAGACAAAAATGGCAGCCTACAGAATGGGAAAAGATATTCACCAACTTCATATCCAACAGAGGGCTAATCTACAAAATTTACAAAGAACTCAAGAAGCTAGTCTTCAAAATACCAAATATTCCAATTAAAAAGTGGGGTATATATTCCTGATAATGAACTTGATGTCTATAAACATCCTGGAGCCTTCATCCAGTGACTGATGGAAACAGAGGCAAACACCCACAGTTAAACACTGAATTGAACCCAAGGAATCCAGTGACAGAGAGAGAGGAGCGATGAGCAAATTGGCAAAGAATGGGCTGGTAAAACCAGCAGAGACAGCTGATCTGAACAGGGGAGAGCTCTTGTACCCCAGACCGACAGCTGGGAGGCCAGCATGGGACTGATCCAGACCCCCGAATGTGTCAGTGAGGAGGCCTGGGCAACCTATGGGGCCCTGAGCAGTGGATCAGTGTTTATCCCTGGAATGCAAACAGACATCGTGTGTCCACAGCACAAAGAGGGATGCTCTCTCAGCCTGAACTCTTAGGGGAGTGCCTGGACCCTACCTAGAGTGAAATGACAGGCTCTAGATATCCCCTATGTGGAAGGATTTGGCAATAGGGTGCGAGGGTGGGGGGGAAGGGTAGTGTGGGAGGAGGGAGGGAGAGGGAACTGGGATTGACATGTAAAACAAGCTATTTAAAATTAAAATAGAAAAGAATAAGATATATGTTTTATAGGAAGAAAACCATAATAAGAAAATAAAGTCCTGAAAAATAAATTCCATGTCTATCAACAAATTGACAATGCCATGTGCTGTCCTTGACAAAGTTATGATTTATTGGAGCACTACTACAACACATTTAGTAATGAGTACTCTAAGCTGAAGTATAAAACATGCCAACATCCTGTGAAAAAGAGATGCCATTTCAAACAGTGAAACATGCTGTGAAAATGTAATCCAGAGACAGCAGTCCTGGGATATGCCCAAAGGAATATAATACCTATACTTTACATTGTGTAAAGTCTCATAATATTCTGAAAATGATTATCACTTGTTCATTAGTTAGTAGATAGGAATTGTGTTATGAATACAGTAAAATATATTTGGAATAAAATATTGATGTATAGCTTGGAAATATCAGGTTAAATAAAATAAGCCATTTATAGTAAAAAAAAGTGGGGTACAAAACTTAATAGACAATTCTCAATAGAGGAGTATAAAATGGCTCATAGACACTTAAAAAAGTGCTGAACATCCTTAGCCATCAGGGAAATGGAAATCAAAACAACTCTAAGATACCATCTTACTCCTGTCAGAAAGACTAAAATAAAAAATACCAATGACAGTTTATGCTGAAGAGGATGTGGAGAAAGGGGAATACTCTTCCACTGCTGGTGGGAGTGCCAATTAGTACAGCCACGTTGGAAATCAGTATGGAAATTCCTCAGGAAAGTGGAAATCAGTTTACCATGTAAGAAACCATTGACCAATGGTGATTTCAACACAGACCACCCATATCCTCTTGTTCTTCTATAACATACTTTTATATTTTGAAATTATAATTATGTGGTTTTTCTCTCCTATTTATCTCCCAAGCACCCTATGATCTCTCCCCCAAATTCGCATATATATTAATAATTGCATAAATACATCCTGCTCAGTAATATGTTATTTTTACTTGCATGGTTTCATAGTTTATTACTTATTGTCAGATAACTGACTGGGGCCTCTTTCCTGCAGAAGCCCATTTCTTCCACTCTGAGCATTCTTCAGTTGCACATATACTTTGTCAAGAATTTAGGCTCCAGGAAAATTTCCCCTTCCATGTTAGCATGTCCATTGTTGCCATTGGTCTTCAAGTATTGTTTAGCCAGGCAGGTTGATGAGATTTCATGGGTGTTGTCTCCTTGACATTTCTAGGAGATACAGTCTCATAGCAAATTTCCTGTTCCTTGGGCTTGTAGAATTTTCCACACCCTCTTCCACAATAATTCCTGAGTTGTGGATGCAGGAATTGTGTTGTAGATGTATCATTTGGGACATGGCATCCTATGGTCTTTTGTTTTCTGCATTTTGATTGGTTGTGATTTTCTGTAATGGTTTCCATCTCTTGCAAAGAGACGTTTCTTTGATGAAGAGTGAGACCTACACTTTTCTGTGGGTATAAGGACAAATTTTTAGAATGAGGTTATGTTGACTTTATAAAGGGGCATTTGCAGGTTCTCCTCCAAGGTCCATGATTTCACTAGCCCTGAGTCATTTGTTAGGTGTCCAGCACTAGACATGCTTTCCGTCTTGTTCAGTGGGCTTTAGGTCCAATTAGCAAGCTGTTGATACATACCACGCTATGTGTGTGACTTTTCTACCCCTGTTGTTACTATGCCGTGCTCTGAACAGCTCTGTCTTCAACATCAGAATATGAATATCTCCTCCAGTAAGTTTACTTCTTCATAGAGTCTGGTTGTTTTCCCTTCATGGATTGCATGAAATAAGGTGCTGAGTCTTCCTACCCTGTTACCATGAAGGTGAAGAGGGTTTCAGCATGCTGAAGCTATAAACTGACGTGATCCTCATTAGAAATCCTGCCCCACCCCCATTTTTAAATCCATTGCTACTTTTTTCTCTCTGTTTAAATTGAGTTTTATTTTTTCATTTCAGGGAGTGATTCCATCTGACTGCACATTCTTATAAATCTCCCTAATTTTCCTCTGGACTATAGCTTCTATATTTAGAAAGTGGCATATGATATCTCTGCTTTCTGTTCCTGTGCTTCTTGAGGTTCTCTATGTGTCCCATTTAGCAAACCAACTGTAGGATGGACAGTGTAAAACACAATATGCACAGAAATCCCATTACTATGCAATAGAAAGAAGGACAATAGACACAAAAAACAGTCCTTTTGCTTTCAGAAGATGTGCTTATTGTCTTGATAGTAACAAATACTGTTCAATGTGAATTCTAGTATATGGACCCCTAAAAATCTTCTGTGAGAATAAAAGGTTAATAGATAACCTTAATCCAGATCTAAAACAAAAAAATAACTAATAAATCAAGTGAAACCTAAGTTGCACAAAAGCTGTCTTTTAAAGATACTTGACAAAGATGCAGCACACATTACCTCCCCAGCCCTACCCAATAGCTTTGACAGTTTTGACTATGAAGTGGTATTTCTGTCCAATTATTTTTTCTTATAAAATGTGTAATAAAGGACTGAGAAACAAGGTGATGATTTTGTAGCATTCATTTATGACCTCTAATAATAGTAAAGATAATTGAAGTGACTCTATTTTCCAATAGTGCACATACATTCTAGATGTTTCACAGTGTTGAGGTCTTCAGCTTTTCTACTGAAACGTGAATCATAACATGCTACTCTTTTGTCAAAATCTCCTAGTACCTTTTCACACAGAATAAACCAAATTCTTCCAAGTATCTACAAAGCTCTACAAATTGAGACCAACATCTCTGATCTATATCCTGCTACTCTACCCTCCACGCACTCCTGCTTATTTCTGCCTGTGTCTACTCCGATATTCAAAGACATGAAGCCTGAATCTTAGCATTTGCTTTGACCTTCAGATATCACTCTCTTTCAAATCTCTAATGAGTCCTTTCAGCAATTCTGGCCACATTCTATTTAGAATAGTTTCTCCTATTATTCTTTGTTGCTTAACTTTTGTTCATAGCAAAATATCACACAACAAGTACATTTGGCCTAGTGAGTAAAAGTGAGAACTCTAAAGTATTTGCGTTTGAATACATCTCTTCTTGCTTTATACTGTGACTTTGGAGACACTATTTAATTACTGTAGATATGTTCCTTCCTCCAATATGGTAGTCTTAGAATAATTAAGCATATGTTAATTTGCTTATAAGAATGCAAATTTCATAAGGACAAGGGGTTTTGTCAATTTTTAAACCACCATTATCTTAGAATAATCTCGTTTTTGACATTTGCTTATTGAGATTAGGTATATTATTGACTAATAGCAAGTTTTCCTAAGGGCAAATTTGAATGCTGTATAAGAGAGCTATCCATAAATACTACCTTTTAAAATTTTAATTTCTTCTTCTTCTTCTTCTTCTTCTTCTTCTTCTTCTTCTTCTTCTTCTTCTTCTTCTTCTTCTCTTCCTCCTTCTCCTCTTCCTCTTCTGCCCCTGACTCACCTCTGACATCTGGAGAGCTAATTGTATTTTTAGAATATATGTAGAGTCCTAGTGATTACAGATTTAGCATGACTCATTTATTAACTTTTCCATTTACATGTTTACTGTAAAACTTTTCATTGCTGTGTCTGAGGGAAGATGATTCCAGGTGGATACATTAACCAGTAGGAGATCCTAAAATGGGGTCACACTTTGTCTACTCTAGGAGGAATTATTGGGCAGATGGAGGAGCTTCACAGGGAAAATAGGAATATTTGATCATATTTCGTTTTACTCATGTATGAAATTCTCAAAAATAATAAAAAGATACCACAGCAGGTAATAGTGCTTGCCTTTAAGCTGGATCATGTGACTGATTGTCTAAGTGATGACCTGAGTGCATTCTCAGGAACTCACATGGTAGTAGGAGAGAACTGGTTCTCGCAAATTGTCCTCTGACGCCCCCTAATATAAATTAAGATACGGAATAGCAGGGTAGACCTATTTGGATACAGCTGCATGAACAAGCAAAAGGAAGAAAAGCAGAAGTCGAGGTGAGAAGGACAGGGAGGGTGGAGAATGCACCACTGTATACACTTTGGGGGGAATTTTACCTTGAGAGAATTGGGAAGCTATAGGAAGCTTCTGAGTATAGGAATGGTCTGTTCATCTTACCCAAAGCAAACTACAGATTCAATGCAATCACCATCAAAATACCAACACAATTCTTTGCAGACCTTGAAAGAACAATAATCAACTTCATATGGATAAACAAAAAAACCAGGATAGCTAGAACAATCTTGTAAGATAAAGGAACATCTGGAGGCACCATTATCTGTGACTTCAAGCTCTAATATAGAGTTACAGTAATAAAAACAGATTGGTATTGGCATAAAAACAGACATGTGGATTTATGTAATCAAATTAAAGACCATGAAATAAATCCACAGACCTATGAACACCTGTTTTTTTTTTTTTACAAAGAAGCCAAAATTATATAATGGAAAAAAGAAAGCCTCTTCAACAAATGGTGTTGACATAACTGGATGTCAACATGTAGAAGAATGCAAATAGATCCTTTTCTATCACCATGCACAAAACTCAAGTTCAAGTGGATCAAAGACCTCAACATAAATACAGTTGCACTGAACGTGATAGACAAGAAAGTGGGAAGTAACCTTGAACAAACTGACACAGGAGACCACTTCCTGAATATAATACCAGTAGCACAGACACTGAGATCAACATTAATAAATGGGATCTCCTGAAACTTAAAAGCTTCTGTAAGGTAAAGGACATTGTCAATAAGACAAAATGGCAGCCTACAGTATGGGAAAAGATATTCACCAACCCCACATCTGACAGAGGACTGATTTCCAAAATATATAAATTACTCAAGAAACTAGACATCAAAACACAAAATAATTCAATTAAAAATAGAATACAGATATAAATAGAGAATTCTCACCAGAAGAATCTCAAATAGCTGAAAGACATTTAAGGAATTGCTCAACATTCTTAGTCATCAGGGTAATGCAAACCAATGAGATTCTGAGGTACTACCTTATACCTGTCAGAATGACTAAGATAAAAAACACTGATGAAAGCTTATGTTGGAGAGGATGTGGAGAAAGTGGAACACCCCTCCACTTCTGTTGGGAGTGCAAAGTCGTACAGCTACTTTGGAAATCAGTATGGCGATTCCTCAAAAAAGTGGGAATCAATCTACCACAAAATCTAGTGACATGAGTCTTGGGCTATACCTAAAAGATACACAATCATACTGCTAGGACACTTGCTCAACTATGTTCACTGAAACATTATTTCTAATAGCCAGAACCTAGAAATAACCTAGATGTCCCTCAACTGAAGAATGGACAAAGAAAATGTGGTACATTTATACAAAGGATTATTACT
This sequence comes from Mesocricetus auratus, assembly GCF_017639785.1. NCBI lineage: Eukaryota > Metazoa > Chordata > Mammalia > Rodentia > Cricetidae > Mesocricetus > Mesocricetus auratus. Next base: position 107,529,106 of record NW_024429182.1, on the reverse strand, counting down.
CAGCAGGAAAAAGTGACATAATGAAATTTGGAGGCAAATGGATAGAACTAGAAAATACCATCCTATGTGAGGTAACTCAGACCCAGAAAGACAAACATAGTATGGACTCACTTATATGTGTATATCAGATGTAAAGGCTACAATGAACAACACCAGAGAAGCTAGGTAACAAGGAGGACCCTAAGAGGGACATGTGTATCACCATAGGAAGAAGAAATAGATGAGATCTGTTGAGTAAACTGGGAGAGGAGTGGGGAGAGTGGGGGAGATGGAGGATGGGAACAAGGGGGACCAGGATGGCCTAGTTGGGGGGAGGGTTGAAGAGGGAGAGCAATCAAAGAGATATCTTGATGGAGAGGTGCATTGTGGCATTAGGGAGAAAACTGGTACCAGGAAAATTACCAGGAATCTACAAGGATGACCCCAGCTAATACTCCTAGCAATAGTGAAGAGTATTCCTGAACTAATTATCTATTGCAATCAGATTGATGACTACCATAATAGTAATCATAGAACCTGTACCCAGTAACTGATGGAAGCAGATGTAGAGATTCACAGTTAAGCACTGGGCTGAGCTCTGGGAGTCCAGTTGAAGAGAGGGAGGAGGGATTATATAATCAAGGGAGTCAAGATCATGATAGACACCTACATAGACAGCTGACCTGAGCTCATGGGAGATCACAGACTCTACATTAATAGCTAGGGAGCCTGCATGGAACTGACCTAGGTTCTCTGCATGTGGGTGACAATGTTGTAGTTGGGTCTGTTTGTGGGGTCCCTAGCAGTGGGACCAGGATCTGTTCCTGGTGTATAATCTGGCTTTTTGGAACCTATTCCCTATGGTGGAATGCCTTACTCAACCTTGATGCAGAGGTGGGTGGGGGCTTGGTCCTGCCTCAACTTGATAGGCCATGCTTTGTTGACTCCCTTGGGAGGCCTTACTCTGTTTTAGGAGTAGAAATGGGAGTGTAGAAAGGAGGAGGTAGAGGGAATGAGAGGATAGGAGGGAGGAGAAACTTGTTGGTATGTAAAATAAATAAAAAATTAATTAAAAGAGAGAGAGATAAAAAATTAATGACCCACTCTCAGTTGTCCAAAAGGTGCACTGAATCACAGAACATTGGTTTTTCTAGGCCTGGTTTTCCTGTTTTTGGGGACCATGAGCTTCTTTCCTGTTTCAGTTTAGTGTATACAGGAGTCAACAGCCAGAGCAGAGGCTATTGCTTCTGATTACTATGGTGTCTCTGATGTGTGCAGTCCCCTGCTTTCTCTTTCTTTTGAAATGAAATCAGATGGGTTCTCAAACCCAAATGGTTTTGAAGTAGTGCATAATCTTGAAGTTCTTAGAGGTAAAAAATTCAATTTTCTTTACCTCAAAACAAACAAAACCACAAAACTATGTACTTCTTTGTGTTTGGCCTGTAAAGATCTTAAAGAGGAAGAGAAAGTAGGTCATGGGGGAACAGGAAGGTTGAGTGGGGTGGGGGTAGAATAGGGGGAAGAGGGAATCATAGGTTAGAAGACAGATCAGGCACCAGTGTGACCTCTAGTGATCTAAAGGGAGGACACCAATTGGCAAGCTAAGCAATAGTGGAGAGACCACCTCGAATGCCCATTCCTGATAATGACCTTGATGTCTATAAGCATCCGGGAGCCTTCATCCAGTGACTGATGGAAACAGAGGCAAACACCCACAGTTAAACACTGAACTGAACCCAAGGAACCCAGTGACAGAGAGAGAGGAGCGATGAGCAAATTGGCAAAGAATAGGCTGGCAAAACCAGCAGAGACAGCTGATCTGGACAGGGGAGAGCTCTTGGACCCCAGACCGACAGCAGGGAGGCCAGCATGGGACTGATCTGGACCCCCAGAATGTGAGTGTCAGTGAGGAGGCTTGGGCAACCTATGGGGCTCTGAGCAGTGGATCAGTGTTTATCCCTGGAATACAAACAGACATCGTGTGTCCACAGCACAAAGAGGGATGCTCTCTCAGCCTGGACTCTTAGAGGAGTGCCTGGACCCTACCCTGAGTGAAATGACAGACTCTAGATATCCCCTATGTGGAAGGAATTGGCAATAGGGTGGGAGGCTGGGGGGGATGGGGAGTGCGGGAGGAGGGGAGGAAGAGGGAACTGGGGTTGACATGTAAAACAAGCTATTTAAAATCAAAATAAAAAAATAAAAAAAAGAATTTAATAAAAAGATCTTAAATATGTGTCACCTATTAGGTCTTGGGATTTAATCTCAAAGAGATCTGTCATTTAACTCCCTCAACATTTGTAGCATACAATTCTAGCTATGTTGTTTAAACTCTGTTTTATATGAAATTTGGACAATGCAGGTCTACCCTAACCTCTTTTCAGCAGTTAGGATTTTAGCCTGTAATATTCCATTGCTACCAGAAGAGGGCAGTAGCAGAGTCAGAGTAGAGCCATTCTGGGCTGTGCTGGTGATAGTGGTGTTTTGAAAGGAGATGCAAACTATTCAGTCTTATTTAGGAAGACAACCATGAAACACTTTATTTTAAAACATTTTAAGAAAAAAATTCAATCCAAGATTTGATTTTTGTTGGCCTTCTTTGGGTGCTTTTTCTGTGCTATACATGATTCATTTCTCTCTCCATACTGTTGTACATTGAACACATGACAACCCCTCTGATTATATTAACCAATTTATAGCTCCAAATTATGGCTAGTTCCATACAAATTTCACTTTCAATTTTTATGCTCCTTCTCTCACTATCAATCTATATATGTATATCTGTATCTACATCTATATATATATTTTTTTCTTCCACATAGCTTAAGCTGCTGATCTAAACTCTGCAATTCGAATTTGGTAAAGGAAAGTATTGTTATGTTGCTGAGCAACCTGTGAGCTGGCTTTTATTGTTACTTTGGGCACCATAAAGGAGGCAGATTGGCCCAGAGGAGTCATCAAGAGTCATGTGGGAGCCTTGTGTTTGGATTTCGGTGTTGCCTTTTGCCAAGGATAAATTATTTAATATCTTCACTTCAAGTCTCTTACTTGTAAAGTGCCAAAATAATAATAGTATCCACTTCTGAGGCTGACGTGTGGGATCAGTAAGATACGAGCCATGTAGGGACCCAGCACAGCCCCTGAAGCTGGTAAACACACCATAATGGTGCCTATATCTGTCATGATCATATGGAAAGTGCTTTCTCATCTCCAAAGCTATCACTGTCTTCATCAGTAAATAGAAATAAAATGGTATGTTCAAAGCAAATGAAAACTTATAAATACTTTTAAAAATTGGGAAGAAAAGAGTTCTGTAAAACTACATTATATCAGAATGTAATTGATCCCTTTCCCCCAATTTTGTCACTCCTCTTTGGAAATTTGAATCTGACAATGAATGATACAGGATTTTGCAAAGAAAAATGATCTGAATATAAAAATCTCATCAGCATATCTACAGAGTACAGAGGTATCCCCTTGTTTGCCTATTGGTAGATCTTCAAACTAGGGATATTTTGGTGCGGCTGAAGAATACATAGGGAGACAGGGTAGCCCCTTTACAAGTGTACACGCTGTTGTAGGGTAACATACTGTCTGTAGCATCGAGTAAGATTGACAGAACTCCATATTGATCCTTTAGTCAGGATTCAGGAATTATGCTGGCCTGCTGCTGTCACCTGGAAGAATGCCCTGAGGCAGTACTCTGGTCATCCCAGGGGTCCATGGCTTCTGTAGTCTGCACACAGGTGCAAAGAACCCCTTTAAAAGAAAGATCCCAGCCCACTTAATATCTCTTTTCCATTCTCTTTCCTGTTGTTCCCTTGGGGCAGACAGGACTTCTCCCTCTTCTCTTCTATCCTCTCTCTGTCCTAGTGTCTCTTTACCTCTTTTCCTTTTCTTCCTCACTTTCCTTTTTAAATAAAACTTCTCACTTAAAATTCTGTCTGCTTTTCATGTTCATGTTTGTCCCCTACCACCGTCACCCTCACCTGCCATGGAATCCACCAAGGTTCCCCTGGTGCTTTATCATATCAACTTTAAAAAAGAAACAAGGCTTTAATTTTGAATATTTTTGATTGTTGGAGAAGGTAGGTGAGAAGAGTAGCTATTTGCTTATCATTATATAAAGTATTTGAGGGAACTTAGGTAATGGCAGGTAACTAAATGATGAAAAATAGAAATTTGGGCAGTTAGGGAATAGTGAGAAGAGGCATAATCAGAGAGAGAGAGACAAATATAAATGGACAACAAATGTTTTCAAACCTGAGCTTTAGTTGCTATTAAAAATTCTATTATACCAATCTAACAAGAGATAGAGAACAATGAAAAGGTCTTCTCTTCTGTTCCCTTTCCAGCCCCCTTATTTTATTTGTTCTTCCCTTTTCTCCCTTACCTTATCACTTAATGATTTTTATAATTTATCTTTGTGTATCTTAAGCTGTCCTTTGTCTTTGTACTCACTCATTGCTATGCACAGGTGGCTCTAAGGATATCTTTCCTAGTATCAGTTCTGCCCAGGACTCTTCAACCAGGCTCTTCTGCTTAACTCTTTGTGGCTTCAATCTTGAAGTACATGGTTTAGGTTCTAGATATTTTCTTGATGATGTTTGCCACCAGTGACTAAAGTAAAGTCAACTAATACTGTTAATCTTACAGTTTTGCAGAGATAGCAAACTCATGTGTTTATTCAATTTTATAGTTAGATCTTTTGACTTCTTCATTCCTACAATAACCAGCTAGCCAGGTAGACTTGTTGTCACTATCTGTGTAAGAAATGAGGGTGTTGTGAATGGCAACTTCTCCAGGTTCACATTATTGGAAATCAGCAGTAAGAAATCTGATCTGACATTGAGCCAATACTTTTTCAATTGCATTGAGATTTTGGGGGGTAATTAAGACTTAGGACTGGAAAACTAGGCATTTCAGGTAGAGGGAAGTATGTGAGCAAAGGCAGATACTAATAAATCCTGCTAATTTATAAAGACTTGATTAGGCATATGTTATTTTGGAAAATCTAGAGTGGTCCAGCTAGGTAGATATTCATATTGGTTGCTCTTTCTGTTTTAAGTAGATTTTGTATGAGTGCATAAATATTACTGGTTTATAGAAGATGAAACTAAGCCTTAAAATGTCAAAGGACTGGGTCAAGATACACAGTAAAATGTGATGTGCCAGAGACTAATAGACATGGACCTGACATTTCATACCTTCTATAAAAGATAAGAGAAAGGCTTTATGTAATTATTGGAGAGTCAAACTCAGAGAAATAGGTGACTATACTCATGTAGTATTAAACTTTGATTGAGGTAAGACTGTAGAGTTTGGGCTTTTTCCTTAGGGGTTAGTGAGCCACAGAAGGATTTAATGCAAGAATGTGCTATCATCTACTCTGCTGAGGCAGTCTGAGATGCCAGAATCATGCATGATAGACCATGGACTGATACTGGTGGCAGGGAGATTAATTAGGAGACTGTCAAACCAGGAAATATTCAACGGGGTACCTGGAGAGCTATATTTCTTTTCTTGAGGATAATGAATGGTGAGCTCTTCCCCTATGAAGTGTAATTTTTCAAAGATACTAGAGATTTATATAAAAAATAAAATTGAATTAAATTTAGAAAATTACTCAAACTAACTTGTAAAATAAAGGGCAATCCTTATTTTATGTTGCCCAGGAAGTCTGCAAGTCCTTCTCAAAGATGTATTTAACCTTGCTGAGGCTGATTTGGCTCAGCATTTACTACGAGTAATTTATGGTAAGAGTCTTTGTTGGTGTACTCAAGCTAGATTTTCAAAACAGCTCTCAAAAATGGAAAGAATGCTTTAATTTTCTACCTAATATTATTCGAGTTTAACAAAAATAGATTATGTACATACTCAACTGTAAATTTCAAAAGACATATCAATCGATCCCTGATTGAGATAGGACAAATACATTTAAGTGTAAAAAATTCAATTTTATCTCTATTTTTTAATAAGAGGCTTCCATAGAATGTTACTTTTAACTAAAAACTTTTAAGTATGTATAGGTATGTGTGTGTGTGTGCACTTGTGCACATGCGTGTCCATGTCCACAGTGTCCAGAAGAGGGTGTAGAATCCCCTGAAAGTAGAGTTCCAGTTGGTTGTAAGTCATCTGATATGGATGCTGGAAACCAAATTGGGTCTTCTATAAGATTATATGTGCTCTTAAGTGCTGATCTGTCTCTCAAGATCCATAGACCATTATTTGCATTTGAAATTTGTTTTGAAAGAGAATGTCCTCATGCAGCCCATGATAGCATAGGTGTCACTATGTAGCCTAGGTAAACCTTGAACCTGTGATCATTCTGCATCAGTCTCTCAAGTGCCTGTATTATAGTTATGTCTCACCACATATAGTAACAGACATGTTATAAAGATTTAGTAACATCCTTCTACCTTGCTTTTACAAAAGAATCTCTCAAGATAATAACTGTTAGCAATATATAAAAACTACCTATGAATCCTCAGTGATTATTGAGCATTGTTTTATCTCCTTAACATATTTTAGCTGCTCTTTTAAAGTCCTACTTGTCAATCAACAATTTTCTTGATTGTAAGTAGACAAATTCTTCTCTCTGGGTTACCTAGGACATCTGTTGCAGTGTCCATCACACTGTACAGAAACAAGATGCCCAAATGCTTTACCTGTGTGCTGATGAGAGAAAGTATCATATTTTGTAATAGAGCCTCCGTGTTCTTCAGATAGTAAGCATTCAGTGAATCTTTATGGGATGGATGACTGGATATTTTTCTTTATGCCTGAAAATTATATGCAGTTTTTTAAAAAGTATATGCATATATACTGTTCTGTAAACAAGCCTTAAGCTATCCTGGTTGATCTAAAGCAAAGATAGCTTTGTAAGATTTTAAAACATTTTTTAAAAATGTATAGAAATGAATCATCTTGGTCCACACACACCTTGTTTGTCATGTACAGTACTTAAGTGTTAGAATAAGGGAAAACGTTGAGAAAAAGTAATGTGATGTGGTTCTCCATCCTTCTTTGCATATAGATGTGTATCAGCAGGTTGCACTGCTTTCAGAGTCAGAGATAGCGCAGTCATTCCAAGACTAGGTCTTTAGAAGTCAAGTAAGTTGCAGTGAATGTCAACCGTGTTGCAGATTTTGAGTTGATTTTCTTACTTATTGCAGCAATTTAACTTTTAAAATTATGTTTTTGTATTTTTTTCAATTCTTCAATTATACTTCTTAGCAGAAAGAATAGACTACAAATAGATAAGGATTCACAAGGTTAACACTTTTCTCCCCTTAGAAAGGAGCTGATTCTATACAGGTCAGTCTAGTTTTGAAAATATTATGGTGAAGGGAATAAGGCTTGTTTAGTAGATGGAACTACCAGTAATTTGATAAGCAGAATGTTGCAGCATATTTTCAGTCTGCAGACTTGATATAACACTTCCTGTAGAACCTAGCAGATGCTTAAGGATGTCATCTCATTTCAGAGCCCAGTGAGGCTATACATGAAAACCTCAAGAGAAGATGGTATTCTTATTCAGAATTATGCTGTTTTCACTTGGAATACACATATGATTTTCCCATCAATAAGTGTATTACTCTTCACATTGTAAAATAGCATGAGCAGGCCAGACCTGCTCAACAGAACTGCATAGTTGACCCTGTGTGTACACTTTGTACCCCTGACACTAATCCAGATCCCTGCTGCACTGGGAACTTTTCCTGTTCTGTGACAAAGTGAACAGCAAAAGTAACTTTTAGAAGGGAAGTATTATTGTGGCTTGCAGTGTGTGGATACTGCCATTTCTGGGAGAGGAAGCATGGTGGCAAGGATGGCTCAAGCTTGAGATTATTCTGAATTTATTCAAATTAGCAATGGAGAGAAACTGTTCCATTGGTATGTAGTATCGGTTCAGTAAATGGGCTGTAGTACTGTGTTATCTAAAATTACGTAAACATTTAGAAATAAGGCAGGATAATTAGAATTGAGAAGTTTCTGAAATCTTCATATACGTAATTATGCAACTGATATTATTGTCCAAGAACTGAATCAAAGTAATTCTAAGGTTTAGGGGCTTGAGAATCCACCTTAATGTACTATTACCTAAATATTTTGTGAATTTTAAGAGATAACTCATATTTGTAGATGTGACTAATATGTAGGTATGTAGCTGAGATTGACAATATATAACATAAGATTATGTATGACTTAGCATATGAATGACCATATCTTATTTACTTAAGAGAAAGTTGTTTTATTTTGAAGTCTTTTGTGGTTATCCTACATAGTCTGATTAACCAATTTTTATAATATCAGATATATAAGTAGCAGGGAAATCTGTGTTCTCTGTCATATAGTATATCAGAGTGAGCTGTAAATCTAAATACATATGATTAGTTAATATCTAATTGTGTTCCCTAAAGTTAGTCTATAATGTAAGTCAATTTCATGACATGTCTTCAGAGAACTATGATAGTCTTGTGTGCAAACTTGTCTAGGTTGTAGCCTCCCTGTTATTTAAGTAGATAAGCAAGGTGTTGCTGTGAAGTTATATTGAATAACATTTATAATCAGACATCTTTAACTGAAGGATGTTACTTGATATGTGTACAGGCATCATGGGATTAGATGAAACTCTTAAGAACAAAACCAATTGTCCAGAGAACGAATTTTGCTGATATAGATATCATGAGTGCTTTTTGAGAGGTATTATCAATCACAATTATGTTTTGTTTTCAAAACTACATGAGAAAATAAAGGGCTGTGAGGTATCTTTATTGTAATTATGCAGCCTGAAAAATAATCACTGGGACAGAGTTTTCTGAAGAGGAGATGATTGTTTAATTTAGTTATAGCCGAAACATAAAGAACAAACAAGGTTTACTCATGAGGAAAATGTCAATAAAAGCTAGAAAAGAACTCCAAGGAGGCAGAACCAATTCTATACTTTCAGAAATTTGTCAGGGTTAAACAGAATAACGTAAATAAAATGCTCAGCACAGTGTTTGTTCATAAATGCTCAACAAATAAAAGGTATTACATCCAAGGAGTGATTGCTATTGGGAGACACATTCATAGTCTGAGGAATGAACTCTGATAACTTCATAGTGGAACGTGTAGAACAGAACAATACATACACACACATGTGCACACACATACTCACCACACACGCACACACACACACACACACACACACACACAAACACCAAAAATTCATCACAGTTTGAGACCATGCTGCATTGGCCTAACAGTCTAAAGCAGTTATGTGTGTGTGTGTTATAGAATCCAGAAGTAATTATTGTTCAGAGTAGTTTAGGGCCTGCAAAATTGCTAAGTGAGCAAAACAGGATGACCTGAGTTCTATCCCCAAATCCCTATGATGGGAAGCAAGAACTGAAATCTGCAAGTTATCTTTTGTCTCTCATACAAGCTGTTGCATGTGCTGCATCCTATTAAATACATACTTTAAAAAGGTAATTTAAGTTATTGTGTGATTTCCTTAAGAAGAATTGATCCTATTTATTTTAGAAGATATATTTAAATATTTTAACATATTTAATATGTTAATATGTGAAAACATGTCTTTTAAATTTATTTAAGAGATTATAATATATAACATTAACTTTACTTCCTTTTCTTCAACCCTAAACCTCCCAATATAGCCCTTTTCTAAGCTTTCAAATTCACACTCCTTTTCATTAATTATTCCATCTATGTGCATATATATATACATACATATATATGTCTAAATATAACCTGTACAGTCTGGATAATGTTATTCATATGTGTTGTATTCAGGGCTGACCATTTGGTATAGATAATTGATGGTTGTGAAAAATGATAACTTAATATGTTTTTTGGCAGGCAAATTTTTACTTGAATTTTAGTTCTACGTGTCAGCTTAGGTCCTAAAACATATTCCACAGGAACCCTGAGTTAACTTTCTTCTGTCAGTGCCTCTGATGGTTGTTGTTGTGTGTGTAGGGTAGGAAGATAGAGATGAATGATTCTAGATTCTTGCTTTCAAGGAAGTAACAAAAGGCAGGCACATGGCCAAGCCTCTGAATTTCACAAGGGTCTTAGTTAATGTGGACTGCTCTAATCTTCAACCATGGAGTGGATGGTGATGGGGGATGTCCTTCTGTGTATACGTTTGTCTTACTAGTTGATAAATAAAGCACTATTGGCCAATAGGGAAGCAAGATAGGTGGGAGTAGGAGTTGAAGAGGATTCTAAGAAATGTAATAAAGGGTAGAGAGTCTCCATGTGATCCTGGGAAAAGAGGATGCATGAGGCTGGTGTCCTTGGAAAGATAAATTCTTGTAAAAACATATAGATTAGTGATTATGAGTTAATAATTAAGGCAGAGTCAGCCAATAAGAAATGATAGCAAATGGCCAACAGCTTCCTAATTAATATACCGTCCTGCGTGTTCATTTGGGACTGAACCGGCTCTGGGACCAGGCAGGCGGGAAAATTAAAAACAATGGCAACGAAAGGGGTTATTTCTAGAGGCTGGAAATCTGAGATAGGATAGAACATTGTTTTGGACCTTGGTGAAGAGAATTTGTTGATTCAAGAGTGTCAACCCTTAATTACATCCCAAAGATCCCAATTCCTAATAGCACCATATTAGGTTATTGCTTACTGCCTTTAGCCAGATTTATAGTGGGAATTCTGGACAAAAAGTCAAAGGAGAAAGACATGAAAATGTGGAATTTTTGAGGAAAGGAATATGAGCTCTTTTAAAATTGTAGACAAAGCAGGTATGACATAGCAGTCATGATTGCTAAAGAGATTGGTATAATTAAAAATAGCCTGCATATTTTACACTGAGACAATAGACATGGTATTTTGAGGGCAAGACCCCACCCACCAAAGACTTCAATGCATAAAGACTGAAATTAATTTGATACAACAATACTTTAAATAAAATGAGCAACTGAATAGAATGATGTGTTTTGAGCACTGTGCTTGAAAAGACCACTTAGAGGAATATTCTCAGGCTCAGCCATGCAGATAGTCAAAAGCTGTCACAAAAACAGTGGTCTAAGGAGACCCAGGTACATTTTGAATTGTCAGCAGGATTGATTTCATTCATGTAGCATTAGCTTTGCAGGCATGTAAGAGGTATTGGATCATTAATGCTTGCACCAAGGCTCCAGATTTTAAAAAGCTTGAATTTATCTGTATGTAATTGTCACAGAATTATTAAAACTATTGTATTTTAAGAGCATATGAGCTCAGACAGTGTGTTGCAGGATTATATTCTCTGCAAGGTCGCTCTGTGAAGGTAAAGACCAAGTTACTATGGTGACTTCAAGGTGTTGGAGTCATCAGGATATGAGATATGGGCAAAAGAAATATGCTACTATGCAGTTAGCCTCAAGAGAGAGCCCATGTGTGCTGAAATCATCAGGCCCAAAGGGACAAGTATACTCAAACTCCCTGGAGACTTCATGATGGTATCATGTGCCCCAGAAGATAGACATAGGAGCTATAGAATTTGGTAGTGGCCCTGCTTGGTTCTAGTTTTGGTATGGTCTGGTGTTTTCCTACAAAACGATTCCTCCCTTTTGGGGTGGGACTGTTTATTCCTTGATGTTGGATATTGGAAACACATGACTTGGTTTCCTATTTTACAAGGGTGCACAGCTAAGAGACTGTATGTGTCTCCCTGAGACTTTTGGATTTTTGGATAATGTTGATATTGTTGCAATTACAGGCTCTCCTAAAGTTTGACCAACAACATTTTGCATTATATAATGGTATATGCCCGTAGGATCCAGAGAGTGAATATTCAGACTTGAATGTTCAAGAAATGTTCTCCACAGGATTCTGCATTTGACCATTGTTCTTCAGCTGGTGGTGCTGTATTGGTAGACTTAGAACTTTGGCATGTAGGGCCTATAAGGGCTGAACAAGAAGCTTATAATCCAGCTCTGCTTCCAGTCCTGTGTCCTCTGCTGTCTGAACCAAAATGTGAGGAACTTTACATTCCTGCCTCTATAGATAGGAGCCTCTACCAGTATGGATTGTTTTTCCTTCGAAACCATGACCTTTATCCTTAAGTTTCTTCTGTTGTGTATTTTGTCTTACTAACAAGAAAAGTAACTAACAGAATTCCTAATTAATATAGAGGGCATTCAAAGGAAATTGACCAAATAGAATGACCAAGAGACATCAAATATGCCCATCTCCTTTATAAAAATTGTGCGTGTTGAAGGATTATATTCTGCTTCCTCTGGAAGAGTGTCTACATATTGTAGGAGCTTAACAGATGTGATTTAATGAATGAATGAATAAAATCAATGACTGAATATGCATTTCTCTATGTATATTTATATGTAATTAGAATTTAAATTGAAAATAATGGCAGTGAACAGTTTGAGGATTTCAGTTTTTATGTGGCAGAAGATCCTCAGAAAACAAATCAAGAACAAATGCATTGAAGTGATAAGGAAGGACAATTGATCCAGCCAAATCAGTGATTATTTAACAATATCCTCATATGGTAGTCATGTATTTTCTGCCCAAAAGTGTTGATTGAAAACCAAGATATGACAATGTGTTCACAGTTTCCCGATTATGTAGAATGTAAGGTAAAGAGTGATGCCTCTGAGGGCCTGTTTAGGTAGTGCAAGTTTTAACAAGGACATCACATTTATTCTCTTATGTTATCCTCACAGTTAGCTATTCATGAAGGGAATTCTGCCATGGTACCCTTTACCTAATAAGGAATCTGAAGCAAAAAATAATAACTTGCCAGAAGTTAGACAATTAGTGATGGATAAAATTCAGACTTGGCAATTCTCATCATTCAAAATGACAACAGACAAAAATAATCAACCCCAGACCCCTTAGCTAGTGTTCAGAGAGGGTTATACCTTTACTTGCCACCTACTTATTTAAAGAATGACTCATGAACCTGCCTTTAACACATATTTTGTTGAGTACAGTGACCATGTGATTGGGTACAAAATTAATCCTAACTTCAGTGTATTCAAATTCCTAATTGCTTAAGAATTGTCCTGAATGTGCCTGTAAAAGCAAGGAGGGGGAAGTTCATGTGGATTTACTACTTAAAACTTTATGTAACTTGTTTGGGGAACTTGTTGTTTTTTTCCACTTTTTTTGGTTGGTTCTCAAGATGGATCTTTGTCGATGATAATATCATGTGACATGGTTTAAAGCTTGGACAGATTTCATTTGATCAAGTGTCACTCATCTTTGGATTGATACACATTTGCATAGTCATTAAATGGAATATGACTTGTCCCTGTGGCTACTTTCAGAACAATGATGAGTTTGTGTTCCTAGGACTCATTATATCCCTAAATATAAAAAAAATTGTTCTTTCTCTGTTAATATAGTGTGCACTCTTCTTTTTCTTGCAGTGATGCAAGTTGTTAATTTTGTGCTCCGCTTCATTGTCTTTTTATGTGAATATTTGCAGAGGTTTTTCAGCCTGAATGATTCATTGTAACACAATATTTAGTTTATTTGATCATCTGAATAATTTTAGTTCAGGTTGTTATAACCACTCCATATTAGATTGCTCATCTGAACACATTATTATTTTTTATTACTTTTCTCCCATTGCCAGGCATTGATGTCAGAGATAAATCAGATCTGTGTTAAAGACTTCAGATTTTCTTATTTATTGCCAGAACTTTAAAGTACCTTCTAGTATTCTCCCTCTTCTTATACTAAGGATTTCAAGTCTTTAACTCTTGCTACAGTGGCAGCCTTGCTAGCTCTCCAGGTTACATACTTAGTTGGAGTGCATGTTCTTTCTTTTTAACTCACTGCTGCTCTTTTTTTCTGTCTGCTTTTCCTCCCTCTACCAGAGGTGAACAAATATCAATTTTAAAATTAGTTTTCCGGATGCAAGCACTACATTGTTAGAAGCCCTTTTATATATTTAGAAAGATAACACTTATGTCTGCATCCTAAGTATTTGATATTACTCTTCAGATGTACTTAAGACTCTATTAATTTAGAGTGCTTGCCTCATCAGAGTCCATGATAATGAAAGATGTTACCAAATAGCTGAGTGGCAGAGTTGAAGTACCTATTCGGGAATAATAACTTTAAATTTTTTCTGAATTATTTGAAAATTAACTACTTGGGATTAAGTAAAAATAATTTAAATGACTAAAGTATTTTTGTTATCTTAGGAATTAAAAAATACCATTTGAAATTAAAATATAATTGTTCCTTTTCCCTCTTGTCTTTCCTCCCCACAACTCCTACCACTTGATCCCTTTCAGATTCATGGACTCTGGCCTTTTTTCGTTAATTGTTGTTACACATTCCTAAGTATTTTAATAAATATGGTACATCCTCTACTATATAATAAAAAATAACACATAGCCTTATATGTGTGAATGTGAGTATGGATATCTATATGTGTTTGTGTACATGTGTGATTTCCACTCTATGTAAAAATTCACTGTAGCTACCAAATTATAATTTAGACACTGCTACACATTAGATAGTTAAATGTCTGTTACAGTTTGACATCAGTGGGGATAAGAGGAGTCTTTTTAATTATTAGTCCACAAATGGATATGTTGGCAATTTTACTTTAGCACCGCAGTGTGATAAATATACCTGAGACATTTAATCATTGAGGTGGCTGACTTATAAAGCAAAATAATAGCTACTTTTGTGCTTTTTAATTTTTAAATTCAATTTCATAATGGTTTTGATTCTTTAACTAAATAGCATGAAATGATTGTTTATTATAAATATAGTTGATAACCCGCATGGAGGAATGTTTCCCGAAAAAACTCTCAGTGCTGATCTCAAGTTAGAGATATTTTCTGTTTCATTATTTATGACTTTTTTTGACAAGTTCTATATGTTTCAAATGATTAATATAGAAGGTAAAGAAAATAAAATGTACCCCATTTTTAAAAAGTGAAAAACAGGTAACTATAATTCATAATTATAACCGTAAATTCTCAGACTTCTGGAGAGTGTTCCTGTGATGAATTTGTGAGTTTTTATTTTGAGACAGTGTCTTGCAATATGGTTGAGGCTGTTCTCAAGCTCAGGGTCCTCACACTGCAGCTTTCCTTGTGCTGAGATTACAGGTTTTAATGTTATGTATCCCAGGGAGACAGGAACCAACACTTACTCACTCAATATATGAAGCCAGTGCTAGAGCAAAGTCGCATTCCCACCAGAGTCCAACTTGGCAAACCAGTGAGTTCACTGAAGTTACTTGAGGGAGCATGTAATATAATGACTCAAAGGCAGCTGTGTCACTGAAAGCCCCTACATCTTGAGTCAGAACAGCTGTAGAAGGTCCAACCCTGAAGCTATTGGCATGATTTACAGTCACTTTCATAGGTCAGGTCAGAGAAACCACTCTCCACAGCAGCTGTTTAAAGCAGTCCTAAGCTTGGGAAGGGGCCTTTTGGAACTTGTCAGTTTCAGAAACTCATTTAGACTTATTGTTTACTTCCTGAGTCTGATGAACCTTTGCACTTCTTCCCAGAGAGAGTGTTCTAGTGCTATACAACACAGATATGTTCTACCACACTGCAGTATAGTCTGTTTTAACTTAGTATATATATTATAGATATTTCCATCTTGATAAGTATTCTTTCTCATGTGTTTTTAAAGAAATATTTGTAATCACACTAACAGGAATTTTAGTTTACTTACTATTCTTCTCCCCCCTATTTTTTTGCTTTTTTTTGAGACAGAGTTTCTCTGTGTAACAGCTTTAGCTGTCTTAGAACTATTGTTTGTAGATGAGGCTTCTCTGTCGACCAGGCTGTCCTCAGACTCACAGAAATCCACCTGCTTCTGTTTCCCAAGTGCCAGGATTAAAGGTGTACACCACCACTGCCTAGTCTTTGAATATTATTAAATATA